>NC_140592.1:1092374585-1093612085 GCF_964204655.1 Triturus cristatus
ATTGGAGCCAACAAGCCTTGGTAACAGCAAGTCTCATGGAAAGTGTAAAAAGTCAGCGGTTCAGACCAGCGAGATCTGAGGGACTCACCCAGCGAGGGTAAGTCAGGGCAGGACTGGAGCAACTAGTGGAGCCCTTTGGTTCTGTAGAAAAGTCCAAGGGAGATTCTTCAGTCTTCCAGAGGTAGTGGAACGTCGAAGGTCCAGGATTCTTCTTCAGAGCGTCGTCCAGGGATATCAAGTTTGCAATGGCAAGGGTTCCCTAACTTATACTAGAAGGAAGGGAGGGACTAGCTCTATGACCCCACCTATGGGAGGGTCAGGGGAGTGGGTGGCTACACCCACTTCCCTTTGTCCAGTTTCGCGCCAGAGCAGGGGCAGGTAGCCCTGAACCCGTTTGAGCTGGCATTTGCACCGAGGAGCCTACTGCTCCCCCAGTGCAGGACTTCAAAGCACTCTAGGAGTGCACCCACCCAGCCCGAATACACTAAATCCTGTCTGGAAGGTGGTTACACCTCCCTGTGACAGGATGCCTATTGTTGGGTCTCCTCCACTGCGAGTGTCTGTGCTGGTGGCATTCATTTTGTGATGCCAGGGCTCTTCAGGATTCTACCGTGTTTCCACAGTGGGTACATGTCTATCCCTCTAGAAGGGTGGGATCATACTCCCACACCAGTTACTGGTGTGGGGGTATGATTCCAAAGCGTTTGACACCAAACACGACATGTTTTGATGCAGCCATCCCAGGGTTATCATTTACCGCGAGGTTATAATGCACTTAAGAGTATATCGTTTAACCGCATCCACAAACAGCCACAGAGAATATACTCTGAGAGCTGCAGAGGGGCCCTGCTCAGGCAGAGGTACCCCCTCACATGGAAACCAAGCACCCTGCCCTCAGGATTGATAGGCCCTGCCTTAGGGGTGACTGATAGGTTTATATGTGTGTGTATGGTGAGATATAGGGAACCTATATCTCAGTGAGGAGTGCTAACACTACCTCACCCAGCCTGCAGTAGCGGGCCTGTGGTGGCAGATTTAGTCTGCTTCCCAGGGGTGGCACATGCTTCAGCCCCTGGTAGGCCTGTGAAGTACCTATGCCCTTGGTACCTAAGGTACTATATACTAGGGGCTCATAAGGTACCACAGTATCCAATCACTAGTGCATCTAATATGCACTCCAAGTTGCTTAGAGAGAACAGAGAAGCTGGGGCCCTGATTAGCAGGGTCCCAGCCAGACTATAGCCAGAAACCAGTGTTAATATCAGAAAAAAAATGGGGGCAACATAAGTGCAGATCCTACTCTCCTACAGTGAGTGATTGGCTGTTTGAGTGGGTGTTTGGTTAAGAGAGTTTGTGTGTGAGTGGCTGTATTAGAGAGTGAGTGTCTGTATGAATGGCTGTATGGGTGAGTGAGCGGATGTGGGAGTGCTTATATGAATGTGTGAATGGACAAGTAAGTGGTTGTATGGGCATGTGTGTGAGTGCTTGTATGGGTGAGTGGGTGGCTGTGTTGAGAGGCTGTATAGGTGAGTAAGTGGGTGGGTGTGTGAGTGGCTGTATAGGAGAATACGTGTGTGTGTGTCTGAGTAGTTGTATGGGTGAGTGTGTGGCTGTGTAAGTGACTGTATGAGTGAGTGACTGGTTGTATGAGTAGCTGTATCGGTGAGTGAGTGGTTGTGTGTTATGCGCATGGAACCGGTGATGCGCTGTTCACTGTTGACACAGGCTCCCGCTCCAACACGCGTACTCTGCACAGACTACAACCCCCATAATGGTCGGAGGAGCATGCCCCATGTGTCCAACGTAACGCGGAGCGGATATAGCCTGCTACTCCCGGCGAGCGTTGCCGATGATTCCTGGTGTTTTCCCTGTCATGGCCTCCATCGAACCCTCAGACCTCCGACAACAGTACCGCAGTTCCCGTTCCAAAGCCAGCCCAAGGATTTCCGGGCTCCGAGTAGCAGCGCCAGCGTTCCTCCGCCCAAGGATTTCCTGGCTCCGAGTAGCAGCGCCAGCGTTCCTCTGCCCAAGGATTTCCGGGTTCCGAGTAGCAGCGCCAGCGTTCCTCTGCCCAAGGATTTCCGGGCTCTGCGCAGCAGCGACAGCGTTTCACTGCCCAAGGATTTCCGGGCTCTGCCCAGCAGCGACAGCGTTCCTCTGCCCAAGGATTCCCGGGCTCCGCGCAGCAGCGACATCGTTTCACTGCCCAAGGATTTCCGGGCTTCCCCAGAACTCAGCGAGCCACCTCCGGACTCCCCCAAAAGGAAGCAGAGGTCGGGTTCGCCTAGCTGCTTAACCGTGAGTATCCCATACTGACTTCCTTAATTGCGGCTAAAGCCTAAGACAGGTCACGGCTTCTCTGTGGTGGAGACGCTACCGCTGGGACAGTCTCGTGCAGAGAGGCACGTATTTCCCGTAGCCGAGCCGCGCTTCATAGGCCGTTGGCCTAGCACAAGGAAGGGCTTCGTAAATTGTATTCTGAAACCATTGACTGAAGTGGAGTAACTTTCCTTTCCTACCATTTGAACCTACCGCAAAACTCAGGAGCATTAAGCACAACCAGGATTAGGCTGCCCTTTGCTCCGAGAGGTACTCTGCTTTGTTTGCTGTTGACCCGACGAAGGTCACACCCTACGCTCTGTAGCCGCACTCCATTGCCTCTTAAGTAGATTGCGAGTCTACTCTGAGATTTCGACTAGGAACCGAACAGCGGGAGGCTGTTGCAGGTATATAAAGATAAGGGAAGGGATTGAGTCTTACAAGTCCAGAAGTGGTGAGAGTACCGTTTGTCTCATGGTGTGTTTGTGTCTTTTCAGGTCTCCCTCCTAGCCGTTCCTGCCCTTCCTTCCCTCGCTCACCTGCCTCATTAGTCCACGTGTGTTATACCTATTCCGGACTGGGGGCAGATGATAGGTGGAACCCTATAGAGCATCCTGACAGAATCATCGGCCCACAAATTGTTTCTCCTCCTGATCGCGCTGAGATAGGGAAATGGCCACGTTAGATGACGTGGTGGCTGCATTAGCGCAGGTACAGGTGGAGCTGGCAGCTTCCCGTTCAGAGACGGCTGCGTTACACGCTCGGATAGATAGACTCCAAAGAAACCCCTTCGATGCAGGGAACGTTTTTCCTACACAAACACCCCAGGTCGTTGTGGAAATGCCCGCTCACGTTCCTTTGGCCCCCCCAGAAAGGTTTCACGGGGACATACAGAAGGTACAGGTGTTCATGACACAGGTCCTGGTACATTTTCACTGTAAACCCAAGCTATTCCTCACCAACCAAACACGGGTGGTGTTTCTTATATTATACCTGGCAGGAGAAGCGGCACAATGGGCGGTACCGATTGTCAGAAGGGATGACCCCTTACTATACGATTGGGACGCCTTCCGAGTGGAATTTGAGAAGACCTTCGATCGGCGTGCCGACACCTTCTCCGCAGACCATGACCTGCTGGAACTCAAGCAAAGCAGCTCCGACTTCATCGGTTATCTCAACAGTTTCCGGCGCTTAGTAGCAGAAACGGATTGGCCCGAATCAAAACAATCCGCCATCTTTTACAGAGGTCTGACTGATGAACTGAAGGACGTTATCGCCCAAATAGATCCCCAACCTCGTACTTGTGCCGCGATGGTTGAACTAGCTTCAAGGTTGGAATATAGACTCAAAGAAAGAAAGGGGTAACACAAGCGGAAAGACAAACCTCCTTCTTCTTACGACCAGGCACGTGCTTCTGACCACGGTTTATCCAGAGCCAAACCTATGGAAATCGGTGCGGTGAGGGCGTCGTTAACGCTGAGTGAACGAGATCACCATAGAAAGCAAGACCTCTGTCTCTATTGCGGCAAAAAGGGACACTACCTCCGAGAATGCCCCGTGAAACCCAAGTATGGACGTCCTCGCGCGGGGCAAGCTGCAGCGGTTACAGTCGATGGAGCGGCGGGAAACCCACGTGCTTGAAGGACCAAGAAGGGAAGCCTTCAAGCTATCACTCCATCCCTTCATTGGAGTCAGAAACTACCAAAGAACCAGACCACTTCTTTATTTCAATAGAAATAGTGATCAACCACAAAACTCAATCGATACGTGTGATGATCGATTCCGGAGCCATCGGATGCTTTGTGGATAAAGCAGAAGCCCAGCTACTGGGAGTGAGACTTCTGACAAAGAAAACGCCGGAACTCGTCTATGCGGTAGACGGAAAGGAGTTGGAATCCGGACCCATACGATACGTCACACCTGCCCTCCGGGTTACCATAGAGGGAACTCATGGTGAATGGCTGTCTTTCAACGTTATCCAAGCTCCCCGGTGTAAAATCATCCTGGGTTTACCGTGGTTGAGGCGACATGAACCTACCATCGAGTGGTCTACGAACTCGATATCCTTTTGCTCCGCCCTTTGCCAACAACAGTGTATGCAGCCAGTATCCCCTCCGGCCTTGACATTGGCGTCCTCACAGCACATCGCCACGGCCGCCGAGAAAGAAGTGACGCTGCCCTTATGTTATGACCCTTACAAAGAGGTGTTCGATAAAAAGAAGGCCGAGGAACTGCCTCCACATCGGGCATACGATTGCCGTATCGACTTAGTTCCCGGTGCCATAGTCCCGTGTGGCCGGATCTACGCGCTTACGGGTCCCAAGACATGCCATCTCCGGAATTACTTAGACACATACCTCGCGTTGGGATTCATCCGCCCCTCTCGGTCACCAGCGGCGTCCCCGCTCTTCTTCATCCCGAAGGCTAACGGCGAATTACGCTGCTGCATAGACTATCGCGCACTCAATTCCATGACGATTAAAAACCAATATCCCTTGCCATTGATCCCGGTGTTGCTAGAGCAGGTTCGGAAAGCAGAACTGTACACCAAATTGGACCTCCGCGGGGCGTACCATTTAGTGAGAATGAGGAAAGGCGACGAATGGAAGACGGCATTCAAGACGCGGTTTGGGTTGTTTGAATATTTGGTGATGCCCTTTGGGCTGTGCAACACCCCTGCCGCATTCCAGTTCTTCCTTAATGAAGTGTTGAGAGACTTCCTGGACAAATTCCTCATCGTGTACATCGACGACATCTTGGTCTTTTCATCCAACCCGTAGGAACACGTCGTCCATGTGGGGCTAGTCTTGCAGACGCTGAGAGAACATTGGTTGTTCTGTAAACTCACCAAGTGCGAGTTCCACGTGACCACAGTGGAATTCCTAGGCGTACTGTTCACTCCCGCTGGACAGGTCATGACTGACCGAAAGGTACAAGCCGTTGCAGACTGGCCCCGGCCTCAAAACGTCAAAGACGTGCAAAGCTTTCTCGGCTTCTCAAACTTTTACAGGCGCTTCATCCATCACTTCTCACAGTTGGTAACCCCGCTTACCAAGTTGATCCGAAAAGGGGTCCCGTTTTCCTGGTCTCCAGCGGCGCAGACAGCGTTTGATCAGCTCAAAACCGCCTTCACCTCCGCTCCCATACTGCGACACGCCAAACCCGAACTTCCTTTCATCATGGAGGCTGACGCCTCTGACGTGGCTGTTGGAGCCGTTTTGTCGCAACGACATCAAGACACCGGACAACTCCATCCCATTGCATATATGTCCAGGAAACTGAATCAGGCGGAACAGAACTACACCATCGCCGAGAAGGAGTTGCTAGCTATCAGAGAGGCCTTCCTGGAATGGCAACACTGGTTGATGGGCGCCCAACATCAAGTGACCGTATACACGGACCACCGCAATTCCCAGTTCTTATGGTCAGCTCGGCATCTCTCTCCTCGCCAGCGGCGGTGGATGCTTTTCTTTGCGGAGTACCACTTCCTTGTCACGTTCCGACCAGGAATGCAGAATAAGAAGGCCGACGCTTTGTCGAGACAGGAAACGGCCTGTCTCCCCTCAGTGGCTCCGGAACAACCCATCATATCCCCCAACAAGGTGGTGTGTAGTGTGGAAACAGAGTCGTTCGTGCACGGTGTGAAACAAGGCATAAGGACATTTGCCTGCACCTCATGGCTGCGGAGTCACAGAGAATGGCGGATGCAACAGGGTCTACCCATGTGTGGCTCGAGGGTGTTGGTCCCTACTCTCTGCCTCCGTAAACTCGTATTTCAATGGTGTCACGAGGTGCCCAGTGTGGGTCATATGGGAGGAACCAAAACCCTGGAGAAGGTACTGAGACAGTTCTGGTGGCCCTCGGTCCGGCCAGATATCATGCAGTGGGTGAAACACTGTTCCATATGCGCCCAAATGAAATCCGACCACAGCAAAGGGCAAGGCCTCCTACTTCCGCTGCCAACCCCTACGAATCCATGGGAAAGGATTTCGGTCGATTTCATTGTGGGACTTCCGAAGGACCAAAACTGCACGGCGATAGTGGTGGTGATAGATTACCTAACGAAGATGGGGCATTTCATCGCTTGCAAACAGGCACCTACTGCGGGTACGTTGGCGAAACTCTTGTTAACAAACATAGTGCGTCTACACGGCCTTCCTCTTGTGATCGTCTCGGACAGAGGCTCCCAGTTCACCGCCCATTTCTGCAAAGTCTGGTGCACAGAGCTAGGCATCCACTCTTCCCTGTCCACAAGCTTCCATCCCCAAACCGACGGACAAACTGAGCGGCTCAACCAGACGTTGAAGCAATACCTCCGGTGTTATGTGGACAACGCTACCGAGGCATGGGTGGACTGGTTGTGGGTGGCGGAGATAGCATATAATAGCACCACACATGCCTCCACCCAACATACACCCTTCTTCCTCTCTTCTGGGTTCCACCCTTGTTTCACCCCTTTCTTGCTTCCCAGAACGCACGTCAGCCTTCCAGACTTGCAGCGTAGGCTCACACTGATACGTTCGACCCTTACAAAAGCCCGCATGAACCTTCGCCTGGCGAAGGAGCGTTACAAGGCACAAGCTGACAAACACCGCAGGCACAATCCCGTCTACCGAAAGGGGGACAGGGTGTGGTTGTCCACTAAACACATTAAGTTCAGGAAACCCAGTGTGTTCAACCCGAAGTTCATAGGACCCTACCCGGTGGTACGGCACGTGAATCCCGTGGCAGTACAGCTGCGACTCCCGGCGCATTTGCGCATCCACCCTGTGTTCCACATGTCTTTACTTAAGCCCTCACATTGCCCGGTTAAGAAGGTTCCTCCTCCCGTATGGGTTCAGCATGAAAGAGAGTACGTGGTGAGGAGGGTACTTGATTCCAGGATGGTAAGGGGTAAAGTCTGGTACCTCCTGGCCTGGAAGGGGTATGGGCCTGCGGAAAACTCCTGGGAGCCCGCAGTGGTGGTTCATGCTGCCCGTTTGGTGGCCGCTTTCCACCGTCGTTGTCCGGGTAAACCTGGGGCTGCTCACAGCGCCGGTTGATGTGGGGGGGTGTACTGTTATGTGCATGGAACCGGTGATGCGCTGTTCACTGTTGACACAGGCTCCCGCCCCGACACGCATAATCTGCACAGACTACAACCCCCATAATGCTCGGAGGAGCACGCCCCACGTGTCCAATGTAACGCTCGGCGGAGCGGATATAGCCTGCTACTCCCGGCGAGCATTGCCGATGATTCCTGGTGTTTTCCCTGTCTTTGCCTCCATCGAACCCTCAGACCTCCGACAACAGTACCGCAGTTCCCGTTCCAAAGCCAGCCCAAGGATTTCTGGGCTCCAAGTAGCAGCGCCAGCGTTCCTCTGCCCAAGGATTTCCGGGCTCCGAGTAGCAGCGCCAGCATTCCTCTGCCCAAGGATTTCCGGGCTCCGAGTAGCAGCGCCAGCGTTCCTCTGCCCAAGGATTTCCGGGCTCCGCCCAGCAGCGACAGCGTTTCACTGCCCAAGGAATTCCGGGCTCTGCGCAGCAGCGACAGGGTTCCTCTGCCCAAGGATTTCCGGGCTCCGCGCAGCAGCGACATCATTTCACTGCCCAAGGATTTTCGGGCTTCCCCAGAACTCAGCGAGCCACCTCCGGACTCCCCCAAAAGGAAGCAGAGGTCGAGTTCGCCTAGCTGCTTAACCGTGAGTATCCCATACTGACTTCCTTAATTGCGGCTAAAGCCTAAGACAGGTCACGGCTTCTCTGTGGTGGAGACGCTACCGCTGGGACAGTCTCGGGCAGAGAGGCACGTATTGGCCGTAAAGTCGCGCCGCGCTTCATAGGCCGTTGGCCTAGCACAAGGAAGGGCTTCGTAAATTGTATTCTGAAACCATTGACTGAAGTGGAGTAACTTTCCTTTCCTACCATTTGAACCTACCGCAAAACTCAGGAACATTAAGCACAACCAGGATTGGGCTGCCCTTTGCTCCGAGAGGTACTCTGCTTTGTTTGCTGTTGACCCTACGAAGGTCACACCCTACGCTCTGTAGCCGCACTCCATTGCCTCTTAAGTAGATTGCGAGTCTACTCTGAGATTACGACTAGGAACCGAACAGCGGGAGGCTGTTGCAGGTATATAAAGATAAGGGAAGGGATTGAGTCTTACAGGTCCGGAAGTGGTGAGAGTACCGTTTGTCTCATGGTGTGTTTGTGTCTTTTCAGGTCTCCCTCCTAGCCGTTCCTACCCTTTCTTCCCTCGCTCACCTGCCTCATTAGTCCGCGTGTGTTATACCTATTCCGGACTGGGGGCAGATGGGAGGTGGACCCCTATAGAGCATCAGCGCCATCCTGAGGATTCGGAAACCGTGGCATTCCTGACATTGTGTGAGTGGCTCTAGGAGTGAGTGACTAGTTGTGTGAGTACTTGTATGGGCCTGTGAATGGGTATGTGAGTAGTTGTGTAGGTGTGTCAGTGGGTATATGAGAGGTAGTATAGGGGTATGAGTGTGTGTGTGAGTTTGTGGATGATTTCATCAGTGATGTAAGTTGAGATGTCATCAGTGATTTCACTGACCATGTCATAAGTGATATAATATGTGAAATCATAAGCAGTGCATTGCAGGACATAAGGCATAGTTATCTCAGGTATGTATAACTGCTGAATTTCAGTGGTTTTGTACAAGTGAAATCTGAGCCTAATCATAACATGCCTGTAACCTTTGATTTTTTTCAGTGAATTTCCAAAGTTTTTTAAAATTCTATTTCCTAAATAGAACATCCTTCTAAACTTTGGGTTTTTGTTGGTGAAATGCCAAGGTTTTTCTTATTTGCTAACTATAACGTCCCTGTAACCTTTGGGTTTTTTGAGTGAGAACCTACCTGTAACTTTTGAAAATGAAATGAGTGGGTTTGCGAGTGCCTCCAGGAGTGTGTGTCAGTCTGTAGGTGGGTAGGTGTGTGTCTAGGTGTGTTTGTTTCTGAATGGGTGTGTGTGTCTCTGAGCAGGTGTGTCTCTGAGTAGGTAGGTGTGTGTGTCTGAGTGTATATGTGTCTGTGTGTTTGCGTGTGTCTCTGAGTGGATGTGTGTGTGTGTGTGTGTGTGTCTCTGGGTGTGTGTGTGTCTCTGAGTGAGTGTGTGTCTGTCTGTATGTGTGTGAGTGGGTGTGAGAGTTTGTTAGTGGGTACATGAGTCTCTGAGCAGGTCTGTGAATGGGTGCATGAGTGTCTGAGCAGTTGCATGAGGGTCTGATCGGGTGCATGAGTGTCTGAGTGGGTGCATGAGTATCTGAGTACCTCTACCACTTTGCCTATGAACTGATGTTGGAGCAAGTACTATGTTTAGTGTCTCTAAGTGAGTTAGAAATGATGGAACCGTTTTGGCTCCAGATGGACTCAGTAGATCTGTGACATAAGTGTTAGAGCGGAATGCAATAAAGACTGGTTTAGAATCATGAGTATGCAGTTACACGCAGACAAATAAAGACTTAATACAACCCGAAGATCTCCCAGAATTTGCCGGGGTCCACGTAAACTGCCTCTGTATGCCATGTATTTTGCAGTTGAAGTACGGAACCAACTCTTAACGCATGTGGAATCAAAGCGCAAATCCAGTCACTGTATAGAAGTTGAAAACAACAAGATCATTGCAAATAAATCTTCATATCGATGACCGAGAACCTGCTGGTCAGACCATACATAAAGGTACCATGCTTCTACGCAATATACAGTAAGATGTAATCCGGAGCGTTAATGCTGAAGGCAGATACAACTAGTTTTTCAAAGAGCAGCTATTGATAATCACAAATTGCAAGATAACGTTACAATTAGAAAGTGGTAAAGACAAAGAGAGCGCAAAGAGCAACCAAAGGATAAAAGTTATTTACACACCAGAACCTGATAAAATGAGCTAGTACAACCTCAGTACGAGGCAACACAACCCAGACAAAGCACAGGGGTTGTGCTTACCAAGCTGGCGAAAATCCAAAGTGACCAATATCTTCAGCCAGTGGCGTCACTAGGGTTGGTGTCACCCAGTACGGTAACTCATGGTGTCACCCCCTCACGACTTACCCCATGGACCTCCTCCGAGTCCGCCAGTGTGAGAGAGTTAGGAGCTTGGCTGACTGCTCCAGAGAACGAGTGATCCGTCCCACCGATGACCCGCCCTTCCGCCCGCACAGGCACCTGCCGGAGCTGTGATGCACCCGGCGCTCCGCTCGGGTTAAGGTTCTCGGAGAGGATTTAATCCTCCTGGGGAATAATCTACAGGGGCGGCCTCTGGGGGCTGCGTGGCTGGCTGTATACTTTGAAAACCTTTCCGTAGGTCGTGATGGAAGCCCCCAGGCACACCTGTACTCCGCCTCGAAATAGCTCTCCGTCCCCGACGTCACCACGCTACGCAGCTCACGTTCTTGTTCACGATATGGGTGCGCCAGTTCCTAAGCACAACAAAAGAGACAGAGGGAACAGCACGTCAGTGCCAACCAACAATGGAGTTCATATCTGCCCCCTGGGGCATGGCAATTAGCAGCCTTCAGGGGGCAGGAGCTGATACATTTTAATCCCAGAAGGGAACCAGGGTGCAGAAGCTTTGATGATGCCATTTTAGCCATGAAAGGGGGAGGGGTTGTGTGTGGGCCAAGAGATTGTAGGAAAAGAACATGAGGTTTAATGTAAATGGCATGTGTTCAAAAACATTAGATTCTGGCTAATGGCTTGAAAAGCTTGAGGAGAGAGTGAGGTGGTGGGATATTGGATGCAGAAAAACCCAGGTGAAGGTATTTGCTGATCAACGGACAGGGAGCAGTCTGAGCGGGGGAGGGGCTCATTTACATTTGTCATTCTATGGCCCTGCGTTCACTTTGTGATCCATCAGGAGGGGGTCTACCCCATTACGAGGGATGGATACTCACTCACAGGTAGCCACCCCATACTCCTAGACAAGCCTGTCCCCTCTTCTAAAGTGTCTTCTTCTGCACTGGCAGATAATTTTTACATTTTCTTAATACTGCTTTTCTTAAATAAAAAAAATCACGCCGAAAATTCCCCAATATCCAGCTCAAAACATGTACATAAGTTAAAACATACCCCCCCTTGACCTTCAATGCTTCACCTGTACAACGTTCATATGCCGTAAAAGCTGCACCCTATCCTCGTTTCTCCACACTTTCGCTTTTTTCCAGTTTTATTATAGCGTGAACTCGACCCTCCCCCCAAGGTATTGGAGCGCCTTACATGAGCACCAGTTATATTACACCACACATATATATTACACCACACATATCCTCCCCCACGTGTGCTGCTTCCCGTAGCTACACAGCGTGCATGGACCCCTAATACAACGAAGGGAGTTTGGCCACAGCACCTGGTTTTGTAGTAAAACACAGCCACTAATTGAGATGAAGCTGGCCCCTTTCACCCAAAAGCGTCAGTGCCACGGCTCCTGCTGATAGATAAAAGTATTCATTGGAACTCCCTACTCAGTGTGACTTGCCTCAGCAGTCTTACACGTGGCTATCGCCCCTGCTACAAGTAAAGCATAACTTGAGGTCAGCTCTCCCTGGCCCTGGGCACTTACTTGCTCTTGTGGCACGGCCGCTGGTACCGCATGTGCGGGGTGGCCTTACAGTGCAGCAGCAGGAAGCCGCCGAGCAGGAGCAGCGGGGAGAGCGCCCCCCGCCCCCAGAGAGCCATGGTGCAGCTGGAGCGCAGCGCTGTCTCGGGGCCGAGGAGAGAGCAGGCAGGAGCTCACCGGTCGGATAGGTGCAGCGCCGTGGGGAGGCCTTGGCTCCCGTTCAGCTCAGGGCTCACCCCCACCCTCGGCCTCTCAGAAGCGGACTCCGCTCTGGTTGTACCACCCTCTGTGCCTCCGGAGGTCCCTCGACCGTGACTGACCCACCACACTATCACCCCGCCACAGGCGCATTCATTCACAGGGCTCAATATTTGCATGACGGAGCAACTTCTGGAAGTTTCAGTTTTTTATTTTTTTCCAACATTTCTCTTGCTTTTCCCCCCTTTCATTTTTGAGTTTAACCGAGTTGTGCAACGCACCTCCAGAAAACTCCTGGAAGCACAAAAGACGTATTCGGGGGCCAGGGGTAGTAAAAAACGCGCGCCGAGTTATGGTTGTAATTTCCAGGCTGGTCTCCGGAGTAGTGTACGTTTCAGGAGGGATTTATGGCTTCTGAGGGGGTCTCTGGTGGGGAAAGGATGATTAGCAGCAGGCGCGTCACTAGGGGGGTTCGGGGGTGATATTTTGCATTTTGGTGTCACCCCTTGTGATGGTGTCACCCGGTGCGGTCCGCACCCCCCGCACCCCTCTAGTGACGCCACTGTCTTCAGCACTATGGAAGGCTGAGAGAGTGGAGGCAAAGACAGAGGCTGTTTTTCCAAAAGTCATCAAGGAAGGTCCAGAGGCCAGCACAGCTCAAGGCCTTAGAGATGGGTCACACAAAGAGGTTCAAGAGGAGAGAGCCGGGGAGAGCTCCACCTTCAATGTCAGCCACTCCCAGAAATGTTTACAATGTTGCCACTTTCCTGAAACAATCCACCACCATTCGATACCAGCAAAAAGATCAATATTGCCGATAGATGGACTGCTTGGATTGAGTCATTTAATTATTTCATTGATGCACTTGAAGAGTCAAATAACAAAAAGATTATCAAGTATGTCAAAAATCTTGCTGGTGAGGGAGTAAAAAAACACACAAAAAAAGTCACAAAGAAAATGCCGCGAACTGAGGAAGGTACATATTGACAGATTAGAGAAGTGTTGAACCTAAAGTTGAAACCAATGCCAAATGTTGATTATGAAAGATGCATCTTCAACCAAGAGCACCAGAATGTTAGTGAAAATATTGATGAATTTGTGGGTAGACTCACACCCTCATCAGATATTGGAAGTTCAATTAATTTAATGATGATTAAGCCATGCATCTGAGAGTTATTGTCAGATGATTGTCAGATTCATTCAGATGACGAATACATAGAGAAACTCTTAGTCTGGAGTGAGTGTTAATGGGTGCCAAAGCTGAAGAGCGTGCTAATAGAAGAGCTGCTGATATGGAGGCTGGAGGTGGCCAGAATGAATCCATCATGAGTATGAAAAGAATGAAGAACACAAAGTGATGTCTACACATAAAAAGATTTTGTGTTTAAGACGTGGATTTTCATTTCTACATGAAGGTAAATGTCCTTCTCTTGGACAGATATGTAAAGGCTGTGGTTAGGATAACATAATTAGGACGTCTGTCCTGTTGTTCAAAGACCTAGATGAATTGCTTTTCATTTGCTAGAAGGTGTTTAAAAAGAAATTGAATTGTTACTGAAGCATGATATTATTGAGCATTCAACTAGTCCAACTAGTCCAATGCCATGGGTTTCTCCCTTAGTAGTAGTGCCTAAAAATGATAGTGAAGGCGCTGTATGCATATGCGTTGACATGCGTCAGGCAAACAAGGCAATTGAATGAGAACAACATCCAGGTCCACAAATTGCTGACATGATAAAGCAGTTAAATGATGCACAGGGCTTCTCTTGTCTTGATTCAAATAAAGGTTACCATCATATAGCACTTGAAGATTGCAGGTACAACCTTTTCTACACATGTTGGTCAGTTTTGATACAAAAGACTACGCTTTGATGTGTCATCTACTGCAGAATTGTTTGAAGACATCATTCGACGTATCATACACCCTATCATGGATGTGTTCAATTACAGCGATGACATATTGGTTTTCATAGCTACACAACGAGAACACGATAAAGCTCTGACACAAATTTGTTGTTTTACTTGTGGAAGCAGGTTTGACTTTAAATGCAGACAAGTGTGAGTTCCATAAGACAAAGCAAACATTCTTTGCCAATATCTTTTCTGACGGGGGTATGACATAAGATCCTGTTAAAGTACAAGAGCTGTCAAAGGCTGATTTTCCCCCCGACCTCCCAACCCCCACAAGATGTTTCTGTGGTGTGTTCATTTCTTGGCATGGCCAGTTACTTTTCCAGATACATACAAGAATTTGCCACTCTAAGCGCTAAGTTGAGAGACTTGATGTTTCATTTCATTAGTCACATGAATGTGAGAAGTTTTAAGAAAATCAAATAAGCCATTGAAAATGCTATTGAAGTGGCATACTTTGATGCGAAGCTTCTTACAGAGGTTATTGTTGATGCTAGCCCAGTCCGGTTAGGCGCTATTCGTGCAGAGCACAGCAAACACCCGAATGCTCGAAGGCATATTGCAGCATATGCAAGTAGAAGTTTGTCCCAAACAGAACGTGCTTACTCACAACCTGATATGTGATATGGGCTTGTGAACATTTCCATGTATTCCGGTATGGAAAGTCTTTTACATTGGTAACTGATAATCACGCTTTACTGACTATATATGGCAATTTAAAGGCTAGAATGCCTCCTGGCATTGAACGATGGGGACTACGGTTACAAGAGTATAATTATATAATTGTGCATCATCCAGGGAAGGTGCTGACTACTTTTCCAGAGTGCCCATCCAAGATGGCTGAGGCCTATATTAACTTTATTGTAAAATCCAACACACCAGCTGCCATTTCATTAGCCCAGATTATCACTGCCACAAGCCATGATAGTGACATGTTAAAGCTGAAGGATATCATTTTACATCAGTCATGGAACCAACACAGTTGACCGCTCATCAGTGATGGTGAATATCAAAAATACAAAACTGTCAAGGATGAACTGTCCATAACTCAGGAAGGAGTTACACTACAAGGGTCGATTCTGGAGAGCCTGCAACAGAAAGTAATTAACATATCCCGTGAAGGATATCGTGGAAGTACTACCACAAAAAGAGTTCCCTGAGACCGAGTCTGGTTTCCTTATCTTGATGACAGAGTTGAAAAAGAACTACAGGCCTGTCATCTGTGCTACTGCCTTTCTACACATCAGAACTCCCAACGCCTGCTTTAGAGAGAACAGCCATTGACCTTTTCAGTCCACCTGACAATGGACATCACCTGCTGATGATTATGGACAAATACTCATGATTTCCATTATCTGAGGATCTTTCATCTACTACTCAAGAATGAGTCATTGAAAGACTCGAAGGCATCTTTGCAACATGGGGTGTTCCAGCCATAGTGAAGTCTGACAGTGGCCCACCTCTCAACAGGCTAGTTTAAAGATTTCCTCGAGAATTTGAATGTAAAGCATCAGAAGAGCATATCTTTGTAGCTGCAAGCCAACGGACTTGTTGAGCGTTTTAGTACACAAAAGAAAGCAGTTTAGCGTGCGACTCTTGAGAAGATCGATTTGAAAACGGTGCTGAATTCTACCTTGAGAGCTTATCGTTGAACAACCCACTCAACCACAGGAGAAAGTCCTGTGACATTGATGTTTGGGAGAGCAAAGAACACCAAGTTACCTCAATGTACCAATCCGAGAGAGAAAGATGAGAAAGCAATTCATAAGAAGGAAAGCAAAGATGAAAGCAAATGCTGACCCAAGACGATGTGTGAAGAACATTGTCTTTAAGAAAGGAGCTAAAGAGCTCGCCCAACAGATGCTGAGAAAAATCTGATGCTCTATTTGTTGCAGAACCTTTATAAGCGGTGTCTACCATGGAAGCCATGGTGACTGCCCAGCTCCCTGGGAAGTCTTTTACCAGAGACTCTTCTCATTTCAGGCATTTAACTAATTGTTCAGCTGCCCTAACTGTTGAAGAACAGACTGGGTCTGAAGCATCAGTGACTGCTGTTGCCTCAACACCATTAACGCAAATATTAGATTTTAGTGATGATAGTTCCCAATTTCCAAGAACAAGATCAGGTTGAATAATTAAAAAGCCAAAAAGACTGAGTGAAGAGATTTAATTGTACACGTCTATCTAGATTTTGTAAAAAATTAAAAATTTTAATTTAACAGAGGGGGAGATGTAGTGTCTTGTGAGCTATAAATGATGGAACCCTTTTGGCTCCTGATGGACTTCATAGAACTCTGACATAAGTGTTGTGTTGGAGTGGAATGCAATGAAGGCTAGTTTAGAATGGAGAGTTTGCAGTTACATGCGGATGAATAAAGTCCTGTAATACGAAGCTCCATGTGTGGCGCAGTCATTGGTGGGTACCCAGGCTGGGGAGGACACTACACTATGGAGCTCTGATTTTGATCATTACTATATGTATGTGTGTTGAAAGCGTAAGCCGAAATGCGTTGGCGTCCTATGTCGGGTGCTTCTCTGAAATAGAAATAAAGCAATATTGGGCACCTTGACTGTAACATGTCTGCCTCTGTAGGGTATGGCAATGAAGTGTGGCTGACTTTTGGAGGAAAAAAAGTGTGGTTGGAGATATATATATATATATATATATATATATATACTGTGGACCTTTTCATTGTTTGGGGCCGGGAGGATATATGGGTCTGAACGTTTGTCAAAAAATGTAATGAGAATGATTTCAATATTAGGTACATTGCACAGATGAGTGGAAACACTATAGATTTCCTCAATGTATGATTAAATGTAATGGATGGGAAGTTATACAAAATTCTATTTAGGAACCCAATAGTTAATAATAGCATTTTAAATGGCCATGGTCATCATCTGGCAGGGCTGGAGTGGAACACCGCTATGGGGATTTGCCTAGAGCTTGCTGTAATTTCAGCACTGAAGATAGAAACGTGTCAGAGGAAGACACCCTGTAACAATGTAAGTCACATAGTTAACCAGTACGAGGATTTAAATAGGCTGTGGAATGAGTAACGGAAAAAAGAACAGTATTGATGTTTAATAGGCTCAGGAATGCATGTAGAATATGTTCAAGAGAGATCAACATATCAGACTTATGACTACTTTCAACAGTGATGCGACCCAGGTTGGAATTATTTTCACTACAAACTGGGATATTTTGCGGTCTGACAATATGATTGGGAAATCGACTGGAGACAGACATTTTACCATTTTTAGGAGATCTAGCTCTCTTTGGGACAAATAGGTGTGCACCCGCCTGCATACGTTAAATGAGAAGACATGATTAGAACCACATCCAGTTTTTCTGGGGTCTTATGTATGAGGTGTTTTAAGTGCATCATTATAAAACCACACACGCTGTACAACATAATAACAAAGGAAAGGTGAGGTGGGACTCTGTTCAGCCGTTAGACCGGTTGAGACAGTGGTGGGTGGAAGACATAGGCAGACCACTGGAAGACAATGACTGGGAGAACATTCTATTACGAACAAATAAAGTGTCTAGAAACGCACGCTTCAGTCTAATGAGCTTTTACATGCTGCACTGAGCGTACATAACACCGGAACGTATTAACAGGTTCTTTCACAGAGAAGATGCCGAATGCCCGAGGTATAAAGAACGAGGAGGGATTTCATCCACATGATATGGAGCTGCCCGTCCCTGGCACAATATTGGCAGGAGGTAACAAGGGAGACGGCTAGGATAACAGAACGGGTAGTCCCATGTACACCAGCACATGTCCTCCTCAACCTGTTCCCATACACAGCTAAGACTAAGGTCACTGATAAGTGTCAGGACCTCGCCTTCATACTGGCGAAGCAGGAAATTACTAGTAGATGGAAGGCGCAGAATGGGCCCAGCATACATAGGTGGAAGAGAGAGTTGGTGAAATGGGCGGAATGCGAGTGCAGAATCTTGCTCAGAAATGCGAGAAGGGGCCTGGGCAGGTTGGAGAGGATGCAGGCATGGGAGGTGCTGATGGAAGAAATGAGGAGTGATGTATTGTATTGTATAAGATTCTTGTATAGCGCAGCTGCCACCCAACGGGTATCCTGGCGCTTAGAGACCGTGATGGAGTAGGTCAACGAGAACCGGCTGAACTATTAATCAGGTGTATTACTTCCTATTCCTGGCAAATAGCCAGGTCTTGAGACTCTTCCTGAAACCCATCAGGGAGTCTGCTTGTCTAATGTTTTGAGGTAACTCATTCCAGAGACATGATGCTGCTGTACCAAAGGCCATAACACCCAGGTTGCAAACCGTTTTTGTTTCCACAAGGGGATAGTCCTCCGGCCTAAGCCTGAACTCACACGATAGGGGTTTAGACATTCTTGCTGCAGAGTAGTACAGCAGCTCTGTCTTCCCCCCATTGAACTGCAAGGATTTAGCCTTCAGCCAATCCAAGACCTGGTACATACACTCCTGAAAGGTGTCCATAGACACCGCGTGCTTCCCTTCCAGGGAAAATACCAGTTGGGTGTCGTCGGCATAATTGACCAGGTCGATCCCATGAGATTTTATAATGAGGATCACAGGGCGTAGATAGACATTAAAGGTGATTGGACTTATTGCCGAGCCCTGAGGCACTCCATAGCGGACCGGAGACTTGGGGGAGGCGAATGACGCCATGGTTACCACCTGTTGTCTATTTGACAAATAGGATTGCAACCATTTCAGGACACAGCCCTTCACCCCCAGTCTCCCCAGCCTTGCTATCAGTACCGCATGGCTAACTGTGTCGAATGCGGCCGACAAATCCAGTAACACCAACACCGAAGAGTCACCGTTGTCGGCTCGCATTCGTAACTTGTCCAACACAGTTGTCAAAGTGATTTCCGTTCCATGACAGGGCCAAAATCCAAACTGGTCCCTGTCCAATAGATGGTTTTCTTCAAGATAACATGACAGGGACTTGCTAACCATCTTTTCCATGATCTTAATGGGGAACAGCAGGAGGGATATGGGTCGAAAGTTGGCTGGTATTGCTGGGTCCAGGGATGGCTTCTTCAATCCCTGGACCCTGGGTCTGAAGCCAACCCCCCCTGAAGGACCATCATGACAGGGGAGTCCCCGGAGGTATAATTAGGAGGGGGGAACAGAGCATGTACCAGGGGATGAGGACCCTTAGAAGCCTAGGAACTGAAGGGGGATATATCCGGCAGGGGGCGACAGAGTAACACAGAAACACACAACAAAGGTCAATGGAAGTGATCGATAGGGCTCATCCTGCAACCATAGGAGACCGCAGTGCAAGGGGAGGGTGGAGTATAGTTGGGTTTAAGTTTTGCTTGGAGGGCTAGTAATGGGGGAGTAGGATTGAATACGAATATGAAGATGAGTTAACATGGCAGTGTTAGAAACAATAATATTTACAATGAAACCATAATTGATATGTGTAAGGGATGTGGATAGCGAGATAAATTGAGATTGCAAAATGCCAACCTGTAACGATGACTCAGCAATGAGAGAGATATATATAAAAGGCAATAACGTTTTTTTAATAAACAAAAACAAAGGAAAGGTGCAATTTGAATTACACTGTAAATGTACTTAAATGTCCATGTAAACAATGTACAATATTAGATAGGAAGTGCTATATTTAATGTAAAGATATATATAACCTTGAATATTTTCAGGCTTCAACAACCCTGAACTGAGGCACTGTAAGGGTCATTGGAGGATGATGGACTCAGCATTTTCTAGATGTGACAGAATAGAAAGGGATCTAAGAACCAGCGACTACTTTACCATGTTGCACACATTAGACTTAAGGTATATTATTGAGAATTAGTGGTAGAAATATAATTTGCTGCTCAATACATAATAAGGAGTTTACATAGATTTGTAATAACCCACTGGGCGAGTATGATAACCATATTCCCTGATACATTTTTTTCTTTTTTTAAAGCTACAAGATCTGAGTAAACAGTATGTGGCATTGGGAATATGATGCCCACACCATGTCCAGTGTTATCATCAACAATGTCATTTCAGTTGTCATCAGTGATGATATCAATTATGTGTCATAGAACGTCATGAGTGTTGTAATATGTGATGTCATAAGCAGTGCATGGTAAGGGCGCATGTTATAGTTACTTCACTTAACTTTAACTGGTAAACTTCATTAGTATTTTGAGTTTAAAAAGTGACATTTTAACTGACATTATTTCCTAACAATAACGTCACTTTAACCTTTGCTTTTTTTCTGTCAATTTCTGAGGTTTTTTTGTAATGTAAAGAAACAATATGAAGAGTCATTTTAGGTAAGGCAGACCTACTGTATTTGCCAAAGAGCCAGAACACCAAAATATAAAAGGCTTTAGCAAGAGGTCTGTACATGAACCTATATAAAGCAGACCTTTAGGCTTTGTCAAAGTCACCACAATAATTTATCAATGACCATATTCCAGAGTAATTCTTATAAATATGCACATGGCTATGCATAATAATGATTGTCACAAAAATATTGAAAATCAAGCATTTTTGCTCCAAACAACTCTAAATGAATGTATAAGTCTTTCTTTAACACACCTGAGGCCACAAAACAGTCGTAGAACCAACCAAAAGTGATCCCACACTCCAGCTAAGGAGCATATAGCTCCAGCCACAGTGATTTCAAAATAATGGATGCTCTCCTGGGGTCATGCCTTCAACAACCTAGCCTTTTTGTTAAAGAGATTTTGGGGTGGTTGTGTTCCTTGCAGCCCCACAGATCTCTTTTTAAAATTTGTAGGTAGTGCCCCGTACCTTCTTGGGGTACTAAAACAACCATAATTTAAAGAAAAAAGCCCATGCAGGGCATTATAGGGTGCTCCTGGGAGGGAGCAGTGAATATTTTATGTGCGGCCTGGCCTCTTCAATAGTGAAGCGATGAGGCTGCTTATTATTTATGATTGGGTATCCCAATCCCACCCATGGCACCCACAACATACACTATTGTTTGAGACTGTGGGAGGAGGCCCAAGACCCCCTTGCCCGTCGGTGGCCCTGCCAGCACCCATTCTGAGAGCCGGCATGAGCCCGCTGTATTGCTTTGTTGCCACATGGCAAGAGCAGCTTTTGTATCCTAACAGAGTGTGGGCAGGGAATTAGATTTGTATTTCCTGCCTGCACTGTCCTTGGCAGGGAACAAGACAGTGTAACAGGGATGGGGTCCACGGGACACTCACTAACTTCGGGCCATGGGGTCCCTAGGGCTTTCTATTGCCCAGAGAAGAGGGCCACATACCCCCTCCTTAAGTAAGACCTCGGGGTTCGCGGGATAGGATCCCCGGGTCATGAAATGGCTTTGAGAGGGTGGCCGCACGACCCATCCCCAACTAAACAAAATGAAAAGGCTTAGGCCCTGAGTCATGGAGTCCTCTGGCCTTTAAATGGCTCACGGGTTGGGCCACTTGCTCACCTACAGAAAAAAATTAATGATGCACCGGCCTCGTGGACCTGGCCCATCGCGACGAGGGTTGCCATTAAAAGGCCTCCCTCACCTTCCATATCCTATTTTTTTAGGACAGAGGGACTTAGGCCCTGAGTCTTAAAAGGGCTGCCAAACATCTTTGTTGATGTGAAGCAGCCAATCAGATCTTGTGTTTTGATCTACCGATCCTGTAGTGCTACCATGTCTCTAAAGATACATACATTTTGAAAAGAAAATGTTGAAACTACTGAAAGGATTTACACTAAATCACAAAACATTTTCCAGGAAGGAACTGAGTTGACATAACCTTTTTTTATGGAAAGTTTCGAGAAGATTCATCAAACGGCACCAAAGTGATTAGCAAACCAAAAAATCAGTTTCCTATGGAAATCCAGACTAACTATAACTACACAGTTGCGACCACCACTGCGTAATATGTATACAAAACAGAGGAACATTTCGAGCGAGCAGATCTATCATGTTGATGGGCTCGTACAGTGCTCCATTTAAAGGAGATGCCCTAAAACTTGGGAACCCAGTCAGGGATTATCTCTATCTTTCCTTTTTAGCATAATGAGTGATAGTTAGATATATGTAGATGGATGAACAGGCAGACAGACTTTTACTGAAAAAACAATGGGTAAAGTGACATGAACTAACATTAAACTATTCAAATATGCCAGTTATAATTTAGTGAACTATAACTCGTGTCACCATCATGCACTGCTTATGGCTTCACATATTACATCTTTAAAAAACAACACTGTTGAAATAACTAATGAGATTAACCAAAGATTCTGATAGAGTGCTATAGGTTTTGTGAACAAAGAGTAATACAACAGCCTAAATCAATGGTTGGACGCTTATAAGCTTGTCTGTAAGCTTTTGAAATGTGCAAATAAAATGGATACTTCTGAAGTGAAGCATTTTTGTGGGATAATTGTGTTTTCATTTGTATTCAATCAAAGAAAGAGTGCAGTGGGGTTAGGTCACTCGCAGAGAAATGACTGCTGAACATCATTGAACAATAAACTCTTTGGTCAACCTTTCCTGTGTAGGGGTGGAGGGTAAGCAATAAGGGTGTTAGGTAGGTGGAAGGGTAGCTGTTGGGCCTGGCGTAGGTGAGGACCAGCAGCCAACCCTGGCTGTGCTTGGCTGAAGGCCATTCATAGCAGGGATTGGCCACATGCAGATGGTTGGCAGCAGGCCTGGACATATGGTAGGCCCAATACCAAATCCTTATTGTAAGTTAGGTGCACGGTCTATTGTGACATCAGGCCTTGCAGATAACCTTCACTGTATATGTCCAAAGTCTATGCATAGTAAAAGGTGACCACTTGTGGAGGGGTACACACCTACAATATGAGGTGGGCACTTTTTTCCTTTACATTTACCGATCTGAGATGGGATAAGCAACTTGGAGGGTGGAGGAAAAGTACACGAGGGACAAGTACATGGGGTGCACATGGAGAAACACAGGTGCGAGAAATAGCAACAAGGAGAGGAGAGTTTCAGTGTAGTGCACGGCAAGAGATAGCCACACAAGCGAGGGTGGACAGAGAGAAGCACATGGTCGAAAGAGAACAATGTGGAGCATGGGGGGAGCAAGTAAGGCCAGATTAGGAACACATGAGAAAAAGGAGATTAAAAGCCAGGAAGAGAATGAGAACGAGGATAGTGGATGAGAGGAGAAGAGGGAAAACCAGGGGGAGAAGGGGCACCAAGACTACTGGGTGGAAGAGGAAACCCAAGTCAATGAACACCAGGAGGCCCACAAGTAAGACAAGGACAAGATATGAGTACCAGGAGGACCATGAGAACAGAGACCAACCTGGACTAGACATGGCCACTGGATCAAGACCAGAAGGGCCAGGATAAGGAGAATGCTCAAGAGGAAGAAAACCAGGAAGTTGACAAGGAAGATGAAGTGGAAGAGGAGAAAGAGAGGGAAAGGGGAGAAGGACAATCAGGGTCAGAACCAGAAGGAAAACCAGGGTCACCACAAGAAAAAGGAGGCCAAAGAAGATTGACAGGACATGGCCCAGGAGGACCCGAAAAGGGGGGAGCCTCTGGGAGACTAGGACCAGGGACAGGGACTTAGGGATTAACCCAAAAGAGTGAGGAGGTTGAGAAAGAAGAACAGGAGGGACCCCTTAGTCGAATAGGACCAGTAAGACTAAGACAACGAAGAAGAAATGGTCCACCATGACCACCAAGACAACAAGGATAAGGATGAACAGGATGACCACGTGGCCAGTAGGACAAGGACTCCCAGAATGACCAGAAGGGCCATTGTGAAGAGGAGAGCAACCAGGAAAAGAATTGACCACACCAAGCTGTGGAGTCCACAGTGATGAAAGTCAGGACCAGGAAGATGAGAGGCAGGAAGAGGGAGATAACCTAGAGGATGGCAAGAGTAGAAAAGGTCCAAGAAAACTAGGTGGAGGAGCCCCATGAGAAAAGTAGGAAAAGCAGGACCACCAGAATGATCAGCTTCACTAGAAACAGGACCTCTTAGAGGACCAAGAAGAGGACCACCTGAATGGATCAGGAATACGAGGAGGTGTATCATTAACGTCTGGAGGAATAAGACAAAGAGAACTAAGACCAGGAGGAGGAGAAGATTGAGGATTAAGAGGGAGGGCATTAGAAGGAGGGTCACTAGGTGGCCAAGAACCAGCAGGGCCATTAAAAGGACCTGGTGGACAAGAAACAAGAGGACTAAGACAAAGAGGACTGGAGGACCAAGACAAGGAGAACCTTAGAAAGAAGGAGATCATGGGGGATACTGTAAGACCAGGACCACCAGGAGATCCTGCAAGGCCATAATGATGAGGAAGACGTTAAGGAGGACCAGGAAGACCAGAAGGGATACTAAGGGACAGGAATTAATACATGCTTTTATTACAGAGTCCACACACCTTATAAATGGTTCTTAGCCATGTACTTAGTCCGCACCCTTTAAGAGACACTGCACCTTTCTTCATCCCACTTACAACACTGGAAAGCTCTGTGCAGATAAGTGTGAAGACCTTCTCAGTTCCCGGGGTTGAATGTAAAGACCCTCTTCAGCCTCAAATCTTTCCTTTTTATGTGTATTCTTTGCCTTTATATTGGTTTAGCAGTTTACATCAGCAATGTTAATTCCCCCATCTATATCACACTGAGCAGAGTACATACCTGTAAATGTGATCTAAACAACTGTTGACAAACTATTGTGTAAACACAAACACAAGCAGGCTCTGTTTGCTAATTGAAGGAATGGTAGAAAGAGCATGAGGGGCTGGGTCTCCTGAAAGCTTGGTCTTATTTCTCATCATATTTGAGTGCCATACCTCAGCTGGGTATTGTACCTGCTACTGACTTATATGTGCAATCTTCAAGCTGCATGCTCCAAGTCCAGTGAGAAAGGTATGTGAGTTAATATTCATACTGCAGAGAGCATATAATTTGGAGGTCACAGATTCTAATTGTACTAGGAACCTTTAGTGGGTTAATGCACCTCCTCTAAGGTTATGTTAATATAATTCATACAGCACATAAATCACCCCTAGAGGGGTATCTCTGCACAGTTTCAGTGTCCAAGCTTTAGTTACCAGATTTCAAATCTAGTGAGATAGCTCACTTCTAGTGCTAGTTTTGTTACATAAAGGATACACTATTTAAATGAGAACCATTAAAAAGAATGTTATTTCTCACCCCCTTCAGCATAGTATTGTTACACTAATGACCACTCAAACTCTTCTGAACTCCAGCCCTGCACCTCCTTTCAGCTCTCATCCAGGGCCTCATGTAGGTAGCCTAATACCGGCCGGTAACGGCCGATTTTCGGTAATTATACCATTACCGACCGGTATTTAGGCTTTTGCTATGTAGGGGGATCATTTTTGTATTCGGTAATTTACCGAATCGGTAAAATTACCGAATCGGTAATTTTACCGATTCGGTAAATTCCGAATACAGAAATGAGATGTAGGGGGAGTGTGTGGGTGTTGTCTGGAGTCGGTATTTACCACCAACTAATAGTTGGTGGTAAATTAAGAATGGATGTGTAAAAGCATTTTGAAGCGCTTAGAAGTGTGCAATGTGGCAGACATACATGCCCTTAGGGCATGTATGTGTGCCACATGTGCACACATGCAGGAATCAGGGGTGCAACAGGGTGTCAATGTGACACCCTGCCACCCTTGATTGTGTTCCCCCATTACCGAATCGGTATTTACCGATTCGGTAATGAGGCATACCTTCCCATTGATTCAATCAATGGGAAGGTATGCCTCATTACCGAATCGGTAAATACCGATTCGGTAATTACCGAATTACTACGAATCGGTAATTTTTACCGCAGGAATACCTACATAGCATTTACCACTTCATAAATACCGAATCGGTATGATTCAGTATTTATGAAGTGGTAAATGCCAGCCCACCTACATAAGGCCCCCAGTGTCCTCTTTCAGTCTTGCCTACCAAGCCTTTTGCCTTAATCTATCCCTTGACTCCGCAGGGCAAATATGTGCCAAATTTCCTGGATAGCCTCTGGCTACATTAGTAATTACTAATTAGATTAATTGCATATACATTTTTAGCATGTGTATCTTCAGAATAGTTTGCATCATTCTGATCCTCAAGAATTAAAAAGTACTGACATATGGCTAGCCTTGGTATTATATAGTAAGGTCAATTCAGATATAACCCTTCTGGCCCACACTAATACTAACTCCATAAGACTGGCTGCTTGACAGCCAATTGTAGCTTAATTGTCTTACACTCACACTCACATAAGACAGATCTGGTACAGTTTTTGTCCATCACTCTGTACTGTAACAGCCCACAAAACTGCCATCAACAGTTCAACAGGCATGGAATAACTGAAAAGGTTTGGCAAATACTGCTGACTAATCAGAGGACCCTAACGTATTCCACCACTACTGGTCCCAACTAGACACTTACTATGACCACTTCTTTACATCTCACAATAACATTGACATATAGTATCATAGTAACAAAATCCATCCCAGCATATCACTACACCGTGTCACTCTCCAACCATGCCTTCTCCGGACCATTACTTTTTAACTTTAAAAAATATACCTAGTTGGACATCCCAGGGCAGTAACCAGATAAATAGACTATGATCATGGGAACTCCCAGAAAGGGGCTTGAAGAGATGCTCGAAGATGCCACTTATTGAAAATAATACCTGCACGTCTGTCTCTCACAACCCTTCATCCATCACACTGCGAAGCGATACGTCCCATAACACAATAACTGCACCTTTCAAGCACGACATGGAAAGACTTCTCGCATAGGATCAAAAAGCAACATCCTTCCAACCAGGCACTCCCCATACCTTGCGGTCCATGTAGACAAGCTCTTCAAGAGCCACATTGGGGCAGCAAGCGTAATATAAATGCTGAAGCACAATCTAAAGAACCTTGCAGATTTCTGCTATAAGTGGTTAACCATGGTCTCTCTCTCTCTTGTCCTTACTGCCTTTCTGTAAAAACACAAGGACATGGAGTTCAAGTGCACCCATCAGCGCTGCCAATCTCTCAGATTAATGAACGCGTCTATGAGCGCGAGCCCCATTTTACATTTGGCGAGACAGAAGGTTCACTATAAAGGAAAATTGCAAAATGTCAAGTGCAGTTTGCAGAAATGATGGATTCAGAACTAACACATTTGGAAGCACTGAAGTGTGGCTCTCCAGCTTTTGGTAAAACTCATTTGCACGAAGAGGAATTATTTTGCATGGCTAATTAAAATACAGAGCACAAAACTTGTACACAACAACCCATTCAAGCACGGTATAAAAATGCTGAATTCACATCTTGTGCTGGGTTCTGAAACTTCTTCCTCTGTGCAAAGTTAATGTAAGTATCTTTCTGAAGTACATTACCAACCATATATTTGTTATTCTAGTTAAGTATTCTTGAAGCCATCAAAGTAAGGGGCTCATTAGTACTCCTGCAAGGGTTATATAAAAAACGACTCTACGGGTCCAATACTTACCAAGTACCACTACATGATTTCGATTTCTACACCTATTTAATTATCATTAGCGCTGGAAGTATGGCCGCAGGGGGTGGGGCAGGTGGTGATGATTCTGCAGTACCCCCCAAAATAAACATGCTGAGGTTCAGAAGGGAAATGAGCAATAAATATGACTTAAAATTTTGTTTTTATGTTATAACATTTACTGCACATTCAAAGACAGAGGTCAAATGTCAGGCTAGGGGGTGATTTATTTCTTGGCCAGCTGTACCACCATGGGGATGGAGTGTAATACTTTGTTGCCATGGTGGAGAGGCTGCCCGCCTCATTTATAAATGACTGCCAAGCAGGCGGATATTTATAAAAACATTGCCTGGATCCGCCATCACGTCAGTTCCTGGCGATGCATTGTACTCGGTGCTATGGGGCTGCAGCAGCAGGATGGGGCCCCATAGCACAGAGTAATTGGGACTTTCTTATTGTAAAAAAATATATACTGCTCCTTTCACAATGGGAGGCTTCTCCCATGGTGAAGGGAGTATTATGATGTTTTTACTGTTCCTTACCGCCGGGTCCTACCTGGTGGTAAGAAACAGTAAAAAATGACTACATGTCTGCCCATCAAAATTTGGCGGGCAGCCATTTAGCCATTTATTCGATAGCCCTTATTTCACAGGGCCATTGAAGAAGCCTGGCCATTGCGGAGACAGAATAGCCTTCGCTGTGGCCAAACTGAAGGTCCACCCGCAACTAAAGTGGGCAGACGTTCATGTTGGCGGTATGCATACTCCGTCACCATCGCCAAAGAGACTACATACCACCAACATATAAATCACTCCCTATGTCTTCTGACAAACTGCTGTTTATTCTTTTAACATGGCGATTAGTGTTTACTTTTCTTTTTGTGATGGCAAATTTTGAGGAGTTTGTGAAGTGAACTGTGTGACAATCTTGTGGGTGTACATGGAGTGTGAAAGGAAAGGCTGCAGGATGTCTGTTTTTTTCTAACACATAACAACATTTAAATTTCTTGTACAGGAACTGTAGCATTTTTTTTCAAATATCAGCAGATAGAAAGAACAAATGAAACACTTGTTTTATAATTCTGAAGGGTGTTGAAAACAAATAGTTTAATAGGATCAAAACAAATCGAGACACTTTACTTGGTGATGTGCAAATTATAAATATTTACTGAAAGCTGATTTCCACACATCATTTGTACGCTATATAAATTTATCAGTAAATCTGCATGTCAGTACAAATTTGTGGCCATTTCAATGGAAAATGTGTTATTTGTAAATGACAATGTGTTACCACTCCTTGCTTTAGTAATATGTGTGTGTGACAGTGTGCTCCAAATTCACCGGCTATATACCACAATATTACCACTTTCCTGCTGAATGGGTGTGGCTCATTTCGCTATTGTCGGTTGCTTGGATTTTTCATATGAATTTGACTTCAGTGATGTAACATTGATGGCAGCAGCCACACTCTGAAAATTGTTCCAGCACCACTGTTTTAATCCATTTTAGCACCATGATAGCTTTGATACAGATCATGCTCTTTCACAGGAATTTTGATATGACACATATTTTAAAAATAGAAGTGTTATCAGTGGAAGCACTCCGCGTTCCCAACGCCAACGGGCGCCCTGGCAAATTCTGCCCACAAGCAGAACTCAGTGTAGCATGGCAGAGTTTTTTTTCCGACTCTGCGGAATTCTGCATTATGCAACTCTGCGCACTCCGCCCAGGCCTACTACTAACTGGGTGATGTATTAAAAGTATAAATGGGAAACCAATGTTACCAAATATCAATGATCAGTAGAAAAGACATGGAGAAGAGAAGAAAGGACCATGGGTAGCCCATCTTCCAATCAATGGCTTGTTTAAAGGACTCAGCAGGACAGACTTGTTCAAGATAGCTTGGAGCCCTATCTCGGCATCACATCTGTGGCGTGAAGAGGTAAAGCGTGTTCTAATTCACCATTCATTTGCAAACAGGAACTGGCCTTCCTCATTAGTGAACAAGATGGACGCCATTCCACAGAGTGGGAGGTACCTAGACATGAGCTCAGATTGGTGGAGTTGCCACAGCGGAAATGCTTTAGTGTATACCAGAGGGGAACAGGCATACCTACCCCCGGTCAAGTGCATGAGATGTATGTGGTCAGGACATGTTAATTTGAAAAGGGAGGTTTTAAGTTATTTTTGTAACTCGACAAGACTTCCCAAGATACAGTAAATATAGGCCACATTTTGCGTCTGGAACCATCTTTGTGTGGTTTTTTTATGTGCCACATTGTTTCGAGTATTTCGCTGACGAAGAAAGCCAGGTCGAAGAAAGACAGCTGCACAATGTGCTGCTGGTCGAGTGTGTGGGTATTCTTAGCAGAGGAGGCGGCTTGTGGAGAGGTTTGCCCTCAGACAATTGTAGGCTGTAAAATCCCAGTGGCAGCGGCGGGAGGTAATTGTACAGACACAGAACCTAAACAGCGAGAAAATAGACCGTTCAGATGTGAGTCATGGCCTATAAAAACAAGCATCCTTTCAATATCCAATCAGAGAACCTTCAGCTCAGAACCAGACAACAGCCACATTCTGCATTGCCTTCTTGTATTGTATCCGATTGTAAAAGGCATCAGGGATAGAGCATGTTTGCAATCACTGCACATCCATGACTGGGGAGTGAAACATAAAAACAAAACAATCGTAGTTACAATAGGTTTATGATCACAGGTAGCACATTTTCGGAATTCAAATGTTCAGAAGCAATGCAATGTTAATTCGGCACACTCTCCCAGACTTGTTACATCACAGAGGAAGAGTGGGTGGCATCATCGCGGGCTTTGACTCTAATAGACCCCACAGTCTGCCGTGACACACCCAGCATCAAAAACGCCAATTAAAAAAGAAATGAATCAGAAGTCTCAAATTCGTGATGCCTTCAGGGGTTTTAGAGGATGATGCACCATTGCACAACTCTAAAGGGGCCTGTAACCATGATTACACGTTTATCAAATGAACAAATTAACAAATGTCTAAGTCTAATGCCTACCCTTGAATTTGAGGTGCATACAAAATAGCCCTCTATGCCCACTCTCTGGACAAGATGTGGATTATGTAAGGGAAGAAATCCTGTTCTGATTGTGTTGAAAATATCCAGCCATTTTCAGAGGATTTGGTAAAATTGTTTTTGAAACGTAACATTAAACAACAACATTGGCTGAAAGCAACACACATTTGCAAAGCCAGTAAGTAGGTCTCACCTGTGCAACAGCTATTGGCTTTGCCAATGTGGTTTAGCCATGTTGTATGTGCACCAGCGTGGCTGCTGTTCAGCATGGCTAAAGGTTAGTGGCATAGAGGAGAGTCACATGGAGTGTTGTAGAGCTGAATGGCGAAGAGTGAAGTAAAGTGGAGGAAAATAGTGTCGAGTATTGGAGAGGCATAGAGAGGAGTCGCAAAGAGCGGTGTACAGTGGAGTGGTGTAGAGTAGAGTGAAGTGGCGTGGAGTGCAGCTGAATCATCGTAGAATGCATTGGGGTAGATTAGAGTGCTACTTAGTAGAGTGCAATGGTGCAGCGTGGAGTGGTGCAGAGTAGAGTAGCATAGAGTGGTGCAGAGTAGAGTGGTGTACAATGATGCAGAGTGGAGCACAGTGCCATAGACTGCAGTGTTATCGAGTGCAGTGGCATAAAGTTGTGTGCTACAAAGTGCAGTGGCAGAGAGTGCAGTCTTGCGGAGTAGCATGTGGTAGAGAGTAGTGGTGTAGAGTGCAGTGACGTAGAGTGGAGGGATACAAAGTAGACTAGCATAGAGAGCAGTGGCGTAGAGTGCATTGGCATAGAATGCAGTAGTGCTGAGTAGAGTGACATTAGATTCAGTGGTGTGGAGTGGTGTTGCAGAGTAGAGTGTTGCAGAGTACATTGGTGTAGAGTGGCATAGAGTGCTTTGGCATAGAGTGCAGTAGTATATAGTAGAGTGGCAAAGAGTGCAGTTGTGTAGAGTGGTGCAGAGTAGAGTATGGTGACATAGAATAGGTGGCGTAGAGTGCAATGACAGAGTGCTGCAGAGTGTAGTGACATAAAGTGCAGTGATGCAGAGTAGAGTGGTGTAGAGTGCATTGGCATAATGTGCAGTAGTGCAGAGTAGAGTGGAATACAGTTCAGTGGTGGAGACTGCAGTGTTGCAGAGTAGAGTGGTGTAGAGTGCAGCAGCATAGAATTCAGAGGCGTGCAATGCATCATTGGAGAATGCAGTGTTGCAGAATAGAGTGTTGTAGAGTAGAGTGGTGCACAGTGGAGCGGTGCAGAGTAGAGTCGCGTAGAGTAGAGTGGCATAAAGTGCAGTGGTGCAGAGTAGTGTAGCGTAGAGTGGTGCAGAGTAGAGTGGCTTAAAAATGTGCAGAGTAGAATATACGGCAGTGTTATGGAGTGCAGTGTCGTTGAGTGGAGAGCTACAGAGTGCAGTGACGTAGAATGCAGTAGTGCAGAGTAAAGTAGTGTAGAGTTCAGTGGTGTAGAGGGCAGTGTTGCAGACTAGAGTGTTGTAGAGTGCAGCGGTGTACAGCACATAGAGTGCATTGGCATAGAGTGCAGTAGTGCAGGGTAGATTAGAGTGGTGTACAGTGGATTGACATAGAGCACAGGGGCGTAGAGTGGGGTGGTACAGATAATAGTGAATTGGCATGGAGTATTTTGGCATAGAGTGCTGGGGCCTATGAGTGCAGTGTTGCAGAGTGGCGTAGAGTGGATTGGCGTAAAGTGGCATTGTGCAGAGAAGAGTGGAGTGGCCTAGACTGGCGTGGTGTAGAGTGCAGTGGCAAAGAGTGCAGTGGTGTAGATTTGAGTGACGTAAAGTGCATTGGCATAGAGTAGAGAGACGTAGAGTGCAGTGGCACTGAGTGGAGTAGAGTGCAGTGACGTGGAGTGGTTTAAAGTGGAGTAGTGTAAAGTGGAGTGGAGCAAAGTAGAGTGCAGAGGTGTGGAGTGGTGTAGAGTGGAGTATGCATGGTGTGTATCGCACTGCTATTACAGACAACATATTTTCAATTAAAATGACCATTACATTTGGACAAGCATACAGTTTTAATATTAAAACTATATAGCACACAAACAATAATGTGTGGAAATGGCATCACCGAGTGTATTGATTTGTTTTGATTATATTAAATTATTTGTTTCCAACACACTCCAGAATTAACAAAATATGTGCTTTATTTGTGCTTTCCTAATTCTGATATATACTGAAATACTTGCGCAGTTCATTTAAATGGTGCTGTCTGTTAGAAAAAAAACCTTTCCTACCCCTAGTATCCAGCAAGATGGTCACATAAATCCGCTCCCTTTAAAGTCAGAGAAAGAAAAGTAAACATCAAGCTCCCTCGGAAGACAGAGCCTGACATTTGACCTCTGTCTTTGAATGCAGAGCAATTGTGACAAGATAAAAACAAGATTTACAGGTCTGTTTAGAGAAAGGATCAATCGTGGAAGAACACATGGACTGGTAGTGTGATAAAGGCTTTGATCCGTGGGAGGGATGAACCAAAGCTGAACAGCCCAAAAGAAATAAAGTCAGCAAACAGAAAGCCAGAAAAAATAAGTTACAAATCACAAAGCCAATGGTAAGCAATGGGCAGAATGTATTCCCAGGGAAGCTTTCTCAATGTCCCCAATATGTCTTTAGCAAACCAGACAGATGCGCTGAAGGTAGGCTTCAACCTAAAAAGCAATCCTTGCCATAGTCTTCCCTGCCACTGCAGGAAACCAGTTTGAGGGTGGATGTGCTCCTTGTGAATGAGCAGATTGCAATCACTCACAGTGAAGTTAGCCAATGGCTGAATGGGCCAACCCTGCCCATGCTGTATGCTGCAGTGGGTGGATAACACAGCAGCAGATCAGAGGTTGGAGAGGCCTGTCTGAAAGCCCTTAGAAGAAGGTACATCATCAATATAATTTTAGTGAAATCAAAAGATCTTGGTCAATGCTGGACCTAAAAAGACAGAAGTTTACTTTTACAGTCTCACGCCTATGTGTAATTTCCAACTTTTAAAAATAATTCCAGGAGTACTCTTTTAGGATGCTAAACATTTTCCCAGCAATATCTCAGGTATTTATTTTGAATATTACGGACCCTGTTCACAAAACATGCTGTAAATATGCAACAATACATGTCTATATGCAGATGCAGATTTACTCCTTTTTGGAATTTGTAAATATTCGCGTTCCTACAAAAGTGCAATAGGTGCAGGTTTCCAAGCATATTTCTGGGAATGTCATGTGACTATTCCCTATAATTCCTATTTCCCCTATATTTACATAGCAGAGTACTCAATTCGGCACAGGGGAAATGGAGCCGACTGTATAAGCACACACTCCCCCCCCCCCGACCACAATGGGAACATCCTAAACATGGTTATTTGATGTATTGAGGAACTTTTAAGTACGCACTTATATCCTTGTAACTGTTTTTAATGTAAGATATTTTTAAATCTTCATGTGTGATTTTGGCAATGTGCAATATTCATGTGTACTTTTATGGTCCATTTTTTATTTGGACCAAATAAAGTTATATTGAATTGAATTGAATACATGTTAGTTGCCATTGTCCAAGGTTCTAACAAAAACTATATTTTTGGAGTGCCCCTTTCCTACCCCTTGAGTGACTGTATTTATCTTGGTGGATTGGGCTGTAAGTTTCTTGCATTTGAAAGAATTTTTAAATAAATCTAACGGGTGTACATGCCCGTATGTGATGTGTCTGAGAAATCCGTATATTTGAATCAACTACAGGTGCAGTCTGTCCTTGCTCACAGTCAACTGCGCTCTTAGTGGGCACATTAGGATGGCGGTCGGAAAAGCACCCCGACTGCCATGGAAGCGGAAAACAGCCGCCCGCCGGCACCGTGGAAAAACTGGCGGCCAAATTAGGAACAACCGCCAAAAAACACAGACTGCGGCGGAACGGGGCCAAGAAAAACCGCCCGTAGCGGGCGGAGATGGCCAGCATCCGTCCGCGGCGGTCGGATTCGCAGCGGAAAAACACCAACCCGCCGCAAGTATAGCAGAGACACCGCATGGGAAATCAGCATATCCCCGACGGTCCCACGGTACATACCGCTGTCTCCGACCACCGCGGTCGCACAATGGGATGAATGGGAGAGCCAGCGGAAGAGCTGAATCATAGGCACCGCTGCGGACAATCAGTAAAAAATATGGCGGACAAAGCAGAAAACCCACAATAAGGCCAAAAAGTGCACACAGCAAACTAGCCATGCCCCCCAAATACACAAAACGCACCCCACTGACACAACCACATGGCAAAAAGAAACATACAAATCCCAGGACAACACACCTGACAGCAATACCCCAATTGGACACACCCACATAGCTGAGTATAAAATCAGCCCCTTCCCTGACCACAATCCTTTGCAATACTCCATGAGAGAAGGGAGACACACCCGAGCTGACAGGAGAGGCAAAGGACACAACAGCACTAGCCACACCACACACGGCACCACCACCACTTCCACACCTGCACAACTAACCCCCCTGCACAACACACACCATACACATCACAACCACACCCACCACTCACACTCCTGCACCAACAACCACTTTGCACACCACACACCATGGCCACACAGAAAATGCCCAAATTCACAGAGAGTGAGTTGACAGTCATGGTAGATGAGATAGTCAGAGTGGAACCACTGCTTTTTGGTAACCTGGTCCAACAGACACCATTAGCCACAAGGACACAAATGTGGGCAAGGATAGTCCAAAGGGTCAATCCGGTAGGGACCGCCCCAAGATCAAAAAAGGAGATCATGAACCGGTGGCATGATCTGAAAAGGGTGGTCAAGGAAAGGAGGAGCTAGAACTGGGAGCTGGCTCAGAGGACTGGCGGTGGCCCTCCCATTCCACAAAACCCATTCACACCATGGGAGGAGAAGGTGCTTGCCTTACTGCATCCAGAGAGTCACACAGGAGTAGCCGGGGGAGTGGAGGCTGGTAAGTACAAACAAATGAGTACCATCACTCTGCTATGTACAGTCCCGCACAACTACAAAGCTACATCACCTAGGACAAATTCCATCCATCTGCACTACACACTCACAAAAACATGGCTCACAGATACAACATTCACCCACTCCCATTCACCCCAAACGTAGCTACCGACATTACCATGGGGGCATGTGTACAGGCAGACAGCACTACAGCTCCCACCAGCCCCCCTTGTCCCACAGCATCAGCAAGATGGAGCCCTCCTTCCCCCCAGAAGCAGTTGCAGTACACCAAACAAACTTACAGGTAGGTAGCCATCTTCCCTGGGAGGGTGTTTAGTGTTGGGAGGCCTGAACTACCACTCCCACCATGCCCCCTGGCCCACACCTCAGCAGGATGGAGCCCCCCCCCCACCCAGAAGCAGTTGGAAGCAATTGCAGTACACCAAACAAACTTACAGGTAGCCATCTTCACAATGAGGGTGTTTGGGGGTGGGAGGCCTGCACTACCACTCCCACCATGCCCCCTGCCCTCACCTCAGCAGGATGGAGCCCTTCCCCCACCCCACCCAGAAGCATGTGTCAGCCATTGCAGTACACAAAACAAACTTACAGGTAGGTAGCCATCTTCCTAGGAAGGGTGTTTGGGGGTGGGAGGCCTGCACTACCACTCCCACTATGCCCACTGCCCCCCACCTCAGCAGGATCGAGCCCTCCCCCCACCCAGAAGCAGTTGGAAGCCATTGCAGTACACCAAACAAACTTACAGGTAGGTAGCCATCTTCATAATGAGGGTGTTTGGGGGGGGAGGCCTGCACTACCACTCCCACCATGCCCCCTGGCCCACACTTCAGCAGGATGGAGCACTCCCCCGCACCCAGAAGCAGTTGGAAGCCACTGCAGTACACCAAACAAACTTACAGGTAGGTAGCCATCTTCACAATGAGGGTGTTTGGGGGTAGGAGGCCTGCACTACCACTCCCACCATGCCCTCCACCTCAGCAGGATGGAGCCCTCCACCCACCCAACCCAGAAGCATGTGTCAGCCATTGCAGTACACCAAACAAACTTACAGGTAGGTAGACATATGATTCTGTCCTGTGACCCCACTGAGCAGTATGTAAGCCGCCACCACGCACACACACATGTGTGACATAACAAACCCAAATGTGGGCACAATACAGGTAAGTAGCCAGTACGTGCACCCACCCATTCGTCACAAATTAAATAGTGCCATATGACAATACCAGCCCTCTCATTGCACAAAGAGGCATGCCTACCCCATTGCCAAGCACAGCGTGCACACAGGTAAGCTAAGGAAACTGTCAGAGATACTGAAGTGTGACACACCAATGCACAAGTAGAAGAAAGTCAGGGCACAATCATGCACAGCACCTATTTACATGTGCATCGCCATGGGGCAAGTGCAACAAGGACCATTTGAAAAATACAAAAGCATGTGTGGTGGTACATATCAAGATATGCACATGACAGGACAAAGGTATGGAGGAGATGACAATGGCCAGTCCATGGCCAGATGTGACGCCTGCCAGGTCAGACAAATCGACAATGAGTCCTCAATTAAAAACATGTTGTGCCAGGCCCTAGATGACAACAAGTCCCTGTTATCATTAATTCTGCACGGGTCACATGGTATGCCTTGACACCTCACACCATGGACAAGTAATGCATGTACCACTGCATCATGTCAGGAAGCACAGTAGTGCACATAGTAAACAATGTGATCATCAGTTATGCAGTGTGAAAAAAGTGAACGACACACAGCTAACACACAGCTTGCCGGGTGCACTACAATGACGATTTCCCATCTGACCCACAGGTGACCAAGAACTCACTGCAGAGGACAACACCAGAAACCTGCAGAGCCAGTCTTCGCCCCCCGGTACATGGACTTTCGGATGTTGACTCTCAGGATTCCATGGACGATGAGCTTGAAGCCGGCCCATCTGGTTTGCCAGGGAGCAACAGGTCCCAGGACCCCATCGTCCCCCCCACCACATCTGCGGCAACAACAACTTCACAGCAGACCCCTGCTGTCACGGCCTGTGCGGCCACCGCCAATAACACCACCACCAGTGCTGCCTTCAACACCCTCCTTGTCCCAGAGGATGACCAGCACACACCACCGACGGAGGAGGGCAGGGAGAGGATGCTGGTGCCCACAGTGGTGAGGCAACAGGTCCGTGGCAGCAGGGCAGGTGGGAGGGGGAGGGTCACCCACGGACACCAGGAGGCTGGGACCCAATCCCCGGAACACATCACCAGAGTCCTTGGCGCATATGAACAGGCCCAGGGACGAACAAGCCGGTCGGACGAACTGTTGCACGAGCTCATCCTGCTGATGAGGTCCATCGACACCTGCATGGGACAAATCGTGGACCTCTTGGGCCAGCAAGTGGCGGTACTGAGGGACAGGCCTGCGCCACAAACAACACCTCCCTCGGGTGGGCTGCAGGATGACAGTTCACCATCCTCCCCTGCGCCCACAGAGAGGGGTGAGTCCTCAGACCCCACTGGCCCTGCAGCAGGCCCCCCCCCCTGCCAAACGACAAAGGGCCCATCCTAAGAAGACCCTGGGAGTATCTGCCAGATGCCAGTCACGGAACCAGCCATGATGGCAACCCTCTCCACCACTGCATTGACTGTTTGGACAGTCCTTCCCCACACTGCCTTGTGAATGGCATCTGCCTATTGCACTGGGTCACCACATCAATAATCTCATCTACCACAACTATCAACTCATTGCTCCACCCCCCCCAATGGAAATGTACACCCTCCCTCGCATCTCACCATTGCAAATAAAATATCCTTACACACATGTTGTTGTGTCTGCTCCGTCTTTATTGCAGGAGGTACAGTCTTCAACATGACCACAATGTACAGGAGCATGGGCTGCATGTAGGCAAGGAGAAGTTGAAGGCACCTAGGGAAACACAACAGAACTACTTTCACTGGTCTGGGTGTGGCATCACAGATATCACACAACCCCTAACATCAGGATAACCCAACATGCACACGTCACAATGGGCAACAAGTGTCAACATACACGTCCTGCAGATGTTCCCAAATGACCTGTCCCAGAAACATTGCCAACCTCCGTTGAGTCTACAACTGGCTACTGTTACAATTCTCACATGCCCATTAACGCCAACAGCAATATCAGCAGACAATGGGTATGTTGCACATTGTCACCCACCTTCAAGTGAAGTAGTGTGTGATGAGCTGTTCACGCAGGTCAGCACCTTCCTCCTCTCCACTGTCCTCATCACTGGACACGGGTTGGTTTGCAGGCTGGGGCCTTGGGTCCTCACCATCATCCAGGAGCAGGGAAATCTCCTTGCGAATGGCTAGGTTGTGGAGTATGCAGCATGCCAGTACAATCTGACACACCTTCCCGGGCGAGTATGCAAGTGCACCTCTGGTCTTGTCCAGGCAGCGGAAATGTGACTTGAGCAGGCCAAAAGTACGCTCCACCACACAACGTGTCCTCCCATGTGCCTCATTGTAGCGGATGTAAAATGGGTAGATAGGTACTTGCACAGCCTCCAGTGTATTCACTGTCTTTGTTAGGGTTTCTGGTGCCTCCTAGGTATAACTCTCTGAACAAGAATGATGTAGTATAAATCAACAAAATGCACCCCCACTGCTGTGAGGTGTGTCCCCAGGGCAACAATATATGGCCTCCAAAGGGAGGTTACTTAATCTCCAGATTGTGTTTGTGAACTGGTTGATCTCCTCTTAAATAATGATTATCCAACCAAGTATTTCGGTCATGAGTTTTTGTTTTATTTTTTCTTTAATCCACTGTAGTTGTAATTCACTGCAGTTCATTACTATGAGCAAAGCATTTTCAACTCCCAATGCATTTCGGCCTTATGTGGCCTTCATCTGGGGATGATCTGTAAAAACAATTAAGTAAACATCCCTTGTTCACCATACATGAAGATTACAAAATATAAAGGCTTTTGTATTATGGTAACTACCATCGCAACATGCTAAATACTGCAATATAATTAGTGCGCTATATATCCTTGCATCTCTGTCCCTGTGGTGGAGTGATGGTTAATTTAATCGTGCATGTTATCTATATATAACTCCTGGTACAGTGACCTGAAAGATTTCTTATAATTGATTTATCGGGCCCCATCACTTATCGCGTTCTATATCACATAGAATGGTGGTTAATGCGGTTACGTGTCCGTTTAAATCATGCAAACAGCTCGCGATTGTATAAACTGTGATCTTTAGGTCGGCTTTTAACGAGCATTCACATTGTCGAGCAGGATTAGTATTCGTTATGGTGCATTGGATTTAATAAAGTAACCAGTGAAAAAAAAACAAGTATCGACTAGTTTATGTTAGGCATTTTAAAGCCTCAACGTCTCGGGTGCATGGATTAATTGATTTTAAAAAACGGTGATCGTTACTGGGTTCAGTGCCGGTACTTACTTAAGAGGATTCGCCTAAAAGTTTCGACGCATTCTCAATGCCGGTGTGAAAGAAGTGCAACAAACGGGCTTCCGTATTGTTAACTCGAGCCGGATCACGTGATTGCAAGCGAAGTAGAAAACAGACTATACGTATTCAAACTGTCCCGACCTTACAACTTCACATGTGATGGTTTCTATGATGTCAAAGTAACCATAAGTATATATAAACATGAGAAGAATATCACTCATTACCTAAAATAAATTAGGGTAAATTAAAAATGAAAGAGAAACTCAAAATATGTGATAGCAATTTGTTGTGCACGTTAATTGGAGACCTTATCAGAGATGCCACATTCATAAATAACATTGATATTCCATTCTGTCATTTAGTCCGTGGGGTCTAAGAGAATTTAAAAATCGGATCCAATGATTCTCACGCTGTAGCAGATGTTTATGATTGTCCCTTCCTTCCTGTTGTACCACTGTCTCAAGCACACAGAATTTTAACTGGCTGACATTGTGGCGAGCTTCAATAAAGTGGCTTGCTACGGACGACTTTAATGATTTCGTTCTGATGTTACTTTTGTGTTCATTGACTCTTATTTTTAGTTTGTGTTCAGTTTGACCCACGTATACTTTACCACATGGGCATTTTAACATATATATTATGTTGGTTGTATCACAAGTGGTGTTGACTCTCAGCTTAATGTCATGACCTCTCATAGGATGTGTTATTTGAGAGCCTTTCAATACATTATGACAATTAGTACAATTCCAGCATGGAACAGTTCCTTTAACCCCTTCAGTGCCCCGCCCTTTCCCCGCCCTGTGCCGGCCCTTTCATTAGCGGGCGGGGTTCATGACGAGATAGTCTCGTCATGGGCACAGCGCAACCGCGCTCCATGACGAGACCATCTCGTCATGGGCACTGAAGGAGTTAAATATAGTAGATTGGTCTTCTCTTTTTTGATGTTTAATGATTTCACCTTAAATTTTGCCTCTAGTATATGCAAAGATACGCTCTTCGTCGTAGATGTGATTAAAATCTGGTTCCAGGACTAGAATCGGCCAATGCTTCTTAATGATACGTTTATATGCGGTGCTTTTGGTGGAAAGTTTAGAAATAACTGTCATGCGATTTTTTGTGGGTTTTTCTTTAGGTGTCAAAAGCTCTTCCCTAGTGAAGTATTTGATTCTTTCTTTGGCTTGATTTATGATGTCTTCCAGGTACTTTCTTGCTTTGAACCGTTGTGCCATTTCTTTGGTGCGTTCAATGCACTTAATTTGATCTGACACTATTCTCTTAATTCTCAACGTTTGAGAAATCGGTAGGTGTTGTTTTAATGCCGGTTGATGGAAACTGCCATAGTGTAACGTGTTGTTTCTGTCTGTAGTTTTTCGGAACAAATCTGTTTCAAATCCTTTGGAGACTTTTGTTATCCTAACATCCAAGAATGTAATGGTCTGTTCTTGAATCTCGTATGTAAATTGTATTCGATCATCTAGGTAGTTTAGTTTTTTTAGCTCTTAGTTTAGATCCTCGCTTGACCCATTCCAAAGGACGAATATGTTGCCTATAAATCTGACAAAGAGTTTAACATGTGTTTTCCAAACTGACGTAGATAGGATGTGTGTTTCCTCAAAGTTGTTCATGAATATATTCGCATAGGCTGGTGCGGCACAATTGCCCATCGAAGTTCCCGTCTTTTGTAAATACCATTCCTCATTCCATTTAAAATAACTATGCATCAGTGTGAACTGTAATAGTTCCATGAGGAAAACCTGTAAATCATCTTTGTATTCTGTGTTCAACAGGGCTTGCTCAATAGCTTCTAATCCTGGCTGGTGTGGGATCGATGTATATAAAGATTTAACATCTATTGTACACACTGTGATATGTTCATCATCCTTAATTTCTATTGAATTGATTTTATTAAGAAAGTCGATGGTGTCCTTAATGAATGTGTTAATTTTTTGTACTGAAGGTTGTAAGTATCGATCCAAAAACTTGCCTAATGGCTCGTGTATACTTTCTTTTGTCGATACGATCGGGCGTAGTGGATGGTTGATAGGATCCTTATGGATTTTCTGCACCATAAATATGATGGGGCTCTTTGGATGTGTTGGTGTTAAGAATTTCTTAGTTCTCTCATTGATTCTGCCTTCTTCATAAGCTTTTTGTACGATGGTTTTTAGTACTGAAGAAAATTGTTCCGTTGGGTTCATGTGTAGCTTTATGTAAACGTTATTATCTGCAAGATGACTTTCTATTTGGTTATTGTAATATGTAGTGTTTAAGATGACTAAGGTACCGCCTTTATATGCTTTTTGGCATATTATGTCAGGGTTTTAAGCTATTGATTTTAATAGTCCTTGTTCCTTTTTTGTCATATTGATGGGGGTGGGTTTGGTTTTAAACTCCATTTTTTGCAGCTCTTGTTGCACCAACAGTTCAAACATGTCCAAACTCTTGTGGGTCACCGGGGCCATAAAGGTACTGGTGGTTTTTAATCCCTTTAACTGGTCCTCTGTCTCAACAGTTATGTTAGTTATGATGTTTTCAAAAAAATGTCTAACTCTGAGTTTCCTCATTAATTTATAGAAACTTATTTCCAATTCTAAGGCGTTGGTGTGGTTGGTAGGGACGTATGATGTCCCTTTCTGTAACGTATTACGTTCTATGGCAGAAAAATGATGATCAGATATATTAATCACTAGGTTGTTGGGTGTCCCCTTCTTTTGGTCTTGTCCTTTTTGGATGTCACTGTCTGAGTTTGCGGCTGTTCTTGCTGTTTCTCTTTTTCTCTTCCTGTTGCCCCTCCTGGGGCATCTCTGTCGGTGGGACCTGGTGCTAAAAAAGAACTCCCTGTGATTGTGCTTGATTGAGAAACAATTTCATTAGATGTTGATGCTTCTTGGGTCGGTGGTTCTCGTGTTGGTCTCGACCTGTTGGAGATGTCACTGTCAGTCGATGACGTATCTGTGTTTTGAGATTGGGGTTTTGACTGTCTTTGTCTTGCGTTAATTTCAGCCCATGAATAAACTTCCCCTAATTTATAATCTATTGTGTCCCAACGGAACTTACGTATCTTCCTTTCGTTGACTTCTTGGGTGTGTTTAGATAGCTGTTCATTGATGTCCTGTAAAACCTTTGTCCAATCTTCTGTCGTCATCGATTCACTTAGTTCCTTTTTAATGTTTGCAATTTCTTTGGATAGATCCTCTAGTGTGTTTGATAGCTCCTCTATGATCAGCAAAATTAAATCTAAAGCGCATTTATTAAGGATAGCAAACCATCGGTCCTTAAATTTCTGTGAGTTCTTACACAACAAAGGCTTCAAGGGGATCCTTAGTCCTCGGGGGATGAGTTGAACTTTGTGATATCTGATCATTGTTTTAGCTTGTAATCTCTGATTGATCTCCTTTTTTGATAGGTACAGCAGCTGCCGGATATTTTGTTCTTTTGTGCGTTTTGAAGAGAATTCTCTTCAAAACGCACAAAAGAACAAAATGTTCTTTAGATTTGATTTTGCTGATCATAGAGGAGCTATCAAACATGCTAGAGGATCTATCCAAAGAAATTGCAAACATTAAAAAGGAACTAAGGGAATCAACGACGACAGAAGATTGGACAAAAGTTTTACAGGACATCAATGAACAGCTATCTAAACACACCCAAGAAGTCAACGAAAGGAAGATACGTAAGTTCCGTTGGGACACAATAGATAATAAATTAGGGGAAGTTTATTCATGGGCTAAAATTTACGCAAGACGAAGACAGACAAAACCCCAATCTCAAAACACAGATACGTCATCGACTGACAGTGACATCTCCAACAGGTCGTGACCAACACGAGAACCACCGACCCAAGAAGCATCAACATCTAATGAAATTGTTTCTCAATCAAGCACAATCACAGGGAGTTCTTTTTTAGCACCAGGTCCCACCGACAGAGACGACCCAGGAGGGGCAACAGGAAGAGAAAAAGAGAAACAGCAAGAACAGCCGCACACTCGGACAGTGACATCCAAAAAGGACAAGACCAAGAGTGGGGGACACCCAACAACCTAGTGAATAATATATCTAATAATCATTTTTCTGCCATAGAACTTAGTACGTTACAGAAAGGGACATTATACGTCCCTACCAACCACACCAATGCCTTAGCATTGGAAATAAGTTTCTAAAAATTAATGATGAAATTCAGACTTAGACATTTATTGGAAAACATCATAGCTGAAAAACTGGTGAGACAGAGGAATAGTTAAAGGGATTAAAAACCACCAGTACCTTTATGGCCCCGGTGAGCCACAAGAGTTCGGACATGTTTGAACTATTGGTGCAACAAGATCTGCAAAAAATGGAGTTTAAAACCGAACCCACCCACATCAATATGACAAAAAAGGAACAAGGACTATTAAAATCAATAGCTCAAAACTCTGACATAATATGCCAAAAAGCAGATAAAGGCGGCGCCTTAGTCGTCCTAAACACTACATATTACAATAACCAAATAGAAAGTCATTTTGCAGATAATAACGTTTACATGTTTACATGTTTACACGTTTACATGAAGCTACACATCAACCCAACGGAACAATTTCCTTCAGTACTAAAAACCATTGTACAAAAGGCTTGTGAAGAAGACACAATCAATGAGAGAACTAAGAAATTCTTAACACCAACACATCCAAAGAGCCCCATCATATATATGGTGCCGAAAATCCATAAGGATCCTATCAACCCTCCACTACACCCAATCGTATCAACAAATGGAAGTATACACGAGCCATTAGGCAAGTTTTTGGATCGATACTTACAACCTTCAGTACAAAAAATGAAAACATTCATTAAGGACACCACCGACTTTCTTAATAAAATCAATTCAATAGAAATTAAGGATGATGAACATATCACAATGTGTACGATAGATGTTAAATCTTTATATACATCGATCTCACACCAGCCAGGATTAGAAGCTATTGAGCAAGCCCTGTTGAACACAGAATACAAAGATGATTTAAAGGTTTTCCTCATGGAACTATTACAGTTCACACTGATGTATAGTTATTTTAAATGGAATGAAGAATGGTATTTACAAAAGACGGGACCTTCAATGGGCAATTGTGCCGCACCAGCCTATGCGAATATATTCATGAACAACTTTGAGGAAACACACATCCTATCTACGTCAGTTTGGAAAACACATGTTAAACTCTTTGTCAGATTTATAGATGACATATTCGTCCTTTGGAATGGGTCAAGCGAGGAACTAAACGAAGAACTAAAAAAACTAAACTGCATAGATGATCGAATACAATTTACAAACGAGATTCAAGAACAGACCATTACATTCTTGGATGTTAGGATAACAAAAGTCTCCAAAGGATTTGAAACAGTTTTGTTCCGAAAAACTACAGACAGAAACAACACGTTACACTATGGCAGTTTCCATCAACCGGCATTAAAACAACACCTATCGTTTTCTCAAATGTTGAGAATTAACGCCAAAGAAATGGCACAATGGTTCAAAGCAAGAAAGTACCCGGAAGACATCATAAATCAAGCCAAACAAAGAATCAAAAACTTCACTAGGGAAGAGCTTTTGACACCTAAACAAAAACCCCCAAAAAATCGCATGACAGTTATTTCTAAACTTTCACCAAAATGACCGCATATAAACGTATCACTAAGAAGCATTGGCCGATTCTAGTCCTGGAACCAGATTTTAATGATATCTACGATGAAGAGCCTATCTTGCATATACTAGAGGCAAAAATGTAGGTGAAATCATTAAACATCAAAAAAGAGAAGACCAATCTACTATATTTAAAGGAACTGTTCCATGCTGGAATTGTAGTAATTGTCATAATGTAATCAAAGGCTCTCAAATAACACATCCTATGAGAGGTCATGACATCAAGCTGAGAGTCAACGCCACTTATGATACATAATATATATGTTAAAATGCCCATGTGGTAAAGTATACGTGGGTCAAACCGAACGCAAACTAAAAATAAGAGTCAATAAACACAAAAGTAACATCAGAACGAAATCATTAAAGTCGTCCGTAGCAAGCCACTTTATTGAAGCTCGCCACAATGTCAGCCCGTTAAAATCTGTGTGCTTGAGACAGTGGTAAACAGGAAGGAAGGGACAATCATAAAAATCTGCTACAGCGTGAGACTCATTGGATCCGATTTTTAAATTATTTTAGACCCCACGGACTAAATGACAGAATGGAATATCAATGTTATTTATGAATGTGCCATCTCTGATAAGGTCTCCAATTAACGTGCACAACAAATTGCTATCACATATTTTGAGTTTCTCTTTCACTTTTAGTTTACCTTAATTTATTTTAGGTATTGAGTGATATTCTTCTCATGTTTATATATACTTATGGTTACTTTGACATCATAGAAACCATTGTATGTGAAGTTGTAAGGTCGGGACAGTTTGATTACGTATAGTCTGTTTTCTACTTCGCTTGCAATCACGTGATACAGCTCGAGTTAACAATACGGAAGCCTGTTCGGTGCACTTTCATCACACCGGCATTGAGAACGCGTCGAAAATCTTAAGCGAAGCCTCTTAAGTAAGTACCGGCACTGAACCCAGTAACAATCACGTTTTTTTTTAATCAATTAATCCATGCACCCGAGACGTTGAGGCTTTAAAATGCCTAACATAAACTAGTCGATAGTTGTTTTTTTAAAATCCTGCTCGACAATGTGAATGCTCGTTAAAAGCCGACTTAACGATCACAGTTTATACAATCGCGAGCTGTTTGCATGATTTAAACGGACACGTAACCGCATTAACCACCATTCTATGCAATATAGAACGCGATAAGCGATAGGGCCCGATAAATCAACTATAGGAAATCTTTCAGGTCACAGTACCAGGAGTTATATATAGATAACATGCACGACTAAATTAACCATCAGTCCACCACAGGGACAGAGATGCAAGCATATATAACGCACTAATTATATTGCAGTATTTAGCACATTGCGATGATAGTTGCCATGATACAAAAGCCTTTATATTTTGTAATCTTCATGTATGGTGAACAAGGGATGTTTACTTGATTGTTTTTACAGATCATCCCCAGATGAAGGCCACATAAGGCGAAATGCATTGGGAGTTGAAAATGCTTTGTTCAAAGTAATGAACTGCAGTGAATTAAAACTACAGTGGATTAAAGAAAAAATAAAACAAAAACTCATGAACGAAATACTTGGTTGGATAATCGTTATTTAAGAGGAGATCAACTAGTTCACAAACACAATCTGGAGATTCAGTAACCTCCTGTTGGAGGCCATATATTGTTGCCCTGGGGACACACCTCACAGCAGTGGGGGTGCATTTTGTTGATTCATTGTAGCGGACGTCAGCTGGGGTCCTGGGATTCATCAGTGGGCTCAGCAACCAGGGGCAGTTGGGATATGCAGAGTCACCTAGGTATGACAAACACAAATAAACATTGCAATGTCGCTGAGGCTGAGGGCAACAGGTCACACACCTAGCACGCCATACGACTAGGCATACTCACCCACAATCCATGCACGCTCAGGAAGCAGATTAGCCATCAGCTGGGGCACAATGCTGTTTCGCAGGATGTAGGAGTCATGGGCCGAGCCTGGGAATTTGGCACACACGTGGGAGATGGTCATATCTGCCAGGCACACCACCTGCACATTTATGGAGTGGTAATGCTTGCGATTTCTGTAAATGTGCTCACTTGCCTGTGGTGGCACAAGCCCGACATGGGTGCAATCAATGGCACCAACAACATTGGGGATGTGTCCAAGGGGATAGAAGTCTCTCTTCACAGCTGGCAATTCAGCACCCCTGGGGAAATGGATGTATCTGTCCTTGTATATCATCATGGCGGAAAGTACATCATGCAGCACCATCCTGAACATCGGTTGTGACATCCCACCAGTGCTGGCCACTGTCTCTTGGAACGATCCAGTGGAAAAAAAATACAGGGCAGCCATCACCTTATAAGTAGGGGTGAAAGGTGTTAGATATGTCCGGCGAGGCTGCAGGTGGGGCTCCAACAGATCACAAAGGGTTTTCAGGGTGGCTCTATCCAGACTGCATTTCCGTATGATCGCAACATCCTCCATGTCCTCCAGCACCGTCAAGTGACGAATCAAATTTGGCCTCCTCCTATTTGAGATGATAGTGGACACATGTCAATGCAATACACCATGAGATGTGCACAGCATATCACGTTCTGGATGACACAACAACAATAATGACTGACATCAATATTGACTAACAGACCAGCTTACATGTAGGGACACCTTCAGCTACACAAAGGGCACACCTGTCAACTTATACAAGACAAGTACCTCAAACACCCCTTGGTCAATGTGAATGTACATAGGGAGATGGCCACATTTCACATGGGCACGCCTGGGAGTATAGCATCCAGCATATGTGCAACAAATCAAACCCACGGTCTTATACCTAGCTGCTATACCTGTCACACCTTAATGTGTCATTACAACCTGGCACACATCCACCACACAAGGACCACCGTCGGCGCAGGAATGACGAATGTGTGCATGAGCAGACATGAGAGGCAATGCAAAATAGATCATCATTCATTCAGACGAGCATTGCTGTGATTGTCACTGCACCTCAACACATTGACATGTGTACACATTGTAGAGTCCAGAACAACACTGTCCTGCCTACCCAACCATCAAATCCATAAGTGACATGAGTGAGTACAGGCCAATCTACGAAATCACACACTCAAATATGGCATGTGTAGCCATCAGTGGAGTAAACGGAACATTGGCATTGTGTGCACAATGATGTGCCATTGACCATGTGGGCACTGTGCACTGTTGATGTTTGTCAGATGACCATTGCAATTGTATGGCACCCAAATTGCGGTAGCTACTGCCTGGCCCCGGCGGTGTGTCACCAGTACCCCCATTCACACACGTACGGTAGTGATAGGCATGGAGACATGTGGAAATGGCGGTTGGCATGCTCTGCCACCTGAATGGCGATGCCTCATGTCAATGTATGGCACCCATATCGCGGTAGCTACCGCCTTGCCCCGGCTGTGTATCACCAGCACCCCCATTCACACATGTGCGGTAGTGATAGGCATGGAAACATGAGGAGATGGTGGTTGGCATGCGCCCCCGCAAAAATCACGGTAGGCCACAGCGGGCCCCTGCGGTGTGCCACCGCCATGGAGCTTGCCCTAGAGCCAATGGGAAGCTCGATAGCGGTGGCATGATGCAATTTTGAAGATCGCTGTAAGCGTGCTCCGCCACCGCGGAGGCAGTCATCGTATGCATTTGAAAGATGCACCATCGCGGTAGCGCACACCGGGCCCCTGCTGTGTGTCACTGCCATGGAGCTTGCACTATAGCCAATGGGAAGGTCGATAGCGGTGGCATGATGCAATTTCGAAAATCACGGTAGGCGTGCTCCGCCACAGCGGAGGCGGGCATTGGATGCATTTGAAAGATGCAGACCTGGACCACAAATTGCTGCAGCTTGGCACCTTTGAAACGACCGCAGGGGGCTATATATGTGTGAAAGTGAGCCTCCCATTTCCACTGCTCCCAAAGCCTGCTGCCAGAAACCCCTCACCTGCTGCTGTCTCCAGGAACTGCTGCCTGAGACCCCTCACCTGCTGCTGACCCCTCACCTGCTGCTGTCTCCAGGGACTGCTGCCTGAGACCCCTCACCTGCTGCTGCCTCCAGGGACTGCTGCCTGAGACCCCTCACCTGCTGCTGCCTCCAGGGACTGCTGCCCGAGACCCCTCACCTGCTGCTGCCTCCAAGGACTGCTGCCTGAGACCCCTCCCCTGCTGCTGCCTCCAGGGACTGCTGCCTGAGAGCCTTCATCGCCCAATTCCACCGCTGTTGTCTCATGTCCACAGTGATGGCAAGGACAGAGAAGATCCGTGCCAGTCCCTTCACGAGCGAGGAGCTGGAGGTCCTGGTGGACGAGGTGCTCACACAGCACCCAAGGCTATATGGTGCCCCAAATGTCGTGGTAAGTCGTCAACAGTGGTGGGGTAGGGCAGGGGGGCCACACATGTAGTTGGACTGATGCAGTATGTGCCTGGGAGTGTGGGGTAGTGTCATGCACTGCCTGACATGCTGTCTCCAGGGGGAGGGTGTGTGTACCCAATGCCACAGGTTTGCCTTCCTGCACATGTATGTATGAGTGACCTGTGGTGTGTTGTCAGCCATACAGTGACACAGAAGGTTGATCATGTTGTAGTCAGGACAGTGATTGCTTGGCTGGATGGCTGTGTGTGCCCCTGTAGTCCATCTCAGTGTGAGCCCAGCTGGACAGCACAGTCCCCGTCTACAAAGACAAGGACACATCACTTCACTTTCAGAGTATGACATCAGTCTTTTCACATTGCACTCCAGATATGGGCCATCTCAGCACTGTAGATTGCACACAACCGCCCTTGTGAAGGGCATTTTGTATTTGTGAGATCATGTCCCTCAATGTGACATCCATGACACAGTTATCTATTCACAGGGCAGGGACATTGGGGGTGCGCAGTCTTGGACACAGTGAGTCAACCCCCAAACACAGGTTGATATGTGATGTATGTGTTGCTCAACCCAACAATGGACTGGGGATGTGGGCAGGCTACATGGGGTTTCAGTGCTGGCATCCTGCATGTGTGTGATATGTGCAGGGACTGGGTTCCCCCTCACACCTGCATGCATTCACATCTGCTTTTCCCATGCAGATGTACCATGTGAGATGTATTATAGTCTCTGATCGACATTTCGTTGGATTTGTGATGAGTCTGTATCTTGCTGCTATACTGATAGATGTTGGTCCATAACACTGTGTCACTGATCATTTCCCCCTCTTTTCTCCCATGCCTGCAGCTCAAGGTACACCAGCGTAAGGTCATGTGGAGGGCCATTGCAATGAAGGTTCGAGCTCTTGGGGTCTCAAACCGACAGCGCACCCACTGCCACAGGAGGTGGGACGACCTCAACCGGCTGGTAAAGAACGTGGCGGAGATGACCTCGGGGCTGCTTCCTCGCACTGAGCGTTTGGCACGGTGCAGCATGACACCACTAACGCATCTTGGAGGTGACACAGCTCGAGCTGGATGCACATTTGAAGGAGCATCAACAGCAAGCCGGGGGTGAGCATTTGGGGAGGGCGACTGTGGCTGAGAGTGGCTGCATATGTACAGAGCCTGTGCCAGCGCTGGCCTATGTGATGTTGGTAGTGTGATGCTGTGGCATGTAAGTGGCTGATGGTCTGGGTGCAAGTGGCATGCATTTGCCCTACCTGTACTTACAATGGTGATTTGGATGCTGTGCATTAACATTACATTCTGAGTTGTGCTCTTCAGGTTTCTTCTGCATTGGGGTAGTCTTGGGAATCCCATGGGAGGGAACGTCAGTGTGCCCGATCTGACTGTGCCTTCATCAATGCGTCCATTGCATGCACCCAGATTGGGGAGGCCTACACATCTGACAACAATGTGCACCATTCTATTGTCCACAAAATACAACATGGTGGGTGGCATGGGCTAATGTCCATTGTGGACTGTCATGTTGTAGTCTGGGTCTGTGTTGTCCCGTCCTGTTCCATCCAGATCCGTCAATGGCAACAAGTAGTGTGCCCCCATCATGTCCCTAGATGTGCTCAGAGCTAGTTGCGTGTCTGGTTGAACAGAGCCACAAGCAGGGTGGTCATCACATGGCTCACTCATGCCTGAGTTTCCAGTTTCCACGCACTGCTTGAGTCTATATAGTGAGTTGGTACGATGTGATTGCACAGGGTGGTGTGCAACATGTAGATTTGGTCAGCTTTTGTAATGCATTGCTTGCATATGTTTGTTCTGTTGCTGTCACTGACCTGACCCTACATCTCTCTCTCTCCTGCAGCATCTCCTGTGGTCACGGAGGGACAGGAGACAGAAACCAGTGGGGGTGAGACTAGCACAACAGCTGCACAGGAGCCCAGTGACACAGATGTCACCAGCACCACAGAGGGGGACAGGAGTCTGCTGGAGGAATCCCAGCCTGAGACACAAAGCACTACTTTTCTGATGCCAGCGGGGATGCATCCATGTTGGAGGGCACAGGGAACAGGGACTCTGCATCGTCTTCCACCACACAGCAGCCAGTGCCCACCCTCACAGCCACTTCCTCTGGTGCTGCCCGTGTCCGCCTCAGTAAGAGGGGAAGAGTGTCCTTCGCCCCTGGCACCGCTGCCCCTGCCTCTGTTCCCCCTGCTGCCATCAGTGCTGAGTCTGTGGACCTTTTGCACCAGCTGTGTGTAGGCCAGACAGCTCTCCTCAATGCCTTCAATGACCATGACAAGAAATTGGCCCAGGTGGTTGCTTTCATGGAGGGCATACATTCAGACGTGGGTGGGCTGCACTGGACATTCCAAGCTTTGTCATCAACAGTGACGTCTGCCCTTTAACAGACACATACTCACAGTCCAACTCCAGTCCCTTTGTCCACCCCCCTGGAAGTGGCCACGTCTGACGATAGTGACCACGGTCCACATACATCAAAGTCACGATACAGCACACGAAGCACACAACAGCAGCAACCCAAGTGGTCCCGGGCGCAGACACCATCCCCACAGAAGAACAAAGCCACCCCAGAGCACAGGGAGAAAAGCCCGTCAGGCGACACCAGTGGACAAAAAGCAAAGCAGCAGACCTCAGGCACACATGCCTCAGAGGTATCCCCATCCAAGGACTCTCCTGCCTCTAAAGCATCGTGCAAAGAGAAGCATACAGTGTCTGTGCCCACCAAGGAGGTGGTGCATGCCAAGGGTACACCTAGGAAGGGCTCCAAGGCGGATTCACCCACCACCTCGACTCCCATTCCAAGCCCACTGAAGCAGGGGCCGGAGGGCACTGTAGGGGTAACACCTAGTAAACAGGGGAAGGGGGGGGCAGAGGTGAAGCCAGGCAAAGCGTTCTGCTGGGTCCAGCACATCACCAGAGGGGGTGCCAGTGCCTGCACCTGATGCAGCTTTGGTGGTGAGTGTGCCTGTTGTGCCCACACCACTTCCCGTTGATCCAAAGTCAGCCAAGCCATTTTGAATCCCCAAGAAGTGGAAAAGCACCCCTCGACAATCTCCCAGCCACACTGTGTCTCCAGTGTGCATGACTCCACCTCCACGTGCCACTACACCACCTGGTCCAAGGAGCCCACCGGCTTGCCAAGCCACTGATAGCTCTACCTCAGCTGTTCCGCTCTCTCCCCGGTCAGGTGCCCTGACAGTCCCCGAGACACAACCAGCTCCCAGTCCGCCTGACAGCCAAGTCTGAGTGTTAGTCACCCTCACACACCTGTCTCTCACACAGGTGGGCCTGTACTGCACATTGTTACCCCCTGACTGTGTTACTACAGTCGCACACATTCCCTGTGCAGCTTCTCATGGACATACTCTGCACTCTGCCCTGGCCACTGGCCTTGCTGTTTTGCCCCTGCCTGTGCAGCTTCTCTTGGACTCAGCCTGCACTTTGTCCTGCCCACTGGCCTTGTCGTTCACTGCTGTGTGCCCCCTGCCTGTGCAGCTTCTCGTGGACTCAGCCTGCACTCTGTCCTGCCCATTGCCCTTGTCGTTCACTACTGTGTGCCTCCTGTCTGTGCAGCTTCTCATGGACATACTATGCACTCTGCCTTGGCCACTGGACTTGCTGTCTTGCCCTTGCCTGTGCAGCTTCTCATGGACATACTCTGCATCCTGAAATGGCCACTGGCCTTGCTGTTTTACCCCTACCTGTGCAGCTTCTCATGGACTCCCTCTGCACCTTGGACTGGCCACTGGCCTTGCTGTGTGCCCCCTGCCTGTGCAGCTTCTCATGAACTCACGCTGCACTTTGTCCTGCCCACTGGCCTTGTCGTTCACTGCTGTGTGCCCCCTGCCTGTGCAGCTTCTCATGGACTCACTCTGCACCTTGGACTGGCCACTGGCCTTGTGTTTTGCCGCCTGCCTGTGCAGCTTCTCATGGACATGCTCTGCACTCTGCCCTGGCCACTGGACTTATCGTTCACTGCTGTTTTGGCCTTGCCTGTGCAGCTTCTCATGGACATGCTCTGCATTTTGTGCCTTGCTCTTCTCTTGTCATGGTGCCTATCTGTGCAATATGTGAATAAAGACAGTTGCTCCTGTTGTCTATTTTGTCAGTGTCCTTACTGAATACAGTTCATTTGCTGTGTGTATATGGTTTACTGTGCCACATGCTCTGCCTGCCACTTCAACATGGTCAATGTTAGGGCTCACTTACAAATCAGTTTTCTGGGGTGACAGGGTCTTCAGTTCTTCCTGAACAAGATACTTGTGGGGGCAATGGTGTAATTTTACAATGTGCAGCAGTTGTCATTTACTTAATTAGTTCATGTTGGCTATATTGTACACATGTCAGGTTGGAGGGCACTGCCGGCACAGAGTGGGTTTCTGCACACAGTTTTGCAGGCAGGCTGTCCATGGTCATCATGTATGTGTGTTCTTCCTTTATGTGTGCTCAGTGGTGTATGTGTGTGGTCATTTTGTGATGGCCAGTCATCCAAGTCCCATGGCTTACATTCCATGTGTGCTCTTGGATGGTCAGGTGGTGTGCAGTGTGAAGGGGGTGAGTTTTTGGGGAGTGTTGATGTGTGCATGCCCCTGCATTGTGAACTACACACGTGTCACCCATAAGTTGTATGCCTGTTGTTTTGATTGTTTAGCCCTGTGGATGTGGTTGTATGCACATGTGTGAGTTGTATGTAGTGCACTGTGCAATGTGTTGGTGTGTCCTTGCAGTTCTGTCTGACTCCTACTTGTTGTTTTTGTCACTTGTGAATATGCGGAGTGTGTGACTGGCAGTCAGTGTTGTGTTTTGTTGCACATCCATGTGTCTGGTGGCTGTTTGTGGGGACTGTGCAGACCTGCTGTTCCACACTGCCATTGTGGTTATGTTTTCTCATGCCTTGCTGTCAAATGGTGCCTTCTTGCCTCCAGTATGGCATGTTGTGTGTGTTGTCATACCATCCCCTATCTGTACTTCAGATGCCTACCCATTGTGGGTCTGCACACCCTCTCTTTGTGTATGGTACACTCATGCCATGTCCCCTACTGAAATGCAGTACACTTCACTTTGGTGTCAGCTGTCCCCTTGGTTTCCATGTGTGTGCCCCCCCATCACTTCATTTGTGACACTGTGCTTTGTGGTGCAGTTCTTTGTCCAGGGTCAATGTGTCACTCAGGGCATTTCCCCAATGGGCTGTATGTGAAGTGCTGGTGCTGTTTGGCAGTCATGGTTGCTCCTATGCAGTCCAACTATGTGTGCTGCCCAGTCCTCTGGTCAAGTTGTTTCCAGCTTTGTGTCCCGGACTTGTGCATCTGTTGGTGTTGTGTTGGATGTATGTGTGTTGTCTGTGTTATTGTTTCACTTCCTGGGTGTGCTGTTGCCTTTGTGCTGTACTGTATGGTGTTGTGTGGGTTGCTGTTCTGTCACTGATGTCTGTGTGTGGCTGGTATGCTTGGTGTGTACACATTGCTTGTTGTGCATGCAGTGCTGTGTGTGTCTGTTGCCTTGTCATTGCCTGGTGTGCATCCCCTGATGTCCTGCTGTGTTTGCTGTGTGATTTTTGTGCCTGTGCATCTGTTGTTTGTTTGATGTGGCTGTGTTGTTCTGTGATGGTGAACTTCTTGTGTGTGTTGTGGTATGTTGTCTGTGCATTGTTCCTGAGTGATGATGTTGTGCCCTCCTGGTGTGTCTGTGCTCCCAGTGCCTTTCCCAGTTTAGCTGCACAGGGCATGTCTGTTCTGGTTGTAGTTCTGTGTGTGTTTCTGTTGGGTTATGTGTTTGTGTGTTGTTTTTGTGCAGACATTTGTTGTGGCATCCCTGTGTGTGTGTGATGTTTGTGGCTACCCCCAGAGTGTGTGATTGTTTGTGTGTGTGTTGCCTGGCAAATATTGCCAGCCTTCAGTGTGTTTGACACTGGTGTTGTGTGCTGCTGGTGTGAGGGGGGTATGTGTGTAGATTCCTACTGGTGTTTGTCAGTAATGGGGTGTGTCAATGGGCCCTGAGTGTGGTGCTGCTGGCGTACTCCTGTGAAGTAGTTGTATACATATGTGTGGCTGTTCACAGTTTGACTTCATGGCCTTCCTTTCATCCTTGTGCCTCTACATGGTTTGCCTTGCTGTCTCCCTGTGTTGTTGCACTGTGATGTATGTGGTTGGTCCTCACTGACTGTACCAGCCATGTGTGCTTTGATAGTCTGAGGGTGTTGTTCTCTGTTCCTTGTCTTGCATGTGATGTACACATGCTTGTTGTGTGTCTCCATGGTCATCTATTTGTGTGCAGACCACTTTGGTTTTCCTATTTGTTATGCTCCATTGCTGTTGGCATGTGGGGTGTGTATGTGGATGTGTGTCAGTCTGTGGTATGTATGTGTAACTATGCAGGCTGTGTGTCCATTTAGACGTTAGTTCCTTGTATGTGTTCATTTGGTGCTTGTCCTCATTTTAGTTTCCCTGAGTGTGTTGGTGTGGTGGTGTGTGTATTTCTCTGGCACTGTGCTACTGTGTTGTGTGTTCCTGTGCAGTCACTCCTGCAGTGTCTGTCTCCCTGGTTGTTTTTTGTGAGGTGCAGGGTGTGTATTGACCTGGCTTGTTGTTGTGCATGGGCTGCACAGGAGGGGCACATGGCATGTGCCTTCATGAGGTGTGCTAGTGTGTGGTGGGAGGGGTGTGGCCCTGTGGTCTTTGTTCCCTGTGCATGCCTGGCACTGGTCCTGCCTTCTGCATTGTGCGCATGTTTTTCCTTGTGTTCACCGCTGCGGTGACGTGACCGGAACATTGCTGCCTGGTCGCGGAAGATGTGTGTCCAGGATGCAGAGGGGTGAGTTTGTGGCAAGTGGGTGACGTGTGGGTGCCCTTGTGGATATGTCCCTGTCCCCACCAGGGTGTCTGATGTGGATTTGGACCCTGTGTCTTCCCGTGTGTTGTGTGTTGTGTTTGTGGTATTGCGTACCTGCGGCGGTGTCCGCGCGGGCCAAGAGTTCCAGGTGATGTAGCAGGTAAAGCACCGGAAAGACAGGTAGAGCTGGGTCCATGGCGATCGTGACCGGGTATTGTGGACCGGGACTCTGGTTTAGCGCTCCGCTGTTGTGCTTCTGGCATCTCTGGTTGGATGGTATCTCCGCTGCGGTGCGTCTGCTTGTTTGGGTAATCCCAATTTGTGGAGCGGGCGGATGTCATTCCGCACGGCGGTGAGTCTCCATTGGCTCCCACTGTCGCGGTGGTGGGCCCACTTTGATGGCGGTGCGCGTCGCACCGCGGCGATTGTGAAATGGGCTATGTTTGGCCATACTAATATGGCGGACGTGAGGACCGCTGCTCGTGGGCGGAAAAAAACATTTTTCCACACCGCCAGCACCGCGGTGGTGCCACCGCCCGACATCCTAATGGACCTCTTAGTGTTCAATCTTACATGCCTGCTTTACTGGGATGACATGCTCAAATTCTTGGTCATCCCCTCTCGTGCATCTACTGTGGGGCCATGGGGAGCCACAGGTTTGTCAAGTCATAGGGAAAAGTCAGGTGCATAACAAATGTATACTTGCATACCCATCCTCAGTCCTTTGAGTTCATGGCACCAGCGTAGACCCAGCCTTGGAAGTTTCCACTGAATGAGGAAATATGTCCCTGCCTGGGGCGAGAACAGTGCCAGTCTGGATAGTGTCAATGGTGATCACAGCAGTTATGGTCCCACTTGGACTAGAGTTAGATAAGGTCCTGTCTGAGCGTATGATGACCACGCTATTGTAGCCCCAGCTGACACTACGATGATCATGAAGTTCCAGCCCTGACTGGACTATCTAGAATCACAACAGTTAGAGCCCCCATCCATTCTTATGATGATCATGCAGTTACTGCTTTCACTGGGACTGCAGTTGCAGCCCTGATAGTGCTTATGATTATCATAGCAGTGGCAGTTTGTCAGGAACCGGGATGAGAGACCGGGTGGGACGCATTTCACATACAGATCTTCGTTTGCTTGCTCTTGTGCAGTCAGCTCTCTTTGGATGTCTCCCAATCACTGGGGTTATTCTGGTTCAGGTGTTTGTGCTCTGCCTTTGCACATGGTTCAATTGTCTTACCCAGAATTGGCATATTTAACTTCCCTGTAAGGCCAAAGTAAATGGTGAAGGGAATACACCAAGGGCAGAGACAGTTAAATGTCCATTGTGGAATCCAGCACTTATTGTGCCATCCACTAGACCTGGAAAACATGGCTTCAGGCCTTCCCTGCATAGCCTGACTGCAGTAGCCCAAAAATCTCTGATACAACCCTTTCAAAATAACCCCTTTTGACAAGAGGGAACCAACACTGCTAGTATATTTTCACATAAATAATTTGTACACTATACAGAAGTAACATTAAGCAGGAGGAAATCAATTTACAAGTGCAAATTCAACCTTTGGAAATTCTTTGCATTCGTAATTCAAGCCTATTATTGTGCAAATTGAACTTTTAAAAAACTAAGCATCAATAGGAGCAGTGAAAAATAGATTTTTATATTGAGATTTGTGTTTATATACCATTGCTTTTTATCAGAACTTTGTTAGGTCAAAGAATATTGCTGGGAAAGATTTGATGTTAATCGAATCCACGTTCAAAGGACATGCATGTTATTATCTTATGCTACAACAGGGATTTATGTGTAAAAACTATTTCTGTGTCTGATATATCTGCATAGCAGCCAACAGCACTGCAATAATAATCAATTAATGGACAAAAATTGGCCAGGTGTTAAATTACAGCTATACTGTGAATCATGAAAGACTTATGTGACTACACAGAGGCATCGATTGCAGAGTGAGTTTGTAAAGAAATGGAACTCCAAGGTGTTTTGCAATATTCTTTGAATGTACAATTTGAGTACTTTATTTCTTATAATATGTGAGCTCTCTGGCGCCATTGGCCTGCCCAAGTCTAAGGATGTGCATGGACCCTGCCACCCTGTTATCTTGTGCAGTGGTCGGAGACCTTGATTAATGCAGGGCTATCTCCCCATTTCTCTAGGTCTGCCCAGCACAAAGCTTCATTGGTTCTCCCACAAAAGGCACATTGAAAGTGTAGGGAGAGACAAATTCCATGAGGCAGGAGCTTCTCTTCCTCCTTACTTCCTCTGCATGTTTTCTGCACCTCAGCCTGACCCAGGCTGCCGGAAAGCAACACCATGCCATCCTTCCTTACTGTTCAGAAAGTATTTTGTTGTGAGTGTGTCTGTAAGTGGCAACACTATTCAGGCACAAGCAGTGCTTGAAATGGAAAAATAGAAGTGCAGGTACTCTGTATCAGAGTACCTGCTTGTTTCTGAGAAGTGCCGGTACTCAGTACCGGACAGTACCGGCCCATTTAAAGCACTCGGCACAAACTCGTTCCTTCTGTTCTGCCCCTTCCCCCTTTGATGCATCCTTTCTGTGGCATAATGTGCCTAACAAATAAACAACAAAACATTCTACAAAGTGAGTTGTCTTAAAACGCTCACACGTGCCTGTTCTTTTACGTTAGTCTATGCACGTGTCAATGCATAATTACGCTGAATCGGAACAAAGATATGTAAAATGCGGTATATCGTCCACTGATCGCTTACGAAATACACTACACGTTGCAAATAGCCCCGTGCTATAAACGTGCACAAACACTTCCGGAGAAGGTAGAGGGACAGGAAGTGACAGTGGCGTAACGAAAGTTGAGAGGGGCCCCGTGCACCGCACACGGAGGGCCCCCGCTCCGGATATAACCCGAAGCTATTGGGCCTGAGTACTGTGCTGAGGGGGGCCCTGCAGTTCGCCCCGCCCCCAGCGCGGGGGCTGTGGGAGCCTGTGTTACGCCCCTGGGAAGTGACCAAACAGAGAGGGGGTCTCTGGGAGGCAGGATATTGATAGGGGTGCAGAGGGGCAGGCCTGCTTCCCCGTTGGTAGAACAATAACTACCAGCGAGAGATTTTATAAAAAAAGTTATTAGCTAATTAATACGTTTGTCCAGCAGTTTGTTCTGTGGCAAACATATGCTGTATGACAAACACCTACAACAACCTAAGTAAGCTTAAGTAAATGTGCGAGTTACACCCGCCCTACACTTAACATGGCATTCACACGGCTTCTGGTCATTAAAAACAAAACGCAAAAGGGATATATTTTAGGCAGGTGATCAAGTGGAATAGTTATTTAAATTCAACCCTCCAGGCACATAAATCACACTGGGCACACTTGCGGATTTATGGCCTCCTCTGGGTGCAGAGTTGCAACTGTCTGGAATTACAGCGTTTTCCAGAAGTACGACAGGAAAGCAATGAAGTTACAGGTTTCCTGGGGTACATCCACGAAACGCTTGTGAATTCCTGTTTACAACAAAGCACAGGTGTTTCGGTATGGGTAATTGCACCCAGCGTGCAACAAGGCATGGTAGAATGTAATTTGTGCAAAGGCACAATTATAGAAATCTCCAGGGAGAAACATGTTTGCACAAACACCTGCAGCTCCTCTCCAATTTAGGGAGTTATCCTTTACACTTTACTCTCTGGGAAGATATTTACTCCTACATTTTCCGAAAGTAAATCTCCAACCGTTTCCAGGATAGGAAGGAACACACACTAGAGAGTTTGACAGTGTTTCCAAACCTTCAGGGTAAACACAAATCTCCTCTCCTTGATTGGGATTAACTCACAGGTAACACTACACGTCCTGAGATATTACTGAGGATGAGAAAAAGCATTTAAGTGTTAAATTACACCTTTTACACCTTCGACTCGCAAACCCAGCCACCTTCTCGTGTAAATCAGAGCTGGATGGGCAAAACTTGCTCAGCCGAAGCCCATCACGTGGCAAATAGCGCGTTGATCATGCTTGGACGACCACCAACCTTTCACAGACACACCTCAGACATTCGCTTGAGGTTTATAAACATTGGCAAGAATCGCTGTTGTGTACACATTGATGCTGAGAGGACGTCCTTGCTGCTAATTCCCAACTATAAAGTCTTCAAGTGCCTCAAAAATAGCACAATTAGTGCCAGACACTTCCCCATGCTATGTTGCCCACAGGCACAATCTCTTCTATTTCGTTTCCGCAATCTCCATTACCAAGAACTTTCAAATCAAAGATGCAATTAACTTCAGCTATCAGATGGCATAACAGGGGCTCACCTAAAGCCAAACCACCCTAGAAGCCGATGCAGCGCTGCGTCCAGGGAGGCTGCCAAAAAGCACCAGCCGGGGGCGGCTATGAGCAGTAGTGTAAGGTTAGAACTTTGTCCCTGACTGCTGAATAATTCAAGCTTAAATTTTACCAATATAGAATTATCCTAGAGAAGCTTATTTTAAAGAAATAAAGGCCAACTTTACACATATAGAGATATATGTGATGCTACAGAAAGTGAATTGCTACACAATGAGCCTATTCACCAAAGCATTTTTGAGTATGTAAACTATTGCACCGTTTAGCAATGATTCACGTCCTCACATTTGCAAACATGCGGGCATAGATCTCCAGCTGTGCCTTTGTTATCTCTTATATGCGCGGTTTTCTGCGGATAACCCCACATGTGGAGATATGCATTATAGGAGTAAATGTAAGATGGGCAAAAATGAGTGGCTAGAAAATGTGCAATATCTTTTCCAAAATGGGGAGAGTAAAGGAAACATTAAGGAAGGCCTCAGGGAGGCACATGCAAATACTAAAATACTCCTACAAAAGAGTAAGCCATTTTCTATTCACCAAAGTTACACCCACATCTACTTCAGTACTAATACTGATGGAACAGGCTCAGCCTTGAAGTTAGTGACACACTAAGCATAAACACTTTCTAGAACTGCAAAGGACTCTCACAGAAGTAAATGAAGACAAGGAATAACTCTGACACCACACACGCAAAAATAGGAAAACACATTGAGAAATATTTTTATGTTTAAAGAACTGTTATTTTGAATTTACTTTTGAAATATTTTAAAAACATAATGAAAACTCTTGTATGTTTCAATAAATGTAGTTAGAATGTGTAGATTAGACATATAGGAACAGGCTTTCATTCACAATCAACAAACCTGCTAATGCAAGGGGTGGTGAATTCAACATGCATAACTCCAGCACACACATCACCAGCTGAAGCTCATTACAACATCCACCAGCCACACTCCGCCCGCCCACATTATACAGAAAACCACAGACTAAACAATGCTTTCACTGTTTCATTGAATGTCTGTCACATTGCCCCTTCTTTTGAGTAATGATTACTTGAGAAGGTGAGAAAGGATGTACAGACCAGGGGATCAACATTTTTGTTATGTTTAGTGAAGCGGTATTAGCTAGATACCCTTTCTTACCAGATGTGATCCTTCACCTGGTTGCAGACTGGTTGCCTGAGCACACTTCACCTTCAGCCCGCTTCCAGTCCATCCATGAACATGCCAGCATTCTGGCTACACTCGTCTTCCTGGCCCCTAGATCTTTTCAGAGGGTTTGTGGGGATATGGTGCACATCACACAGGCAAGCAAATCATGGTGCGTGTGTCAGGTATTGGCACACATCACCAGCCAAGTGTACCAGTTTTCGCCATGCCACAGTCACAGATGGCAAGGTAATGGAGAGTAAAGGAATTCTATTACATTGCTCACTTTCCTCGGGTATTAGGTCCCATCAATTGCATCTAAGTGGCACTTCCACCACCCGACCACAGGGAACACCATTTCTGCAACAAGCACTGCTGACACTCCATCAATGTGCAAGCTGTCTGCAATACTAAGGGTTGCTTCACTGATGTGTACACTGCCTTCCCTTGGTGTGCACACAACAGCTACATTTTTTATTGATCCACTGTTTCAGGGCATTTTGGTGACCTGTGGATGCTAGATAAGTTTATCTAACTCACACTTAGACTGTATCTGTACATGGAAATTTCATTCACAAAAGTATTTACTCATAACTTCACCCATCACAACATACTTTCATGAAGCTGACATTACGGACTTGCCTGACCAGCACTGAGAGCTCTGCTATCTCTTTTCCTCCTGCACTGCAGCCACTGTCTTCATTTCGCCCAGAGGCCCACCTCTTACCACATGCTTTTGTTGTGTCTCACAGCGTGCCTTCTCTCTCTGTCTCTAAACCTACCATAGTGTCTCAGTAACTTAGGAAGTATTTAGTCCGGGGGCGTGGCTTGGACGGCAGAGCTGATGGCTGCCTGATCCTGCTGCTCCGCTGGAACGGAGAATCAAACTCATATTACTCCAACAACCACTGACGTAAAAGAAGCAAAATCAGAAAAGTCCCAGGGCCGGTGACGCTTCCCCCTCCAGGGGCCTCTGATACCAACAGGCCGAGGAAATCCGCTGGGAAGACGCGGTGCAGGAAGGGGACGCAAAAGGCAAAATGGCGGCATCCCAACCGCTACAGAATTGAAACCACCTATGGAAGCGGGTGAGGCTCCAGTGCAAGAAGCGATGGTGCACTGCTAACCCCCACTGACAGCAGCTACCAACAACGGCGGACACTGCAGAGCACAGGTGGGGAAAAAAACGCATATACTGGCACGTAGCGACAGGGGAAAAGCGTGAGAGAGCGCACGAGCATGTGTATCAGCAGCAGCAGCGGAGACTGGCAAGGCACTCACAACACACGAGTCCCGACGCTGCGAGACAGTAGCCAGAATCCGGAAGCGGGAGTGGAGCCTCACGACCCCTTAAGATGCAATAAGGGGATAAATAAAGCTAATGCGTAAAAGAGCGGGCTCCCGATCCGGAATCGAAACCGAAACTACAAGGAGCTCGGACCACTAGAGATGGCAGCCATCACAAGCAAGTCCGCTTCAGAAACCCAAGCAGGCAAACTTATGAGTGCACAACAGACAACAGGAAGTCAAGCGTCTCTTGAGGATCTGAGCACCGACAGTACGGCACTCTGAGCTGTGGCACGACGCGGTGCTGAGGAAGGCTCGAAGGCAAGCGGAGCCCCCGTCCAGAATCGAAACTGAAACCACAAGAAGCTCGGACCACTAGAAATGGCGGCCATCACAAGCCAAGACATTTTGCGCTTAAGAGCAGGCTCATGGGGTTTAGGAGGCTTATGAGCGCACAAACAAACAACAGGAAGACAAGCATCTCTTCAGGATCTGAGCACCGGCAGTCCGGCACTCTGAGCTACGGCGTGTTGCGGTGATTAGGAAGGCAAGCAGAGTTTTGTCTGAACGCAGCAGCTGGGATTTTACCTTACCGGAGATGGCAAACCCCAAACTAATGCTTAACAAAGTACAACACACAGAGGAGGTCTAAGTGGGACATCATATCGGAGGAGCCTTCCGGCAAAAGTGAAACTAGAACTGTAACAGTGTTTTCCACCCATTACAACCTCCAAATGGCGGCTACCCTAACAAAAGCTTAGGGGGAGATCCCTCACCGCGCTGCTAGCTTGCCGCTCACACGGTGATGTGTATGCCAAACTAAGACGACACAGCTTGACTGGTAGCAGAACTCGATGTGGGATACCCGCATGTAATAACCAAGGACCGCATATGTACCAGCACCATACAGTGGAAGTCAGGCAGTACCCACCCGAACTTTGAGGTGCTCTGTTTGCGCTATCAACCCTCTGATCACAGCATTGTGAGAGTGGAAGCGAGGGAAAGAGATAGCTTGCTACCCACAGCAGCAGCAGATACAAGGTGACACAGTGCTCGGGCTACATACTGCCTCCTCTCCTCCTCTCCTCTTCACCTCGCGATAACCATAGGATCCCCGGGGGGCCTAAGGCAGTGGATGAGGGTGTTGTTGCCAGGCCGATCAGGTTGAAGGACGCCCACAGGAAGCTACCAGAAAAAGAAAAGAAACAAAACAGACCAAATTAGGTAGCAACTAAGATAGAGATAGGGGAACCGACAAGTACGGCGAGAGAACAGAGGAACACTGAGGAACACCAAGGCACAAACAAGGCAAACATACAACATGGCGGACAGAGAATCGAGACTACAGCAAAAACTAAAAAAGAGCAAAGGTGAGCCAGCCATATCTGACTCCCCGATCAAGCAAAAGCCAGACATTAACAGCACCCTAGAAATCATCGTAAAGAAACTAGCTGATGTTCACGACCTGGCTAAAACAACAAAGCACACCACAGATGCAATCCAGCTCGAGATTGCAGCGGTCAGAGCGGACCTAAACTCAGTGAACATCAGACTTGCAGCAGCTGAGCAAAGGATCAGTGACGTAGAGGACACTACCCACAACTCAAGCAAGGAGAGGAAAGCAATTTCCAAAATTACAGCATCACTCCAGAGACAGACTGCGGAGATTGAGGACCGCAACCAAAGAGGGAATATCCGCATACTAGGGATCCCGGAGGGTGCGGAGGATGCAGCAGGCTCTTGCTCTGCTTTTCTTGAGGACATGATCCCTAAGCTTACCAACCTAAAATTTGACCTGCAGTTTGAGCTGGATAGGGCGCACAGAGTTCCCAATTTTAAAACTTCAACATCCCAAGCAGCGCGTCCTATCATCTGCAAACCATTGAGAGCACAACACACGGAGGCCATTTTTAGCTACGTTCGCAAAAATCACCAAATTTGCTGGAAAGGTCACAAGATCGTTCTCACACAAGACTACTCTAAGCCCACAGTCGATACCAGGAAGGGGTTCTTGGCCTTACGCGACAGATTATGGAGCAAAAACATCCAATTCTCATTCGTGGGCCCTACAAAATTCAAGATAATAGACAAAGGTAAACACCACTTTTTCACTGATCCCACAGACCTGGCGACCTTCATGGATGGCCCAGAGGAACTAGATATGGAGACGTCACAATCCGGCTCCGTCAAGAGGAGATCGTCGCCGGAACTGATTACCAGATGAAGCATGACCTTACAACAACAACCAGTATCTACCTCAACATACACCTCACTTGGTATAGTCTGGACAGCCAAGTATTGCAACCGTTATCTACCTCAGTAGCTATGCAATGTCTACCTCGAAAGGCTCATACCAACAGGCACACCACGGCGATGACCCAACACCAAGAGGGGGACATCTTTGGAAGTGCAACACCGAATCCTTTATAGACAATTATATTGAATAGGGTCCCTATCTAACACTGTGTATGTACTGTACGACAACAAGGTATGGACCCAAATCTTCAGGGAGTACAGCGGGCCAAAACTACCCGACAGTGACTCTCGGACGGCAGACGGCGATCCTGCCGTCGCACCTTCGACATACGAGTATATTCAATGGGGGGGAGGGGCGGGAGGGGAGGGAGGGGAGGGAGGGGAAAGTGGGGGGGAGGGGAGAAATCTGCACAATGGTCTCTCAGTTCTTTGCTTTCTATATTCTCTATCTTCCTTTCCTTTTTCACACCTTTTTTCTATACAAAATGTATCTGGCATGGCCTGGTGGACGGTTAAGTTTTAATGGGGTGACCCACGTAAAACTAACAGACCTGGGTCTGTTTAGGCAGTACAGTAAAAGATCTGGTCATGGTAGAAATTGGTAATATAGTTAAATAACATAATAGTATTCACCACTCATTGTTTGTGTATAACGCTCTAGTCATATTTAATTCAAAGTCTTGACAGGCATTAAATGCAAAATAAAATACGGAACATTCTGATGGCAACGCAGTTGCTCCAAAGAATAATACCAGTGATAGTATTGTTTGTCAGTGCTCTCAAAGTTGAAAAAGAGGAAAGTGTGGGGTAGGAAGTGTTGACTCAGTGAGTGAAGGACAGGAAAAAGGTAAGGTGACATATATACATCTTTTTTACATGAAATGAAACCTTTTTCAGCCTAACAAAGGTCAACTGTTCCTTTATCAAAACAATGCTCAATTATACATGTTAATCGTCACATTTAGTCCATTGAGCTTGTAGTGACGTTTGTAAGTAGTATACGTTTCGACCCCAGATAGAGAGGGTAGCTATCGTGCTCACGTGGGGGTCTTCTTCAGGATGGGGCAGTGAAGAGCACCTGAATATAAGGGGAAGAGTGTGTGAGAAGAGCATTGCTATTCAAGAAAAAGGGGTGAATGCTAAGGTAAGTAAAGTACATGATACCTACTTGTGAACAAAACACAATGAGTGTGTGTCCAGAAAGGGACAAAGCACGTGTGTAGCTTTGTGTCCGTAAGTGAGGTCATCAATCTCTCACTCTCACAGATATCTGTGGGCCTACGGGGTGGGGACTTGGGACCCATTTTGAACTTAAGAGAATGCAAATGGATGTACCTCCTTGACACTGTTGTAAATGGACTCAATGAACAAGATGGCACCAATGCCCAGTTGGCAGGACTGTCAACCAAATAGATGGTACATCTAAACTGACCCTCACTAACTATGTACAATATATATGTGTTGTAGACTATTTCCCCCAGTTAATTATATACACAGATGTACTATGCTATGTATGTTCTACAATGCCATCACTTCACATGTATACAAGCATACTTGCAGACTATTTAGTCATGTGATCCAATTAAGGGGTCTCTAAACGCGTAATATTTAATTTATGTATGTGTCCATAACTTTCATTGTCTCTGCGAAACCCCTAATGCACTCTATACTGGCTACTTGCGAACAATAACAGAGATCACTCATTACCATGTCTCCATGCCAGACCCCTCTGCTGTAGACCGCTACTTTGATGTATTTAACACTACAGAATGTCTGATTTTAACTATTTGTTCATTATACATCGACCCAATGTTATGACTTCGTCTAATTCTTTTTTTAGTAGAACATAGCAATGCTCTTCTCACACACTCTTCCCCTTATCTTCAGGTGCTCTTCACTGCCCCATCCTGAAGAAGACCCCCCACATGAGGACAAAAGCTACCCTCTCTATCTGGGATCGAAACGTAGACTACTTATAAACCTCACTACAAGCTCAATGGACTAAATGTGACGATTAACATGTATAATTGAGCATTGTTTTGATAAAGGAACAGTTGACCTTTGTTAGGCTGAAAAAGGTTTCATTTCATGTAAAAAAGATGTATATATGTCGCCTTACATTTTTCCTGTCCTTCACTCACTGACTCAACAGTTCCTACTCCACACTTTCCTCTTTTCCAACTTTGAGAGCACTGACAAACAATACTATCACTGGTATTATTCTTTGGAGCAACTGCGTTGCCATCAGAATGTTCCGTATTTTATTTTGCATTTAATGCCTGTCAAGACTTTGAATTAAATATGACTAGAGCGTTATACACAAAAAATGAGTGGTGAATGCTATTATGTTATTTAACTATATTACAAATTTCTACGATGACCAGATCTTTTACTGTATGCCCTGGTAGAGAACACAGAACACCTGGGGAACTTAGACTCACAGTACCGGGGGAGAAGATAGGCAGAACAAATAGGGCCACCCCCCCATCCCATAACCGAGACAGCGAATCTGAGAATTGGGTACATGGAACGGAGGCTCCCACCACACCACACCACACCCTAGTTGATGGCCCTCAATAACACTTTCACCCTGACAACAGACCTCAACATAGTGTCCCTTAATGTCAAAGGCCTTAACCACCCTGTCAAACGCCGGAAGATAATAGATTACCTAGCTAAAACTAAAGGCGATATAGCCCTTCTACAAGAAACCAAACTATCCATGGATTGTGCCAAACTAGTGAGAGGTAACTGGATCTCACAGGTGGCTTGTTCTTCAGCCAATAAAAAGAAGCGAGGGGTTTTGACTTTGATATCCAAAAGATCAAACATAACAATAGACTCACAATCCCACGATAATGAGGGTAGACTGCTAGTAACACATCTGAGAAAGGGAGAGGAGCTGATCCACGTAGCAAACATATATGGCCCCAACGCAGATGACCCATCCTTCTGGTCAGAGGTATCACACGTGATAGACAGCTTCCCCCAAAACCATCTCATGGTGGTGGCGGGAGATCTTAACATCTCATTGGACCACATAATGGACAGACAATCGTCCCGTCAATACCACCCCACAAACTCGCACGCAGAACTCTAGAATATCTGTTCCAAATTCAACCTTAAAGACACATGGCGCCTACAGCACCCGGACACTAGGGATAACACTTTCTACTCTAACCCACACAATTCCTACACCAGGATAGATTACATACTAATCTCGGGGTCTCACATGCACCTGATCGAACACTCAGACATAGCTCCAAGACTAGTGTCAGACCACTCCTGTATCAACCTAAAAACTGAGCGGGTGCCATAACGAAGCCGTCCCCCGGATGTGGCGGTTTAACAGTGAGGTAGTATCAGACCCCGTGAACAAAAAAAAGATTGAGGAGGCCATAACTGACTACCTCAAATATAACGACTCCCCAGGGACAAATATCGATACACTCTGGGAGGCCCTAAAAGCGACCGTCAGAGGCACACTAATTGAAATTAAGTCAAAAATAAACAAGAGTACAAACCTGAGACTAACCCAAGTTGAGCAGGAGATCAAGTGTTTGGAATCAGCCCATGCAAAGGCCACATAAGACAACAAACTCCTAGCAAAACTAAAACAAAACAAATATGAATATAACAAAATCATGAGCGAAAGGGCAGAGCTGTGGTTTAATAAGCACAAAGCCCTTAATCTATGTGAAGCCAACAAAGCAGGGAAACTCCATGCCTCCTACCTGCAACACAAGCGCAACAAGTTTGCTGTCTCATCTATCACAGACTCAAACAACAAAACCCACACAAGGCACAAAGACATCCTTAAGACATTCCAAGAGTTCTACCAAGAACTTTACAAAAACGACCAGAGCCTCAACCAAGAGGACTGTACAAAATACCTCAACAGAATCGGGCTCCCGAAGTTAAGCACCGAAGACACAATTAGGTTAGGTCAAGAAATTAGCTACACCAAAATTGGAATGGCAGTCAATTCACTGAAAGGAAATAAGGCCCCAGGACCCGACGGATATACAGACACTTTTTACAAGACCTTCTTAAACCAACTCAAACCAACCATGAAAAAGGTGTTTAACCACTTTGCAACTAAGGGGGCAGTTCCTCAATCCATGTCAGAGGCTAACATAGTAGTTATCCCAAAGGAAGGTAAAGACCACTTGTCACCAAAAAACTACAGACCCATATCCCTCATTAACGTGGACTGTAAAATCTATGCTAAGATATTGGCAACTAGACTCAATGCGGTTCTCCCCAAACTAATAAACAACTCCCAGGTCGGTTTCCTACGAAATCGTATATCTAACGATAACACCCGACTTCTCTGCCATATATTGGAACATGTGAACACCAAATCAGACCTGTTAGTAGCCATCTCATTAGATGCCGAGAAGACCTTTGATAAAGTCTCCTGGACCTTCTTGGAACACTGCATGCGATCCTTCTACTTAGGGGAGGGATTTATATGGATGGTTATGGCCCTGTATCGAGAACCCTCAGCCCGTATCGTAGTCAATGGATCGCTATCTGACCCCTTCACATTGCAACAAGGTACCAGACAGGGATGCCCACTATCCCCTGCATTATTCTTACTGGCCTTGGAACCCCTTATTCAGGAAATAAAATCGAACACTGACATAAAAGGGGTCGATATCAATGGAGTTGAAATAAAACTAGCCGCCTACGCAGATGATATACTAATAGTAACCAAACAACGGAAGTCCTTAATCGGGGCCCTGATGACTACGATAGCAGAATATTCCAGGCTGTCAGGGTACAAGCTAAACAAAGACAAATCTGAATGCAAACCACTAAACATTCACTGACATTCTGTGGGGGTCGGGCTTGGCCTGGCAGACAGGGCATATCAAATACCTAGGTATACACTTTGGTAGCGACCTAATGGATACACTACACCACAATGAGAAGCTACTACTAGAAAAGATTAAGAAACTTTTGGACTCTTGGTCTCCAAAATTCATAACATGGTGGGGCAGAATCGAAACTATTAAAATGATGATCACTCCAATGGTTAACTACTTGATTAGTATGCTTCCACTCCTCCTCACAGATGATTTCCACCGGAAAGTCGATATCCTGATCTCTAAATTCCTCTGGCGCGGTTAAAAAGCATGGATAAGTATTAAGAAACTAAGATTGGATAAAACCCAAGGGGGGTAAACCTAGCAGACTTCAGATTATTCCAATTAGCTTTCCTAGCAAAATAAGAGTTGTACTGGATAGCGCCGCCGTCCAACTACACACTGGTATGGCTTCAGGTAGAGGGCCATCCTGAACAACCTGAGCCCTCTGGCGCTACTAACAGCAAATAGATGCCCCCACACCTCCAAGACTATCTTCAAAAACACAAGAATAGCGCTACTAAAGGTGGACAAGAAACTGGAGGTTAGCATAAAAGGGTCTAAAATGGAATCACTTTGGGCCAATAGCAAGATTCTATATAAAGGGAAAAGCCTAACTTTTAATACGTGGATAGAGAAAGGTATTTACTACCCTTACCAACTAGAGAACGAAACGTACCCCATTAAATTCATAGACCTCAAATCAAGACATCACCTAACAGACATTGAATTCTATAACTTTCTGAAAATCAGAACGGCCCTATCAAAAACACAAACTAAGCTATCTACCCCACTACACTCAATCTTCCAATATGTGTCAAACATTAATAAATTAGGGCACCAAGTCTCGAAGCTCTACAAACTCCTCCGCCCCAATACCTCCAAACTCAATGATAAGACAGTCGCCTACTGGGATAAACAAACTAAAACTCCACTCACTGAACAAGAATGGGCCACTCTATGGGCCTCCGCCTCACACAACAAGATCACGCCAGTGCTTGCACAAACAAAATTTTGGCTGCTTCACAAGGCTTTTTGGACCCCTGCATGCTTATGCTCATTAGGCCTCAGGGAGGACGCACTATGCTGGAACTGAAACAAGGGGAAGGGGGACCTAGCACATCTTATCTTCCATTGTCCAACACTCACAGTATTCTGAGAAAAAATCTTTGTTTTCATAAATGATTTGTTTGACTGTACACTAGCAAACAAATTCCCCACCCTGACTTCGGCATTTTTTAGCACGGAGTTGAGAATGGAACAAGATCAGGACCTACCAGACCTATTACTGACAGCAGCTGTGAAAATGGTCCTAGCCAACTGGAAGGACACAAGCAAAACAACTTACAAAGGCTGGATCAACTAGATCACACATCTTAGAGGAGCGGACAATATTGCTCTACAGAACTCACCCTGGAAACCACCCACCAGAGGGATGTGGAGATCGCTGGACACTTACCTAGACTCTTATGAACCCCCGTGAATATGCTAGTTTCACACTCTGGTACTCCCCATGATCGGTCCATCAAGACAACTGTATCTAACTGGACCCAAATGGCTGCATCCAATTAGAGGCCTGCACGCGAGCCCAAATACCTTCACAGAATGTCAGAATGTCAGATGTAATTAAGAATGATGTATCTTTCTTATTGCCTGTTCCTATCTTTCTTTTCACCCCTTGCTTTCCTGCTCCTTTCTGTCTTCTTTTCTCTTTTGCTCAATAAATAATGCCACGTGGGGTTAGTTTTATAAACACCGATGTATAAACGGCAATTGCTTCAACCAATACTAACTCTGTAACAGTTGTTTGCAAATGCTTTCTTGTATAAAATAAAGAAAAAAATAAAGAAAAAAAGAAGAAAAAAAAGGAAGTATTCAGTCCTGCTGTGCAACTCCAAATGCATGCACCTGTGGCGTGGATCCAGGTGGTCCTGATGTCAGACCCTGAGTATGACCCTCAACTCAAAGTAGCCTTTCTGACAAAAAATCTGGGCTGGGGGACAGACTTCAGATTTCTGTTGAACCTTGGAATTTTACTTTGGATTTACAATTTACTTAGGGACTTTTGGACAAAGATTTTAAATAAAACAGACTCTATAACACAATGCATTGTGTTACCCTCATACACCCATCTTCACGGTGTGGGTCAGATGGCGGGAAACAGGTTTAAGGTAGGAGCAATTGCAATTGCTATTTCTTTTACGACTATTTTTATTACTTTTCAAAAACATAAAACACAGAACTTGTTCAGATAATTCTGCACAAATAGAATATACAACTGCATTTTCAAAAGCAGTTACATGAGTCGCAGGTGCAATCTAGGTGCAATCTAGCCAATTTGACAGAATGATATCCATAGACAGTATTACATTCCCCATACACTTTCAACTTCCCCAACTTGATTCTCACAACAAAGCAATTGATATTTATCAAAAACTTTTTACAATTAACTTAAATTACATAACTAGCAGTGGGGTGGCTAATTACAAAAGTTGTGATTTGCTGCTTGAGGATACGTGAGTGGTAGGTGAATTGTTCATGGGGTTTGCTGCTGTTGTCTGCAGGCACCAAATGGCTAAGGCAATGAAATAGCAACTTTCTATAAGTCATTTACAGAACTGCAATTTAAAATCTGACTTCACCATAAGTCAGGATTTTGAATTGTGATTCCAGAGACACCAAACATGAACTGATTGCCTATTCCCATTTGGAAATGACACTTTTAAATTGTAATTAGCTAATTCCGATGTTATCCTATGGGAGAGGTAGACTTTGCAGTACTGAAAAATGCATGTAAGCATTTTTCACTACCAGGACATGTAACAGTTAGAAGTACATGCCCTACTTCTTAAATACATTGGGCCCTGTCTTCTGGACCGTCCAGGGATTACCCAAGAGATGATTTATATGCACTGAAAAGGAAGATTTGGGCCTGGCAAAAGGTTTACTTTGCAACACAAAAAGATGATGGACGGAATGCTGAACATTATCAAACATTCACCCCAGTAACAAATCTGGGTTAAATCCATTGTTATTTTGCTCACCACTCCATTCCAGTTTGACCCAGCCATATGCAAATCAGCCTTTGACACTGCTCCCCATAGGAAGGAACAGTCCAGCCCGAAATGCCAGGCCAGGTCCTCCGCGGGCCAGAAAACAAGCACCCTGGGACCGGTTACTTTCCCAGGTTGATGTAGCAGTTTAAAACTGCACATACACAGCTGTAATGGCAGGCCTGAGATATGTTTAAAGTGCTAGTTAAGTGGGTGGCACAATCACTGCTGTAGACCCGCTAGTAGCATTCCATTTACAGGCCCTGGGCACATGCATGCCACTTGTTGAGGGACTTACAAATAAACCAAATATACCAATTCGGTATAAGCCAATTCTAAGGAGAGAGCATGAGCACTTTAGCACTGGTTAGCAGTAGTAAAGAGCACAGTCATAAGGCCCAATACAAAACAAATTCAGCAAAAATAGGATGAGTGGAGGCACAAAGTTTGAGGATGATGCTGCAGAAAGGACCAACTCCAACATGAGCCCCATCCAGCCAAAAGGCAGGGTAGAGTAATCAAAACCTTGATGGACTTCCTTGATTAGGCATAATCCATTGACATCAGAAGATGGATCTGGTGAAACTTCACAATGTCTTGAAGACATATTTTAATGTTCTCCAAGAAACAGGTCTGTATCTTCATCTTTATCAACCTCAGTATTTCTTCCTGGTGAGTTTTTCAGGTCGCCCCTCATAACACCCTCCCCCCCCCACACACACAGAATTACTGTTGGGAACTCTGACCCTCTCAGAGGACAGGGTTCGCCTATGCTAATCCCCCCTGATTCATGGCCTTCTTTCAATGGAAGCAGGTTGTTCATTATGTATAGGCTGATATCTGGGAGATTGTGGAAGAGAGTTAGATGAATGGGGAAAGTCCTCCTCAACAGGTGGTTCCTCTCCCTCAGATGATCACCAGAAGACTGGAGTTGTACTTGTGATGGAGGGTGAGCAGGGGACTCAGCTGAGGTACCTGTAGGATGAGGGAAGGTTGGAGGAGAGTCCTCCATTAACTGGGGACTTGCTGTCTATATCATATCATAGGACGGAGACCGCTGTAAATTGTCCTGGGTGTGACCAACAATATCCTGGGTGGAACCAACAAACTCCTCTTCTACTTCAGCAGCGGAGACCACAGAGATGGCAGCTTCTAAGAGGATTGGTGACATACACACTGCACATGTGAGAATTAAAGTGCATTTGACCATGGAAATGGAAACAAATGTACCATTGCGGCATTTCCCTCTGTGTTATAATTACATCCGTGTTGTAACTCTACCAGTTTTGACTTGCAGAGTTTTGTGATGAACATTTGTATTCTGCAGTTTATTACATCCTTCTTCATGCACTCCCAATCTGTTTTCTTAAAAACTGTTTGCCCTCTTCATTGGGATAATTAACCCTAATGCATTTAAATCTTTTGTGAAAGAATGAAGAATGCATCAGCTTCTCCATTTAATTCAACATGGACAGAGGAGCCCCCCCTAAAATGAAAACCATCTGGGCGGTACACCCGAGTTTGTTGCCCCACTTTATCATTGAAGTGGAAGACATATCATTTTGCTTGACAGCCGATGGAAAAGAGACATTTGAGAGTCCACTGGAATAAAGCGAACAGGATGCAAAAGACATGAAAGAGTTCGAAAGCTGCATGAAGTTACCAAAAGCCAATTTCGGTGCACTGTTTTAGATGACCATTATCTCGACATGAGGGAGCAACATGAAGGTGAAAGTGGTGCAGACTATCTGACTAAATTAAGGCAGCTTCTGTAAATTTGGAGGCTCAGTCGACAAACACATTAGAGGTCAGTTCATATTACACTGCTATGTAGATAAAATATGAGAGGAAATATGGTTGAAGAAGATCCTTCACTGCAAGAAGTTATTAACATTGACAAACAAATTGAATATTCTATGGCATGTGTAGACGAGTTAAAAAAAGAATCTAATGAGAAAACTGAAATTCACAAAGTTAGGTTCAAGAAAAAAAAACATTGAGGAGGGAGAGTTGAAAAACCATAAAGCGGTCTGATTTTAATGTGGTAGGCTGGGACAGTAGGGCTGGACTGTTCCCATGAGGCACAGGGTCAGACTGATTTGCATATGGCCATGTCTGAACTGGGGTGGCAGAGTGGGCTAAAGAACAGTGATGGATCAAACCCAGATCTGTTGACTGGGTGTGAGTGTTTGATTGGTTCTGATGCTCCGTCCATCACCACCCCCTTTTGTACCGCTTTGTTCGCCATAAGTTGGCAGGGTATGCTCAGACGTGAGTCCCTTGCTCACTTTGCCACTGGATTCAAGCAAGCCTGGCTGAAGACGGCTGAAATGCCAGAAACCGGTCCTAGGAAGCTTGTTTCCGGTCCAGGGAAGGCACGGATTGGCAGTTTGGGCTGGACTGTTCCCATGAGGCACAGGGTCAGACTGATTTGCATATGGCCATGTCTGAACTGGGGTGGCAGAGTGGGCTAAAGAACGGTGATGGATCAAACCCAGATCTGTTGACTGGGTGTGAGTGTTTGATTGGTTCTGATGCTCCGTCCATCACCACCCCCTTTTGTACCGCTTTGTTCGCAATAAGTTGGCAGGGTATGCTCAGACGTGAGTCCCTTGCTCACTTTGCCACTGGATTCAAGCAAGCCTGGCTGAAGACGGCTGAAATGCCAGAAACCGGTCCTAGGAAGCTAGTTTCCAGTCCAGGGAAGGCATGGCTTGGCAGTTTGGGCTGGACTGTTCCCATGAGGCACAGGGTCAGACTGATTTGCATATAGCCATGTCTGAACTGGGGTGGCAGAGAGGGCTAAAGAACGGTGATGGATCAAACCCAGATCTGTTGACTGGGTGTGAGTGTTTGATTGGTTCTGATGCTCCGTCCATCACCACCCCCTTTTGTACCGCTTTGTTCGCCATAAGTTGGCAGAGTATGCTCAGACATGAGTCCCTTGCTCACTTTGCCACTGGATTCAAGCAAGCCTGGCTGAAGACGGCTGAAATGCCAGAAACCGGTGCTAGGAAGCTTGTTTCCGGTCCAGGGAAGGCATGGCTTGGCAGTTTGGGCTGGACTGTTCCCATGAGGCACAGGGTCAGACTGATTTGCATATGGCCATGTCTGAACTGGGGTGGCAGAGTGGGCTAAAAAACGGTGATGGATCAAACCCAGATCCGTTGACTGGGTGTGAGTGTTTGATTGGTTCTGATGCTCCGTCCATCACCACCCCCTTTTGTACCGCTTTGTTCGCCATAAGTTGGCAGGGTATGCTCAGACGTGAGTCCCTTGCTCACTTTGCCACTGGATTCAAGCAAGCCTGGCTGAAGACGGCTGAAATGCCAGAAACCGGTCCTAGGAAGCTTGTTTCCGGTCCAGGGAAGGCATGGCTTGGCAGATTGGGCTGGACTGTTCCCATGAGGCACAGGGTCAGACTGATTTGCATATGGCCATGTCTGAACTGGGGTGGCAGAGTGGGCTAAAAAACGGTGATGGATCAAACCCAGATCCGTTGACTGGGTGTGAGTGTTTGATTGGTTCTGATGCTCCGTCCATCACCACCCCCTTTTGTACCGCTTTGTTCGCCATAAGTTGGCAGGGTATGCTCAGACGTGAGTCCCTTGCTCACTTTGCCACTGGATTCAAGCAAGCCTGGCTGAAGACGGCTGAAATGCCAGAAACCGGTCCTAGGAAGCTTGTTTCCGGTCCAGGGAAGGCATGGCTTGGCAGTTTGGGCTGGACTGTTCCCATGAGGCACAGGGTCAGACTGATTTGCATATGGCCATGTCTGAACTGGGGTCGCAGAGTGGGCTAAAGAACCGTGATGGATCAAACCCAGATCTGTTGACTGGGTGTGAGTGTTTTATTGGTTCTGATGCTCTGTCCATCACCACCCCCTTTTGTAAGGCAGGGACAGTATGCCAATTTGAAAAATTGTCCTGTTCTCAAAGTTATTTGTAAGGTCAATAAAAAGAAAGGATATCACAGTAAATGCTGCAGATTGAGTGGCAAAAAAGAAGTTTAAAAGAGGGCAACGTCAGAGAAATTAATGTATTGCAGGGGCAGATGTATGATAACACTACATTCCAAAGATGTAGTATGCATACATTTTAGAATCGTTGAAGCGATGACGGACGCTTGGGCCTTGCTGAACATGTTAATGTTACATAGTAAATAAACATTCACAGAGTCCTCTCCTGGATGACAGCTACTAAGAGAAGTGTCTATTTTTGTTAGACACTTATATGGCATTGTAGGAAAGTGCCCCTTTTTAGGTCTCGCCTGACCCAGTGCATGCGCTGGTCTGGCGAGACTTATTGAGAGGGCTCCAAAAAGTGCTACCGGGCCAGCCTAGAGCTACAGTGCATGTGCGCAGGCTCGCGCGCCGCACTTTACCGCAATTACTTTCACTTTCGCGGCCGCTTGTTTTCTTTCCGGTCTCTTCCACTGCTGTACCCTCTTCCTCTATCCCCGTCTCTCCTCCACTGTCTATTGCTCCAGAGTATCTCTTCCTCTTTCCTTGTGGTCTCTTTAGTTGCTCCAGTCCCTCCTTTTATTTTCCACGAAGGGCGCAGTAGCAACAGCCTTTAACCTACCTGACACACTTTCCTTTTCACACCCGCTTTCATTGGTGACCACAAAACCGCAGCCTTGAGACCACATCTTACGTTGGAATATATATGAAAACGGCTTTTTTTTCTGAATCATATATCCTTGTCTTTTCTTGTATATAATGTTATTCACATTTTACACAAGTAGTACCAATTAAGCATTATTCAATGCAGCAGGTCTACCTGTTTATGTTGTGTAAAGCAGTGGAGATGCAGATGCTCATTGCCAGTGGAATTTATAGCACTCTAGCTTCATATCACAGCTAATTTCCTAAGTGCAATTCTAGCCCATTTGCTTTTTGGTCTCTTTTCTATTACATTATTTTCTCTAAGAAATACAAAAATATAAATTGAACTGCACAAATGGCACATTGGGCCTCTATTGAGCACACGCAAAAAGTGTTTAGGTATACATTTTCAGCCTTAAAATTAGAAGTCCGATTTTGCATAAAAGGACAAATTTTATAGTTTGGAAATTAAACCATTAAAATGTCTACCCGCATTTCACTAAGAAATGGCCCAATGCTATAAGGGTGATTTTCAGCCAGCCATGCTCCTGAAGTCAACAGCAATAAACATACTGGAACTGGTGGTTTTATTTTTGCATTATAGGAATGGGTCTGTACAGTTCTTGGTATCAAAAACCAAGACTGGCTTAAAGTCACGGTCATGAAATGGCATCAGTTAGCAACTGTTAGATGACTCTTTAGCACATTAAACCCAGATCTATTGCTTTTGACAATGCATCTTTCTGGATATGCATTTTTCTCCACTGTTTTCCAAGGCTTGTAATTTTCCATTTTGTACTTTTATGTCTCAATTGAGCCAGCTGGCCTGTTCGTGTGGTTGCTGGTGTTAGGAGGTTTTCAAGAAAGTCACTTTGCCAAACGTCTTGCCAAGCCAGTGGTGGAACTGGTTTACTGAAACAATGTGTTAAGTGGCAGCATCCCAGAGAGTTCTGCCTGGAGTGTCTAAAGTTCTTCCATGTCCTTTTTAGAGATGTAGCTTTAGATGGTGTTAGTAGTGGAGTCATGCTTTGAAGATTTAAGTTGAAGATAATCACACAGTTATCATGACCAGCCATAAAGAGGAAGTTCGACATTGGAGGCGAACCAAAAAATTTGTGAACCACAGGTTAAAATAAATGTGATTTATTGTGCAATAATCACTGTGTGAAGTACTGTCAAATTGCTAATATACTGTTTGATAGTGGTGCACACCTTGTCCAAGTTGCCCGATGGGACGTGGCCTTTTGTCTCATACAGCTGTCTTAGGCCATCCAGAACTGACCAGCATTTGACTGGTTTCTGTCTGAAATTAATTCAAACGTTTCATCCATTTGTTTTTCAGTTTCTTCACTGCATTTCCATTGGGCACTGGAGGTTCCTGCCTCACCTAAAGGATTACGGGAGCCTGCTTGGGGGAGTATGTTGTAATTGTAAATTGTATTTATATATCGCTTACTACCCCTGACGAGGCATTGCGGTGAGTAGTATGCTACCAGGCAACCCAAGATTAGAGGTTAATAGTTAGTAGATTAGTATTATTTCCTGCATCTGTGCATTAGTTCAATTTGGTTTGAGCTCTTCAGATCCTGTGTGTTTTTTTTTTTTTTAGAGTTTAGAGTAGGGATAGAATGATGGGAATGGATTTTAAAACGGAAGTAGCATGTTGTTTTTGTAATAGAGGTGTTTAAGAAGAATGTTTGGGGGTTCATAGTAGTCAAAAGGTTTGGGATGAGTTAGCGAGAGAAGGGATGGAACAAAAGGTGAAAGGAGGAGTTTTATTTTATTTTCTATAAAAAAATTAAATTAAACTTTTAAATACACATATGCACATGACACTTGGTAATGTTGTATTGGCAGGAGAACTCCCCTCTATATTAATACCTATATGTGCATAGAAACAGTAAACGTTACATAGTCTGATGTGCACATTTATCTTGTGGTGAAGTATGATTTTTTTAAAGTTTTAGTAGCAGGCACAAACTCTTCTATATATGCATCTATATAGCAGAGTTTGTGCCTGCTACTAAAACAGAAGCATTTGTGATATTGTCAGTTGTGATATACATTGATCATGTGGTGGAAAAAAAAAACTCCTTATATGACTGTATCTGCTTATATCGGGAAATAAAGCTCAACACATGCATGATGACAACTTCATCTATTCTACAAATGCCAGAAGAAATTCAAAATGGCAGGTAGATTCACAGATCTGGACCAAGACTTGGCAACCCACACTGTGATATTGCAATAAAAGAGCGCAGCTTCTCCTAATAGTGCAGCCTCGAGGACCGCAATAACGGACTGGGTGCAAGCTGATGCTATCGCTCTGTATACAGAGATGCCCAGGGTCTTTGTTGCCAGCCAGAGGCCCCTGTGTGGGACCAGCTACGGTCACAATTTCTTGACACTGATCGGGAGAGCCCCCCTTCTCATAACATCAGGTGGCGTGCACACATCCCTCCCCTCACCAAGAGGGCTTGGCCTCTGTTTACCACAGAGGCAGGGAACCCATATTTTGTGTACAGTAAGACCCTGTTTTGATCCCCCTGGAACGGGCTGTTCCCAGATATGCAACCGCTGGTGGCTCACTCCTTGGGCCTGCAATACCTCTCAACTTCTCTCCTCCTATTGACTCGTCCCGTCCTCTTTCTCCCCAAGTTGGTCCCCATGTTTGGATGCCAGTGTTAGGTTAAAGCCGTACAAGAGAAGACACAGGGGGCCATATGTAGGTAGCATACAAGTTACCACTTCTTAAATACCGAACTTTACCGAATCTGTATTTAAGAAGTGGTAACTCGTATGTAGGTAATCATTCGGTAAATATTACCGAATCGGAGAAATTCGGTAATTACCGAATCGGTATTTACCGATTCGGTAATGAGGCATACCTTCCCATTGATTGAATCAATGAGAAGGTATGCCTCATTACCGAATCGGTAAATACCGATTCGGTAATGGGGGGAGCACATTCAAGGGTGGCAGGGTGTCACATTGACACCCTGTTGCACCCCTGATTCCTGCATGTGTGCACATGTGGCGCACATACATGCCCTAAGGGCATGTATGTCTGCCACATGGCACTGTTAGTCCAGCAAAATATTGCTTTTTGCAATGAATTCGGTATTTAGCACCAACATATATTTGGTGCTAAATACCAAATTATTTACCCAACACATCACTCATTTGAGTGTCACCTACATCTCATTTCAGGATTCGGTATTTACCGAATCGGTAAAATTATCGATTCGGTAATTTTACCGATTCGGTAAATTACCGAATCCTGAAATGTTCCCCCTACATAGCAAAAGCCTAAATACCGGACGGTAACGGTATATTTACCGAAAATCGGCCGTTACCGACCGGTATTAGGCTACCTACATATGGCCCATAGTCATTATCTGCTTTCTGTTTGTTGAGCCATATCCCCTTTACTCCTTCTCGGAAAAATGACTGCTTATCTCACGAAGTTGTATTCTGCACTGCCCTGTGTCACTGGCATGCACTCTGTACTGTATGCTCTTAATTGAAACACTAATAAACAAGCATTGGCATAGCCAATAGGTCTCGCCTTTGGGACCGTATAAGTATTTAGTTATGCAGTACAATATCATTGGTACAACAGCATCAACTGTTGCATGACTAAACACTTATAAGGTCCCAAAGGCGAGACCTATTTGCTATGCCAATGCATGTTTACATGGTCACCCCCAATGTATGGCTGGTATTTGATGCAACTTTGACTGAAGTGCACTGGTTTCCTGCTAACCAGCTCCTCAGTGCCAGTATTCTTTCCCAAAAACAAGGTAGCTGTTCACTCACTCCCCAATTGACAAGGCCTTTGACACCTTTGTAAGTCCCTAGTAAAGGGTACCTCTGGTACCTAGGGCATGGGTAATAACGAGAGTCCCTAAGAGCTGCAGTCTGTATTGTGCCTCTCTAAAGGTCCCAACACCAAACTCATGCCAGTCTGCGTCAAATGGTGCACACAAAAGTTAAAACCCGACATGTCACAAACTCTATGTGCCATGCCTACTGAAACTGCATGCAATATTTGTAAGTCAGCACTACAACAGGCGTTATAGCCCTATGGCAGGGTGCATAATGTTTCATTTGATGATATATCTGCATGAGCAGATATGCCCCTGTGCTGTCTCTTCCAATTGCTAGATAGTACACGTGAACAGGAAATCCATCTTGAGTACATATACAGGGCATACGAGTTCCCCAGCTAAATGATGGTTTTATTGAAACCTATCATGTTTAGTATCAAACACCTTGTCTTAATCGATATCAACTCTAGTGATTTCAGTACTAGATTTATTATGACATGTACCCAGAGGGCACCTTAAAGGCCACCACTGATGTGTTTCTGACCCCTGAGAGGTGTAAACGATACTTGCTCTGGCCAGAGGTGTTGTCACCTCCTCCAAACAGGATGGCTAGTCATCAGCATATCAAGACTGGAGGCTTCAAAGGCCTCTGCCGCCTTTGATATGTGACCCCAGCTTCCCCCAAACATAGGAAATGCCACTGCGGGCCCATGGCCCATTTTGCACCAAGCGAATTGAGAAGCACTTCCACGTACGAAGCCGACTGTTTGAGGCCCCAAGGTGACGAACAATATAGGAGGAGTAACTTGGACCTCCGTCACCTTGTATGAAATTGACGACTCGGCTACAAGGTGAGAAGCATTGAAGGTGATATGCCATGTACCCACGGCTTCGAACATAAGTACCAGTGTCAGGACAATTAAAAAATTCAGTCACACTAAAACAGCTATAATCTGCAACGCACCAACAAGTGGACTTTGAAGTGAAAATTGAATAAAAATCGGAACATCAAAGTGAAACAACAAGGTCCCTGTAAAATAGAAGAGGACCCAAAGCCTATTACCTGTCTTGATAAAGATGGAATCACAAGAATAACCATCGAAACGCGTCAACGCATCTAAAATAACGCAATCCAAGGGAGAACTGTGGTTGACTGCGAGTAGATATAATGGTGTATATATATCACCAACCACAGCCGTATATATATGACCCGTTAGGATGCGTAATTAATGACAAAGTGTATTGTCTTCCTAATCTTTTTCTGTTATGCGGGCTCATAACAGTTCTGTGGATCATATGATAATCTGTATTTGTTATGTTTTGTGTTTTTAAGCTTATGTAATGGTATCATTGATTTTATGAACTGCATGTATACTTTTTTTAAAATAAATGCAATGAACATTTAATGTCTTTTTATATTAATGAGTGTTAGAGTCTTAAGTGTGGTACCATTGTGTCAGAGTATAGGGATTGTGCTTTTTTAAGTGCCATTTTGCACCAACACAGGCGGAAAAATTAGCTACTCATGAGGTGTGTTCACTATCAGACTAATTACACCCCTAAGGTGGGCTACCTGAAATGAACACGAAAAGTAGAATTCCACCATCTTGGTTTGTGGTGAAATTAGATACACTGGGTCAGGGGAATGCCTACTCCCCACAGGAAGTGGACATATAGGGGGTGTAGGCCCATTGGCTACTTCTTTTCACTCCCCTAAATCGAGCATTTAGGTGCCACACCTGAAACCAGAAACTCAGATCTGATTCAAGAAGAAGAGGACAAGGAAGAGCGAAGAAGTGAGAACTATAGACCAGCTGTGGACTTTTTGGTGCCAATCCCTGCCTACCTGAACCTGTCATGACAATCACGACAAACTTACTTGTCCTGCCGCTTTGCATCTGACAAGAACCCCTAGTGGACTGCCAGAACTTATCAAAGTGCCAGCAATCTCCCATGGAGAAGACGAGATACTCCCCTGCAGCTTGCAGGTACCAAGCTGTAAAGTCTGGTCCACCGATCTGCCACCCCCCCACTTCCATGGATGCAACAGCTGCCCAGGAAGAGATGGCTGTGCTCCAGAAGGTCAGATCCATCTCTTCACCAAGTGAGAAGACGCCAAGACCAATGGGAGCCGTACTGCACCAAAACCCGGGGTACCAGACCCTTTGCAGCAACCTAAGCCTGTTTAATCCAATTTGGTCTCCAAAGACTCCAAGACTGAGCAGCCATTGAGGGACGTCAGTACCACAGAGTCTCACTTTGAGAGTGGAACAGCTCTCCTGTTTTTGTCTCCTCAACCGGCGAGACCGACAACCATGAGTGCCTGGGACGCACAAGCCCAGCCAACCTAACCAATCTGCACCAAGCTTGGAAGCCCAGGTTTCCGGGAACCGTATGTGCTTCCCTGCTCAGAGGGCCCTCACAATCTGAGCACCCCATTGGGAGCTCCTGGACTTGTCCCCACGTCTCCCACTGCAGCCTTTTTTGCAGGTGGCCCCTCCCCTCCCCATTGGTGTAGAGTGCAAAGCTACGAACCCGACAGACACCCCTGCACCCGGACGCTCCAGGGCAGGTAAAGACTAACTGCCTGTGGTTCTTTGCACCATGGCCCCCTACCACCTTAAGTCCTGAAGCGGACCTCCGGAAACTTATTGCAAGTAACTCTATGCAGTATATGGCTTCTGCCCTGTAGGAAAGCATTACAGCATAAAGATGCATTTAAGTGAAAATTTTACTTACCTGTAAAAAGAGATAACTCCAAAAGTACTTATTTGATCACAGTGTTGAAATTTATTTGAAGATAGGAGTTATTTTTCGAAATTGGTCTCTTATTTATTCTTCAGGGTGTGTCTCATTTACTGTTTCTGACAGTACAACAAATGCTTAGCTGTACTCTCTGATAAGCCTAAACGGCTCGCCCACACTAACACAAATTAGATCAATTGGGGTTTTTACTTGTGCCCCTGTAAACCAATAAGGGTCACCTGGACTGTCTGCACAGTGTACCTCCTTTTGGTGCACTATATAGAGAACCAGCTTCCTACAGGAATGTGAGTGTAAAGGGCATATCACACAAAAATTGGCAACAATGACGACATGGCATGAGTGGATAGAGTAGCACAATGAGAAGATGTATTTTGTTACAGAAGGCCACAAATAGCAGACATGTGATTTCAACCATGTTATTAAGACATTCAGAATGGGCGTGGCTTGAGCTCATGTGAAAACGTAATTTGTCCATGAGCTCCAACCCGGCTGCTGTGAAAAACAGCAGATCAAAGGTGCCTGAGGGCCTGGGCTATCAGGGATGGACCCACAGGATGGCGGGGGCTTACAGGTGGAGGTCCGTTGTCTCTTTGGGTGCCTGTGGCCAAGGAGGAAAATCCAGCAGAGCACAGACCACTTGGGTGCTGACTCCAATATGGCAGCTGCGTGACTGGTATAGCAAAGCGGGCGAGGTGGGTGCAGGGAGCCAGGGCTGCCCCCTGTCGCAAACACCTGACCAGACACTTGTCCACTGATCCGCCCCCACTGCCCACTTGCCTCCTGTGCCCCGTTCCTGTGTGCCTTTTGCTCCTCTGTGCCCCCGCTGCCCACTTGCCTTCTGTGCCCCTTTCCTGTGTGCCTTTTGCTCCTCTGTGCCCTCGCTGCCCACTTGCTTTCTGTGCCCCGTTCCTGTGTGCCTTTTGCTCCTCTGTGCCCCCGCTGCCCACTTGCTTTCTGTGCCCCCTGTTGTGCCCTCCCATTCCCGCCGCTGGATCCCCTGCGGCCCGCCCCCCGTGCCCATTCGCTGCCCCGTGCCACCCGCCTCCTGCCTCCCAGCTGCTCCTCCCTCCCACCTCCCCTTAAAATGGCGGCCGCGCCGCTGGCGAGCCGAAGGCGTGCCTAAGGCAAGCCCGTCTGCGCCCATCTGCGCTCATCCGCGCCTGGACCGCGCCCAGCGCCAGAACCCCTGTCCCCCGCACCAGCCATGAAGACTGCCTCCAATATGATGCCAGCACCCTCGTCACCTTCCTGACCGAGACCTGGATGAACGAAGCCTCCTCTTCAGACATCGCCATAGCCATCCCCGATGGATACAAGATCGCCCGCAGAGACCGCACCAATGGAGTCGGAGGAGGAATCGCCATCGTCCACAAGAAGACCATCAGGGTCTCAACAAACACCGACGACACTCTCAGCACCGCCGAACACATGCACTTCCAGATCCACATGGACCCCAAGACCAACCTAAGAGGCACCCTCGTCTACAGACCACCCGGACCCTGACCACAATTATGCGACTCGATCGCCGACTTCATCAGCACGCACGCACTGACCTCCACCGACTACATCCTCCTCGGAGACCTGAACTTCCATCTGGAGAACAACAACAACAGCAACTCCTCCACCCTGATAGACAACCTCGCCAACCATGGACTGGAACAGCTCATCAGGATGCCGACCCACATCGCCGGACACAGGCTCAACGCCATCTTCTCCTCAAGCCCACACGTCTCCTTCAGCCACGTCTCCAAACCCACCTGACCTGACCACCACTGCATCCACTTCACCTTCCGGAAACCCGTCGCACATCACCGCACCCTACAGATCCCCCGTCGCTGCTGGGGCAAAATCACCGAAGTACAACTACAGACAAACCTCGCACTCAACCCACCGACCAACCACTACAACCCAGACGATGGTGCGCGCACCCTCAGACGATGGATGGACGACTGCGCCAAACACCTTAGCCCAGCTGAAAAAACAAACCCTCAAAGACACCAGCAAGAGAGCCAACTGGTTCACCCTGGAACTCCTAGCGTCAAAGCACACCTGCCAGAAGTTGGAGGACATATGGCACAGCGAGAAGTCGCTGGGACGCCCAGCCCACAAAGACGCCATCCGCAACTACCACCACCTCATCAGGACTGCCAAGAGGACCTCCTTCAAAGACCGCCTCGATAACAACGCACACAACAGCAAGGAGCTCTTCAACGTTGTGAAGGAACTCTCCAACCCCAGCTCCAACGCCAACGACATCCCGCCATCGCAAGACCTGTGCGACTCCCTCGCCACCTTCTTCCACCGCAAGATCGCCATCATCCACGATAGCTTCAACCCTCGGATGACCCTAACAGGCCCCAACACGCCGGAACCACCACACCCCACCGACTACGACCCCCTGACAACCTGGGCCAACGTGAGCATCGAAGACACAATCAAGATCATGGGCACAATCCCACTCCGGCTCGCCCTCTGACCCTTTTCCACACCACATCTTCAACAAAGCCGGCAGCTCCATCGCACCCCACCTACGCAACATCATCAACCTCTCCTTCGAGACCGTGACCTTCCCTGAAAGCTGGAAACACGCCGAGATCAACGCCGTACTATAGAAACCAAAGGCGGACCCGAGCGAACTGGAAAACTTCCGGCCCATCTCCCTGCCTCCGTTTCCAGCTAAGGTCATCGAGAAGATAGTCAACATCCAGCTCACCCGTTACCTCGAAGACAACAGCATCCTGGACCCCTTCCAGTCAGGATTCCGCAGCAACCACAGCACCGAGACCGCCCTCATCGACGCCACAGATGACATCAAGATCCTACTGGACAACGGCAAGATGGCGGCCCTCATCCTTCTGGACCTCTCCGCCGCATTCGACACCGTCTGCCACCGCACACTATGCACATGACTCCACGACACAGGGATCCAAGACGAGGCCCTGGACTGGACCTCCTCCTTCCTCTCCGGCAGAACCCAGAGAGTCCGCCTCCCCCCATTCCGATCCGAAGCCTCCGAGATCAACTGCGGCGTCCCGCAGGGATCCTCCCTCAGCCTGACGCTGTTCAACGTCTACATGGTGCCTCTCGCACGCATTGCCTGACATCACGACCTCAACATAATCTCCTACGCCAATGACACGCAACTGATCCTCTCCCTCATCAAGGACCCCCTCACCGCCAAATCCAACCTCCACCAGGGAATGAAGGCCGTCGTCGACCGGATGGAGGATAGCCGCCTTAAGCTGAACACAGACAAGACGGAGATCCTCATCCTCGGGCCCAACCCCTCAGCATGGGATGACTCCTGGTGGCCCGCATCGCTGGGGACTCCCCCCGCACCCACCAACCACGCACGCAACCTGGGAGTCATCCTCTACTTGAAACTCACCATGATCAAACAAGTCAAAGCTGCCTCCTCCAACTGCTTCAACACCCTCCGTATGCTCCGCAAGATCTTCAGATAAATCCCAACAGACACAAGGAAAACAGTCACCCAGGCCCTAGTCAGCAGCAGACTCGACTACGGAAACACCTTCTATGCCGGAGCCCCGACCAAGCTCATCAACAGACTGCAAAGAATCCAGAATGCCTCTGCACGCCTAATCCTCGACGTCCCCCGCCGCGACCACATCACCCCCCACCTGAGGAACCTGCACTGGCTCCCTGTCGACAAAAGAATCTCCTTCAAGCTCCTGATCCAAGAGACAGGGGACAATAGCTGACCCTGGGCGTAGTTTGCGTAGTAGCGTTACGCATAGCTACGCAAAGTGCACTTCGCAGTACGCAAGCTATGCGTAGCTACGTGAGCTCCATAGTGGGGGTAAGGAAAATGCTGTTCGCACTGATTGCACAGTGCTGGATGCTTGTTCGCACTATCAATCATTGCAAACGGTATCTTGCACAGTGCAAGCGGTCGTTTTCTGCAGCTCGAGTAGATTTGTACTCGAGCGGCAGTTTTCTCAACGCAGACTGGTAGTTTCTCATTGCGAGCGGTCGCACGCATACGTGACCACTCGCAAAGAGAAACCTGACCTCCCCGCTTTGAGAATCTCGCCGGGAGGTTTACTTTCCACGCTCGCAATCAGCAACTTGATGTTGCTGATCGCGAATGAGGAAAAAGTCTCGCTGGGATGTCATTTTGCTTGCTCGCGGTCGCCAACTTGACGGCGAGGACAGCGAGCAAGCAAAAAATGCCCGCTACACGGTTTTGCACTGTGCTACGTGCAATTCGTGTAGTGCATAGTTGCGCAAACTACGCAAACTATGCAAGCGTAGCGTAGTACTACGCCCAGGGTTAACAATAACACACACTCAGGTCTATGAATAGACTTGTAGCCCTGATGAGTACACACCAGCAAGGAAAACCGCTGGCTTCTACCCCAGTCAGATCGGGGACTCAATCTGGACCCACATTGCGGGAGGTAAGGACTGCAAGATGTCACTAAGACTAGTGAGCAGACATCAAGCGGGCCACCCTATAAAGCGGCTATACTGAACAAAATACTAACACCAATAGAAAATTCCAGGGAGGCCCTGGAGGCAAACATTGATGCTGTTATTGTGAACCCGGGCCTCCAGTGCCGAGATCAGAGGAATCTGGTGGAAAATGTGCACAAATATGAAACAGCCCTTGCAGACATCCAGTCACGTATTTCAGACAGGACATGATAAACTTGTCAGAAAAAGGTACAAAGCCTCGAACAAAGAATAGACAATGCTGAAGGTCTCAACCATAGGAACAATGTATGGATTATGGGGCTGCCTGACGGCATGTAGGAAACAGATATGGTTTGAAAGAATCAAGGGGTGCCCCTGAGATTAATTCCTAAATCAGGGTGCTATTAACGTTTAGTTGTAGGATAATTTAGGAATATTATTTAAAAATGCAAAATACAAACACCTACAAAACGGACAATTTGTGACAATATATCTCTGAGAACTTTGGAGAGTGTATCAAATACATTTTATTCATATCATATTATTTGTACATTATATATAGAATTCAAATCATATTCACACATTTCGGTTATTTTTAAACTCAAAACAGAAGATCGAACATTTGTTTTTTTTCCCTCCTTATGAAGTGAGTGAGAAACTTCAGCATAACATAAGAATTCAAATCTTTTTTGTTACTTAAATTACATACAGAAAAGCAAATTACATTGGTGAGTAGTTATGGCAAAATCGTTGGTATGTCCAAAAAACAGTTATCTCCATTAACTGTTTCAACTTTATGCAAAAACTATAAGGTCACTATATTCGAGTTTTTACTCACTCAATAAATACCTTCCTCCCTGTTTTCAAAAGTCACTGCGATTGGGGTTATAAGGTATGAGCTGATTAGGTTCTGTTTTTCTTTAAAAAAATTGTATATAGTGTATGAACTAATAGATTTCACTTGTTCTTAATGGATTGTGTGATATTTTGAGCACACAACTTTTACTCTTGAATCACTGTAAATAGACATTAGTGAATATATACAGCACCTATTTGCGGATTAGACAATTGATTATGATTCTTATTCACTCTGTTTAGGACAACAAAAGCACATGCACATGGCATCCTGATGAAGGCTTCACAGCCGAAACGCGCGTAGGATATACAACAATTTTGCCATGACCATTCACCAGTGCAACTTGTTTTTCTATATGTAATTTGGACATACCAACGATTTTGCCATAACTACTCACCAATGTAATTTGCTTTTCTGTATGTAATTTAAGTAACAAAAAAGATTTGAATTCTTATGTTATGCTGAAGTTTCTCACTCACTTCATAAGGAGGAAAAAAAACAAATGTTCGATCTTCTGTTTTGAGTTTAAAAATAACCGAAATGTGTGAATATGATTTGAATTCTATATATAATGTACAAATAATATGATATGAATAAAATGTATTTGATACACTCTCCAAAGTTCTCAGAGATATATTGTCACAAATTGTCCATTTTGTAGGAAACAGATATGGTAGCATATCTGGAACACTGACTACATGACTATCTGAAGAGGTGGCTCACAGGCCCTTATGAAATTCTTCACTCTGGACAGAGCACATTGAGCTTCAGCATGCCACAACCGAGGTGAATGGTAGCCCGTTTGCTGATTCGTAAGGACCAAGACATTATTCAGTGACAAAGGGACATTGACTTTGATAATTGAGGGCATGAAGGAGGGTGCAGAGGCAACAAGTTGAGCACGCTGGGTAGGCAGGAGAGGCAGGGGCAGTGGCATCACAACAAACCATGGAGGGCAGTTGGAAGGGGGCAGGGTCAACAAACCAACCAAGCAGGACAGGCAACAGGGGCTGTGACAATTTAACAGACATTTGAGGGCAGAAGGAATAGGAAGTGGCTGTACAACTATACATGTCATTAGTCCCCTTTTTGGTTTAACTGCTGAGTTGAAAGTTTCAGGGTGATCCGTCAAGTGGGGGCATAGAAAAAAGGGGGGTCCCATGTTATGTGTATGGGGATTTCTCACCTTTTGAACACAACTACAGCCAGAGCAGCATTACGTAATTACACCAAATTTGGCCGAAAAGCTGGATGTTAGTCCAGAAAGCCTGCTTTTTGTGATTTGATGTAAATCCAATCAGTAGTTACAGGGGACTTGCGGATCCTATTAAAATTTGATTGCCTACCAACACTTCAACCAGGAAGCATTTGCAGGCATTTTGGGACTCGGCTTGAAGCTGAGACCAGCAAAAACAATTAAAAAAAAGAAAAGGGGGCAGGGTAGGAATACTCTGATCTCCCCAGATACGGTGTGGGGGGTCCCACAGGGATCCAGCTGGGGGGTTAAAGAATTTTGAAAAATAAAATTGTCGCAATCTTGGATGAAACTGTGGATTCACAGCTATTTTATTTGAAAAGATACACATCCTATATATGAAGCCTGCAGGTGGGCCAAATCCCGGTGGCAGGAAAAAAATGAAGGAGGGGGCCGCATGGGGCCCCCTCCTAGGGTTTAATTAAACCCTGGGGACCACCACATCCCTGATGTTTTTGTTATAATTTATGCAGGGGTGCCCACATGGCACCCCCACATTCTGGGGTCCAGCACCTTCCCAGGGCTTGTGTTTTTTAATTAATGGGCTTTGACAAATTGATGGAGGGTGGGGAGAGCAGCCACCCATTTCCCCTCCTGGAGCCCTAGGTGGTCCAGGGGACTACCAACCCCAAGGCTGGCTACCTCAATGTCCTGGGGTGGCCAACCACAGGACATTGCAGTTTGCTATGACTTGGCAGGAGCATTACCGCTCCCGCCAAGCCATAGCTGCAGGATTGCTGAGAGGTCTGCCCCCTTTCTCTACCACTCTTTAAACAAACCCCCTGGTGCACTACTAGTTGGAAGATGAAGTCCCGTTGGCGGCTAAGTGTCCTTGGTGATGAACAACCCCTCCTGTTACCTCCAGTAAGTCCCAAATAGCATAATCACTAAGAGGTCTTTAGATGCCACACCTTCCTCCACCACTCTGCAAATACATTTCCTGGCACAATACTGGTTGTGGAATAAACTTCTCTTGGATGCTGAGGGACCTTGGGGGCCAAGAGGCCCTCCTGTTACCTCCTGTAAGTACTACACAGTAGGATTCCTAAGAGCTGGTCAGAGGCCCAGCCCACTTTCTCTACCACTCTGCAAACGCGACTACTACTTAAAAAAAACATAGAAATTCACTGAAAAAACCAAATGTTACTGGGATGTTATAGTTAGGAATTAGCATTTAAAAATCTTTAGAACTTGCGCCCCCGCAATGCGCTGCTTATCACCTCACATGTTACATTACTCATGACATGGTCGGTGATATCATTGATGACATCACTGATGACATCTTAAATTACATCAATGATGACATCATCCCGTGACTGTGAATTTTAAAATAATGTTTATGAGTGTTAATTACATATACCAAGGTGTATTGATGAATCAGTGTGTGTATGAGTGCCTGTATCGATGATTCAGTAGGTGCATGACTCACTGTATAAGTGAGTGATTAGGTGTCTCAGTGAACGTATGAATCACTGACTAGGTTGTCTGTATGTCTGTGTCAGTCTGTCAGATGGTGTCTAAGTGGCTGTATGAGTTGGTGAGTGGGTCCATGAATGGGTGTATGGGTGATTGTTAGTCTGAGTACCTCTATGGGTGTATGAGTGTCTGTGGGTGGGTGGGTGGGTGAGAGGGCGTGTGAGTGCCTGCATGGATGAGCGAGTGGGTGAGCAGTGGGGGTATGGGTTAGTGAGTCTGTAAGAGAAGGGCTGTATAATGACTGAATGGAGGTGTCAGTGGTATATGGGTAAGTGGATATGTGAAAGACAGTATAGGTGAGTGTTTGAGTATATGAGTGAGGGATTGGATAGTGGCTCTATGGATTAGTGAGTGCATGTGTGAGGGGCTGTATGGGTGAGAGAGTATGTGTTAGTATCTCTATGAATTAGTGAGTGGGTGTGTATATAACTGTATAGGTGAGTAAATGGCTGTCTGATTGACTCTATAGGTGAGTGAGTAGGTGTGTGAGTACCTCTTTGAGTGACTGACAGTGTGTGAGTGACTGTATGGCTATTACAGTCACTCACGGTGTCAATTACGGTGCCAGCATCGGGGGAGCATGGTCAAAGGGGCCCATTTTAACCTTTTTTTAAAACTTTACTTGAATTACTGTTTTACTCGTGTTGCTTTTAAAACTCACGTTGCTCACCTGCTGAATTTGCACTTTGGCGCTTTAAAAAAATTCACACTGCTTACTTGCTGAATTTGCACATTGGCGCTTTGCACTGCAGTATTTTCTGGGCACTTGCAAGGGGCTACCAACCTCCCGGTACAAGCTGTTTTCAATGCCCCGCGGGTAAGAAGGTCCTGTGCACCACTTCCGGTCCTTAGCTCTTCAGACGCACGGGGCAGTGGTCTAGTTGCTGCACCCGGCGTCGGAGGAAGGAGCATAAATCCAGCCCTGAAGCGATCGCCCCCAGGCTAACTCTCATTACGGTGCCAGCATCAGGGGAGCACGGTCAGAGGGGCCCGTTTTAACCTTTTTGTAAAACTTTACTTGAATTACTGTTTTACTCGTGTTGCTTTTAAAACTCACGTTTGCTCACCTGCTGAATTTTCACTTTGGCGCTATTAAAAAATTCACTCTGCTTACTTGCTGAATTTGCACATTGTCGCTTTGCACTGCAGTATTTTCTGGGCACTTGCACGGGGCTACCAATCTCCCGGTACGAGCTGTGTTCAATGCTCGGTGGGTAGGAAGGTCTTGTGCACCACTTCCGGTCCTTAGCTCTTCAGACGCACGAGGCAGCGGTCTAGTTGATGCACCAGGCATTGGAGGAAGGAGCATAAATCCAGCCCTGAAGCGATCGCCCCCAGGCTAACTCTCATTACGGTGCCAGCATCGGGGAGCACGGTCAGAGGGGCCAGTTTTAACCTTTTTTAAAAACTTTACTTGAATTACTGTTTTACTCGTGTTGCTTTTAAAACTCACGTTGCTCACCTGCTGAATTTGCACTTTGGCGCTTTTAAAAAATTCACTCTGCTTACTTGCTAAATTTGCACTGCAGTATTTTCTGGGCACTTGCACGGGGCTACCAACCTCCAGGTTCGAGCTGTGTTCAATGCTCGGCGGGTAGGAAGGTCCCGTGCACCACTTCCGGTCCTTAGCTCTACAGACGCACGGGGCAGCAGTCTAGTTGCTGCACCCGGCGTCGGAGGAAGGAGCATAAATGTAGCCCATGAAGCAACCGCGCAGTGGACGCCTAAGGCAAGCCCGTCTGCGCCCATCCGCGCCCGAGCGGGCCAGGAGCCAGGACCCCTGCATCTTGTACATCAGCACGCATCAGGTACTCCTGTACACAACTGCGGCAGTTAAATTGTGATCCTAAGGCTATCTGCCTCCATCATATGCGCTCAGAAACCCATGTATCCAAGTGCCCCTAGTGCACCTTCACTTTCACCCCCCATTTCCGGCCACCTCCCCCATCAAATGTTGCTCACAGCATTTTTCTTTTAAATTGTAGATCCCTCTCCAAGCACTCCACGGAAATTTCAATCTTACTTCAAGACCTCGCCCCAGAAGCTCTATTTCTAACTGAAACCTGGCTCAACGCGAGTTCCGACCCTGACATAGTGGAAACTCTGCCCTATGGGTATGCTATTCAGAGGGTAGATAGGTCCACAAGCAAAGGTGGAGGTATCGTGATTATTTACAAGGACCACCTCACCTGCCGCCTACTTGGCAGTCCTCTACGGGAGTGTGAGAATGTGCATTTCATTTTTGAATTTTCTCCTCTCCTCTCACTCTCAGGCATTCTGATCTACACCCCCCGGGTGCGGTTAGCTCCTTTGGTAACTCCCTGTTAGAAACAGCCATTGATCTAGCCGGAACAGCTGCGAATTTCACGCTCCTTGGTGATTTGAATGTACACTTCAATGATCCAGGAACAACTGCAGCAGTTGAACTAGCTAACGACCTTGAGGCACTCCAGCTGGTGCAGACAGTTCACCTACCCACACATGAGCATGGACACTGTCTTGATGCTGTGTTTTCTAATCTGGAGAATCTCCTGGGAAGTGATCCCATCCCCATTCCCTCGTCAGACCACCACCTGGTGCCCTTAGTCTGGCATCCTCACACATCTCCTCCCCTCCCCCAGCCCATACGGACCCTCATCCGTCCCTGGTCCAGACTCCCCCAGGAAAACTGGATCCAAGAACTGGAAACTAACAGACGCCGGTTGGTCCCCTGCCCAGTTGAATTGTATAATCATTTTTGCAGCTGGATAGAGGATTCACTGGACCAGGTCCTTCCTAAAGCCTGGATCAAAAAAAGAACGGTGCACAAAGGTCACCCTGGTACTCCGTAGAACTACGCATTCTGAAACAAAATTGTAAAATATTAGAAAGACGGTGGAGGAAAGACTTTGCCTAGAGCTCTTCCTTCCCCTCCCCTTAGAAACTCTTCTGACTCTAATGTCAACTGTTAAAAGTGGATCTCCTAGAGACCCAGCCCCATGAGCATTTTATTAAAGGCAACACCTACCATTGGCCCCACAATCACCCAGGTTATTAACACTTCACTCAGCACAGGAATTGTCCCCCCCAGCTGGAAAGAGGCGATGGTCAAAACCCTACTCAAGAAGCCCCAGCTTGACCCTGCAGACCTTGGCAACTATCGCCCTATCTCCCTCCTGCCTGGGATTGCAAAAATCACGGAAAAATACATCAATCACATTCTTAAAAATTTTCTCGAAACTTTCAATTTACTACACCCGTCCCAAACAGGCTTCCGCCCTCGGCAGAGCACTGAGATGGCACTGCTTGCAGTGGTAGAGGAAAGCAGAAAATTTTGGGATGCTGGAGGCTCAGCAGCCATTATACTTTTAGACCTGAGCACAGCATTCGTCACGGTGAATCATCAAATCCTGATTCACCGTCTCATCAACCTGGGAGTAGCTGGCACTGCTCTAAGTTGGCTGCGCTCTTTCCTAAAAGGACGGTCATTTCAGGTTTTTGGGGAAGACACTTGTTCCAATCCGCGGCCTCTCAGGTGTGGTGTCCCTCAGGGCTCATCCTTGAGCCCCACACTATTCAACGCATACATGGCCCCCCTAGCCTCAATTGTAGCTCCTTTTGGGATCCATATGGTCACCTATGCCGACGACACCCAATTGGTTGTAGCTCTAAATCAGCCCACACATTACTCTACGACTCTAAATGCATGCCTCACGGAAGTTGTAAAATGGATGGGTCTCTCCCATCTGAAACTGAATGGAGAAAAAACCGAGATTATGACCCTGGGCAACTTTGATAACACATCACTTGGAATCCTCTGGCCAGCATGCATGGGCCAGGCCCCCACGTCCAAGTCAGAAATAATGAGCCTGGCCATTTGGCTAGACCATAATTTGACTTTCAAAATGCAAGCTAGAAAGACTATAGCTACCTGTCTGTTTCGGCCTGATCAGAATGGTGAGGAAAGTGCTTCTCCTGCTTCCCCCCATAGCTAAGAAAACCATGGTGCAAGCCCTCCTATTGTCAAGGTTAGACTACGGCAATGGGCTCTATCTGGAAGCCCCCAGCTCTGTGATCAATAAACTACAGATGGCCCAGAACTGTGCAGCCAGATTGTTGACGGGAACTCCCAAATTCCAGTCCGCAAAACCAGCCCTTCGCCTACTTCACTGGCTCTCAGTGAAAGAACGAGTTGTGTTTAAAGCTCTCTGTATAGTCCACAGATCCTTGCAGGGGACTGGCCCGCCTCCTCTCTTGGCGATAATTCAGCCCTACAAAGCTAGGAGGGGACTTCGCTCAAATGATCACCAGAATCAAACGAGCAAGAAGCGGCGGTCGACTCTTCTCTCTTAATGCCGGCAGGCTCTGGAACGCTCTGCCCCTCCACCTCAGGAAAGAGACTGTTCATCTTGCCTTCTGGAAGCAACTCAAAACCCTCCTTTTTCCCTGAACTCTGATGCCCTATCGGATTACGAGTGCTCGCCTAGCGCTGGGAGGCCTTCTGGTAGCCATGCGCTTTATAAATGTCCTTTCATTTCATTTCATTTCATATGAGTGGATACTTCAGTGGCTGTATTAGTGAGTGAGTTGGTGTATGAGTGGCTGTATGGGTAACTGAATGAATGTGTGTGTAGACCTATGCATCAGTGAGTGGGTGTGTAAGTACTGGTATTGGTGTGTCAGAGGTTTTGAGAATGGTAGTGTGCAAGTTACAGTGGGTGTATGAAAGGTTATACTGGGGTGTGAGTGGGTGCATCAGAGATTCTGTGGATGATGTCATCAGTGATGTCATGAGTGATGTAATTTGAGTTGTCATCAGTGATGTCACTGACCATGTCATGAGTGATGTAATATGTGAGGTGATAAGCACAGCTAACTAAAACTGCTGAATTTCTCTGGTTTTGTATGAGTGAGATGTCAGCCTAACTATAATGTCCCTGTAACCTTTGTTTTTGTTAGTGAATTTCAAAGGTTTTTTAAATGCCAATTCCTAACTATAACGTCCCTGTAACCTTTGTTTTTTTCAGTGAATTTCTAAGGTTTTTTCAATTCCATAATTGTAACATCCATTTTTTTTAAGTAAGCCTCTTAGATTTTCATATTTACTTTCTATAAACTGGATATAGTATATTATATTTATAATATATACCACTCATTTTTTGATTTGGTATATGTTTATCAGAAAGTACATTAATAACTGGTTTTATTTGTAAGAATTTTTTGAGTTGGCACAACATTGTCACATTTTTTGTGGAGAATCTGTGATCATAAATGTATTTCACATTCTGAAAAATACACTTAAAGACATTTTTTAAATAAAGTTTAAGTCTAAATATTTAGTAAGATATTGTTTTAACTTTTCTTTCAGTAATCAATTTAGGAGAAAAGCATCTTTACAAAACAAAACTATATTTGTAACTACCTCCAACATCACGGTGCCATTGGTAGTCGTGAAGAGCGTGTGGTTTGTAAAAAGTATAAAACATATATATATAGACACATTCTGTGACTGCATGCATCACTGTCACTCGGTCTCTCATTCACTGTATAAGTATTTGAGAGGATAAGTGAGTCGGTGCATCAATTTTTCAATACTTCTATAACGAAATGCATGATTGCCTCAGTACATCTATGAGTGGGTGAATCAGTGTCACAATCGGCCTGTGATTGGTTGTGTAAGTCTCTCACTCAATCTGTGAGTAGGTGCATGAGTGCCTTTGTGCATTTGTAAGTAAGTATATGACTGTTTGACTGTATCTGTGAGTGGATACATGAGTGTCTAAGTGGGTGTCTGAGTGGATGAGTGAGTAGGTGCATGAGTGTCTGAGTGGGTCTGTGAGTGAGTGCATGAGTCTCTCAATGGGTCCAAGACTGGCAGCGTGAGTGTCTGAGTGGTTCTGTCAGTGGGTGCGTGGGTCTCTGAGTGTGACTATGAGTAGGTACATGAGTCTCTGAGTGTATAACTGACTGGGTGCATATGTCTCTGAGTGGGTCTATGAGTGACTGTGTGAGTGACTGTATGGGTGTGTGTGTGTCTGAGTGGGTCCATGAGGGGATGTATGAAAGTCTGAGTGGATATATGAGTGTCTCAATGGGTCTGTGAGTGAGAGCATAACTTTCTGAGTGGGTGAGTCAATGGGTGCATGCATGAGTGTCTGAGTGGGTCTGTGACTGGGAGTGCGAGTGTCTGGGTGGCTCTGTGTGGGTATCCATAAGCGGGGGCCATCACCCCACTGCTTTTAAGCAGTGCACTGCAAAGTAAAGGAAACATAAAATTCTAATAACTTTGAGTTATTATAATTTTATGTTTCCTGGTGCTTTGCGGGCGGTCGGGTGGGTCAGGCTACTTTTTTCTTGGAGCAGTTCAGGAGAGGAGTGGTTTGCCTATTCCTAAGTTCACAATGACTGTTTTGTCGGCCCTCTCACAACGCTCAAACCAGTCATGCACACTTTTCCTGTTCTCCATGCAGTATGCATTACAGCCTGTGTGGAGAACAAGCCCATGCTCCAATTCCCTGGTTGAGCATTGAACCAGGATGCTCAAAACCAATCACAACGTTGCATTGCAGTGTTGTCAGGGGAGCCTTGTAGCGATGTGATTTGTCAGGGGAGCCTTTTCTGTGCTTCCTGTCCCTCGGTTTGACGAGGAGAACAGGAGCAGAGCCGCAGGACCGGCGCGGCAAGGTAAGTGTTTCTTGTATTATTACTTTTTTTACCGTTTCCCTATAATCGTACTCCATGAAATTGTTTTTCTATGAAATCACATACAACCTATATATTTACATATGATAATAAGATCTGAGTTTGTATTTTTAAAAAGTAGCAATTCACTGAAAAAATCAAAGGTTTAAGTGAGGTTATAGTTAGGTGAAAATTTCAGTGACAACAAAGTTTTAGCCCCAAAAAAACACAGAAATTCAGAAGTTACAGTTATCAGTGCTAACTATAAATTGTGCCCCTGCCATGCACTGCTCATGACCTCACATATTACATCACTGATTACATGTCCTAAGACATCATTGATGACATCACTGATGACACCTCAAATTACATAAGTGATTACATGGCTGATGACATCATCCAATAAGTGTATTAGTTTGTTTGTAATCTACTTTATATAGTAGCAAGTAAATATCATCCTACTTTTTCTACCTCATTTTGTATTGTCTCTCTTCTACTAATGAGTGTGTTTACAAAATGCTTGTGCTCCTAATGGGTCATAAGTGTGTAGAGATGTAGGGCTCTTAATGAATGTTTGTGTTCAGGACCAACACTGTGTGCAGGTGATAGTTGATGAATTTTGTCCAGTGTGTTCTACACTAGTAATTTGCTTTTGCTAAAAGGTTTTCTACAGGGCAATGGTTCTATTTAGTAAATACTAATGGGAAGATATATGAAAATGTCACACAATGCAGCACAGCAAGACACTTTACTGCGCTGCATGAAGGGAAGAAGGCAGGAATATGCAATATTTAACATTATATGGTGCATTCCTGTCCTCTCCTTGCAGTGGAGCATTATGGTGCAAAGGTACCTACATTGCAGGCAGGATTGTGTTTGTGTAGGTAGGGAAGCCTGAGGATTTTTTCTCTTTCTATGTGTGCCAAAAAATGGAGCATACATACAATGAGAAAATAAACGAGGAGGAATAAACATTTTTCTCCTTATTATGCCTCCCCTCAGAAAGTGTAGCATTTGGATGAATCTCCAGGTTTACCACTCATGGTAAATCTGGGAATGCGCCAAAATTACATCCATGCTACAGCCATGGAAAGCATCAATGGGGCAGAGTAACACAAGGCAGAGACTTGTGCTGCCTTGCGTTACTCCAGATTTACTAAACCATGCATGACCATGCAAGGTGACCTTGCATAGCTTGGTAAATCTCATTCTAGGTTTTGCGTCACCCTGGGTTCCCTTGTATGCCACAAGGGCGATGGTAAAACTTTGATAAATCTGGCTCTAAGTATTATAGACAGCTTTGACCATTTTGAGGGAATTGTCTCTGCATGACAATTTCTAGATATGAAAGATGACTGATTATGCCAGATACTTACCCATGTACATGTTTCATTAGTCACTAAAGGTGATCTGTCTATAAAGATTTCAGCAGAGTATGAAGGGTGTTGGTAGTATGACTTTTAGCCTATTCAGGCCTTTGGATGTTTATAGTGAGTAGTCTGTCTCTTTTTGAAGAGGTTTTGCATAGAGTGAGCACTGTTCTTAGCAGATTTTTTTAAATAATCTGTAGTGTACTCCTCATGGTAGTTTGGGTGTCTGCAAAACCTGATAACGTTTCTGCATAGTGTATACGCCGTTTACAGCACCCACTTTTCTATCCATGTACGATTAGCATCTCACAAGAGGTTTGCCAACTGTGAAGGGTTTAATAGTAATATTGTAGTAGGGCACTAGTTATGTAACATGTCATAAGTGTCTGAAGTTGGCTTTCTCTGAACAGGTGTATACATATTGATTACTGTGTGCAGTAGAGGTTACATAAGTTTGGGTACCCATGAAGTGTATGGTATATGGTCAGCCTTGTACATAACAGAATATTGATTCACCTAAGTGGGCTGTACAAGTAATGGCGTTAATGATGCGTTATAGTACTCTGAGCTAATTGGTACTTATTTTCATACCTCTAATGCCAAACTCCCTTGTACAGTAATGTGCACTGAAGTTGCTTGGATGATGTAATCAGCGAAGTCATCAATTATGTCATTGGAGGTGGAATCAATGATGTCATCAATAATGCCATAGAACATGTTATGAGCAATGTAATATGTGGGGTCATAAGCAGTGCATGGTGTAGCACAAGCTATAGTTAGCAATGATAACTATAATTGCTGAACGTCTGTGTTTTTTCATGTTAAACCTTTATGTTGTCACTACATTTTTCACTTAACTATAACATCTCTTTCACCTTTGTTTTTTCAGTGAAATTCTAAGGTTTTTAAAATAAATTAGTTCTGATCTTATTATCATACCTAAACATAACGTCACTTTCACCTTTAGCTTTCTGTGAATTTCTATTTGTTTTTTAATGTAAAGTTATATTTTGTTATGAAATGCAACACAAACAATATAGGATTGTGAGGAAGGACAGGCTTCTCCACTGACAGTATTCTCTTGCTTGACATATGTGCGTAGCACACTGTGGAGAGGGACTACCCTTTCCAGTGAGACTTCTCTTTTGTATGGCAGGTGTACATACTAGGGTATAGCCCCTTCGGTGCTGAGAACATCTGGGAGCCGTCCTGCGGCACGGTGGGTGTATGCTCACGACTGCTCCCGACCGTCCTGGCATCCACCCACAGGGGAAGCGCTGGCGCTCCCCCCATGGACAGCCGATCTTGCTGCCCCCACCGGGCAGGACAGCGGAAGCCTTTCCGCTGCCCCCGCCCCTCCGCCCCCTCCTCCACGTCATCTAATGACGTCAGCGTGCAACATCATTAGATGAAACTGGACTCGGTGGAAGCCATTTTCTTCCAGCGTGTCCAGGAAGGGAAGGTGAGTTTCACCTCGGGGAGGGTTTTTTTTCTCAAACACAGAGGCATCGGGGTAAAGGAAAGGGTTCTCCTTTGTTCCGATGTCTCTTTGAGCATTCCTGCTGCATGATCGCTCGATCGTGCAGCAGGAATGCTCACTAGACACCAGGGATTTTTTTTTATTTTAGTTTATTTTTTCAAACTATGCAATGTATTCAGGGAGCGGCCCCTTGGGGGACATATTCTTTGGCTGTTTCTGCCCCATGGGGGGGCAGATCAGCTAAAATAATTTTTTAGATTGCCCACTGGGCCACCATAGCTTTTTTTGTTTTAGTTAATTTTTTTGAAATGCATGCGGGGAGCGGCCCCTTGGGCAAGGGTCGCTGCCCTTTGGGGGAAATTTAGTGTGGCTGTTTCTGCCCCACTGAGGGGGGGGGGTTGGCCCAAAATGATTTCAGATGGCCCACTAGGCCACCAGGGATTTATTTTTTTATATAGATGATTGTGGGGAGCAGCCCCATGGACAAGGGTCGCTCCACTGTATGGGGTTGAAAATTTCAGCTGTTTCTGACCCCTTGGGGTCAGCCTTTTGCTTTTAGGCCCACCTACCCACCATCTTGGCTGGTAGATTGTGCGTAGACTGGTTCATTATTTGCAAATGTGATTGTAATGTTTTATTTCTCCTTTGTTTTGTGTGCTTTTGTTCTTGTTTGCAGTTTCTGCAGTTTTGCGTAGTTGCATTTATTTGGTAAGAAAAACTTTTTTTGTTACGTTTACTCCAAATGATTATTATTGTCATGCACAAGTGAATTTTTAGTAAGTGGTGTCAAAACAGCAGCATATTTAGTTTGTTTTTGGAGCGTGAAATTCTTTGCGATGTCTTTTGCGTTGTCTTATGTGTAATTTTCTTTTCTTTTTTAGTGGGATATTGTTGGTCCTAGCTTTGTCTGTGCAGTGTAGGTGGTGAGTCTATCTGCTTCTGACAAGTGAATGGTATAGTTTTGGAGTATATAGGTCTTTGTGATAAAGCTGGGGACCCTGCCTACCTTTGTCGGAATCTCCCACTTGACCCTTGTGGACCCTGGTACTGACCCAGCGGTCCGCCTCCTCAGCAAGCTTCCTAGGGTTAGTCAGCCTACTATCAATCAGGTGCTGGCGTAGCTCAGGAAAACAATTACTAGACAAGTGCTCCCATGCCATTAAATCAAGAAGCCCTTGAAAATCATTAACTTTGCTACCCTTCACCCAACCATCCAATGCTCTGCAAAAAAAAGTCACATACTCAACATATGTACTGTTTGGAATCTTGGTGCAACCCCTGAACCTTTGCCTATACAACTCGGGGATCAACCCATACCTAGACATCAAAGCAGCCTTCATATGGGGATAGGAATTATAATCATCTGAAGGCAAATCCAGCAGTGTATCCCGCCCCTCACTAAGGAACCATCCCCACAACCCCGCTCCCCAATCTTTCTCAGGGACCCGGTGGGAAGACATGGCTACCTCATAGGCTTTAAACCACTGCCCTATGTCATCATTTAAAAAAAAATCCTTTACTACATCCGTGGGTATGTACACCCTTGACTCTGTCTGCACTGACGGTGTGCTGCCACCAGAGGGAGCTTTTTCTAAATTCTGGGCTTTCAGCTCCATCTCCCTCAAAACTTTTTCATGTTCATATTGCAGCTTCTTTTCTTCCAGGGCTAACTTTCTACTCTGCATTTCAAATTCTAACTGCCCACTTAACTTGAGCTTGGCCAGCTCCAATTCATGCATCCTACACTCTTTTCTATCTGCCAGCTCCTCTGGAGATAGGCTGAGGTTAGAAACACTGCTACCAGCAGGGGAAGGGGTTCTCCTTCCACCTGGACCTTCTGGCCCATCTAACTGTTCCTCTGCATTATCATCATCAATGGCATTCCTTGCTTCTACCCAGGCCCTCAGCGCCTTGTAGAACTCTGGCTTGTTTTTACATCCAGTAGTAGAAACCTTGAATTTCCTGCAGAAGGACTTTAGCTGCTTTGTAGTGTAACTGTCTATTTTCTCTTCTTCCCATTCCAATTCTGTATTGACAGAGACTATGGATGCTGCTTTCTCCACCATGGTTAGGTTTGGCAGTACTCAAAAATAGAAAGTCCCAAAAAGAAATCTACCAACAAGTATTGGTTGCGTTTAAGGTCTGCACTCACTAAGTAGTGTTCACCAGTCACTGTACATGAGTCACAAATGCAAGTCCAGAATCCTCACACGCTGACCACCAATGTTAGAATCCGGGTTCTCTGGTTGGCACAGGTAGGTACTTGTGACAAGCAGGGAACCTTTCCTCTCGTCAGGGTAAGGGGTTACACTACTAAAACAACCCCTGCTCACCCTCTAGGTAGCTTGGCGCGAGCAGACAAGGCTTATCTCAGAGCGTTATAGGTTAAGAATTTGTGAACACATACAGTAACCAAGTGACAACACTACAAATGGACACCACACAGGTATTTATATTAAAAATAAGGATTCTTTATATAGGATTATCACAAGACCATTAAACGATTAAAAATACACAATACGGTTGCTTAGTTGGTAGAAGATTGCTTAGTTTCTCTTAAGTTCTTAAATGCAACACTTTAAGTCAATGTACCTTAGATGCGACACGCAGGGCAACGAAAGTGTTGCAGCGATGCAGATGCGTTGAAGTTCTTGGTGCAAAAGAAATAAAGACGGGATCTTCCAGATGTGCTACGCTTCTCCGATGTTGCGAGAAAACGCGACTCGATGCGTCAGCTACAGCGGCATCACCTTTGACGAGATGCGACGACAGCGGCCTTGGCAGCGGCACTCTTCTCCGACGTTGCGAGACGCTTCCGCTCGATGCGATGCTGCAGCGGTGACACCCCTTCTGTGAGATGCGACGACAGCGGCTCCGACGGCGGCACGCTTGTCCGTGGATGCGAGGCGCTTTTCTGGATGCGGTGCAATGCGACAACTACGATGGCTGCGATGGCGACACGCTTCCTCCTCGATGCGAGACTCTTCTCTCGATGCGGTACAATGCGACAGCTACGATGGCTGCGATGGCGACACGCTTCTTCGGTGTTGCGAGACACTTCCGGAATGATGCGAGACGCTTCCGCTCGATGCGATGCTGCAGCGGCGACACTCTCTGCGAGATGCGACGGCAACAGCTCCGACGGCAACACGCTTCTCTTCCTTGCGTCGCGCTTCCAGCTCCTTGCGACACGCAGTCCCTCAGAAGTCCCAACAACAGCAGCAGGCACTTCCAAAAAGACTCTGGGGAGCTGGGGGTGAAGTACACTGGTCCTGGGACTTCGTTCAGGGGGCAAGCTCAGTTCAAGCCCTTGGAGATCTTTTTAAAGCACAAGTTGAAGCAAAGTCTTTAGTAGTCTTTCTCCTCTCCTTCAGCAGCAAGGCAACCACTGCAGGCCAATCCCCCAGGTCAGGGACAGTACTCCTCCTACAGCTTTCCCAGTTCCTTCTCCTCTGGCAGAGGTTCTTCTTGTTTCAGCAGGATCTAATTTCTTGGGAGCAGGGTCCCAATACTTATACCCCTAATTCCTTTGTTCCTCTGGGGTTGAGGGGCCTTTGCCTAGTCCAAACCAGTTCTTGAGCACTCTGTTGACATGACTCTGCCTTTCTATTCAGGGTGCAGGGCAGAGACATCAGCTGCTCCGCAGTAGGTGGAGCCAGCATTGTGGTAGCAGAGCACAACCCTATTCATAGCCCAGGTGTACTCCTCCCACCCATCTGACTGCCAATCTTCCTATTCACCACCAGGCTACCTAGCCCTGCCCCTCTGGGTTTCCCCAGCCCTGTCACTCACACAACCAGACAGGCAGATACACATCATAGCAGAGGCGGACTGAAATGGTCAGGCAAGCAAATACCAACTTCTAAAAGTGGTATTTGCAACCACAGAATATTAAAATAAACTTTACTAAAATATGTATTTTATTATTCTGAGTTCAGGCATACTAAACTCGAACTTCTACCATGTTCCCTGGGTCTGTTAGGATCATAGGATGTAACAATTCTAACAGCCCATTCTGGCCTATGGAGAACAGGTAGCCTTACAATAGTGAAAAACGAAAATGGCTGTAATTCACTATTAGGACATGCCACACACATCAGGGCTTGTCCTACCTTATGCTTACAATGCACCCTGCCCTTGGGCCTACCATAGGGGTGACTAATATGAAGTTAAGGGAAGGTTTAGGGACTGGCAAGTGTGTGCACTTGCCCAGTCAGCATGACAGTACCAGACTGCATGCAGGTTCTGCAATGGCAGACCTTAGATACATTTTACCAGGCTGCTTCTGTGGGTGGCACAACCAGTGCTGCAAGCCCACCAGCAGCATTTGTATTTACAAGCCCTGGCACTCCTGGTGCACTTTACTGGGGTCTGACAGTAAACCAAATAATCCAATCATGGGATCCAACCAACATATACATTTTAAATATGGAGCACTTGCACTGTGGCACTGGTTGGCAGTGGCACAGTGCTCTGAGCAGCTAACACCAGCAAAACACATGAGGCACAGCGACAAAAAGTGGAAGGGAGACTCACGCCAAGGTGTCAGGTCTAACAGCCACATTTTGTTTATTAGTTATTCTACAAAGTGTTTGTTGTTGTTGACTTGTTTGACAAGTTACCTTTGTTAGTAAGGATTATGGCTAGCTGCAGAATTACTACTCAGCAGGTGGTTGGTATGCTTTTTGAATCTTCCTCTGAGTAGGATTATGAGACTGACAGTGTGTCTGAGGGAGAGGAGGGAGGGGAAGATTCAGGCAGTGAGTTGTCTTTCCACATGGAATCATCAGATGATGAATCTACTCTCAGTGTGGATGAAGCTACTCTCAGTGCGGATGAAGTGCCTGTTTTAGAGGAGACACTGATGTGCCAATGGTGAAAGAGGCATCTGGATTGCAGCCTGGGGCTGCAAGGCTTCCCATTGGAAGTGCTGGACTCTGGGTTGACCCAAACATGGCGCAGCCGGTGTTGCCTGCCTTTACTGGTGATGCAGGGTGTAGAGTGAATTGTGATTTTTTTTTGCCTATACAGTTTTTTCAATTGTTTATGGATGATGTATTTTTGGCTGAGATTGTTAAACAGACTAATTTGTATGCACAACAGTATTTGAGGGATAACAGTGAAAGACTTAGACCCTACTCTAGAGTTACTTGGTGGACTCCCACAAATCTGGATGAGATGAAGAAGTTTTTGGGTTTGACTTTTTTGATGGGTTTGATAAGGAAGCCGTCCATTGCTTCATATTGGTTTACTAGTCCAGTGATGGCAACGGCCATATTTCCTGCAATTATGAGTCGTGATCGGTATTTGCTTCTGCTTCGGATGCTGCATTTTGTTGATAATGCTTCGCTATTGCCACGAGATCACCCAGAGTGTGACAGTCTTTTTAAAATTCGACCTGTTCTTGATCCCTTTGTAGATCGATTTTTAGAGATCATTACTCCAGGGAAAGAAATAGCTATTGATGAGTCTTTGGTCATGTTCAAGGGTCGTTTGGTTTTTAGACAGTTCGTTCCTAGCAAGAGGGCACGTTATGGAATTAAGCTGTATATGTTGTCTGAGAGTAGGACAGGATATGTCTATAATTTCCGGGTGTACACTTGTAGGGATTCCACTATTGACCCCCCTGGTTGTCCGTCCACTTTTGGAGTTTCAGAGAAAATTGTGTGGGATCTTGCTAGAGGACTGTTTAACAGAGGCCACCATTTGTACCTTGATAACTTCTACACTGCTGTGCAATTGTTTAAGGAATTGTTCAAAGTGGACCCTTTTGCTTGTGGCACAATCCGCTCTAACCGTAAAGGTTATCCAAAAGAGCTTGTTTGCAAAAAGCTTCAGAGGGGACAGTGCAGTTTCTTGCGTAGTGATGAACTACTAGCTGTGAAATTTGTGGACAGGAGGGATGTGTACATGCTGACTACCATCCATGATGAGAGTACTTAACCTGTGGCTGTTTGGGGTCAGATTGCTGAAGTGTGGAAACCTGTGTGCATTGTAGACTACAATAAGCACATGGGTGGTGTTGATAGAGTAGATCAGAGGTTGGAACCTTACACTGCTATTCGTAAGGCTTACATTTGGTATAAGAAGTTGGCCATCCATCTCTTCAATTTAGCATCTTTCAATGCTTTTGTTGTGTACAAGGAGTGTTCTCCTGAGTCAAAGTTGACTTTTGTTCAGTTTCAGGAGTCTGTGATAGCCAGCCTTGTTGTTGTGGAACAGGCAAGTGTTCCTAGAGTTGGAGTGGTGAAGGATGTGGCTAGATTGAAAGATCGCCATTTTCCTGATTTAATTCCTCCCACGCCCCCAAAAATTCCCTGTAAGAGATGTAGAGTCTGCTTGCGAAGAGGTGTGCGGAAGGAGAGTCGTATGCACTGTGCCGATTGTCCTTCACATCCTGGGCTGTGTGTGCCCACATGTTTCATATTGTATCACACTCAAAAGAGTTTTTGGGAGCAAAAATGAGTCTAATAGTGTACTGCCTGGTCTGTGTGGTTTTATATAGTTGTGCAGTTTAACGTTTGGTAATAGAATAATGTCTTTAGTTACTGCTGTAGTTTTTGTAGTTCTAGTTTTGTATTTAGTTGCAATTGGTATGTGTTTTCTTTCTTGTTTAAAAAAAAATTATGACGGTGTGTGTGGACTGCCGCCTGGCTGGCGGTGTGCGTGGACTGGTGCTTGGCTGGCGGTGAGTGGACTGACGCTTGGCTGGCGGTGTGCGTGGATTGGCGCTTGGCTGGCGGTGTGGGTGGATTGGCGTTTGGCTGGCTTGGGACTGGCGCTTGGCTAGCGGTGTGCATGGGCTGGCGCTTGGCTGGCGGTGTGTGTGGACGGGCGCTTGGCTGGCGGTGTGTGAGTAGTGACTGACACTACACACACTGCTAGCTAAACGCCACTCCACGCAATCCGTGAGATCGTGTGGTTGCTGTGTCAGGAATGTGGGCATGTGAAAGTGATGGGCCCTTGAATGGCGCTGTCTGCTAGTGTTAGTGTTGTAATGTGCTGGGCCCACGGCTGGCAGTGTGAATGGTTTTGTATGTGTCACACGTATGAAAGGTGTATGAATGGCCTGTAAAGCCGTTGGTGCCTTGTCGTGGCTTTACAGCTCACGAGCTGTGAGTCAATGGTTCAGTTTCTTGTCCTTTCAATTATTAACAGTGCATTTCATTTTTGTGAAATCTCTGGTTAATACAACTGTATATACTGAACCATCAGCCTTTTTTAGTAGAGGAACCATGGTGGGGGCAACGAGGACGAGGACGCCCCTGGGGCAGACCCAGGGGGAACAGAGCCCAAATGTGGAATCAAGGGAGAGGTCAGACAAGGAAACAGGCACATTTTCAGCAGGAAACTCATGGGGAAATCCAGACTCGACGACAGCATTACAGATGGTAATCCATAAACCCGATAACCCTGTAGTTAATCTGTCTAGTCATATCCTCACGCCCAATGAGCAGGGAGTCCTTGAAAAGGGACTTTCCTTTGTTCCAACCAGTATGCCAAACAATTTCAACCTTAAAATTGAATTACATCACTTTTTTCGAAAGATTAGGCTGAAATACTATTTTCAAAAAATACCTTACAATGCGGTTTTTTCTGGGAGTGGACTCAGACCACCATCCAGGTTCAACCCTCCGGTACACCTCAGTCACATAAAATCTTGGCATATGAACAGGTGGTAATGAGAGACATTGATCACATACTGTCCGCCCGACAGTATGTAAAATACAGTGTTAGTAAACAAGAACGTGCAGCTCTGGAATCCCTTAAAGTAAACCCCAATATCGTGATTAAACCTGCGGATAAGGGGGGGCTATTGTTTTACAAAATGTAGAGGATTATAGTAAAGAGATCCTGTCCCAATTGACTGTGGCAGGGAACTATATAAGACTGTGTAAAGATCCCACAAAAGACATAAGTAAGAGCATCATCAATGTGACCAGAAAGGCTCCAGAAGATGGTTTTCTGAGTAAGTTGGAATATGAATACCTTAACAATAAACATCCCAGACTTCCGACTATCTATACTCTCCCTAAAATACCTAAGCGGATGCATAATCCGCCAGGGAGACCGATAGTCTCAGGCTGTGGTTCAATACTGGAACCATTATGTAAGTACATTGATGTATTTCTGAAACCTATTGCTGAGAATACTTCTACTTATCTCAGGGATACTATGCAAACTATACTACTCATGGATGAATACCTTTATGACCCTGAAACGCATCTACTGGTCACAATGGACATAACTTCCCTCTATACTAACATTCCCCAACAGGCTGCCCTCAAATGTATGGAGACGGCGCTTAACACCAGACCGGCACCACATTTAGTTCCTACTGAATTCATTATTACACTACTTCAAATAGCTATGACTCAAAACTACTTTACCTTTCTGGGCCAATTTTTTGTTCAAACCAAAGGCGTGGCGATGGGGGCAAGCTTTGCCCCAAATCTGGCTATCATCTACATGAGTGAATTTGAACATCATTTTGTGTTTGGTGATTTGAATCCATATAGTAGATGTATAGAGCTATGGCGTCAATATATCGATGATGTGGTACTTATCTGGCGAGGCTGTGAGGAAGATCTCAAAAGTTTTCACCTTTGGCTGAATACACGCTCACCAGACATTCAGTTCACCATTGAGTATAGCAGAGAAGCCATTAATTTCCTTGATATCACAATAAAATCAGACTTGGGAAAATTATACACCAGCCTTTACAGGAAGAGTAGCGAAAGGAACACTCTACTGCGTTACTCCAGTCACCATCCTCGCAACCTCCGGGATAATCTACCCTTTGGACAGTTCCTGCGGATTCGCAGGAATTGTTCGAAAAAGGAAGATTTTTTCAATGAATCAGCAGGACTTTTAGCCAGACTCATTGATCGTGGCTATCCCATCAGGCTCCTAAAAAAAGCACGAAAAAGGGCTTGGCATAATCATAGGGAATTTCTTCTGACCCCAAAAACTAGGGAAAAGAGCAACGAGGAACGTTTGGTATGTGTGACCACATTTAACACAAAGAGTAACATTATCAAAAAGGCCATTAACCAACACTGGCATCTGGTGGCTGACGAGCTAGGAAATATCCCGACTCCACTACACGCCTTCAAAATGGCAAGAACATCAGGGATTATCTGGTCAAATCTCTACTACCCACACCCCGTACATCGGGCCAGACGTCTTTATGGGGTACTTCGGTCAGTGGACACCACAAGTGTGGCTCATGTAAAGCATGCCCACTGACTAAGAATATCAATGAATTTACCCATAATAATCAGACCTACACACTAAAGGAACACAGTAACTGCAACACATCGGGAGTTATCTATGTAATTGTCTGTCCATGTGACTTTATGTACGTGGGTCAGACAATCCAGAAGGTTAAGTGCCGTATTCTACAGCATTGTAGCCGCATTCGCTGTAGGACATCGGGTGCCCCCCTGGTGGAACATTTCACAAGGTTCGAACACAGTGCGGACAGTCTGAGGTGGTGGGTACTTGAGAAGGTTAAGCCCAACCCTAGAGGTGGAGACTTTACTGACATACTTAACAAACGTGAATGCAGATGGATTTATTCCCTAGACACTGTGACACGAGGTTTAAACGAGCTTGAGGAAACTAGTAAACAGGTTTCCATTATGTATAATGGGTAATGTGTTTTAATCATCATTCCATTGTATATATTGTACGGAACACACTCTTGGTGTAGGGCTCTACACTGAGGATCTAGATATGGACCCCTCCTCATTCGTTTACGTATATCTGAATATGTCCTAAATACATGATATCACTACCGTGTTGACATCATAGATGAGTTGGTTGTTTTCAAATATTTGGTGTTTGTAATATATGTATATATTCTCCAATATTGTGTATAAATGTATGTTTTTATTGTCAAACGCTGATCAAAATTGCAATATTTGGTGTTTGTAATATATGTAGATATTCTCCAATGTTGTGTATAAATGTATGTTTCAATTGTCAAACGCTGATCCAAATTGCACCTTTGAGATTGTATCAAGTTCATATGCAATGTCTTGCGTATGTTATTTTAATTTTATATATACGGTCTATTAAGTGTCATCACAACGTCCACACCACGAACAGCTATTCATTAGTCTTTGTTGGGAAATCACCGGGGGAATCTTGTAGTCTTTCAACTCTTTCCCGCATACCGTCATTAGTACGCTGACGGTTGCCCTGGTAATTGGATTTTCGCGCCTCAGCGCATTTACTGCGGCGACCCAGCGAGACGGGCTGTGATCGATCAGCAAAAAACAGACGGTAAATTTCGGTAAAATTCGTTGGAATCCGTGGGATTTTTATCCTAAACCATTACCCTAATACCTTGTCCTTCAATTATTTCATCAGCCCAGACTGCAAGTATTACGAGACGCAAGCAGTTTCCCTCACGACCTCAGGTAAACGGGGTTTATCCTTTGATTTAGCGTTGCACGTTTTTTGACATTGCAGGCTCATTAAGTCATGTCCCGTGTATCTTTTACAGATAGTGAGCTCTCAGCTCTAAGACGTTCGGCGTGTGTGGCCTCGCACCCCTGCCTATTCTATTGTGCACTACTGCCTATTCGGGATAATAGGTTCCTACTGATTCGTTCAGTCACCAGGTAATCCTTCATCACCCCTGTGACCTGTACTCGGTTACCTCTTAATTAAATTAATACTAATTCCCGTTTATTACTTGACAGCCTTGAATCCTCCAACCTCTAGACGTGACAATGGGCCTTTGAAGATTCCCCAGGTAAACATGGGTCCCACTCTGTGCTAGCAATCACTATCTCAACATATTAGTCGTTTTCCTAATTATATAATTATATGAACTTTTAGATACTCAACCTAATACCTCCAAGAATAATTGGTATACATCCCCATTGGATTGGACCCTGGATTATTAACAGGTAAACAACTGCATTGGGTTTTCCCTTTGTTTTCTGATGTATTATGGGACAACATCCTCAACTCCATCTTAATTAATTTTTAGGCTTTCGAATCACTTCGAGTCACTCAGGTTGCCCGCCCCAACCCCCCCCCCCCCGGTCCTGATGAAGACCCGCACGGCCAAGGTTTAAGATTCCGCAAGGCCTTCAAGACGGGTCGAAACATCGACGCTTCTCTCTTAATCGCCTGGGACACAATATACTTCCTCCCCCTTTTCGTGCCAGACCATTAATTGTTTTTTTCTAAAGTACATAAATGTATTTTGTAATTTGAATTGTGGCCAGGCTATCTCTCAATTGTAAATTGACGGTGAATTCTAACCGATTTATTTTGTGAATTTAAAAAGTCTTCTATTACTATATTTCAGCTTTCTCTGTCTCACCGAATCACCCTCCAGCACCTCTTGCTTTTTGCACGTTCCCTCAGGAGCAACCTTATGTGTTTATATTGTTAAAACATTGTAATCAGAATACGTTCTAAGTAATAAATGTATATTAACTGATGTACTGGATGTTGCCCCCCTTCTTTTTCTAAAAAAATATTTAATATTGCGAGCCCTCTTAAGTAACCTTGCTCGTGACTTAGTAAATGATTTAACTTAGTGAGCAAACATTTTTTTGCATTTTTCAAATTATTGGTTCGGGACCATTGTTTTTTGTACTAATTGTGCGCCCAGGTCCTTGACTATTGGGATACCCCATTTTTGTAATGGCTGAACCATCACTCACGCTAGTGCCAAATCCAACCAGTATGTCTGTGTGCTTGAAGAATAGGCGGTTGTGCAGAAATATTTGTCTTTTCTGTCTTTCTCAAGCAGGGGGTACCTTGTCCCTTTTTGTGAATGTTGAAATGTGTTGGTTTTGTGCCTGGTGGTGTGAATGGTCTTTTGTGTATTATGTATGAAAGGTGTATGAATGGCCTGTAAAGCGGTTGGGGCCTTGACGTGGCTTTACAGCTCATATGCTGTGAGTTTCTGTTTCAGTTTTTTGTCCTTTCAATTATTGACAGCGCATTTCATTTTTGTGAAAACTCTTGTTAATAAAATTTTATATACTGAACCATCACTCGCCCTCGTGACAAATCCAACCAGTATGTCTGTGTGCTTGAGGAATAGATTGCTGTGTAGTAATATTTGTCTTTTTAGTCTCTCTGCCAAGGTGTACATTCCATCTAAGAATAATCTATCAACTGTAGATATTGTCGTAAACAAAGCATCCAAGGGAGTACATGGTGATGTCTCTCTTGTGGATCCCAACAATTTATCTTACCAAGAAAAGAAAGGATATAATAGTTTCGGATTCATTAGTATCCTTAGAACTTTTATTATCCTCTATCCTAACGCTACTCGAAAACTTTGTAGGAGGTTCAGACTGCATGTTGGAAACTGTAACTCAAATATTAAAGGTATTGTTAAAAAGTAATAAGGAGAGGGAGGTTAGTTCAAGCGTACATACTGAACAAGTAGAAGCGGAAGTAAAGGTAGAAGAGGTTCTAGAGGATATACTTGAGAATGCTGGTAGTCAACCAACCTGTACTGCTCATGATGGCAACCCCCAAATTGATAAGATAATGAATAAAACTGTGATGCTAGAGAAGACCCCTGAACCTTTACCTGAACCCATACAGGTTATTTCTGATTCAGCTCAAAAAGTAAAAGGCTCGGTGGGCTCAGCTAGAAGGATAGACCAGGAAGTATTCCCTATTTTCAAAACCCAGTTAAGTGATGGGAAAGACAATGTCTTAGGAGCCTTATACCTGGAAAAAAAATGGGAGAAATGAGAAAAAGGAAAAGAATAGAGGGAAAAAGATGAAATCAACACGTAGATTCTCAAAAAAGAAGCAAAGGAGAATTTGTTTTAAAGAAAACATTGAGGTTTCAGTTAGCACGGAGATTTCCTCCCATTCTCTGCAAAATACATCACAAGATATGAAGCTGAAAGATTAAATTGATTTTGTGAACCCTGAGAATAAAGATTTAACAGCAGAGTCAATGATGGTCTATGAGGTCTCCCCCTCGAATATTGCATACTCCATAAGAGATTGTGCTAATACCGTAATAGAGGGGCTTCCATTACCTATACCAGCGGAGCAGTTGAGGCCAGTTAACCCTATCTCATCAGTACTTAACCCCCTGGCTGTCCCCTTCCCTGACACTGTAAAAATGAGAGGAAAACCAGAGATAACTGGTGTTGGACCCCTCTGGGAAAGTATGGACACACTCCAGTTAGATTTTATTCCTCTGTTTGATACAGATTTAATATTAAATAGGACTTCGCTTCTTAAATGTCTCTTGGAGATTGAAAGTTTGAAACTTATACAAAGTAGTGATATAAGTTTAGTCTCCATCTCAAATACAGAAGTTGGTTATACGTCAATGGTAAGGTTTATTTACAAAATTATTGCAAACCTTATATTACAATGGTCAGAAGGCCTACAAAGCAGGGGGATTGATGTCATTCCATTCTTTGAGATATGCCGAAATAGAGCCCTCGACAATAGGTCTCTGTCAACCATTGGTAGAAGTGGACGGGATCGGAAGGGCACGGCGTGCCCCTACTTTTTAAATTCAACCCAGTCCATTCCCCTACTTCTTTATTTTAAAAATGCGTCCCAGGACGGCAGGAATGGTCCGAATCTTAAAAGTTGTGCGTGATCGTCCAGCCCTGTGTGATGCACATTGAGGAAGGCCTCTCAAGTCGCCACGACCTCCTCCCCCTTCCCCTCTGTGACTGAGGCCAGGAGCCTGCCCAACAACACTGTAGAAGTGTTTCGCTGTAGGAACAATCAATCAGCAGCGAAAACGGCATCCTTTGGTGCCCCAGCTGCTACAAAGTGATTTACACCTCATTTCGTGACTAGGCACCCTGCCTGCCCCCACTGTGACCAATACAATGGTCACATCAGGATGCATAGGCAGATCCACCCTGCCCTTTATATGGGGCTCACCCAGCCTGACAACGCCACAAGGAAAGGAAGAGCACTCCAGTGTAGAATTCCTGGCAGACTGTGCCCAAACCTTGGCGCTTTTAAAAATAAGCATTTGCAATGCAATAGGTCTCACATTTGCAAAATTGTAACCTATTGGCATTGTAAATGCCAATGCCTTTTATTTATCTGTTTTCAAAACCAACACAGATAAAAGGTTTGTCATTTACATGCCAATAGCTTTTCCACTGTAAATGCTTGTTTATGTTTGTGAAGAGCAAACTTTGTCAAACTTGTATACCGAACGCTGTTTAGCAAATTCGCAGTTAATAAAAGCACATACAATGAAAATCACAGTATACAAGTAAAAACAGCAAACAAGTAAAAACAGCAAACAAAGCAAGAACTTACAATGTACAGAGAACACGAGGTGTTCCCATACAAATGATTATGATCTCTGTCCCACTGCACCGACCCTTATAAACCTACTCATGAAGCAATGTTCAAAATCTGCCCTGAAAAAACAATCACAGACACGTGATCAGCGGTTATTGAACTGAACTGCTTCACTGCACTTCTACTAATTACAAATAGTTTCACATTCCCCTACGAGACCATAGAAGGCTTCGCTAGGCCTTAGAAGCCCTAGTCTCTTAGCACCAGCAGGTGGACCCATCCAGTGGCCTGTGTGGGTTAGCCTTGAAGCCCTGTCCACCACAATCCATACTGGTTCACCTCCAGTCTTGCAGACAGGCCTACAAAGCAGCACACCCTAGATAAACAGAGACTTTGTCACTGAGGTCAAACGACCTTTGAGGCCAGTCCGCCTCACCCAGTGGTGTCTCCATTTGCTTTGTTCTAGCAGTAGTAGTGAAACTCACCAGTGATGGACAATGCAGGATATGCATGCACACCAAACCAAGGGGCGTATTTACGAGGACCTTGCATCATGTTTGCACCACGGAACGTGGTAAATGCACAACGCACATCTCGAAGTCATAATTATGAAGCCACTCAGCCACTTTTCATGGCTTTGAATGGTTTCATAAATATGGAGTAATGCGACACAGCGCAAATCGCCGCTTTGCCTTCCTCTGCACAAGGGACGTGTTGCGGTGGTGTTCCCATGCAACTCCCATGGTTTTTGATGCATTCCTGGATTTACAAGGACTTGTAAACCTGGGAATGTATCGAAATTTCTTTATTTCTCCCTGTTTTTTTCTCTTTCTATATGTGCAGCACACATAGAAAGAGGAAAAAGCCTCTCAGGATTGTTTTTGTGCAGGAAGGTGCCGTTTCCTGCACAAAAACAATCCTGCATGCAACAGGGTGCTTGCATTGGCGCTATGCTTAAGAAACAGCACCAGTGCAGGGGGAAAAGACAAAAATGGACCATATTGGATAAATATGGTGCATTCCTGCCCTTTCCCTGTGACGCAGGACAGCATAGCAAAATAACTTGCTGCGCTGCCCTGCGCCACCATTACCGTATATATGCCTCTAAGTTTGCAAACTTCACGGTCTCTCTGCTTATTGCACAAGAACCTTTAACATGTGCTGCTTGCTTTGGGGCCACTGCAATAATGCAGCAATGGAGGACAACATTTATGTTGCAGTGTTGACTAAATTATGCAGCAAAGAAAAGCTGCAGCATAATGCATGGTACATTTTCGGATACTTTATTATTCTGACTATTTTACACATACTAACAGTCTCTGCAAAGCTTTTGCGTATTTAATACTAGTTTAACATACAAGTGCAGCAGTGACAATGTTGACCAGTCAACCTTTCTAAAGGGCCTTCTACTTCACTACAACACAAGCCACGTGGTTTGATCCGTTTGAGCTACAAACAATTTTTTTGTTAGAACCATCAGATTATGTAACGGATAATGTATTATGTGGCAAATATGGCAGAGCTATAATTATGTGTAAAACATTTGCAAACTAGGATATTTTGTCATTCATGTTTGAACTTCCTCATGCAGTCTCTGTTGGGTTGAATTTCTAGACACCTACAGTGCTTGTGGAAAGACAAAGGATGAAGAGGCTGATAGTGACTGCAGAGGATATTCGTCTGAAGGGGAGAAAATAACTGATTGAGATCATCTGAGGTCCACTACCTGTTTCTGACTCTACAACTGCTTGAGTCTCATAATTTCAGAATTGATACATTTGCAAGTCTCATTGCTAACTAACTTGAGTAAAAATTTCACAAAATACTAATATAATAATTGTTTCTCTTTCATCTGATATTGCTAAAAGCATCTGCAAAACCAACAAGTCTGAGTTGTTTTAGGTGTATGTATAAATTTTTGAGTGCTAATTCTAGATACAATAACAGGAAACCAGGAGGCAACTAATGCTGGCTTCATGACATGTTGCGTGAAGCACATAAAAAATGTAGGACTACAAGTTTGCATTGACCGAGGGGCTCAGAATGATGTAATCAACAGTGCTTCCCAACACGTCGGGCCTCCGGTCATAGAATTTAAACCCAAATTTTATGTTCAGAAATGGTTAGAAAAAGGGAGAGAACTGATGAAAGAAACTGCATTGCTCGTAGACAAATGGTGTCTGGTTCCACATCTAAGCGTATTTGGGACTTTCTGTGATGGAAAACGTATCCCACATTGTAAATGTATTTTAATATCATTGACTCATATATTAAACCTCAAATAAACGTGTATCCATTGATTGTATTAAATAACGTTATAAGCGGTAACTGGTCAGTGAAATGCCAAACATACTAAAAATTGGTATGTTTTGCTCTTTTTAGCCACACCTCTGACTCCGCCCACTGAACAAATCCTCTGTCATTCCCGCCTCCTGATGCTCCGCCCACAGTTCCCCTACTTTTTTTTTGCCCACTTCGACCACTGCTGTCAACTCACTCACTCTCAGATAGTAGAGATTGCTTGTATGAAACAGAGGCATTAAAAATCTGTATTACAATAAATGGTAGAAAAGTGAAACTTAAAGATTGCCCCCCCTTTCCTTTAAATTGAATTCTAAAGAAGAGAGTCCAAAATGGAACTGGTTACCCGGTGTACTTTCGAGCAGATCTAACAGTAAATATCTACAACAGCCATCCTTTTAGCAATGTACTAAAACTAATATATTGGAATGCTGCAGGAATAAAGAATAGTAGGGAGAAGTTACAATATTTATGCGCGTTAGATGCAAACGTGGTTTGTCTTCAGGATACCTGGTGTACAGAGGAACTGCTTTGTAAAGATAATTTCACTTTAGACTGTAAAACAGCCCCGTCCAGGAGGGGACATGCAAAGGGAGGGGTGGCCTGCTTACTGTCAAATAAGATAAAATGGAATTACGATTACTATAAAGATCCTAGTAATCTTTTTTTGGCAATAACGTTGTGTAATCTTGATAATAATGTAAAAAGTCCACCACTAATGTTGATAAATGCTTATATTCCGCCAGATGCCTCTCACGATGTTCTCTTAAAGGCGTTTTTTTCCTACATTAAAAAAGTCAATGATGTAGAACTTCCCCCTCATATAGTTCTGGTACGGGATCTGAATTGTAAAATCTCTAACTCTACTTTGGATATATTCTGAAATAAAGAAAAAGAAGAATCTCTGCAGATCCCACAAGCGCTCCTTCCACAAAATATTAGAACAAATAAGAGAGGGAAAATGCTTATTGATGAATTAATGAAGGTTGATGGCATTATAGTAAATGGAAGATTTCCTTTGGATACACCGGCTACCTTTACTTGTTAAACTTATAGTGGAGAATCTATCTTAGACTATGCGGTAGTGGGAAGTACCTCCTTCTTCTTATTAAAAGACCTAAAGGTCTCTAAGTCTTCCTGTAGTGACCACAAAGTACTAACTCTTACCGTACATTAAAATTTGTTTTCGCACGATTCATGGGCATTAAATGGTGAATCTGTTAGTTTTGCTAAGAAAACAGGGAGATGTAATTGGGATAAAAAAGCCATCTTGGGCCTTGACAGTGTCTTAGAGGTCACTGTAGAGAACTTCCCTAGATGGAATGGAACAGAAATCGCCAGTTTTAACACATTTATGAATAAAGCAATAGAAATTGCAAAGAAGTCGAATCAAAGAAAAAATAATAAAGTAGTCCCCAGACCCTTCCTGCCGTTTAATCTCGAAATAAATAAACTAGTTAGGGAACAGTACTTGAATTACTCCTCGGAAAGATATCATAGATAATTATTACTAAAAAGGAGGAGGACTCGGCTAAAGGTTAAGTTAAGAAAAGAGAGGGAAGATAACATTTGGATTAAACTGAGAGAAGCAACCTTTAAAGGCCAAGCAAGAACGTTTTGGTCTCTTTTCGGGGAGGGATGTGGAGCTAGATCTCGACCACTCTCTGTGGCCATTGAGGAGCATAAATGAGTTAGCCTTATTCAAGATTTATATGCAGATAATGCAAGGGCAATTAAGTTTATCACACTAAAGGAAGATCCGTTCTCGTATGGATCGCCATCTGAAAAAGAAATTGAAATGGCGATCAGGGGGATGCACTCCTCTGGAGCGATGGGCCCCGATGAATTACCCATCACAGTTTTAAAACAAAATAGTATACTGTGGAGTAAAATGCAGTATCCAGTGTTCAAGTATTGCTATGCAAACAAAATGGATCTTGGAAGGGGAGTATATTAGTCCCTCTGTTTAAGAAAGGAGATCGAGGTGCCCCACATAACTATAATCAAATTGCACTTCTTGATGCAGTGGGTAAAGTTTTGGTCCAAATTAATGATTGGGTGGATGCGTTCAAAATTTTATCGTTGGAACAAACCGGGTTTAGGACAAAGCATGGAGCAATTGATAACCTAACTGCACTGCAGGTAGTAAACGAAAAATATGTTAAAGTTAGAGGATGAAGGGTGTATATAGCCTTTATAGACTTCTCCACAGCATTCGATAAAGTAGATCGTCTCCTGCTGTGGAGAAAATTGTCAGACCTGGGTTTGCCGGCCATCCTCTTGGAGTTAGTTTGTGCTCTTCATATGGACACTTGGTGCAGAATCCTAATGGGAGGGGAACGAGGTCGCTCCCAAACCATCCCTACTGCAAATGGCCTAAAACAAGGATGTTTATTGGCTCCTCTACTTTTCTCCCTATATATCTCTGACCTTCCTCACGATTTGGCTCATAGTGAGGGCATTGCCCCGTTACTGGGGGGAAAACCGATTGCTTGTTTACTGTATGCAGACGACATAATAATATTGGATCTAATGCCTAGGAGATCAAATAGTCGTCTGCAGGCACTACATAAATTTGCAGAGGCCCTCTATTTAAAGATTAATATATCTAAAAGTAAAATCATGTGCATGCACGGAAGAAAAATTTGCAATATGGGAATTTTGTATTGTCTGTGGGTGGTCAAAAATTGGAACTTGTAAAATCTTACGTTTTCTTGGGAAAAACAGTGTGTGGCAACCTAAGAGACAAAGCCCATATAGAAAATAATATCTGTAAAGCTACTACACAAGGGAAAAGCTTGGGCTCCCTCTATAGATCTACTGGAAAAAGGCCCTTTGCACTTTCATTAGAGGTTTTTCGTGCAAAAATTCCTACTTCGCTGTTGTATGGTATTGAATTGCTTGATGTAGAGAAAGGTTTTTTATAAATACAACAGCAGGCAAAATTTTAAGGAGCCTAGCCTCAGTCAAATCTGCTTGCCCCGTGGCTGATCTAAGGTTAGAATTTGGTTTAAGAAGTAGTTGGGTACAGGGTCTTGCGGGGATAGTGCGAAGGGTTGTAAGCCTGGTAAAGGGTGATCCTGGCACACTAAGATTTTGAATTCAGAAAGAAGTATTAGAAAGTTTAAAGGAGCAGTCATTAATTCTTAAACATTTTAGAATTGCGGTTGACTTGCTACAACTAGATGAGTCTCTGCTTTTCACTTCAATTAAGGGCCACTTTGAAACAGGCCACTTGGGAATTAAGCTTCACTAAGGATAGGGAAGTTCGTATTTTAAAGAGGGGTATCCACCCGGCCATAGACTCCTGTGTGATAAATAAAGTGCAGGCTTATATTTCCTGGAACCTGCCCCATGGTGTGCGCCGCTTATGGCTATTATTGAGGCAGGGTATACTCCCTTTAAATAATAATTTGCAAGCTGTGTAATAATTCCATCCAGGACGTTAATCATGTGCTATTTATTTGCCCGGCTTATCGTTGTGTCGGCGTAAATGGATGAGACCATTTAAGGCAAGGGCCCAAAACATTTTGTGATAGGACATTTTGATGTAGCCTCAATAAGTTTTGGGCCCTTGCCTGTCGTGGGTACTTGGGCCTCCCACACGAGTGAGGCACCATTTTTATCGGGAGACCTGGGGGAACACTGGGTGGTAGGAAATTTGTGTCAGCCCGGCGATGCCACAACTATCCCACACAAAAATGTGTGGAAAAAGTGATTTTTTCAGCTATCTTTGAGGATTGCAGGGGATTCTGGGTAAGAAAACGTTGGGGGATCCACGCAAGCCATATCTCCCTGGAATTCCCAGGGCGTCCAGTTTTCAGAAATGTGTGGGTTTGGTAGGTTTCCCTAGCTGGCCGCCGAGCACGGGGCCAAAAACCCAGGTGATACCCCTTGCAAAACCAGGTCATTTTGAGATAGGCACTTTTGATGTCGCCTCAATACGTTTTGGGCCGTTGCCTGTCGCGGGTACTTGGGCCTTCCACACAAGTGAGGCCCCATTTTTATCAAGAGACCCGGGGGAATGCTGGGTGGAAGGACATTTGTGTCAGCCCGGTGATGCCACAACTTTCCCACACAAAAATGTGTGGAAACAGAAATTTGAGGTTTCCAGGGGATTCTGGGTGAGAAAACGTTGGGGAATCCATGCAAGTCATACCTCCCTAGTATTCCCCAGGTGTATAGTTTTCAAAAATGTATAGGTTTGCCAGGTTTCCCTAGGTGCCAGCAGAACTAGGGTTCAAAAACTACAGCTAGGCACTTTGCATAAAAAGAACAGTTTTATCACTGTGAAAATGTGGTGTGTCCACCTTGCGTTTTGGGCCGTTTCCTGCCACGGGCACTAGGCCTACCCACACAAGTGATGTACCATTTTTTTGGGAAGATTTTGGGAAACGCCGGGTGGGTAGAATTTTGTGGATCCACGCAGATTCCAGAACTTTCCACCACAGAAAAGTGAGGAAAATGTGTTTTTTTTTTTACAATTCTTTAGGTTTGCAAGGAAGTCTGGGTAACAGAACCTGGTGAGAGCCAGTCTAGTCACCCCACCCTGGATTCCCCTGGGTGTCTAACTTTCAAAAATGTATAGGTTTGCTAGGTTTCCCTAGGTACCGGGAGAGCTAGGGTAAAAAAAACTACAGCTAGACACTTTGCAAAAAAAGGGTAATTTTTCACTGTGAAAATGTGGTGTGTCCACCTTGCATTTTGGGACGTTTCCTGTCGCGGGCACTAGGCCTACCCACACAAGTGAGGTACCATTTTTCTCAGAAGACTTTGGGAAATGCAGGTTGGGTGGAGTTTTGTGGATCCACACAGATTCCAGAACTTTCCACACACAGAAATGTGAGGAAAATGTGGTTTTTTTTGACAATTTTTTAGGTTTGCAAGGGATTCTGGGTAACAGAATCTGGTGGGAGCCAGTCTAGTCACCCCATCCTGGATTCCCCTGGGTGTCTAGTTTTAAAAAATGTATAGGTTTGCTAGGTTTCCCTAGGTGCCGGCAGAGATAGGGTTGAAAAACTACAGCTAGGCACTTTGCAAAAAAAGGGTCATTTTCACTGTGAAAATGTGGTGTGTCCACCTTGCGTTTTGGGCCGTTTCCTGTCACGGGCATGAGGCCTACCCACAAAAGTGAGGTACCATTTTTCTCGGACGACTTTGGGGAACGCGGGGTGGGTGAAATTCTGTGGATCCACGCAGAGTCCAGAACTTTCCACCACAGAAATTTGAGTAAAATGTGTTTTCTTTGGACAATATTTCAGGTTTGCAATGGATTCTGGGTCACAGAACCTAGTGAAAGCCAGTCAAGTCACCCCATCCTGGATTCCCCTGGGTGTGTAGTTTTTCAAAAATGTATAGGTTGGCTAGGTTTCTCTAGGTGCCCGCAGAGCCAGGGTTAAAAAATTACAGCTAGGCACTTCTAAAAAAAGGGTCATTTTTCACTGTGAAAATGTGGTGTGTCCACCTTGCGTTTTGGGCTGTTTCCTGTCTCGGGCCACTAGGCCTACCCACACAAGTGAGGTACCCTGTTTCTCTGAAGACTTTGGGGAATGCAGGATGGGTGGAAATTTGTGGATCCTCACAGATTCCAGAACTTTCCACCATAGAAATGTGAGGAAATTATGTTGGGTTTTTAAATTTTTTTTTAGGTTTGCAAGGGATTCTGGGTAACAGAACCTGGTGAGAGCCAGTCAAGTCACCCCATTCTGGATTCCCCTTGGTGGATTGTTTTAAAAAATGTCTAGGTATGCTAGGTTTCCCTAGGTACCGGCAGAGCTAGGGCTAAAAAACCACAGCTAGGCACTTGGCAAAAAAAGGGTCATTTTTCACTGTGGAAATGTGGTGTGTCCACCTTGCGTTTTGGGCTGTTACCTGTTGCGGGCACTAGGCCTACCCACACAAGTGAGGTGCCATGTTTCGCGAAAGACTTTGGGAAACGCAGGGTGGGTGAAATTTTGTGGATCGACCCAGATTCCAGAACTTTCCACCACAGACAAATCAGGAAAATGTATTTTTTGTACATTATTTAGGTTTGCAAGGGATTATGGGTATCAGAACCTAGTGAGAGACAGTCAAGTCACCCATCCTGGATTCCTCTGGGTGTCTAGTTTTAAAAAATGTATAGGTTTGCTAGGTTTCCCTAGGTGCCGGCAGAGCTAGGGTTCAAAAACTACAGCTAGGCACTTTCCAAAAAAAGGGTCATTTTCACTGTGAAAATGTGGTGTGTCCACCTTGTGTTTTAGGCCATTTCCTGTCACGGTACTAGGCCTACCCACACAAGTGAGGTACCATTTTTCTTGGAAGACTTTGGGGAAGGCGGGGTGGGTGGCATTTTGTGGATCCACGCAGATTCCAGAACTTTGCACCACAGAAATGTGAGGAAAATGTATGTGTTTTGACAGTTCTTTAGGTTTGCAAGGGATTCTGGATAACAGAACCTGGTGAGAGCCAATGAAGTCACCCCATTCTGGATGCCCCTGGGTGTCTAGTTTTCAAAAATGTATAGGTTTGCTAGGTTTCCCTAGGTGCCGGCAGAGGTAGGATTCAAAAACTACAGCTAGGCACTTTGCAGAAAAAGGGTCATATTTCACTGTGAAAATGTGGTGTGTCCACCTTGCGTTTTGGGCCGTTTCATGTCACAGGAACGAGGCCTACCCACACAAGTGAGGTACCATTTTTCTCAGACGACTTTGGGGAATGCGGGGTGAGTGAAATTCTGTGGATCCACGCAGAGTCCAGAACTTTCCACCACAGAAATGTGAGTAAAATGTGTTTTTTTGGACAATATTTTAGGTTTGCAATGGATTCTGGGTCACAGAACCTGGTGAAAGCCAGTCAAGTCACCCCATCCTGGATTCCCCTGGGTGTCTAGTTTTCAAAAATGTATAGGTTGGCTAGGTTTCTCAAGGTGTCCGCAGAGCTAGGGTTAAAAAAATACAGCTAGGCACTTCTAAAAAAAGGGTCAATTTTCACCGTGAAAATGTGGTGTGTCCACCTTGCGTTTTGGGCTGTTTCCAGTCACGGGGCACTAGGCCTACCCCCAAAAGTGAGGTACCATTTTTCTCGGAAGACTTTGGGGAATGCGGGATGAGTGGAATTTTGTGGATCCACACGGATTCCAGAACTTTCCACCATAGAAATGTGAGGAAAATGTGTTTTTTTAAAACAATTTTTCAGGTTTGTAAGGGATTCTGGGTAACAGAACCTGGTGAGAGCCAGTCAAGTCACCCCATTCTGGATTCCCCTTGGTGGATTGTTTTAAAAAATGTCTAGGTATGCTAGGTTTCCCTAGGTACCGGCAGAGCTAGGGCTAAAAAACCACAGCTAGGCACTTGGCAAAAAAAGGGTCATTTTTCACTGTGGAAATGTGGTGTGTCCACCTTGCGTTTTGGGCTGTTACCTGTTGCGGGCACTAGGCCTACCCACACAAGTGAGGTGCTATTTTTCTCGGAAGACTTTGGGAAACGCGGGGTGGGTGGAATTTTGTGGATCGACCCAGATTCCAGAACTTTCCACCACAGAAATATGAGGAAAATGTGTTTTTTTTTACAATTGTTTAGGTTTGCAAGGGATTCTGGGTAACAGCACCTGGTGAGAGACAGTTAAGTCACCCCATCCTGGATTTCCCTGGGTGTCTAGTTTTTAAAACTGTATAGGTTTCCCTAGGTGCCGGCAGAGCTAGGGTTCAAATACGACAGCTAGGCACTTTACAAAGAAAGGGTCCCTTTTCACAGTGAAAATGTGGTGTTTCCACGTTGTGTTTTGGGGCATTTCTTGTTGCGGGCACTAGGCCTACCCACACAAGAAAGGTACCATTTTTCTCAGAAGACTTTGGGGAACTCGGGGTGTGTTTTTGACAATTTGTTAGGTTTACAACGGATTCTGGGTAACAGAACCTGGTGAGTGTCAGTCAAGTCACCTCATCCTGGATTCCCTTGGGTGTCTAGTTTTAAAAAAGTATAGGTTCGTTTCCCTAGGTGCAGGCAGAGCTAGGGTTAAAAAAAGGGTAATTTTTCATTGTGAAAATGTGGTGTGTCCACTTTGGGTTTTGAGCCGTTTCCTGTCATGGGCACAAGGCCTACCCACACAAGTGAGGTACCATTTTTTTTGGGAGACTTAGGGTAACACCGAATTGTAGAGTAACAGTTATTACCTATTGACTTGTGATGCATTTCTGCCTTCCAAAGGAAAGACTATGTGTAAAAAAGACGTCATTTTGAAAAATGACCTATAATTCTCATGCTAGTATGGGTACTCCCAATTTTGGAAATGTGCAAATATCTACTGTTTCTAAACTCTATATTTCGTTCCCATTTCAGAAATACATAGGTGTCTTTCATACCGATTTTTCCATGTATACATTTTCCCAAAATAATTGCTATATACCCGGTACATAATAAAAAACCATTGCAAGACGCTGCTCAGTTATTGGCTCTGGGTTCGTCGGGTTCTTGGTGAACCTACAAGTCCTATATATCCCCACAAACAGAAAGGTCCAGCAAATGTAATGGTATATTGTTTTCAAACAGCTGTCATAAGTAGAAGAAGTTACAGGTGAAAACATTGACACAAATGGCTGTTTTTTCAACTAATTTTCAATTTGTCCTATATTTAACTGTTAGTTTCTTTGAAGCAACCTTGAAGTATCTACACAAATGACACCATGCTGAATTCAGAATGTTGTCTAATTTTCTAAAATGTATAGCTTTCAAGGATCCCTTATTGCTTTTATACCCATTTCTACCATTAACTGGAAGGAGGTTGAAAGCACAAAAAATAGCAAAAATAGGCTATGTCTACCATTAACTGGAAGGAGGTTGAAAGCACAAAAAATAGCAAAAATAGGCTATGTCCCAGAAAAATTCCAAAACTGTGCAAATAATTTTGGTTTTCTGACAAAAGTCTGCTTGTCCCTGAAAGCTGGGAAGATGGTGATTTCAGCACCGCAACCCCTTTTCTGATAGCATTTGCAGGGAAAAAAACCATACACTTTAATCTGGAGCCCTTTTTCCCATTTAAAAAAAAAAATAAAAAAGAAAATGTAGCTGTATTTTGGCTAATTTCTGGGTCCCCTCCAGGGGAATCCACAAACCCTGGGTACCTTTAGAAACCCCATGATGTTGAAAAAAAAGGACGCAAATTTGGCATGGTTACCTTATGTGGTCAAAAAGTTACAGGGGCCAAAGCGTGAACTACCCCAAATAGCCCAAAAAAGTCTAAGCACGGGGGGGAGGGGGGAAGGCCTAGCAACGAAGGGGATAGAGAAGGATTGGGCTCTCTATTAACAACACCAGAGGCTGACAGATGTGTGTAGTAGGATTTGAGGAGGAATTGTGCTCTCCACTGAGATCTTTTCCTATTGTGATAGATGTGTGTAGTAGGGTGAGAAGAGGGTTTGACATCTCTGATAAGGCTGCTCACCAGGTGGAGAAGAGTGCATAGTAGAGTGTGACAACATAAAATAAAATAACATGTGTATTTGTAAAGCGCACATTCACCCGTAGGCATCTTGGCACTGAATAACAGATGTTTGTTGGTACCCAACTCAATGGCACTCTTTATTGACCTCAGATGGATGAAAGGCTGAGTGGACCCGCTGGGATTTGAACCTGTGACCATGAGGTCGAAGACAGGTCCCTGCAGTGGACACATTAGTCCACTGAGCCACCAGACCCGGCTCAGACAACAGACTGGTGTCTCTACTAAGACCCCCCCATGGTGACAAAAGTATGTAGTAGTGTGTTATCACAGGTGTGCTTTATAGGGTGTGGGGAACAACAGTCCACTTAGTTAAGACCTCTCTCTTCCGTGACTGGTGTACCTAACAGGGTGTGGGGAAGGACAGTCCTCTGCACTGAGATTTCTCTCTTGCATGATAGTGTTTGCAGTAGGGGGTGGGGAGGGATTGGCCTCTGCTGAGACCTCTCTCTGGGATGATGTGTGTGTGTAGTAGGGTGTGAGAAGGTACTGACCTCTCCACTGACCGCTATCCCCAGGGTGTTGGGTATGCCTATTAAGGTGTGAGGAGGGATAAGCCTCTCTGCTGAGAGTTTTCTCTTATATGACAGGTGTACATATTATAGTGTGTGGAGGGACTGGCATCTCCGCTGAGAGCTCTCTCTTGGATAATGGGTGTGTGTAGTAGGTTGAGGAGGGAGACTGGCCTCTCTACTTAGACCTCTCTCTGAGATGACAGTTATGCTTAGTGGGGTGTGGGGAGGGACCAGCCTTGACACTGAGACCTCTCTCATGGGTGAGGAGTCTGTATAGTAGGGTGTGGAAAGAAACTGGCCTCTCCGCTGAGACTGCTCTCTTGGGTGATGGCTGTGCTTAGGAGGGTGCAGAGAGGTACTGGCCTCTCTTCTGAGACCTCTCTCTGGGATGACAGCTATGCATAGTAGGGTATGGGGAGGGTCTAGTCTCTCCACTGACCTCAAGTGTGTGTATGGTGTAGTTGTAGGGAGGGACTAGCTTCTCCGCTGAAACCTCTGTCTTGGATGAAGGATGTGTGTGGAAGGGTGTGGGGAGAGACTGGCTTCTTCGCTGACAGTATTATACAGGGGGAATATGAGCATAGTAGGGTGTGAAGGTGGACTACCTCTACAGTGAGGCTCCTCCCTAAGGTGAAAGATGTGCAAAGTAGAGTGGGGAGAGAGATTGCCAACCCTTTCCTATTTTTTTATGATCTGTAAGAGTCCTGGGGGATCACAAACGTTTTTTAAACAGAATTTACAGTATGCTTTATCCCAATACTAATGCCTTATAATCCTCCTCTCCATTACAAGGGGGACAAGATGCCTTTAGCCTGCATCCTAATATAGCTTTTTGCCATCAATTACACAACACAATCAAACTTTCACCATGTACAGTAATGATGGCCAATTCATTTGTATTCCTCCAACAGCTAGCATATCAGAATGTTCGCTTACCCAGGACTTGCAGGAGCCTCTTACTGCCGCTGGAGTAAGACAGATGATGGGAAACAAGCATTGGCTAAGCCTATAAGTCTTGCCTTTTGGCTGTCAATACAGAACCACTAGCTTTCCCAGCAGTTTTGGCTCTTGATGTCTAGCATTAGCAAAAAGAACAAGACCTATTGGCTGTGCCAATGCTTGTTTTCTAGTGGTGTTATAATGTTTTCAATCCCTGGTGGATGATTAAATCTATTCCTTAAGGGCCACCCGCCGCTTATTCACTCCTCCCCAACACATGGTGTTTTTGTTCCAGGGAATCATTCCCAGCATTTATTTAAACTGCAAACCTGCATACTGCAGGCTCAGGCCAAAACAGGTCTGCATGGTGCAACTGGAGGGAGAGAAAGAGAGAGCGAGGGAGAGTGCAAGAGGGAGGGACCAAGCAAGAATCAAAGCTGAATGACTGCATGGTTTCCACTAACTGAAAAGCGAACCATAAAACTTTAATTGTGCAATGATAAACACTTCATGGATAGAGATTACAGTGTTTTTAAATAATGTATCTTTGTGTGATATAATGTTAAGTAATAGTGTAATTTAATTTTAATATTAAAAACATCAGCAGAGTTTCATTTACAGTTTGAATATAAAGGTCTCTCAGTTAGCCTTCAATGGAATCAGCAACCACTGGCCAATTTCCAATATGGTTCCTGTGCGAAAGTTAAAAAGAAGTGTTGGGAAATACATCTATAATTGTGTTTGGTGCATTCTTTAGTCTGTTTAACAGCAGCCATCTTGTACTGGAGTAGATACACATGAACTGGCCCAAAATATATCAAGTTAAGAACTAAGGGGTTTATTTACAAGCCCCCTGTCATTCTGTTCCTCATGGCTCTGGCCATAGACAGTTCACCTACTGGTTATGCTGTACTTGTGAGTGCTGGGGATAGTACAGAAGAAGCCGGGGTCCAGAGCAGTGAGTGTGTGCTATCGCTATTTTGGAGAGATAAATCACTGCATACATGAAATGGGCGCTGAGACAGAATAACAAAACACTAATACTTTTAAGAAGTGCTCATTGTAAATAACAGCTCCAAAGACACGGAATACTAAGGCACAAGTGGAAGAGGACAAATCAGTGGCGATACTCCACGGGAGTTTACAATTGTGAAAAAGGTGAGACAAACATGAAACATTAACCACTTAGAAGCAACTTTTTTTAAAGGACACTAACATAAACCAATCAAAAGGTGTGGTCGGGCTGTAAGCCCACAGAACTAATTCAGCACGTCTCGGACACAGACCTGCCTAGGCTCAACATAAAGTAAAAAGGGCATCTTGCCCAATCAAATTAATCAATGTTTTAATTTGCATGACAGTGGTACTCTCGGAACTCTCGCAAACCCATTGTCCCGATATACAAATATTTTTTAACCTTAATTTACCAGAAAATACAGAACAGAATTTCCCCAAATTACCAAAAGCACACTTTCTGGACTAAGAACTAGCTTCCTGACAAATTTGGTGTAATGCTGTTCAGCAGTTTGCGATATGGCTTTCCACAAACATTTATATAGAAAATGTTACAGGGAAGTTACAGTTAGGGTCAGATTTCACTCGTACAAACCAGTGAAATTCATATGTTATAGTTACCTGAGCTAACTATAACTTACACCCCTGCAATGCACTGGTTATGACCTCACATATTATATCACTCATGACATGGTCAGTGACATCACTGATGATATCTCAACTGACATCACTGATAACATCATCCACAGAACCACTCACACACTTACTCACACCCTCATTGCCTCTCGTATGCCCACTCATGCACTTGTACAGCCACAGACCTATACCAGGACTCACCCACCCACTCATTTCTCCATAGAACCACTCACACACCCACTCACGCACTCGTACAGCCACTAACTCATTCAATCACTCACCCATACAGCCACTCATACAACCAGTTACTCACCCATAGTCAGTCACAGAACCACACACTCACCCATACAGCTAGTCACACACCCACTTATTTACCTACAAATTCACACATCCACTTACTCACCCAATCAGCCTCTCAACACAGTCACTCACTCACCCATACAAGGCCTCATACACTCACTCACACACTCACTTTTATACCCATTCATACATCCCTGTACTCACCCATACAGACATTCACAAAGACACTCACTGTCCAATTAAAGTCACTCACACATGAAGTCCCTTAATGAAACACCTACTCAAACAGCAACTCACTCACCCATACAGCCACACATATAGCCACTTACACACCCAGTCACTCTCTCATACAGCCATTCAGACACCCACTCACTCACCCATACAGTCACTACCTACCCACTTACCCACTGATAGAGCCACTTACACCATCACTCACACACCCACCCACCCATACAGCCAATGACACAACCACTCACTCATCAATACAGCCACTCACACAGCATCTCAATCACCCACACAGCCACTCAGACAACCACTTATACATCCATACAGCCACACAGGCAACCATATGCACACGGATACATACAGCCACTCACATGATATATATTAAAAGTAGTATCACTCATTAGTAGTACACATAGTATACTACTTTAACTTTTGTAGTACCTTAGTATATATGTTTAACAATCATAAACTCTTACAAAATACTTACACTCACTAGATGGTGTCATTAGTGATATCATTTGAGATGTCGTCAGTGATTTCATCAGTGATGTCACTGACCATGTCATGAGTGATGTAATATGTGAGGTCTTAAGCAGTGTATTGTGGGGGCATAAGTTATAGTTAGATCAGGTAATTTCACAGTTCTGTATGAGTGAAATCTGACCCTAACTAAAACGTCCCTGTAGCTATTTATATATCTACTGGCGGTCGCCAGTAGGTAGTTATAGTTAGGACCTCGTTTCAACTTGAAAAGCGTTTTTTCTTTTGCCAATATCTTTGACACCGTTTGACGAATCTTTGTGAAGTTTTCAAAACTAGTGGTTCACTCAGGCCAGCTCCTGTCTAGAAAGTTTCGGGGTGATTCATTGCGCGGGGGCCGAGAAAAAAGGGGGGGTCCCAAAACACGTTTTCTCCATGTTCATTTCCGCAGGAAACTTTAGACAAAGCTACAGCCCGAATTGCTGAATGGAATTACACCAAATTTGGCAAAAAGGTAGGTCTTGGTGCATAAAGCAACTTTTTTTTTAAATGGTGTAAATCCATTCAGTAGTTCCAGAGAAATTCAAAAATAAAAAATATCGATATCTGGTGACCGAGGAGGATTCGCGAACCCAACCGATCACAAGTTTCATTTTGATTGGCTGCCAACACTCCAAACCAAGAAGTGTTGGCAGCAATCCCACTCGGTAAAAGCGAGTCACAAGAAAAAAGGGAATAAAATTATAATAAAAAAGAAAAGGGGGCAGGGTAGAAACACAATGAGCCCCTAGGCCTGGTCAGTGGGTCCCACAGGGACACCCAGGGCATCAAAAAGCATTTTTTTTTTAATGGCAGGATTTGCACTGAGTGCACGAATACCACCGAGAAATTTTTTAAAAACGAAGTGCTGGATCCCACGCTTCGTTTTAATGAGCCCCGGGTGGGCCAGGTCCCGGGGGCAATATGCTAAATATATGCTGGAGCCACGCGGGCCCCAGCAGCCCCAGGGAGCGCCACTTCCTCGGGGGTTAATTAATTATGTGCAGGGGGCACGTGGCCCCCACAGCCCCAGGGACCGCCATCTCCCTGGGCTTGGGAAAATTATGCATGGGGGCTCCAACCCCCCCACACTGCCCCAGGGACCACCACCTCCCTGGGGCATTCAGTAATTAAGGGTGGGGAGGCCTTGCAGGCCCCTCAAACCCTGGGGACTGCCACCTACCCGGGGCTCCAAACAAATTAGAGAAATGTGGGGGGGGGGGCTTCTGCCCCTCCACACACTGCCCCAGGGACCACCATCTCCCTTGGGCACTATTTATGTTAATACGGGGGTGGCCCCCCTCCTGGAGCCCTTCTTGGCCCTTGGGGGCCACCACCCTCCAGGGCCGGCTCCAGCAATGTCACGGGGTGCCGACCCCCGGGACATTGCAGTTTGCTACTCTCGCCCCTTCATTTAAAACTTCTGCTTTGCTTCGTGGAAGCAAGAGCAGGAAACCTACTCTCGCTTCCATGAAGCAAAGCAGTATTGCTTTTGAACAAGGGGAGCTGCATGTCAGCATCTCCCCTTGTCCAAAAGCAATGCCAGCTCCCACAGGAGGTGGGGAGCTGTCTGGGACCGTGGGGGCATTGGCGCTCCCCACACGGTCCCCAACATAAGGCCAGGCCCCGGGGGATGGGGTCCCCGGGGCCATTATTGGCTTCAGGAGGGGGCCATGCAACCCCCTCCCAAAAAAAAAAAGGAAAGGCTGGCCAGGCCCCCGGGGAATTGGGTCCCCAGGGCCAATAGTGGCCCAGATAAGAGGGGCCACGTGACACCCCTCCCAAATATTTAAATAAAAAAAAAAGAAGCAATGCCCCAGGGAATGGGGTCCCCAGGGCTGATAAAAGCCTCAGGAGGGGGGCCTTGCAGCCCCCTTCCCGTTTTATTTTATTTAAATGGGTCAGGCCCTGGGGGATGTGGTCCCCAGGGCCCTAGAAATATTAAGGGAAGGGGGGCCACACAGCCTTCCTTTTATCAACCCCCCCCCCAAAAAAAGGGCATCTCGCCGGAGGACCCACCCCCTTCCTGCACCACTCTGCAATTGCGCATCCTGGCATGTTCTGGGTGGGGGATTAAGTCCCCTAGAATCTTGAGGGTCCTTAGGGGCCAACTAGCCCACCAGATACCTCCAGTAAGCCCCACACAGTGGGATTGCTGAGAGGTGGCTTGAGGCCACGTCTCTTTTTACACCACTATGCAAACACACCTGCTTGTGCACTGCTGGTGGGGTGATGAGGTCCTTTTGTGTCCTGAGGACCTCAGGACTAAAGTGGACTTCATTCCCTGAGCAGGAGTGCGCCAGGAGGCGCGTTTGCAGAGTGGTGTAAAAAGGGGGTGTGGCCTCAGACCACTCTCAGCAATCCAGCAGTGTGGGGCTTACTAAAGATAACAGGAGGGCTAGTTGGCCCCAAGAGACCCTCAGGAGGCAAGCGGACTTCCTCCCCCAAACAAGAGCGTGCCAGGAGGTCTGTTTACAGTGTGGTGAAGAAAGGGGGTGTGGCATGTATCCACCTCTCAGCAATCCCACTATATGTGGCTTACTGGAGGTATCAGGTAGGCTAGTTGACCCATAAAGAACCCCAGCAGCAAAGGGTACTTCACTCCCCATCCAAGAGTGCACCGGGGAGTGCGTTTGCAGACTGGTGGGCAAATGGGGTGTGGCCTGCTTTGAGAACTAACCACTGCTGCTGTTTTGGGGCCAACTTCCCTCCTGTTACCTCCAGTAAGTCTCACACAGTGGTATTGGTAAGATGTCTTCAGAGGCCACGGCCCCCTTTCTCCACTTCTCTGCAAACGCACCTCCTGGCACACTACGGGCTGGGGGATAAAGTTCACTTTGCTCCTGAGGGACTTTGGGGCTCAAGAAGCCCTCCTGGTACCTGCTGTAAGTCCTACGCTGCAGAATTCCTGAGCACTGGTCGAGGCCCAGCCCCCTTTCTCCACCTCTCTGCAAACGTGACTACTAGTTAAAAAAGCATTTGCAATGCAATAGGTTTCACATTTGCAAGAGTTAGAGCTATAGGTGCTGTAAATGTGTTTTACTAATGTTTCTCCGAGAGGAGTGGATATAGGTTGTGTATAGTGGAATGATGTTCAGTGAAATTATGTGGATAGACTTGTAAATGTAAATGAGCTTATATAGCGCACAGCTACCCGCTGTGGGTTTCCCGGCGCTTGCTTAGGGAACCCGTCCTGGTATTCCCCTGTGAGATAGCAGGGTATCCACAAGGTGAAAGTCAGGCATCCCGCCGCGAGGGGCCGTTGTGGAGATTAAGCAAGCTATTGCCCAGAGTCGCAGAGTGTGAACCCGTGAGTCGAGGAGGCACCGGGGCGAGAATTATCGAGTCCGTGGAATTTTTAGCCCAAGACCCGCCGAGGCGGGGAATTGAACCCTGGTCCAGGACCGATCTCAGCTTCCGGGTCTGCCGCCTCTAACCCCTGAGCCACACTTCTCCACTTTGACTTTGATGTGGATAGAAGGTATGTGGTAATTAGTGTATAGGAATTATGTAGAGTGGGATTATGTGTTATAGAGAGTAATTATGTGGTATGGTAGTCTGTATTGTAAAGTGGTAACCTCAGGTTTAGTTTTCCCTTTTTCCATAGAAGCTAAACTATAAACTCAATGAGACAAAAAAAGAAGGAACCACTGAGGAGCACTTCTGGACCTAGTCAGAGGAATGAGCAGGGCCACTGGAATTATGCGACTGTTGGCTGCACCGACTTTCGCACAATTATAATTTTTCCGCATTTGCCACATAATCCATCATCTCCTGCATAATCTGCAGATTAGAACAAAAAAACCTTGTTTCTAGCTTAAACTGCTCAAACGCTCCCAAAAATGCCGCTACAAGTGTTAGAGCATGGCGAAAGGCCCTTTGCAAACCTAGTATAGTCACCTTTTACTTCTTGCTAAATATGGGTATTAAATTGGTACTAGTGGTGTGCAAACCACTCTTGCTTCTTTCTGCATCTCTCTTGCCTCTTTCTTCATTTCTGTTGCTTCTTTCTGCCCCTTTATTTTTTGCACTTCTTTTGCCTCTTTCTGCTCATCTCTTCCACTTTCTGCAACTCTCTTGCCTCTTTCTGCTCCTCTGTTGCCTTTTTCTGCACCTCACATGCTTCTTCCTATACCCCTCTTGCCTCTTTCTGCACCCCTCTTCCCTCTTTCTGCAAATCTCTTTCCTCTTTCTTCACCCCTGTTGCCTCTTTCTGCACCTCTCCTGCCGGTTTCTGCACCTCTCTTGTCTCTTTCTACACTTCTCTTGCCTCTTTCTGCACATCTGTTGCTTCTTTCTGTACTTCTCTTGCCTCTTTCTGCATCTTTGTTGCTTCTTTCTACACATCTCTTCCTTCGCTCTGCACCTCTGTTTCTTCTTTCTGCATCCCTCTTGCCTCTTTCTGTACCCCTCTTCCCTCTTTCTGTACCTCTCTTGCCTCAGTCTGCCCACCTGTTCCCTCTTTATGCACCATTTTGCCTGATTCTGCAACTCTCTTGCCTCTTTCTGCAGTTCTCTTGCCTCCTTCTGCACCTCTCTTGCCTCTTTCAACACTTCTCTTGCCTCTTTCTGCACCTCTATTGCCTCTTTCTGCACCTCACTTGCTTCTTTCTGCAACCCTCTTGCCCCTTTCTGCACCCCTCATCCTTCTTTGTGCAACTCTCTTGCCTCTTTCTACACCTCTCTTCCCTCTTTCTGCACCACTCTTGTCTCTTTCTGTACCTCTGTACCTCTGTTGCTTCTTTCTGCACTTCTCTTGCCTCGTTCTGCACCCTTCATGCCTCTTTCAGCACCTCTGTTGCTTCTTTCTGCACCCCTACTGCCTCTTTCTGTACCCCTTGTGCCTCTTTGTGCACCTCTCCTACCCCTTTCTGCACCCCTCTTGCTTCTTTTTGCACATCTGTTGGTTCTTTCTGTACTGCTCTTGGTTCTTTCTGCACCTCTTTCGCATATTTCTGCATTGCTCTTCCTTCTTTGTCCACCTCTCTTGTTTCTTTCTGCACTTCTCTTGCTTCTTTCTGCACTGCTCTTGCTTCTTTCTGCACCTCTCTTGCAAATTTCTGTATCCCTCTTGCCTCTTTCTGCACCCCTGCTCCCTCTTTTTGTACCTTTCTTGCCTGCTTCTGCACCTCTCTTGCCTCTTTCAGCACCTCTTTTACTTCTTTCTGTACTTCTCTTGCTTCTTTCTGCACCCCTCCTGCCTCTTTCTGTACCCCCTTGCCTCTTTGTGTACCTCTCCTGCCTTATTCTGCACCAAGTTTGCCTTTTTCTGCAGTTCTCTTGCCTCTTTTTCTCCCCTTTTGCTTTGTTCTGCACTTCACTTGCCTCTTTCTGTGCCCCTCATGCCGCTTTCTGTACCTCTGTTGCTTCTTTCTGCACTTCTCTTGCCTCTTTCTGTACCCTTCATGCCTCTTTCAGCACCTCTGTTGCTTCTTTCTGCACTTCTCTTCCTTCTTTCTGCACCCCTCCTGCCTCTTTCTGTACCCTCATGCCTCTTTCTATACCTTTCCTATCCCTTTTTACCCCCTCTTGCCTCTTTTTGTACCTCTGTTGGTTCTTTCTGTACTGCTCTTGGTTCTTTCTGCACCTCTTTTGCAAATGTATACATCCCTCTTCTCTGTTTGTCCAACTCTCTTGCTTCTTTCTGCATTTCTCATGCTTCTTTCTGCACTGCTCTTGCTTCTTTCTGCACCTCTCATAAATGTCTGTATACTTCTTGCCTCTTTCTGCACCCCTGTTCCGTCTTTCTGTACCTTTCGTGCCTGCTTCTGTACCTCTCTTGCCTCTTTCTGCACCTCTGTTGCTTCTTTCTGTACTTCTCTTGCCTCTTTCTGTACCCCTCATGCCTCTTTATGTGCCCCCTTGCCTCTTTGTGCACCTCTCCTGCCTTATTCTGCACCTCTCTTGCCTTTTTCTGCAGGTCTCTTGCCTCTTTCTGCACCTCTTTTGCTTTGTTCTGCACTTCACTTGCCTCTTTCTGTGCCCCTCTTGCCTCTTTCTCTACTTCTGTTGGTTTTTTTCTGCACCTCTCCTGCCTACTTTCTGCACCCCCTGCCTCTTTCTGTACCCCTCTTGACTCTGTGTGCACCTCCCCTACCCCTTTCTACACCCCTCCTGCCTCTTTTAGCAACTCTTTGGTTATTTCTGCACTGCTCTTCATTGTTTCTGCACCTCTTTTGCAAATGTCTGCATCCCTCTTCCCTCTTTTTCCACCTCTTTGGCTTCTTTCTGCACTTCTCTTGATTCTTTCTGCACTGCTCTTGCTTCTTTCTGCACCTCCCCTGCAAATTTCTGTATCCCTCTTGCCTCTTTCTTTCTACGCCCCTGTTCCTTCTTTCTGCACCTTTCTTGCCTCTTTTTGCACCTCTGTTGCTTCTTTCTGCCCTTTTTTGTGCCGCTTTCTGCACACCTCTTGCCTCTTTCAGCACCTCTTTTGCTTCTTTCTGCACTTCTCCTGCCTTATTTTGCACCTCTCTTGCTTTTTTCTGCAGTCCTCTTGCCTCTTTCTGTACCCCTCTTGCCTTTTTCTGCACTTCTGTTGCTTCTTTCTGTACTTCTGTTGCTTCTTTCGGCACTCCTCTTGCCTCTTTCTGCACCCTTCTTCCCTCTTTCTGCACCTCTCTTGCCTCTTTTTGCACCCCTGCTCCCCTTTTTTGTACCTCCCATGCCTGTTTCAACAGCTCTCTTGCCTCTTTCAGCAGTTCTCTTGTCTCCTTCTGCATCTGTGTTGCTTCTTTCTGTACCTCTCTTTCAAATATCTGCACCCCTCTTGCCTCTTTCTGTATCCCTCTTGCCTCTTTCTGAACCTCTCTTGCTTCTTTCTGCACTCCTCTTGCCTCTTTCTGCACCTCCCTTGCCTCTTTCTGCACTTCTCTTGCCTTCTTCTGCACCTCTGTTGCTTCTTTCTGCACTTATCTTGCCTTTTTCTGCACACCTCTTGCCTCTTTCTGCACCTCTGTTGCATCTTTTTGTACTTCTCTTGCTTCTTTCTGTACCTTTCTTGCTTCATTTTGCACCCTCTTGCCTCTTTCTGCACCTCGCTTCTGTCTTTCTGCACCTCTCTTGCCTCTTTCTGCACCTCTGTTGCTTCTTTCTGCACTTCTCTTGTTTCTTTCTATACCCCTATTGCCTCTGTCTGCACTTCTGTTGCTTCTTTATGCACTTCTGTTGCTTCTTTATGCACTTCTGTTGCTTCTTTCGGCACTTCTCTTGCCTTTTTCTGTACCCTTCTTACTTCTTTCTGCATCTCTCTTTCCTCTTTTTTCACCCCTGTTCCCTTTTTCTGTACCTCCCTTGCCTGTTTCTGCACCTGCCTTGCCTGTTTCTGCACCCCTCTTGCCTCCTTCTGCACCTCTGTTGGTTTTCTGCACTCCTCTTGCTTCTTTCTGCACCCCTCTTGCAAATTTCAGCACCCCCTCCTGCCTCTTTCTGCACAACTGTTCCCTCTTTTTGTACCTCTCTTGTCTCTGTCTGCACCCCTGTTCCCTCTTTCTGCATATCTTGTGCCTGTTTCTGCAACTCTCTTGCCTCTTTTTTCACACCTGTTCCCTTTTTCTGCACCTCCCTTGCCTGTTTCTGCACCTCCCGTGCCTGTTTCTGCACCCCTCTTGCCTCCTTCTGCACCTCTGTTGGTTCTTTCTACACTGCTCTTGCTTCTTTCTGCACCTCTCTTGCAAATGTCAGCACCCCTCTTGCCTCTTTCTGCACCCCTGTTCCCTCTTTCTGCACCTCTCTTGTCTCTGTCTGCACCCCTGTTCCCTCTTTCTGAATATCTTGTGCCTGTTTCTGAAACTCTCTTGCTTCTTTCTGAACTCTCTTGCCTCCTTCTATTCTCAAATGGGAAGTGCAAGCTGTCAAGTTTAAAGGTCTGTGTGCTCTCGTGACTGATATATATGTCTACTTGTATATGTATTCTTACGTGTTATGCATCTGAAGATGGTAGCTTAAAAAGCGGGTAACTTCTCCTATAGGTGATCAAATTATGTCAGTTCTGCTCTGTCATTCGGTTGCACAGGCAGACATGTCTTATGTATATATGTGTTATAGAGCCCCTCAAATATACTATTGAATACCCATGTGCCCTGTATTGTGAGCAGAAAGAAATGCATACACCTTTTATTACACACATTTACAGAGTATGCTGTTTGAAACACAGGTATTCAAGTGTGTGTATGTTTATTTTCATTTAACATGTCACTAGGTAAAAGCATAGACACACATGCATACCTTCACAAACTTGGTCAGACTTACAACAGTGATATGCTTAGGATTGCTGTTTTATATTTGGTAGGCCTAACATTCTGAGCAGTCGATTTATAGTGAACCTTCAAGAGAAAAGTGAGGTTAAAGACATCTTCGGAGAAGAATTAGTGATTAAGGTACTTTGTGTGGGTCTGTTGTAAGGTACAGTCAAAGTAGGCCTCTTTCCGCACCTCTGTTGGTGCTTTCTGTACATCTCTTGCTTCTTTCTGCACCTTTCTTCCTCTTTCTGGACTTCTGTTGCCTCTTTCTGCATTTCTCTTGCTTCTTTCTGTACCTTTTTTCCTCTTTCTGCACCTCTCTTGCCTCTTTCTGCACTTTTCTTGTTTCTTTCTGTGCCTTTCTTCCTCTTTCTGCACATGTCCTACCTATTTAGGTATAGTTGGTAATTAGTATTTAAAAAACCTTAGAAATTCACTGAAAAAACAGAGGTTCAGGGACGTTATAGTTAGGGATTAGCATTTAAAAAACCTTAGAAAATTACACAAACAAACATGGGTTTCAGGGACGTTATTGTTAGGGATCAGCATTTAAAAAACCTAAGAAATTCACAGAAAAAAACACAGGTTTCAGGGACGTTATAGTTAGTTGGACATTTCACTCATAGAAAACCAGAGAAATTGGGCTGTTATAGTTAGGAGAGCTAACTATAACTCATGCCCCTGCAATGCACTGCTGATGACGTCACACATTACATCACTCATAACATGGTCTGTGACATCACTGATGACATCACTGATGACATCTCAAATGACATCACTCATGACATCATCCAGTGACTGAGTGTTTCTAAAAAGTTCAAGAATGTTATATATGCCAAGGTGTATTGAAGAATGAGTGGGTGTATGAGTGTCTGAATGGATGATTTAGTGGATGCGTGACTGAAGGTATAAGTGAGTGATTAAATGTGTTTTAGTGAATGCATGTGTGAATGATTAATCTGTGTGAATGTCTGTATCAGTCTGTCAGTTGGTGTGTAAGTGGCTGCATGGGTTGGTGAGTAACTATATCAGTGTCTATATGGGTTAATGATTGGTTGACTGAGTACCTGTATGGGTGCCTGAGTGTCTGTATGGGTGGGATGTGTGTGACTCCCTGCACAGATGTGTGAGTGGGTGATTCACTGGGTGTATGGGTTTATGAGTGTGTGTGTGTTAGGGACTGTATGGGTGAGTGTGTGTACGTATAGCGTGTTGGTCAGTGAATGGATGTTTTAGTGGTATATGTGTGAATAACTAGATATGTGAAAGACAGTATATGTGAGTGTTGTAGTATATAAGTGAGTATACGTGACAGTGAGTGATTGTGACAATGGCTGAATGTATAAGTGTGTGCTTATGTCAGTAATTGTTGAAGAGAGTACATATATGGTACTATCTGTATGAACAAGTGAGGTGGTGTGTGTGTATAACTGTATAGGTGGGTAAATGGCAGTGTAATTAATTCTTTGGGTGACTGACTAGGTAGGTGTTTGAGTAACTCTTTGGGTGAGTGGCAGTGTTTGAGTGTCTATATGGGTGTATGAGTGGATATATCAATGGCTGTATTGAAGAATGACTGTGTATGAGTGACTGTATGGGTTAGGGAGTGGATGTGTGTGTAGGATTATGAATCTCTGAGCGGGTATGTACTAACTGCTATTGGTCTGTCTATGGTTTCGATATTGGTAGTTTGTATTTTAGAGTGGGTGTATCAAAGGTTTTATTAGGGTGTAAAGAGGTGCATCAGATGATCACATGGATGATGTCATCAGTGATGTCATTTGAGATGTCATCAGTGATGTCACTGACCATGTAATGAGTGATGTAATATGTGACATCATCAGCAGTGCATTGCGGGGGCGTGAGTCATAGTTAGCTCTACTAACTATACCAGCCAAATTTCTCTGGTTTTATAAGAGTGAAATCGCCAACGAACTATAACGTCCCTGAAACCTGTGTTTTTTTCAGTGAATATGTGTATGTATGTGTATATATATATATATATATATATATATATATATATATATATATATATATATATATATATATATATATACACACACATCTGATAGCAAGTAAAGTGGTACACATTTACAAATCAGGCCAATTTTGAACTGCTATATGGGTATTTTACAAGATATGGGAGACTTAATGCATCTGTGCTTGCTGCAGGCAATGATTGATAATATCAGGGGAATCAACTGTAAAAACCGTCTCACCTGACCATAAACCAGACCCAAAATGTGCTAAAATCTTCGGACCAGCACATCAATCACTGCCTGGTTGCCCTATAGGCCAGCCTGACCCTGTTCATCTCCTTTTCCAGTTGCAAAGCACTGCAGTATCATAAACCACAAGCGATAATTACACCATTTGGCCTCCTCTCAGGATCAAGTGAAAATTTATTTTTTTCTCGCTGAAACTTGAAATACTGTACACCTATTTAATTAATCAGTCAGCCTCTGTCTAGGTATGTCTGCCTGTGAAATTATTTCTTGCCAACAGAGAACAAATTGAAGTCTTGCCAAGGTTCAAACACAGACAACTATTTATCATTCAGGAGATACACAAACTGCGCAGAAGCTCTCCATTCTTTTGAAAAGTACCAGCCTCTGCAGAAGTACATCTTTTCTGCAGTGATTGCAAATGTAAAGTAACCAAGTTAGCAAAAAAAAAGACTTATTATTGTAGATTTGAAAACAATTTCTGAGTTCCTACCGTTCGTTTGTGTTAGAAATAGACCGAGAAACCCTCTGGGCTTAGGTATGCTCAACAGAGAAAATATATAAATATGGTTAGTCCACATTCTGAGTCTTACGAAAACGACCCTCCCCAAAAATGTGTACCTTCGCTTTTTCCAGAGACATAGGTGAGTATTCATCAATGTATATGTTTATTTATTTTATATTTAGTGTTTTCTCCCCTCCCTCATATAAAGTGGACTGACACAGAGTGTCCTTATGTCACTGTTTTTTTTGTGGTTTTTGCTTGAGTTTGTGCAGTGTTGTTGTGCCTCACTTGCTCTCCAAAACAACAGAGTTGTGGGAAGTGGGGATGTGCTCAGCCCATTGTTTTACCCAAGGTCAGCTATAATATATGTTATAGTTTTAAAAATCATGTCTCAGTTGTAGATGTGTACATGTGACAACAGTCAAGAACAGGCAACAGCTAAGTGCACCAACTATGAGCTGTAAGAACTATGAGAAATATCAGCCGCTTCCTTCCCCGCCCTGATCTAAAAACATCAGGGTCATATCCAGAATGGAATACAGTGATGGTTCACTCTCTGCCCTCCCAAAGCCCCGACTTGCACTATTATAAGCTGACCTGCTCTCTGCCAACTCACGCAATCTATTACAAAAACAAAAGCGACAACACTAATCCAATCTAAGTATATCTACAAGGATTGCTTCTTGAAGCTCCAGATGCCTACAAGATGGCTTGTATCACATCCAAGGCTTTGTTCATGATCACACCAGCTTACTAGGTTACCAAACAGACCCTATCTGGAAGATACCAAAACCTGACAGAAAAGGCTACCTTATGCCACAACAACCCCATTTCAATTAACACCTCCATTGTGAAGCAAACAGTTTTCACCAATGTCCCTACAATCTGGAGCTCTGTCCTAACTAAGATATGCATAATGAAGCATCTACTAACTGACTGTGTGCTCTTGTTTATCCCAGCTGTTATTTCCACCCACGCAGCACAAGCCTAACCTCTTATGACTTACCTCCTAAGAACTTCCAATTAACCCTCCCGTGCATGACTGTCCTATCTTGTTATGAAATCATGGTTTTGCTGACAATCTGTCTCAATTATTTTCTTAATCCAGGTAGATGTGTGCACACATGCTCCTCTATTTTGCCAGTCTTACTGATTCAGTGACATTGTTTTTCTCTCTTCTATGAAGCAGTGGCAAAAAGGAAAATCGATGATGCTGTGTTGCATCTGTAAAAAAAGGAAAAAAGGAATACTAACACAGCCTCTGGTGGTACGTCATTCCAAACACATACATGCGTGATGCTTTGCACATCACCACGCATGCCTGTGAAATGATGCAGGTGGCATTTTTTTATTTACTTTTAAATGAATGCATTGCCACTTTGATTGATAAAATAAAAAAAAAGATTTTACTTTTGTGAAAGCACATGTAGACATACAGAGCATGCAAGCAGCAAATTGCAAATGCCAGGTCCTCTAAAACATAAAATATTTGTTTTAAAAAGTAGATTGCAAGGGGTGGGTGGTGCAGCAGAAAAGCGGTGAGGGGGAAGCACTGGGCAGTGGGTGAGGACAAGAATGCAACTAGACCAATTCAGGCTAGGGGAGAAGAAAAATGTAAAGAAAATCAGGGAAGGGCTGGGAAAGCAATAGACGAACCTCTGAGAAGGGCACGAGAGAGCAACACAGGAGGCAGGTGCTTGTAGGGGTGGAAGCAGCACACAAGGGAGAGAGCTACAAAACATGTGCATACTGATGAAGCCGAATTAAAAAACAAATAAGCGCAGATAACTATTTGAGAACCATGAAAGGATATAAGTAAGCCAATCAGATCGATGATAAAGAAGCAATGCTACAGGGCCGGGGAAGATACAAGAAGAGAAAGGTAAGCCATTGAATAAGTAGCAAGCAGGTGAGAGTTAAATAACGCCAAGCAGTGGTAAGCATTGGGTTAGGCTATTAGCCCATTGTAAGTTTTTGATATGATCCACAAATGTCATGTGCAAGTCTTTTTGGACTTGGTGGGAATCCACTTGAAGATCTTTTGAAGCAGGAGCAGTGTGTGGAAGCAGGATGATGAAATGGCGCTGATCTGGCAGTTCATTGTGAGCATGGAGTCCAGGATGATGCAGAGGTTTTGTGCGTGGTCCATGGATGTGGGGGTATTCCAAGTGCAGCGTGCCACCAGGAGTCTTCCCAGGTTGAAGGGGTGGAGCCCAGGATGAGGACTTCGATATTCTCTGAGTTGAGCTTGAGGCAGCTTTCCTTCATCCAGGTCGCGACATCCTCAACCCATTGTGAAGTTGCCCTTGGCGACTGACATTGAGGAATCCCGTTGGTGTGTGTATAAGCGTGGGGCTGGGACCGCACTGTTGGTCACCAGAGGGGGAAGAAAAGATCCATTAGGGTAGGTTCCGTTCACTTCAATGTCGAACATCACAAACAATTGTATTTGTCAATTGCCATGCTGTAGACGGAAACTGTAATACCACTCGTTTGTACTTAGATAGGAAACCAAGTATAAATCACCGATGGGCAGTGGTCAGATAGGGAAACTCACCCTCAATGTGAGTTAAGGCTCCAAAGTAGGTAGAACCACTTATTGGAAGAAGGCTGCAGCCTGGTGTACGATACAGCCTAGAGCTTGCCGCTGGTATGGTTAAGGAATGAATCTAAAATTATAAATATAGTCAAGTTTAGTGCACAAACACTGAATGTAACTGGACTGTGAGGTATCTGGCAGGCAGTGACCTGTAACTGGACTCGATGCTGGCACTGGGGGGTGGTAAGGCGTGTTACTAGCCTCCGACAGTCATAAGGTGGCCACTGGGTCATTCCATTAGGACTACTAACCAGAAACACGCCTTCTATTTTCACCACCAATCCCAGATTTCGTTCCGGTTTCAGGCACCTAACAAACACATGCTCTTGGCATTGGATGGTGCGAGGGATTGATACCACCTTGGAGCACAGCCAAAAAGAACTGGCAGAAATTGCAGAACTGGAAAAACGAATTCTAGAAAATGATACATTGACAGATGTTAAAAAATCTACTAGATAAAGTCAACCCCACCATTGCCACATTCAATACCGTCAAACAAAATATAAAATTAACAAACTACAGAGAGACATCAAGTACTTCAGAGAAAGCTTATCTTTATCTGAGTGACACATTTTACAATACTACGAATCATACCCCAGGGGGATAGCCAGTTGGGGTAGATATTAAAATGACCAGGCAGTTATATTCTCCGACTCAACACCTCAGCAGAAGACTTTGATCCAGGTGAAGGTAAAACTGCAGTACCCTACACCCATAGGCAACCTCCCCTGCCTACGTGTTTTTTAGCAAGAGGCTGTTTTTTTGTGAGAGGGACAGAGGAAGGGCAAATTTCGAATATGAATAACCAGGGGAATGCTATACCAGGTACAAATGTTACCAATGGGGTTACCCAGAGTAAACTCATCTACTCCAAACCATACTGCTGGATTCAGCACTATCCCAATTTTCAATTTTTCACACCACAATCTATCCTCCTAAGAAACCAACCTCTTAAGCAAGGGATTGTCCTTTGTCTCGACAATACACATTGACTTTTTTGGCTTGCATGAGGATCTCCTCAGATTTTTCAGAGGAATCAAACTACGACAATTTTTTGCTAACAGCCCTGATACTCCTTCCACATAGCGGTCCCCTTTACAGCCTCCCTCCACAGTCCATCCCCCTTCTGCTTCCAAGCCACCTGAGATTCAAGCTTTTGAGAGATTGGGCCTGCAAGAAGTCATGCGAAAAGAACAGGATTTTGAATATGCTTCTTACAATTTGCCCCTTTGCGTAAAGGAAGCCCTGGAATCTCTAAACGTCATCCAGGACTTCATCATTAAGTCAGCTGACAAAGGTGGAGGGATAGTAATCATGGGCTCTGAAAGTTGTTTCAAAATCTCACTTCTGTAATTACCAAACACAGACCATTATTGTCACCTCACTTGGGACCCTTTACCTGAGACCCAAATGCAAATCACTTTTGTAATCAATAGGGCTTTGGGACAAGGTATCATTACCAAAAAAGAGCACCGATTCCTAAACAACACACATCTATGCACCCGAATCGTCTACATCCTTCTGAAAATACAGCCAGCTCGGGTTATGCCTTTCCCGACATGGCGAGTAGCTGTACTCTACGAATCACAAGGTATGAGCCCTTATTGAAGCATTGCAACACTCCAAAGTGCAGGGCATACATGCTTTCTGACAAAGCATTAGTTAAGACTTTTACAGTTCACAGGTTTAAACTATAAATTATTGGTGCTTATGATTTTTAAATAAGTTGGGGGGTGTATTATGGCATGCGTCAGTGCTCCATTCCATTGACGCGTTGCAATGCTCCAAAGTGAACAGCATAGGTGCTTTTCTGTCATAACATAAGTTAAGTCTTTCACAGCACCCAGGTTTGACATTTTAAATTATCAGTGCCCCTGATTTGTTGAAATAAGCTGTAATGTGTGTATTATGACTTGTCAGTTCTCCTTTCAATTAATATATTTTACTTTTGCTCGGTATTAATTAAATAATATGGATTCTCTTCATGTTGGCATCTAATTTTCCAATCTTTAAGTCACAAACACTGATTTTTAAACGTAAGTAAGCCTGGTCGGATACCTGTCCGTTGCGAGCTCTCTTATAGTCACTCGCTCTTACACTACAAATCCCTACACGTGTGCTTTTCTAGTGCCCTTGTTTCATTTGCTTACCCTAGGATTGCAAACCCTTACCAATAGTCAACATGCTTCATGTATACCCTTTTTTTTTACTTTAAAGCTTATAAGTTCCCTGTCTTGCAACACATATTTGCATGTATATAATGAGGTACAAAGTTGTTTTTAAGATCTTTTGATTAAATACCTTGAGCCTTCCTTTTTCCCTTTTGTCCTTTGTTCCTGTTTCTCAAACTAAATGCATCTATTTAGGATAGAGAGTACCTTGAGCACCACATCAGGGTTAAGTTGAGGCATGATGGCCGACATGAGTGGGTAAGCCTTATTTCTTTTTCTAAAAAACATAGATATCATGTTGTACGATTGTACAGAAATAAAGGCACCCACGTAGTCCTGTTCGAATCTATCTTATACTTGTGGTGGTAATAATAATTAAATTGCACATGTTTTGTTTATAGGTGACCACCAGTGGATCCTTCAATACATGGACTGCCACAAGATCACTTGTTTTGTATACACCTTTTCAATAAATTTCCTAATTTCTCTTGAGCACATTATGAAGCAGAAGCAACAACCATAGGACCAGAGCAAGGCTGCCACACCTCTTTCAAAAGGTACTGGGCTGAAACAAGTCAACCTAAATATCTTGCTTGAACCAGAAGCAGGTTATATATTGATTTCCTGCATGATTCTTCTTTTTAATCCTGGCCCAGGTACGCACTAATACAACTTTTGTTAACCACAGTGTAACTTCCACTTGCTGTCTTGTGTTTCCAGTCTTCGCTAGTGATTCTGGTCACCCTCTCTGAAAGAGCTTAGAGACCTGAAGTTGATTTTGCGTTATATAAAATGCATTTAACATAACATAATATTGTGACAGCTTCTATAGCTAATTATAATCATCACAGTTTTCACTAGATAATTTTTTTGCTCTGCATCCCCTCATCACACTTAGCTAATTCAGAAAGTAATACGTTTACCTCTTTCCTAAAAGAGATTCCTGAGCTCCTCCCTCTCAGAGAGGGGGTTGTAGCAAGCACCTTAACTAGGCTTCATAGTACATGGAGGTTCCCCAATGAGGAAGCATGCCACCATTGGTTGCCTCTTCTTATTTTCTTTCCCTCTCTCTTTTGTCTTCATTATAGACCCAGGGTATTTTGTTTTCGCTAAATATATGAGTAGGGCAATCAACTCCTGCAGGTATTAAAAACCCTTCAGGCCTTCTTGTTGTAAATTGTTAAAAAGGACCTACCAGCCCATAACGAACCATAATGGTGGTGTGGAACGGAATATAATGTGGAAGAAGGTGTGGAATGTGCTGGAGATAGTCTTGATATTAACTGGTACATATGCAGGACATCTCAAAGCCCTCATAGGTATCACCTGATTGCAAGATGGCAGAATCCACACCACCAAACCTAGTGATATTTTCAAGCTCCAGCAACCTATAAGATCAGATATAATCTTATAGAATCAAGTTCGCACTATATAAAACTCAGAAAAAAAGAAAAAAAAGGCAAGCTCCTTGGCAGATAATGTTTGAATTTTCTAAGTTTCACTGAGAAGAGTTGTAGGATTTGTGAAGGCTACAGCAGTGCTGTAAGCCCTTGTTACAGGGGGTTGTATAATAATAGAAGTCATCAATTTGGAGAGCGTAGAGTATAAGATGGGATTTGTTGTCCATTTATCCATTGTATAGGTTACCCGTACATTCTTTGCGTTTATATTTTAATTTGGAGATGGCATGTTATTTCATGTGCTCGTCTATGGTTTTGTGTGGGGGTTGGTGCTAATAAGCTATGGTTACTTTAGAGCTTTTTCATGAGCCTCCCTTGCGCCCCTGTGAGTGTTTGCAAGTATGAAGTTTCTGGACTGGGTCCTCAACATTACAGTGATTCCAGTTGGTCATAGTTAGGCGGTGTCAGTTGCAGAACCAGGAAATGAACTTATGCTGAATGTCAGGCCTGTTTTGATTTGAGTTCAGGATACATTGTAAAAGAACTTCAACATTTAGACATGTGTTTCAAGTCTCTCACATGTCATGGAAAGTGAAGATGAACTGTAACATTGGGACTCCATCCTCATACTCCTGGACCTATCTTCTGCTTTCGAGAACTTCAAGCACCGTACCTTACCTGCAACCATTTCAATGACTGGCAGTACAGAAAGTTCACTTAATTGGTTCTCCTACTTTCCCTCCTGGTGACCCTCAGGGCTCTATACTAGGGCCCCTCCTCTTCTCACTCTACACCATATCCCTTGTTGATATAGTTTCCTTTTTTGTTTCTCCTACCACTTGTATACAGATAACACCCACATTTTCTTCACCTTTTGAAACTTTTTCCCAATCTGCAGTCACAAATGTCAATTTGCCTAGCTACCATTCATCACTGAACAGCTTTGCACTTCCTCATGCTGAACTCTGATAAAACAGGGGTCCTATACTTTCACACCTATTTCAGAACTCTCTTCACTACTAGCTCCCTCTATTTCCTGCCATACGGTTATATGCCGGAATACCAATAACAAAATAATTGTCTGGCATAAGTATAGTGGCCAAAGAATTGTTTACAAAAATATCACTCGATTGAGAGTAGACTTACCTTTCTTACCTCCAATAGGGCAAAAGTGCTGTAAATGATATTTAGCATGCAATATTTTTGTCAGGTGATATTTGAATCTCAATATTCGTATACCATACTGTCAGGAACCTGTCCTTGTCCCATCGATCACGCAGGGTTTTGTAGCCCTTGCCCAGTTGTGAGCCTGTTGTACAGTACTTTGTTCTAGGCCAGAGTTTGGCCTGCATTACCAAGCAAGGCAAATAGGAACACCAACTCTGTCCAACGACGCTCCCTAATCTACAAAGTACCAGTCACATGTGCTTCCATCGAGGGCAGAGCAAGGTAAATCTTGCAAGATTCTGCAGCCATCTTGAATCTGGGGTGGGGCCCGCCTATGAATAGAGACCGCATCCATGCCTCGATGCCAGTTATTGAGTTAGCAGCAAGTCGATAGCAGCTTGGAAGCCAGAGATGAGTCAGAGAAGCGAAATCTTACCTTGGGATCATGGTATGAGTGAAAGTGTATTATATCCTATCAGTTTTTCTTACGTGTCTAACCTTCCTTAGAATCCTTGTTTTGTGCCTCACTATATGCATAATGGAATGGTATCCTCACGAGGTTCCATATAGAATGGTGTTTTGAAGTCTCAATGTTGTCTGGTGACCAAGTTTCTGGAGATTCCGACTCCCTGGGTGTGTCTTGTGATATTTCAACCGCTTCTTACAAAGGAATCATAGAACATACCTCCCCTCTGTGCAGGAGTTCACGAAAAGTTACTAAACCTATAGGGTTTCTAAAATGATGTTTGGTAGAGTCGTTCATGAAAAGTTATAACCTATATGCTTACCTACTTTGTGTGAGGCTTTCATTATGCAGTTGGTAGCCCCACCTCCATCGTTTCAGGACACTCAGGAGACCCCCTGGTCAGATGGTCAATCTTGTTTGATGCTTTTGAGACATATTTGGGTGCAATCGGTGTTGCAAGGTTTAAGCACAAAGAAAAAAATGTCTTTTGTAACACTCGCTTGGGTGAAGGTGAAGATTTGGATGAGTATCAAGTTGCAGTAAAAACTACAGGTTTGATAGGCAACCTAGTCCAATAGTTCTCAGACACAAATTCTTCAAACGTAAGGAGAATCTAGATGAAGGTGTGGACACCTACATCACAGCACTCAGTAGATTAGCCTCAGAGTAACAGCTTGCACATTTTACAGACAAATTGATTAGTGACATGTTTGTGTGTCAGTGCAAGGATAAACATCCATCAGAAATTATTATCCATGGGTGACCCATCTCTGGATGGAGGGATCAAGATGGCAAACATTTGAGACATCTCAATTATCTGTGAAAGAGCTTGAAGAAAGACAGTAAGTGTAGTCAAAGCTGGGAAATCTTTTCAGAAAATGCCTAATAACCTTCAGAACAATTCTAGCAACAAACCATCTGGACACAAAATGGAATAGTCCCTTTAAAAAATGTGTTTCTGCTGTGGGAACTTTCTGCATGTTCAGGGTGGAAAATCATGTCCTGCAACAAAATGTCACCTTTACCTACTGCAGAAAGTTAGGGCATTTCGCTACAGTTTGCCAGAAGAAAAATAGCAATAATGATGTCAGTGGCATGCGTGAGATGAATGTCCCCATGTTGATGACAATAAGCCCATGTCAGGGAATCCCTCCGATAGTGGACATTTGTGAAGGTGATAAGACGTTAAAACTCCTTGTCAATTCTGGAGCAAGAATCACCATGATCACACAAAGTTTATTCCAAGACACATGGTAGGACAGAAGTTTGCTTCCAGATCACCGTTGTCCTACGAAGGGCAGAAAATTGAGCTTGTAGGATACATAGATCATTTCATTGAATTTAAGGGCAGAAGAATAGAAGGTAAAATATATGTTACTATTAAGGGGTGTCATGTACTCCCAATATGCCCTGTACAGGATCTGCACGTTTGGATAACATAAACTGTGGGTTTGGTGGCAGACTGATTATGAGCACCCCCACAGAGAAATGTTAGCCTGTTTGCATTAGCTAGCTCACTGTGCCACTAGTGTCTTCTCTTATCGGGGAGAGAATAGTTTTCTGGCAACCTTAGAACATGATAACCCTGATCCCTCAGGATCGTGGAAACAATGTACTACTTTTTGCTCAGTCACTCATGCTTACTTAGTTTGTCTCAAAGGTACTCAGAATAAACAGTCGGGCGTTTCAATAAGTATTTATTGAACAGTTGTTATTCTTGAGTAAAATATATGAGCTGCAACAACCATTAGACAGTAGCAGAGATATATGATTAGCAGTACAGTGAATATAAATGGGTAGTAGAGTTCTACCATTTTGCACTAAGCATGAATAAATACATGAATATAATGCAGAATAAAAGTGCGTGTACTCCTACGATGCCTATCTAGATGTACCTAAGTGTACCTAGCATGTAAGTAGGTGTGAAGCCAAGACTCCCTCTAGGATTTAGTCGAACCCCATTACCTGAAGTGTGAGAATGTAGGAGCCCATCCTGGTCTCAAGTTGGACACCCTGAAAGGGATGTTTAGACCACTGTCATCTGAAGCGTCTGCATGCAGGAGCCTCAGCGTCTCTGATCAGTGTGTTGGCCTGGAAGTCTCGGTTCCCTCGGCCCAATTCTAGCAAGATGTGCTGTATTTATGCAGAAAGTATCTAGGGCTCCTTTGTCCCTTGTCTCATGTATTAGTCATTGTTGGATTTGAGGATGACGTATGAGATGAACTTTGTACATATATATGGTGGGGTAGGTGGTTTAGCCCCTGTCTGGTTTCCAAGACCCTTATGAATATTCATTCATACTGTGTGAGTCTATTGATGACGTTATGGGACTCTATTGTTTAAGAGAAACCCTCCTTCTGCACCCAGGACTGGAACTAGGTAAAGGTTCAATCCTAAAGGCTCACCAAGGACTTTTTGGAATGGTCCTCAAACCGGGTAACAAAGAGCATGTGCTGGTGGTGGGGTGCATGATGTGGCAGTGGAGTGGTGCCACAAATTTCCTGAGGTCCTTTCAGAAACACTAGGTAAAATTAGGTATGTGTTGACTTAAGGTTAAAGAAATTTGGGTTGACTCACACCCGTTGCCCAAAATCAATGACATGCTGGCTAAAACAGCAGGTGCAACTTTGTTTTCAAAATTAGAACCCGCATCGGCATACCCCCAAGTAGAGTTGCACACAGATGAGTCTAGACATGTTAGGGCATTTGTATCTACTTTAGGCATGTTCCAGTATTGACCAAAGTTGTTTGGACTGGCCTCAGCGTCATCTGTGTTTCAAAGGATTATCTTTAACATGTTAAAATATGTGCGAGGTGTGTTGGCCTTCCAAGACTACGTACTGATTTTTGCTAAAGATGTTGTGGCACAAAACACCATCCTGGAGATTATTCTCAATATCTTCAAGGAACTTGGTGTTGCTCTTAAAAGAAAAAAAATCCACTTTTTGTGTAGCAAAGTTGAGTATTTAGAGCATGAGATTTCAAAAGAAGGCATCAGACCCAGGCCGGGCTTGATTAAATCTAATGTAGAAGCACCTCCTCCTGTTGATAAGTGTGGGGTTAAATCCTTTTTAGGGCTCTGTGAATTCTACTCATGGTTCATCCTGGAGTATGCTAAAAAGATTAGACTCATCAGTAGTCTCCTAAGAAAGGGTTCCAAATTCTATTGGGATGAGGCACCTCTGCACCTGGACACCCCAGGGAAGGTAACGAATCACTGATGGTGGTACTTTGGACCATGGCCTCCTTCAGCCCTAAGTCCCAACGGAGACCCCCAGAAACAGACCGTAAATGACTGTATGCAACATATGCCTTTTCTCCCATAGGGGAGCATTGCTGCGTAAAGACGTATGTTAGTGAACCGTTTACTTACCTGTGACAATTCATATTTAAAAAAGTACTTCCCTGATTACAAAGTTCTTGGTATAAAAATGTCTTTAAAAACATGATTTATTTTTCTAAATTGGTCTCAGGTTTTTTCTTGAGTGTGTGTCTCATTTATTGCCTTTATGAGTGTAACAAATGCTTAGCATCACCCTCTGATAACCCTAAACTGCTTGTCCATACTACCACAAAAGAGAGCATTTGGTGTTATAATATTTACCTCTGTAAACCAGTAAAGGTCACCTGGACTCTTTACACAGTGTACTCATTTTGATCCACTATATAAAGAACCAGCTTCCTACGGCCACCATGCATTGCCCTACATTTGCTTTGGAAATCTGGAGTAACACTACCCAGTGCAAGCCGCTGCCTTGCGTTACTCTAAGCCACTCTAGTCTATGCCACTCCACTCTACTCCAATATGCCCTAATCCACTCTACAGTATTTAACTCTATGACACTCTACTCTATGACATGCTACCCAACTCTACAGAACTCCAGTCTATGCCACTCCACTGTATGCTACTCCACTCTACTCTAGGACATGCCAATCCACTCTACGCCACTCCATTCTACACCCTCTATTGTATGGTATTCCATTGTATGCCACTCCACTCTACCACACTACATGCCACTATACTGTAGGCCACTCCACTCTCCATGACTCCACTTTACAGTATTCACATGTACGCCACTGCGCTCTATACCAAACCACTGTACGCCACTCCCCTCTACACCACTCCACACTATGCCACTCTACAGTATGCCACTCCATACTACACCACTCTACTGTATGCCACTCCACTCTACTCTATTCCAGTGTACACCACTGCACTCTATGCTACCTCACTGCATGCTATTCCACTCTATGGCACTAGATTCTACACCATTCCACTCTATGTCACTCCACTCTATGCCAGTCCACTATACACCACTCCACTGTATGCTATTCAAATGTACGGAACTCCATTCTACGCCACTCCACTCTATGCACTCCACTTCACTCTTCGATATTCCACTCTAGCCAACTAGGCTCTATGCCACTCTACACCTCTCCACTCTGTGTGATTCCACTCTATGCCACTCCACTGTAGGCCACTACACTGTATGCAAATCCACTCTATGCCACTACACTCTACACCACTACACTCTATGCAATTCCACATTAAGCGATTCCACTCTACGCGATTCCAGTCTATGCCATTCCACTCTATGATACTCCACTCTATGCCACTTTACTTTACCCCACTACACTCAACTCCACTCCACTCCACACTATTCCACTTTACACTATTCCACTCTACGTCACTTCACTCTACACCATTCAACTCTACGCCACTTCACTCAACACCACTCCACTCTACGCTATTCCACTAAATGCCACTCCACGGTACACCACTTCACTCTACGACACTCCACTGTACAACACTACACTGTATGACACTGTCCTTTCTCGTACTGTATAATACTCCAGTCAACAACAGTCTACTCGACAAGACTCCACTGTACGATGTGAAACACTATAAACACTAAAAATAAAAAACATTAAAATTCAATGAAAAAAACAAAGGTTAAAACTTAGTTATAGTTAGGAAAACTTCATTTATTCTTTCTATAAAAACCAAACTTAAACTACACAAACATTAGAAATTCTAAAGTTATACCTTAAATTTATAATTTATGCAGCACCTACAAAGTACTATCACTCACGTGCCTCTGTACACAATGTTTATCAACTCACTACTAAATGTTTGTGTGTGTGTGTGTGTGTGTATGTTTTTGCTTGTGAATGTCTGTGTGCATAGCTGATGAACGAATGTGAAAACAGAAACATAAAGAAATGTTTCCAAGTTAGTGTTCTTATGTGTGAAAAGCAATGAAGGGTTTCACTTTTAATCTTAAAACAGATGAGTCCCTTAAAGGGCAGTCCTCATGTTAGATAGGTGTGACACCAGTGGGCCGTGTAATATAATACTACAGTGTGCAGATGAGTGATAGACATGGACTCTCGTGGGATATGCCCCTTCCACTAGAAAATGACAACAAGCCAATTCTAAATGTATTTCACGTGTATCTGATACCAGTCTATCTGATTCCAGATAAACTGTAGATGCTGTTGCTCTTTTCATCTATTTCATTGTCTTAGTTTTTGCCTATTTCCTTTATCTGGTTCTATTTCTTTAACTCTCCTTCAATATCATTCCCTTTTGTCTTCCTCATCCTGTATCCTGCTTTCCTATCTATCTCTTCTCCAGTTTCTTCTATGTTCTTTTTGCCTCTTCTTTCACCCATGCAATATAAACCCCATAAACTGCTGATCTGTTGCTGGATTTCTACTTATTTTTACTTCCTAAATCTTCCCCTTTATTCTCTCACTCTTTTATCTTCTTTCTTTATTTTCTCACTCCTTTCTCAGGATGATTCTTCTCACTCCTCAATTCCTTTTTCTCCTCTCTTATTCTGTATGCAGAATTTCTTGCTCTTCACTCTTTCCACATTAACCCTCACTTCCAGAGCACACGTCCGAGGAAACATGTTGGGGACTAATTAACACATGCAATTCACACTGACATCACAGGGAATGGCTTCAAAACTATATAATAATCCTAATTTAAAAGGGAGCAAGTCTAATTTACAGTCAAAGCTAGAATTCAGCCGTTGCAATATATTAAATTAAACATATGTTGACAAAGCAGTACGGGTGTCTTAAGCGGTAGGTCTTTGCCAAAGTGGACCACATTTTGTTATATTGCACCCCTTAGCCTCTGTGCATTTTTACGCTCAGTTAACGCTGTTTTAATCCAATTTTAATCTGGTTTTAATGTAGATTACTGTATGCCTGTGTATTTTGCTTTGGTTTTTGTGTTGAACAATGCCCTCAAAGTGCCTCTTACCTGTGCTTTGGTCTACTTCTCCCCGGTCAACCGCAGCTATTCTTAGATGTTTGAGTGGAGGGTGAAACGGCTTACTTTTACCTCACTTCCACTTTCAGCCACTTTCCGGCGGTCATCTTAGTAAGGAGACGCTCTAGTCTTCCTTCTTGGGACACTTTCACCGGGCTACTCAAACTGCTAATGGCACTGACGCACAGCGGACGCACATAGCGGGTGTGCCTATGGCAAGCCCTTCTGCGCCTGTCCGCGCCTGGACGTCGCCAGGAGACAGGACCCCTGTCCGTGTGGCTCCAGACATTGAGACCAGACGCCGTTACATGGCTTTCCAACTCGCCCAGGTTAGACAGCTAGTAGCAGCTTGCCCTACTAATATCGCCTCGGTGGACTTGGAATGTTCTTTTTCTTGCAGGCTCTGTCATTTCCACAGTTGTGGTGAGAGATGTCTTTTCTCAGAGGTGGGAGATTGTTATATTAATCAGGACTCACAGGCAGGGGCAGGTCAGTCCCCTAGTAATCTTATACAACCCCATGGTACAGACTCAAACTTTGCCTGAAGTGGTTTTCTAGCGAATGTTCGATCTTTGCCCAAACATGCCATGGAATTGTGGGACTTGCTGAATTCCGAATCCCCAGATTTAGGCTTATTAACAGAGACATGGCTCAAACCTCACTCACTACCGGATATCGCTGTAGCCCTTCCGGATAAATATCAGAGCCTTATACTGGATAGAGTTGGAAAAATAGGAGGTGGTGTATCCATTGTGTATAAAGATGGGCTGAAAGTCTCCGGTATTGACTCTATCTCCGATAATGAAATGGAAATTTGTTTGTTTAAAATTGATCTAACTCCACAGAACAGCCTTAAGGGTGCTCCTATATATCGCCCCCCTGGGCCGACTAATGATTTTAGTTTAAAGGTGATGGAAAAGATAGCCCCACACACAATAACTTCTCAACACTTCTTGTTATTGGGGGATTTTAATATTTATGGTGAAGACAATGAGAACAGAGATACAGCTAATTTTCTCGCCAATATGGCGGCACTGGGCCTTGAAAAGATCAATACAGGCCCTACCCATTCGGCGGGTCATACGCTGGATATCCTACTCACTAATTCACTCTGTATATCTTCTGATCCCCCCTGCCCTGTAATCTGGTCAGACCATTTTTTGATTCCATTTCTGATCAAGGGCTGTGTTAAATCTCAAGCTCCTGCGTATAAACCGCATAGCCATAAAAGGCAATGGCACAAAGTTACTCTTGATGCCTTCAACAAACACTTTATTCCCCCAATATTTGATGGGCATATGGACACAGACAAAAAGCTTAGGGTCTTTAATGAGGCTGTAAGTACGGTGATAGATAGTCTCGCCCCTCTGAAATTACAACAAATCCACGGTCATAAAAAATGCACAGCCTGGTACACCCAGGATGTACACATTGAAAAATCGAAATGTAAAAACTTGGAAAAACTTTGGCGTAGAACCCGTACGGAAATGGAGAAATTTAAATTTAAAGAAGCTCTTACTTCTTACCATAAGAATCTAAGAAAGGCACGGAAACCCATGTTATTTTAAAGCTCAATCAAGCAGGCAATTCTACTAAAGAACTCTACAAAATTCTTAACACTTTCTCCAACCCCACCGGTTGTAATTCACAAATTCCTCCTTCCCAAGAACTATGTGATAACATAGCCAATTACTTTGATGAAAAAATAAACTTAATCAACGATCAATTCCCTCAGGTTTCTAATTCGCTGGACTCTTCAAATCTGCTGCCCTCTACTTTGAGATTGTCTGTGATGGGCCTCCAACACTTTAATGCGATACAGATATCTCAAGTAGAAGCCATGTTGACAACATCGAAATGCAGTTCTCCCCTTGATATTATGCCAGCATATGTGTTTGCTTTACTTGCCCAGCTACTGGTGCCTGCTATCTGCAACATCCTTAACACTTCTCTTAGTGAGAGGGTACTTCTGCGTGAATGAAAGACTGCGCAGGTGTTACCTATTAAAAAGAAAGCACAGTTACCCGCTGACGTCATTGCTAATTATCGCCCTATTTCACTCCTGCCGCTTATGAGCAAAATGGTGGAAGGGTATGTTAATATCCAGCTGATGCGTTACCTTGAATCTAATGGTACCCTCAATCCCTACCAGTCTGGATTCGGACCCCATCACTCGACAGAAACCACTCTTATTGGTGTCACAGATTGTATCAGAATGGCTCTGGATAACAACAAGGCAATGCTGCTGGTGTTATTGGATCTGACAGCAGCCTTTGATATTGTCTCGCACCAGAAACTGATCAATCGTTTGGGAGAATCTGGTCTGCAGGGACAGGCACTTAAGTGGCTTGCCAGTTTTCTGGACCAGCGTTCTCAGACGATTAATTTAGGTCCATTTCGTTCCCAGATTTTAAAACTTACTAAGGAGGTGTCACAGTGCTCTTGTTTGAGCCCCACACTGTTCAATGTTTATGTGGCCCCCCTTGCTAAGATTATTAGGGAATATGGTTTCACTCCCTACTCATATGCGGATGATACTCAACTCCTTTCGTCCTTTGACAAGGACACTGAGTCAGTCAACCAACGCTTTGCAGAGGGCATGCAGGCCATATCTGTCTGGATGTCGGATAACTTTCTTCAGCTAAATGCGTCTAAGACGGAGATCCTCTTGTTTGGGGCTCTGTTCAATCCATCTGGTCCCCCAGCTGGTGGCCTACTGTGTTAGGCGCCGCTCCTGCTCCCTCTCTTGTAGCTAAACATTTAGGGGACCGTCTAGATAACTCTTTGACTATGAAAGATCAAGTCATGACCATATCAGGGACATGCTACCACACTCTGAGTCTCCTGTGCAGAGTGTTTCAGAGGCTGCCCTTAGGAGTACGGCGTGCCCCGATTCAAGCTCTGGTTATTGATTACTGCAATGCTCTTTTAGCATCTGCAAATGAATCTCTTCTGAGTAGATTGCAGATAGTTCAAAATGTTGCTGCATGTCTGGCTCTTAAAATGCCACCCCTTCTAGACCTCTGCTGAGACAGCTTCACTGGCTTTCTATTCGACAGCGAATAAAATGTAAACTTTGCTGCCTCACACATAAATCTCTCTATGGTAGGTGTCTTGGCTTTTTGGTAGACAAAATTAAATCTTATTGCCCGAGCAGGCTTCTCAGATCCAAAAGGAAAGGGCTACTTGTGGTTCCCCGGAACAGGAAATTACGGGCAGGAGGAAGGACTTTCGCTTCCCTTGCTCCTAAATATTGGAACACTCTGTCCGAGGACCTGCGCAAATGCCCCAGTCTTTCTCGATTCAGGGAGCTCCTGAAGACGGAATTATTCCGGGATTGATTTGTGCCTGACCTGTACTTTGTCTTGTCTGCAGAGCGGGGATACCGCTTCGGGGGTGATTCCAGCGCTTTATAAATTCCCCTTACAATTACAATGTATGTAATTATATCTAAACCAAACTTTCACGTACATATACTTTACTGTGAATGAGGAACAGTGAAAGTAAAAAAAAAAAATACAAATCTACATTTAATGCATGCATTTATAAAGATTCAATAATTCGCATAGTATGAGATAATGAACAATTGTGAATACCTGGTGGGCAAATGAATAAATAAAAATTGATGAATGCAGGTATTGATTAAGAAGTTACGGGTTCCTAAAGTAGTCCTTAATATATGGAACTAATAGGCTGGTATCCAAAATGGCAAATGAAGTTAAAGGCGATTACTTTTGAGACATTAAAAATGTAACTTAATCCATGAGGTTTGGTTTCATCTGAAGTTCCTTCCTGGCTGCACGTGCAACAAATTAGCAATCACACATATATGCTAAAATAATGTTTTTAATTTGTTTTACGATGTAGAAATCGCCGGTATGTTTTCCCCTTATCAATCTGTAATTGTGCTAAAAAATTGAAGAAAATTAGTTTTTTTAAACAGACCCAGAGAATTTGGTAATTACATTTTTAAACTGTTGTATATCCTGTTTATTCTTTTTTGGCTCCTGACCAGATACAGATTGCAATAAAAACATCATTACATTCACGGAAAGGTCATACGTCAAGGGAAGTGGGCCACAATTGGAACATGAGGTACAAGGTATTAAAGTCAAGAAAAGATGGGCGTAAAAACAAACGCAAGAATAGCAGTAGAACCATATAAAACACGAGGGGATCGGTGTGTGGCACTGTTCGGGAGACTGGCCCTAATGAAATTTAATGGGGGTGGGTGAGGGGACTTGACATTGTTGGAAGAGTGAGTGCGCTGTAGTGATTTGTGCATCAGGGATGCAACGACGTTGCCGGTGCATGGAGCAAGTGAGAAAGAGGGGTCTGCACCCGCAGGCACAGTGTGGTATGCCCAGATTGAGAACAGGGGTGTGTGGGGAACAGGCAAATATTGTTTGGGAGCCTAGCCAGGGATAGGCAGTAAGTGTAAGGCTGTGCCAACTCTAACCAGGGTTTGTGACACGCCTTTTATGTGGGTATAGTATCATCTCTATGGAGGTTCTCAAACCTGCACGTCAGCTCGTCACAGTCCAGTGACAGCGAGCATTTCCGGAGTCCTCTGTATTCTTTGCGCCTGAGGAAGGTACTTTCAGATATTGAGCCCATAAAAGAACTAAACTCTGCCTTTCAGTCGCAGATAGAGGGGCGCTTGACTCCAAGTGGAGGGTGATGCAACACATTGCCTGCCTCAGAGCCAAGTCCAACAAGCATTGGCCAAGCTATAAGGTCTCGCCTTTGGGACCTTATAAGTGTTTAGCCAGAGCTATGGGCTTTGCCAATGTCTTTAGGCTATTTTGTAGAGCAGCGTGGCTGCTGTGAAGCATGTTGAAAAGTTATAATAAAAAAGTGTTTTAAGGATTTTTTTCACCTTATATATATACTCAAGAAGACATTATGTACAACTGAACGACCCTATTAAATAAAGAATTAGCATAGACAAATGTCTTTTTTGTCTTTGCAAAGCTGGCAACTTGTTCTTGCCTGTTCTAATGCTTGTTTGTTATAGCTTTCTTTTTGTTATGGGGGGGGGACACATAAACAACAGGAGGGTGGAGTTTAGGAAATAGTACCTGAATTATAACCCGAGCAGCAGACGGTCATTAGGGGAGAATAAACAGATGACTGACTCTGAGGGGAGACTAAGGTGATGCTGAGTGATGCTGAGGTGTTGGTGTGCTGCTGCGGAGGTGATGCGTTGGTGATGCTGAATGACACTCAGGTGGTGCTGAGGGGGTGGTGTGCTGGTGCGGAGGTGATGCTCAATTGATGATGAGTGACAGTGAGGTTGTGCAGAGAAATGCTGTGGTGGTGGTGCTGCGCTGGTGCTCCGTTGGTGCTGAGTGATGCTGAGTTGGTGCTGTGCTGAAGTGATGCTGTGCTGAGGCTGAGTCACGTACCCAGAAGCAGCTGGGGGTAAGAAGGACTAGACTGTTGAATGGAACACTGTATCAAACCAAGTGACATACGAAAACTAATGGGAGCTTTGGCCGACGCATTTAACAGTGGCTCCTTCGCGAGACCTACAGGGTGCCGCCCGGGATTGAAGAGCTATACAGTTACTACACACTGGGTCATGCAGTCTGGTTACGGAATACATGCGTGCCCCAGGAAACATTTATGGACACATTCCATGGCTTTTATACGCACAGACAGACATACAAGTGCATTAATGCAAGTCAACAGCACAATAACATTTTGTGTGCGACTGCATCACTAGAGTATTGAACAGCTTGAAGAACCAGCATTATGGGCAAGTTATGCTTACAACAATAAGAAGACAGATTTAAAACACCTCCCGCTGTAAACTATGCATTGAATTTACAAAAGCCTAATTGTTTCAGCAGTGCATGAACCTTGCTAAATGTGAGTTCATGATTTCTCCGAAGCACCAGACCAGTAGAGATTGGGATGAGGATGTGGCCTAGCGGCTAGGGCGGTCGACCTCGAAGCGGCGGAAGTGGGTTTGAGTCTCGGCAGGGACGCTCAACATCCTGTGGTTCTGGGCAAATCACTTAATCTCCCTGTGCCTAAAAATGAATGCGTCCGTCTGTAATGCAACTGGTGGTCATGTAAAGCGCTCTGATACCTTCGGGTCTAGTTCACGCTATATAAAACTCCCCCCAAAAAACAATCTTTTCATGGACCTCAACCCTTCAATGCTTTGTATTGCAGACTGTTGGGGTTCTCTTGAGGCGTTCAGCATGTGCATAGAGTAGAGAAGGTGCTTGCTTCCCAATGGACTAATAACTATCTTTAGTTGTTGGCCAGCCCCTAGACAGCATTATTATACGGGGCAATGGTTTCCAATACTTGCCTATCTGTTATGTAGAAAGGGCAGAGAATGCAATAAAATGCAATATATGCATACACATGTACAGGTAGGGACAGTTAGTGACAGTCAAATGTGCAATAAAGGCACTTTTCCTTCGAAAAGGAGAGCATGTTCCCATATCAAGTAAAAGGTTTGAATTTTATCGCTAATATACCATGTTCTAGCACAGCTTAGATAAACCACAAAATGCCACGCGGTTAAAAACCAGTTAAAGTGTTTAACGATGCTAATTATTATGCATATTATTTTCTGGCCCCTTGGTGTGTGAATGGGTTACATGAGATCATGACCAGCATATAATGTGTTTAGAAAAACAGCGTAAATAAAAGTGTGTTTGCGGTATGTGGTCTCAGATCCAGTAAGTATTGGTTGCCTTCCAAACACAAAAAGGTTTTAAAAACAGATTAAAGTTTCAGCCTTTAATGAAGACGGACTGTGCAAAGCCAGATTCCCACACCACGCCAGAAGATAAAAGTTTCAATTTCAACGAAGCATCTTGTCGACGCCATAATTTTTACATTCCTCACTTTGTTTTGTTTCACCAGTTATACCAGTGGTTAATTTGTAAAATAAAAAGTGCCGGGGCTCTCCTTAGGAAGCAGCGCTAACCGGTGAAATGTGCTGGAGCAAACTGCCTCCTGACTACAGTCCGGCACGTACTATTCTGGAGAGGACTTGGCCTAATGGCTAGAGCTGCTGATTTCGGAGCTGGGGAACTGGGTTCGAGTCTCAGCGTGGCTCAACATCCTGTGATTCTGGGGAAAATCACGTGCCTTCCAAATGAGTGTGTCCTTAACTGGAGCTATAAGTGCCGGTGCTGAGGAGTAGGTGCCGGTGGTGAGCACCGGAAAGCACCGGCTCAAATTAAGCACTGAGTCATACATGTAAATTCCTTGCTATCTTTGTACTTTCAAAGGAAAGGACGCAGAGTCTAATTACTTTACTGTGGCTGCGGTTTCCAGAAAAAAAAGCAATATCCAAGGTGTACTGCAAACTGCATGTACAAGATATATTCCTGCATTGTGAATGAAAAGAGGACGGAGGGGGAACCAAGGCTCCGAGGAAGTTCCATGAAGGTAAGGGGGATGGAGCAACAATGCACTTAAGCTGCTCCTCGCCAGGTAGCACTCACATCCCACCACCCTGACTTACACATGGTCACTTCTGTAAATTGTTACGGACCCATACTCCCGGTGGCTCCATGAGTGCGGCAGACATCACCATATCCTAACCTACCCTCACCTAGCAAAGTCCCGAACACACAGGCAGCTCCCTCAATAGGTTTCTCGTAGCTGTGTACGCCAAAACCACTGGCCCATTAAGTACCCCGGGTGCAGTTGCTGCTGAAACTTTCACCGGAGAGGCTGTGGAACCAGATGTCAGTGCTTTAGATACCATTTTGTAAGAAAAAGATAGAACAAAGTGCCACTCTTGGAATAGACTGTTAGGAGTGTGATGCGCTAAATGGAAAGATTGATTGCCTCATACCAGCCCTCCATATGAATGCCACCTCTACGATATCTTAAGAGGAAAAAGATGTTCTTGTTTTAGGGTGTTTCTGGTAAAGGCTTCAATCATGTATGAGGATAAAGGGATTTAATGAAAAAATATTCTTGCACACATGACATTTGTTTTTACAAAAAGATGTTGGTTTGTAATTCTAGGAAGGCACAGTCAATAACCAGATGCTTCATGCCCACACATTTTAAAGACGTAAAGTTTGTGGTCGATTTGTATTCTAATGTTCCTATTCTTACTTCACCTATTGTAAATGAAAAGGTTCAGATCCGGTTCGGGAAACATTTCTGAAACAAGACCATGTGTAGGTGGGGAAGCCATTTTAGGCAAAATTAAACACCATTGTAGGCTCCTGCCACTGATGCATCTAATAGTCACACGTGATCTAGTGTTAATAAACAACATCCACACGCTGCTTTTTTTTTAATGATCACCGCCGGCAGCCCCTAACAAAACTCTAGAACTTATTGTTATTGACCAGCTAGCTACCAAGCCACTGCATAAGTCTCGGTATAAAATCCGGAGGACGGATCGGGCTCTAAAAGTTACATATAGATATATATATATATGCAGTGCCTGCAGCGTGACATAGAGGATGAACTAAACAAGCTCACTGAATGCTTACACCATGCCTGACTCTGTGTTGGGTAGTTTAGTAAATAAACTGAAACGATCCAGCAAACTGCCTGATTACGTCATGGGGTTCGAAAAGGTGTGCCTTTGTGCTAGCTTAAGAAACTGATTGATGCAGTAAAATAACCCAAAAGCAAACTCCACCTCACAACCAGGTGGTCAATGGTAAAATGAAAAGACGTCTCCAAGTAAATATACAGTCTACTACAAAGAAGTCTCAAAATACATCCAAGAAACAAAAGGTGAGTGGCCACAATGATAACACATGAAAGCTGGCGCTGTGGTGGGCTCGTGTTAAGAGCTCAACATCTGTTCAATCGTGCTACATAAATAAAAAAGAGTGCACCGAAAGTAAAGATACGGGCGATAGTGAAATGATCTTTGTAGCAGGGGCAGTCTCCATGGCAGGAACAAAACAGCCAAAAGGTGGGACAAATGTAAACTTTCACCAACAACAGCAAAGGAATTTCGAAAGCCAGAGAAAAAAAACAATGAGAAGTACTGGGCGTGTATAAAGCTCTTGGACTGAATACCACATGTTTCGAAGACAGAACATGCACGCTGCCTAGGCTTGGCCTAAACAGCAGATCAGAGCTTTATGTTTTTTGGTATGCTTAAATGTCTCTAGTAGGCACAACTCCCAGCTACCCAGGTTGACATGGCTAGACAAGTGAGACAACTGTGGCGTTACTGCAGTCCAGAAGCGCCTCAATGAGTGGCATCCCTGAAACATATGACGTGGGTCTGCTCCCACAGACCCAGATCTTGAGCAGGCAATATCTGCTCCAGGGAAACAATTATTGAGGTTTGCAGGGAATAAGTACGCTTTGTGTAAGATAAACAAGCATTTGCATAGCCAATAAGTCTTGCCTTTTGGACATTATAAGTGTTTTGCCATGCAGCACATTATCCTGGGTGCTGTGCTGCCAGGGATTGATGAGTAATATAATGACTACACACTAGGTGTGAAAGAAAGAGTGACGTTTTTTATACATAAAAATAGTGGGGGTGAGTGTTTATGAGAAACAGCTAAAGGGCTGCCCCTTAAAGAAGGGGTCCATCTTCTGTGCAGCATGATGGTATCAGTGTGTTTTGCAACACTAAAAGTAAGTAAATAGAAAAAGTATTAAAAAGGCAATTTACAGCCGACAATCCCAACATCCTTTACGGAGTGCTGTAACACTGACTAAAACATCTTTGTATTGTCATATGAAAAGCAAAAACAAAATCAAACTGTGCAAGAAGCAAATCTGAGACAAAGGTTTAATACATTTGAATGTTTTGGCATACTATTTCCTTACTCGCACGAATAAGAGGCAGTTGCAGACGGTACCTGCTGAAACATGCCCCCAATGCATGTGACCACACCGAAGCATGCTACTTGGAAAAAAAAATCCTTTGCAATAATATTACAATGATTAAAAAGCATGAACCAACAAAGTTGTTAGCGCAGAAATAATGAAACAGGAAACTCCCACAAGAGCAGGCACCTGTAACTAAAATCTCAAGCTTCTAAGGTGGCCCTAAAGTTAACAGCACATAAGAAGAATGTGTTAAGTCTGGTATTATGCCAGCCTTGCACAGGACTGTAGAGTGCCACCCGGCCTCTACGCGTTTGTGCGTACGCACGGCACCCCTCATGACCAGGCTCGGTCCGGGGGTATAGAATAAAAGGCCAAAGGTCGCAAGTGACCTTACGGCCGAATCCAAACTACGTGTGGCTGTACCTCCTTCCTGTGCCGATACTAGGCTTGGGCCCAGCATAAGCCCCAGCACACCACACTGGCGACGAGGGAGTGTTTGCGACCCTCGCTCACACCCTCATCCCGCTCCTGTGTCTGGCGTGTCGTCTGGTCGACTGCGGACAACGTCAGGGAAGCCGCGCATACCCTGTGGCGGATCGCGCGCTGTCCAGCGACAGCGCTATTCTAGCGGGGCCACTCTCCTGTCCTTCACCAGCGACAGCTGTACGAAGCTGCTCCTCCTGCACGTGTTGGGCCGCCTTAACGCCTCGGTTGTGTCTCGCCCCAGGCGCTCCTCCCGCAAGACTGCCATCACAGTGGCGGCGCTCCGCACTGCATCCAGACCAGCCCACTCAGCAAGGTTCATGTTCCCCTGGGGCCCACTTTGAGTCCTGTAGCGGTACGTGCACATGTGTCCTCGCGCACGCGCACCCTAGTGCGGCCCTAGTCGGCAGACCTCGCCTTCACGTGGCTCCCTTCAGCACCTCGCAGGTTGGGAAGTGCCATTTCAAGGGGCCTGTACAGTGCCAGCATCGCGGCCTAAGGGGCAGGGGAGAAGACCCCAGGTGGCAGGAACACACCACACACCCCAGTGGCAGTGAGTCAGTGTGAGTTGCAGACTGACTGTTTCAGCGTTTGATAACAGGGGGAGTGCAAGCAGACAGACGCAAGGAGAAGAAGATACCTCCACAGCAGGGAACCCATTTCACTACACGCGGAGGCACATACGTAGAGCAACAGCATTGGCGATGAACCTGCAGCACAGGCTCCGGCACCCATGGCTCTCCACTCACATGCCTCAGTGACATCACTGCCGCCATTCAGCCAGCTAGCAGATCCGGCCACAGCGGCGCCACGGTGGAAGCGCTGGGTAGGACGCCTAAACCACTACTTCACCGGGACCCGCTAAAATGATGGAAAAGTGAAGCGCTTGCTGCTCATGCACTTCGGAGGGGATGAGCTATATGAACTGTTTGAGTCCCTGCCCAATACCGGCGCTGACGACAACTATGAGGCCGCGATTACAGCCCTGAACAAGTACTTCGATCCCCAGATGAACCCAGACTACGAGCGGTTCAAACTGCGGCAGGCTCGGCAGACGGAAGTTGAAACAATGGATATGTTCTATGCCAGACTCTGGAAACTTGCAGCCACGTGCACAGGAATAGGCCACAATGATGAAATCAGAGCACAACTGATTTCAGGATGTAAATCTGTTGCCCTGCAGCGCCTCATCTTGCGACAACCTGGCATCTCGCTGGATGAAATCCTGATACTGGCCCGGTCCCATGAGCTCTCCGACAAGCGCGCGGAAGAGATGGAAGCAGTTCGGATACGAAACACGTCTGTCGCCGCCGCACCAAAGCAGGTGCGTGTGAAGGAGGAAACAGTGGAAGCCATCCAAAGACGGCCCGTGGGGAATCAGCGACGGGGCACGGGAACCAGGCCCAGCAGCAAGTGTGGGTACTGTGGATTTGACCACAGAGAACAAGACAAGTGCCCCGCTAGAGGACAGGTGTGCGCCAAATGTGGAAAGGCCAACCATAACGCCAGCGTGTGCCGGGGGCGTGGAGGAAGAACATGTGGTGGCGCACCCAGAGGGAGCCAGATGAGTCTCAGGAACCTCATGCTGGAAGATCAGGAAGAGTCCGATGCCCCAGCCAATGCTACCAACACAGTATACTATGAAGATGACGATGACGTATTCGTAATTTTGTTCGCTGGACGGCCAGGCAGAAAAGGTCGCCCACCCCCATTATGTCATGTAAGCATCAACGGATCCCCCAGACAAGCTCTCATCGACACCGGAGCGTCGGTGAATGTAATGGATTCCAATCAGTATGATCAGCTAAGGCCCAAACCACCGCTGGTCCCCAGCAAAGCCAGGATCTTCACGTATGGTGGCACTGACCCTCTTCCATTGAGGGACATGATGGAAGTTGAGATCTCGAGCGACGCTCACACGATGACGAAGACGTGCCACGTGACGGAAGGGGGATCAAGGACGCTGATAAGCTGTCACACGGCGGAGGACTTAGAGCTCGTGTTCTTCGCCAAACAGATACACGAACACCTTGCATGCTGACAGAATTTCCTCAGCTCTTCACGGGTCTGGGCAAGCTAAAGAATTAAAGGCCTTTAATGGCGGGTTAACCTGTGTACATCCCCCTTTTTAGATTTTTACCCTGTTGCCAACAATCTTGGTTGCAACCCTCCAAGAGCCACAGTTTTGTTCACTCCCGACCGACTAACATTTCACAGCCCTACACTCAATACTACCTCCCATAGAAATGGAAGGCCAAGGTCTCAGTTTCGGTGATGAGCTAGCTGACGAAATACTTAACGCTCCATCCATCTTGGGTGCCGACGGCGGGGCAGCCACAGGGAGTCAGACAGAAGACTGGCAGTCCCTATCATCAATGAAAAGGGACTGGGTCAAGATCACCCTGCATGGCGCCCTAATGACTGAATATCTGAGGGCAAATATTGCCCCCAATGGCTTGATAGTCAAAATCTTTCCAAGAATCTTTCTGGAAGATGGCACTTTCAAAGTTGACTGGTCCAAGGTCTCCTGGAAATGTACCAGGGACCTCCTCATACTGATTATCAGTACAGCAAAGAGATTAGCAGAGACCCTGCTGACGAGGATCCAACTGGTGGAAAGCACATTAAAGAGCGCAACAACATCTACACTCTTCAAGACCAGACTGACTGAAATTAACAATGAGATGGCCGAACACCGCGAATACCTCATGAAACAAAAAGTCAAAAAACTACAAAAAGATGTCAACAACTTTGACAAAGAAAAAGATTATCCCTATTTGAAAGAAGACTTCATACCTCCCAATTCCAACAACTCGGGAGACTCTGGGTCCAACTCCTCTAGAAGAGGATCGTCTAGCAACAGTAACTCCAGCACCGATTCAGCGAATTATGGCACATCTCGCAGAGGAAATCGCCAGTTCTACCCCGATTTCCAAATGGCCGCTTATCAACATCCAGCATTCTGGCAATACCCGGTGCACCAACAGGGTCCACCACCTTACCCTATGCCACCACAAGGCCCCCCCCAATTTTACCCCCCGATGTATAACCAACCTTTTTTAGGCAGAGGCTGGGGCAGAGGGCGCGGGCAAAGAAGAAAAAACAATCAGCCACAAGGAACAAGGATCCAGTGGGAAGACACTCCGAGAACCATGGAAACACGGAGCCACACGATCAACAAAAAGAAGACTTAGTAGTTAACCTTTCTCAGAGGAACCTCAGTGAAATGGAACAGAGGGTCTTACAGAAGGGCTTAGGGTTTGTACCCACACCCAAAAGTGACCCCTTCAAACAACAATGCGAGATTCAACAATTCTTTCGGAAAATCAGATTAAAAGCTTTCTTCAACAACACTGAGGCACCCCAACAGACAGATAGTGGATTACACAATGCCTCCACTTTTACTCCTAGTACCAGTATGATTACGCCTGAAGTCATCAATTTTGAACAGGCTAGCCAACATAACAAATCCCAGACATTACAACAACATGTCCAAAGCAGTAATCGAGACAGTCACCAACTTGTCCAATGACACTTCCATTACTATTAAACAGGCAGACAAAGGAGGAGCCACAGTAATAATGGATACTGTTGACTATGAACTAGAATGTAGGCGACAACTGAGCGACCGAGCTTATTACACCCCTGTCCCTACTGACCCAACACCACGTCTCCTAACTACCATCACAGCCTTAGTCTTCTCGGCTGAGAGTCAAGGCTGGATAAGTAAAAAGGAAGCCAGTTTTTCGGTGAAAAAGAACCCACGTACTCCTTACTTTTATACCCTTCCGAAAATTCACAAAGGGATTTTCCCTATACCCGGAAGACCCATTGTATCAGGCATCGGTTCAGTGCTTGAACCTTTGTCACAATTTTGTGATTATTTTTTTCAACCGCTTGTGCAAAAGACAACATCCTACATACAAGATACTTCAGATCTACTAAGACTTTTACTTGATCTACCCCCTACAGATGAGATCACATTGTTGATGAGCCTAGACGTGCAGGCCCTATATACAAACATACCCCAGAGGGCCACACTCGAAGTGGTGGAAAACATTCTCTAGCTTGAACCATGGCAACACAACACTCCCATAAGTTTCATTATGGACTGCGCTACTTTAGCCATGACAGAAAACGTTTTTGAATTTAAAGGGCAGATCTACAAACAAACACAGGGCACTTGTATGGGCAGCACCTTTGCGCCCAGTCTGGCCTGTCTGTACATGTCCGATTTCGAGACCCGCCATATTTTTCACCATGCAAACCCCTACAATACTGACATCTACCTCTGGAAGAGGTTCATAGACGACATCTTGATACTATGGAAAGGAGAAATGTCAGCTTGCCTAGAGTTCTGCAATTGGATCAATACTTTGGATCCACATCTCAAATTCACACATACAGTGTCAGAAAGCAGTATCCCATTTCTAGACCTGAACATCAATCTTCATGTAGGTACACTCTCTACTACACTATATAAAAAACCAACTGATCGCAACAGCCTGCTACTATACTCCAGCCACCATCCGCGGAGCCTGAGAGATAACTTACCCGTGGGACAATTCCTAAGGATAAGACGCAATTGTAGCAACTTAACTGATTACAAGACTGAAGCTGAAAAATTAGCTAGGAATCTAAAAGCACGTGAATATCCAGCCAAACAGATCGCCCAAGCCAACAAAAGAGCCCGTAATAATCCCAGAGAGGCCTTACTAGAACCAAAATCTAAAACACAAACAGAGAACCTCACGTGTGTTACCTCGTTCACCCCGGTATCTAATCAGATCACCAAGGTGATCAAAAAACATTGGAAGATACTAAATACAGGCTCCATGACTCTAGCAACACCTAGGTTCTCTTTTAAACGCACAAGAAATCTGAGGGACTCTGTGGTCCACACCCGTCCACGACCACAGAGACTGACAACGCAGAGACCACTATGGGACCTGCCCCCTGTGACCGGGCATTACCCTTGCGGTTCTTGTTCTGTGTGCCACCTTACTGACATGCACAAGACAGTTGAATTCAATGACAATCTCAAGTGGGAAATACGCCGCCACACCAACTGCAATACAACCAACTGTGTATACATGATTACATGCCCTTGCACACTACAGTACATAGGCATGACAACGCGCCCTGCCAAGACGCGCATCATTGAACACCGCAGTAACTTTCGCTGCAAAAAAATTAACACCAAAATGTGTGCGCAGTTTTTAGAAAAAGGACACCCCCCTGATTCTTTTAGATGGCTAATTCTGGAAACATTTCCGAACATAACTAAAGAAGCCCTATTAATCAAAGAACAACGGTGGGTGTATAAAAGTGGCACAGACACCTCAGGACTCAATTATGCTATCCCGTGGTGCTCCCTTAAACCACCTTAAGACATTGTGCACACTAAGCTTCTTAGTTACCACACCTGTATCTGACTAGCTTTTTTATACACTAAGCCATGTCCACACTGATTAGACCTTGTATTAATATTCAGGTCACTAAATAAATAGTGTGGGGACTGTAACCGATTTAATTGAGGTCCGGGAGTCTAATACATTGAACAACTATGGCTGACTACACTTGGCTGCCACGGATGTTTTAATTTGGCAAGCCGCCACTATGGCAACATCAGGGGATATACCATAGCCATATGAACTGAGATCGTTTTGTTCTAAATATAAATATATAAAATATATTTCCTCCACACAATCAGCAAAGTAGACACGTACCCAATTCTTGAAATAGCATCGCTAACACCGACTTATAAAAGGCATTAAAAACATGAATGCATCCGCCACATGGTTACCAAGCGACCACCCCGTCTCTCGTACCTCTTCCAACATGGCGGCCAACTTAGTCGTTTGCAACACCAACGAATAGCAGTGCATTCAATTCCGCATGAGCGGTTACGTGAATCCCTTCTTATACCTACGCGAGACCGTTGAGCCCCACCCCCCAGTCCTGGTAGTGCGGGGTAGGTCGACGTGCGACACGGACTCGGCGTGTCAGTAAGTAAAACCGCATGGCTTTTTACGAAAATGTATGTAGTACTGCTAGCTCCACTACGCGGAAAGGTTTTTAGATCCACACATCGATGTCACACTTCAGGATCTAGGCTATACCTAAGTTCATTAACCACTCATGCACTAGGTTTAAGAGTCATTGCCCTTTATCTACCTAGACAAACGGAACAACGCAGATCCATATAGGGCATTATAATGAGACTTTAATCATAACGCGGAGACACGATTTCTTGTTCTGTTTTTTGCTCTGCGTGAATCTTTTATTATTACTTTCAGGAACGCGTATCCTTAGCGACTGACCACTACAGACAGTAGGTGCTCTCAGAGTGTTCCCTGATTTTACTCACACCCATCAGTGATCCCCACTAGAGTTGCAATATACAAATGTTGTGGATTCAAGAGAAGGGGTGTTAATGACCCTGGAGTACTGTATCTGGTGATCTAACATGTTTTTTAAAGCACTCCTCCCATACACCACTACAGAACGCAAGGAACTCCTTGCGTAGCCTACCAGGGACTGCAGTGGTTTATCCTATGGAGTATATAGGGTAAGTCCACTAACTGCTGTTGAAACACCTTTGGAGTGATCACTTCACGTGGCTTTTGTGTGTTTTTTTAATTTTTCCCCCTCCCCCTACACAGAATGTGCACTTTCACTTCCAACGCACGTTCTATCCGCACCATGTATGGTAACTGTTTTTGTGATTGAGCGTTCTACAATGATTTTGGTCTCCCATTCTCCATACAGGTAGACCGAGCCGCAGGTAACAATACCAGCTGTATATATGAATGCTTATTGTCTATCATACAACCCATTCGGTATATACTTGTAGATAGAATTTATTAGGTCCTGACGAATCACTTGAGCACACCTCAGTTATAGTGAGAAACATGTTGACCATGACGAGGCAGTGTAGACAACCCAGAACATAGACCTGAGTTACTAACACTTTACCTCATATTTTTAATTAGGTGAGGAGACATCATAATAAAATTGTTGAGATAGTACTTCCTCCCCTATTTTTTAATATTCATCTACATTATCATCGAGCCCCACATTTCCATTTGAACTATCGGCTATCTTGGATATAAAAGATCTCCACAAGAGTGCTCTCTAAACAAGAGCCCGTCGGGTATTGCACCAGCCGACTCGACGTAGGAGCAGCCCGATGATGTTACATTACATCCTGAAGGGTATGTGATTCACAATATCCTGATGGCTGTGTGAGGGCTCCAATATCCGTAACAGACTTCTCTTTACATGGTACGTCCTCTTCCCATCTCCCCTAGGAACAGCTTTGTCACTTTCATATTGCAAGCTAAAGAACTACCAGGTGAAGCTACATGTAGACCAAAGCGTCCAACTGCAGGCCCTCCGACACCGATGAATACCAATTCACCTCCACCCGTTGGTAGAACAGGAGTTGCAGAACTTAGAAAACATGGGAGTAATTGAGAAGGTGTCGGTACCTACTCCGTGGGTGTACCCCTTGGTGGTGGTGCCAAAGCCAAAACAACCTGGCACCGTTCGACTGTGTGTGGACATGAGACTCCCCAACCAAGCCATTCGCAGAGAGCGGCACGTGATCCCGACGATGGACGACATCGTGGCTGACTTATGGTTTTCAAAACTTGACCTAAACTCCGGCTACCATTAACTAGAGTTGGGTCCAGAAAGTAGGTATATAGCCACCTTCTCTACGCACGTGGGCCTAAGAAGGTACACACGGCTCAGTTTTGGGGTGTGGTCAATGGCCGAAGTTTTCCAAAATGCAATTCAGGAGACCCTGTCTGGCCTTGTCGGAGTAATCAACCTCAGCAACAACATCCTGATATATTCTCAAAGCCTCGAGGAACACCACGCTAGACTGAGAGCCACGCTGCAACGGCTAGCCAACTGTGGCCTCACCCTACATCAGAAGAAGTGTGCCTTCAACCAAAGCTCCATAGACTTCTTTGGGTATGTGTTTTCCAGGGAAGATCTTCGAGTGGATCCCCAGAAGACAGCAGCGATCAGGAACGCACCAGTGCCACAGAATCCAACAGCGATCAGGAGCTTCCTAGGAATGGCGACTTACTGCGGACGGTTCCTCCCAAACCTCGCCACGATCTCCGAACCGCTAAGGCAACTAACAAAAACGGGGACACCATGAGTCTAGACACCCCGTGAAGAGGCAGCGTTTCAAGGGATCAAGAAGGCCCTGCTGGACCAAATAACGATGGCCTACTTCCACCCTAAACGAAACACCGAGTTGGTAGTCGATGCAAGACCGGTGGGGCTAGGCGCAGTGCTGCTGCAAGTTGATCGGCAAGGAATCCACGTGCCCGTAGCTTACGCCAGTCGGGCGCTGTCGCCAACAGAGACAAGGTATGCTGAGATAGAGCATGAAGCCCTAGCCATCCGCTGGGCATGTCAACATTTCCACCTCTACCTGTTTGGTTACCCCTTCAAAGTCATAACCGACCATAAACCCCTCCTACCATTGTTCAGTGGGTCCAACAGGCTGGCACCACTGAGGATCGAGCGGTGGGCAGTCCAGCTGCAAGCGTACTCCTTTTAACTGCTGTATCGCCCCGGGGCAGACAACCCCGCTGATTTCTTGTCGAGGCACCCTTTGCAAGCCGAAGCTGGTCAGGTACAGGATGACAGCCAGAGCACTGCAAATGATCGAGGACAATGCCTGTCCACTGGCGGTCACCAAAGAGGACCTGTGTAGTGCCACCGAGTCGGATCCCACTCTCCAATGAGTCAAGGAAGGCCTGACCACAGGAAGATGGCATAGAAACCGGGACTCACTTGGCCCCCAAACCTCACTACGCCACTGGAGTCAAGCTATCCTGGCTGATGACGGCTGATAGCCAGAAACCGGTCCTAGGATGCTTGATTCCGGTCCAGGGAAGACATGGCTTGGCAGTTCGGGCTGGACTGTTCCCATGAGGCACAGGGTCAAGACTGATTTGCATATGGTCATGTCTAAACTGGGGTGGCATAGTGGGCAAAAGAACGATGGATTTAACCCAGATCTCTTGACTGGGGGAGAATGTCTGCATTGTCAGCATTCCGTCCATCATTTGTTTGTTGTAACGCTTTTCGCCCTAAGTGGGATGGGTATTCCCAGACGTGGGACCCGTGCTCACTACGCCACTGGAGTCAAGCTATCCTGGCTGATGACGGCTGATAGCCAGAAACCGGTCCTAGGATGCTTGATTCCGGTCCAGGGAAGACATGGCTTGGCAGTTCGGGCTGGACTGTTCCCATGAGGCACAGGGTCAAGACTGATTTGCATATGGTCATGTCTAAACTGGGGTGGCGTAGTGGGCAAAAGAACGATGGATTTAACCCAGATCTCTTGACTGGGGGAGAATGTCTGCATTGTCAGCATTCCGTCCATCATTTGTTTGTTGTAACGCTTTTCGCCCTAGGTGGGATGGGTATTCCCAGACGTGGGACCCGTGCTCACTACGCCACTGGAGTCAAGCTATCCTGGCTGATGACGGCTGATAGCCAGAAACCGGTCCTAGGATGCTTGATTCCGGTCCAGGGAAGACATGGCTTGGCAGTTCGGGCTGGACTGTTCCCATGAGGCACAGGGTCAAGACTGATTTGCATATGGTCATGTCTAAACTGGGGTGGCGTAGTGGGCAAAAGAACGATGGATTTAACCCAGATCTCTTGACTGGGGGAGAATGTCTGCATTGTCAGCATTCCGTCCATCATTTGTTTGTTGTAACGATAGATTCCTGGATGGCATGGCGGAACTCACTGAGGAAGAGCAGAACTCCCAGAGACAGCTATGGAGAGTGCGTCACAAACTCAGCAGAGTCTGGACTGGTGCTCCGGGGCCAGAAAATTGTGGTCCCAAGAAGTCTGCACAGCCACTTAGTGACCCTAGCGCACCAAGGCCACCAAGGAGTGGCAAAGAGAAAAGCCAGGCTCAGGACCAAAGTATGGTTCCCAGGGATGGACAGCATGGTCGATGAAGAGGTACGGAACTGCGACCCCTGCGCCATCACAGGAGCTGACTCCGCTCCCGCACCGGTCATCACGGAAGGGCCAAGCAACACACCCTGGACCAAGGTGAGCATCGACTTTAGCAGTTTCCCCACGGACGACACACTCTGGTCGTCATCGACTCCTGCTCCAAGTTCCCGGTGGTCGAGGTAGTGTCGTCCACAGCCTTTACACATGTACAGCCCGCACTCGAAAAGACCTTCACAACCTTTGGTCTGCCGGAAGAGGTGAAGTCAGATAACAGACCACCGTTCCAGGGTCAAGAGTTTCAAGACTTCCTACAGAAACGGACGATCAAACACCGGCGAATCACACCACAGTGGCCTCAAGCCAACGGTGAGGTTGAGCGGTTATGAGGACCCTGAAAAGGGCACTGCGCATAGGGGTGGATCGGCATCAAGACCTGGAGACCTGTCTTCACCAGTTCTTATTCGCTTACAGGCAAACGCCTCACTCAACGACGGGATGTGCCCCAGCAACGCTCCTTCTAAAGCGACCGCCCAGGGATCTCATCCCTGAAGACCCCAACTGGACACCGACAAGCTTTGACCAGGAGCGAGCTCAACAGAAGCGCCAGCAGACCAATGACAAAGCCACCCTCAGCAGAGGAGCCAAGGCATCCTCCATACGAGCCGGATCTCGTGTAGTTCTAAAGGATCGCCATCCCGGCTAGAAGTTCCGCACACCTTATGAACCAGAGGAGTGGTTCATCACCCAAGTCAATGGAACAATGGTCACTGCCCAGAGAGGACGGCACACGGTGGTGAAGAACATATCATGGTTCAAGGAGATATTGGGCCACCCAAGGGCAGAACAGGCAGCACCCGAGGGAGATGAGGATCTATCTAACTTCCCCGACATGGATGCCCGAAGTCCACAAGAGCCCAACGCCGCCACCCCGCCATGAGACTGAAGACCACCCCAGGGCAAGCCAAACCAGGCCAGTCGCAGACTCAGACCCCAATGGGCATCAGAACAGCGCCACCCCACAACAAGGCGAGATATCTTCCCGCAGTCAACGATACGAGTTGAGGCCGACTCCTGCACCCAGTCAGAAGTCGCGGGATTATGCATGCCAAGTGGCTGGACCGGCGTGAACATCACCTGGGTGCAAGCCAGAGACTGAATGAACACTTGACTCCTTCACACACCTCCACCCTTTGCCGTTCTCATTCTTCTTCTTTCTCTCTCTCTCTCTCTCTCTCTTTTGTTTCACTACTTCTCTTCACTTTCACTGATGGTTCAGCTTCAGCTAAAGGCAAGGAGGGATGTAAAGTGCCACCCAGCCTCTACACATTTGTGCGTACGCACGGCACCCCTCGTGACCGGGCTCGGTCCGGGTGTATAGAATAAAAGGGCCAAGGTCGCACGTGACCTTCCGGCCGAATCCAAATTACGTGTGGCTGTACCTCATTCCTGCGCTGAACTAGGCTTGGGCCCAGCATAAGCCCCAGCACACTACAATGACGTTATTACTGTGAACATTTTTGGGTGACAGTAGTCCAAAAAATACATTGATGACTTCAAGCAGATTTTTGGTCTCACACATTACCCACTTTACCAACATAGGTTAAGATTCTGACCTGCAAAAAACTACCTTAGAAATAAAATTTGCTTCCCTGTTTTAGGCAACCCTCCTGAGGTCGTGCACCATATAACTGACCTGTTTGAGGTTGGTTTCACATGTCACCTAAGCAAACTCCTAACACGCACACCACTCTTACATGATTTCACAGCAACAGAAACTGCAATAAAATCCATGTGAAGAGGTTTCTACATTTGTGTGCCTTCGTGACAAACAAGGCTGTGCCAAGGTAAACAACGGCCTGCAGTGGAATCAGCGACGAAGAAAATATAGACCTGGACTACAGGGCATAAAATGCTGTCTAACAAAAAGAGCAAAGCAAATAACAGAACAGTACCATCACCATGCGCCTCCTATAAGCAACACTGTCTACAGAGTACATTCGGGAAGACGCAAACCAATTGAGAACAACTCATCAGATTATATCATGCTAAGCAACCTCGATTCAATTCTACACCCCTCCCGCACTCACTCGGGCAGTTGCTGCTAAGACAATGTTTACATTTGCAGGATTTCGCGATTTGCGACATCTCTCTAGAGCCCACACCACCACCCAAGCCAGTCCCTCAGCAGCTTAAAAGCTGGAACCCCACCTGGAGGCCCACTGAAAGCCTTAGCTTGCGCCCACCCAAGGTGCCGGAAACGGACACATCCCATTGGTTACTTAAGTTGGAATCAAGCAGCAAACCGGGACTCACTTGGCCCCCAAACCTCAGTTCACTGCACAAACCTACAGACAAACCCATAAAACTCGACAAATCTCATGCAACCAATAATGCAGGTACAAAGCTAAATACAGGTTTCCCCAGAAATAAGGCCTCCTAGCAAATAGCAAATGAGAACAGCTATGCAGCACCCTACTACGCTGTGTGCGCAGCCTTAATATCAGCGGCTCATGTAGTAACAGGCAACAACGTTCACCATCATGTCAGGAGCCCAGTCTGGAGCAGCAATGGTTTCAACTCAACAGGACAGGCAGAAATGGACCATACAAAAACAAAACCCTACACCCGCCCCTTCAACCAATTACAAGTTCTATGATCATACTAAGATTTAACATAACATGTTCTGTACTATGGCAGTTGGGATTACAGCACAAGCAGAGTCGCATAAGAATAGGATCCGATTACATACACAGCTACAGTGCTATTCTGTTGACTGGGTTGAATCCAAAATTATTACTTGTTCTGGTACTTACATAAATAAAGTTGTACATACGACTCAGATGAGACTATTATACAAACTCATGAGAAAATTACAGGATATACAGTTTGCAGGGTTTCTTTTCGGTGGTGAAATGGAGTGTTGAAAGCACCTTGCCAACATAGGTTACAACAATAAAACAATTACAATTACAAGTTACTTAAACATATGGTGCATAATTGAATGCATTTGCCTCAGAAAATTCTAACATCCAGATGCAGTGTTCCTTACAGTTTCCACCTTTGACAAGCAATATGGCGCCCCATAAACTCAACGAGTTGGAGACCAAAAATACAGATTTATTGCATTAAAAGGGGAGCTCGTCAATGAAGCCCTTACACAAACACACACAACACATGCATTAATTGGCCAGGAAACGACGGCAGCTTAGCAGGAAAGCAAGCCTTCCTGTGGGGAACATCTAAGTGAACAAACGTCTACATCTCTAAATAAAGCTATGACAAATGAAGACCCTCTGTGGGCTTTAGCTGACTGCAAGAAGCAGCAGGTATCGACACAATGTACAAAGCACATTCAAGCAGTCCCCATGAAAACATTTTGTTTGATGAATGCTGCAAGGCGGAGCACAGTTTCAGAGAAGAGAGTCCACCTTTAAGAATCTTGGGCATTTTACAAATCCCTTTACCACAATCCAGGATCAGTTTTTCACCTAAAGTAATCATTGGCTCGACGATGAAGCGGAGGCCATGTACAAGCCAGGTTCTGCAAGCCTGCAAGAGATACGAATGCCTACTGTATTCAGGGTCCGCAACAAAAACACCACTTGAAACAGTAGTGTTGGAATTGCTAGCCCTCTTCAGTGTCTACGGCTGGCCAGCCCTTTGCTTCCTGGTTCTCACGCTGCCTTTCTATGCATCCCGGCGTCTCGGTGGATGCACTGACTTCGCAGCATGGAGTTAGCAACAAAACATTTAGATGGCTGCTAGATCAGTCTCCTCAATGTGAATGTGGTGTAACAGCTAGAGCAATTGACTTTTAAACTGGGGAACAGGGATGCTGAACATCATGTTATTGTTAGGAAAAGAAATGCAACAAAGAGCTTGATATGTCCAGAGGGGCAAACAGTGTTGAGGGGGTTGGGGCATGAATAGGTGCCCTCTGGCATTTGATGTTGGCCTTTGATCTTGGCCTTTGAATGCTTATCACATCTAACCAAGACAACAGCATGATTTACAACCCTGTTTACAGAAATTGGCATTTGAGCGATGAATGCTCTGCAAATGAAAAGGGAAGTGTCACCAAACAGGAGCAGGAAACGTAGAAAAAAGTTCCCCAAAATGAATAGATCAACAACCAAAGCATAAAGATACAGTACTTGATCACTGCTCTGTGGTAGGAAACAAAAACCAAAAAGGAGGGACAACAAGGCAGGATTGACCACTAGCAAGTAAGGATTGATTTTGAAACAAACAAATGAAAAGAAGTGGGCGGGGTTTAAGTATATAGTAAAGAATGTACAACAGGTCTCAAAAACTCGACCTAAATACCTAGTGAATCTGGCATTCCTAGACACAGTGCCAGGGAGGGCTAGCACATGGTCCCATTCTGCATCGCTGAACACTCTGTCCAGCCCCACTTCTCATTTCTTTCTCACTTTTAAACTGCTTTTAGGCTAAACAAAATGTGCTGAATGCATGTTTATGTCTTGCATACAAACACCTTTTGGATGTGTCTTGTCAAAAGGCCTCTTGAGGACCATATCAAAAACTTACAGGGGGTTAGAGCCAGCTTATTGGTTACCATTGGTTGGCTTTCTTGTCACTCTCAATTGCTTGTTTTATTAAATAGATTTCCTTTCTCTTCTTGTTTGTCCCTCCTCTGGAATATAGTTTTTTTACCATCCTTTCAATTGGACGACTTGTATCCTCCTCACCCGTGAGGGTCTCAAGGCGCTGGGGGGGCTGGGGGGGCTGCAAGTCCTGATGGGCACTAAGGTTCAGTTAAAGAACCAGGTCTTGAGATCCTTCCTGAATTGGGTAAGCGACAGCGATAACCTGAGGTGGAGAGGCAGGGTGTTTCTGAGCTGTTATTTACCATTTCAAGATGAGTGTCCACCATCTCAGAATGATGAATAGAAACAAGAACCATGTATGTTGATACATGGGCTCCCTAGTGTCATGATGCATATGTGTGGATGCGTGATGTCACATGCGCGGGTATGTGTATTGCACTTTTTTTCTACTTTTTTTGTGCCAATGCTGTTCAGCATTGGAAATACTGTTTTTTGCCAATGCTTAATGGCATCTAAAAAGAAATTGGCAAAGCCAATAAGTCTTCAAAAGTGCTTGTTTTAAAAAAAAGTTATTGTTTCACATTCCGTGGCGGCCAACACAATTAAGTGTTAGTGGGGCAGGTGGAGTGGGCACGAGGGACTGGGGGAGTGGGAATGCGCGTGGGGTAATAATTAAAAAAGAAGGAAAAACAATGATCTTAACATTACGGCCGCCTCCAGCGACGCATCACGCATCAGTGAACTTCCTTTTCCCAGCAGGCACTGGGGCAGCGTCACAGACTCCATGTGCAATACCCATGCTGCTCTTCTGTGAGAGCAGCGTGGGAATTGGCCTGAGTGGGCTGAGAAGACGCTCCGCTCAGGCCTGGGAGTCTGTGGGGTCTTTCGAGCCCGGCTGCTCAATGCAGCCGGGCTGGAGAAACCTAAGGTTGCAGGTGTGTTTGGCCAGCCTGAGACGGGTGGCCAAACACACATGTGCACTTAGAAGTGAACAGAGAACTCCACCTCAACCCCCCATACCTCGGCCCACCCCTCCCTACATACGGTGGCTCAGAGCGGGCAACTGAAAATAAAACATTAGTAAAATATTGTATATTTTTCACTTGCTGGCTCTGAGCCAGTGGACGACGCTCCTCCGCCATTGCAGAGGAGTGGCCTCTGTTCTCATTGTTACCTCCTTAAGTGACATAGCTCTTCTGGGTCATTCTCATAAACAAAGTGGAGGCTGCCAGTGGGATGGAGGGTAAAAACACTAAGAGGCCAGGTCACACTCATACCGTGTTTCTTAAATGGAAGTGAATGTAGTTTTGGGTCCCTCTGGATAAGGGAGGCCCAGGTCCCTCGCTCGCGCCCATTTAATACTCATCATTGTAAAATGCCATTCAGTTTCTCTCTCCCACTAGCATCCCTTCATCCTATTACTCTTACTCCCATTGTCTTGCTCACCACTCTTTTCCCTCTCCGATTCCTCCATTTCCATCAATCTGCATTCTGTCCTTGTCTCCGAACAGCGGCTACCAATCCAGAGTCTTCCTCTACCCTTCTCCTGCCTCTCACAAGCCACATGGCGACGAGGCCTCCATTCACCATTTATATAAGTGCTGAGGTGGGTGCTTGAGGTAAGTAGTTGTGTTACAACCCTGGCAGAGCCACCTGCTGCTTTGGTCCATGTGACTGTGCTGAAGAGACTCATTTAGGAAGTAGGAGGCAGTGATAACACACCCAGCAAAAGTGAAAGAATTTTCACCTCTGCTGGCAAAGTTACATTATGCAGGTTGGAGTGCTCCCTGCCACCTAATTAAAAGCCCATTTTAGGGCACTTTTGGTGCCCCATCGCAGCTGCCTTATGGAAGCACCGGCCTTGGTCAAACCTTTCATGCAAAACTCCTAAGTGGCCTCATTAAGGATCCAACCTCATTTTACACACATTTGACTTGTAAAAATGACAGCAGTTAAGATTTACAGGGGGCACCCCATTCAAAGTGGCTGCACCAAACCCACAGGCTTATATTCATCCATACATTAGCACTGACTGCATAAACGTCCTCTCTCTCACTCGCTTTCACTTCAAAGTCACCCAAAGGCGCAACAACAAAACACGATTACATGACAACTCTGGTCTTATGCACAATATTCAAACACTACCCATGTAGGCCAAGTGACAGACACGTGCTCCTGCAACCAGAACACTGCAACAGAACAGTGTGTGGCATGTTCACCAATCCCCCCTGGCTCCTGCTCCAAGGTATGAAGCCCCATGGAAATGCAACTATAACATAATATCAAGTAGATCACCAACTATAATCCACAAGATTTGTTTATTAACATTTTTATAAATTCAGTGTTATGTGAATGTAATATTTTTGTCCTGTAACTGCATTTCATACAGAACTTTTATATGAATGTTTTTTAGTTTTCGATATTTATTTTAATTTCGTAATAATGTTAAATAATCACACAATAAAGTTCGCAGCACCCATATTCCACAGCCATAGGCCTTCTCATAGCATTTCTTTCACGGCTCCTTTATGGTTTTGGCAAAGATGAATCCAAGAAAAAAGATGAAGTGCAGAAAAGGGAATGTCCGCAGTAGCCTTGTCCGCAGTAGCCTTGTCCACAGTAGCCGTGTCCGCAGTAGCCTTGTCCGCAGTAGCCTTGTCCGCAGTAGCCTTGTCCACAGTAGCCTTGTCCGCAGTAGCCTTGTCCACAGTAGCCTTGTCCGCAGTAGCCTTCTCCGCAGTAGCCTTGTCCACAGTAGCCTTGTCCGCAGTAGCCGTGTCCGCAGTAGCCGTGTCCGCAGTAGCCGTGTCCGCAGTAGCCTTGTCCGCAGTAGCCTCCTCCGCAGTAGCCTTGTCCACAGTAGCCTTGTCCGCAGTAGCCTTGTCCGCAGTAGCCGTGTCCGCAGTAGCCTTGTCCGCAGTAGCCTTGTCCGCAGTAGCCTTGTCCGCAGTAGCCGTGTCCGCAGTAGCCTTGTCCGCAGTAGCCTTGTCCGCAGTAGCCTTGTCCGCAGTAGCCTTGTCCCCAGTAGCCTTGTCCGCAGTAGCCTTGTCCGCAGTAGCCTTGTCCGCAGTAGCCTTGTCCGCAGTAGCCGTGTCCGCAGTAGCCGTGTCCGCAGTAGACTTGTCCGCAGTAGCCTTGTCCGCAGTAGCCTTGTCCGCAGTAGCCTTGTCCGCAGTAGCCTTGTCCGCAGTAGCCTTGTCCGCAGTAGACTTGTCCGCAGTAGCCTTGTCCGCAGTAGCCTTGTCCACAGTAGCCGTGTCCGCAGTAGCCTTGTCCGCAGTAGCCTTGTCCGCAGTAGCCTTGTCCGCAGTAGCCTTGTCCGCAGTAGCCTTGTCCGCAGTAGACTTGTCCGCAGTAGCCGTGTCTGCAGTAGCCTTGTCCACAGTAGCCTTGCTTGCGTTGCCTGTCCTGACAGCCATGGTTTCTGCGTGGTGGAAGCGGATTAACCTTTATGCTTTTATTGTCCATGGTAGCAGCAGCAGTTCTCCCCCTCCTCGGCGCAGGAGTGAAAAATAAACATTTCTTCAAACAGAAATCTTGATAAAAAGGCGCATAATCCCCAGGCTGCAGCCTTTGATTCCCACTCCCATTCATCTTCAGGAAATCAAGTGCAGAGAGTTGTCAAAGCACATAGAAGGTCAGCGTTTCAAAGAGAAGAGGCGTTTAAGCGCATGAAGTGTATTGATGAATGTGTAGGAAGGAGCCTGCCATCAACCGAGGGGGTGCAGTTGTCTTCAGTCACTGCTGCTCTTTCACACTATGGCTCACGCGCCCTTACACGAGGCTAGGGCTTGCTTGCACACTAACCTTTTGCGAATGTAATCTTTTTTTGCAAACTGGCCCATGTACAGATAGGTCAGTTCACAAAAAACTGAATTGCAGGGGTTGCAATTTTCCACCTATCTGTAGCTGGCTACAACCAATGGGAGGTGGCCTGCAAGTGACAGCTGTCTACCATACCTGCGATTGCTTCCATTTTTAGGTTTCGCCTGCACAGCGCTTGCTCTGTGCTTGTAAACTCTATTGTTTTTAACATACTTTAAAAGGGACTTGCATCCCGCCTTCACTTTCTATTGGTCTGTATGCTTGCCAGTTTAAATACCTCGGCTCCAAGGGCTGTAGCCTGTGTTTCCTTCTGTGTCTCTCTTATCACTTTCGCGTGGCCTAACTACTCATTCCCATACGGGTTGGTGGTACGAACTCTTTTCTTTTAGCTAACGCTGCATACCTCTTACTGTTTACATTTTGCCTCTAAACACCTAATATTGCTATATTTCCCTACTAAACAGGCAGTCATAATTACATTGCAATTACCTTGCAGATAAAAGGGACTTGATTTAAATGGTGCAGCAGGGCCAAAAGCTCTAGGGCCCCCACTAAACCAAGATTATTCCTAAATTATACTACTAAGCAGACAGTCACAAGTGCAGTTATCTAGCAGGTACTAGGGTTATATAACAATGGTGCAGCAGGTGCAGTGACATCAGGACCAAAAGCTCTAGGCACACCACTAAACACCTAGTATTGCTATATTGTACTACTAAACAGGCAGTCACAAGTGCAGTTCCCTTGCAGGCAATGGGTTCATGATTGAAATGGTGCAGCAGGTGCAGTGGCACTGGGGACAAAAACTCCTCTAAATACCAAATATTGCTATATTTGACTACTAAACAGACAGTCACAAGAGCCGTTATCTAGCAGGCACTAAGGTCATGATATCAATAGTGCAGTAGGTGCAATTGCACTGGCCCAAAAGTTGTCAGAACGCCCCTAAACACCAAATATTGCTAAATTTAACAACTAAACAGGCAGTCACAAGTGCAGTTACCTTGCCAGCACTAGGGTCATAATGTCAATGGTACCGCAGGTGCAGTGACACTGGGGCCCAAAGCACTAGGAATTCCTCTAAGCACTAAATATTGCTATATTTTACTACTAAACAAGCAGTCACAAGTGCAGTTACCTTGCAGGCAATATGGTCATGATTGAAATGGTGCAGCAGGTGTAGTATCACCAGGGGCAAACATTGTCATAACTTCTCTAAACACAAGATAGTGCTAAATTCTACTACTAAACAGGCAGTAACTTATGCAGTTATCTTGCAGACACTATTGTCTTGATTTAAATGGTGCAAGAGGTGCAGTGGCACCGGTCCCAAAATTGGGGGAACCTTTTTTCTTACATTAAGGCTGCACAGCGTTTACTGTTTACCAATTCTTATTTTCCCCTGACTGCACACATTTAAAACATGCTTGTTTAACTCTGCTTTAGTGGGAGGAGCTTCTAACTATTTTTTACATTCTTTATGATATTCTTCTGCTAAGGAAATTTAATTTATTTTCTGTGTCATCTGATTGTCGCTAATAAAACAGTTTTTTTTCTGTGTCATGTGTTTGTTGTCGGCACATTATGTAGTGTAAACCTGAACTAAGTGATTGCAATTCTTTACATGAGCATGCTCCGTGGTGCTCTGAAAGGATGTTTAGCCTCCTTTCTCCTTTGGGATAGTTTCTGTATAACATTACAGCGCCAGACAACTGCCGCAGAGTCTTGGATTGTAAACACAGTCATGTGCCTGTTCTAAAATTATTCCCCGAGTTTTGTGATTGCAGTCTGTTCCTTCTAATGGCCAGGAAGGGAGGCTGTATGGTTTCAAGAGCAGTGAAGTTGAAAATTCCAGCTGCTGGGCGTTGCTCTCGCATTGCGTCAAAGCTTGTCTTTGTGAGCAAGCGTGTTTGCTGACTGTATGGGATGTATGATACTGTGTGTTTTTTTGGAAGGTATCTATTGTTTTCGAACACTTTTAAATTAAAAAAACAGTCTTTTTCTTCTATGGTGTGAGTTATCTACTTTTTTAACACCGAGCATTTAGCTTAGTAAGCAGGTAGGTGGTAAGACTGGCTTTTTTCAGACTGGCCTTATTGTCAAAATGTATTGTTCTAGCACATAAAACATGTCATATCATTTGCTGTATTTTCAGTTGGCCATATGAATAAGCAACGTAGTAATTGAGCGATACTCTGTAAAATGAAGCAGGAGGTATTTCCAAATAGTGAGAATTTTGCAGTTCACCTTTCTGTGGATGTAAAATGCATTCATTTTTATTTGTATACTTTTAATGCATGGTATCTTAGCTTAATAATTGCTAAAAAATAGTTTGAGTTCTCCAAAGTAATCTTAATAGCCGCCTGTATTTTCGTTGTTATATAATATAAAGAACACCAATTGCACATTCTTAAAGCAGGCAAAGTACAGATTTATAGCAGTCACTAGCATCAGGATTTCATTGGTGCAGCAGGTGCAGTGGCAACAGGACTTACTGTAACAAATGCCTTAAAAAAATACAGTATTTGTTAAGACATATAAACTTCAAAGTATATAGCACAATCATTGAAAATGTCACAGTGTACTGTTTAAATAAGAAAAATTGTAAACCATAAGTAACACATTGCCAATGACAATGCAAGTGCAAATATTTACATTGGGCTCAAGTTGGATGTCGGGTGGAGAGCCTTCCGACGGAGGCGTTCTGCCTGACATCCAGGGTTTCCACGTATGATGATGATGACGGTGGTCGGAGGGAAACGCGCGGGGGGATTCCACTTCTCTTTCGACGGCCTCACAGAGTCCGTCAGAAGAGGAGTGGAATTGTAATCCCTTGAATGACGGCAGAGCCAGCCTAGGGTCCGCAGTTGGTGTTACGATGTCGGTTCTGACAGCCTTTACCTGTTGGTCTTTCTGACATGGAAAGGCAGAGAGTGACTTTGGGGGCCACTAGAGGGGGTCCTAATTCCCCCTGGCCCTCCATTATGGGTCCTGGGGGGCACCTAAGGTGCCCTTCTAATTATCTCTGCACCGTGTGGCAGGCTCCGGTTGGAGGCTGAGGGGGCACCATATTGATCCTTGCACCTTGTGGCAGGCACCTTGAGGTGCCTGCCACGGTGTGCATGGAGGAACCGCACCTCCCATTTCACTATGGGAGCATGCATTACGGCCCGTTTACAGCCGTAATACATGCTCCTACAGTGAAATATAGGAATGCGACCGAACTGTGTTTAGTCGCATCCTAATGAGGCGGTCAGGACCGCTGACTGGGTGTCCGTCGGTCCCAGGACAGATTCGGTGTAGAGCAGAAGGGATTCAGCCCGACATAAAAATCAGGCCCTAAATATTTATTAAAATATTAATAATAATGAACTATTACTAAAATTATCATATTTAATTGCCTCCCCAACCTTTATCCATACAAAACAAACTACCTAATAAATACATTAAAAAAATATTATTCAAATCTTTTTCATAATTAACTGTCAATTAAAAAATTATTATTATTATTAATAATTAACTCCAAAATTGTATTACCTTTAATTAACTTCCTACCCTTCACTCCTACAAATGCCGCAAATCACACCTAATATATATTGAAAAGAATATCTTAATTACATATTTTATATAAATATTTATCATTTCAATAATAATTATCAATTACCATTATCAATTAATTATTATAAATGATTTCCTCCACACCCTTTTCCCATACAAAAAGAAACAACACAAAAACAATTGTATTACACAATTTACATAACTAATTATCAGTTAAATAATTAATAATTGATTGAATTACCTTCCACCAATACCCCCACAAAACATACAACCTCCACTTAAAACTTTTTGTTTTTAAATTATACAATTCACAAACTAATTATCAATTAAATATTGAATATTAATTTACATTAAAAAAAATTATATTGAATTTACTTCCCATCTCATACTACTACAAAATACACAACCCTCACCTCCAATTTTAATAAAAAAACCTAATTATTATACATTTAAAATAATTATTTATCAATGAAATACAAAATATTAATTAAAAGTTAATCATTAATTAATTATAATTAATGTACTTTCCACCCTGTACCTCTATAAACCTCACATCCTGCTGCAGTACTAAAACTGAAAAAGAAAATATAAAATGAAATTTCAAAACTACTATCAATTATAAAACATATTAAAAACATTAACAACAATTAGACAACATATCATAACATTTTCTATTAAAATACATACTAAAATACATAAAAATAGTTAAAAGATGATATAATTAAGAACTATATTTTAGTAAACTGTATTAATGATTTTTATATTTTTGTAAACATATATTAATGATTTTGATATTGTTAAAATCGACATTACTTACCTTAAAATCGATATTCTTTTGACAACAATATTCTTGCACACAATATTTCCATGTGACGATATTTCAGCCTCGATATTTCTGTCTGAGTTATTTTGTTTTGTCTAGAAACCAATCTAGGAGCAAGGACTGAAATCATTTGGAAAAAGCACTGGTCCTCAACACAACATGTTCAAATCGGTCTTTATATCTCTGAAGCAAACTTGGGCAGTTGTTGAAGATGATTGGATATCAAAGTGAAAACTGAACACTGACTCTGTTTTTAAATTATAAAAGAGGGCCATGGCTCTGCTGATCCTTATTACAAACACTGATATCCAGCTACGCTTTGAACAATCTCTCCAGGGTTACACTTAATACCTGTTAATTCGACCCAAAGGGCACATCACATAATTTAGTTTTAGGTAAGCAAAATGATCCAACTATATTTTATAAATAAAGAAAAGAATTAGGTTAAATAACCTAATTATGAAAACCACATTGAAGCTCTGATCCAGTCTGAGAGTTATCATCAAGCCTTTGACCTTTTCTTTAAATACTACCTGAAGAGCAACAAAGAAAGAAGGACCACATCTTGTCAGGAATGCATCAATTTCTGCGAGGGATAACTCTGGACTCAGGTGATAATCCACCAATCTTCCATTTGGGCCTTCCTGACAGGTGCAAAGGTAGCCTAATCTCCCTAATCAGTCTGAAACTGGGAAAGATGGGTACAAACGTAAGGGAAGGCAAAAAAGAATCACACAACACCAGCTAAAGGCCAATCACTAGAATGTCCCTCAGTTTGTATGGAATGGATGGTGTTGTAATAAGTGATTTCAGAGTCGAGGTTGAAGGCCATGAAAGATCTAAAGGCACAACGACAATTAATACATATGTGGGGATCACATTTTCCCTCACAACAATTGTTATGTGCCAAATCTCGCCCGCTGCACACTCCGTAAGACGAACGGACCAAGACGCCTTTTGGGAGAGGACCGTTGTCCGTCTCCGCGAGATGCGGGAGTTTAGGAGGACCTAAGCTCCCGTACTACCCTTCCCAGCCTCCTTAGCTCACGCAAAGCACGCGCACAGGAAGTGACGCGGCGCGGGTCCGGCCGGATACGTAAGCCGGAGCTGGTGGAAGGAACAGGGCAGATTATTCCGGACTTGCAGGTGAACGCCGCGGATGCCGCGGGTACAACGGAAAACGCCTTCCAGATCTCCCGGGTGGAGGTAAGGGTGTCGGTGACACCGCCTAGAGTCATTTTCTGTTACTAAGTGTTACAGCGCTATCGGAGGATATCGCTGTGCAGAAGTCACAGGTACTTTGCATAAGGGTGACGGTGACACCGCCTACAGTCATTTTTTGTTACGAGGTACTCCAACGCTATCGGCGGATATTGCTATGCAAAAGCCACAGGTACTTCACATCAGGGTGTCGGTAACACCGCCTAGAGTCATTTTCTGTTACTAAGGGCTCCAGTGCTAGCTGCTGCTATCGCATCGTAGAGAACATAGAAACCTTTGCACATCGTTTGCTACGAAAGCAAGGGAACTCGGAGCTAGCTTGTTTTGGGACATTGGATGCTGGGACTGGTATTTCCCTACCAGGTGGTATATCATACCTAAACCCCACGGGTACCTTGGATGGGTATTGGTGATTAAGATGGTTATAGATGCATGACCAGTGAATTAAGCAATCCAAAAACATGCCAAATGTTTTACGTGTGTATTGTTTCATCTTAGCAGGGGAGATATGAGAGGTCGCTGAGGCTAAAGCATAATCCCTTCTTCCCTTGTGAGGCCCACAGTCACAGAATGAAGAGCTTTGTTTATGTTTATATGTTCGTTTGTCCACAGTTCATCCTCTGAGTATTACCTGTGTGTGATACGAGTGACAGACAAAACCAGGTATCCCATAGAAGGCCTGATGACGACAAAATCGTCCTTCTTGTTATAGCTGCCACAAAAGAGTTCTTTGTCTTTACAGGTAGATACGCATATGTTTCAACAAGGAAGGTGTGAGATAAACTGTATTGGTGCCACGCTCAGAGTGTCTTAATTATCGTTTCTTTCCACAGGTCTCCCTTCTCGCTGTTCCCTTCCTTTCCTTCCCCCGATTGACACCCTTTAATGTCCGTGCTTTTATAGCAACTCGGAGATTAAGGTTGTCAATAGGTGGACCCCAATTGAGCAACAAACCGATCCTGAGAGGCCTCCGAGGGACCGTGACAGAATAATCTGCCCACTTAAATATACCTCTCCCGGTCAGTTCGTTGTTGCGATGGCCACCTTGGAAGACGTAATAGTCACGTTAGGAGCACTACAACAGGAGATCACAGACTCTAGGGTTGAAATAGCGGCTTCTAGGGCTGAAACCGTGGCTCTGCAGGAAACGGTTAACAGACTACAGAGAAATCCCTTTGACGCACAGTCAGGTAGAGGTCTGGGTGGGAGCCCTTTTCAGTTTGGAACCTCCTCTGTCCCCTCCCCTTTTACAGTTGAGATGCCCACACCCATTCCTTTGGCGGCCTCAGAACATTTCTACGGGGAGGCTTCTAAAGTACAAGTCACAGGTGCTATTGCATTTCTCTTGTAAACCCAAGGCCTTTCCCATGAATCAAGCTAGAGTGGCCTTTATGATTTCGTATCTGACAGGAGATGCAGCCCAATGGGCTGTACCTTATGTGCGCCGTGACGACCCACTTTTGTACGACTGGGAAGCATTTCGGAAAGAATTTGAGACAGTGTTTGACCGTAGGGCGTCTTCCTTTTCAGCGGATAGAGAACTTTTAGACCTTAAGCAAGGTAACAAGGACTTGGTGGTGTACATCAACACCTGGTAGCAGAAACCCAATGGCCTGAGGAAAAGAGGGCCGCTCTGTTTTATCAAGGGCTGAAGGATGAAATGAAAGACGTGCTAGCTCAGATCGATCCTCAGCCCTCCACATGCATAGATCTTATAAACCTCACTCTAAGATTGGATTATCGTATGGGGGAACGCAGAGGGGATAGGAAGAGAGTTGAACGCCAGCCTATGCGATTTGAGAAAGGTAGAGGGCCGGGGGAGGGGGCTGTGCTGGCAGTGGAACCTATGGACATAGGTACCGTTCGAGCCCCACTGACCCAAGCCGAAAGAGAAATCAGGAGAAACACAGGCCTCTGCATGTATTGCGGAAAAAAGGGGCATTTCGTCAAGGAATGCTTGGCCAAACCCCGAACAAGCGTAGGGGTTAAGAGGGTATCTGGGATGTACTCTGAGAGCCCACAGGAAAACTGATAAACCCGAGGAAAACAGAAGGGTAGTCCGTGGGTGGTTTACACATCCCTTCCACGATGAATACACTTGCCTTGTCCTCTCAACATTTGTTTTTAACAGTTAAGCTCAAGACACCTAAGGGATGGCAGAACATTGAGGCTATGGTCGACTCAGGAGCCACTGGATGTTTATGGACCAAGGGACTGCTAGACAGTTAAGCCTAGGGTTGATGGCCAAAGACAGCCCCAAAGAGGTCTTGGCGGTGGATGGAAAGACCCTGAGTACAGGCCCTATTAGGTTCCACACGGATAGCTTACTAATGAGTTGTGGAGAAGGGCATACCGAATGGTTGTGTTTCAACGTTATTAAAGCCCCTCAATACGGGGTAATTCTAGGCCTTCCGTGGTTGAGATTACATAACCCGGTTATTAATTGGAAGGACAACAGGGTGGAGTTTGGCGATTCATGGTGTAAAGAACACTGCTATGATGAAAAAAGTAGGTCAGCAATCAATACATGGGAGGCACATAAAGTAGCAACTGCGGCAGAAACAAATGTACGGCTGCCTTCTTGATATCTTGAATATCAAGATGTGTTCTGTGAGAAACTAGCAGATACCCTTCCCCCACACAGGCATTACGATTGACGGATTGATTTACTGCCAGGGGCTGTAATACCTTGTGGGAGATTACATGCATTAACAGAAGCAGAAAACACTCACTTAAGGGAATATTTAGACAAATACTTAGAGAACGGGTTCATACGCCCTTCGAGATCTCCGTCTGCCTCTCCGCTCTTTTTTATCCCTAAGGCCAACGGAGAAAAGAGAGCCTGCATAGACTTTCGGGCATTGAACAGTGTGACGATTAAAAACAGGTATCCATTGCCATTGATACCAGTTCTTTTGGAACAGGTTAAATCAGCCACCATCTACACACGCCTAGATTTAAAAGGAGCATATCACTTGGTAAGAGTACAGGAGGGGGACGAGTGGAAGACGGCCTTCCGCACCAGATACGGGCTCTATGAGTACACGGTGATGCCCTTCGGCCTGTGCAACGCTCCCGCGGCGTTTTAATACTTTGTTAACGAGGTGCTGCAGGAGATTTTGGACAGGTTCGTGGTGGCATACATCGATGACATCCTAATATATTCCTCCTCAGTAGATGAGCATAGGGCCCATGTGTGTCAGGTGTTTGAAGCCCTAAGACGGAATAAACTATACTGTAAACTCAGCAAGTGTGAGTTCCACGTGGAAGAAGTGGAATTCCTAGGAGTTATGCTGACGCCCTCCGGACAGGTCATGTCTGAGAGAAAGATCCGAGCGGTGAAAGACTGGCCACAACCTACCGCTGTTAGAGAAATTCAATGTTTCCTCGGATTTGCGAATTTTTATCGCAGATTTATCAACCATTTTTCTACTGTGGTAGCTCCCATTACTAAACTGTTGAGGAAAAATGAACCCTTTCGTTGGACAACAGAAGCCAAGACCTCCTTCCAGTGTTTAAAGACTGCCTTCATCACAGCCCCTGTATTGACCCATCCTGATCCTGAGAGCCCTTACATAGTGGAAGCGGATGCCTCCGATGTCGCTGTGGGTGCCATTTTCTCGCAAAGACATAAGACGACGGGCCAACTCCATCCGGTTGCCTACATGTTGCGTAAACTAAATCTGGCAGAAACCCGGTATACCATAGCTGAAAAGGAGCTACTAGCCATAAAAGAGGCGTTTAGTGATTGGAGACATCTGCTGTTGGGAGCCAAACACGTGGTGACTGTATACACGGATCACCGCAACCTGCAGTTTATGCGGTCCACTCGGATGTTATCTCCTAGACAATTACGCTGGATGCTTTTTTTCTCAGAATTTCCTTACCTAGTCACGTATCGACCTGGGGCGGAAAACAAGAAGGCGGATGCCTTGCCTCGCAAAGACACCCCCGCTGACAATCAGATAGAACAACTTCATTCCGTTCTGGACCCCAAAAAAGCTGTTGGGGCTCTGCAAACCGACATCTTCCTCCAGAAAATAACTCAAGGGATAAAGAACCGATGCTGGAGGAAATGGTTACAAGAACACACGCAGTGGAAGGTGATCAATGGTCTCCCGATGAAAGGCAAACAATTGCTAGAACCCAATCAAGCCTTACAGAAGGAGGTGCTACAGTGGTGTCACAACACGCCCAGTGCTGGACATAATGGTATCAGGAAAACCCTCGATAGTATCTATCGCCAGTTCTGGTGGCCTACGGTGGTGGAAGACACCACAGACATGATACACCGGTGTGAGACATGTGTAACAGCTAAAACAGACCATGGAAAACCCCGAGGGCTGTTACAACCCCTACCAACACCGTTGATACCATGGGAAACTATCTCCATAGACTTCATTGTGTGTCTACCACAGGATCAGGGATATACCGCCATCGTGGTGGTGGTGGACAGTCTCACCAAGATGGGACATTTCATAGCTTGTGCAAAAGAACCCACGTCTGGACAATTAGCCAAACTACTATTGTTTCATGTGATAAGGCTCCATGGACTTCCAGCCAATATTGTTTCCGACAGGGGCCCTCAATTCACTGCGAGGTTTTAGAGAGCATGGTGCTCGGCGTTACATGTGAAGACATCCAAAACCACCAGTTTCCACCCTCAGTCAGACGGGCAGACTGAGAGACTGAATCAAACCCTCAAGCAATATTTACAGTGCTATGTGGAGAAGAATTCAGATGCTTGGGTGGACCTCTTATGCCTGGCGGAAGTGGCCTATAACAGCGCCAAACATCAATCCACACAGTTTACGCCCGTTTACAGCAATTACGGGTACCATCCCCGCTTCATCTCCTTGATCCACCCCGCAAACACACAGGACATACCGGATGTACAGGCCAGAATGAAACTCTTTCAACAGACCTTAAAAGACACCCATAGAAACCTGGAAAAAGCCAAGGGTACCTACAAGATCATGGCTGATAAACACCGCCAACCAAACCCAGTCTACAAGGTGGGAGATGCAGTGTGGTTATCTACAAAGAACATTCGGTTTCGTAAATACAGCGTGTTCAATCCCAAATTTATCGGTCCCTATAAAATACAAAACGTGATATCGCCCTTGGACATGTTGTTAGCGCTCCAAAAAACAATGAAGATACATCCGGTTTTTCATGTGTCATTACTGAAACCATCCTACACACCCATAAAGAAAAGACAATCACCCATATGGGTCAACCACGAGCCGGAGTATGAAGTTCAGGCAATCCTGGATTCCAAAATGAGGGGGTCCAAGTTATGGTATCTGGTATCTTGGAAAGGATACGGGGTGGAAGAGAACTCGTGGGAACCCGCAGCGGGAATGCATGCTTCTCGTGCATAAAAGCATTTCATGCTCACTACCCCAACAAACCTGGCTCGTGTCAGCAGTCGTTGGGAGAGGGATGTACTGTTATGTGCCAAATCTCGCCTAAGCTCCCATACTACCCTTCCCGGCCTCCTTAGCTCACGCAAAGCGTGCGCACAGGAAGTGACGCGGCGCGGGGCCGGCCGGCTAAGTAAGCCGGAGCCGGTGGAAGGAACAGGGCAGATTATTCCGGACTTGCAGGTGAACGCCGTGAACGCCGTGGACGCTGCGGGAACAACAGAAAACGGCTTCCAGATCTCCCAGGTGGGGGTAAGGGTGTCGGTGACACCGCCTAGAGTCATTTTCTGTTACTAAGTGTTACAACGCTATCGGAGGATATCGCTGTGCAGAAGCCACAGGTACTTTGCATAAGGGTGTCGGTGACACCGCCTAGAGTCATTTTTTGTTACGAGGTACTCCAACGCTATCGGTGGATATTGCTATGCAAAAGCCACTGGTACTTTACATCAGGGTGTCGGTGACACCGCCTAGAGTCATTTTCTGTTACTAAGGGCTCCAACGCTACCTGCTGCTATCGCATTGTAGAGAACATAGAAACCTTTGCACATCGTTTGCTATGAAAGCAAGGGAACTCAGAGCTATCTTGTTTTGGGACATTGGATGCTGGGACTGCTATTTCCCTACCAGGTGGTATATCAAACCTAAACACCACGGGTACCTTGGATGGGTATTGGTGATTAAGATGGTTATAGATGCATGACCAGTGAATTAAGCAATCCAAAAACATGCAATAAACAAAACAAGATTTCGTCTTAGCAGGGGAGATATGAGAGGTCGCTGAGGCTAAAGCATAATCCCTTCTTCCCTTGTGAGGCCCACAGTCACACTCTTTATGGTGGGTAAGGTATGCCTAGTAGAGCAGTGTTTCGATATAGGAAGAATGAAGTGCTTTGTTTATGTTTATATGTTCGTTTGTCCACAGTTCATCCTCTGAGTATTACCTGTATGTGATACGAGTGACAGACAAAACCAGGTAGCCCATAGAAGGCCTGTTGATGGCAAAATCGTCCTTCTGGTTATAGCTGCCACAAAAGAGTTCTTTTTCTTTACAGGTAGATATGCATATGTTTCAACAAGGAAGGTGTCAGATAAACTGTATTGGTGCCACGCTCAGAGTGTCTTAATTATCGTTTCTTTCCACAGGTCTCCCTCTCCGCTGTTCCCTTCCTTTCCTTCCCCTGATTGACCCCCTTTAATGTCCGTGCTTTTATAGCAACTCGGAGATTAAGGTTGTCAATAGGTGGACCCCAATTGAGCAACGAACCGATCCTGACCTCCGAGGGACCGTGACAACAATGGTAACTGTCGTAACCCTGACAGTCATCTGCAGGTGTCCACAAGGCACACCAACCCCTCGGGCTTCGTCGCAATGTTCTCCACAAAAAGTACCTTGTGACATGGGTCCAGGTAGCCAACAACCTCGGACAGTGGGCGCAATATCAGGCACTGTCATCCTCCTGATCAGAAGGTCAAAGACAGTCTCAGCTCCCAGCTAAGGTTTCCTCAAAGCCCCTCGGAGATCACGCGCACTGGAGTACAAGCTAGCACAGGTCCCCTTGGTTGCAAGCTTCCTCCGCACTCCTGGAACTCCTCACATACCGGCACCTCAGCTGGTTGCTGATCTTTATGAACACAGTCCTCTGCACAGTGTGATGATGGTGGACGTTAAGATGCCCCTTGCCTTAACTAACAATCACTTCTACCCGTTTCCACCGCACCCAGCATGGTTTTTACAATCTCGTGGAAATTGTGAGATCCTTTGTGTCCATGGGATCTCTTGGACACAAGGCCAGGTCGCTGGCCCTTAGAGAGTATTTCAGGACCTGGGCCACGACAGTTGCCACTTAGCTGCAGGCCAGCAATGTCCAGGCAAAATCCACCAAATGATGGTTCCCTTCCTGGAGCACGACAAGCCCCAGGCCACCACAAGTCTGAGGATTATCCACCTTTGAAAGGCACAAGCACTCTCTAAATGTTGTCCTGTCTGCCATCCTACCCCAGGAAGTTTGATCACTATCTTTAGTGGGGCCAAGAACCTAACCCTTGGAATGCAGGTGCCAATTCCACCCCCATGTAACCATCCCAGAAAGGGCCCTCAGAGTAAGAGGTCCGCAGTTTCCCTTGCACCCCTAGTTTATGGCTTTCAATCAGGAATGCACAGATGTAGCTGTCCCCCTAGCACTCAGATGTGAACGGGATACAGGCCTACAGGCACACAGAGCCACGAGCATCGAAATGCCCACTTTACCAAAAGTGACATTTCCCCAAACATAATGTCAGACTCTCTCACACTACCGGAGAGGATTCGCCATTACGAACTCATTGATATCAAACACTATACTGCTACTATTCTGCTCACAGGAAATACTGCTCAATCGCCTTTCCCTACATTGCCCCATTCTAATCCAATGTGAGAAGCAGACCCTTTAGTACCGAACACACCACCCGATGCCATTCAGGACCCTTGCACGTAATGCATACAAGCACATGTCCTACCTCTCCCAAACACCGCACCGTCACCAGGGAGAACTCCGATATAGCAAGAGACATGCAGAACCTTGGCAAAAACTTTTTTTAATGCCAAACCAAGTAACAGTAACCTGTGCACACAGGTCCAACCAGAGCAAACCTGTGGCACAATTGATGAGCTACCTCCATGGACGTTCAACCAGTGCTGCAGACCCATGGAGGAGCATTCTAGATACATGCCCTGGGTATATGTCTCACCGCTTGACAAGGTACTTACAGCTAACTCCAATCAGCTAAGCATGTATTTGACGAGCACAGTGCTTTGGCACTGAATGGCAGTGTCAAACATGCTGAAAGTCATAAGCCAGCAAAACAAGGTCTAAGAGGAGGTTGGTAGCCAAAAAGGTCAGATGAGACCACGCCAAAAGATGGCAGGTCTAACACTCGTCCCCCCAACGGAAAGTAGGGGAGAACTACCTTACTTCAGGGTAGTCCTTATCACTAAGGCAGAAGAATCTGGAAAGACTATCTACATTGGCGTGATCGGTTTGAGGCTGATGCTCCACTGTGAAATTCATTCCTTGTATGGAGATGGACCACCTCAATGGTTTAGTATTCTCACCCCTCATCTACATTAACCATCAGAGGGGCATGTGGCTTGTCTGAACCCGGAAGTGAGTCCCAAACAAATAGGGGCTCAGCTTGTACAGTGCTCAGTCCACAGTAAATGCTCCCCTTTCAATGGCACTCCACCTCTGTCCTCTGAGTAGTTGCCTCCTACTAGACCCTCCTCATTTAGCTGTGAAAGCACAGCCCCCATGCCATGCTCAGAGGCATCAGCCTACACCACAAACCCCTAAGAGAAGTAAGGCGCTTTGAGCACGGGGGCTGTGCACATGGCCTCCTTTAGGGTGTTGAACACCGAATGGCATGCCTCCATCCAGATCACCCAACACGGCTGCTTCTTCAAGTCAGCTCCATCGAGGGGGTGACAATGATGCTGTACCCCTTGACAAACCATTAGTAGTATCCAGTGAGACCTAAAAAGGTTCTCACCTCCGTCTGGGTCTTGGGAGGTGCCCACACCAGAATGGCCCCAATCTTTGGTTGTAGGGTAGCCACCTTGCTACTCCCTACTTGGTGTCCCAAGTACACTACAGGCCCCTGCCCTATCTGGTACTTACTGGCCTTGATAGTGTGTCTGGCACGCTGTAGTGCCCTCAGTGCCTCCCAGAGGCGGTCCAAGTGATCCTACCAACTGAAGCTGAAATCCGCAATGTCATCAAGGTAGGTGGCACTGAAGTTCTACAGCATTGTGAGGACCTAGATGACCAAACTCTAAAAGGTGGCGGTGCGTTCTTCAATCTAAGGGACATAACTCGAAACTGGAATTGCCCTACCGGCATCGGGAAGGCTGACCTCTCCCGCGCCCCATCAGTTAAGGCAATCTGCCAGTACCCAGATGCAAGATCAAAGGTAGTAAGGAACCTGGCCGCCCCTAGCCGATCAATGAGTTCATCCGCTCAGGGAATGGTGTGCGCGTCAGTCTGAGTATCAGCTTTGAGCCCACGATAGTCCACACAGAACTGAAGTTTGGGAGCCACACTGGGGGGAGCTGCCTTGGGCACCAATACCACAGGATTAGACCAAGGGCTGTTGGAGGGTTCTATCACACCAAGGGCTAGCATCTTGGGAATCTCTTCCCAGATGCAAAGGCTTACCTTATCCGACAACCTGTAAACCTTATGCTGAACAGCTAGACTATCCCCCCTATCAATATCATGAATACACCAATGGGTGACCCCGGTGGTGAGCAAGGCAAGGGAGCAAACTGCCCCAGTAACCAGTGGCAGTCTCCCTGTTGCTCCTCGGTCAGACCAGGGGAGAGTCATCACCTAAACCAACCCATCCTGCTCCAAGTAGAAAAGGAGGTCTGGGAGCGGTTCAGCTTACATTCCCACCCCACCATCCATGACCAACATGGTCAACTCAGTCCTCTTAAAATGTGGCTTGAGGCGATCCACATGCAGGACCCGCAAAGGATTCCTAGGAGTTTGCTAATCCACCAGGCAGGTGACATCACTCTTGCACTTCTTCACCTCAAATGGCTCAGACCGCTTGTCCAGTAGAGTACGAGGTTCTACAGGGGCCATGACCCACACTTTCTGCCTAGGCTGAAACTCAGCCAGAGTGGCGTTCTAGTCAAACCATTGTTTCATATCCTCCTGGCTAGCTGAGGCGGGTGTTTAATTACTGAAGGCCATACCTGAATATATCCTGGGGCATTTGTTTCCCATCCGCTTCATTTGGAACTAGGTGTGAGGCTCTTGACTGCTCCCAGCAAAGAGACTCACAAAAGGAGGCCTGATGACCCCTCAAATTCAGCCTTTGTTATGGGCCCAGCAGGAGTCTTAAATAAGAAAGCCCCGTCCCCGCCTGCACGTTGTTATTGTTGCAGATGGAAAGCAGACAACGTGCAGGCACTGCTGAAAGTGTCCCGGTGTTTAGAAATTACACCGGGACGAGTTCAGCGCATTATTCAGTGGGGCCCAAATTCTTGGCAGGGAGGACGGTGTTCACCCGCTCAGGGAATGGGGTGCGCGTCAGTCTGAGTATCAGCTTTGAGCCCACGATAGTCCACACAGAACTGAAGTTTGGGAGCCACACTGGGGGGAGCTGCCTTGGGCACCAATACCACAGGATTAGACCAAGGGCTGTTGGAGGGTTCTATCACACCAAGGGCTAGCATCTTGGGAATCTCTTCCCAGATGCAAAGGCTTACCTTATCCGACAACCTGTAAACCTTATGCTGAACAGCTAGACTATCCCCCCTATCAATATCATGAATACACCAATGGGTGACCCCGGTGGTGAGCAAGGCAAGGGAGCAAACTGCCCCAGGAACCAGTGGCAGTCTCCCTGTTGCTCCTCGGTCAGACCAGGGGAGAGTCATCACCTAAACCAACCCATCCTGCTCCAAGTAGAAAAGGAGGTCTGGGAGCGGTTCAGCTTACATTCCCACCCCACCATCCATGACCAACATGGTCAACTCAGTCCTCTTAAAATGTGGCTTGAGGCAATCCACATGCAGGACCCGCAAAGGATTCCTAGGAGTTTGCTAATCCACCAGGCAGGTGACATCACTCTTGCACTTCTTCACCTCAAATGGCTCAGACCGCTTGTCCAGTAGAGTACGAAGTTCTACAGGGGCCATGACCCACACTTTCTGCCTAGGCTGAAACTCAGCCAGAGTTGCGTTCTAGTCAAACCATTGTTTCATATCCTCCTGGCTAGCTGAGGCGGGTGTTTAGTTACTGAAGGCCATACCTGAATATATCCTGGGGCATTTGTTTCCCATCCGCTTCATTTGGAACTAGGTGTGAGGCTCTTGACTGCTCCCAGCAAAGAGACTCACAAAAGGAGGCCTGATGACCCCTCAAATTCAGCCTTTGTTATGGGCCCAGCAGGAGTCTTAAATAAGAAAGCCCCGTCCCCGCCTGCATGTTGTTATTGTTGCAGATGGAAAGCAGACAACGTGCAGGCACTGCTGAAAGTGTCCCGGTGTTTAGAAATTACACCAGGACGAGTTCAGCACATTATTCAGTGGGGCCCAAATTCTTGGCAGGGAGGACGGTGTTCACCCTGTGAAAATAGTGGGTGGACGCTGTCTCCCTGCGTGTACCCCCAACTCGTGCCCTGTTCTTATCAATCAAGTGCTGGCAAGGCTAAGCATTTTCTTCTACACCATCAAATTGTACAGCCCTGTGTTGTCCACCACCTTACCCAACCATCCAATTGCAAAACAAATCCACACAATCTACTCAGGTATGAAAAGACAGTTTAACACTGTCCCTAATTGTCTCAGGGGTCAGCACATACTTCCCGACCAGGGCTCCCTTCAGGGCAGAATACTTTACCCAGTCACCCATTGCAAGGGCCAACAATATGTCACTCCCCTCAGGCGGAATATGCTTTCACAAACTCAAGGGGGGATCCTGTGCATTTGTAAAGCTATTTCATAGGCCCCAACCACTGGTCTATGTCATGCCCACTCCATAATCAGGCACCAGATCTCTAGGTATGTGAACTCATTTATCCGAAGACACAGATGAAATGCTGCCACCATCTCGGCTGGACTTTGCCCTCCTGGCTCTTACATCCAGCTCTCTAATGAACTCTTGAGCCAACATCATTTTCTTTTCCCCCATTGCCACCTTAGACATGACTGTTGAGAACTAAGAAAGGTTTCCAAACTAAAATATAGAAAGAGAACCCACTGCAAGAAAACAATATTTTACACCGGAGTCTTAGCGAATCACTGTCTTGCTAGGGTTTGTGCCAAAACATATCCTATCTCACTGCTGCCACCAAATATTAGACCCAGTGGTTTCCGTCTTGTAGGAACACATCAAAGCCAGTCAGAATCCACTGCTCTAGAAAGAATGAGTACTATACATGTGTCCGATAACCAGTGCACACTTTTAGGTACCTAGGCACCGAGCAGTCAGGCTTATTTTGAGGGCCCACGTGTAAAGTATTGGCAAAAACACCACACTCGTAACACACTGCGTTCACCACAAAAAGACTCCACAACATATGTATAACATAAATGCAGGGAGTTACGACATGGTGCAAAAAGAATTGAATGGACCATTTCAGACTGGTAGGGAAGATGTGGATGCACACGTGGAGGGGCACCATCACTTAGAGGTTCCAAAATTATCAATTGTAAATCTCTCTAAACGCATGTTGACTGTAAATGAGTTGAATTTACTCGAGAAAGGACTGGGTTTTTGTCCTACGCAAAATGGTAATGATGTTGATGTATTTGTTGACCTGTACAAATTTGTGAGGCTATTAAAACTGAAAGATCACTTCATCCGAAATCCTTCTCAATCTGTTCCAACTGTTGTATCTAAACCCTCCCCTATTCAGACAGTATCTGATTTACATGATTTGCAACTGCTGATGTCTTTACAGGATCATGTACCTATTGAAATTAATACTCTGCGTGCTGAACTCAATATCACAGAAAATGTACTCATTGACAGTGGCTTAAAAACACGCTCCAAATATATCCCGGTTGGAAAACAGCCTAACATTGACCTCTTGAGAGAGAGTGTATCAAAAGATCTATATAAACTATTTGAAAACCCTGTCACTCACATTAGGACTGAGTATAATCTAACTTTTGCTGAGAGGTCTGCCTTGAGGGAGTTACAATCTGATTCTTCCATTGTTATCAGGGAGGCGTGGAAGGGGGGAAATGTATTTTTGATAGACAAGGTAGACTATATGCAGGAGATCAACTGACAACTCCTTGACACAACATGTTATGTGAAGGTGACATACAATCCCATCAAAACTCTTAGTTACCACATAAATATGAGACTGGCATATTGGAGAAAAAGTTGCCTTATAACAGATGAGGAATTTATTCACCTGGTGTTTAGGGAACCACGCTTTCCCTGTATATATATTCTTCCCAAGGTACATTGGCCCATTCCCCCCAGGATGATCTATAATATCTGGGGTGAGCTCACCGACAGAAAGACTGTCTGAATATGTGGACACATTTTACAGCCTTTTGTCTGCAATTTACCAGCGTACATTCAAGACAGCAAGGGTATTTTGAATACATTTGACGATGACCTTATCTTTGTAAACATGGAAGTGGCAAGTCTGTATACCTGTATTAAAAAGGAGTTGTTATAAGAGCTATGGAATTCTTTTTGAGACAGAGGATGGCGGATCCCTTTGAACACAACACTGTTTTGATTGAGTTGACTGACATCATCCTGTCCAAGAATTTATTTTTACAATACAATCAGTGGTGCCATCAGGTACAGGGGACTGCGAAGGTTTACTCCCGCTTATGCCGGCCTATTCATGGGCTGGTATGAGCGGGAGCATGCCCATGGGGACGATTTGTTCCTACCTGGATATAGCATGTTGTTTATTGGGGAAGGTACATTGTTGCTATTATAATCCTCTGGAATGGAACAGTTGGTCAACTCATGGCCTATCATGAGTTCCTTAATAGCAATCCGTTTAATGTGAGGCTCACGATCAACCATAGCAAGAAATGTATCGAATTTTCGGATATCCTCTTTTATGTTGACAAAGGTAGGATACAGAGCACAATGTTTCGTAAGGGGACAGCCTGTAAAAGTACCCTCCATGCTTCAAGTGCACACCCTAGGCGTGTTGTTAACAGCATACCTTATGGTGAAATGGTGCGAATTAGAGGAAATTACAGCTCTTAAGGGACATTTGTCACTAACATTGAGAACGCAAAATACCAGTTCTTAAATCATGGATATGAAGCAAAAATATTACAAAAGGCTGAGAAACAAATTGTACAAGTGACCAGGAGTGACACTCTGAAAGAAAATAGATCTAAACGGGCAAGACCAAACCCACTAACATTTTCCACACAGTATAATAGACACAGTGGTGACATCTATGGCATCTTGAGAAAACACTGGAACCTTTTAAATGATATACCTGGGCTTAAGGATGCCATCTCGAAAAAAACAAAGGTCACATACTGAAGGGGCGTAACACTCAAAAATCGGTTGTTTCCCAGTTACGTTGTGACACAAAAATCCACCACTTGGCTTTCTGGCCCAGTGAAAGGTTTTTATACATGTGAAGATTGCAATGTATGTCCTCTGGGCAGAAATAAGACATAGTCCTTTCAATTTAACACAATTAGAATATATGGCATCAGACATTTTATAAACTGTAAGACCAGATTTGTTACATACATGTTGGGCTGCCTGTGTGATAGGATAAATATGTGCAGCACCATTAGACCACTCAAACTAAGTATTCAGGAACATGCCCGGACTGTAAAGAATGGTGATATGAGGTATCCTCTGACTTACCAAATGCGGGAGCAGCATGCCGATGGGATGGATATCTGGTTCATGGGCATAGACCAGATATCGCCCAATCCTAGAGGGGGGGATAGGGAGCTTGCTTTAAGACAAAATGAAGCAGGTTGGATATGCAGGTTACGGACCGTGGAACTGGGTCAGAACTCTGCTGAGGAATTCCACTATTCCTGTAGCTAATCACGTATGTGTGACATCTATTGTCTAGTTGAATGTTAAACAACTGTCAAGCCATATGTACATGTTTCTACAGTGCACTCCCATTGATCACGTGCCCATACTGAACTTATAGGGTGTAGATACTTGCTCCTTTCTTCTATTTTGATCTTTTGAACCTTTAGCAGGAACATTTTCTCTCTTATTCCTAATTTTCTCCTCGCCCGGGATCACCCTGGATACCCTGTTGCCAAATAGCAAAATGGGTGTTAGTGCATAACAAATAGCAATTTTACGGGCTGCAAACCCTGTGATTTTGTGAATTGTAGGCTTTGTGACCTTAAAGTGGCTTTGTACATCAGGCGTGTATGCCTGACAAAATCCACCACCCCCTCTGAGATTACGCTCCCCTCCTGATCTGTGTTTGGTTTATGGCAATCTGTGGTATGAACGGTCTTAATCAATCTCAATTCAAGTTCAAAAGCCGCTGGTTTCGGCAATCACTCTGAAGCATTGTATCCCTTCCATGCTGCAAGATGCTGAAGGCACCTTCAATTTATTCTAGAGTCTAAGAATGCCTCAACCCCATTGTCTCAACCAGAACTGGGGGAAATGGGTCTTTAGATGGTTCTGGTACAGCAGCCTAGACATGGGATACATGTGTCTCAGGATGGATCTTCCATCCATTATGTAAATCCAGTCGTACTGCAAAAGTCCCTACCATCTATTTAATTAGAAGGGTCCTCAAATTGGGTTAAACATTTAGGATGGGGACTAGAATGGACAGATGGTTAGCAAGAGATGTCCCCAGCATGATGAGAAACAAAGCAGCATCAGTTATTTTGAAAGTCAAGGACTCTACATGTTTTTCAGACGTAGCCATTTAATGGGGTAAAGCAGCTGGTGAGATACCTCCCAAGAGTTTCTGTTCCTTGCATGCGTTCCGTGCTGGGAGATCTTATTTCAAGAAATAGATTTCATCTTGTAGAGCCACCTCAATGAGATTAAATGAAATACCAGCATTTGTAAAGCGCACAGCTACCTCCGGAGAGATGTCCCGGTGCTGGGGGCCTTCGGGAAGATTAAGCGAGCTACTGTCCAGAGTCACATGCTGATGGGCTAACCTGGCACAAGGGATCGAACCGTGAACCCCGTGGTCCAGAGTCAGGCACCCTGGCTGCTGCGCCACACCTCTTCCACCGATCCCACTCTGAATCTTATTAATGGCTTCTGCCATAGCCTAAATTGGATTAAAATCTGTGTTCATGCCCCTGTTAAACTCTAAGGAATGTGCCTGTTCCTCTAAGAGAGAACCATCCTCTGGATTCAGATGATAACCCACCAATTTCAAATTAAGGATTTACCAAGAGATGGTAACCCAACCTCCCAACTAAGTCTGGAACAGGAAAAGAAGGGATGGTTTGAGGGAAGGTGAGAGAAAAACCATCCACAGCAGCTAGAGGCCTGCCACAAGATAGTCCCTCTACACATGTTCCTAGTGGTAGTGAGCCGTGAAGGCACTAGGAAAAACCCTAAGGCATGGAAGCACTCAGAGGACTGACAGGCAAAGCAGCAGCGATGAGGCCAGAACACCCAAGGATCATGAAGCAAAGTGTTCTAGTAGGAAAGGAGGTAAGACAATCAGGGCAAAGGGAAACGGGACTGGGGAAAAAAACAATACTACAAAAGTGGAGGATACGCACTACGGTGATGAAATAAGCGGGAGCTATACAACAAGCAGAAAGATAACAAGCACCATCTCATTAGTTTGCTGCCTTTTTATAGTGACCAGAAATGAATGTACTCCCTTCACTGGCCCTGACCTGAAGATGTCTTTCTTGACCTTTTTTGAGTGCACCAGCCATAAACAATCAATAGTCCACAGCTTCCAAAACTTTCCTTTCCCTATCTGTCCTAGTAGATCTCATGGACAGAAACAAACAGAGTTGCATTTATGACTCTTTGCCAGCATATGTACTACTACCATGTCTAGAGAGAAAAATGTGTTTTAGCCCACTAGTTTTCAAACACCTCTTACCCATCCAAGCTTCAATGATCAGTAGAGCCTCTAACACTACAGCAAACTGCTTGTCTGCACATGAGAAATACTGAAAAATCTGTGTGTCGTCAGCATCTGAATGAAATGCAAGGTCAAAAATCCTGGGTTGATGTTAAACAACATAGGGACTGAGGTTCCCTGTAAAGTTCTAAAGAAAATCATATGATATATAGAGAGTGTTCTACATTTTTCTTGAAGCACTGCTCCCACAGGTTTCTTGGGACACTTGTAAGGACTTTGGACTGGGCGGCTCCTACTTCATTTAAAGATGTGACAATTGATGCATTGGCTGCCTTGAAGAGGATACACTGATTGATGCAAGCCCTGCTTTGTCAGACTTTTCTCCAAAGACACTGGCCTACAGATCAAGAGCTGATATGTAGGCAATGCTCTGCGAAGAACTGAAACCACCAATACATAAACTAATCAAGCTGGTACTGTAGCCTCATCAGCTCACGTCGGACTCAATAGTAATGTCCTGAAATGTCCTGATCATGGCTGGGCCTGCGCTTAATAATCTATCAATGATTTTGCCATGGCCTTCCTGGACCTGGACATTGTCCAGTAGGAGAGACATCTGTGGCGGTGACTTGTCTTGCTGCACCGACGGACCCTGAAAAAATAGCTTAAACCAACGTACAGAGGAGGGGGAGTTGGAACTGTTTAAAGCTCTATACTGATAATTCCAGTCTTCTTGGAAGAAAGCTTCAAGTTGCACAAGAGTGCATTGACGATGAATCCCAGATAGTCAATGGTCTGTGTATCTTTGCATGAACAAGTCTTGAAGTTCACCAAGAAGCAGAGTAAATGGAACTGCTAACAGATCATGCTGAAAGGAAGAAGAAATATCAAAGTAGAGGTGAGTCGATGGGTCTTCCACCAAGTTTTATCAGATGCTCCATTACCATGTACCTCTAAATAAGACCCTTAGACTACACTGGACCGATGGGAGATGTAGAGCCTGAGGTACAAATGTGATTTTGTTCACAAAGCCTTAGATTCATAAATTCACTGACTTTGCGAACAAAAACACTTGTTTTACAATATACCAAAACAGTTTGAAAGTGCATTCTGACTTTCAAGATGGCTTTTGCTGGGGCGCAGCTCGTTCAGCAAGATTAGGGGGTGTGAGCTTCAGATTTCCTGACAATCACACTGGCATACAATGTTAAAATACATTATACAACAACCAGGGTGCATGCAGGGGCGAAAGGGGCAGTGGAATGGAAAGGATATTAAGTGAGAGAAAACACTATATTTTGTAACATACCCAACATTTTTGAAGACTTTGAAAGCAGAGAGGGAGAGAAAGTGTGTGCGCTTTTGTGCATTGTTGTCTGTGTGTATGTAAAAATCCCTGGTGAAAGCCGACATACACCTCACCATACCCGACTGAATGCACCTATACCCAAATATTTTCCAGAAAAATATATTTATTAATAGGGTGTAGCACCCTCAAATAACCCCCCTTAAGCTTTGCCCTGGGCTTTTGTGACTTTTCTCGAATGGCAAATGTGAGAGGGAATAGTTAGAGTGGCCTCCCTCTTCCGTGTGAGTTGCACAAGGATGTATCACTAGTATGTGACTGTAATTGCATTCATAAATGATTCATTGTCAGAGTTGGAGTGGTAACTGATTTGCAAAGGAGCAGCAGTGTTAAATGGTAGCGGCAGTTGTAGCTGATAACCCTTCAAGTATTGCCCGGCGGTAATCGCCTCTTATACCATTCGATGCTAAACAACAAAGAGGCAGGCGCCGGAGACTGGAAGGCAGGAAACAAAGTTTTATTCCGTCGGAGTGGAACACATCAGATCAGACAGCGAGGTATCGTCACGAGGTGCTCTAACCACATCTCTGAGGCCTGGCCTCTTATACACAGGTTTATGGCTTTATTGCAGGTTTATCATACATGGCACATTCTTGAGATCACTTTGATACATGAAAGAACATCCTCAGAATCCCAGGTTCAGATCCGATCCCACACATAGATACAGTAGAAGTCCCCACCCCACCCACAGTAGGAGATGGCTATCACACAGCTGGACATTCCGCCAATTCCCGGGAGTGTGTGCGACTGGTCGGGTCTCAGGGGGTGGGGGCCTTGATCTACTGTAATCCCTTTGATGTGAAGTGTTTCCCTTACAGTAGGGGCAATAAACTGCATCCGCAGGGCTAGGTGATGGCCTGGGATCGGCTTGGACAATTGGGCGCAGAGGAAGGGGGTTATCAAAAGGATGTATGACCATGTATGGGTTGAAAGGAGGTGTTGGTCAGGCGCGGGATGTGGTTCCATGGCAGGGTCGCGCAGAAGGAGAGGGTTTATGGCCCATGTATGAGAGAGCGGGGGTGGCCGGCGCACGGGGGGATGTTCGCAGCGCCTGAGGGGCACGCTGGTGATCGGCAATGAGCGGGGAGAGAGAGAGAGTGTGGGGCGCCTAAAATGGCAGCCGTGCGTTCGCTGTGCGTGGCGCTGGGGAGAGGCAAGATGGCGCAGATAATGTTCAGTTACAAGCTAAATTTCCACAGTCCTCCCTTTTAACATATCTCGCCAGCTTGTTTAGTTCGGATCTATCCCCATAATACTACGAACTTCCACCTCATACAAAGCTTTCATTCGTTCCGCTTCAAAGTTCAAAGTCTTAGGGCAGATGCAGTTCATAAAAAGCGAACATAAAGGTGGCAGACACTGAATCCCCAAGCAACATCCACATAGTATCACAATCGGTATTAGGATAAATGAAAACAGCCTCCATCCCCAACTTCTAATAGTGTCCCAAAACCAACTTCCCAGTGACCATCCTTCTTGCTCCTGATGAACCTCTGCGGAAAGTCTGTGGAGGTGTTCAATTGCTTTGTAGACTGAGGGTGAGTTATCCGGTACGTAGGTACAACAGCTGGACCCAATGATGCGGCATGCTCCTCCACGATCAGCCAGAACCACATCTAGAACGAGGCGGTTCTGAAGAGCCACCAGGCGGACGGCCTGAAGCTCGGCGGTGTTGTTGGCGAGGATGCCAGCCGTAATGTTCATCGCCGTTTCGACTGCCTGAGTTAAGTGGCGGATGGCACGGCTGTTTGCCATTGGCCCCCAGAGTGGAACAAGTCCCTTTACTGCATCGAGGAACTGTGCTCCGGTGGAGTCGGCTTGTACAATGTCTTTGGCACGTTTCTGTCGGTGATGGTTTGCTGGAGCCACATATGTCGGAGGAAGGACAAAAGCGATGTAGCAGGTGCCTCCCCAACCTTTCGGAAGCCAGGTGTAGGCCTTAGTACCACAGACGAAGTACATATTTGGGGAGGTAACAAAGGAGGGTGGATCAACTGAGTCCAATGTTCGGGTGATGAGGCAGGAGCTGTGGCCCACCAGCTGCGCCCCCAGGCCTTCGAGGCACACAAGTCCAGTGATGTTGATGACGGTTAGGGCCACTGTTAGTGTGGTGGCCGTCCGTTTCCGGAGGTAAGAGAAGGTGGGTCTGGCTGGGTTGTTGAATACCTGCATTTCAACTCGTTCTTTGGCAGGGATGTCCATGTGAAAGGAAGTGTTTGATCTCAGAGGACAGAAGGGAGCAGAAGTTTTTCCAGTTTTGTTCAGCCAGAACCCAAGGTAGAAGTGTGACACAGTTTTGCTGGAAGTGGCATTATCCTTGTAGCTTTCTTGCAGGAGGATTAAACAAGCGAGGCAGGAGCCATGGACAGAAAAAGGTGAGGGGATGAAAGGGATAGAGTGTCCGGTGGCATGTGGTAGCAATCCACAGATCCAGCAATTAGTGGCATTGGCGGCAAGATTGTGTTGGTGGAGCAACTGCACAAAAGAGTTATTCCAGAACTCCTTACGCCTTTCTCGGAGTTGGGGTGAAAGTGAGATCAGATGGTGTTCTCTCATGGTGGTAGGTTGAACGGTGGTCAGCAATGTCCTGTGAGCAGGTGCGCTCTCCTCTACGATCCAGAAGGTGACCATGAAGAGAAGGCAAAAGAGAAGGGTAATAAAAAGTGCAATAGTCTTTGAGCTGTGCATTTTGTCAGTCTTTGGGTTTTTGTAGTGGATCTTCGGACGTCTGGTTGCTTCCATCATCATCATGTCGGGTGCTTCCATCATCTTCAAGGGACTCGGTAGCGGGCAGAACCACAGACTTTGTTTAATTTCTCTTCTGGAGGCCTTTGAGGTGGCTAGGCAACCGCTCTGAGATTTCAACTTAGTTTGTGGTCTGCTTAGCCGAAACTCCCTCCTTTCGTCGCAGGTTATACCCTTCCTTGGATGGCACAGTGGGATCGGGATATTTCATTAATTCAAGTGTCTCTGTATCCGGGTAGCAGCTCAGGGATGGTCGGTCTTTGTCCAGGGGTTCCTCTTGGGCGGTGATGTTGTCGGTTGTCGTCAGGGTCGGTGATATCTTCTTAATGGTGTGCGTGCAGCCAATTACGCTTCCCCTCCACTCGAAGAGCTGTTCGGGTGGTGATTAGGACTTGCAAGGGGCCCGTCCACCGGGGCTCCAGACTCTTGGTGCGCTGGAAGTTACGCACTAAGACAAAGTCACCGGGTTGGATGTCGTGCCCGGGGCCCCTGGAAGCATTGGGAATGGCTTGCAGCACCTGTTGATGGATAACAGACAACGTTTTAGTTAGGTTGTACAAATAGTCAGACATGAGGACGTCCGGGACGTCGTGGATGGATGTTGGTTTTGGTGCAGTCCAAAGGTTCATGGGCCGCCCGAAGACGACCTCGTAGGGGGTTAAGTGGTGTTTGGTGGGGGTGGAACGCATTGATAGCAATGCTAGCGGGAGAGCGTCTGGCCATTTCAGTCCTGTGGTGGCAACTATTTTTGCTATCTTGAGCTTCAATGTGGCATTATGTCGCTCAACCAAGCCTGCAGATTGGGGATGGAAGACCGCATGGAACTTCTGTTTTACACCCAGCCCCTTTAAGATGAGTTGGATAACCTCGGCTACAAAGTGGGGGCCGTTGTCGCTCCACAAAATTCGACATAGACCGTACCGGGGGAAGAATTCTTTCAGTAGTACTTTCGCGGTAGTCATAGCGGTGTTATCGCGGGTTGGGTAGGCTTCCACCCACTTGCTGAAGGCACACACAACGACAAGTACGTACTTTAAACCTTGGCACCTTTCTAACTGGATGTAGTCCATTTGTAGGACTTCAAAGGGGTGATTGGGAACCCCAAACCCTCCCCTGGGTACAGCAGTTCCTTTCCCAGGGTTGTGTTGGAGACATACCAGGCATTGTTGGACCAGACGTTTGGCTGAGTCTGGGAGCTTGTCGTTGTGCCAGACTTTGGAGATGAGTTCGATCATGGGGGCAGACCCTATGTGTGCGGGGGAGTGTGCCATGGTCAGCATGGGGATCAAGTATGAGTCAGGTAGTAACCATTTGTTCGAGTCTTTAGTTCGCCAGCAACCGTCATCGTCCTTCAATCCCACCCGTGCCCATTCAGTTAATTCGTGTGGTGAGCTGGCTAATTGGATGTCCCTAATCGTTTCCCTAGCATCCTTCCATTTCTCAGTTTGTGACCTGGTTACGTACATACGGGTCGTGGACCTATTCTCGGCTGTGGTTCGGGCAGTAATGTCAGCTAGTGCATTTCCCTGTCCTATAATGTCTGTCACCTTCTTGTGTGCCTGGCATTTGATCACAGCCAGCCGTGTGGGGAGGAGGACTGCTTCGGTCAGGGCAGAGACTAGATCTCCATGTAGGATGGGTGTGCCATGGGAAGTCAAGAATCCCCTCTCCTTCCAAAGGAGCCCAAAGTGGTGAACTACCCCGAAGGCGTATTGACTGTCTGTGTAAATGTTTACGGTTGTCCCTGCTGCCAGGATGCATGCTCGTGTGAGAGCAATCAGTTCAGCCGCCTGTGCGGATCGCTGTGTGATGCGGGCTGTCTCAACAACTGTTCGGGCTGTGGTGACTGCATAGGCAGCTGAAGTGGTGCCATCGGGGAGCTTGATGCATGAGCCATCCACCCATAGTTCTCCGTCAGGGTCCGGGAAGGCAGTATCTCGAAGGTCAACCCTACTCTTGGTCTGTTCGTCGGTGAGAGTCACGCAGTCATGTATAGGGGACGCATTGGGGTCAGTGTCAGGGAGAGGTAGTAGAGTGGCTGGATTCAGAGTGGTGCATCGTTTCAATGTGATGTGAGGTGCAAGCAGAGTCAGTTCATAACCAGTCAGTCGTGCGCTAGTCAGGTGTTGAGTCTTGGTCTGGTTCAGGAGGGTGTCAACCGCATGGGGTACCAATACAGTGAGAGGGTTCGAGAGCACGATCCCCTCACTTTGCCGGATAGAGACAGCAGCGGCGGCTACTGCTCGAAGGCAGGCGGGCAAAGCTCTGGCTACAGGGTCAAGAGTGGCAGAGAAGTAGGCGCAAGGGCGTTGTTTGGGACCTATGGACTGGGTTAGGACAGACAACGCGCATCCCTCCCTTTCGTGGGTGTAAAGGGAGAAAGGTTTAGTGTAGTCTGGGGTTCCTAGGACTGGTGCTGAGCAAAGGGCATCTCGCAATTCTTTGAAGGAGGATTGGCATTCGGGTGTGCAGGGGAGGGGGAAGGAGGGGAGGGGGAAGGGGACATCTTTAGCCAACAGGGAAAGCAGAGGTTTTACAATAAGATTGAAGTTTGGCAACCACTGTCGACAGAAGGAGGTGAGGCCTACTACAGACCGCACTTGCTTCTGGGTTTTGGGAACAGGGGTTTCTAGGATGGTCTGAATTCGGTCAGTGGTAAGTTTCCTCCCGTCCTTGGATAGGAGGTGGCCTAGGTATGTCACTTGGGGTTGGCAGAACTGTAACTTTTTCCTGGAGACCTTGTGACCGTTCTCCGCGAGGAAGTGGAGGAGGTGAATGGTGGATGTGACAGCAAGTGGGGTGGTGTCGGCCGCCAAAAGAATGTCGTCGACATACTGTATTAACACCACTCCATCAGGTATTTGGACTGCATCCAGTTGTCTCTTGAGGGCTTGGCTATAAATGCTGGGACACTCAGTGTAGCCTTGGGGTGCTCTACAGAATCTGTACGAACGGGCTTTTAAAGTGAAGCCGAACAGGTAGCGGCTGTCTGGGTGGTGCTCTACAGAATCTGTACGAACAGGCTTTTAAAGTGAAGCCGAACAGGTAGCGGCTGTCTGGGTGGATGGGGATGGAAAAGAATGCGTTCTTGAGATCAATAACAGTAAAGGTGGTGGCAGTGGACGGAATCAGGGTGAGGATGGTGGTGATGTCTGAGACCACGGGGTACTGAGGTATGACTACTTTGTTAACTTCTCGTAAGTCAACAATGAAGCGGTATGCTTTCTCATCTCCCTCGCCTTGCTTCTTTACAATGGGTAGGATAGGGCTGTTGCAAACATTACTGACTACTTCTTCTACTACTCCTGCATCGACTAGGGACTGGATGATTTCCACCAATGCCTTCTCGCCTTCGGGCGATATTCGATACTGTGGAAGCTTTGGGAGCACTGCGTCCGGTCGGACGGTTATGTGTACTGGGTCGATCACCATGCGCCCTACATCTGAGTCGGTTTTAGCCCATAGATGTGAGGGTAACGTGTCGAGTAGGGACAGGTCAGCATCGGTTATAGAGAGCATACGTCGTGTGCGACAAGGTCTGAACAGATCTGGGTTATCGTGCAGGATGACTCGAACTCCGTCTGGGGAACATCTGATGGTAGCTCGGAAATGTTTTAGCAAATCGAGTCCCATAATAGCATCAGGGGTGTTGGAGGAGAGCAGAAAGGTCGTGTCAGTGGCGTTATTTTCTACGTCAAAGGAGATTGGTACGGACAAGGGATTAGTGGAGGGTGTTCCATCAAAGCCTATTGAGGTTACGTGTGAGCCAGACAAGGGTGCCCTAGGAATCAGTCGTTTAGATAACGCACTACGTGTCGCCCCAGTATCTACCAAAAATGGAGACTTTGTGCCCAAGACCTTAGCAGTGACGTAAGGACCTTGCTGGTCAACACGGAGTTCGACTGGATCCCTCCCTTGCCCCTGGCGGTCCTATGCGAAGTCATGGGTGCTTTCGTAGTCGGACTGCTGACACTGGTTTTGTCGGGGGCGATCAAAGGTGTTCGGTCTGCCTGGCCTGTCGTTGATGGCGTCGTTCGTGTACCCTCGTCCCTGTCCTCTACTTCTGGGGTCATATGCTATGTCTCTGGGGTCCCTATTTCTGTTCATTTCCAGAAGGACCGGGCACTGAGATTTCCAGTGTCCGAACCCTCTACAGAACGCACATTGGTTCCCGTCTAAGTCTCTTCGTCCAGCGTAGGGTGCAGGTGTATGGTCTCTAGGGGGTAGCTTTCTAGGAGCAGTCGGTTGGTAATTTCCTTTGGGAGGCTCCCTTCCTATGGTCACCCCTTGTAACTGAGCTATCATTACTCTTTCCTTCAGTTCCTTTTTCTTTCTTTCGGACGCCCTATCGCTCTCATTCTTTTGGTTTTCGTAATATTGGGCCATCTGAAGGATAGCTGCGGGTTTGGAGGCTGCCCAACTACTTTCGCTGGTCTGTAGCTTCTGGGAGACTTCTTGTGACAGACCCTTCACGTAATTCTGGACAAAGAGGTGATGTCCGGTTGCAGTGGTCATGTCCTGGCCACTATAATCGGAAAACACGGTCTCGAATCGAGAGAAGTATTCAGACACATCCTCCTGGGGTTTCTGGCGACAAGCCGTCACTATCGACCAGTCTACCTTTCTTTCTGGGATTAGTCTTCAATTTCTGTACAATCTTGTCTGGGAGCTCCAATATGGCTTTCGGGGGTTTCTGTCCCGGTTCTCGCTGTTTGTCTATGGTATCAAGTTGTACCCAGGTATATCCGAACGGCTCAGCGTGGTCGACTTTCCGGATTTGCTTCCACACATCAGCCGGCAGACATAACCCGAAGAACAAGTCGATATCTGCTAAGGTCATTATTGTTGACCCTAAGGCTGTACCTAGTTCGGTGTAGAAGGCAGTCGGGTTCTTTCTTAAGTCGGGTAGGGTTTTTCTAAAGGTCAAAATGTCTTGTCGGTCCCATGGCTGGTAGACCCAGTTATATACAACCCTTCCCTTCGCATCTTGGTGGTTGATGTCGTCATGTGTTCCCTGACCTCGTGGGGGGACCCAGTAGGGGGCGGCTTCTTTGATGGGCATCATGGTATCAGCCCTTCCTGCCTGGGGTTTAGTCGCTATGGGGGTTTCTGCTTTGGTTGTCTGTCTGTGCTCTTTAAGGTGCCGGAAGACCTCGAGTGTACGGGTGAAGAGGTCCGTTACATTGCCCTCTCCTTCTTCCCCAATGTCTACCTTCCTATATAGGGCCGCTAAGCCTTCGGGACCTTTATCGTGGTACCTATCCTCATATGTATTCAGGGCGTGATAACAGAGTCGTACGACAAAGTGTCGTCTGCGGTTGTCGGCATACGAGTTATACACGTCTGTTATATACTCCTCACTTTCCTCTCGCTCTACCAGTGTCTTTACTATCTTATCGATTCCGGCTCGTTCATCCTTTGTTAGTCGATTCATTCTGTTGGAACCTTTATTTCTCATCTCAGGGTCATCTAACGTTATCGCCAACGTTGTGTTCAGTACAAGAGGCTCGGCCGCTGCGGTGGCCATGAGGACCGAGGCCCTGGTACTGCTTTCGCTTGTGTTTGGGGGTTGTGGGTGTTGCACTACCGGTTGGGAGGGTGCGTATGGAGGGGGCATGTAGATGATCGGGGGACCTAATAGCAATTCGTCATTAGTTCGTTGCTTGGAAGGCAACTCAGGGTAGAGCATAGAGGGGGTCCTAACAGGGTACTGGCCTGATGTTTCAGGCTCTTGTTTTAGTTTAGCTTCCCTTCTCTCCTTTATTTCTTCCTCTAACTTTCTAGCGGCAAGGTGAGCTGCCTTTCGTAATTCCTTTTCTGCTTTCACTTCTTCCCTCTTTTTCCGTTGCGTAGCTTCTTTGCGCCACATGCCGATACTGTCAAGCATAGTAGGCGTCGTTTTATTACTACGTAGAGCTATTTCTAGTGTTTCTATTTTATGGTCATCGAAGGATCCCATCAGTGGCCACTGACTCTCGGGGTCCTTCTTTGTATATTTATGCCATAGCTTGCTATAAGCTACGGCGACTAGTCCATATTTAGTGAACATGTGCTTATAAGGGGTGCCCTCCAGTGGAGCCGGATGGTTCACTTCTAATAAGCGGTCCGGGCAGAACCAACTACCAATCAGTGGGGAGAAGATAGGCATGACGGGTTACAACGGGGACAAAAGTCAGCACTACCTATCTTTTCACTGCTTGCAAAGACTAGATAGAATATCTCTATTCCTCGTTATTTGTAAGCAGAGAATACCTCCAAAGAACCAATATCGAACAACTAGTGTTCGGACAATCAATCAATCAATGGTGAGAAAGAGATAGGCACGACGGGTTACAATGGGGACAAAAGTCTGCGTTACCTACCCTTCACTATTTGCAAAGACTAGACAGAATATTTCTATTCTACGTTATTTGCAAACAGAGAATATCTCAAAGAGCACTATCCTTCAAAACAATCAATATTCGGACAATCAATCAGTGGGGAGATAAAAATAGGCACGACGGGTTACAATGGGGACAAAAGTCTGCGTTACCTACCCTTTTACTATCTGCAAAGGAAGAGAGAGTATTTCTACTCCTCCCCGTTTGTAGACAGCGAATATCTCAAAGAGAACAATCAATAAGCAAATACTAGTATTTCAATCAATCAATCAATCGTTTCGCAATTTGTCGTGTTTAACGACCTTACCCGGACCGCGTGGACAGTTTCTCGTCTTCCGCCTCCAGCGCCCGATCGTCCTCTACTCTCCGTTATTGCCGCGGCACTCCTGATGGTTCCCAGTCAGGACCGTAGATCACTCGAGAGAGGTCTGCTCGGAACCAGTGAAGTTCGGATGATCGGCTGCCAGACGAGGGTCTATCGGGCAGGAGCTCTCCCGATCGTTGCAGTCGTTCACTCTGTCGTCGGGACCTCTCCCACTGGATCCACGTGTCGCTGATGGGCCCCACGCTTGGGACGCCAATTGTTAAATGGTAGCGGCAGTTGTAGCCGATAACCCTTCAAGTATTGCCCGGCGGTAATCGCCTCTTATACCATTCGATGCTAAACAACAAAGAGGCAGGCGCCGGAGACTGGAAGGCAGGAAACAAAGTTTTATTCCGTCGGAGTGGAACACATCAGATCAGACAGCGAGGTATCGTCACGAGGTGCTCTAACCACATCTCTGAGGCCTGGCCTCTTATACACAGGTTTATGGCTTTATTGCAGGTTTATCATACATGGCACATTCTTGAGATCACTTTGATACATGAAAGAACATCCTCAGAATCACCGGTTCAGATCCGATCCCACACATAGATACAGTAGAAGTCCCCACCCCACCCACAGTAGGAGATGGCTATCACACAGCTGGACATTCCGCCAATTCCCGGGAGTGTGTGCGACTGGTCGAGTCTCAGGGGGTGGGGGCCTTGATCTACTGTAATCCCTTTGATGTGAAGTGTTTCCCTTACAGTAGGGGCAATAAACTGCATCCGCAGGGCTAGGTGATGGCCTGGGATCGGCTTGGACAATCGGGCGCAGAGGAAGGGGGTTATCAAAAGGATGTATGACCATGTATGGGATGAAAGGAGGTGTTGGTCAGGCGCGGGATGTGGTTCCATGGCAGGGTCGCGCAGAAGAAGAGGGTTTATGGCCCATGTATGAGAGAGCGGGGGTGGCCGGCGCACGGGGGGATGTTCGCAGCGCCTGAGGGGCGCGCTGGTGATCGGCAATGAGCGGGGAGAGAGAGAGAGTGTGGGGCGCCTAAAATGGCGGCCGTGCGTTCGCTGTGCGTGGCGCTGGGGCGAGGCAAGATGGCGCAGATAATGTTCAGTTACAAGCTAAATTTCCACAGCAGCTGCCTTAGGACATCTTCCCCTTTGGGAATCGTGACTACCTAAAAAGAGCAAGTTAAAGGTGCCCTGGATATGGGAAAAGCATGTCCTGTGATTACGAAACACACATGTTACTGTCCACCCCATGCCTCAAACGTATAATCACCTCCTGTGGGGGCAGGAATATCAGGAAGAAATGGTAACAATGCAGCCGATATGAGCCACTAGGTGGAATTTAGCATTTTTCTGTGCTGCACTACCACACAACAAGCCCAGTTGTCACCAAGTCCTGGTAAAAGCAAGGGGTTTGCATTTTCCTAAAGTGTTTTATTTCAGTGCAGCCCATCTGTTTCCACTTAGGCTTGTTTAGAGCTGTTTTATAGCACATTTCATTCCGAAGGAAAGGCATGACGCTCATAGGGTGTGGGCCGTTTTGCATTGGATTCAACACAAGCATTGGCTACATGCACGTAGACTCCATGGCTCAATTAAAATGTCGTGTTTGGAGAATTTTTTTTTTGTTTTTTAAATACATCTTGCACAGTTTGTGTCCAGAATGCACATAATGAGAATGAGATGGAGAGAGACCTACACATAGAAAGAAAAATCTATCCCTGAGGTAGCAATCTTATTTTAGTTTCCAAGTGATGTAAAGGATTTTCAGCATTAGGTGACATATTTTTATTGCACTAACATAGCTATTTCTCGTTTCTCTGCAAACGTCTGACGCAAACTGACATGGGCCTTGAGTTCTTAAAGGTCAACAGATAGCAACTTGTTGCTGCAACAACATTCCTAAAAGCCATGGAAACTACTTGCATGAGCCAAACCAAAAATGGGCTGTGTAGACGGCAAGGGATTTACGTGCTTTAAATGAACTTTTTGGCCAAGTCTCCAGGCCCACATCCGGAGACAGAATAGGTCAAATTTCTCAACACGAAATAAATTCCATCTGTGAGAACTGCAGTGCCCGGAGAACAAAGACGGAGGCTGTCTTTCTTAATTTTCCAAAAGGAGGAGGTAACAGTTTCAATAAAAGTCTTTGGAAACAAAGGTAACGCATGTGACTCGTGCTCATGACAACCTAGATCCAATTTTATACAAGAAAACACAAAGTAAAAAAAATAAAAAGTCAAAATGAAGACAGTGTTGCATTGCCAAAAACTCTCCCTGTTCCCTTCCCCCATATTTCTCAGTATAAAAAACTACCACAATGTAGTTGTCAAATGATATTGGAAGTACTTGAACTAATGAGTAGGCAGTGGGGATCTGCGAAGCTGACGCGCAGCGCTAGGGCGCTTACGCCAAGGTATGATGACAAGGACTTCATGGCACCTGCCAGGTTGGGAAATGTTGGCTCTAGGCAGAGTAAGGATGCTGAATGTCACGACCAATTATTCTGCACCCACTTGAATAATAAGGTTGCCTGCACTTAATTGGCTTGTGAAATGCAATGGAACAACACATCTGCCATACCTGAAGCATGCATGACTAATTTGGATTCAGAATTGTTGTTGCCAAAAATGAATCAATAGGTTTTTTTTTATTTCGAGACAGGATATTTGTAGGTATGTTTGTATATTCTGTGTGTGTTTTATTAGAATTTTTGTAATTTCAATTGCATTTATATAGAGCTCAATACCCCTGAGAAGGTGCTGAATCACATCTCGTTGTTTTTTTTTATTGTTGCAGTGTCTAGGACTGTCTTTAGAGTGTGTATTTTGGAACGCAGCACAATAAATCCTCATGAAAATATTCCAAGGACACTTTTAGGGACAAGCCCGGTGTACTATATCAGCTTCAAGAACATGGTGTGGCACCACAGAGATGCTATAAACCTTGTTGGGGGTCCCAGAGCCAGTGTCAGCTGGCTTGTAACAAGGTTGGTGGGGGGAGGGGGGGCACAAAAAATAAATAAATAAATTCACTTACCTCCTCAGCGCGATGTCCTCTTTCCTCAGGTGTCTTCCAGGAAGCTCCCAATGCAGGAAACTACACTACCCAATCCTGGCTCTGCTTTCAAAGCATGAAAGTAGGGCCAGGATTGGCTAGAGCAGGCTCTCCCAGAGCTCCTAAGAACACTGGAGGCCTGTGCGTTCTCAAACCCAGCTGTCTTGGTTAGAGAACTTTAAGATGTGCATGTCTGGCTGGTCGTCCCAAGATGGCCGGCCAAACAGACATGCACATTTTGAAGCACACGTATCCCTGCTGCTGCCAAGTGGCAGCGCTTGCCCCGCCCCGTCCTGACACTCAGTTCGGGACGGGTTGCTGAAAAATAAAACGCCAATAATTAACCTTTATTACTGTTTTATATTTCAGCTATGGGGCTTGTGGAGTGAAGATCCTCCGCTCAAATGGAGGAGTCGCCCCTGCCCAGATCACAGCCTGAACAGGGAATTTGACGCAGCCAAGTAAATGATCCTCCCATAGTTTACTTTCTCTTTTGTGCCACGATGTGCAGCCCCGGGCCGTTTTATTACCATCCCCATTACGCCATGACCTTTATCATCATCGTCAAGCGTAACAGGGTCATTCACTAGAAACCCTCTCGCTCGAGATGCGTACGTGGGATGTTACATCCATAAAACATAACATTCCTCTTTAACCCAAATAAACTACAGCAAAAACAAAACAGTCAACTGAAAACAGGAGACCACAATCAGCAGTCAATTCAAACACTTGTAAGAGTCAGGATCAGTGCACAGCTCCACCAAACTCAGTTAGCATCACATGAAGAAATAAGGCACACAAGGATATAGCCATACGAGCTCGACAGAAAAAGTCCTCAACTCAGAACAAAACCCTTCAATTTTGTAGAGACTGTGGGGCGAGGTTTCAGGTTATATCTCACTGTGTCTTGCAACGAGGACCAGAATCTGCTTCTTTGGGCACATCTGAACGTAAGGGATACCCCACCACGAGATCATCCAACACATCCTCTCTCTGGACAGTCTATCTAGACTCTACTAACTCAGCTGGTTGTTGATGACCATCAGCTTCCCCGGGCTGGGCTACAGCTGATGCACAGCTTCCACGTTGCGAATCTCTCATACTCTTTTCATCAGATCCCATTTCATCCACTGGAGACACAAAGAAATTGTTACTTGACCCAGTGTCCGAGTGTTGTAACAGTTTAAAAAACAACACATTTCTCATGATGATATCACAACTTTCTGGACCGTGATCATTGTTCCCCGCACTGCACCCACCCTCCAGGGGTCTATCTCGAAGGCAAACAGAAATTTGCTCCCAGGACGTCGGTTCTTAACAAGCACCAAGTCACCAGTTCAAAGATGCCTCAACTTGACTCGCCTCTTCCGAGATGTTTAGTAATTTTGCACTTGTCGCTGGCATAAAGCATTGGCAACTTGATCACTGAGCATGGATCATTCACCCACATGAGGAATGGTGTAGCCCACCACTCGGTTCATGCATTGGGCCCTTGGAAACACCTTAATTGTGGCATGCGGAGTAAGTCATTACTCTTGTAGGAAGGCATACAGAGCACACCCCATGTTCTGTCCATTGGCCAGCGCAATTCTCAGGACTTTGTTTCGGGTTCGCATGAAGCGTTCTGCTTCCCCATTTCCCTGTGGCCAGTGAAGAGTAATATTCCGATGACGAACCCCTCAGAAGGTCATGTAGTCAGCAAACTTCCGACTGGAAAAAGGTGGGCCATTATCAGTTTGTAGTTCATTCAACAAGCCATTAGTGGCCATGACTTTTTCCTGACGAGGGATAGTTTGGCTCGCTGTCACAGACTCCAGAATTTCTACCTCTGTGTACTTTGAGAAATCATCTATGATCACCAGCATGTGCTGAACATCATGTAGGTTTCCAAAGTCTGCACTAGTTCTGTGCCAGGGAACAGGGGGAATGAATTTAGTGATGAGAGGAGTAGGTAGGTCTGCCAGAGCAGTAGCTTGGCACAACGAAAATTGTCTTTTGGTGCACTCTACTCGGTCATCCAAGCCAGGGGACCATACCTTGCACCTGAGTCTTGATTTTGTTTTGACTATCCCTTGATGGACATTGTGAGCGAGGTCCACCAATTGTTGCATTGTTCTCTGAATAACCAGACCAAGGCCTCTCAGTAAACACCCTTCCAGAGATGCAATCAGTCCATCATGCACATTATGCAGGGACTCCAGAGTCAGACGCGCCTCATCCATACAATAGGAAGCATTCTGAGGAAGGGTGTGCCAGTTCCTGATGTCATTGCTGAGATCACCAGTTGTAGACATTTATCAGAACGTGTAACCATGATAATCTACTCCAGGGAGATTGACAGAGGCCTCGAACGCTCAAACACCATCCTCACGTACTCCTCCACATCTGCTGCGTCCTAAGTCTCACTAACCGAGGCTGGTCTTGCATGTCTGGAAAGATAGTCTGCAGGGTTTTGAGACTTTGGTCAGTACACCATGGAGAACCAGTACTCCTGTAATTGGAGAATCCACTTCTCAATCTTGGGCGGTGGTTTAGACGAGGAACCCGTGAACATTGATACCAATGGTTTGTGGTCAGTGTGAACCACAAACAACTGGCCTTAGAGATATATGTGAAAGTGGTAACATCCCTAATAAACAGCAATGGCCTCCTTTTCAATGTGATAGTATTGCTGCTCCGTCTCTGTCAAAGCATGACTGGCATATGCCACAAGAGCCCACTCTGCAGCATTCTGTTATTGGGAGCAGACAGCTACCAGGCCGGTGGGGCTAGCAACCAGTGGGGGTGGGTGTGGGCCCGAGGTCTTTTGGACACCAGGAGAAATCCCCTGGAGAGATCTAGTCCCAAATATCAGGTCCTCTGTTTTATCTGTGTTAAGTTTAAGGCAGTTCTAGTTCATCCATTTTACTACATTTGACATGCATGTGGTGAGGTTGGTCCTGGTGGTGCGGTTATAGTCTGTAAGGGAGAGGATAAACTGGGTGCCGTCTACATTTCGATTCCATGGGATCTTATGATGTGGGTGAGGAATATAGCACATTACAACGCAATGTATTACATTGCATGCTTTTACAACGCGGTCATTATAACGACCGCATTGTTAGTACGCGATGCATTTACATCACAAGTCATTACAACGACTTGCAGTAGGGGGCGCGATGGACTCAGGAATAGTATTATTTACTATTCCTACTCCAGTTTGGGCAACAGTAGGGAAGGTGGTGGAATTAATTTCCAGTACCTCAGCACCCCCTACAGCAAGTCGTTGTAATGACTTGCGATGTAAATGCATTGCGTACTAACAACACAGTTGTTGTAACAACCGCGTTGTAATAGTACTGAGATGTAATGACAGCGTTGTAAACACTGTTTCCCGTGGGTGAGTGGCGTCATGTGGTGTTGTAGAGAGTTGGGCTCAGCGATGATCAGGAGGGACTCAGCAGATGAGGTTCTTGGGTACTGAATTGTGGAGAAAAGAAGCAGCTATCTCAGGACGTATCTGTGTACTCCTGAGTTGTGGAGCCTTGTGATGAGGGTGCTTTGTGAAACGGTGTCGAAGGCTCATAGAGGTCGAGTAGTATGAGTGTTCAGGTTTCCCCTGAAGGATGATGGTCTGCATGTCGTCTGTTGCTGCAATGAGAGAGGTTTCCATGCTGTGGTTGCTGCAGAATACAGACTGTGAGATGTCTAGTAGGTGGCGTTGTTCAAGATGTATGGTGAGATTTTTGTTGATAGCTTTCTCTACAACTCTGGGTGGGAAGGGCAGAAATGAGATGGGTCTGTAGTTGCTGAGGCTCTTTTGGGTCTGTCATGGTTTTTTTCGGTAGAGCTGTGATTTCTGCACGTTTCCAGTTGTCTGGGAAAGTTCCACTTTGGGTGCAGGTGTTGATGATGAGGGTGAGGTGTAGGAGCAGGGGTCATTGAGGCTCCTGGAGTGGATTATTCTCATGATTTTGGTGGTGTGTTCAGGGGTGAGGGGGTTTCCAGTTTGCGATATGGTGCTCCGATTTGGTGGTGGTGGGCAGCTGGTTGATGAGTTCTTGGGTCTTGGGTTGGGAATTGAAGTTGCTGTAGATCAAGAGGATTTTGTAGTGAAAGAAATTGGTGAGGTTGTCGCAGAGGGAAGTTGTGGGAAGGGATGATGGAGTTGGTGGTGGCTGGGGGGTTGGAGAATTCTTTAACAATGTTGAAGGGCTCTTTGCAGTTGTTGGTGCTGTTTTCCAATCTGATAGCTAAGGCTGTTTTTCTTGCCTCGTAGTGTTTGGGTGTGGCATTTCCTGAGCGTGGACCTGTAAGTGTTTCTTGTAGTGGTATTGTGGTTCTCCAATTTCTCTCCGGCTATTGCAGGGGCGGTTGGAGTTTCTAAGGTCTTCAGTGTACCAGCTGATTAGTGTGTTGGTTCTTGAGTGTCTGACGCTTTTCGGGGCCTGGGTGTTTGTGCTGGTAGTGATCCAGTTGTTGAATATTTGATAAAGGCATGCAGGTCACCTATGAGGTTTGGTTGGTGGGCATTGAGGGTGTTGGTCCAGTCTGTGTCTTTTCTATTGTTCCAGCTATTTCTGAGGATGTTCGAAGTCTTGGTTGTGGGGGGGTGTTGGGTGGCTTCGATGAAGAAGTGGATGATGGAGTGGTTTGTCCCGGTGAGTGGAGTGAGGTGGCTGAACTTGACCTTGTTGCTGGCTGTGAAGATGGGCTTGATGGTGTGTCCTGCATTGTGGGTAGGACCTTGGACGTTCTGGGTGAGTCCCAGGAACTCGAATTTCTCGAGTAGGGCCGTAGAGGTTGCATCTTTTCAGTTGTCGAGATGGAAATTGAGGTCCCCGAGTAAGATGATGTTATTCGAGGAGATTTGTAAAGGTGGCGCATGATCTGGGAAGTTGGTAGGCTAGGCACCTTTGATGGTGGTGTAGTTGCCGGTCTGTAGTCGGAAGTGCATATGTTCCATGAAGGTTGTGTTCTTCTTGGTGGAGGAGGTGCAGGTAATGTTCAGTCTGTTCTGGAGGGCGATCTTGTAGCTAGGGGAATGGTTGTGGTGTTGGTGAGTGCCGATTTGGGGTTTAGCCAGGTGTCTGTCAGGAAGAGTATGTTTTGGGCGTGCATGTCGATAGTGTTCCAGATCTCAGTGGCGTGTTTGCTAAGAGATCTGGTGTTGAGGAGAATGCATGTCTGACAGGGCAAGGCATGTGTGGCGCATGGGTTGGTGTGTTGGTGTAGGTGAAATGGCAGTGAGTGCATGAGAAAGGTCCTACCTTGAAACGAGGTAAGGCTTGAAAGCAGCAGTTGCGTTGGGGTTCGGTGTTTAGTACACTCAGGAGGGAGGTTGTTTGGTCACATTTAGTGGCGATGTTCAGTCAGACCGGAGTCTGAGGCGCTGGGCGCGGGCCAGGCATGGATGGGCGCAGACAGGCTTGCCTTTGGCATGCCTTCAATGCGCAAGTGGCACGGTCACGCAGCGGGCTCCAATAAGTAGGTCCTGGGGAGAGCGGGAGGAGGGTGTGGCTAGGGAAGGGCGGAGCACAGAAGGCAGTGGAAGGCACGTGAGGCTACTGCAGCTAAGGAGTTGTGGAGGTGGGAAAGCATGGAAAGGAGGCAGGAGGCAGGAAATTGAGGGAGGAACCAGAGGAGAATGGGCACAAAGGAAAAGCAGATACAATGGAAACAGGCAAAGGAGGCGCAAAGGGAGAGAGTGGGTAATGGAGAACGGGCACAAAGAGAGAGATTGGAGAGGGAAAAACGGTCAGAAAGAGGCACAAACAGAGAGTGTAGAATGAAAAGCGGGCACAATGTGGCATAAAGAGAGAGAGTGAAGAGTGGAGAACAGGCACAAAGAGGAACAAAGAGAGAGAGTGGAGAGTGAAAAAAACAGGCACAAAGAGGTAGTGGAGAGGGGAAACCAGGCACAAGGAGGAAGGCAAAGGATTGAGATAGAGAGTGAAAAGGATATGGAGATGGGCATAGGAGTGAAGGGTGAGAGAGAAAAAGGAGCACAAGAAGGAGGCAGGGCCTCGAGTCAGTAAGACCAGGTCCGAGAGGGCCTTTGACTGTTCGGAGGATTAGTTCGGGTAAGAAGGAGCTCGAGCCCGGGCACATCTTAATTGGGTCACAAAGCTGCCAGAATTAAGTAGGTTCTGGGAGGGGGTGGAACATGAGGACAGAGGGTGGCACTAGGGAAGGTCGGGGCACAGGAGGCAGTAGAAGGCAAATGAGAGCGATGTAGCTAAGGAGCGGGGGAGGCAGGAAAGCATGGGAGGAACCAGAGGAGAATGGGCACGAAGGTAAAGCAGGCACAAGGAATATGGGTAAAAGAGGCACAAATAGAGAGGGTGAAGAATGGAGAACAGACACAAAGAGGCACAAAGAGAAAGAGCATGGAGAGTGAAAAACGGGCACAAAGAAGCACAAAGAGAGAGTGGAGAATGAAAAACAGAAACAAAGAGGCACTAAGAGAGAGAGTGGAGAGTGGAAAACTGGCACAAAGAGGCACAATGTACTTAGTCAGAGTCATTGAAGACGTTGAATTGGATTGAGTTAATAGCAGTGTTCAAAGCTCTACTCCATTTCAGATAGTATCTACTTCAATCTAATGTGTTAGTATAGACAAATAATTCAGTGTCAGTCGCCTATATCAACCATCAGGGCATTCCTCAAAGTCCTAGAACAAAGCAATATGTTCCCTGAGTCTGAGTGCAGACAAACATCTTTTCAGATTCTTGGATGATGTTATAATGTTGAGGCCGGTTAGCCCTCGCTTACCTGGGGAAAGAGTTTGGTGTTTTCAACATCATTGAAGGTGCCATTGCATTTTTTGGGAGTTGCATTCACATGCAGCATCTCTCTGGTTTTACGCCGCAGAGCCTTATGTAGTGTGTGTCCTTGGCAAATTTGCTTCTTGGCGGCAGCATTTCAGGAGAATCACACGCCATGAGGTTGTTTTTGCCTGCAGCGTCTCTGCAGGCATAGAAGATTAGGGCCTAATAATTTAGTAGTCCATGCGAGATTTATTTCCTTTGGTTAAGGTCACCTCTTACAAGTAATTCGTTTTTGAATTGCCCAAGGTAAGATGGCTGCTTCTCTTTTACTGTTTCTTTCCCCAGGTTTACTTCCTGTTTTGGGCTACAAGCAGGAGACCAGATGAGTTCTAACTTGCACTTGTTTGCCTGTTGCTCACTCTTTGGGTTTGCTGGTTTCCTTCCCATCCTGCTTCATTCTTCAAGCTTTGTTCCTCTGCTCGTCCAGTTGATTGGCCCGGTATAGTAAAAGGTTATTTTTAGGTCTCGGCTAGCGATGGCTGCGCTTGCGCAGTCTCGCTCGCGAGATTTAATGACTTTGAGAAGAGGGGCTTGCACCCGCCCCTCTTCTCTCCTGTTCTCCATTGGCTGGCCTCTTAAATGCTGGCCAGCCACTGGAGAAGAGGTCCAGTCACTCCGATTATGCCCCGTCCTTTTCGGATCGGGGGCGTGTTTTTTGCGAGAAGTCTCAGGGAGGAGACAACAGCAAAACACGCCCCCAAATCCGAAAAGGACGCTCCCTTTCTTCGAGGCATTTTCTGCTGTGCCTCGGAGAAAGGCGGTGGTGTCAATGGCGTCCTCTCACCCTGCTGTCGGCTTCCGTGTTGTTCGTCCCTTGGAGGATTCAACTCCTGCTTTCATGATCTTCGGCCTCATTTCAACGCGGTATACTTCTCACCACAGCCGCTCCGAGGGTCACCAAAGTGCGAGTCTCTCCCCCTGCACTCGTGGCCGGGGCCTGCACCACGTGTGAAGCCGCGAGCTCGAGTTACAGGAGCCGCCCGCAGCGTTCAGCTCCGCCACCGCGGCCGGCCGCCTCTCTCCGGGTCACACAGCTCGGCACAGTTCAGCTTCCAAGGCGAGTCGGGACTGTAGGGACTTTGGCAAGAGTCGGCATAGAAGAGTATGAAAGTAGGAGTGAGTACTTAACCAACTTTGATGTATTCTGTTCAAAATCCGAGGAAGGTTCAAGGACCTTGTTTGTTATCATTCTGCAGGCGCTTTATATCTATTTGTAAATACCGCATTATTCAATGACCTTCTACAAGACCTTTGGCACCACCTTTCCGCAAAGCTCTTAGAACCTTACCTTTCCCCCGACAGGACTGTCCTCCTTGGCTGGCACCACTAGTTTATTTGAGGTTGGATGCTCGAAGTAGTGAAACATTATTTTATCCTCTGCGACAGAGATCCATAATGTGGCACATCAGCCCTAAATGCTGTTTATCCAACATTCCCTAAACAAAGCACCCAGGCCTCCGAGGTATATTGTGCAAAGCAAGTTGTATGTACAGATTAAACAACACTATATTTTTTGAATTTCTCGAGTTGGTGTTCACCACAGACAGTATAACCACTCAGAGCTGGCAAGTGTACAGTTTGAACAATATAGTGTTTTTGTTGATGATGTCATTACCGCTACTGGCTTTCTCCGTCCCCAGGGACCGGGCGCGCAACACCAATTGGACTCAAAGGGCTTCATCCCCCCCCCCCTCGTGTGTGGCAGCCCGGGATGAGACAGCTTCCCAGTGCCCACACAGCCGCACCCGAGCACTTCACAGGTCTTTGAAAGACCATTGGCATGTTAATGAGGCCTCGCTGGTGTTTCACCCTTTCTAAGAGCCCCTGCAGCTCCACTCTGCCTATTGCTTCAAGATTCAGGCCAGGCCCCCTCCCCCTCCCCCCGCAAAAAAAATGTCTTCGCCCCCCCCCCCTCGTAATTGGGCTCTAGTTGTGCCTGTGTGTGCAACCAGACCTCTTGCACGGTCTGGGAGACACAACCTAACACATTGCTTTATAAGTGTTCCCCTTAACTTAATTGTTTTGTTCGGTGTTGATTGTTTCTTCTCCCTGTCACATAATAATTAAATGCACGATACAACTGAAATGTTTGTGACAGAACATCACCAGTAAAACAGTCCGATGTTATTATTTTTAATTTCACAATATTTATTGCAAGCATATAGTGGATTGGTCAGGTAGCTGCCTGTTTTCTCTTTTTGTTTTTGTGCCGCTTGCTAAATATCCATTGCAACAGCTTGCCAAGTCCAGATACATTGGGTTTGCCAATGCTTGTTTGTAGTGGCTCGGCTTCCGCTTTGCACCCCGTGCGCTGTCTCAGCTGAGGTCTCATAGTGAGACGCGTGAAGTTTGAAATGCCCACTCCTAATTCAGATGTTGCCACCTCCCTAAGAATTGGTGCAAATAATGTTTGCTTCTGTGTTCAAGCATAGCGCCTAAGCGGTGTGAAGCGCTTTTTACACTTTGTTCACTTCCCCCGTCATTGTTTACCGGTAGCAATAGAAAGTGCAAAAGTAAAAAGAAATGTGTAACCAATACAAAGAAAGGTGATATTTTTTGAATTTCTCGAGTTGGTGTTCACCACAGACAGTATAACCACTCAGAGCTGGCAAGTGTACAGTTTGAACAATATAGTGTTTTTGTTGGTGATGTCATTACCGCTACTGGCTTTATAGTGCTTAGCATGTTTACTGAAGAACTCGCTTTCTCAGTTGATTTCTCCTCCCTCGTAGTTATCGTAGGTATAGAGCTTGTCACTCACTTTCTGTTCTTTCCAGGATAAGTTGTTGTCTTTGCTGCAAATGGTGAAGGATTTGTTGGCCCAGAACTCCTTTTGCCGCTCAGTGTTCTGCCAGGAGCTTTTACTTCCTCATCTCCGTCCCCAGGGACCGGGCGCGCAACACCAATTGGCCTCAAAGGGCTTCATCCCCCCCCCCCTCGTGTGTGGCAGCCCGGGATGAGACAGCTTCCCAGTGCCCACACAGCCGCACCCGAGCACTTCACAGGTCTTTGAAAGACCATTGGCATGTTAATGAGGCCTCGCTGGTGTTTCACCCTTTCTAAGAGCCCCTGCAGCTCCACTCTGCCTATTGCTTCAAGATTCAGGCCAGGCCCCCCCCCCTCCCCCCGCAAAAAAAATGTCTTCGCCCCCCCCTCCCCCCTCGTAATTGGGCTCTAGTTGCGCCTGTGTGTGCAACCAGACCTCTTGCACGGTCTGGGAGACACAACCTAACACATTGCTTTATAAGTGTTCCCCTTAACTTAATTGTTTTGTTCGGTGTTGATTGTTTCTTCTCCCTGTCACATAATAATTAAATGCACGATACAACTGAAATGCTTGTGACAGAACATCACCAGTAAAACAGTCCGATGTTATTATTTTTAATTTCACAATATTTATTGCAAGCATATAGTGGATTGGTCAGGTAGCTGCCTGTTTTCTCTTTTTGTTTTTGTGCCGCTTGCTAAATATCCATTGCAACAGCTTGCCAAGTCCAGATACATTGGGTTTGCCAATGCTTGTTTGTAGTGGCTCGGCTTCCGCTTTGCACCCCGTGCGCTGTCTCAGCTGAGGTCTCATAGTGTGACGCGTGAAGTTTGAAATGCCCACTCCTAATTCAGATGTTGCCACCTCCCTAAGAATTGGTGCAAATAATGTTTGCTTCTGTGTTCAAGCATAGCGCCTAAGCGGTGTGAAGCGCTTTTTACACTTTGTTCACTTCCCCCGTCATTGCTTACCGGTAGCAATAGAAAGTGCAAAAGTAAAAAGAAATGTGTAACCAATACAAAGAAAGGTGACGTAAAAGCCACTTATATGTGTTTCCTTCACTTTGGGGGTTAGTGATTCATTGGCTGCAAAAGCGTCTTTTAAATTATATCACGACAAGAGACAGCAGGGTGATTCTTATCAACGTGGTTATTTAAAGGACTCTTCTATTTGCCTTCCAAAATTATTTAACTGCACAGAAATGTGAGTTTTTACATGATTAGCATAAAAGAAAGCAAAGTATGTACATGTCGTGAACTAAAATGGTGAAAAATCAGGAATTAATGGAAAATATACAAAACTACAAGTCCCATAATGCCTATGGTAAAACGAATCCCTCAACGGGAGCCGAGCACTTGAAAATGTTGCACGAGCGGATTTGTCGGGGTAGCTCTCACGCTTTCAAGCATATGAACGTGGGCCCTCGGAGCCTTGCTTCCGGCGCAGGGGTGCGTGCGCCCCCGGAGAGGCAATTCTGTCGCTTGACCGTTGAAATGCGTCATTGTTTACACTGTAAGTAGATGCTTTTTTTGTTGACAAAGATTACAGACAAATCAACATATGTTTGTGAAGACTTACAGTGCTGAGAAGGAATGACTGCCAATTGAGACTACGAATACCATGATGCAACGTGTGAAATAAAACTAAAGGGGGCTGGACCTGCCCAACCTGAAAAGCGTGTGATCTGCAATTCCTTTGCATCAATTTCTTTTCCTGTGTTGTCATTGGGACATCCTTCGCAGCATTACTTTTAAATATAGCACCCAGAAGCGATCCAGTCTATACAGTGCTCTGTGAAACTAGAATTTCGCACTCAGTGCTAACATAGCGCAGCGAGGCACACAGGGAAATCAATGAATTTACATGCAAAATCACCCCCAGCCTCATGTACCTATGGCGCTATTACCGGACTGGTGGTCTGAGCTCCTCTTAATGTTTCTGGGCGCTATGTGTGTGGTTGGGTGTTAGGGGTCTGGGTTAGAACAGATAAGGGCATCATTGTAAAGAACAGGAGTGACAAAGAGTGTCTGAACTGTTTTGTTTGTTTACAAATTGTGATGTAGCGCTGGTATGCTGCCTGTCTGCTGTTTCAAAGCGCTTTGAGACACTGCAAGCATGCAGACATGACAAGACAGGGCTCAGAGAATACAGTGATAGTGTAATATGAATGCAGGGGCACGGGCTGTGAGATAATGTTGTCGCCTAGAGCCCCCCCACCCCCGTGGGTTCAAAGGGATCCAGCCAGCAGGATATATTCTGGTTGTCTATCTGTCCACCCCAGCTGTCAACTTGTATTAAATAAACAAGCATTTACAATGCAACGGTCTCGACATTGTTAAAGTTAGAGCTATTGCCATTGCTCATGACAATGCCGTTTCTTTAAATGTTTTAAAAACAAAAACATAAACAAAAATAATGTCATGAGCAATGCCAATAGCTCAAACTTTACCAATGCCGAGACCATTGCATTGTAAATGCTTGTTTTTACTGCATCCAGTGTTTTCCTTCCGTTGTGCTCCACTTCTTTTTTTTTTATTTATTTATTTATTTTTTTTCTCAATTCAGCAGCGCAATTCATTATTTACAGACCATTATTTGTAACAAATAAATAAATATAACCCATATATAGACACAGAATAAAAAACAGTATAATCATACCACAAAAAGCGTTATTAAATACATCATATCGTATCATATCATTGCTGTATCCAAGTTCTGATCGGTTCCCAAATAGCCACCCCCAGCTTTTTCTTTGCGATCCCTTTCAATTTATATAATGCCCATTCCATGTTATATATAGCAATAAGTTTTGCTCTCCAGCTTGTGAAGACTGGTGGTTCAGAATCCAGCCACTGGGATGTTATGCAAGACCACAAAACTGACATACAAATAAATTTAAATCCTCTATCCGATATCGTCTGCCTCCCCATATCTGTACTGAATTCTATTCCAAACAAAACCAGAGAGGCTGTGATAGATATTGGTATTCCCAGAGATTGTGACAAAAACCGTTCAATATCCAACAAGAGTGGCTGTAAGGCAGGACAGGAGTAAAACATATGTAATGAGTCTGCAGCGTAGAGTCCACACCTTGAACAATTAGTACCCTTACCAGCCTTCCATTTTGCTATTCTTCCTGGCGTATAATATAAATTAAACGTGGCCATATATGATTGACTTCTGAGACTACCAGAAAGCAAGATAGAGCTAGCATTACTAATTGTAAGTCCAAATTAACCATCGACAATTTCTCCTCCCATATTGCCTCCTGTCTTCCTAAGTCGTCAGTTTGTATTAGCATAAGCTCTGCATATAATTGCCCTATTTTGCATTTACCTTTTATTAAATCCAAGACATGGATTTGTAATGGGTAGCATTTTCCCCCCACAATTGCGGCCTGTAAAGCACTTCTTAGTTGCAGATACTTAAAGAAATCCGCCTTTCCGACCCCGAATCTGCTTTGTAGGGTTGAAAAAGATACAATCCCGCCCTGCTCTAGCAGATCACCAACTAACCTAATACCCAGGTGCGACCACCTACGCATAACAGAGTCCTGAAACACCACATAGGATAAAACTGACGAATCTAACGGTGTATACCATGTAATACAAGGAATAGAAAACAGTTTGCGAAATCTCTTCCAAACTACATAGGCCGCCTGAATGATTTTAAACCTAGTCTTTTTGTAGTAGCTTGGCTCTAATACTTTTAAAAGTAACCCTTGTGCTGAATTTCCCAAACACCACTCATAAATAGATGGGGAGAAAGCAGAGTCCAACACCGTCATCCTACCCCAAATCAAGACACCCATTAATTGAAACAGTGTGACTGAATAATACAAATAAAAATGTGGGATAGCCAGACCTCCACGTTCCCATGGCAAGTAAAGCCATTTAATTGCACTTCTAGAGCGGTGGTATCCCCAGAGAAATCGTGAACACATCCGTTCTATTCTGTCAAATAACTCTTTTGGAAAAAGGATAGGGATAGCCCTAAACAAATACAACAATTTAGGAAAGATGGACATTTTCAAAACATTAGCCCTTCCATATAAGGAGAGATGCAGCCGATTAATTCTCTCCAAGATTTTATCTGAGGAAGCAAGTATCGACTCCACATTAATACCCGGAATGTTTTGAATTTGAGATGAAACAATTACACCCAAATACATAGCTTCTGTGGCCACGCCCACCCCTAAGTCCACCGGATACCCAGCTTCTGAATGTAGTACTTGAGTCTTCCCCAAGTTTAGTTTATAACCGGATACTATTCCAAAATCTCCAGTGATAGTCTCAATCCTAGACATAGCACTGCTCATATCTGATGACAATACCGCAAGATCGTCAGCATATGCTAGAACTTTTACTGAATATAGGCCTGAAATTACTGGTAAAATAACCGGGTCCGACTCTAGCCTTGCAATGAGAGGATCAATAAACAGAGCAAATAGGAGCGGTGAACAGGGGCAACCCTGACGAGTTCCTCTACTGATCGAAAAAGTCTGTGTCTCCTCCCCTCCTAATCGAACCCTTGCTCTCGGGGTTAAATACATTGACTGTATTGCTCTTATATATCTACTAGGAAACGACTTCCATCTCATTACGGCCCATAGAAACTCCCAAGAGACCCTGTCGAATGCTTTTTCTATTGTGCTCCACTTCTAATCACATTTCTGACTATGTGTGACAAGTGAGGAGTATGAGGTTGCTTCAGGAAGCTGTCACCCATTTCCTTGCGTCAAGAAGAGGCTTCAGCTGTCTCCTGGGACCTGCCCTTGACAAGGCCTGATTTTTATTTCCATCCATAAATTATTTCTAAATTTCACCCCTCTCTAGGGAAATCATCCATTTAACGTTTTTTCCATCGCCTTCTTCTGAACAAGAGAAAATATTAAGTTTGTTGGATGTTAAGCGAGCTATATATGTTTATCTGGACAGATCCTTTGGATTCAAGAAGAAGGACTCTTTTTTGTTACATTTGGCATTTGTGGACAGCATATATTAGCTTCTAAAGAACATCAAGTCTGTGCTTAAGTGAAATGATCAGATTTGTACATCTACGTCAAGAATAGACAATGCCAGAAAATGTTCAAGGTCTTTCAACTAGTAATGTGGCAGCTTCATGCATAGAGGTTTTTTTTCGGGGTTTACATTTTGTGCGCTAATAATGATAATTAATATGACTTTTCACATCCGATTGTGCCTATATAAATTGAATTATTATGATTATAGTTGAAACAAATGTTATACAATGTCTAGAAGTCTGTTCATTAATGTGTTATCATTATGCCATATTTTTATGTTAAACGCGATCTTAGACAAGATGGGTGCCATCTCTGTCACTCACTCCTGTCTTCTCCACCCCTGCATGCAACTACTTCCCACATGCCACACTAGAACACAGTCAGACTGACATGCATTAGTTTATTCCACTGTTGTGAATATATTGCTTTCGATGAATTTTCTCCTGTTCCCTATGATTTGAAACAATACCAAGGCCATTTCCACTGCCTTCTGTTGAGAACACTAGTCCATTTATTCACTGAAAGTTCCTTTGTTTAAATGTTTCATATTGGTTAGAATATCTCTGTTATAATGAAGAGTGCTAAATACTCTTTAAAATGAGATGGTGATTATTTGTTAAGGTAGTGACATCCATTTTTCTCTAAAATCTGATATGCCAAAGAGTTAATGTTTTCAATCAGACCATGATGGTTTTGCAGATTGACTAATTTGTTGTGCGAAAATCGTGTATAAGAACAACTCGATTTGGAGGTGAGCCCAAAGACTTTCCTGTTATACTAGGGATGCTGTCCAATTTCTTTTGGGTTTTTCTGCTCAGTTGGGACTTAGAAGACATTCGACCTTGCATACTCTGTATGACTTTGCATCTGAAAACCTATATAACATTATTTCTATTCTGCTTATGTTTTATTTTCTAATAAAACTCTTTAACATTGTACTGATCTCGAACTCAATTATTAAGTCAACCTCATTATTATCTGAACTGTTTTACTCTGCTAGTCGATGTTGAAGGGATGTCCTGATGCACAAATTCAACCTTAGGGAGAGACTAAGGAGGTAAACATTTTGAGGTGTTCACGTTTCAAGTCTGACTTGCAGTGCTGTTCTTGAACGATTTGGACTGTGTAAGCATGAGTAGGGCAGTATGCTTTTGTAAATTGAGAGCTTTGTGAGGTGGTTATGATGTGTCGCTGAAGTTTGAGACTGTGACATGGATTGTTAACCCCTTGCATGCTTCTGACGGAACCACGCCGTCATGAGTCACGGGTGAGCTGTGCTCATGACGGAGCGGCCGCTCCTCCCACACGGCACTAATTCCCCGCCTGTGCGGGCGTCAGCGCAAGTGGGTGGAGTCATGATGGAACCACGCCGTCATGAGCACAGCTCACCCGTGACTCATGACGGCGTGGTTCCGTCATGAGCACAGTGGCGCCGCATTGCCCCCAAACCCCCCCAGCGCTGCGGCGGAATTCGCGCCGCAGCGAAGGAGTTAAGCTGTATGCCAAATGTTTGGCTATGGAATACTGATTCTGGGTTCAATTGGTGTTTTGATCATCATTGTACTGATGTATTATGGATATTTGTGAATTTTATTTGTAAATACATTTTTTTTACTATTGGTTGGTTTGGTTTAGCAGATTCGCTGAAATCCAAGGTCTCAAGATATTGCATTTTTACTTGTCTGTAGTGTGAGGCGTCACATACAACCCTAAAAAAGGAAAATGTTTTAACACAGAAAACTCCTATTTGTGTGTATGTTTAGTTTGGGTTGGTATATTTTGCTCCTTAGTGCATGGGAATAAGTGCATTGACGAGGGGGGATTACCACAGGGCAGGAGTCTACCTGGTTTTGAATTGTGTTTTAAACTGTACCAGGAAAGGTAGGGTTTTTGTTTTTACCTCTTTATAATTTGTGAGACTTGTTCTATTTTACCTTCCTGGTTTTCTTTGTTTAGGTTGAGCGCGCAAGAGTTTATTTTGTGTAAAACAATTTAGAGAGGTTTTGTAATTGTTTTCCTTGTTCAAGAAGAAGTTGGGCTGCAATTGGTTGGTCAGCCAGGCAAACGCACTGAGACTGGTGAGATGTCACCAGAAAAACAGACTGACATTGGTTAGTTATTGACAGAGCAGTGCTGAGGCTAGTTGGCGTTTGAAAGATCCACACTGGGATTGGTCATTGTTTGCTAGTTGTTTTGTGTGATTTTGGAAATTGATTTGAACGAAAATAATGAGGGCTATATTGAAACTATACAGACTGAGGGTCAGAAATTGACTGCATACAAAATGATGATGGACAATGTGCTCTGTACATGTGCTTGCATTTCTGAATGGCGTGATTACTTTGCTCCTGATAAGATCACACAGCTTCCTTTAAAAGGTACCTTTAATATTAGAAAGCTAGATTTATTGAGACAGAGAATGAACGAGAGAAAGCCGTTGCCCAGCCACACACAATTTGAGAAATTAAACAAATGAGATCAAATGGCAACCGAGAATGAAAGAAAGAACATGACAACATAAGTGAAGGGTTCATTTAGGCAATGGTTAGAGGGACAAGAGAAATGTTGAAGTGAGGATATGGTGGAAGGTGTGAGCGCATTTCCTACTTTAGTTAAAGAAACTGAGGATAAGGAGAAAACAACAAAGGAAAAGGAACAGAGTCAGGATACCGATGAGGCAGATAATTGTATTAATGATCTTTTGCATTCTAGACCTCCTCCATATACTGACAGTGCACAAGGAACTAGCGCTGGTCCTAGCAGAGTACCTGATGAAGGTGCAGTGGGAGACAGCATGGCTGTAAAGGGACAAAGAATAGCCACAGATGTGATAACTAGTTCAATAGTGAGTGCCACAACTGAAATTGCAATGAAAGCGGAGCTGAGTATAGGCAGAGATACACCCACTGTTTCTCAAACTCTGAGCAACTAACCTATTATTGCAGTAGTGATAGTAGACTCTTAAGGAGAGAGCTATTAATATTGAACTTTTAAAAATCGAATCCGGAGACATGTTACTAGAAACAACTGATTTAAATAGACTGGTGAAATGAGGTACCAAGGAAATGGCCAGATGTGTGAACGAAGCACATGATAAACTAGAGGAGTTAGCTGATGAGTGTAAAGTGATATCAGTAAGATGAAACATTTGAGGAGGAGGAGTAGGAGGAGAAATTATAAACTGGATTTAACACATGATGAAATAAAGGAATTGAGATTGATGACTTTGAGAGCTCATATTTAGGATTTAGTTGAAAAGACCAAGGAATGGACTGATTTGAGGAAATACAGGGAAAGATGGAAGAGAGGGACAACAGGCAAAAAGAAGGTGAAGGAATCAGAGACTTAAGGGAAGACATCAGTTAGTGATTTAGAAGTAGGATCAGGGACAATTTTGGAGTTTACACTCAGAGAGGTACATGATGGAAATGTTGTCCACACTGTAGGGATCAGTAAAAAACACACTTTTATTAAGTCACAGCAGATATCCCAGTCAGAAAAGGACAAATAGAGAAGAAAGTGGATATTATTTTGATTGAAACACAGGATGAGGATTCAGTGTTTAAAAAATAAATCACAAGATTGTTGAGTATAATTTTCCCTGGCCTTAGCAAAAGATGACCTACCTCTGGATTTAAGACATTCTGTCAAAGAAGAGGTGTGGGATTTTTCTGGAAAAGAGAGATGATTGATAAAAAGTGCAGATCCAGTTAAAATAAAATAAAACCTGACACAATTTTCCCAAGAATTAAGTAAAATAAACTTTCAAGAGAGGGTGAAGAGGGTATGAAATTGTTATTGAGAAACTGATTTAGCAAGGAATCCTTTGGAGTGTGCCTGACAGCCCTTGCAACTTTCTTGTGAAAGGAATATGGAAACCTAGTGGGAAATGGTGCATCACACAGGATCTTTGAGAAAATAATATAATTGTCATCCCATGCTGTCCACTGGTAGCAAATCTGGCAGTGATGTCATTCCAACTTCCTTCAGACGCAGAATGGTATACAGTCCTTGAGTTATGCCAAGCATGGTTCTCAATCCCTTTGCATGAGTAAATTCTCCTTTGCATTTCAATTTCAGAATACAGTTCTCGTGTGGTGTAGGCTCCAACAAAAGTATATAGAAAGTCCTTAAATTTTTTGACAAATTCTGAAGAAAGACCTAGGAAATTTGAGATTGCCCTGTAATTCAGTCTTAGTACAGTATATTGATGACTTGGTTGTATCCAAAACAAAGGAGGACTGTAAACCTGACAGACTTGCCCTGTTGAATAATTTATCTGACAATGGGCAAATAACTTTCCCCAATGTCTTTCATAATGGAGTGCGCCACAATAGCACTAACAGAAAATTACTTCCAGTTTGATACCCAACTCTATCACCAGATGCAGGGTACATCGATGGGCAGTACGTTCGCTCCAAGTCTGGCATGCATGTACATGTCGGTCTTTGAGGAGCGAGAGATCTTTAACCCCAGAAACCCCTACGTCACCAATGTATTGTTATGGAAACGATTTATCGATGACATACTGATCCTCTGGAAGGGAGACCGCAATAAATGCGATGAATTCTGCACATGGATCAACACATTGAACCTCTTTTTGAAATTCACCAACACCATCTCAGCAGGTGAAATCCCCTTCCTTGATCTATTGATTAAACTGGAGGAGGGAAAAATTTCCACTACCCTGTATCGTAAACCCACTGACAGAAACAGTCTCCTGCTTTTCAGCAGTCATCATCCTAGGGCTCTCAGGCAAAACTTACCATTCGGACAGTAGGAGGAACTGTAGTACCCTCAGTGACTATAAAAAAGAGACAGACACTTTAAAACAAGATCTTCTTCGGCGTGAATACCCGAGACAGGTGGTTCATACAGCTTACAAAAGGGCTCGAAACAACAACCGTGAAAGCCTGTTGGAGGACAGAATCAGACAACCAGACAAAACCATCACCTGCATCACTACATATACCTCCAACTCGAATCGTTGAGGAGCATTATTCTCAAACATTGGAACATCCTTAACACTGGCACACTGAATCTTACCACACCCAGGTTCACTTTCAAACGGACTAGCAACATCAAGGATATGTTGATACACACAAGACCCATGAAACACCACAACAACATACAAAGAACACTATGGGACCTTCCACCCATCCATGGACATTATTCACGTGGATCATGTTCAGTCTGTCCCCAAACAAAAGTCACTAAAGAACTGAGATTTCCTAATGGTATGACCTGGAGATTGACAACGCATACTAATTGCAATACCTCTAATTGCATCTACATATTGAAGTGCAGATGCGGCCTCCTGTATATAGGAATGACCGCAAGACCAGTAAAAGTACGAATGATGGAACACAGGAGCAACTTTAGATGTTTCAAGACCAACACTAAAATGACCACACATTTCAAACAAGCACAACATCCCCCAGACTAATTCCAATGGGGCATACTAGAATCACACCCAGGTATGTCCAGGGATGCCTTGTTTCACCTGGAACAGCGGTGGGTTCTACAACTGTCTTCAGATAAAACAGGACTCAATGAAGACATTCCATGTAGTCTATTGACCTCATGACAAGGAGTTTTAGGTGTATTTACACACCTACAAACATTCATTGATGACATTTTTCCATCCCCTCCCCCCGCCATGCAGGACATGGTTCCTTTCTTGACCCCATTAGGGTTGGTGTTACCTGAGACTACGTCAAATTGACTTAGCAAACCCTAGTGTTTAGATAGGATCATGTCATTCCCCATTGCTTGACTTATTCTTACTCTTTAGTTAACCATTGCTCAGCTGCCTTCCTCGACCATAGGTTCTTTCACTGCTCACTATCGGCTAGCAACAGTGGATACTTCTAGTACACCCGACTCTATTTTTAACATACTTTCAATCCACAATCATTATTAATACGAATGATCTCTGATCTTTCGCTTGTTAAGTCTTATTGTTGTGAGTAGTACTTGCAGCGTTTTACGATTTTCCCTCCACTGCAGTCTTTACCATAGCCTCCTGAGTCTTTAGCGTGTGATTGTCGTACACAGCGATCACATGATGTTCAGTTTGTTTGAGATGCGCTATTCCAACATGGCGCCCACAGTCGGTTTACGCTCTAGTCACTCGACTAGCTACCCGGAAGGTACCGGCAGCACCGCCCACCTCTCCTTCGCAGTCCGCTACTTGTAGTGGAACAAGCACCTTGCTTACCACTGCCCGGACTGGCTGAGTGAGGGGTAGGACTGACGCCGTACCTTTTCCTGGGGTACCGTGAGTAACTGTGACCGCACCTGGGTCTTCTTGTGTTTGCACTATGGTATTTCTACCTGCGCTTGTATGCATTTTACCCGCCCTTGATTTGGGGACGAGTCACGCGAACATTCACCGGGTCCCGACCAACCTGTGATTTCATCTTCACTTAGAGAACACCCGTTCGATGTAGGTATTACCTTCCTGCCTCCTCCATTGTGAGGGTTGTCGCGACGGTTGATGTGCCACAGTGTCGGTTGCACCTTGTTTTTACGGTAAACTCGCTCTCTTTTGCTCTCTCCCACCGCCGCAACACGGCTCGCTCAGAAGTAATTTGACCCGGGTTAGTAAACACATGGTGACCTACCTAACGCTCAAGCGCGCTAGTGTAAGGAGCACGTATGTGTTGCTTCCTCCCTTTGGGCTCTAATTCCTCTGGACCGTTTGCGAGCATAATTGGTTACCTCCACGCACCGCCAAGCGAGACAGGACTTCCTGCCTACTCGAACACTTAGGGTCTACACCGGTTGTTGTGATTGCTAACTCTTAACCATATTGACATCTAATGTGTTCTGCTGCTGCTGGCAAATATATGCTTTTTTCTTGATCTAATAATCTTCTCCCATATACCAGGACACTACAGCTTAGTGTCTACACCGGCCGGTACTGTTGCGGCCCAAAGCTGACCCTAATTGGGTGAGAACCTTCATTTTATTCATATACCCTGTTTCTAGCTTCTACCTTTTCAATATTCCCCCTCCACTAGCTCGTATGTTTTATAACAAATAGAACTTGTGTGCTAAGCATGCCATCATTCACTGGCCTTTTGCATGCGTGTGATGCACCACAAACACTGATTGGTGCACTAGTCTCATGAATACAACTTGGTACTTATAAACATTGCATTCTTGATGTTTTATTCTGACGGTTGTTATTCTGTTTACTTTGCAGGTTGTTATTTTGCTTTTCTGAACTACAGGTACCACCACTTTTTAGGGTGCTGTAACGGTGGTCACTACTCACTAATTACTGTTAAGTGACCACTACCAAGAAGTGTAGGTAGTACTTTATAGGTCCTGAAGAATTGCCATCTACTTGATACAAGGGCAAGAAACATGTTGACCTCCTTCACAAGCGTAGAACCTCACACCATAGAGTGAATATACGCGCATTTTCTTTTTAATTAGGGAAGTGGCCAACCTCATTAAAATTATCTTGAATGGACCATCTTTTCCTATTTTAATCTCACATTACCCTACACATCACTTTCACCTACACTATTCTAGGGCCCTTACACGCACGTCACCCAACGGCTTAACCCCTTGTGTGCCACGCCCTTTCCCCGCCCTGTGCCGGCCGTTGCATTAGCGGGCGGGGTTCATGACGAGCTGGACTCGTCATGGGCACAGCGCAACCGCGGCCCATGACGAGTCCAGCTCGTCATGGGCACAGAAGGGGTTAAGGAATAAAGATCTCCGCTAAGTAGGCCCCATCACGGGCGCCTGATCGGGTATTGCAGCGCCGACCCAAGTAGGAGCAGACCCGATGATGAAGCAAGACACCTAGCTGGCTGGGTGTGTGAGGGCCTTTTTCCAAAAAACAGGAGAACACTCTCCTGAGCTTCCACTCCATTTGAAGTATTCTGATCCTCACCTACAACCTGTTCTCACATTAGGAACTGCATACCAGTATTGTTTAGATAGATCTATGGGCATGTATGCTGGACCTGAATAAATAATAGCCCCCCCCCCCTTTCCCTCGTTTGGTTTAACAAATAACTTTCCTACCAAAGATACTGAGCTCTCTTGGAGTAGTGTAAAAGTAAAAAAATCTGAAAATGAATCCTCTTACCACCCAGATGGGGGAGAGGATGCTTCTAGGAGGAGTTAGTTACTGTCGACAGTGGATCCTAACCTTTCCTTGATTGTGAAGCCATTAATAAAGTTAACTCCGTGATATAATAGATCCGGTATCATTTGACAAAGAATGTTTAGGAGCATTCCATATATTGAGAGAAAGTTTATGTAATGGACCACCCTTGGAATGCCTGACTATAATTTGACTTTCAGTTTGTGCTTTCGTGAGAAGGGTGGATGTTCACTATCAACCCTTACACATGGTGGGATAATGAGGCCAGTTGCCTACCATTCAATTGTATTTGATCCACCAGCTGTGAGCCTTCTTAGTTGTCTGAAATCAGTTGCGGCTGTTTGTGTTACTTTTGAGCAAAGTAAAGGAATGGTGATTACCTGCATTTTATTGAGATCCTATTAAAAAGAACAAGGACGAAGCACATGACAAACAGTAGGCTGACCAGGCATGAGGAATTCATTTGTGCAGCAGAAAACATTTCAATCAAAAGGTCTAATTTGCTCACCTCAGCAACTCTGCTTCCAATCCCAGACAAACATTGTGAAGGCAGGGATACTGATGAAGATAAAGACAATGAGAGTGAGAGTGAGCATGATTGGATTACGGTTACCAAGTTATGAACCAAGTCAATACCTGATATAAAAGAGACTCCTTTAAAAATGGCTCAAATGACTTTGTCTATTGACAGTGCTTATTTGGGGGACCAATGAAGAGCATTGAAGACTGCCTATATAGTATGTTCCATTTATAAAACTCTCCAAGCATCCTATCAGCCAAATGTACCTTCAGCTCAAGAGGCAGAGTTGGTTACATTAACAAGAGCTTGTTGCCTGTCCGATCATTTGAATGCGACAACTTATACAGACAGCCAATATGGTTTGGGTGTGGTGCATGATTTTGGGCAGCTATCATCTCAGAGAGTTTTATGACATCTTCTTGAGCTGTCATAAAGAACAGTCTCTATATACGTTACCTGAAGTAAATTCAGTAACTGAAAGAGATTTCTGTGGTGAAGTGCACTGCCAATACGTCTGGAAAGGATCTCGTTACACTGGGAAATAATTTTGTTTGATCAGGTGGACAGATATTGTGCACTTGAGGATGAGGCAGTGATTCAAGAAACTGAAAATGGTAAATCAAGAATAAACACAATACAAAATGCAGAAATGTTTTTGTTTTAAATTCAATCCAGACCTCTCTAAGTGAATAGAGAGACCTTCAAGAGGAGGCTACAGAAGATAAGAAAAGGTAATGGGAAAATTGGGTTACAAGAAAAACCATCAGGATTTCTATGTTACTCCTGAGAATAGATAAGTTCTTCCTGATGATACGCTGTTTTCCATTGGGTGTTACAACTTACCACACTCAGGACGAGATAGTATGATTCGAACATTTTGAAGATATTGGGGAAATACAAATTTTGCAGAAGACCTGTGTTCCAGGTGCTTGACATATCAGATTACCAATCAGAACAAGAGGACATTAACTGTGATGAATCATGTTAGTAAACAGTGGAGAAGTGTGGCTCAATGATTAGAGCGGCAGACCCTGATGCAGAGGTCTAGCCCAAGACCAGGGTTCAATTCCCCGCCTCAGCGGGTCTTGGGCTCAAAAATTCCACGGACCTGATAATTCTCGCCTCAGTGCCATTCCAATCATGGAGTGCAACTCTGGGCAATAGCTTGCTTAATCTCCACAACGGCCCCCACAACGCTAAGGATGCCTGGACTCCACCTTGGGGGTGCCCAGGAGTGGACGCCTCACAGGGAAAGCCGGGATGGGTTCCACAGCGGTATTCGTACAAGCGCCTTGAGACCCTTGCGGGTGAGTAGTGCGCTATACAAGTATCAATTTACATTTACATTTAAATAGAAGGCCCATTTACAAGACTTTAAGTAGACTTTGTAAAGGTTGCAGTTTGCAATAAAATTAAATATATCTTTTTTTAAACTGTTTTTATTTTCATACGTTAGCCAGTACATCAGTAGGTGAACCTTATACACAGTAGATTTTAATTGTTACATCCAGTAATTACTTTCACGAAAACCAAGATAACAATGAGAAAGTTCATTCTAAAATACCCCTCTCCCCTCCCCCTCCCTGGATCAAATATGGCCCCTTCCCGTTAACACATTCTCAAGGAGTGAAGAAATCTGCAGACTACTTGCTAACCCTGTGTTTTTAGGTGTGTGCTATCAATCCCAGCCCCCTCTATTTATAGATTATAGTAGCTCAGCCACGGCTGCCATATTATAGCGAACTTTTTAGGGCATCCTCTGGCCGCGTATCTTGTCTTCTCTACCCCCATATATAGGTCCATACTGCCTCTCCATTCCGCTAGTGCGGGCAGACCCTCGGCTCCCCAGTGTCTGGCAATGTCCCTTTTTGCCACTCTCAACCCTAAGTTGCCTAATAGGAGTTTGTGCCTAGGGAGATAAACTTCCATAGTGATGACAAGTAAAACATATTTGGGTTCCAATGGAATCTGAGCCTCAAGTATATCGTTGAGATCCTTAACTATCCATGACCAGCAGCTTTGTACTTACCGCCATTGCCATAACGTGTGTATGTAAGTGCCCCGGTCTGTTTTGCAGTGCAGGCAGTTATGCATTTCTGCTCTCCCAATGGCATGTAGTCAAGCCCTATTATAGTGTACCCTGTGCATGACTTTGAATCGAATCAGCCTTAAGTGGAGCTTAATCGCCACTTCTCTTGGGTACATTAAGGTCCCCTCCCAATCCATATCTTCTGGTGGTTCTGTGGTGTCTTCCCATTTAGACCTAATGGATTTCAGTCTGTCAGGGATATTGGTAATTAGGGTTGTATATGTCCAGGAGACTGCCTTGGAAGGTATTTCCTCTTGCAGTAGTCTACCCTCCAATGGTGCATACTCAGGAATGTCTGAAGTATCAATTTTTTGTGCCCTCCAAGCATGTTTCAGTTGTAGGTATTTGTATTTTTGTGTGTGTGTGTCAGGTGGTATTCGGTTTGGAGTGCCAAAAAGGTGATCAAGTCCCATTCTTTTAGGATATCACCCACTGTAGCGATTCCGACCATGTCCTAGCCCCTAAAGCCCTATGGTTTCATAAATTCTGGTAGTCTCCTACCCTCCCATAGTGGCGTCGCTCTTGTCAGTTTCTTTACCCATCTCATCTGTCACTACGCCCCTTTCCATTCCTCGATCGTCCTCTGTGTGGCAGGTAGCAGGTCCCGGACACCTCTCACCCCCATAGAGGTAGTGGAGGTAGGAGTGTTTCTGAAATTGAGGCCTTTTCAAAGCATACGTGGGGTGATCTCCCGCAGCGTGTCCCCATTCATTAATTACAATTAAATGTCCGGCCCTATAGTAGGATTGAATGTATAGCAGGGTGATTTCCCAATTGTATTGGTTGCGCTGCAACGTTTGCAGCACCACTCTTGGGTGGCCCCCGTTCCATAAAATTGTGCGGAGTTCATCATTGATAGCCTTGAAGATGGCCCCTGGGGCTCTGTGGTGAGTATTTTGGAGTACGTATAGTAGCTTAGGAAGCGTCATCATTTTATACATGGCTGCTATTCCCAGCAGCGTCAGAGGGTGCCGCATCCACCTGGCCACGTCTTCACAGTATTCCATAGGAACCCGCTTGATGTTATAGTGAAGGCAATCAGCTTCATTTATGGAAATGTACAGCCCTAGATATTTGAATCCCTCTCTGGTAATGTGAAGGTGTCCCGGTATTGAACGCATATTTATGGAACCTCCCACAGAGTAGAGGCTTGACTTTTCCCAGTTTATGTTGTATCTGCATGTTTACCATACTCCTTAAACAGTTGCATTATCACTTATCAGTGGGAGTGTCTTGTCGGGGTTGGTGATATAAAGCAGGATGTCATCTGCATAGAGAGATATCCGCTCGTCCTTGAGGTGACCTCCTGTATCATGGAATCCACTGAGCTCCAGATTAACTCTAACCAAGCATGCTAATGGCTTCAGTATCAGGGCATAGCACAAGGGAGATAGGGGGCAGCCTTGTCTGGGTCCTCTTCTTATGGGGAAGTCAGCCGCCTTACCCCATTGACCCTGACTCTGGCTGTAGGGTTGGTGTAAAGCACCTCCACCTATGTCATAATGCCCTGTTCAAACCTAAATTTCACAAGGACTTGCCGCATAAAAGGCCAGTGAACTGTATCAAAGGTCTTTTCTGCATATTGGGAAAGGAGCGCATGTGGAGCGGACCTATCCTTAACTGTGTCTAGCCAGTTGGCCAAGCGACAGAGTTTAAAATGTTTGGTTCGGCTGGGCTTGAAGCCAGATTGGTTGCGGTGGATGAGGGCTGTGATCAATATCAGTAATCATGCCGCTAGAATAGAGGCCAGGATTTCTGTATCAACATTGAGCAATGATATTGGGCGGTAGGACCCACACTTCTCAGGGGGCTTCCCAGGCTTAGGAACGACACTACTGTAGCTTGACAGAGGTCTGAGGGAAGCGATCCCTCCTCTCATGCCATGTGATACATATTTAAAAGTTGAGGACCTACAAGTCCGTTTGGTTCTGGGGTTTTCCCTGATTTCTGTCTGTTAATTGAGTCTAATATTTCTGTCAGGGTGATGTCCTTCTCAAGGGCTTCCCTGTCGTCCCGCGACAAGGCGGGGGGTCTATTCCGCTGAGGTAGTCTGCTATCTGAGACTCGTTTGCTAGTGGCCTAACGTCATATAATTCAGTGCAGAAGGGGCGAATGCCCCCGCTATAGTGTGTGCAGCTACGTGTATTTCTTCCTTCTCGTGCATCTTGGCCACACAACTTGCCTCTCTCTCCCTCCTGCCCAGCCAAGCTAAGAGCCCCCCAGCTCTGTCTCCATACTCATAGAGTCGGTGGTGTGAGGCCTGGATTTGGGTCTGCACCTTCCGTTCAGTCAGGGCTCGGAGTTCCCTTCATGTAACTACAATTTGTCATAGCAGAGTGGCCTCTGAGTTCAGGGTAATACCTTTCTCGTGTTCCAGGAGTTTTCATTCCAGAGTCTCGACTTGGCGAGTCTCTTCCCTTCTTTTCCGCGCTTTTGCATCCAGTACCCTACCTAGTATCACTGTCTTGTAAGCCTCCCATAGGGTAGTGGCCGAGGACACCGAGCCCTTGTTTTCTTGGAAATATAGCTCAGTCTACGTCCTAATCACCCCAGTTATTGCTTTGTCCTGGAGCTCCCAGGTGTTCAGTCTCCATTCTGAACGTTATCTACTTCCCCTTCCTCCCACTGTCAACCAAAGTGGTGAGTGGTCAGAGATTCCTATTGCGAGGTACTTCACTTTTTCCACCGTCCGTACCTCTCTCGCCGGAGCAAAGAGATAGTCAATTCTGGAGAAGACTCTGAATGTTCTGTGCGGGTACTGTCCCATTGGCTGGAGTGTTTTTTACTAGCTTTGGCTTGTGTTGAGTAACCCTGGGCGGGTAACTACGCTCCACAAGCGGCGTTTATGTAGTTTTGCCTACTCTGTGTTCCGTTGCGAACGTGGAGTTCAGGCAAAACTATGACTCCGTGGCAGAGAGTAGTTATCTGGCCCTCCACCCTCCCAAATGAATTAAAATTAATTAAAAGACACATACCTGCCCCGTGGCTGCCTCCTACTGGACATCGCCGCTCTCCTGCCTCCTCCTTGCCATCCTGCTTCACTGATAACCAATACGTTGTATGTCTTGGACTCAGAGAATAGTGTGAATGAATCTCCTGTTGCAAAAGGACCAGTGAGAAAGAAAACTCTGAATGAAAAGTATGAATCACCTGCATGGGTATATCTAGGTACAGTGTCAGAAGGAGAAGAGTCAATGGCAGAGAGCTAAAGCCAAGTGAATTGTTGCCAGTACAGTTTTGAAAATGAGTTTAAAAATGTATCAGAGGAAAAAGGAGACTCACCTTTAGCGGTTGGATGACTGTAAAATTTGAAGTTTGCTGAGTAAATCAAATGCAAGAAAACTTGTTGAGGACATGAACTGAGAAATGATGAAATGAAAGAAAAAGAAGAGACTATTTTTGAGATTTTGTTTTTGATTATTTTTAACGAAATAAGAAGTAAAGGAGAAAATGTATTATTGTTTTAAAGAAAATGTTTGTTCATTTTGAATATTTTAGCTTTTCAATCATATTTTTTGTCTTAGTAAAAATGGAGTGCAGCAGACACTGTAAAATTATTAGTTTTAATGTGTTATTAATATCATTACTATATTAGCCTGTTGTTGTGCTTACCATTGCCTGTGGGATATGCTTCTTCAGGGCTTGAATTAACTACAGTACATAACGAAGTGAAACATAACATGATTAATCATAAGGAAAGTTTAGTTAGTTGGTTTTAATACAATATTTATATTAAAGTGGTACATTTACTCTGAGATTATGCAGGTTAAGAATTGCTTTGTGGGTACTTTTCTTCCCTCTTTTCCAGGCAAAGGTGTTACTAACTCACAGTTTCTGATTTCATATCGACTATCTTGTACTGTGTATATTTGATAACAATGACTTTTTATCTGCTTACTTGTCTAATTTTAATGCGTCGTTGAAGGATTTGCAAATTTTAGGAAGTGGAAATCCCAATCAAGGTAATAAATATGTTACATTTTTAAGAATAATTGTACAAATTAGGCATGAGGCTAAATCAATTAAATGGGGGTATGTGTGTAGTCTAATTGCATAAGAACATGAATTTTTTAGGGAATATTATGAGCGAAGAGTGAAAATAGTGAGATTGGAGAGAAGAAGAAGATATTAGAGAGCCCATCAAGGAAGAGGAGGAATTTATAATGTTGAAATTACATCCTAGATGAACAATGAAGCAAGAAAGAGTTCGAAAAGTCATGGTGCGTCACAAACCTCTCAAAGGTAACAAGGTTGAATTTGTGGGAGAGACTGAAAGTGAAAGAAGTTATGTTTTTAGTGGTGATAATTTGATTGGTGGAGAGCCGATTCTGAGAGGGATTTCTTATGTATGTGTTAAGACTGCTTATTTCATTTTCCACAAAATTGTGTTTGATGGTGTATCTTGCTTTGGTGTTTCTTAGACTTTATCATATGAGTGAAATGGATGATGCAGTTGGTTTGAGGAGAGTAAAGAGAGGTTTTGGACAGGTAGGTTTAGACATATTAGGTGCAATCATTCCACTTATAGATGTGGCAAAGAATGATATGAAGATAATATTGTTGTCTACCTTAATGAATAATCTTGCTTTGAACACTGCAGGGGCACTAAACCAAATAAGTACAAAAAATAATGGCTATTAGTGCTATGGTTATGCAAAACTGCTTAGCATTAAATATCCTTTATCTGAAGGAAGGTAGTGTTTGCAAAGTACTAAAAGTTACGAAAGTTAAGAAGTGTTGTACCTTTATATCCAAAAACAGTCCTGTGATTAACACTCATACCAAGAATCTGACTAATTTTTCTCACATGCTACAATCTTTTGAAGAGCATGGCTTATGGTATGTTCTAGGATCTAGGAGATGGGCAAGGGTTTAGTAAGGTTGGTGAAGGGATTTATAATTTGAGACGTTTACCTATTCACCTGATACTAACCTCATAATAATTATTATGATTTGTGCAATTATTATGCTTTTCTTATTACAATTTTCTGATTCCTCATTACAAGTCACAAATATCAAGAAAAAAATTGAAAACTTTAAAAAAAAAAAAGGTCTGAAACCATTGAGAACCAGAATACCAGGCATTGTGATTGCAACCAGCTAAAGATGGTGGAAGAAAAATCCAGAATGACGCAAAACATGATGCTGAAAGAAACAAGTTCCTGATTAATGAAGTTTTATTAATTGTTTTAGTGATTATAAAAAAAATCAGAGGGGAGAAGTGCTAGATTGTTTTTTAAGGGTTTGGGGATTAGCCAGAAGTCTTTCCTTTTCTATTAGGGATGCTGACCTATTTCTTTTAATCTTTAAAATTTTGCTGCTCATTTGAGATTTAGGATAATTTTGATCTTGCGTGCTATGCATGATTTTGCATTTGAAAGTTTTTATGGCATTTTCTATGTAGGGCTTATTTTTACATTTTGTAACAAAATCTTTTAACTTTTTATGTATCTAGAACCCAATTAATTAAGTGTATCCCATCATTATTTGATCTGTTTACTCTACTAATTGATGTTTAGGGGGTGTCCTGACGTGCAATTCAACATATGGGAGAGCTAGATGGTATTTAGGCCTCAGATCACACCTTCATAATACACTGAAGACTTAAAAAATGTCAAAGAGTACTAGAAGAACTCTGATGTAGGAGTAATACATGTACAACACTCGAGGGTAGCTGTTCCTAAAGGAGATTCTGGCCCATTGGGCTATGGACAGAGTAAAGGTCGGGGGTGTGAAAACAGAAGTTAAGGACAGAATTTTTTGTTGGTCTCAGGATGGATGTAATATAAAGGGGAATTCCCTTATTTGGAAAAGTTGCCCTCACACACCTGTGAAGGTGTCATGCTTCATCATTGAGCGTTTTTGTTTCTCGTGGGGTCAGCGCTGCAATACCCCACAGGCCCTGCGAGAGGACTCTTTGGGGGAGATCTTTTTGTAAAAAAACGCCGTTTTTGGTGAATGCTGGTGTGTGGAGCTAGTGAATCAGTGAGTTAAAAATACCTCAATAGTGCCCCAAAAAATACTTTTTTCCCGGGTCCATCGAGCACCTTGCCATCCTTATTATACACCAGTATCATAGCAATACAGGCTTTACAAAATTTGTATGTGTGCAGTTTACTATGTTGAACAGCTTTCCTTAGAGTGGTACACATAAATCCTTATGTGACTCATACAGGTAAACTGGGACCCCTGTTAAGTTCTGTTTTTTTTTCCAATGTATAAATTTCAATAGCCTTTAGTACATGAATATTATGACAATGGCTTGACACTTGATACTACCAGAGGCCTCTGCTACAGCACACAAGAGACACAAAGTATGCCATTATAAGTCAATCATCCATAATGTCATTTTTACAAATGCTGATGATTTAAGATCAAATATGTATCATATTATTTGATAACTAATTTAAATAATCATACACATTTCTGATGCATTACTATGATCCATATCAGCAATCTAATGGAGCATTTGCAACAAAGCCTCCAGTTTGAAGTTCTGTGGCCCTATTATGTATAGGGCGCAAACAGGGAAAGTGTACCCTATTACATGGACTGCGCTGCCCCTAGGGCAGTCGCAAACTCGTGCTGACCTAGGGGCAGCACATTCATGTGAAAAACAGAGTGGCTGCTTCAAACCTTTTCTGTTTTTCACTGTGCAGGCTGCAACCCGCCTGCAGTTTTGAAGGGAATTAGAGGTATGTCTGGCGGGGTCCATGGGACCACATTTGCCCCCTCCAGAAGGCTGGCACCAGGGGTGCACTGTCAGTGCGCTACCTGACAGCTCCTTTGCATCTGTGCCTAAATCTATAATAAGGCAGGATATGCCCGATGCAAATGAGGGAGCACCCTTTGGTAATAGCACTGGGGCGTTAGGTGTACCGGCACTATCGATATTACAGAAGGGAACACACAATCGTCTGTGGCCCCTTCTGTAATACCAAAATGCCCTGGGGGCAAGCAAAGAGGGTGCAAACCACCGTTGCGCCCCATGGGGCACTTCGATAATACGGCCCCTGGAAGCCATGCTTGAAATTAATCATATATTTGTTTTTGCAGAGAATAATGTCCACTGATTCTATGTTTGGTTAATGGCTGACATGAGAAATACAAGCTTAGAACGCTTGTTATTACATTAATGGGATGCCATGCACTTCAAAAATGACGTTGGCAGTTCAAGATAGCTTTCATACATGATAAAATTAAATTTAGAAGTGAAGTTGTTTCAAGAATGTGAGACAACTGGATGCTACAATTCAGTTGGTGGTTTTGCCTAGGTGTTACATCCGCAAACTGCACTCACTGGAAAGAGGCCTTGGTTCTGCAAAGGTAGCATGCTTGGCATGCAGAAAGAGTAAATGTACACATGCAAATTACACAAAAGTGTTAGTTACTTTTGTGAATAGCCCCAATACTGTCAATAAATGCTTTCGATGTCTCTTTAAACTTAACTACTTAGTTTTAGTTCTAAAATTGTAAGAGACCCTTTGTGTTGGGGAATATTTTAGCAATCTATTCAGATAGATTGGTGAGCTTCTACGTTTTTTAGGGTTAATCTTTTACCTGATGATACATCTTTCCTTATTCCTCGTTGGTTGGTTGACCCTGTCCTGGTAGCCCAGAAGGTTTCCGCTAGTGGTGGGCAACTGTGCCCACAGTCAAGGATGTTGGACAAGATTTCATCGGAAGGACAGTAGATTGGAGCTTTAGAGGTGCCAGATGGTTTGTCCCTTTTGAATTTTACAGCCTAGGGCAGTGTTCCCAAATTGCCACTTATAACCCACTGGTGAGTTGCAAGCCAATTTTTGGTGAGTTGGGAAAGTCCAAGCATTAAGCATTTGCTGTGCTTCAAAGACAAAGGTCAAATATCAGGCCATGCCTTCTGACAAATTGCTACTTATTTTTTAACATGGGGATTGGTGTTTACAAACTTCTCTCATTTTGCAGTGAGAGAAAGAATAGTAAAGGGAATTATGTGACAATCTTGCTGGGGCACAGCGAGTGTGAAATGAATGCCTGTAGCATGCCATTTTGTAACACACAACCAAAGGTATACCTGAAAATGATCTTTACACATTGAGCAGTTAGGCAATCAATAAGGAAGCACATTATTTTGAAATGTGGTATGTGATGGAAACAAAGAGTTTCCTAGAATCAAAACAAAGCAAAACACTTTACTTGGTGATGCACACATGATAAATATTCACTGAAACCCGATTTCCATACATTATCATTTGTGTACTAGATATTTTCATCAGTTAAACTGTATGTCTGTCACAATTTAGCGGCCATTTCAATGGAAGATTTGCTGTCTGTAAATGACAGTGAGCTACCACATGATGTTTTAGATACATTAAAAAATTGTCTGATTCATGTCCCTTAAAGCTAGGTAGGTTGCAAACATTTGTTGTTCTAAAAATCGGGTCGTGCTTCTAGAAGGTTTGGAATGCACTGGCCTAGATGATTATACTACATTATGCTAGATTCTTTCTCTAGATTTGGTTATTACTTCCCAGATCTTGTAAAGCTCTTCATCTTCAACCAAGAGCTATCCATAATACTAAGAAGATTTTTCCTGCCATTTGTGGCTTTTCCTCCTAACTAGACTTTCTTATGGAGAAGGGTGGTACCTTTCACATATATTTTAGGTGTAGGGTGGCAATGTGGCTACTAGGAGGAGTTGGCTTTTCTTCTGGCCATCATGAAGGCATCACAATGGCATCAAGACAGATCTTTACTGTGCCCAGTCCTCCAGACTAGAATAGTTATTCTATGGAAATGTTTGAGACAATTCCTTTCACAGAAAAGTTGCATAGCCATAGTATTATCATGAAGATTGTTTTACGTGTTTATAAGGCATCTTGTGCCTTCAGAGATCACTTTCATTTCAACTTAGTCAACAGTTAAATATGAAAGGAGTATGCAAGCAGGAATCATCTATAGAGGTTCACAAAGGCCAAATAAAATCAAAAATAGATTGAATTGTATATGTATGGTTTTTCACAAACTGGGGTGAGAGAGGACTCTTTAGAAAGGATATGTGTTTCTAGTGAAATTTATATTTTATATTTTGGCGTAAAAATGATACTTCCCTCACCAAGACAACATTTTGATCACATGACAATCCACTCATAAAGTTCCACTGATTAGGTCAGGATAGTTGCTGATTAGATCACGCTATAAATATCAATGATATCCAAGAAAATAACAAAGCTGTAGAAGGCTTTTGGAGAACTGCATACAATAAATGACATGACTAGATATTCACAATGGCTGAAATAAATATAAAAGCTGTTTTCAACTCATACCCAGCACAGATTGTGATCAAATTGTACTTTGCTGTGATCTCTGCTATGGCATATCAACATTATGACATTACTTGATCATAATTCACTTATTCAGTGAAAGAGACCTCTGTCTAATCAAAACAAGAACACAGTTACATGGCATCATTCTTAGAACTATTGAAAATATGTGTCACTCTCATGGAAGTTGAAGCTTGCATCATTTTTTTAATATTTCCCTCTATATTGATTCCTTTAAAATATAATTTTAAATATAGTTAGAAATTGGGTTACTGGTTGACTGGGATGTGAGCCCTGGTCAAGCAACAACCGCAATCCTAGTCAGGGTAGGGCAAACGCAAACTCCAAATTAACCTGTGCTCAACCCCCTGGTAGCTTGGTACAGAGCAGTCAGACTTAACTTAGTGGCAATGTGTAAAGTATTTGTGTAACACTTCAAATAGTACAACAGTGAAAACACTGCACATAAAGATCCCAAACCAGGTTAGAAAAATAGAGCTTAATATAATAAATAAAACAAGGCCAAAACAACAAAAATACAATTAGTAAAACCGGAGATATTGACTTTTAACGTTTTTCAAGTTTAGCTCCAAAAAGCATAAAGCGTTAACTGTGGATATCTGGTTGCGCCGCACCTGGACAAAGTCACAAGTTCAACCTCACTGCAATGGAGCGTGGGCCAAATACAGAGACCCAGTTAGGCCCACTGAACGGAGGACCTTCAACCTGATTTGCATAGTTTGTGTGGATCCGCTTCAAAGGTGCGTTGTGAAGCCGAATCAATGCGCTAGTTCTGAGATGCGGTGAGGCTGAGGTGCGAGGTCCTTTTGTGTCACTGTCGAATATACCATTGTCAATGGCTTACGATGCGAAGTCCGGAGTCAGAGATGCATTGCACTGTCAGGTTGTTGCGTCGGTTCCCAGGAGCTGCGAAGCTGCAATGTGGAGTCTGGTGTCATCATCGAGGCTGCCATCAATGGGGGATGCAGGGGCCTGTGCTGGGGTTGCTTCGCACAGCGGCGGTTCTGATGCTATGTGGGTCTCTTGCAGCGGTTCTGATCCACGCAGAGCAGCAATGCGTTGATTCTGCTCAGGTTTGCACCACGCAGCAGAGGAGGTACGTCAGTTCCACTTGATCCACAGAGGTTGACAGAGCACCATAGGCTCACTAACAAGTGTCTAGGACTGGGGTGGCAATACTTGGCAGGGAAGACTCATAGATGGCAGAGTCCAGGTGCAGATCAAATGTTTGTTGGAAGCCTAATATGTCCCTGAAGCTTCAGATCAGGAGGCCAGTCAACTAGGCCTTGGAGTAACTCTGGGTTTTTGGTTCAAGAGATGCAGGTCATTTACTTTTCACCCAGGCAAGATGGCAAGAGATATCGGGGCAGCAGTTCCTTCAGAGTAGAAGTCCAGCTAAGTGGCAGTCCTTGTAGCAGTACAGCAATCCTTCTTCCTGGCAGAGTAGCCACAAGTCCAGAAGTGTACTGAAGTGGTGGTGTCTGATGTCCTTCTTTCATACAGAGTTGCGCCTTTGAAGTGGGAGAAGCTTCTAAAGGCGTGGCTTTGAAGTGTGCAGATGCCCTGCCTTTCCTGCTCTAGCTCCAGACTAACTACAGGGGATATCAGCCCTTTATGTGATGGCAGGACACAGCCTATTCAGGTGCAAGTGAGGCTGGGCCAGTGATGGTGTATCCAATCACATCGAAGCTCCCATTGTGTGTGGCTGCCTAGGAGGAATATACAAAGCCCAAGTACAAGCTACACCCAGTCATGTGACCAGAGACAGGCTGCAGGCGCCAAATGTCTAAGGCATGAAAATGCCAACTTTGGAAAAGTGTCATTTTCGATATAATAATTTAAAGCCTGACTTCCCCATAAGATAGGAATTTAAATCAGGATTCCAGAGACACAAAACATGAATTAGTTATCTCTTCTTATTTGGAAATTACACTTTTAAAATGTAATAAGGCAACTCAAATGTTATCATATGGGAGAGATATGCCTTGCACTAGTGAAAAACGAATTGAAGAATTGTTCACTACCAGGACATGTAAAACATAAAAGTACATGTCCCAATTTTTCAAAACACTGCACCCTGCCCTTGGGACTGTCCAGGGCTCACCTTAGGTATGACTTATATGTATTAAAAGGGAGATTTGGGCCTGTCAAAGGTTTATGTTGCCAGGTCGAAATGGCAGTTCAAACTTCACACACAGACCCTGCAATGGCAGGTCAGAGACATGTTTAAAGGGCTATATAGGTGGGTGGCACAATCGGTGCTGCAGACACACTAGCAGCATTTAAGTTTCAGGCCCTGGGCACATATAGTGCACTTTACAAGGGACTTAGAAGTAAATAACATAAGTCAATTGGGTATAAGCCGATGTTACCATGTTTTGAGTAGAGAGCACAAGCACTTTAGCACTGGTTAGCAGTGGTTTAGTGTGCAGAGTCCAAAGGCCAGCAAAAACGAAGTCAGCAAAAACAGGAGTTCTAAAGGCAAAAAGTTATAGTGAAACCACAACAATGATGCCAAGTCTAACAGATATCATAGATATCATCGTCACTATTTCATCATTTTATTTTCATTAACTACTATGAACCTGATAGACATAAGAGCACCGCAAAGGGAAGACGGGGACAACAGCCTGCAGGTTCATTTTTTTTTTTAAAGGAGTGATTTCGGACCCTTTCATTATTGTCAAATGTGATCTGACAAATGTCATGTTCTGAAGAACATCATTCCCCACTAAAGTTACCAGGAAAGCTATGATTTTTTCCCCACAGGACATCAATAATCTCTTTTAGTTTAGTGCTCATGGATCTTCTCTTCCAAGTATTCTGGTGGAATGATGAAGCAGCTTTATGAGTAAACAATAGTTCCTTCAGTTGTACCCTACTCTGTATTAAGAACTACTGTAGTTTTCTGAAAATTGTAAAAATATGTGTTTAATGGTCACTGCTCAAATTGTTGAATTTTATGCAACATGTAGATTTGTAATATTCTCTTTTGTTTTCCCTAGTATTAGTACATTTGGAGGCTGTCAGTGCTTGAGCAACTGCAGTTGTATCTTTCTTGTCAAGTTATTTCTCCAAGAAACTTAAGGTGAAAGTTGCTGCTAATTCCAAGACATTGACCTGGTTGTGCACAGACATTGCAAACCAAAAATTACTTTACCTTTTCTTTGGTTTTAATGGTAAATCTGTCCTCTAAAAATGATGGGTACATTACTTCACTTTTCTGATTTTGTTCTCAGATCCATATAGTAGGAATAAGGTCTTGACTTTGTTGAGACGTTTATCCAATTATTTAATAATTTTAGAGGAAGTCTTTTCAACTCATTAATAGTATTTTGTCAAGTGTTAGTGGGACGTTATTGTCATGAGCACAATATCAGGCAGAAGAATAATTTTTCGATAACATCCCTTGGGACAGTTATGCCATATGTCTGGTTTTAGAGATGTCTACTGCTGCCCTGAGTTACTCAACTTTAGTTTTCACAGGTATCTGTAATGTTATGTGGCCAGCACACATCACCGTCATGCACGCGCACTGAGGCCTAGGCTCCATGGCTCCATGAAAGGTTCTGAGACCCAGAATGTCACGCTGGGATTTGGAGGGTCGCACTAAGTGTACCGTCCTAGGACACTGTCTCTATCATGAGACAAAATCACAGAGCAGTTGTGGCAGCTTACCATTGTTATGATCTCTAGTACAGGACAGGCCTTTTTCCTGTCTTCGAAGGGTGAGATGCCTATCGGCCTCTCTCAGGTAAAGTCCTGCTACCATGATGTGCCAGTACCCTGTACTGACATCCCTGAGTGTGTAGTGTGTGCACAGGGAGTATAACTGGCGACTGGCACTGTGACTCGGTGTGACTATGAAACCTGTAAGATTCATTTCATTTTGGACCTTCCTTGCTAGAGAATAAACTAAGATGTAGGCTGAGAGACAGCCTCCCCAGAATAGCTTTGGCTTTAGCATCAGACAGTAAGAATTTGGTGGATGGAGACAAAGCTGATTTAGTTATGCTGATTTGACATTTTTAGCAGATGTCTGATGATAGTCTCTTATTGTGCACCACCATTTGGCTTGTTGAAGAGTGTGGGGAAGTGAAGAGAGCAGTCTCCCTTACTGTGTAGATGGAATCAAGCAGGCAGGGACCTCACCTTTATCTCTACCAGAGGTACTACTCACAAGAAGCTGTTGGCTGCTAGGTGCATATTCTTCATGTGTGACTGTGCTCATATTTTTGGTGCTCTTGTTTGAGACATCCCTCAAAACTAATTTCTGTGGAAATCATCATCTGGAACAAAGTTTGTGTCTGCTCTGCAAAAGAGATATACACTGAGGAAGGGAGTCACTTTGTACCACTTACAGCACCCTGACAGTGTATTGAACATTCCTGTCTCCTATGATCATAAAAGTGGGACTCAAACTTCCCCACTTTGTTAGAGAGTTCTTGTGGACTAAAAAGGGAGAACTCTGCAGAATTTCAGAGGAATTCCTTAGATCCAAGACTGATGTAGTCAGTCTCCTAGACACAGGCAAACGTTACATTGAATGTCTGTAAGGAGATGCTGGAGATCCTGTGGGTCTGCCTTGATACTAGAGTACACACAAGGAGGTCCCTTGCTCACTTTGCCACTGGATTCAAGCTAGCCATGGCTGATGAGGGCTGTTAGCCTGAAACCAGTCCCAGGATGCATGTTTCCAGTCCAGGGAAGACATGGCTTGGCAACTCGGTCTGGACTGTTCCCATGAGGCACAAAGTCAAGACTGATTTGCATATAGCTGTGTATGACCTGGGGTGGCGAAGTGAGCTAAAGAACGATGATGGATTCAACCCAGATCTGTGACTGGGGTGAGTGTCTGAAAAGTTTCAGCGTTCCGGCCATCATCTCCTTGTGTTTGCTTTGTTTGCCCTAAGTTGGCAGGGTATGCCCAGACGTGGGTCCCTTGCTCACTTTGCCACTGGATTCAAGATAGCCTGGCTAATGAGGGCTGTTAGTCTTAAACCGGCCCAGGATGCTTGTTTCCGGTCCGGGGAAGACATGGCTTGGCAGTTCGGTCTGGACTATTCCCATGAGGCAAAGGGTCAAAACCGATTTCTGTCTGAACTGGGGTGGCGAAGTGAGCTGAAGAATGATGATGGATTCAAACCAGATCTGTGACGGGGGCTGGGTGTCTGAAAAGTTTCAGCACTCCGTCCATCATCTCCTTGTGTTTGCTTTGTTTGCCCTAAGTTGGCAGGGTATGCCCAGACGTGGGTCCCTTGCTCACTGTGCCACTGGATTCAAGCTAGCCTGGCTGATGAGGGCTGTTAGCCTGAAACCGATCACAGGATGCTTGTTTCCAGTCCAGGGAAGACATTGCTTGGCAGTTTGGTCTGGACTGTTCCCATGAGGCAATGGGTCAAGACTGATTTGCATATAGCTGCGTCTGAACTGCGGTGGAGGAGTGAGCTAAAGAACAATGATGGATTCAACCCAGATCTGTGACTGGGGGTGCGTGTCTGAAAAGTTTCAGTGCTCCTTCCATCATCTCCTTGTGTTTGCTTTGATACTAGAGTATGTCATGCTAGAAGAGAGATGGGAGCAGAATACACCCTTTCATGAGGAGACTGCCTAGTGGAGCCCTGCTGCTTATCCTGAGTGGAAGGGGCAGCCCAGTCCTGTGAACGAAGCATGTAACATAGGATTCAACCAGGGTGCTGGAGTGTGTTTCCCTGCTTACCTGATCAGTGTTAAATCACCACATCACACTGCTCCCAAGAAGAAAGTGAGAGAGAGAGATGCTGGGACTGACGTGAGCACTGGAGTGGGTGTCTTGGACTACAGATTGCTGCTTAAACCATAATTGATGGATACGCACCACGGACAACCACAAAGTAAAAGTGAGTGTGACCATATCCATGGCCTCCAAATTTTGTGGCTGGCTCCTGTGACGTCTTGTGCTGATCGCACTGGTGGGTGGAGGAACTCTAAAGTCTGAAACATCACCATCACCTCGGTGTGGACTGTTCACTTCTTTGGATGAGGTCTTTTATTTTGGGTCTGTTCCTCTAGTGAAACCTGCAGCCACATCCTCTAACCAGTTGTGGTATGAATGGAGCTCCCGAACAACACTGGGAGGATTGCACACACTCAGGAATAAGCAGTCACAAACACATTCAGGAATGAGGACTTCAAGCTTGCACCTCGATACTGCCACAATTATTTAAAACCTTCACCATGCCATTGTGCTCTTCAGACATTGGGATCTTTTGGTTTTTGGAAAAGCCACAGTTGGAGTTGCTAGCGACTCTGCATTGAAGAACTGGCCTCTAGGCCACCAATATTTATGCTAAATTTGGTATTTTGTTTTGATATAATAAAGTACTTCTCTTTTATAAAATATATGTCATGAATTAGACAATCATAAGTGCATCATTTTTGGCAACTGTTGCTCTCTGATGCACTATGCCACAACAGTACCTCCCTGAGATGTCTTGTACTGCTCGCTCCGCTACCCTACAGGGTAAAAGCGGATATGGTGTCCTTTTTGTCCACATTTCAGTGCCATAGTAGGTCAGGCACCAGGACAGCAGTAGTAGAAGCCCTCAATTACCACACTTGTAACCCAGTAATCGCTGCTTGTCCCATTCCCCCCAGCCAAGTTCAGATAATATCTGTAAGGTACAGAGGTGGTAAATTATGAGGCTGGGAATAGTCACAAGACATCTAACTACAAAATTAGGTAAATTATGAGGTGGTAAAATATGAGGTTGAAAATATTCATAAAAAATCTAACCACAAGATTTCTTTCACTGATAAAGTCAGAAAGGCAACCAAAATATGGATCTCATATTGATTCTAGAAGAAGTCTCTTCAGCCCTTGTAAGAAGCTGCTGTTTGCCCATGCTTAAAGGTAATAAGATACATCCCAGGAAACCATTATCAAAACCAGCAGGAAGTATAGCCAATCATCAGTACAATTGTGGATCACAATGAGGATGTGGCTAGTTGACTTTAAGGAGAAGAGATCACTAATATCAATGTAATACATGAAAGCTCTCGGAGGGAGGGGCGGATACCCCCTCGCCTCCACACATCCTTGGAGACCTAAAGTAAAGAACCATCTCCATCCATCCCCCAATGACTCCATGAAAAGAGCATAATTAGAATGAATGTGTAGCTTTTATTCTCAGCCTGAATTCTAAACAATTGCAAGAGAACCATGTTCTAGAAAAGCAGAATGAAAACACTGTGAAAATCTACAATACTCAATCAAGCAATGAAAATGATTTTGTAAAATAATCTAGAAGCATGGAAGAGAGTTTAGGAATCCAACTTGGACAGTGGTAGTCTCCCTGCAAAAATGGAGAAGGCAGCAAAAACAGAGGATCCAACCACTGAAGCTGAGAAAACAGACCCTAGCACAAAGAGTGGGCTTTGGCTCCACCAAGAGAGTAAAAGTCTCTCACCTCATGCTATTGGATATTTGATGTATCATTCCTCCTTCCAGGTACAGCTTCCATTGCAGTGCATGAGGGACTTTTGAATATGAAACATACACCCAATCATGATGCTGTTTCTCGCCTGTAATCCTTTATCTCCTACATACAAATATCATACTTTTTTGCTACTTTTTCCCAACTTTAGCCATGGCTGTAGTGCAGGCTTTAAAGGGATAAACAAAATGTGCGTATGCAATGCATGAGGATAGGTTTTGTGAATGCATGAGTTTATCTGCGTTTGCAGATCAAAGCCACGCCTATTGGCTATGCCAATGCGTACTATGAATGATAGAAATGTGAGAGCACCCACTCTAAGAGAGTTTAAAATCAGTTGGAGGAGCAAGATATTAGCTTATCTAAGACGGAAACTAGGTCAGGGGGTACGGAGAATGCCACAAATGGTAATCATAAAACTGAAGAGGAAAAAAAAGTAAGCAATTTTCCCCAACCTAAAATATCTTTCCACAACACATCTCTTCTCCATGCACTCTATAAAAATGGGATAGATTGCAATTCATTCACATACGGCGACACACACATACATATACCACAATGAGCTTATTGGTGAGTTCCTTCAAACAGGTGAGTAGTTGCGCTTTACCAAACCTGATTGATTGATTGATATATGTCACTATATGACACATTGAAACTAATCATAAAAATGCAAGCATGTTTGTCTCATGCATGAGTATACAAACTAAGAATGAATGTGCAGAACACACACTCCATATGTGTGTATTCAATGCACATGTGCGCAAGATACAGATGAAATGTTATTAAAAGTGCTGTGTAAGGAGTCGGAAGCACGCGCGATCGAAGATGGCCACCGCGCCTTGCGGTCTGTGATTACCTGCATTGCCAACAAGTTTTTACCGATGACAGGGGCATAATTGGGCTTCATTTTTTGCCCCCAGCTGCTCTGTTGTGGTTCCTGCAGCTCCTGGTCCGTTTTCAGAGGTCTGATGACTCCCTGGGAAGTGTGATAGACGTTTTTCATTTCTCCTCACAGAGGGCTCCTGCTCTCCTCAGCATTCTCCAGCCTTCCACACAGAGGAGGCGGACTTAACCCTCTGGACACCTCCTCTTTTTAGAAGCCTCAGCCCTTTCTTAAAGGGGTTTTCGTCCTGCCTCTTGTTGGCCACAGCTTTGTAGTTTGGAAAGGATTAAAGGGATTTTTACCCTTTTTTTTCTATACTACAGCCTATTGTTCCTGTATATTAAGTCATTTGGAGCTGATTTTTTCTGACTACTGTTTGGTTTTATTAATAAATAAACATAGTGATCCACCCACAGATGTATATGTATGTCAAAATTTCCCCAGATAAAGTGTAGATCCCCACAATGGGGGAAAGTACACACTAGTTGTTAAAATACCCCTCACACACCAAAAGGGCCCTTGGTGTCATGCTTCATCATAGGGGTCTTCCCGCCCCTCTACGGGACGGGGCGTGCTACGACCTACGTGTACGTGGGAGCACTGTTATTGTGAGACAACTATGTGTTTTGTAGGGTGTGAGAGGAAGGGTCGGGGGTGAATGGAGAAAGTGAGATAAAAAATACCTGGCTCACCAAATTCGGCTTTGGGGAGGGGTTTCTTGGCTGGGTGAAGCTTCTCTACACGGGACCCATGGCTCAGGTGGTGGTTAATGGGCGGGTCTCTCGGCCCTTCGCTCTCGGTAGGGGTACGAGGCAGGGGTGCCCGTTGTCCCCTCTGCTCTTTGCTCTCGCCCTGGAGCCACTCGCTGCTTGGCTCCGCTGGGAGCCCTCGCTCAGGGGGATCCGGTGGGCCCCGGGCTTTGAGGATCGGGTCTCGTTATATGCTGACGATATTCTCCTGTATCTTACCTCGCCGCGGCAGTCGCTTAACGTTCTCTTCGATGTTCTGACTTCCTACGGGAGAAATTCGGGTCTCACGATTAACTGGTCTAAATCCTGTGTCTATCCTATCTCTGGTGGCCCCCCTCTCCTGCCGCCTCGGCTTCCGATTCAAATATCTCTGTCCGGCTTTAAATACCTGGGGATACACGTCTCGTTGGACCCGGTGGCTCGCTATGAGCACAATCTCCTGCTTCCACTTCGGCGTTTGAGGGAAGACACGGCGCGGTGGTGTAGGCTGCCCTTGTCCCCACTGGGTCGGGCAGCATTGTTTAAAATGATGTCCCTTCCCAGATTCCTCTATGCACTTCAGAACTCCTTCGACATCATTCCAGTGGCCTACTTTCGGGAGGTGGAGAGCCTGCAGAGGAGACTGGTGTGGGACGGACGGGCGCGTATCGCCCTGGCCAAGCTTACTCTCCCCTGGTACGATGGGGGCATCGCGCTTCCCGACATTCGCAGGTATTATTGGGCCTCGCAGTTATCGGCCATTAACCATGCCACGTATGCGCCTGGCTTGAATCCGGCGTATGAGATGGATAAATTCTTGCTCCCCGGTGGGAACTATAACAGGGCGCTTTACTCCCGCTCGGCTGGACGGACCCTGACGGGCCCTACTAAGATCGCGGTACGGATCTGGAAGGCGGCCAATGTAGCCATGGGCTGGAGTGAGCGACTAACATGTGCTACTCCTTTATTTGCCTCCGACCGACTGGGAAGCCTCTGGACAACGAAGGGGTTTGACCGTTGGGACACGATTGGCATCAGTAGAGTGGGAGACTTATGGATGAAGGGCGCGGTTAAGACCTTCGCGGCGCTCCAGAGCGAATACGAACTCACGGAAAAGGAGTTCTTCCGATACGCCCAGGTTCGGCACGCCCTGCTCTCTGTCTTTGGGGAGGGGACCAAGATCCCTGCCTCTTCGCCCCTCGAGGACCGCATACTCGATGGTCATGTCCCCGACAGTACTATCTCTTTAATCTATAAAAAACTTATTAATAATCGGGCTGACCTCTTGGTGCGCCTTCGGGAGACGTGGACGGGGGACGGGGTGGAATTAGACGACGAGGACTGGCAGTCCGCACTATCGTCCCCCAAGGAAGTAGCCATTCCAGCCCGTCTCCGCCTGGTCCAGCTAAAGATTCTCCACCGGGTGTATGTGACGGGCCCCCGTCTGGTCTCGATGGGATTCTCGGAAGATGGGCTCTGTAAGCGGGGGTGTGGGCTCAGTGCCACCTTTCTCCATATCCTTTGGGAGTGCCGGGAGGTGGCGGAATACTGGCGTCGGGTTCATGGGGTCATGGGACAAGTCACCGGTGTTGCGCTGCTGCCGGAGGTGCGTCGCTGTGTCTTGAATGTGTGGGAGCCCAATGATTATAACGCGGCTCAGACTCGGTGGGCGGCCCTGGGATACATGATTGCCAAGAGGGATATTGCGCAGCTTTGGGGCTCCCAGCGGCCACCCACCGTGTCAGTATGGAAGGAGAACATGGACTGGTGTATGTTCAGGGAGAAGACTGTGTATGTGGCCCGCGGTAAACCCGGGGCATGGGGTAGAATTTGGGGGCAATGGAACGCGTATCGTGGGGGTATCTGTACGCCCCCCCTAGTGGACACCGATATTGCCTTGTCCCCCTGACCCTTGATGGTTCCTTGCAACTGGTTGTAATAATCGAATATAGATGTTCCTCTCCCGTTACCCCCCCCGATCTTTCAGTACTCCCTCCTGTTGATAGCTAATTGAAGATTTGGAGTAAAGTCCCCCGGATGTAGCCTGACCCACGCTTTTTGCCCTTATGCCTCGCCTTTTGTTTTTAGTTGTTATTTATGTTAAATGTATGTCTCCTGCTTCTTTCGAGCTATCCTGAGCCATTTACGGGGCTGGGCCCCAGGAGTCGCCTACTGCCTTAACTAATGTACGATCCTTTCTGAATCTAGCGGCCGGCCCTGGTGGTTGTAGGCCCATGCTTGTAACGGACTTATTGTTTCAATAAAAATTTAAAAAAAAAAAAAAAAAAAAATACCTGGCTCGTTGGTCTAAAAGACTTTAATATACCTATGAGCTGGTATTAATAAAAAGTGGGGGGAGGAGGTATATATGCCTCAATGAGCTGTGCCTCCTATGTCTGCCGACATGTTTCGAAGCTCCCCAAGCTTCTTCTTCAGGACCATAAGGATCCCTCCCTAAACTCACAGTGCTGTGTAATAACGTGAAAGAATTGTAGTGTAAAAGAAAAAATGATCTTATAAGTTATGTATATGCCTCAATGGGTCTTCACGGCCAATATACTTGATTCCTGTAATATCTACAGCGTCATGAGCCTGATGCACGGGTCGTAGGAGTGGAATCTTCTCCCTAGGCTATTCAATTTTAACTTTTCAGAGCGCTTTGAGATTGATAGAGCCCACAGAATACCTTCAATTCGTAAACCCCATCAAGTCAAACCCCGACAAATCAGTTTTAAAGTTTTGAGGCATCATCATCTTCTTCTTATACGCAAGGCTGTCCGAAAGATCCCTTCTCTCCTAATTGAAGGAAACAAAGTCTTTATTCACCAGGACTTTGCAAAAGAGACTGTTCAAATACAACGCCAATTTTCAGATGTACGTCCTGTTTGCGAGAAGCTGGCTACAAAAATGGTCTTTTTGACCCTGCGGTCATGCGTATCTGGAAAAATTACATTTCTAAGTCTTTCTCAGCTCATGCAGATTTAATACGATTCTTGGATCAACATCATCCTGTTCTCATGGACTCTCGACCTTCTAGTTCTGCCGGCTGATAATATTAATACTTTTTCTGACCCCTCACTGTAGGTTGTTATTCACTTCCTTTGCAGGTGCCTATTATTGGTGGTTTTCTTGCTTCGTACATCCGTCTCCAATGTTCTATTGGTATGAGGTCTTGGCGACTGACCTTGTTTCATATTGTTTGTTTGTTTTGTCTTTTTTATATGGTCTACTGTCTTTCTCTCTTTTTTCTTACCTGTTATTTTTCTTCCTTATAGAAGAATATGTCTAGGCCACAAAAGTTAATTGTTGCTTCAATAAATGTGAAGGGTTTCAGATAACCAGTTAAGCGACGTAAAATTTTATAACATTTACACAAGTCTGAGGTTGATATTTGTTGTGTTCAAGAAACTCATGTTAATGATAAATTATTGCATACTATGTCTAAAGGTTGGGTAGGGCTTATAGTTTCATCTCCTGCTGCGAAACGTAAAAATGGAGTAGCTATATTTTTCTCACACAAAGCTTGTGTACAAATTGTGTCACATCATCATGACGCAGATGGTAGATTTGTTGCTGCCCAAGTTCTTATTGACAAACTTACTTTAAATTTGGTTAATATTTATGCCCCTACATCTGATGAACCTGCCTTTTGGTCCTATGTCCCTGCTGAAATACTCAAAATGTGCAATGTGTCCATTATAATGGGTGGTGATTTTAATCTTACCAAGGATCCTTTGTTGGACCGGTCTTCTGTTTTTAGGTTCCGGCCCAGCAAGGCATTCTCTGCTTTGAAATCCTTTCTTTCGGTTAGCAAATTGGTAGATTTTTTTTAGATTAAAACACTCTACAGACAAAGATTTTACTTTTTATTCTAATGCTCATTCTTCTTTTTCTATTTATTATCCTCACGAAATTTATGTCACATTATTAGTGAATCAGTTATTCACCCTGTTACGGTGTCAGGCCATGCTTTAATCTCTTTTTCCTTATCTATTTCCGATCCTCAAATTCATAGTAAAAGATGGAGAATTAACTCAGAAATAGTTCTTAACCCCACTAATTCTAAGAAAATGTCCTCGGCTATTACTGATTCTTTTTTAAATAATAAGTCTTGTGACACCTCCAAAATCATACATTGGGATGCTTTTAAAGCTTATATCCGTGGAGTTTCAATTTCTATTATGGCACACGAAAACAAACCTTATTATTCCCACCTCAATGAATTGGAGACACAGATTGCAACAGTGGAACAACTTTTTATTACATATAGAGATCCACAATATAAATCCCAACTTCAGAAATACCGCTACGAATATAATTGTATGCTTAGTAAACAAGCAGGCTTACTTATCTCAAAAGAAAAGTCAAATTTGTATTTTTATTCTAATAAATCCGGTCGCTTACTATCTAATTATCTGCGTCTCAAATGTGAAAGAGTTCAAATTCCAGCCATCAAGTCCAATAAAGGTACATTGGTGTAGGAGGTTGAGGACATACTGAAAGAGTTTCTTTCATTCTTCTCTTCTTTATATCATGAACCTCTTACACCTAATAACAGTGTTATCAGTGATTTTCTTAATTCCTGTCGATTGTCTCAGATTTCTGATAATGGTAGAGCTACGGTAGAGAATCCTATTGACATTAAATACATTTTTACAGCAATTAATGCTTTAAATTCCCCCAAAAAATTCCTGGCCCGGAAGGAATTCCGGCCGAATTCTATAAATGCTTCCAGGACCAATTATCCCCTTTTTTACTTTCGCTTTTTATGGAGTTTCAGCATACTTCCATGATGGGGGGTTCTTTTAACGAAGCCACTATAATTGTTCTTCTCAAGCCTAATAAATATCATACTTTAGTCTCAAATTTTCGGGCCATATCTTTAATCAATCAGGACTGTAAAATCTATGCAAACGTTTTAGCAAATAGACTATCCCCCCCTATTATCCAATATTATACAATCTGATCAAACTGGCTTTATGAAAGGTAGATTATCCACTCACAATACCAGGTTGCTTTGTCGTACCCTATCTCTTGCCGAATAAGTAAGTGGACCTATTGGAGTAATGGCCTTAGATGCAGAAAAGGCATTTGATAAGGTTAATTGGCAATATGTATTTAAAACTTTAGAAGCTTTCAGTTTTGGTCCTATTTTTATCAATATGACTAAGGCTTTGTATTCAGCTCCCTCAGCCTCTATTTTAGTCTCTCGGCAGGGTTGTCCTCTCTCTCCTTTACTTTTTCTTATTGCTATAGAACCCCTCCTATGTTCCCTTCGTAATAGTGTTACTTATACAGGTGTTGTTTTGAAAGATACTACCATTAAACTTTCGGCATACGCTGATGATATGTTACTATATGTTAAAGAACCTTCCACCTCTATACCTATTATCCTTGATATTATCCATAAATATACTGCGATTTCTGGTTACTCCTTGAATACTAATAAGACAGAATTTTTTCCACTAAATTTGTTTTGTAATTTTACTATGTTAGAAAATACTGATATAATTTGGTCTCCAAAGAAACTCAAATACTTAGGGATAATTTTTACTGGTTCGATCAAAGATACTGTTGATACCAATTGCTCTGTTATTCTAACAAATACCAAAGAGAAACTCTATTGATGGTCTAATTTACATCTAAATTGGTGGGGACGCATTGCAATAATTAAAATGTCTATAACTCCACAAATTGTATATTTATTGTCGATGCTACCCTTCTCTTTCCCGTCCACTTTTTATTCTAAACTATATAAATTATTTACTAAATTCCTTTGGTGTAATAAACCTGCACGTATTAGTCTTACGACTTTACAATTGACCAAATGTGAAGGTGGGGTTGGTCTTCCTGATTTAAAAAAAATATCATTTTGCATTCCTTGTGGCACAATGTTCTTTATGGTTCCACACTGTCCCCCTCTCTAATGCACCTAAATGGCTTATCATGGAAAAAAATATTTTGTCTCCATACCCTTTAACTGCTTTTCTCACCATGTCCAATGGCTCTTTTGGTAAGTGTTCCCCTATTCTTGCCAACTCTAAAGTTGCCCTTTTATCATTTGATAGTAGTTTTTCTATTACTTTGTCTTCTACTAAAAAAAAGTTTCTCTTTGGTTCAATCCTAAACTCCAATATCATAAACATATTTCTTTTTGGAAACTATGGATTACTGCTGGTATTTTCTTTGTTGCAGGTATTTGTCAATATGATATGTTTTACACATTTGATGTTATTCAAGCCACTTAAAAGCTGCCATTTTCTGAGCTGCCTAAATATACACTGTTATGTAATATGATTCTTAATGCTTATCCCCAACTACTTTCTATGTCTCAGACCTCTGGTATTGAATTTTGTATTTCTGTGTTCAGCCGTTCAGGACATACAGCATCCAAAGTATATAAAAAACGTGAAAGAGACGGAAAGGGTAATAGCAATCCCTAAAAGGGATGAGCCGCACTTCTAGTAAAAGTAATATGGAAGGTCGGAGTGCTGTAGGAACTGAGAACACTGATTACCCAACAGTGCTGGTCAACAGATGAAATCTGTGTTAAACATAAGAAATATTCAGTAATAGCACTTCCTAAGTGTAATTATAAGCGGTAGTGTCTGCTTAAAGTTGCATAGAAAAAAGTAACATATATGTTATTCATGAAGCATATCCACAAGCGATGTATGTAGGTCTTCTTTTATTGTTCTGTAGTAAATTCCCAGCAACAAGTGAACAACAGGCCAACACGTGTTTCGTCTGTACCACAAGTGCAAGGGTGCCTACGTTAGCGGTAGGCAGCTAGATTTAGCATCAGCATTAGGGGAAACTCAGTGATGCACCATATTCTTGTGAATACAGTGCATCCCTGCGTTTTCAGAATGACGGAGCGTGGTGTTAGCAATGTTTGCTTAATGCCACGCTTTGCCATTTCCTTTTGAAAATGCCCCTGAGCTGGTCTTCACTGTGCCCTTTTGGAATTAACACAATCTGTAAACGTGTGTTAAATACCAGGTGGGTGCAAATAATCTCAATGCCTGTTATGGGCAGCTTTTCTGGGAAAGGCCTACGTTCAATCACCCAACAGTAAAAGCCATCATGACCGTAACTCTAAAAACTCTACCAGAGGTGGACGAGCCACTGAAAGCTTGAGCCAGGCTCGAGCCTGAAGCCTGGCTCAATTCGAGGTCCAGTTGAAACCGCAAGCCCATAACCAGTGGAACTTTCATTTGGCTTCTGCCTACCTATCTACCTGCACCCTAGATCTGGCCTCATGGCCAGAGCTGTCAACTTTGGTACTGGGAAACCAGGTTAGGGTCTCCGCTTCGGTTCCTGTGATACTGGGCAAATCATTTAATCTCCCAGTGCCTGGTGACCTTTTGTAATGTAACTGTGCTTCGGGTCGAGCTAGTGCTATATATAAACTGCATATAAATTCACAAGCAGATAAAGCACAAAGCCTAAACATAAGGAAAGGCAAATAGATACCCATTTAGAGGCTCATTTATACAAAGCGAAACCAGAAAAACCTGGATAAATAGTGTCTATCCCGCAACTGTGTGATCTGAGGCAAATATTTTCTTCCAACAAAACTCTTTTTCTTCATTACCACATAATTCTTTTGAATTTTGAAGAGACTCTATCATATTTTACTTGTTCTTTGCTGTATGATTTACATAGGAAACCTTTTCAGGGCTCGGCTTGTGCACAAGCTTTAAAATCAAGCCAGACCTTGGCTCGGCTCTGACTCGTCGCTCTCTGTTAACTGTTTGGCTATCTCACCTCTAGGCACTACCGGCATGCATTAATGCCATAAATAAAGAATATCCGGTGAAGCTGTGGCATGACCGGAAATTGTAATTTCTTCATATTCCCTCTACCTGCTGCTGGAAACACTATTGTAAATGATCATGATGTGTTTTGCATGACTTTTTTTATCTCCCAGGTATTCCCACCAATGCTGTAATGCAGTGGAACAGAATAAAAGCCTGTTAACCAAACACCCATTTGTTGGCATGCCATCCAGTTATCAATGAGGGTGTGAATTGGGCCCCAGTTCCAGCTCCCAACATTAGCAAAGGGGACCCAATCAGTTCCTAAACTTTTGAGGTGTGTAGAAAGCCTCTCGACCCTTACATGATGGTGAATCATGTTGCACAATCCATGTTGGACGCAGCTGAGGAGATGAATAAAAAGGAGCAGGACCACTCGGGTACACCTCAGATGGAGCCCTGTCTAGTGCGTCCTGCCAAAAAACCCGTTCGATTCAGGTGGAAGACTCAGGGGCATATTTATGAGAAAATGTCGGTGTGCAGAGCTGCGTAAAATTTGGCAGCGCAGCGGTCTGACATTTTAAAAATGCAGGGATGCACCGTATTCACAAGAATACGGTGCACTCCTATGTTTTCCTTAGCGATGGCACTAAATTTAGCTGCCTAGCACCAATGCAGGCACCCTTGCACCTTTGTGGAAGAGTGCCTGCGTTGCAGGGAATGATTGTTTTTGTGCTGGAAGGTGTCTCTTCCTGAACATAAACAATCACTAATGGCGATTTATTACCTTTATGTGTGCTGATGCAGCACACAGAAGTAGCAAATCGTCATTATTTAATGATTGTTGATGTGCAGGAAGGGACACCTTCCTGCACATAAGCAATCGTTAATGGCATTTTGCTCTTTCCATAGAAAAAGCAAAAACAGAGGAGAAATAAAGTATTTCTCCTCATGTGCCATTTTAACGCCTGCTCTTGCATGGCTTTAGCTTTTGGCGCTGCCTCAGATTTACACCTCCCCGTAAATCTGGGGCAGTCAAAAGCAATGGAAAGGCCACAGCAACACTCATTGCACGGCAGTGGTGTAACAAAACTAGAGGGGGACCCCCTGCAAAGTGCATGCAATGGCCCCCGCGCTCCGTAGCTCTAAGGCCAGGGACCTGCAAGTGCTGGGGTGTCCCCTGGAGCTTTGGACCCCATGCACTCCAGGGGATGCGGGGGCTTTTTGTCACGCCACTGTTGCACACCCCGTTCACACTAAGTGGTGCATGTAAAGGGGCCTTTACAAGACGGCGTTAAGCCACAAAAAGGAACTTAACGCCCTTTGCAAATATGGAGAAGGCCATATACCCACTAGAACATCGCTAAAAATGACCTTCTGGTGGCGACACCCTCTTGAAAATATGGCCCTCCATTTTTTAAGCTCAAATGGCTTTTATGTAGCTATCTCCGAGCTAAAAATGCCTCTGCTTCGAGGTAACTCAATAAGGAAAAAACATTCTACCGATTTCTTTTTTAGATTTCCATCTTTGCAGACTGAAAAAGTTGGCACCTATGCTAATGCAGCTTTATCATCTCTTTCCACGGCGTATGGCCCACAACTTTACAGCGCATCACTTAGGAACGAGAACATTCGTTCTTGAGGGGCGTGACAAATAAAATCAACAACTTCATACTTTTGTGTCAGAAAGCTTCGATAAAATTACACCTATTTCTTTTTTTAATATATAGTGGCAACTCTCAACCCTGTGTAGGAGGATGGTAGCGCGCTCTACCGAGAATATATTTAAGCAAAAGAGACCTTTTTACTGAAATACATTTCACAGCAAGAGCAAGTGCACAAGGAGAGGAACTTTGAGGCGTGATGGGAAACTGCAGAACAGATCGACTCTGCATTGTGTTACTTGGAAACCCAGCATTGTGCTGCAAACAGAGTGAAATTAGATTTCACGGGGGAATATTTTTAAAGAAACACTTGTTCGGGTGTGGCTTCACTCGAGAGTGATGTAAAAATAATCATAGGGTCTTCCAACATCAGGCGGTCTTTCTGTGAGCCAAGCTTGCATGAGTCAGATTTTCATTTTGTTACCCAGGGAGCTGGGAGGTCAATAAGTGGTTACAGAAATAAAGAGGACTGCTGCCAAGGATTACACCCCACTCACCACCAAACAGAGAAAAGCAAGCGAAATGAATCCATCCAACCACTCGAGGCTGACGGGCTATGTCCTCAATTATCAGAGGGTTAGGGGGTTTGGCCATGCTCATGCAGCCTTGAGACAGGCAAGAAAATTATGTTTTCCAAGTTTATTCTCATCCATCTGCATTTGGAGCTCGGTTGCAACTTTATATCACTGATGTACTCTCGCCTTTCCAGCAAGTAAATCGAGACATAAACTATGTTTCCCCCCAAACATCTTGTCTTGCCTCCTCCTGTTTTGCTGACTTTTAAAGTGCTTGTGCTCTCCCCCTAAAACATGGTAGAATTGGCTCATACTCAATTGGCATGTTCAATTTATGTGTAAGTCTCTAGTAATGTGGCACCATCTATGCCCAGTGCCTCTAAATTAAATGCTACTTGTGGGCCTGTAGCACTGACTGTGCCACCCACTTAAGCAGCACTTTAAACATGTTTCAGGACTGCTGTTGCAGCCTTGGTGTGTGCAGTTTTAAACTGTCATTTCAACTTAGTGAAATAGACCTTTTGCCAGACCCAAAACATATAAGTCACCCCCTAGCTTGGGCCCAGGGCAGACCAGAGGACAGGATACAGTGTATTTAAAAAGCAGGACAAGTACTTTATAGTTTTACATGTCCTGCTAGTGAAAAACCCTTAAATCTATTGCAAAGTCTAGCTCTCCCATGGGATAACATATCTTATTACATCTAATAAGGGATAATTTCCAAATGGGAGCAGGTACCTATTCATGTTTGGTGTCTTTCTAATTGTAATGAAAAATAGTTTCTCGTGGTAAAGTCAGATTTTAAATTACAGTTTTGAAGATGCCACTTTTGGAAAGTTGTTTTTTTCCTGCCTTAGCCATTTAGGGGCATATTTACAAGAGAATGGCAGAGCACGGCATTAAGCCAAAATTGCTAACGCCGCATTCTGCCATTCTGAAAACACAGGGCTACGCCATATTTACCAAGATCCAGCGCACCTCTGTTTTTTCCCTAGCGCTAAATTCAGCTGCCTAGCACCAACATAGGCACCATAGTGCAAGGCTGCCTGCTTTGAGGGACTGATTGTTTATGTGCAGGAAGGTGACATTCCTTCACATAAACAATCACTAATGTTGATTTGTAACTCCTAAGTGTGCTGCATTGTGCAGCACACATATAAGTTGGAAATCATAATTTTTTAAATAATTGTTTATGTGCAGGAAGTGATACCTTCCTGCACATAAACAATCATTCATGGCAATTTTTTTCTATGTGTGCTGCACAATGCAGAACACATAGAAATAGCAAAAACAAGGAGAAATTAATAATTTCTCCTCATTTTGCCATATTAAGACCAGGTTTTTTTTGGTCTTCATTTTGGCACTGCCCCATATTTACGCCACCTTTGTAAATAGGGGGCAGCACCTAAAAGCAATGGGTGTTGCACCGGAATGCCCACCACAACACCCATTGCCTGCCCCTTTCACACTGAGTGCTGCGTGAAAGGGGGCCTTATTCGCAAGGCAGCATTAAGCCATGTTAAGTGGCTTAACGGTTACTTGTAAATAAGGCGAAGGGTTTGTCGCCACAGGAACGTCATAAAAAGTGATGTTCCTGTGGCGATACACTCTTGTAAATATGTCCATTTGTGTCTGCGGACTGTATCTCGGTCACATAACTGGGGTTACCTGATAGAGGAGCTTTGTGCATTCCTCCTAAACAGCCACACACAAAAAAGAGCGTTTAGGTGTGCCTGCATGGACCATCTCTGTCAGGATGGGAGGGCATAGCTGGGCCCAGCTCTTCTTACACTTGAATAGGTTGTGTCCTGCCTCCCCAAAAATGACAGAATAGCCCCTCTAGTTAGTCTGGAGCTAGGACAGAGAAGGCAGGATGCTTGAGAATTTGAAAGAGAAACCTCTAGAAGTTCATCCTACTTCAAAGGAAGGTCCAGGTATAAATAATGGACCCAGACACCAACTTTTCAGTGCACTTCTAGACCTGTGGATACTCTGCCAGGGGGTAAAGACTGCTGTTCTGCGCAAAGGAATGTCACTCTGCTGGACTGTCGCCCTGAAGTACTGCTGCCCTGCTGTGCTGACCTGCTGCCCTCTTGCCTGGGTGAGAAGGGCTGGACCTGAATATTTTAAACCCAGGAACCCAGAGTGAATCCAAGGGTAAGTTGGCTGGTCTCCGGACTTGAGCCTCAGGAACCGAAGGCTCCAACAACCTTGAACCCAGTACCTGGACTCTGCCAACTGTATGTCCTATCCTGCCACGTGGTGGCACCCCAGTCCTGGACCTTTGGAAGTTGGCCTGAAGGTGCTTTGCTAGGCTATCTGTGGATCTAGCAGAACCGATGAATCTCCTCTGGCGCGCGGCACAATCGCAAGCAGAACCAACGCAGTTCCTCTGCTATGGGGGTTTTCTCAATGCAAGGACTTTGCATCGACCTTGCAGCCTGCACCAGAACCACTGCTGTACCAAGCTTCACTGATGCAGACCCTTGCATCACAAATTTCTCATCGAGGGCAGCCTCATCGATGACGCAGGTTCTTGCATTGCAGCTTCGCTTCTCTTCAGAACAAGCGCATCGCCTCGACTGCGAGGCACATCCTTGACGCCGATCTTCACATTGCAAGCCTTCATCAACAGGATCCTCGATGGCGATGCGAGATTTCACATCACAGCTCCTCGAAACCGACGCATTGCCTAAGTTGCATGGAGCATTGTTGACGCGGGACCTCTCAACTCTCCGCAACCAGAAATTAAGGTACTCTTGTTCAGTGTGCTTAATCGGGTTCCTGTAGCTGGCCTGCGTTCCAGTGTGGTCGGATTGAGTTTGTGGCTTTGTCCTGGTCTGGTGCAACCAGATATCCACAGTTGCTGCTTTGTGCTTTTTGGTGCTATATTAACTGAATCAAATCAAATCAAATCAAAACGAGCTTTATTCGATTTTAAACATTAAAATCATAAAAGCAGGCATATATTAAAAAACAAAAAGTATATCAACATAAATGATATATAAAATTCATCAATGCACGTCTCATGGGTATAAAGTCCTGAAAATTCATAAAGTGCATGTAGACGATCTGTAGTTCCTAATACAAACCATCTCACCCTAAATAATTCCATCCTGTTACGTATCTTGCGGTTTAGTTATTTAGGCATCTCCTAGTCCGCAACGCACTCTTTAAAAAACCCACCACGGAACCAATACAATAAGAATTTCCCAACGTCTGTAAATGCACGAGGGCAGGGCGACATTGCCTCCATCCTCCCTGTTTTAATAGGGGTATTATCCATCTAAGCCTTTCATTACTGTAAAATGTACAGAATAAGATTGCATGTAATGTAGATTGTAATGAAATATTATCGCAGGAGCATCGGCAAAGTTCCCTTGACCAATCATTAATGGCTGGAAGGGTAATCAGACGATGGAAAGTCCCAAATCTAAATCTTGTTAGCAAATATCTATCGTATCCGCCTGTTACACATAATAGATATGGTTGGATGTCACATGTTATAGTGATTATTTGGTGATTGACCACCATAGGTTTATTCATCTCGAGGGTTAACCTATTTTCTTCTAGGTGGATCATACAAACATTTTTAAAATCCTTCCGGTTGATAGAGTTCATGTTATCGGGTGAGGTGAAGAACTCTGGGTGTCCGATATCCTGCATAAAATGTTTTACATATTTAAGCCATAAAATTTTGCCGACGTTATCTAATCTCGTAGCATCTGTTATTATTTCCCTGTTAAGGACAGTACTGGCCGAAGTCCAAATTCTATGCCACAGCAAAATCGGTTGAACCTCAATTAAATCAGAGATGTATACGACTCCTAATTCGCTGTGACAGTTAAAAACTGGGGCACTAGCTGGGACGGCTAAAATAAACCTTAAAAAGGCATTTTCAATACGTTGAATTGATGTACAATCTTGAAACCCCCAAATGCCTGCCCCATAAACTGCTATGCTCATGCATTTTGCTTGGTAAATTTTTAATCAAATTTCAGGTGGCCTTTTCCCCAATTTTTTTTTTTAATTTATTAAAGCCGCGATGGACTTCATAAAAAGTAAACTCCTGGCCTTAACAGCTGGAGCCCAAGAGCCAGTTCTGTTAAAAAGGACACCCAGATAACTGAATGAGTTGATGGTTTCCACCCTGCACCCCCCCGCCTGGTAACTTCTATAATTCTTTTTCCCTCTCCCACATGACATAACAAAGCTTTTCTTTGCATTCAGCTTTAAACCAAGCCTATCCATAAAACTGGTGTAAAAGGAAAACGGCCTCTGTAGGCCAATCTGGGTGCGAGCCATAAGTACCGCGTCATCGGCATAGAGGAGCGATGCTATCGGACGCATATTTACAGATGGTGGATCTCTAGTGTGTGACACCAACTCCTGTTCCAGAGCGTTAGTGTATAATGAGAACAGGAGTAGTGCCAGAACGCAACTTTTTTTTTTTTTTTTTAATCTCTTTTTATTAGATTTTACAACCAAAACAGCAACAGCAATCGTGGCATATATTACTGAGGTAGCATTCGACGTAGAGATACGCATATAGCGCTCACAGGTATTTATCACAACATTACAGTGGTATTCTTATTGTCTCCAAGGTAAATGACCGGGAACGGCAGAGGCCCATCTACACGTGCGAACTCCCCCTCCCTCTCTCCTCCCCCTGGCATGTTCATAGTCCCACAGATGGTAGGTCTACAGAGTTCCTTCACCCAAAGCTAATGCCCTTAAATCTCCCCCCAGTCAGCCCACAGTTATTGACAACCGACTTGACTTAGTTCAGCCTATCCCCCGGTCTTTCCCCCCCCTCTTCCTCAGTGTTCATGTCTGCCTTCTACGGAGCCGCGCCCTCCGGTGGGTGCTCGAGTAAGTAGCATGTTAGCGGCGCCCAAATGTTGCGAGGCCTAGAGGCTCTAGTCAAGAGCTCTGAATATATCATAGCTTGCTCCTGACAAAACACCAAGTCCGTAATCCAATCCTTAAACTTCGGGGCCCGCCCCCTTCCCCACCGACAGGCAACCCTCCTCTTTGCCATCAGGAGCGCCACAGTGACATACCTCCGGTGTGCTGCCTGGATCTTGTCAACACACCCTAACAGTGCCATCAGGGGTGCTGGTTCAACAGATGTATGAGTCATCTGGGATACCGCTTCGAACACCTGCCTCCAGTACAGCTGTACTCCTGGGCACTCCCAAGCCAGATGCAGAAAATCCGCCGCCGGCGCCGCACACCTGTCGCAACAGTCTGAGTCTCGTAAGTGAAAACGGTGCAACTTGGCCGGCGTGTAGTATAATCTGTGTAAGTATTTATAATGTATCATGCGGAGTCTACTGCTGGCTACTACCCTTTCAGCTTGCTGGCAGCAAAATTCCCACTGATCGTCTGGGATTGCCATCCCTAACTCTTGTTCCCATTTCGCTCTGGAGCCCGGATCCCCATACTCCCTCTGCGTGTGAACCGTTCTGTAAATCAGTGAGACAAGTCGTGCGGTTGAGGTGCATTTAAGCATCCCCTGCAGCAGGGCTAACGTGCACGGTTCCTCCGGGAAATCTGGTGTGAGTGTATGTATACCTTCTCTCAGTCTGACATAGAGAAATCTATCCAGTGGGGTCTGCGGTATACCCTGCATCATCTGCTCAGCTGACCGGAATTTCCCTCCCGCATAAAGATCCCCCCACGTTCCAATGCGTGCTCGGTCTCGGAACCGATGGAACAGCGTCTCCTGCAGCAGAGGCATAGTTGGATGATACGTAAGCGGCAGAGCGGGCGCATAGAGCATGGGAGCGCCCATAAGCAGCCCAATCCTGCGCCAGGCATCCGTCGTACAAGTGACTGTTGTAGGGCTCTTGTCTCTGGGTGTCGTAGGTGTAAAGATCGCACCATCCAATGGTATCGGGTGGGCTAACCAGTGCTCCGCCGCCACCTGCGGCATGTATCTGGGCTGCGTCACCCAGCACCATGCATAGTGAGATAATTCAACTCAAAATCCGGTATCCCAAACCCACCATGCGCATATGGTCTCGTCAGGACATGCCACCGCAGTCGCGGCTGCCGGCCCCCCCAAACCAAGCGCGTCAGCTCTGACCTAAGTGTACTAAAAAAATGTTTCCCCGGATAGAAGGGAATGTTAAGAAAAAGGTATAGCAGTTTGGGTAGAATCACCATTTTAATCAGCGACACCCTACCCGCCATTGACAGCGGCAGGGTGATCCATCGTGTTACACTGTCCGCTATCTGCCCCATCGCGGTGCCGTAATTCAGCCGCATTAGTTCGTCCCTATGCCTAGTCACCCGCACTCCAAGATAGCGCACTTCCTCGTCGCACCATTCCAGGGGGTAGTCAAGCGCGAAGTTATGGGTCGCCTCCGTCAGCGGAAACACGCACGACTTGCCCCAGTTGATGCCAATGCCGGATAACCTCTCAAACACAATAAATTCTCTCAGAACCGGATTCAGGTTCTCCTGTGGGTTCCGAATATACAACGTAACATCGTCAGCGTATAGCGAGATCAAAATCTGCCATAGATTACACCTCAGCGCTCGTTCTCGGTGATGCTGCCTCAGCTTCGCCGCCAGCGGCTCCGTAACTATTGCGAAAAGCAGTGGAGAAAGCGGACACCCCTGTCTAGTACCTCTCGTGATCGATATGGGGGGCGATGTACGTCCATTAATCATTATTTTGGCTACTGGCTGAGTATATAATAACCAGATCCAGGAGAGGAACAGGGGCGGGAACCCCATGCGCCCCATCACCCCGAAGACGTAGTCCCATTCTACCGAATCGAACGCCTTTGTAGCATCAAGGAAGACCACCGCTAGCGGCAAGTCCGGTGAGACATTATTAAGGATTGCAAATAACGTTTGTAGGTTATGGGACGTAGCCCTGCCTGGCACAAAGCCCGACTGGTCCGGGAGAATCAATTTATCGAGCAGCAGACTCAAGCGATTGGCAATCAACTTAGCCAGAATTTTGGCATCACAGTTCAGCAGAGAGAGCGGTCTATAAGAGTCGCACGAGCGCGGCGGTTTCCCCGGTTTCAGCAGAGAGATCATAAGAGCCTCCCTCATGGACGCCAGTAGTGAGCCCACCTCAAGCGACTTCTCATACACCTCACGCAGTACCGGGGCCATTATGTCGATATATGTTTTATAAAACTCAATGGGAATACCGTCCGTACCCCCCGCTTTACCCGACTGCATACCCATAATTGCTTCGCGCACTTCGTCCAGTTCAAAGGGCACACACAAGAATTTCCTCTGTCTATCGCTTAGCCAGCCCAACGTGACCTCTCCCAGGAATCCCTCCAAATCCAACTCGTCGTGTCTTTGGGAGGAGTATAACTGTTTATAATGCTTTGTAAATACCTTAAGTATAGAAGCCGTGTCTCTGGAGGGTCCCCCCCCCTCATCCTCCACCTCAAGGATACAATTGGAGCCTCTGGGCGTCCTGATCAGGCTTGCCAATATCTTCCCAGGCCTCTCTCCCTCCCCATAGCTATGGGCCTTCCAGTACTTCCCTCGAAAGTGCGTTTCCCTCTCCGCCGTGGATATATACTCCGTAAGCTTATCCCGGAATCTCACCTGCGCTTCGCTAGACTCAGCCAACGCCATCTCAGCCTCCAATCCACGCAACTCTCCCTCCAGCTGTCCCAACATCTGAAGTATATCCCTGAGCACGCCATGCCCCTTGGATATGCAGAAACTGCGGATCGTTACTTTAAAGGCCTCCCATATAATTTCCACACTATCCACCGATCCTTTATTGCGACTGAAAAAATCCTGCACCTCCTCCCCCAACTCCTCACGGAACACCTCGTCGAGCAACATAGAGGCCTGCATCCGCCAACTACTTCGCGGTACCTGCAGGTCCGGTGACGATAACGTAAGTTTCACTGGGGCATGATCCGAGTATGTTCTCACCAGGTGTTGCACTTGGGTCATCGCTGGCCCCAAGCTCCTGGATACCAACCAGTAATCTATACGCGACCAAGAGTTTGCACCTGAAGTGAAATGCGACCCCTCATGCAATGTGGGGTGCAAATGTCGCCAGGCGTCCAATAGTTGGTAAGTTTTCATGGTGTCCCCAATTATTCCAGCCGCTCTGGTAAAATGGTGCGGAGCAGAGTGGGATCTGTCTGCCCTCGGGCAATATGTAACATTGAAGTCCCCCCCCCCCAAAAGAAGTGCTGGGAGTCTACTTCCAAAATCTTAGCCCATAAGGAAGAAAAAAAAGACGGGGTCATCTACATTAGGCCGATAACAGCATGCCAGAGTCACAGAAATGGAACCCAAAAGCGGCCCTGTGGATCCACTAGCTGTCCCCCAATCTGAAAAGGCACTTGCTTCTTTATCAATATGGCTGTGCCTCGCGCATATGAGGAATATGAGGAGAAGACTCTGTGAGCCGCCCATGCGTTCACGAATCGACCCTGTCCCAAGGGTGAGAAATGCGTTTCCTGCAACATAGCAATATGTGTGTGGTGCCTGTCTAAGTAGGCTAGCACCTGCCTCCGCTTACGCGCATCTCCCAGGCCCCTAACATTCCATGTAAGTATATTAAAATTGTTAGCGCCGCCCTCAGCCATACCTCGTAGTAGTGCATGTTCCCAGTGTAGCCTACCACCCCTTCGCTACTTGAGCCGAGTGTCCTGCATACCTGCGGATGTGTCAGTCTATAATGCAACCTATGCGTATCAACAGCATGCCCCTCCATACCAATAAGAGAGGAAAACCTACATAACTCCACAACCCCTGTAACTGCCCCTCCCCCACCCACTGGAGCACCCCCAACTTGCCAGCGAATTGTACCATCCCTATCCCGCCCATCCACCCCAACTGAAGCAGTGTTACTGCAGTTCTCCCAGGCTACGCGTGGAAGTGTAACCTGGGGTAATGCCCGCTGGGGGCCGCAATAGGTGGTCACACAAATGCCTTTTACCCCCCCCCAGGCCCACCGCCCAACGGTAGGACCTCAAGGAGCCAGAGGTTCCCGGAGGGGTCAGATATCGATCCCCAACCCTCCGTCAGACATCCCCGCTCACCATCCCGCCCCAGTCCCAGAACCTTATTTTTCCAGCAATGGTGTAGTGTCCAGTCCACTCGTTTAACCAAGTCCGCCGAATGTAGGTCATGCTTCGTCGTCGCTGCACCTGTTCGCCTCTCCTTGCTGCGTGAGAGCCCGACCTTCTCCACCCCGCCCCGAGGTCTTCACCCTCTTGAGGAAATCCTCCACCTGAGCTGGTGAGGTGAAGAAGTGTTGCTTGCCCTGGTGAGTCACTCGGAGCTTCGCAGAATACAACAGTGCATAGTCAATTTGCGCTTTCCGAAGCTTGGCCTTAACGTCCATAAACTTGCGTCGTTCCTCCTGCACCATTGGCGTGAAGTCGGGGTAGATCGTAAAGGAGTTGCCTTCATATGACAGGGAGTGCTTCCCCCTCGCTACTCTCAAAGCCGCGTCTCTGTCTCTGTAATTTAGCAGTCTCGCTATGATAGGGCAGGGGCTCGCCCCCGGCTGCGGTCTGGGCCCCAACGACCGGTGGGCTCTCTCCACTATGAATTGTCTCAACAGCGCGTCTTCTCCAATAGTGGCCAGCAACATCCGTTCTACATATATTTCCATCTTCCCGGTGTTGGCGGACTCCGGAATACCTAAAATGCGAATATTGTTGCGCCGACTGCACGCTTCTAAATCCTCATTCTTTACCGCAATGATGCGCAGGAGGTTGTCCATGCGTGCAAGTTGTGTACTATTCTTTGCAGTAATATCTTCCGTCGTGGAAATGCGCTGCTCGGCCTCCTGAATCCTGGTCTCATGCCCTTCCAGCTTGTGAACTATATTATCTATCCTGGAAGACATATGTTCCACTTACTCTACCACTGTGGCAAACCCTTGCCTGATCTCCTGCAGTATGCTCTGAGTATCCGCAGTCGGGAGCGCGCCACTCTCTTGCCCCTCCAGCTGACTCCTCGGAGGTTGCCCGGACTGACTTGGTGGGCCTCCGCGTTTCGGTGCCTCGAAACTCAGTTTCGATTGCTTAGTGTCCGTTTTGCCCATATCGCCTCTATCAAAGCTCTGTGGTTGGGGAGAAACACCTCACTCCCTGCACATCTGGCGTGCTCGACTCAATGGCACCCACACCCCATCCACCAGGCACCGCTCTCCAGCTCGCAGTCAGCCTCCACACCAGTGGACCCCCTCTCCTTACTGCACCCGCTGTCTCCGCGCTTCTCCCTGGGGGTGACTTATATGCTCATTTCACAGCCGGTCACGACAGACCCCAGAAGCGATCCGCCTCCTGTTTCTCGGTGGACAGTGGCTGCCTACAAATCCCACCGCCCCGTAACTCCGACCTCTGTGTCCGAGGAGATCAGGGGGGTGGAGAGCTAGCACCTTTATCGCCACTTACTTCCTGGGCCGGCGTCCCGGTCGATGCGCCGCGGGCCGCCTCCTGATGTCCTCCCGAGTGGGATTTAATGGTGTTCCACCCTGGCAGAGGCCGGTCTTTACTTGGCCCGGTGAGGGTGCGCTCCCAGCGCCACACGGGTTCTCTTCACGAGTTCCCCCGTAAAGGAGTCGCCAGCAGGCTCCTCTGATTCCTAGACTTCCACTGTCCAGACCGATCCCAGGCCTCTCAGGGGGGCCCGCTATATCTCCTCGCCGCTCTCCTGCACTGCCCACGCCTCACCGTAGGCGCCGTCAGCCCCTCATGTGTGTCCCTCCACCATGCGACTCCTTGTTGCCGCCACCAATGGCCGTCACGTTGCTGCACAGGCAGGCCCCACACCGCACCAGCCGCTGCCACCTCTGTTCTTGGGGTGCTTGGCAGGCCCCTCATGCAGCTGTCCGATGTCCGTTGGAGCCGCTTCCTCCGCCGAGCTCGGCCGCAGTCGACGGCCTGTTGTCTCGCGGCGAGCCGCGCGCTCGCGTATTCCTCGCAGCCGCCGCCGGCTATCGCCCAAGTCCGCCGTCTCCTCCCGGTCACACTTTGCTGTCGGACTTCTCCGGCTCTCCAACCCCGATCCTCACCAAATCAGCAACGAGTGTGCCTGATACTGCTGTGAGGCCATAGGCACCGGGGCCGACGATGTCCTCGGCTTTGGGGGAGGATTATTTCAGGATAATCACTCCGGGATACGGGAGCCTCGCTACAGCGCGGCCATTCCGTCAGTGTGCCACCTAGCGCCCCCTGCAGAACGCAACCTTGCCTTATGCCCCTCTCCACCTTGAATTGCACAGTGCACTCACCCTTTATTCCATGACGGACTTTTGCAGTAGCTCCAGAATATAACTGTCTTAAAAACTGAATTAAAACAGGGTCAACTTTTAGTTCGTTAAGAACTTCCCACAGCTTATTATGAATTACACAATCGAAAGCAGTTGTGAGGTTGATGAAGGCCAAATAAAATTTCCCTGTTTTGGCCTGCGTATATTTACCATTTAAAATACTAAGGTTCAAAATCTGCTCGTTGGTTCCTAAACCAGCTCTAAAACTATACTGGACGTCACTTAAAATACCTTTTTCTTCAGTCCATGCCTGTAATCAATCTAAAGCAATCCTGCCTGCTACCTTCATTAGGGAGTCCAACAAAGATATTGGGCGGTAGCACGCAGGGTTCTCCCGCTCACCCTTTTTAAAAATGGGGACTATAATTGATTCAGACCATGTACCTAAAAATCCCTTTTCGCAACACGCTAGTAAAACCCTGGTTAAAATGGGACCCCATACCTCCAGGTTTGACTTATAGAGATCAATAGGTATCCCATCATGGCCGGCAGCCTTGCCACTCTTGCTTGCCTTTACTGACGAATCTTTAAACTTACATACCAGATCTTTGTCATTTTGATCTTGTTTTATTTATAAACATTTAGGGGCACATGCAGCATTGAAAATACCAGTCGCAAATGGGCCGATTCTGCAAATCGGCCCCTTTGCGACCGGTATTTTTGAATTTGGGATGCATCAACCCAATTGCAAAATCGCAATTTAGGTAATCACAAATTTTACGATTACCTAAATTGCAAATCCATTTAGGGAATCACAAATTGCGATTCCCTAAATGCAATGCATCATGCACTTCCAAATTGCGATTTCGCAATTTGGAATCACAAATTACCATCAACTTCAAGTTGATGGTAATTTGCAAAAACTTTTAAAAATGCACAAAAGTGCATTTTTCAAAGTGCCATGTGGCGCACACACATGCACGTGGGGCATGTGTGTGCACCACATGTGCTCAAATGCCAATTCCAGGGGTGCATCAGGGTGGCCTTTTAGTCCCCTTGCGCCCTTGAATTTGCATGTGCAATTTGCGAGTACCTATTTGGTACACACACATTGCACATGCAATTCCCATTCATTCCTACGGGCCTCTTGGCCCATAGGAATGAATGGGAAGCGGTTCCTTAAATGCGAATCGCAATTTGCAATTCGAAATTAAGGAATATGTAGGAATCACAATTTTTTTTGCGATTCCTACATGCATAAGGAATCGCAATTCCTTATGTTGATTCATGTGCCCCTTACTCTATTGTTATAAATTGGTGTGGGATTTTTCTTGTGTTGTGTTTCCACTTCATTACTGTTTGAAGTGCTGCATAAATACTTTACACATTGCCTCCAAGTTAAGCCTAACTACTCTGTGCCAAGCTACCAGAGAGTTGAGCACAGGTTAATTTGAGGTTTTCTTGTGCCTCACCCTGACAATGATTGTGGTTGCTGCCTGAGAGAGGTTTCATGCCCCCAAACAGTAACCCAATTTCTCACAAACTACATGTAAATGGTATTAAAAATACATTCCCTGTTTTACTTTTTATTGTATGAGAGGTAATGCCGTTGTAGTATTGCAGGATGCTAAGTTTTTAGGTAATTCTGAAAGGACCAGAATGCTCACTTTTCTCAGTTCCAAGAGTGAGTATCACATCGAGTCCAGTGTTTTGCTTTGTTTTCTGAGACTCATAGTATTTTTTTACATTACGAAAAGTCAGGGCTGCAAGTTCCAGCAACAAGCTGGACTAGATGAGCTCCTCTTGCAGGGACATTGGAAACTTCAGGGCTCTGAGAATGCATTGTTCAACTTGTAAATGTGAAATTAAGAGTTTGAACTTGTTTCCAATTAACATAATTAAATCCCCTCTGGTCATATTTAGACTTAGACAAACCAACTCACTACTGGACGCTATGGGCAATTTCTACAGTTCTCAACTTTCACCTACAAATCATTCTTTTCTGCTGTGCTGTTGAAATTGTTCAAAGGGATAAATGCATTAGGTTATCACATAAAAGTGCAGGTCTGGAAACTGTGTTTAATATGACCTGGAAGGTGATGGTCTCGGGCCACCACATTTTCTGACAGCCCAACTCATTTATGTTATGCCTTAGGGGATAATATACACACAGACAAGAACTGCAACACACAAATATTCTGACGACAAAGAAAGTGGTGTATAGCTCATCCTCAAATATTGAAACAGAATGTTTCCCTTCCCTGCTTTGCTAGAGAGGATAACTTCAGTTGAAAAAATTGTGCTGTGGATATTACATCTCACTCCTCTCCCTGATTCCACTCCTTACTTCTTAAGATGCTCCTACACAATGACACTGCGGCCTTACTTAACATTAAAATTTACCCAAATTCCTCCTTATGAATGAGCCTTGACCATCCATATTCAAAACCTACTGTCTTTGTTAAACTTCTTTAAAATACACTTTTGTCACTATTCATTTGAATGATGTAGTGGCCCTCACTCATTCTGGAGCCATTGTTGGGGTTTCTTTGTCTTATGCTTTGCCCGTGGTTTGCGAGAACCTTTGGTTTTGGACCTTTGCACTTCAGCCTTGGCAGAGCTTGGTCTGGAAACAAAGTGCCACCTGGTGGTTGGCACATCAGCCAAGATTTGTGGTTTCTGACTCTCTAATGCGCCCTAAGTCGCTGAACCTTGAAAGCTTGGTGATCTCCTGGCACAAGTGACTTATGTGTTGGTGCCGTCTCAATGGCCCGTGCATTTGGATGCTGGTCTTTGCGGACTACCCTAAGACTATTGGATTGATAACAGTTCCGTCTACTGTCCTTGCCCTTATAAATCAGGATGTCTCCTGGCATTTCATTACAGATGCAGAGTGTCAGCTGGAAATAGGAGTGCTACTGTTCAGAAACATAGATGAAGGTGCTCAGGATTTTCTTGGGAAGTTAATATTAGTTTGACATGCAATGGGATACTTCCTATGAATAAAACTGAAACAAATTCAGAATCAGCGTCCCCTGTTAGGGTCCGTCCCTTTAGCACTGCAAATTCCCCTATATCAAGGGGTTGTTCAAGAATGATTCAACTTGGATTTAGTTCAAAAGCGATATGTTTTTTGTATCAAGGCATTATTCAACTTTCATCTGCCTTAGATTGTTTAAATAAATCAGGATTCTCTTCAAAATGATATATTTCATCCAAAACAATTCAATTTCATTATCCCATCCCGATGCATTTCGGACTGTGGCCCTTCGTCAGGGGATATCGATTTTCTCTCCGGTCGGCGAGCAACTTCATTGATTTGGATGAAATATATCATTTTGAAGAGAATCATGATTTATTAAAACAATCCATTGTTGGACAAGGTGGATGGAAATTGAATAATGCCTTGATACAATAAACATATTACTTTTGAACTAAATTCAAGTTAAATCATTTTTGAACAACTCCTTGATATAGAGGAATTTGCGGTGCTAAAGGGGATGGACCCTAACAGGGGACGTGGCTTCTGAATCTGTCATACACGTTCTATTATCAGAGAGTCAGACCCTTTATAGCACGCTACAAACTGAGTTCTAGGACTAATTGTTCAAATTACAGTGCATGTTTCCTCACATTTGTGTAAAATTGAAACAAGCCAGCAAGCTAGATGGATCGGTGAGGGCAATGCTTGCACTGATATCTCTTATGATCTGCAGGTTGCAACACCAAATTAAGGCAGAGCCAATATAACCTTCCATCCTTCTGAGATCCATACATTGAGTAACAATAAATTGGGTAACACCTGATATGAAGCACTATATGTAAAAAACTAATTAATGTATGAAGCGAGGGTATACGAGAGACTCTACTTTCCTTGCCGACAGTCATTGGCCAGAGCATCAACTCAGAGTACAGCTCTGTCGTGGCCAACTGATGCTTTTCATTAAGTCAGTGGTCTCATCGGTCCGGGCTAAGGAGCTTCCAGTTGCTTCTGTTACTGTTACACCTATATAACAAAAAGGGTCTACTTTCTTTCACCTCTTATCAATTGCTGAGGAGGGACTGAACCAGGTTCCAGAGACAATGCATAAATGGAATTACATTTTCCAAGTAAGACCTTCTGAATGTCATGGTTTCCCTCTAAAAGAGTGTTGCCCTCTCATGGTACATCTAGTTCACAGTTTCTTTTCTTAGAAGGTTGCGATAATCAGGAAATGAAAACAGATGAACAAGTTAGGAATCGAAAGGTTATGCTTACGGTGTGTAGTCCAGAGATAGGCCAAGATGAACTTCTGGAATCAATTCTGGTTGATTCTTTGCTGAGTAGTTTGGAGCATCTTTCCTGGATCTCCTCAGAGGAATGGACAGGAGAGTAGAATCTGCAGTTCGAAAGTAACACATATAAGGTGTGATTGTTGCTGGGAACAAGAACCATCACTGTGTATGCATTATAATCCCTCCACAAGATCTTCTGATTTTTAGTATGTGGGCATGCAAGTTGGCAGTGATTGTTGTTTTTCAGTACATCAGGGAGCAGCAAATGTAGCCTTTGGGAACATCTGGACCTTGTTAGCAGCAGCTAGAGCGTCAGTGGTTGCAAGGCAGCTCATTAATGACAACACCCTGAAACAGGGAAGCAAAACATGAGACCATTCTACTTCAGTTTCCAATTCTGGCACAACTATTATTTGGCAAACAATTTGATGAGCTCTCGGAGAATTCAGTTAATGCATATAGCCTTGATTTTCCTTTTCATGTCAGGCTGAACCTAGCATTGTACAAGCGTTCCCTTTTAAGGTGTCTTTGTTTCTGCTGTATGGAGGTTCTGAGGTTTTCGTCACAAACCAATTGTCTCTGGTTGATGATTTTTCTTGGCCCCCCCAGGTTGTAAAGGTATTTCTACTGGCAATGCCACATGATCCCTTCTCATACCATCCCAGAAAGAGGAACCTTATTGGGGCAAAGAGTCAGACATACCGAAAATACAGCAGCTTAGTTTTGGGCTTCCATCAGTCTCCGGACACACACAAAACATCTGAATTGCCACATTATAGACTTTTGTTATATGTCATCTTAGAACAGAATATATGTAGCAGACTGGTAACAAGAAGCTTGATAATATTGGCAATAGCAAACATAATTAAAGTATACAGAATAAAAAATAAAAACAATGAGCATTATATTGACTTTTGTATATTCCCTACAGGACCTAACCATAATTGCTAGTAATTGGAAATCGGCCATTAGGAGAGGTGACATACAGAAACTGCGTACATGAACCTAGGCTGAATACAGCCCAAGCTTACCCAGCTCACGGATCGAACCAGGCTATGACTATCAAGGATGCAAAATGTCCTTGGAAATGTTGCTCCCTCGTTTACCATTTAGGGTGGCAATACTGGTCATCTTCTATATATACATATTTACAGACAAATTTGAGACACTTGTAACAAGCATTGGCAAAACCAATTTTCACCATCAATAGGTGCACCACATTCACCCTGCACTCACATGGGCATGGTTAAGTATTTTACTACTGATGTATTAGGAATAGGAAGGAAAGTCAGAAGAGTAACAATGTGTGTGGTTCAATGGAACATGGGCATAACCATATGTTTATGAGAAGATGAACAAAGCATGTGAGAGGGCAAATAGAGTGGTGAATTAGAGAGCTGAGATGCTCAGGAAAAGTGCCAGAAACTGCCTTGTGCGCCATACAAATTGTCTTACACAAGATCCGTTTACTCAATAGGAATTTGTGAAGGGATGTGCAACTGCAATTTCACAGAAGTGCACTTAAGTAAATTAAGAATCCAACATGTTACCTTCCTTTTGCACAATCTGAAGGCAACAAATAGGAAAATTAAATAAGCCAAAAAGGACTGCATTCCTATATTCCAAAGAGGATGAGATAGTTGCCTGGGTCGCAAGCCTTCTCCCACCAGTCAGAAGCAAGGAAGAATTTTTCATCAGCTCCTCAAAAGGAAGTAACGTACCAGCAATGTTGCTGACTTGCAGGCAGAAGGCAGCAGAAGGCAAGATCAGGCTTTTTAATAATAACAACAATTTTGGCCATTGTAGCAGCGGCTGGCAGCAGACTAAAAGCCAGCAACTACCAAATGGAGGTCCAGGCCCAAACATGATTCCCTAGAACCAACAACCATCATTTATCAGCATTCAAATTCAAAACCTTTTTTGTAAAACATTACTAAAGATTAAGGGGGGTGCCAGAGTTACTATTGCTTTGTTGCATCAGGAATTACAACAGCATAGTTTTGAAAAAAGGAAAAACAAAAGAACAAATTAAAGCAACTTAAGATGTTAAATAAAACTTCAATTTCACAATGGGCACAATATTTCTTAATTAATCAATGGCTAGTGTTTTTACTTTTAAAGAAAAACTACCTTAATTTCTACACACTAATTACTAAACATAAAATTGCAAAATTACACAATGACATTGAGACCTCTATAGCACCGCCTGAACTAAAAGGCAGCCAAAATGTCTGTTAGTGTCAAGCAATTTATAGCCCCTCTTTATGATGTTCGTGAAGGGACGTTCTTACTAATGCATTTGTCACAGAATTTCCAATGTACAACCCTTTCCTATTGCATTTCTGAGAGAGTTCAAAATGTAAACCCAATTTCTAGTCCATTTCCCAAAGCGTTCACAATTTAAAACCTGAGTCTCAGGGTACGAAGGCAGGGCAATCCGAGGAGGACCCAGGGAGGTATGGTGTGCTAGATACTGAGAATACAACACAACATTAATACATAATAAATCAATGTCCAACTAGTATTTCTTTTTTTAAACTGAAAGGTTGTTAAATGCACGTATAACTAAACACTATAATAAAAAGAACAAATATTTACATGATTTCAGATAGAATTCCAAATTAGAATCCCTCCTACAGGAGTCCTGACGACTAACCAGGGTGCCAATCACGCACCCTACAAAACATAGGACATGGAGCAACTAATCCTATATATGAAGTCAGCTCTAATTATATGCAAGGTATCATGTCACAATTTGTGCACCAGTAGGTTCTTATTGTGAAAAACTGCAATGGTCCTCTATGTGTCTTCTGGAAAACAAGAGACTTTTCAGAATCAAAAAATGTTAGTCAACAAGTTTTGGCAAGTCTTTCACCATGTAAGATGAGAGGCCTACTGCATTGTCACCAGATTTAATAATCCATAAAACAAGTCTGTTTGCTTTAACTTGAACATAAACATGACCATGTCTCCTTTGCCTATAAAGATCCGTCAAACATTTTAAGCAGACCCAAAGTATACATTGACATGAACATTAAAGGTCCTTCTGGAGACATCAATCATTTATTGTGACTGACTTAAAAAGGATTTATGCACTAACACTATTATTCTTGAATTTGTCAGAGGGCTCACAATGAGAAACCACTTCTTAGGTATTTCACAGAAAGTGTACAATGTAAACCTTCTTGCTAATGCTTTTGTTGGAGAGATGATAATGTGAAACCCATTCATATTATATTTGTCACATAGTTCAAAATTTAAGTCTCTTCCTATAGTGTTTGTCATGGAGTTCACAATGTTAAACCCATTCCTATTGCACTTGTCAGAGAGTTCACGACATAAAACCACTTAGGTAGGCATTTGTAAGAATTCAAAATGGAAAAAAGCTTCCTGTCCCATTTGTCACAAGTATCACAATAGGGTAAGGAATTCACAGTGTAAAACCCCTTCTTGTATTTGTCAGAAAGATCACATTTTAAAACCAGTTTTTTAATGGTTTTTGGGAAGCAGTTCAATGAAAAAAACTGTCTTATAATATTTGTCAGTGCGTACCCAATTGGTAGTGGAATTACACTGTGCTAAGCCGCTTTCTACTGTATTTCACCTTGTGTCTCTGCTAGCAAATACTTGCCGACAGGCCATAATAGAGAAAAAGCAATCTGCCCATACAGACTTGATGGCTTTAACATATGTTTTTCACATTAAGTAATTCAGACACCCTGCCGTTGAAATAACTTCACATAATAAGCTGAGACCCATGGCATGTGAGATAACCTTTCCCTTTTTTAATATAATCTGTGTAATGCCAGCAATCTTTTTCATTGTATGTGGTCTGTTGCTCTTGCAAAGCCAGACCTAAAGCTTTTGTGCTAATACTGAATGGTAATTATAAAATAAATGGCTTAATGCAAATATTAAAGTTATATGCAGAGGTTGGTGACCAAAAGTCAGAGTACACACCAACCTGAATCAATACTAAGGGGCCCATTAGGATGGCGGTCAGAAAATCGCCCCGACCGCCATGGTAGCGGGAAAAGACCGCCCGCAAGGATGGCGGCATAACCGCTGGTCCAATTAGGATGCTCCGCAGTTGAAATCCGACCGCGGCGGTCAGATTCTGGCGACTAACATTGCAGCGGTAGCGGATGCCAACAGCACCGCCGCTAAGTTAAAAGAAGCATGTCCTGCATCTCCCCGCACTGCGTGGCAGGCACTGCACAGTGCCTGCCACCTGGCACAGGGAAATGTAGGGAGGTGCTAGGGGGGTACCCCCAGTGCACCCACACACCCCCAAACACATTGGTGGCCCGCAATGGGCCCCCAGAACCAGTCTCCGCCAGCCTTTCAATGGTAGTCCCATTGCAGCGGAAAGGCTGGCTACCGCCGGCATCCTAATTGTGCCGGCGGTGTTTGGCCCTGATCCACAACCATTGCAGCGGTCCAGCGGGTAGACTGCAACCGGCAGAAATGTTGCGGGCGGAAAATCATACTGCCGCAGTCACGACTGCAATGCTAATCGAACCGGCGGTTTCCCGGCTTTCGACAGTGGGTGGATGGCTGCTGTCGGACCGGCAGTTGCCACCGCCAACCCGGCGGCGGTCATCCGCCCGCCATCCTAATCGACCCCTTAGTGATTAGATTATTATTTGGGGTGGGTGACTACCTACCTCAAAGAACAATTATAGCCTTATCAGGGTGAACCCTCAAAGTCTCAAAATTAACCCATAGCAGACAGGCTACCCTTATTGCAAAGTGAAAATTATTTATACATTACCCAAACTAAGTTTAAAAAACTGCGTAAAAGTTAATAAATAAAATAAAACCAATATGACAAAAAAGCAATCTTGGGAAGAAGAGATGTGAATTTTAAAAGTTTTAGGTAGAAATAGCATCAAAAAGCACAATGCATCAATGATAGTCAATGGTTGCAGTAGATCGGGACCTACGTGCAATTTGAGGCTGACTGTAATGAAGTGCGGGTTGGATACACGAAGCAGGTTTGTCCTGGTCAAAGATTTTACCTTCTGACTTAGGCCTGAAATTTAGAGTTTGTCCGAAGGGATACTCTATCACAAACGTGACAACTATCCCATTCGCCATATTACAATTGGATTATATCCTATGGCACTTTTAATACGTCAGATGGTATAATCATCATGTTTGTGACGGAGTATCCCATTCATCATACTTTAAATCAGGCCCTTAGTCTTTCACACCCTAATCCATCACAGAAGTACACCTATAAAGCCCCCCAGCACCCCACGAATAGGTGCTTAGGGTCTCACAGGCTGTCATGTAGAGGGCAAGAGTAGGGATCAGCCCAGGTTCCATTGCCACTGGTCATCTGGGTAGTTCCAGGAAAAGGCCTCTTGTAGCTTGTTGTATTCCTGCAGCTTGAGCAAGAGGTCAGCCTTATGACATTTGTAGTCTCCATCTTTAGTCCTGGAATCTAAGGAAAGCAGGTCTAGTCCTTCAGATCTCTTCTCAGGTTACAGACAGAAGGCACAGTTCTCTTGTGATCTTCTGCAGGTCCAGGAAGTGTTCTGCAGTGGGAGTCTGGTGGTGCCATAATATCACTGGAACTAGCTAGTGGGCAGAAATGAGTTCTGGACACACCCTAACCAAAGGGAGAAATGTCACCGGGCCAACTCTACCCATTTTGGGCATTTTCAAATTGTGAAAGTCACTGGCCACACTAAACCTGGGCTCTTAGAGATGGGTGTGTGTGTGGAGAGTATACCATGGTAATCCACATATTCAGAAAAGTTCAGATGAGTCATCTCTGCCCAGTCAGGTCAGCCTGTTGTTTGCTCTTTGGAGGAATTTCACACCTTTTCAAGACTAATTAATGGCTAGTAGAAGTTGGACAGATAATGCAAATTAGCCTCCAGAAACTTAAGGCAGTGAAAGAGTAACTTCCTAAAATGTACTTTTCCATACTATTTATTAAAAAATCTACTGCACAATTGAATTGGATTTTTAGTAACTATTTTAAATAGTTTCTTCAAATATTTTTCTAGCTCATCGCATTCTCGAGATACCCTACTAGTAGCTTAATCTTTAATCTAGTTTTCTTCATAGGACCTATAGGTCTGTTTTTGGGTGCTAGTCGGTGTTGAGACATGTTAATATTACATTTTTACATGTCCTACATTTGGTTTCAAATATTTTTATTAACTTGTTAATACAACTAACTCACCTACACTTATCGGGCAATGGAGCACCGTGTATGCTTTTACTAAGTACAAGAAAACTTCTCCTGGCATCCCCAAGTTGGTCCCTAGGCAGTATTGACAGCAATTCTGAAGCCTACATTATGTCCCCAATTAGTTTCTTTAGCTACAAACATGTGTCATTTGAGGACGTTTATCTCATCCATCATCAAGGTGTAGAGTATTGCAGCCTAAATATCAAAGGCAAAAATATAGAGGAGGTATGCTCATATAGTTAAGTAAATCACTTCTATGTACCTAGAAGATATGTATATTATATCCAAACACATATATTTGGAGTTCAAGTACAGTAAACCTATACTTACCTTACAGGTTACCGATGGATAAGGTCAGGGACCTAAAGCATTCAATAGAGAGCATGACAGAGAAAGGAGAGGTAAGACTAGATGAAATAAAGCAGCCTTTGGGCAAACTCAACTTTGCAGTGTGAGTTGTCCTAGCTACAGGGCATTCGCAAAGCGACTGGGAAGGTTATGAAAGTCCTCAGCAAAAAACACCATCACACCAGGTAGACGACGGGAGAAAAAAGGAACTTAAAAATGGGGCTGACATTTCTAGCAGACTTCAATGGCACCTTGATATGGAGGGAGCCTAAAGTGACAGCAAACCAGATGGAGCTGTCCACTGATCTAGCAGGCAGCAAAGGCTTTGGTGCAAAACTGATCATAGAATGGTGCAAGGCGAAGTGGCCAGAGCGCTCTAGAGAGACAGAGGGGCATTTTAAAAAAACAAAACACTATTAGAGCTTTTCCCAATAGAAGAAGCCTTCTCAATATGGAGGAGGAGACTAGTGAACAAGCAGCTTAAGATATGGTCAGACAACTATGTGGTGGTGCCGCTGGGGATTAACGGTGCGGCTTATTGCCCTCGGGTGCTGGGTCTACTGTGCTACCTATTACGTTTGCAGCTAAGCTGAATGCAGTGATAAGAGCAAGGCATGTACTAATGCAGTGGTGGCTGCACTGTCTCTATTTCAGTGGTCCAAGTTCAGCCAGCTGGCACCACAGGCAGAGCAGAAGATGACTGTGTTCCATCCCGAGCTAAGGGACCTGGTCAAGCTGACCTAAGCATGCTGGTAGACAATGCGCTGGCACCCAAGACTGTCAGCCAAGACGTAAGGGCATGGTGACCTACCAGCAAGTAATGGGGTCATAACAGGAGGAGAGGGAAAAAGCAACAGCATCATTAGAGACGTTCATATTTTGGGGCAGAGCAACAACCGGGGCAATGCATGGGTGCATGCACATTTATCAGTAGCCACTTACTTCGCTGGTTCCAAAAAGTAAAGGATCCGACAGGCAGACATAACTATAAAATGGCCATGAAAGAGTGGGGGCAAATGCAGGTGAGTCCCCAGGATAAGATTACTCATTGTTTTCAAAAGGCTGATGGCAGTGATACAGGCACTACATACCAAATACAGCAGCCCAGTCAAAACCACTTTGCTTAGTGTGGCGTTTGCAGTGGCATTTTTTGGGATATTCTGGCTCGGTGGGTCAGAGGTACCATCAAAGACAGAAGTGGGCTGGTCCTGCCTTCGCCATATTGATGTGAGAATAGAAGAGGGGCACATTGTGGTGAGGCTCAGGAGGTAAAAAACAAACCAAGAGTCAAAATGGAAGTTGTCCCACATCAATTGCCTGTCCACAGCAGTCTGACCGATGAAAGTGTATCTGATCATTAGGAAACCGGGGGTGCACCTATATTCACACCACGACAGAACATTCCTGAGTAGATTCCAGTTTACCACGATCATGAGAAAAGCCCTGACCGAGGGCGGCCAGCCTGCGCAGGGCTTTGGCACCTACTTATTTAGAATAGGAGCTGCAGCGCAGCATGGATTTGGGAACCAGGCAATAAGAAGGGTTGGTAGATGGGCATCCCAGGCATTAAATGTTCTTGCTAAATATTTCAGGCACCCTAGAATTAGAGAGTTGCTCATGAGAGGATCAGGGTGTAAGAGGGGGAGCTGCCAAAGGTTGAGGCGTGGCATGGAGGAGGCAGTAGCATTAGTCGTTAGCAAGAACAACAAAGGTTGACTGGAAGGCCTAAAGACAGGGGTGGCTGCTTCATAGGGTTTTTGGGGCATTGACCCCCTACTGTGTGCCACTACATCCCAGACACACTTATTAATAATGTTTAAAATACTTTGCCTGTCCTACTGTCAGTTATTTGCTTCTCTTAAGGTTGGGGCCACAGAGCTCTTTTTCCCAGCAAAGTAGTAGGCTAGCGTCTGCTACTGCTAGGATGTAATTGATTGGGGCACTGTTAACTAAACTGCACATGTTAGATTGGCCGGTGATTTTGCTGTAGCCAGCCAGACATGTGCAGATCAGGCTCCCACAATCAATGCTATCTGGGAGCTGTGAGGCCAGAGACACAGCCTCATTGGTCTCCGACTGAGCGCTGTGTTTGCCTGCTCCAGCCAATCCTGGCACTGCTATTATGCTGTTTAGTATTATAAGCAACATGAGACCAGTGTTTGGATTTGCTTGAATGGCATTGCCGAGCATGCACATGTTCAAAGCCAGGCAGTGCGCGAAGCGGGAGGATTCGACTTCGGTCGGGAGTGGGTTGTGAACCATTTGCAGCTGAAGGTGTGCTACTGAATCTGAAATCCGAAAAAACATCAAGGTATGCTTATGTTTATTTAAGCAGTGTGTACAGTAAGCTGCAGAATTCATACTGCAGAGGGGACCAGGGCACCTTTTATGTATATTTATATAAGTAGAAAGTATTTACTCTTATGCGCTCCACCACTTACAGGAGTTACGAGCCTCCCCTGTCTAAGGAAAGAAAAAGTTGCCCCACCGGTGGGCCTTGGGATGTCTAAGGGCAGAGACATAGGGAGAGAGCAACAGAAGAGACAAGAGGGTAGTCACAAAGCAGAGACAGTAAACAAGCTGCATTTCCACTCCTGGGGAAGGATTACACCCCTCTTTAAAATGAGGCTGGTTCACTGTCTGCATTAATAGAGAACTGATGCTTTCAAATATCTGGAATATCTTTCAGTGCAGTGCTGCACCCGGCTCAGCTGAGTTTGTGCCAGCACTGGGGAAAAGAATTTTTTTGCTAGTCCCTAGTCGGAGATCTCAACCATGTAGACCCATACAATGCTCCCAATACCATATAGTCAAACATTTTGAAGGGTCTCTAATACAGTCCGATACAGACTGAGGGGGATATTTAGAAGGGATGTGACGGAGTGAGGCGTTAGCCTTCCTGGCTTAACGCCTCACTCCGCCACTTCAGAAACGCAGGGTTGCACCATATTTACAAGAATATGGTGCAGCCCTGCGTTTCCCCCTGCGCTGGGGCTACACTTAGCAACCTAGTGCCATTGCAAGCTCCCTGGCATCAAAGTGCAAGGGTGTCTGCGTTCAAGGGTGCTTGCATGTTTATGTGCAGGAAGGTCCTCCTTCCTGCACATAAACAATATTAAAATGCTATTTTGTAACTTCTATGTGGGCTGCTCAATGCAGCACGCACAGAAGTTGCAAAACGGCATTTTAAAAAAATTATTGTTTATGTGCAGGAAGGTGGACCTTCCTGTACATAAACAATCATTGGCCATTTTCTGTTTTAATCTGTGCTGTACAACGCAGCACACATGAAAACATCAAAAACAAGGAGAAATTAAACATTTCTCCTTGCTGCACCAGGGTAAGACTAGGTTTTCCCTGGTCTTAATTCTGGCGCTGCCTCCTATTTATGCCTCGCTTGTAAATAGGGGGCAGCATCAGAATCAATGGGTGTTGCGGTGGAACGCCCACAGCAACATCCATTGCTCTCCCCTTTCACGCTAAGCATAGCGTGAAATGGGGCCTTATTTACAAGGCAGCATTAAGCCATATTAAGTGGCTTAACGCTGCCTTGTAAATAGGGTGAAGCTCCTTTCGCCACAGGGACGTCGTAAAAAGTGACTTTGTGGTGGCTTTACCGGCTTGTAAATATGCCAGTGAGTTTTTCACATTTCCAGAAGACAACTCCTCCTAATTGAGTCATGAAGTCTGCAGGGGCATAAATATCCTCAGAGCAAGGGATCTGTTCTAGTGAGGATAGGACCGTGGCAGATTAATAAGAGGTCTTCTAGGCAGAAGAGTAATGGTAACAGAAGAAAGAGTGAAAACATAGCTGCTGGTGATCAGCGTCTGCTCGTATTCCAAGAATGTCTGACTGCTCTACAGTTCATTTTCCAAAGTATCCCAATGACAAGAATTATTGTAGAAGAAATAATTACAGCTCGGCTTTTCTTATTTTGTTATATACATTCATCTACTGTATGAGACACATTTTTTCCAGGTCTATAAAAATTACAATATCATTTTCACTCATGTTCCTAAGGAAGGCAGGGATAGCAGACACTTCAATATAAGAGAACTGTCATGAAAAAAAGAAATTACAGTCCTTTGAAATAACTCCATTATTACTCACATTCTCCTCGTTTTTTGTCCAATGCTCTCTCACCTATGGCCTGACACTGCCTAAAAGCCCGATTCACAAATGTATTTTAGAATTAACCTGAACTTATGTGTACAAATACTTTAACTTATGACTATAAAGCTTTCTTTTGTATTAAATGTTTTTAATTTGCAGACGCAGGTACATTTTAAAAGCCATGAACACTGGAGTATAATATATGTTGCAGCAGTCAAGAAATGTGCAGGATAGGATGTTGCTGGTGTCCAGCAGGAGATGGAACCTAATGAAATTCTGGTAGGCAAGTAAATCTCAAAGCACAGATCAGGGCAGAAACTAAACCAGAGACATTGAAACTGAGAAGGAGAGGTTAGCTAAAATGTCTTTGAAGAGCACCGAATTAAAGAGAACCATGCACTTCCTGAGAAGGATTGAGCCATAAGTCATTCCTTTTAAAGGTCAGGGTTCTAGCAGCAGGGCTTCAGCATTTTGCAATGTTCTAGTGCCCCAGATATCTTAAGGTTTGTCAGCCAGGTAATGTTGAGTGGCTGTGTGTAGGGCTGTATCAGTTGGTACAAGCCGTGTTGATTGTGGCTCTGGCTTCAATGGGCAGCTAGTGAAGTGTAACCAAAATCAGTGAAATGTGATCATTCATTTTGGCCCCTTAGACAAATTGTGCTGCTGAAAGCTGATTGGTTTAGGAGTAGTACGAGTCTTGAGGACAGCAGTCAAGAGAAAGTTATAGTAGTCAATTCTGTATAGCATCAGTAATTGAATAAATGTTTTCACATCTCGCTTTGGAATATAGTGGCGAATTTCCAAGAGAAGACACAATTGAAATTTTGCATTTCTGGCCATGGTGTTCATTTGGAATTGTAAGTTGAGCCTTTTATCAAGAATAATTCCTAGGTATTGTGTCTTTGTCAACAATGGTGGACTTGCTTTTAAGGGTGTTGAGTGTGTCCATCCAGGATTGTACCGGAAGTGGTGATTTTGATGAGGAGGAATTCAGATTTGGAAAGGTCCAGATTTAAATGAGGTGAAGTAAGCCAGTCTTGAACTGTGTTAAGTGTTGGCAAGGTGCAAGATGTCATTTGGATAAGTACAGTTGGTTGCCATTCCCATACTGATGATAGATTGATGATAGAAGATCCCAGATTTTCTTAGTAAACCTTCAAGAGGATCGCTATAAAGGTTGAATAAGGTCAGAGCAAGGATCGTTGTTTAGATCGTTGTTGAGAAACACTCATTAATTTTTATTCTCCCCGAACTGCACATGAGGAATTATTCAAGCCATTCAAAGATCACACTATCGATGCCCATTTGATTCTTTTCAACAACAAATGTTATTGAATTTTGATTTCACCAGAGGTGCGGAGCCCGACACGCAAAATACAGAGGAAATGCATAAAAGAATGTCTCTGTGTACTGTATAAAACCCTCCCTAATAGTCTGCAGAACATCAGACCAGGAAAAACACATACCCCCACCCCCTAATGCGCACAATACATACTTAAGGAACATTGCGTGTATAAGCCAAGAAAATTCCCAGCCACGTCACTTTAACATCGGTACATTAGACAGGGAAATTATTCACCACCAATCGTTCAATAGGATCTCGGTCGGCGGACTGCGACACTGAAGGCAGATCTAAACCTCTGTTCGTGGCCCACCGAGACCAAATCTTCCCATGCTTCTGCGGACACCCCCTCGCTTGAAATACCACAATCTCCGCAGACATGCACATGTCCAGAGCCTTTTTCCAGTTAGATATACAGGGTGGGGACGCGTCCTTCCAATGCTGTGCTATGTCCCGCTTAGCTAAGGTGAGACCCAAAAATAAGAGGTGTCTTTTATACCGGTTCCCCCTATGTCTTCCGTGCTGTGTAAGAGCGCCAGTCTGGGGTCTGACAGGATATCCCACTCCAGGACTCTCCCCAATCAGGACAACACGCGGGACCAAAAGAGCTGCAGTGCCCCACAGCTCCACAACGTATGTAGGAACGACCCCTCGTCTGCACCATAGCAGAGACAGACCGGGGACTGAATTGCTCCTAGTTTCCAGAGTCGGAGACGAGTGTAATATATCCTATGGAGGTATTTAAATTGGATTAGCTTATATCTGGTAGAGACGGCGGCGTACCGAGGGCTAGCCAACGCCTCGGCCCAGTCGTCGTCCGTGAGGGCAGGCAGATCCGCATCCCATGCCGCCCGGGTTTTGTGTATAGTGGTTTTGGAATGTGTAGTGAGTGTTTGGTAAATTTGCCGGATTTTATGGGCCCCCAGATCCCCCATCAGTAGGAGGCCCTCCAGCGGGTGGAACTCCAGTAGAGACTCTAGCGGCCGAATCAGGGGGGTCAGGGTGTGACAAAGCTGCAGATAGCGACGGAACTGCGATTTGTGAAGGTCAAAATCAGCCTTCAGTCGTTGAAAGGATTTAAGAGTGGTCCCCTGCATAATGTCCCCGAGCGTAGATATACCAATACGGTACCACCTGCGGAATCCCATGAGTGCCGAAACCGGCCGAAGATGAGTTCCCTGCTAGATGGGAGTGACGCCTGTCAACTTACCCCACCAACCCGTGGACCAAACCAACCGTCTTCATGTCTGAATGACTATCCGGCAAACTGGGGGAAGCGCATCCAGGGAAGAGCTGCTGTATAGGAGATGGAGCAGAGGGGTTCCGCCATGGCCATCCGTTCCACGGCGTAGGCCGGGTCTGTCGGTGAACTGTACTACCACTCATTGACCACCAGGAGGTGCGAGGCCCAGTAGTACGCGCGGACGTCTGCTGCCGCGATACCCCCACAATACGTGGACTGTATACATGTTGTGAGCGCCACACGGATCGCACCTCCTTGCCAGAGGAATCTATTCAAGAGTGCATTGAGTTGGGTAAACCACGACGGGGGGATAGGGTATGGGTAGTTCTAGAGCCTATAAAGTAAGCGCGGCAGGGTCACCATTTTAAAATTTGCGGATCTGCTGTACAACGATAGGGGTAGTTGGGACCAAATCGTCGTTTCGTCCTGAACAGCAGGGAGCCGCGGGGCAATATTGTGTGTCCAGGCATCGTTGGGACACCGCGAAACAAAGACCCCATGGTACATAAGGCCCGTATCTGCGATAATCAGCTTCGAGGCCCAGACTTGACTCCTCTGCTCGCTGTGAATGGGGAACAGTGTAGATTTGGACGGGTTGGGGCAGAGATCAGAGGTCTCCCCAAAGATACAGAGAATTTGGAGGACACGGGGGCCCAAGGCCTACAGGTCTGACATGAAGAACAGGGCTTTGTCTGCATAAAGCGCAATCCTTTCAGAGTGCTCCGGTGACCAATCCAGACCCCTAATGAAGGGGTCTTGGTGCACCCACGCCGCTAAGGGCTCAATCGCTAAAGCGAATAGGAGTGGGGTAAGGGGGCACCCCTGCTGCCTACCCCTATGAATAGGAATGGGGGCGAGCAGCATCCGGCCGCACGAACAGAGGCGGTGAGATCCGTATACAGTAGCTTCACATACGCTATGAACCGGGGACCCAGGTTGACGGCCTCTAGGAGTTTAAACAGGTGAGTCCAGTTCAGCGAGTCAAATGCCTTGTCAATGTCCGCCAGCAGAACTGCCACGGGGCGACCCAGGTGGGGGGCCTCCACAACAGCGTTGTGGGCTCGCCTGATATTGTGTCTGGTGGCACGCTGTGGCATAAAGCCTGACTGATCTGGATGTATCTGGTCTTGAATGCAGGTGCGAAGGCAGTCGACCAAAACCTTTCCCAAAAGTTTAGGTTTGAAATTCAGCAAAGAGATGGGATGGTATGAGCCAGGGTCTTCCGGGGACAACCAGGTTTAAGAAAACAACGATTTCGGCGTGTCGCCAGTCGGTTGGCAAAATACGCTGCTCCAGAGCTTCGTGTAGTGCCCCTAGTAAGTGGGACCCCAGGGTCGCCATGTGTGGGCGGAAAGTCGCAGGGGAACCCGTTCGGACCTGGTGCTCGGCCCGGGTGTATATTTGTCAACACCGCCTGCAGTTCGTCCAACGTGATAGGGTTATCCAGTCCGTCACGCACTTCATCGGACAGTCGGTGAGGGGGGATATCAGAAAATAATTTGTCTATAAGAGGCTCAGCTATCACCTCTCGCTCCTCTTACAGGGTGGGGTAAAAGGAAGCAAAGGCTTGGACCACAGCCTCTGGGGAGGTACACATAGTGCCGTCCAGGGACTTCAAAGGGGAACCTGTGTCGGGGTCGTCCAGACCTGGCACAACCTATGGAGCATCTGACTGGACTTATCGCCCCACTGATAAATTCTGTGCTGGGTCGGCAGCCACGGCTTTTTAGCGCTGTCCATATGCATCTGGTGGAGCTCCTGTTGGACGTGTAGGAGATTCCGGCGGGAGCTGGGATCAGAGCCCTCCACCAGTTGGGACTGCAGTTGGACCTGACTGTCCTCCACTTCTTTCACCTGCGCCAAGCGCCAACTCTTTTCCCCGGTTTGAAAACTAATGTCTGCCACCCTAATTGTGGGCTTAAGGGCCTCCCAGAGAATAATATGAGACGGGGAGGTGCCCACATTGAAACTGAGGTAGTCTGCAATGGCAAGATGTAACATCTCCTGATAATTGCCATCCCGGAGGAGCCATAGGGACATGCGCCACCTATATGGGGCCCGATGGATCTGCAGGCGCAGCTTGAGTTGAACAGGTGAATGATCCGAGAGGCCTCTGGGCATAATGGATGTGTGCCACTGTGAATATAGCTATGTGGGAGAAAAATATGGTCGAGGCATGAGAGTGTAGGGTGGACCACCAATTTGTATGTGAACCCCGCATCAGTAGGATGAAATGCCCGCCAAGAATCCATCCAACCCAGTGTATGTGCAAGCATATTTAATTTGGAGCCGGGGGGAGGTTTATTGAGCAGCATTGCACACCATCTGTCTTGTGGGGCCATGGTGTCATTCCAATCTCCAACCAGTTTCGTCAAGCCGCCCGGGAGGTCACCCCACAGCTGTGTGAGATTATCTATGAACGTCTGGCCTAGTGGTGGAGGGGCATAAACACTCCCAATTGTTATCTGTTCGCCGGCCACAGTACCCGAGATGACTGTGAAGCAACCACCGGGATCTAACCAGTGTTGTGTAATGTGAAACGGTACTTGGTGGTGCATAAGAATTGCAGTGCCTTGTGCGCCCCTCGCAAAGCCGGAGTGGTGCACAGTGGCAAACCCAAATCTGAATAGGCATGGGGCTTTAGTACCTAGGAGGTGAGTCTCCTGCAATAGTAGGATGTCAACTGAATAACGCTACGCTAAGCGATGCACCGCCCCCGTTTAATATTGTTCAGCAGTACCCGTACATTCCAAGCAAGAATATTAAGTGCTCCCAGCGGAGATGGCCCATTTGATTTTTGACTGTGTCAAGGAGCCTATAGTGGTTTACTGTATCAATTGCTGCCGATAAGTCAAGAAGAATCAGGAGTTGACTTATTCTAGGACTTGAAATGCATCATCGACCACCTGGAGCAATGCTGTATTTAGTGCTGCAGCCTTGTTTGAATCCAGATTGGTATTTGTCTAGGAAGTTTTTGTCTTGGATATGTTTGCTAAGTTGATCCAATACACATCTTTTAATTACTTTTGCAAGGTAAGGGTGGCTAGGGAGACGGAAAACATTTCTGAGGTTGTTCACATTTGCAGAGGGTTTTTGAGGGGAGAAGAACTTGTCCTGTCTTGAGTCAGTCAGCAAATACTCCTTGTATGAGTGAGAGAGTAACCAATTTAGTCAAGTAGAGAAAAATGTGCCCAAAGGTCTTTGCTAATGTTCAACCATGACATGGTCCAAAAGATGTTAGATTGTTTTGTATTCAAGAAGGTTTTGAGTAAGTCTTCCTTATGTCAAATAGCTGCTAAATGTTCTTTGATTTGCACATAGTGGTCAGGTTATGATAGTCATCTCGATACATAAGCAATTTTACTTAGGAGTTGAAGAATTGTGAAGATTCTTCTGCTGTTATGGTTGGATCATTAAACTTGATGGGTGTGGACATGGATGGACTATTAGCGGTTTTGACCAGATCAAAGAGTTGTTTAAGTCGGTTCTGAATCAAAGAAAGAGCGAAAGTGATTTAATTTCTTGCTGGAAGTATTTCTTTTGTATGGTTATCTTGTGTTTTGGAGACATGTCAGCTTAGTGGTGGAGGGCAATTGTTACCATTTCTTCGCCAGAATTCCCAAGGCTATTCTTTACTGCTGAGAACAGGGAGCCAATGGTTTAGATGTTTTCTTTTTGTCCTGGAAAGGAGCTACCTCATCAAGCAGATCTGAAAGACAGTAACACAAAGTGAGCAGACATTGATATCAGTGACTGGGCTGATGGGCAGTAATATCTTATGTGCAGTGTTAGTAAGGATGTTGACGTTAATAGAGTTAATTGACATAACAAGCTAAATGTGCCATAAAAAGTCAAACTTAACATTAACCCGACATGCATTCTGAAATGTGCTAATTCACAGTAGGCAATTATTGTTATTCATGTGGGCCATAGTAAGGTCATGGAACAAATGTTTTCTAGCTAGAAGGGAACTCAACATGCTGAAAATGTGCACACCGTGATTTAGGAGCTTGACCCTAGAATGACGTGGTTAGACATGCTGTCATAACTGCAGATTCATTCGGTTTAACAAATTGTATTACTTATTAAGCTTGAATGTCGTGAACTTCCTACTGTCTTGGAAAACTTGAATAGAATAACTTGTGCATTTTAAACAATAACGATTGATTAAAAGTGTAAAATAATGCATTACCTAACAGTGAGTTTGCCTTTTAATTAAGTAGTTCATTGTTCTCACAGTGAAACAAATGTATATGTGGAAGGTCGGTCTTTGGCTACAGTCTATGAGAACTATTCCTGATATTTCCAGAATCTCATCACGCAAGACTGTCTGTAGCTAATCATACGATAAAAAGGTAAATCCGTGTGTATTTCCATGGGAACGAAGGAGTTGAACCTGCTTATCGAAGAACTCAGGGGCATATATACAAGGAAACGTCAGAGCCCGGAGCTGCTCCAAATTTGACAGCACCACACTTCAACATTTCCAAAATGCAGGTCGGTGCTGCATTTGCAGCAATACGGTGCACCCCTTGGTAATCCCCAGCGCTAAAATTAGCTGCCTAGCGCCAACGTTGGCACGGTGGCACCATAGTTCAAAAGTGCCTGCATTGCAGGAAATGACTGATTATGTGCAGGAAGGTGATCCTTCCTGCACATAAACAATCAATAATGGGGAATTGTAACTTCTATGAGTGTAGCATTTTGCAGTGCACATAGTAGTAGCAGATCGTCATTATTTAATGATTGTTTATGTACAGGAAGGGACAACTTCCTGCACGTATACAATCATTACTGGTGTTCTGCTCATTCTATGTGTGCTGCAGAATGAAGCACACATAGAAAAAGCAAATACGAGGAGAAATAAAAGTATTTCTCTTTGTTTCACCATTCTAATGCCTGATATTGAATGGTGTTCGTTTTTGGTGCTGTCTCAGATTTACACATCCTTGTAAATCTGGGGCAGCGTCAAAAAGTAATGGGTGTTGTGGTGGAACCTTCACAGCAACACTCATTGCAGGCACCTTTCAAGCTAAGTGATGCATGTAAAGGGCCCATATTTACAAGGTAGTGTTAAGCCTCAACTGCTGTATAAATATGGAGAAGGGCATAGCAATACCAGGATGTCACTAAAAGTGACGGTATGGTGGGGCTATCCCCTTGTAAATATATCTCTCAGTCTGCTGATTGGTTTGTGGAGAAGGAGCACTGCTACAATGTTTTCGATATGTTTTCCTGACTTTTATGTTAGTGTGAGTTCCTGGGTAGTTTCAAGGCTTTTTCTTTGGTGGATTGCCTAGATCAGACCTTTAAAAGTTGTGGCTACTGATACTACTGTTTCCTCTCTGCCATACTTTGCTATTTTGAATTGACAATTTGCTACTGCAACTGCATGCTGACCTATTTAGATTTATTGAGACTCGGCTGAGTCTTATGAACTACTCTTTATAGGAAGTTCTGCTACTCTAATTTGGCTCTGAAGTTTCATGCTCCTTTGATCCCATATTTTCATCTAATTTGAACTCTTCATGGGTTTTTAAAATTGACAACTCTGATCTTGATTTATAGAACAGGGATCTTATTCCTCTATGGAACACGCTTAATTACATTTTATAATAAGGATGCTTGTTTTAACCATTCTTTTAAAGAGATTTCTGCAAAGGAATTTGATTGACTGACTAACTAAATAAAGATAAAAAGTAAATAAAAGAACTTTACTAATCTCTTAATGAGAAATAAAGCTTTGAACTGACAATACAACTCTCATCATTGACATAATGTCTAACTAGCTCATTGACACCTCATTCAACTCTCCAAGGTCCATTACTGAGGAGAAGTAGAATGATTTAGCGCTGAAAACAAGTCTTAACCCCGACTGAGTTAATTTTGGGCCCAATCCACGCTATCAACTTCAATGTTCCAGGATATCTCTCTTTGAGGTTGACCCAGGGTCACATACTCAGAGAGTCGCAAAAAGAAAGGAAGTAGGAAATGAACCAGCCTACTGGTTTGGGTTCATCCACTCAGAGCTGGTCTTCTATGGAGATTATTAACTCAAGTTTTGTGTGTGTTCGCCTTAGGGTATGTTGGATCCGATCATTTTCCGAAATAAAACAGGCAAATTGATTGATTGCTGAGTCTTCTGTTATGCCCCAATATCATTTAGTCACTTTACATTGATTGGTTATTTGCAAGATGCATGGATTCCTAAATAAAAGCTGTATTATCATGTGGCAAGTGGTAAAAGGCATTTAATTTGAAAGGGGAAGTGTGTTGTATGTGTAGATCCAGAGTTAGGCATTGAAATTTGGAGAATAAGCAATTGGGTAGCTCTCTGCAGTATAAGATACTTCTGAAGATGGCTGTGATGCCTCCCACAACTTTCCCTACACAGTACTTCCTGATGATGGAGTAGACTGGAGGAAGTTGAAGGTTGTTGGTGGTTGGGGAGGGCATGGTCCCTTCTCAGGCAACAGCGACAATCCTGGTCATGTTGAATTCCAAAGTCACTAAATTAACACGTGCTTCACCCTTTAGTAGCTTTACACAAAAGCAGTCAGGCTTAACTTAGGGGCAATGTGTAAAGTATTTATACAGCATTCAAACAGTAATAGAGTGAAAAAGCAAAACAAGAAAAATCCCACAAAATTTATAAAAATAGAGTAAACTTTAATACATTATTTGACATCAAAACAACAGAAACCCAATTATTAAAACCGTAATTATGAATTTTTAAAGATTAAAGTGAGGAATAGTGCCTAAAAGATCATAGCACCACACGCGGACATCTAGGTTTGCAAGACCAGGAAAGTTGAAAGTTTTGGAATACTGCAATGGAGCACAGTTCGGATACACAAAGTAGATTGGGCATGGTCTCTTAATACCTTCGGACTTAAAATAATTTTTATAGAAAAATTATGAGAAGGTAAAGTTTAGCAATGCAAGGCATTTGGAGGTGTCCGAGGAGGAGGTGTCATCGTCGGGAAGCTGCTGGACAAGGTTGCAGTCAAGATTTCTACATTCGACTTACGTCTCCTCTTTGGAACTCAAAAATGTCCAGTAGGAGGAAGGTGCAGAGTGCTCCCCTTCTGGACGGAGCCGCTCAACAGGAGTTGCTGCTGCAGAGAAGCATGAAGCAGGAGCTACTGGAAAGTCAGGTCGACCAGCATTGCACCTTGGGTGGATCAGTGAGCAGGTAGGTCCTGGTCCCCTTTCAGTTTTAGAGGCACTTTTTGGCTGAAAAGTGTCTATGTCCATAGTTTTAGATTTGGGATATTTTGGCACATTTAGCGCCACTTTCAAGGGTCCAGGGATGAATGGGCACCACTTGGAGGGTCAGGACTCACTCAGGCTGGGTCCAGGTGCGGTTTCAAGATGGTTGACGTCTTTCCTCCCCCAGAGGCTTTGAACAGGACACCAGCCAACTAGCCCTTGGAGCCCTGGGTTCAAGAAGAAAACGGGTCTCAAGCAGCAGGGTAGTCCTCTAAAGTACACAGTAGGCCACAGGCAGCAGAGCAGTCCTCTGATAGTCCTCTGCTGGTCCAGGCAGGTGAACTGAAGAGTGGTTCTGGCAGTCCTATCTTTATACATGGTGCTAGCCTTGAAGTGGAAGAAACTTCTGACGTCAGCCCCCCTGGTCGCAGTTGGGTTGTGCACAGCTCTGCCCCTCCTATCCTGTAATGTGCTTCAGGTCATCCACAGACAGTAGAATAATTCTTATAGGAACAATATGCCGCATTTAATGTCTCACTTGTATCCTTTGGAGGAAATGAAATCTAAACTAGCATCATCTTTTCAATTGATTCTTTGGTGGCCAGTTTGTGGTGAAAGATATCAATGTCGGAAGAGAGAATTCTTTAAAGAATGAACAGTCAGAAAAAGTTGATTCATGCTATCGTCTGGCATTGAAAACAGATATATGTGGTGCATATACCTCATAGTCACTTAATTAATATTTCAAATAGTTATTTAAAGCAGTGGAAGAAGGTGTGGAGTGTTCAGCATTACTGGAAGGGATTGATCACCAACTCGAGCTCCTTGCAGATATTTTTTTCAATGTGGTGAGCAGGGTGGGTGAAATATTTGGGCTAATATTGAAATGGGTGAAATTTGTCATTTTTTTCAAAACCAAAGCAAAACAATACAGTTGCTTTTACAGTCACTGTAACGGATTGGGCAATGAATTTACCTTAATGATAATTGCATTGAGATAAATAAATTTCCTTTATCCCTGACAGTGCTCTTGAAAGCAACTTACCCAGCAGAGAAACCTCTCTGCACGAGCTGCATGCGGGGAAGGAGAATACAATACACAAATGCAGTGGTCTTCACGCCGGGTTCCTAGTCCGGACTCCATCTCTTTTGTTTTTTTCAGCTTCTCACATCAGAGGTCGGACTAATGATCTTGCAAACCAACAGACCAGGTGCTTACATTTAGAGAACTACTTCTTTGGTCTGGCGTTAGCCAAGACCTTGTGGATTTAAGAAAAAATATATGTACAATATACTTATTTAAAGGGGCTTTCAGCCAGCTATCTTCATCCATTGGTCTATTATTCACATTTGGATTCTGCTCACTACAGCACACAGCATCGGGCAGCGAGTCAGCCCACTTCCAGCACTGGATAAATTCTTTTTTGAGTGGCTGTATTTTGCTCTTTCACAAGAAGTACATCTGCACACAAGCTAGTTCCCTTTTGTTTTAATGCTTTTTTCATTTATTACTTTGATGTTGTCTTGGTCTTCAGAATCTGATGTGTCAGTAGTACGCTTCCCCAGATGTGAGCACAGGCCACATTCCACGTGTTACCAGTTCTTGTCTTCTGCCAATGTTGCTGTAAATCCTGCCCTTAGTTTACAGTTTGACTTTTGATATTTTACAAAATAACAGACTGTGTTCATTTGAATCTGTTCTGTATTATCGAAAACTTCAATATTATACATGTGAATTCATAAGTGGACAATTCTTCAGAACACGTTTCTTCTGGACTCAATGTCATCAATAGTTTCTTATTTAACTTTGTCCTGGAAGAAATCTACCCTTTATCTTGTTGAATTTGCAGCACTTGCAACACTTTTTTTATTGTCTTCTTTCTTGCTTCTTTTCTTTCATTCCTTTATTTCTCTTTCCTTCTTTCTTTCTTTCCTTTTCTCTTTCATTCCTTTTTTCTTTCCCTTCATTATTTTATTCCTTCTTTCTTTCCTTTTTGCTTTCATTCCTTTTTTCTGGCTTTCCTTTTATCTTTCATTCTTTCTTTCATTCTCTCTTGCTTTATTTTTTCTTTCTTTCCTACTTTCCTTTTTTCTTGCTTTCCTTTTTTCTTTCATTCCTTCTTTTCTTCTTTCTTCCTTTACTTTTTTATTCCTTACTTCATTTCTCCTTGCTTTCTTTTTTCTGTCATTCCTTCCTCCTTGTTTCTTTTGCCTTTTTTTTTTTTAGAGTTTTTCTTATATAGCGCAAACTAGGCCCGAGACATCGGGTATCAGAGCGCTTTACATGAGCACCAGTTTAATTACAGAAGAGCACATTAATTTTTGCTAGGCACGGGGAGATTAAGTGATTTGCCCAGAATCACAGGATGTTGAGCGTCTTTGCCGAGACTCGAAACGGGTTCCCCAGCTTCGAGGTCGACCGATCTAGCCGTATGTCTACATCCTCCCCCCAATTTCCTTCCTTATTTTCTTTCTTTCATGCCTTCTTTTTTCCTTCGTTCTTGCTTTAATTCCTTCTTCCCTTAGTTCTTGCTCTCATCCTTCATCCTTCTTTCTTGCTTTCATGCCTTCTTTCTTGCTTTCATTCATATTTTCTTGCTTTAATTCTTTCTTTCTTTTTCCACTTCATTTCTTTCTTCTCTGTCACCTTTCTTATTTCCCTTTACTCTTTCTTTTTCATTCCTTTCATTTCTTTCTCATTCCCTCTTGTTTGCTTTCATTCTTTCTTGCTTTCAATCTTACTATCATTCTTTCTTTTCTTATTTCCTTCTTTCTTTCTGTCTGTCTTTTTATCCTTCTTTGGTACTTGCTTTCTATGTTTCCTTCATTCTTCCATTCCTTCTTTTCTTCTCTCTTTCTTTCTTGACTGCCTGCCTTCTTTCTTGTGTTATTCCTTTCCTTTTATCTTTCTTTCCTACTTTCTTTTTTTCTTGAATGCTTTCCTTCTTTCATTCTTTCTTACTAGCAGTCTTTCATTCCTTCCTTCTTGCCTCACTTATTTCTTACCTTTTTTCTTTCCTTCCTTTCATCTTCTTTCTTTCCTGCTTTCTTTCTTTTTCCCCTTCTCTGTCTCCCTTTTTTTTTCTTAAAGGCAAGAGACTGGCAGCTCATGGCACAAAAATTGACTTTCTTAGGTCAGTGTTAGTCAAGACCTTTTGATTTTACTAAAATTATGTGTATGACATAGTTGCGTCAAAAGGTTTTAAGCCACATTTCATCCATTTGTCTGGGGTTGTGTCATTCACATTTTTCACCAATCCACTTGAGTATGCATCAAGGGTTAACGCATCACCCGACTTAGTTATTGGCTGACTTTACTATAAGTTACAGCATGCTGATCTTTCACAAGGAGCACATCAACACACAGAGTAGTTCCCTTCAGTGCCAGGGAGTAACTATGGTAATGTGTGAAATTTTGAGACCAAAAAACTGTTTTGCCTTTAGTTAATGTTTTTTTCTAGATTGACAAACTTCCAGCATCTTCTCAAACAATAAAGTTTGCAAAAATCAAAACAAAACAAGAATTGCCAAAAGGCCGGCAGACAATGCCAGACCTATTGACTTTGCTTGTTTCTTTTGCTTTCACCTCTACATGTGAGTTAATGTGTGTTTTTTTTCTCTCCCCATTGTGATGTTTCCCAGTTCTGCAACTTCACTTTCAAACAGCTCTGTGGGTCAATGTACTGACACACCTACACACCCTTTCTTGTGACCTTTTTTTCATCATTTATTTCTGTCTCCTGTTCTTTATTAGTTCTCACTCCTTGTCACTCTCACATACTGTTTCCAAAGAGCATCTCTCAAGAACTCAAGCTCATACAGGAGGGCACAAATAATGGCAAAACAATTAAACACAATACCAGAGGTGGGCGGAGTTGGTGGAGTGCCACTATGCAGAATTTCATGGATTTGCCAAAAAACTCTGTGCAATTCCGCTCTGCTCTGCCCTAACCATGCATGCAGGCAGCGGACCTGGAGGGTTCCTGACCCCCAGACTGCCATTTTTCCTCGTTACGCCACTCTAATGACTGCTTTTCAGTAGCGTTAGTTTTGGGTGCTGCCTCAGTTTCATAGATCCTTGTAATTCTGGGGCAGCACAGCAACACCCACTACATGCCCCTGTGACACAGAAAACTGCATTAAATGCTACGATATTGACAATTCAGCGTTGATCCACACAAATAGGCTTAACGCCGCATAGTAAATATGGAGCAGGGCATTGCGCCACTGGAGCATCTGTAAAAGTGACGCTCTGGTGGAGCAATGCCCTTGCAAATATGGCTCTTAGTTTCATGGATCAAGAGATATACATGCATTGTATTTATTTTATAGGTCTGTTGGTCTGTGTTAAATAAGCTTACCTCTCTCTTACCCTTCAATGTGGCAAACGGTACCCATCCGGTTTCCTAATGCATATTACAGCTTTATATTTTCAACAATTTTTTTTAATGTGTTCCCTTTTATATTTGCATGTAGCAGTAGATACTAGAGGCTATATTTAAAAAACATTTCATGCAGTGCAAGCCATCTTGCTGCGCAGACTGAAAGAGAAAGGAGAGGAATGTCACATATTAAACATTATACGGCGAATTCCTGTTCTTTCGTAGCACTGGTGCACTTTTGCTGCCTAGTGCCAACGCAGGCACCCTTGCGCTCTGGTGCAAGGGTGCCTGTGTTGCAGGCAGGATTGTTTTTTGTGCAGGAAGGTGCACCTTCCTGCACAAAAACAATCCTCTGAGGCATTTTCCTCTTTCTATGTGTGCTGCAGAATGCAGCAGACGTTAAAAGAGGAAAAACCGAGGAGAAATAAAGATATCTCTCCTTGATATGCCTCACCTGGGGAGGCCTAGAATTTTGATGCATTTCCAGATCTACCAAGAAGCTTACATCTGGGAATGTGGCAAAATCTATTGGTGGAGGACATCCATGGAATGCAACTATAAGGCGGAGTAACGCGATACAGCGATTTGCACTGCGTTGTGTTATTCCGAATTAATCAAGCCACTCTGGGATACACGATCTGGCATGGCTTGGTATACCTGACTTTAGTGTTGCATTGCTCTTGCGCCCCATTGCGAGGTGCAAGGGTGACGCAAACCGATGATAAATTTGGCCCTAGGACTTATGAGGACACGAAGAGAACCCACTCATATGGTCTTCTGTAAGCTGTTGCAAGCGTGGCTCTTTCCTAAGTGATTTATTGAAGCTTCAATTATTTCTCAGCGCTGGGATGCCTACGGGTAGCTACGCGCTCTATAAATGCTGCTTCATTCATTCAAGGCTCAATAGCTCGGTTCCGGACAGATATATGAATGCTTGGCACCCATTTTACTGTATTTTCAGTAGTTCATGACAGCACTATTTAGACACTGAGGCCCATACTTATCATTGTATTGCACCGCCCTTGCGCCATGCATGGAGGCACAGCACTAAAGTCAGATTTATCAAGCCATGCGAGGCAACCTTGCGGGGCCCTGCATGGCTTGATAAATCTAGAGTAACGCAAGGCAGCATAAATCATGGCCATGCATTACTCTGCCCCAAGGAAACTTTTCATGGGTGGAGCGTGGGTGTTCCTACGCATCCACCCATGGATTTTAATGTATTCCCAGATTTACCATTAGTGGTACACTTGGGAATGCATCGAAATACTATGCCTCCCAAGTTAAGGCGTAACAAGGAGAAATATCTTTATTTCTCCTCATTCTCTCCTCTTTCTATATGTGCTGCTGTCTGCAGCACGCATAGAAAGAAGAAAATGCCTCTCAGGATAGTTTTTGAGCAGGAATGCGTCCCTTTCTGCACAAAAACAATCCTGCCCACAACGCAGGCACCCGTGCAACATGACGAAAGGGTACCTGCTTTGGCGCTAGGCAGCCAAAAGTGCACCAGAAGGGGTAGGAATGCGCTGTATAATGTTAAATATGACACATTCCTGTCCTTTCACGCAGCACAACAAGGTGGTGAAAGATTGATAAACCTGCCCCGGAAAGTGTTACTTTATTATATTTATTATTTATTTATTTATTTAATAGTTTTATTAAGCGCGTAGTAACTCAGAGAGCATCCCAGCGCTAAACCTGAATCTCCAAAGGTTTCTGCCGTCTGACGGGATTATATTTGTGGGAAAAGAAGAGTCTTTAGAGTTTTTCTGAACTGGAGGTAGTTCAGTTCTGTCCTGAGTCTCCGTGGTAGGCGGTTCCAGTGTTTGGCCGTGTGGACCGAAAAACGACAGAGATTCAGGTTTAGCGCTGGGATGCTCTCTGAGTTACTACGCGCTTTATAAAACTATTAAATAAATAAATAAATAATAAATATAATAAAGTAACACTTTCCGGGGCAGGTTTATCAATCTTTCACCACCTTGTTGTGCTGCGTGAAAGGACAGGAATGTGTCATATTTAACATTATACAGCGCATTCCTACCCCTTCTGGTGCACTTTTGGCTGCCTAGCGCCAAAGCAGGTACCCTTTCGTCATGTTGCACGGGTGCCTGCGTTGTGGGCAGGATTGTTTTTGTGCAGAAAGGGATTATACTTCTCGTCTTTTCTTGTGTGCACTTTTCCAACCTGTGCAATGTGCATTTACAGGGCATGGAACAAAAGGATGTTAATAGCATTGTGTCTTCTCACATATTTAAGTTTTTTTCATCTTGTGAATGGGTGCAAGTACAGATAGTAACCTTGGTATCTTTGCAGAGCCCCATTCTGACTTCTGCAGCACTTCTCATGCCTGCCAGCTGAAGTGGCAGCACTCAGCCCATACAATGCCCATCAACACAAACTGCTTTATTGCTACAGCAAGGTACATTAATGTGGTACTGAAGGCAACCAGATTAGAAACGCGTGCTGGCCTTACAAGGAGTTTGGTTTACAGTAAACAATGTGGTTCTTTGATGTAAAGCCTTTGCCAGATGAGAATGTGTGTGTTCCTTGTGAGGTGATGTGCTCCTCTTTGAAATGGAAATGGTGTGACCCAGCCCTATTGCAAGCACTACTGCAGATGGAGCCTTTGATGAACTCTGCCAAATATAGTTAAAGCCAAGCGTGCCTAACTGCTCCCTTAGCAGGCGCTCTCTGGTGTTATTCAGAGGTTTTCCGTACAAGTTAAAGGAGGCAGACAGTATAAATCTATTCATATGGCGTTTGAGGCTCTAAATACGTAAAACATTACTTGTTAGAAGCCAACACCTATTAGTTATTCGTTTTTTTTTTAAAAATGCAGTATTTGCTTTTTAAAAGTTATGTGTAGACTGTAGTATAAAACAGAGTTTTCCTTCATCCCTTCTTCGTTTGTGTCGCTCCTATGCAGCATGGGAGCTCCTATGCAGCATGGGAGCTCCTATGCAGCATGGGAGCTCCTATGCAGCATGGGAGCACCTATGCAGCATGGGAGCTCCTATGCAGCATGGGAGCTCCTATGCAGCATGGGAGCTCCTATGCAGCATGGGAGCACCTATGCAGCATGGGTGTTTTATTGTATTGAGTGCATTGCTGTCACGTCGGTGTTTCTAAATCTTAAAGAGTACTTTATGGAGTGAGCAGACCCACGCTCTTTCAAGTTTCTGTTTTTTCCTTCATTTTTAAGGTAGACAAAACAGTGCTGGTGTGTGCTGCTGTATGGTGTTAGTGCATATATGCTTTCTATATATATATTTTATTGTTAATATATTTTGCTGTCAGCTATTTACTTTTACTATTTACTTCGTGTTATTACTTCTACATTGTCATGACATTTATATAGTGCTTTTTATCGATGACAAGGCGCTGAGGCACTTGATATTCGTCTTGAAAATATTTTCTATTAGTATACAATTTTGTATTTAGTGTTATGCTGTGGTCACTGAGTTTTTAATATGAATTATGTTAAGCGCTGTCAGTACCCAGAGCAACATTTCTTTCATTACCGTGTCTTTCTAATTGCAACAGCGTTTTTATGTCTTCACAGAGTAAATGGCAACATCTAAGCAATACAAAGTTTATCAGCCAAACTCATTTTATTGCAAATGCAAGGTGCAAACCGTTGTTCTAGTCGCAGAACAGAAGCCCATGCTGACTTTATAAGCCATTACTTAGAGTGTGACTGTGGGAGCTGAACGTTGAATGAGATGCAAATGTATTTATTTTGCCCATTGATATTGGGAATGTGTCTGATCAAAATAACAATACAAAAATATTGTGGGTCACAAATATTGTGGCCAGAAAATCACGATTGCAATAATATTGTGGACTTAACATGGAAGGTAAAAATATATTTTCTTAGATATTCAACCCCTTTTCTCCACCAGTGCTGTGACCATTTTGGGCTATATGGGGCAGCGTGCGCTTAGGGCTCTATAACTTTTTTCCACATAAGATATCCACGCTAAATGTGTGTCCTTTTTCCAACATCCTGGGGATTCTAAAGGTATCTAGGGTTTACAGATTGCCCTGTAGGAACTAAGTAATATGCGAAATACTACTAAATTCTGAGTTTTTTCGGAAAAATAGGAAAAAGTGCTCATGATAAAAGTGGCTGTTTCAGTCACACTTTCGGCGTGCTTTCGACAGAAATACGTGGTATTTGCTGTGAACGCAGAGGGCTATGGCAGACCCCGCCTGCACGTAGCCTCAGGTGATTACTGCTCCGCCCCGCCCCGTACCGGGAAACTCCGACCGATGTCCGAGATGGGAAGTTCTACTTTACCGGTCCCCGTTGAGCTGCTTCTTTCTCTGGTGGCTGTGGCTGGCCAGAAGACGGAAAGACGGAAAGCGAGCCAAAAGGCAAAAGGAGAAAGCAGACTCAGCTGCTGATAGCAGCGTGAAGGAAAAGCGTGTTGGTCAGTGAAAACTTGGCGATGGAGTGAATGCAACGGACTCGCTTTTACTAGGATAACCTAGGGTTGCAAGGAGGAGGCGAGTGCGCTGCTTGGAACTCGTTTGTATTTTGGCTGCCGCTTCTGTATTGCTTTACTTACCTGGCCGCCGGCATTTATGCTGAGAGAGCTGAGTGACCCAGCAGCGCCGGGTAGGGGGGGGGGGGCTGCTCTCCTCTGTACTCCCCCTGTTTTGACCCAGTAATCTTCCCTATGAGGTTTCACCAGAAGGGAAATAAAGGTCTGGAGAGGGTTAAAACAGGTCAAAGAGGCTGCTGCTGTATGACACAGTTGTTTTTTGGAAAAAGGGGGATCGTTTGGTGGCAAGGACAGGCTAAATAAGCTGAATAAAGCTGAGTCCTACGGCGCCGAGTCGACTGGGAACTGAACTTTTTTCTCCCTGGAAAATCTGTGAGCAACGGATAGTCTACTGGACGATAAGCAGATCCTCTACAGAATGATTCGAAGAATAGAGGTGAGGTGAGGGGGCTGCAGTTGAGGGGGAGTAAGAGGACTAAGAGGATTTGGCCTGGTAGTCGACGGCTTTATCTCGACTATAAAAGCTCTGGATTTTTCAATATCTAAAATCTGAGTCATCTGCAGGAGTTTTTATCTGCCTCTGCTTCCGAGAGAAAAACTGTTCACTTACTATGGGCGCTTCTGGGTTCAAGATTCGATACCGTTGCAGACCTCTCAGTTAAAAAGAGTGAAAAAGAGTGTGCCGGGAATAGAGAAATCCATTCAGAAAAGAATCCCTGCTCTTTAAGACGGACTTTTAGGTCATCATAAAGTCATCATAAAATCTGTGGGCCTGAGCTTTCAGAGATGGGGAAGTTATTGAATACCCGATCGGCGAAAGCTAAGACTAATCGACTTCTTGCTAGAGAAGCAAGAGAGGCTAAAAAGGCAGCCTGCTTAATCGGGGTAGAAGGTGCCTCGCCCTCTCCACCTTCTCATTTTACAGACTCTACGGCTGAGACCTCGGAGGGAGAAATAGAGGAAGAGAGCTCAGCAGTTGATAGGCCACAGCTAGTCTTGTCAGACCACAGTGCTATTAAAAATTCAGATACTACAAATACTGTAGCCTCATCGATAAATCTGCAAGCAGAAAGCGACGGCAGTACACAGAAAAAATCCAGAGATAAAAGTGACAAAAGGGCGACCAAGCAATTTCCACTCTTTCTGAAAAAGCTCATCAAGGATATAGACAGTTCTCAATCGCCTCATGAGCACATGACTTCTCTAGATCCTGCTCTCGCTATATTATCAACCGAGCTAACTAACTCTGCTCTATCTAGTGTTCTAGACGGGGGTCCGGACTCTACAGCTATTACTATGAGTCAATCAATCAATCAATCAAGAAAGCTTTATTCGATTTTGAGATTTAAAATCATAAAAGCGTACATCAATAGTATTCATGCATATATATACAGATAAAAAGTTTAAAAATGATTTGTTTATACATAATCAAAGTCAATCAGTATAGTCCCCTGTTAATGAAAAAGTTTATCAAGTTGCAAAGGATACATATTAAAATTGGTACATTGAGCTCCGAAATTTGACAGCCAGCTTTAAAAAACTCGTTAATGCAATAATAGTACAATCATTGTCCACCTGTAATAACCTAATCATAGCCAGTCTACAAGTGCGAATTCCCCAGGACTTTAAAAGTGGTTTCAGAAATATCCTCCTGGGCAGCTGGTAAAATTTACAAAAAAGAACACAATGAATATTGGATTGGGCAGAGGTATCATCACAAGGGCAAAGTGGGAGTTCATTCGACCAAGAGTTGCAGAGAGGGAAAGCAATCATACGATAAAAATTCCCAAATCTAAGACGAGTGAGAAGCATTCGGGCATAGCAAGAAGGCTGAGTTAATAAGTAGTTTTGGAGGCCTTCTTGCATGGTTATTTTTTGGTAGTTGAGAACTGTATTTTTTGTTTTTTCCAAATTCCATCTTTTAGTTATAAGATGGTTTAAGGCCAGCTCTCTTAGGGTCTTCCTAGAAACCATTTCCATGGTAGAAGGCCTCGTGAAAAACTCAGGGTGGCCAAGGTCAATCATCATGTTTTTTACATATGTGAGCCATTTTATGTTGGTTAATCCGTCGAGGTTGAGACAGTCAGTGATCAAGTCTCTGTTTAGTTTGGTCTCCGGAGTAACCCAAATCTTGTGCCACAAGAGTATGGGCGCAATTTTAATAATATCTAAGATGTACAGCAAACCCAATTCAATATGTATAAAATAGGTCGATGTAGATTTTGAAACTCCTAGTAAGTAGCACAAAAATTGATTTTCTGTTTTTTGTAATAGTTGTGCATTTTCAATACCCCAAAGACCAGCTCCATAGGTGGCAGTAGAAATGCATTTAGCCTTGTAAAGAACAATCAGCTCTTTCACTGGTCTGCCACCTATTTTAGCTGAGAACTGTTTAAGGGCGCCAATAGCTCGGGTGAGGGCCAAATTTCTGGCATTTACCGCTGTATGCCAATTTCCCTTCCTATCAAAATGTATTCCTAGGTAGGAGAAATTGTCCGTGGTCTCGATCCTGCTGCTATCTAAAAAGATTGAGCAAGGCACTTTCTTTGTTCCCGGACCACAAGCCATCGTGTATGTTTTTGCAATATTAATTTTTAACCCTCGTTCATTCATGTAAGTTGCAAACTTCAAGACAGCCCTCTGAAGGCCTATCTTGTTCCGGGACATAATGGCGGCATCATCAGCATAAAGGAGTATTGGGGTCGGAGCTCCTAGAATTTTTGGGTAATCATGCTGTGATTCTATTAAATGTTGGCCAATAGAATTAATGTATAGGGTAAAGAGAAGGGGGGCTAAAATGCACCCCTGTCGTACCCCTCTCTTGATAGGGAATTTATCAGAACACTCGCCTTTGTTTCCGTAACGGACTCTAGCACCTGCATCACAATACAGAGTTCTTATAAATACTAGAATGTTAGAATCTAAGCCCATTTCAGATAATATGGACCATAGTATCTCATGGTTCACGCAATCAAATGCGGAACTCAGGTCCACGAATGTAACGAAAAGATTTCCCTTTTTAGCCTGCGTATATTTTGATAAGACTAAGGCCAAGTTTAAACTCTGTTCTATGGTCCCTTTTCCTGGACTAAAACCATACTGTAAGTGGGATAATACGTTATTTTCCTCTGCCCAAAGTTGAGTTCTATTTAAAATTGCCCTTGCTGCTACCTTCATTAGGGCATCTAAGAGAGAAATTGGGCGGTAGCAGGTTGGGTCATTTCTGTCTCCTTTTTTAAAGATAGGGACGACTATAGCTTCAGACCAAGATGGTGGGAGCCCATGTCGATTAAAATTATTTAAAACATTCGTTAACAGGGGAGCCCAAAGATCAATTTCTGCCTTGTAGACATCAATCGGGACGCAGTCAGGGCCGGGGGCTTTACCTGAAGGACTGTCTTTAATTGCTTTAATAATCTCCATACAGTTGAAGGATATGCCTATTGGGAATATGCTCGGTAGAATTGTAAATGGTTGAATGATTACCCCGTCAGTCAGGGGGTTACCGTAGTTGGGGTTTTCTAATTTATCATATAAATTTTTAAAGTGGTTTACCCAAGTTTCCCCGTTAATGGCCATATCTATTACATCTGTCTGGTTTTGCTGTAAATAGGGAGCATTGACCGCTTTCCAGAAAACTGTATTGTCCCTGGATTTAGAGGCTTCAATTAAGGCCGACCAAGCCTCTTTCTTTAGAGTCTGTTTCCTAGTTTTTATGGCCAAATTGTACAGTTTTCTGGCTTTGCTGATCTCAGCAGGTGATTTGATGGTTTTATGCAAGGCCCTTTTTAGGGCTTGAAGAGCTTTAGTGCAATTTTTATCAAACCAACCATGGCCAATTTTAGTGTTGGGTTGATGATCTCTAGTTAGTAGTTTTTTAAGTTCAGATTGAATTTTTAAGAAGGGAGTCAAAAGTACTGATGACTCCTCTGTTTCTGTCAGACAGGCAAGTATATCGGGTAGGCTGGATCCCATTAGAGTATGTAGAAAAACGGCGGGATTAACCCTATCCCATTTTATAGAATAGCCATTTTTTGTGGCTAAATTTATATTGGGATGGTATTTGGGCGTATCTACAGGGATCTCCTGAGTCTTTCTAATTTTAAGATTGAAAGCAATTGGGTAATGATCACTAAAGAAAACGTTGAGTGTTTCCCAGGCGATGACTAATCCTTCATTGGGTGGAGATATAAGGGTAAAATCAATGGTCGAATTGCATCCCCGCCCATGAAAAGTTGGTTTAAAGGGAATATTTGGGATGCAAAGTTCGTTAATAAAAGACAAGTTAAAATGGAAAAGCATGTAATTAAGAGTATCGCCCAGTTTTGAATGAACAAAATGAGTAGGGTTGTCGTCCTTATGTTTACCAAGGCCGCAAATGCCATTGGAAACATGTGGGCAAATAGTGCAATTGAAGTCGCCCAGCCAGATCAGCACCGACTCATCTCTTTTCTGGGTCTTGATAGCATTGACACTCGACATAAGATTATCGATCTGGCTTTCTAGATTGCTACTGGGGATATTATTATAAAAGTTTATGAGGGTTAGAGATCTTTCCCGCCCCCAACTAACATTTAAAATCTGATAATACTCAGTGAATGTATGTCTCAGAACCTTTATGCCCTGCGTTATTAAAACATATGTAGTCAAACCTCCTTTATTTCTCCCCTGAGAGGTTATTTGTGCAGGAGCATGGAAGGTCTGGTATCCTGGGATATGGAGTTCGTCTATAGCCCACGTTTCCTGGAGGCAGATAAAGCTGTAACATGTTACTATATCTAGCCAAGGTTGGTGTAATATTTTATTAGAAAGGCCTGCAACGTTCCATGAAATGATGTTATCAGCATCCCCTATTTCCCTCATAAAAGGAGCATTTTTATTTTTAGCTCTAATTTTTAAAGTTTGGGGGAGAGGGGGACTGAAAAGGGTTGGACAGTCGCAATTAGAAATAGTCGCAGGGTGTAATTTGTCACCACTGGCTTGTGGCTGATCAATGAGTGCCACACAATTTGGGATACCCATATTACAAGTATTAACAATATCCGTTCCAGGGTAAGAGGTGGCAGCATGGATATTAACAGTCGAAGTGGGAGCTCCACGTAGGTCAAATTCCAAGCTAGGTTCCATCTGTCAATCAGGGTCTTCTAGATCTGTGAGTGCCTCAAAGCGGTTTGTGACTGGTACGGGCCAGGTTGAGTACTGAGGTAGGCTATGTATGTGCTGATGTTGGTAAAGGAAAGGCCTGTCTGGAAAGGGTGAAAGAGAAGGAGAAACATTCCAGCGACTAGGATTTCTAGGGTGTTGAATCAGAGGGACAGAATTAATAGATCTTGGATATTGGGGCGCTGGAGCTGTTCTTGTATATCTAGGCGGCCTACGGGTGGAACTGTTACCTTGAAGAGTGAGAAGGGATTGAGGATAGAAATAACTCAAAACATGAGTAGATATTCCTTCCACTCCTCTTTCCAGAAACCAATCCGCTATGTAAGTGACTACTTTCTGATCTTTAAAGTTTATAGTCACAATATCACCCTCTATATCTTTGGGCCTGCACCCAAGCCAGGTCAGCCTTCGCACAAATAGAATCTCACCATTAAGATCTGAGGGCAGAGGTCTGTTCTTGCTTAACCAATATATTACTTTATTTTTGAGTTCCACGAACCCCTCCTTCTTTCCTGGGCTTAATTTTGGCACACCCGTAAGTATGATAACATAGGGGGCAGACTCGGGTGGTAAGTCAATATATTCGTCCATTCTATCAGAAGACTGTCGTGAATTTGGCACCCTGGAGGTTCTGGTGTTTTTCCCTTCTAGTGTATTTTGCGGGACTACTTTTTCCCTCTCTTCTAAGGAAATAGGTACAATTTCAGAGACAGCTAAAGTGGCTGGGGGCTGAATGTTTGTTTCATTAGACAATGATACATCTCTTCCAAGTGTCATATCTGGTTGTTTCCTCTGGTCAACAGTTGTCTGAAAAATAACCAGACCTTTCAATAAAGAACCATTTGAGGAAGTTATAGCTGTTAGGGTGTCTAGTTGCTCGACTAGCCTTTTTATTCTCTCAGAGAGAGGTAGAAGAAGTGACTTCACAAGTTGTTCGAGTCTCTGGAATAGACAGTCATTGGGGTCAGGCACAGAAGGTAGCGCAGTGTCTTTGCATTTTGAAGGACTGGGGAATAACCTCGGTGCTTTAGAGCAACTACCTGTTGTTCCTGCACCGCCCCTCTTTCTTTTCAGAGCTGCCACAGGTCTGGGTTTTTTTGAGGAATTCATTTTCCTAATAGGCCTTGGTTTTATTTTAGAAGGCGTATTCGGTAGAACCCCTTCCGTATCGAGGTGTGGGGAAGCCTTTGCACCTGTATTAATGATGATTAAATCCCTCTGAGAATCTGCTGTCGGCGGCAGATCCTGAAGAAGTAGCGGAATACCCAGGTCACTAGTTGAAGCAGAAGTATTGACCAAATTGTGTGTTACAGGTGTAGGAGACGGAACCAATTGAATGGTACCCAGAGAGGAACGTTTATCAAGGGGTAGACCATGGGACAGACGACGTTCCGTGTCCGCTATTTCGTTGTCCAACTTAGAAACAGCTTTGGCCAGAAAGTGATCAAGGGTCCCTTTCCGTGGGCCTCCCACTAGTGTTGTCTTGCCTTTAAATGGTTGTATAGGCGGTGTTTCAGGCATACTTTGAATATAGGCACAGACAGTAGGGGGGCACAAATATACTCCTACTGTGAACACAGGGATTACAGGGTTCGAAATGTAGTGTTTACCGCACAATGCGTGACAAGTCTTATGGTATATCTTACTTGCAAAAACCAAAGGGGGTGGCCCAGCCCGGCCTCGTCTGGCCCCGGACGGCCACAGACGGCCCGCCCTCTGCCCGGGCTCAGCCCGGCGTTGCCCGCGCGCGTCCCGTGATGCGGAGGGAGCCGCTGGTGAAGTAGCGCCTCCGGGCGCGCTTTCCGCCGGAAGTGGGCGGTACAACGAGGATGCCGGTAGCTGTACTCTCCCCCTACAGCGGCCTCTGATGTCGGTAGGCGGCGGGGGAGATACAGCGCGATGGAGCCAAGGATGCCTGCCTGCTCGTGTGCCCAGGTAGGTGCTGCTAAGAGGTTGCCGGTTGTCTGAAAGTCCCCCCGCTCCACCGAGGGAGCCGCTGGTGAAGTAGCGCCTCCGGGCACGCTTTCCGCCGGAAGTGGGCGGTACAACGAGGATGCCGGTAGCTGTAGTCTCCCCCTACAGCGGCCTCTGATGTCGGTAGGCGGCGGGGGAGATACAGCGCGATGGAGCCAAGGATGCCTGCCTGCTCGTGTGCCCAGGTAGGTGCTGCTAAGAGGTTGCCGGTTGTCTGAAAGTCCCCCCACTCCACCGAGGGAGCCGCTGGTGAAGTAGCGCCTCCGGGCGCGCTTTCCGCCGGAAGTGGGCGGTACAACGAGGATGCCGGTAGCTGTAGTCTCCCCCTACAGCGGCCTCTGATGTCGGTAGGCGGCGGGGGAGATACAGCGCGATGGAGCCAAGGATGCCTGCCTGCTCGTGTGCCCAGGTAGGTGCTGCTAAGAGGTTGCCGGTTGTCTGAAAGTCCCCTCTGAGTCAAGATCTTAGCGTGATCCCCAGGAGTTAAGGAAGGGATTAAGCTTGGAGCAGAGACCCGATAAGCAGTTTAGCGCTACCAAGGAAGCAGGGTCAGCTTTATCAACTGTGGCCCAACTACATCAGGAGGAAGGAGTTCAGAAAGAGGGGTCAAGATCTCCCCCACCTCCCCCAGGCGCCACAACTGTAATGCCATCCACTCCCAACATTAATAATGCTCTGGACCCTAATCAATCCACTGATTTGACTGGAGATTTTCAGATCAATGTTAAGGACATGCTAAATTTGATTCTAGAAGAAATCCGAGATATAAAAAAAACTCAGAAGGCGGAACTGGACTCCTTGAATCAACGTCTGGAGAAAATGGAAAATATTATGGGTAGCCTCCCTGTTAAGCTTCAGGAGGCAGAGGAGAGAATCTCTGTATTGGAGGACCAGCTATTTAAAATGACAAAAGAGGTTAAAGTAGGAGTCAAAAGTAAACAGGCGCTGTAACCCAAACTGGAGGAGTTGGAAAACCATTCACGTAAATCTAACCTTTGCCTAGTTGGTGTACCTGAAGGAATAGAAGGGTCGCAGACTTTAAGCTGGGTTAACACCTTTATTAAAGAAAAAGTTATTCCGGACTTCCAGGGTGACCTTACAATTATGAGAGCCCATCGCGTCCCAGCTCATCCTTTCCCTAACTCAACCCTTCCACGCACGATCCTGATCAACATTGCAGATTTTCGAATAAAGGAAGCAGTCCTTACAAAAGCTATTCAGCAGAGACAGTTCCCAATTAACGAGACTATTAAATGTAGAATTTTTTCGGACATGTCCTCCACTGCTGCCCGCCGCAGGAAGGAATTTGTAAAACTGTTGCAGTTATTTAAGGCAAAGGGGGCACAAGCATCAATTGCACAACAATACAAATTGCGAGTATTAGTGAAGGGAACGTTTTTTTTGTTTACGGATGTTGATGAGGCACAGGGTTTTCTGGAGAAGATAACGAGGGATTAGAATAGTGTTAGGTAGGTATAGCTAATGTTTTATATTCGCCTCTTTTTCCAGAACTCATGGAAACAGGAGTAAATACGATATAAAGCTCGCCATGTTGGGAGAAAATTAAAAACTTCTTTTTCCCCTCTTTTCTTTTTTTCCCCTCCCTGTTTCTCTCTTTATTCTTTACTCTCTTGGTTTAGGGAGATTAGCTTAGAGGGCTTCATGATAATTGTAAAGCTCGTTAGAAAAATTGAATTCTGGAGGGCAAAAATAAAATTAAAAAAAATAAAAAAAAAAGTAAAAGCAACACGTATTATAGAATTGAGGGGCAGGTAAGGGGTAGATCCACCGGGTGTAATAACATAACACCCAAATTAGGTAGGGGCTGGGGAAAGTGGAAAGAGCGGTGAAGGGGGGATAGTCTACTTTTTTGGGGGTGGGATAGGGCACTTAAAAATAGGAAAAATGCAACCGGTAGTATCAATAATTGGTTGGTTATTTTGTATGCTTTATTTGTTTTTTTCTTGGAATGTTACATTGATTGGTTCTTTAGATCTCTCCTTTTTTTATTTAAATGGCTAATAGGCTAAAAATAATTTCGTTTAATGTTAACGGCCTAAATAATCAAAAATAAATACGGGCTATTGAAGCATGGCTAAAAACAGAAAATCCTGAAATTATTCTGTTACAAGAAACTCATATCTCGACTATAAATATTTTGGGATTTTTAATGTTTAAAACCTGGGCCAGCTACAGGGGTTTTTCATCTGCCTCTGCATCCCATAGAGGGACTGCTATATTTATTTTAAAAAAAGGCTTACAAGTAGAGTGTATTAATTCAGGTAAGGATCCATTTGGGCGGTGGTGTTGGGTGACATGCTCTTTTAGATCCAAACCATGCCCTCTGACTTTTGTAAGCTACTATGCACCTGTTGAAGATGACGCTAAAGCATATGACGATCTTTTTCTCTCTCTAAATCATGTTGTAGGAGATTTGATCGTGGGTGGGGATTTTAATATTTTGATGAGTCCACATCTGGATTCCACGGTCCAAGGGAAAAAGCAGACAAAGCCTAGATCTCTTAAAACATTGAAAGATCATTCGGATATGCTAAATCTACAAGACCCTTGGCGAACAGCATATCCGACTTTAAAGAAATTTACATGTGGATCAGGACGGTTTGGATCTTCCTCACGCATTGATTTTTTTTGAATCTCTCAGAATTTAGATTTTTTTCAACAAAATTTATTTTTCAATGGATTTTCGGATCATGCAATGCTATCTTTGGAAATTCATGTGGGCTCTGGTTTAAAAACACCTAAACGCTGGTTATTTAATAAATTGCATCTGAATGATGCTAACTGGGTAAAGTTTATGGATATTGAGATTAGACAATTTTTAATCCAGAACATTCATTCCGCAAAACCCAATATAGTTTGGGACACACTTAAAGCCTTCATTCGGGGGTTAGTAATAAGTAAAGAGGCAGTTGCCGCCAGAAATGCTAAGGTGAAGAAATTAAAAATTGAAGAAAAGATCCATATTTGTAATGCGGCCTTTTTAGAGAATCCCTCTTCCACCACCAAAGTTCAGCTTGAACAAGCCAAGCATGAGCTTTGTACTGTATATAGCACTCAAAGCGAGATCTTTTTCCAACAGTCTCAGCAGAAAATCTATGAGGAAAGTAACTTTACAGGTAGGCTCTTGGCGTGGCAGACCAAGGAACAAGCAGCCACAAATCAAATCAAATCAAAGCTTTGAATTCCCCATGTCTATCAGGCTTTACGGAGGATCCAGGTGAGATTAATCGTTTTATGCTTGCTCATTATCAGACCATCTATGGCCAACTTCAGTCAGTCGATGATTTGTTGTTGAAAAAGTTCCTGCTTGAAAATCCACCGCCCATGTTGATGGAAACAGATACAAATCTTATGGCCCGCTCGTTTTCATTAATAGAATTAGAAGAGGTGATAAAGAGCTTACCTAATGCTAAAGCATGTGGCCCAGATGGCTTACCTGCCGAATTTTATTAAAAAAAATTTAAGGCGTTTGGTGAATTCTTTCTCTCCTTGATAAATTCTATGCTAGATGGGGGGGGGTATTCCAGAATCTTTTAAACAGGGAAATATTGTTAGCTTTCCGAAGAAGGGCAAAAATAAAAGGGATCCCAACTCTTATCGCCCAATTACATTGTTGAACTCGGACTATAAGATTGTTACAAAACTTTTATCTCTCCGGTTCAATAAATATGCAGCAAAATTGATATATGTCGACCAAAATGGATTTTTACCGGGCAGACAGTTAGCTACCAACACTCATTTTCTTGCAGAAGTCTTGGATTATTTTGAAATTCAGAACATCCCCGCATTAGTTTTATTGCTCGATGCGGAAAAAGCTTTTGATTTTGTTGTTTGGAAGACGTTGTTTTGTATTTTGAATTCTTTTAATATTCCAACGTCTTTTATACTCTTAGTTCAGAATTTGTATTAGAATTCAGTGGCAATGTAATTATTAATTCGACCGTGGCAGGGTCCATTAATATTAAACGTGGCACAAGGCAAGGATGCCCTTTATCGCCAGTACTATTCGCCTTTTTCATCGAACCCTTGGCAATCGCAATACGAAACTCCCCAGAGATCCCTCCTCCAATCCTGACTATGCCGTCGTTAAAACTTTATGCAGACGATATTATGTTGTTAATTAAACCTACAATAGAAGTACAAATCAAAGTCTTCAAACTATTGAGGACTTTGAGGACTTTGAAGCATTAGGAGGGTATTGAATAAATAGAGCCAAAACAGAAGTTATACAATGTGGGAGAGCTACTTTTGATTTACATCTAGACATCCAAGGCTCAGTAAATCTCAATCCAAAACGATATCTGGGGATTTTCTATTCTGCGTCGTTTGAAGATTTATTTAAACTTAATTATACGCCACTTTTAAGAGAAGTTCAAGGGTTATTGATCCGTTGGAATACGCTTCCTTTATCCATCTTAGGTCGTGTGGCTCTTATCAAAATGTCTATTTTACCATTGTTTAATTTTCTGTTTTCTTCAATACCATGCACTTTATCAAGCTCGTTTTTCACTCAGGTTAAGTCCATGTTTACAACTTTTGTATGGGCAAAAAAAACCCTCGTTTAGCACTTGGTACTTTATATGAAGATTTAGATCAGGGAGGGCTCGCACTTCCGAATCTGAAATATTACTATGATGCTTATTTTGCACAGTATTTATCTAGGTTCAAGCCTTTACCACAAAAAATTTTTATTGCAATTTCTTTGTTAATTTAATTTGTACTGAAACTCAGATTAATTCTCCCATGTTATTGTTCAGGTACCCAAAGTTGGTACGATATAAATGTCTCCAATGTATTTTTAAAAGACGTCAGGCCTTTTTTAAAAAAGATTCTATTCCTGCAATTAATTCAGCCACCTTAATTGAAGAAATCCTTCCCTTAATAGGAATTAAACAACCCACCCACTTGACATCAAAATGGGCGGAAGTCGGGTACCTTAAAGTATCAGACTTCTTCAGGGATGGTAACTGGATGACGGTAGCAGAAATATCTCCAGGGATCGCTAAGGATTTTATTTTGGTTAACTCTTATGGCTCTCTATATAAATATCTAGTAGAAGTAAACCCCACCTCTTTTATGATCCAAAATCAACTTGTAGAGGATTTGTTAGTTAAAGCAGTCAATAAGAATCCAGGTGCTTGGAAAACTTTCCTGGCTTGTTTTAAACAATTGGATCTTGAGTCAAAAGCAATTAAGAAATGGGCTGATCATGAGAATTGTGTAGCATCTCCTCAGATTTGGTCTACAATTAATAAGTTACATTTTTGCACTCTCAGAGGGGCTAATTGGCGTAGGATGCTGTTTTTTAGTAAATGGTTATTATATCGAACCCTCGCTGTTTTAGCTAGGATGTTCACTAACCAGTCCTCTCAATGTTTTCGCTGCATGAATTATGCATACTCTAATTGGTCACATATTATGTTGAGTTGCCCAAATATCAATATTTATTGGACTGAGATATTCTTTTCATTAGAACAAGAGTGCAATATAAAGCTTGAGGTCAACAGTAGGCTAATATTACTTGGTTATGACCCAGATCTTCTCTTCTCGGAATCCATGATTAGATTGCTCTACATAGCAATTGCGATCGCAAGGTCGCTTCTGCTACAAAATTGGCGTTCGGATTCCATACCCTCAGCTATAAAATGGGTTCAGAAGATGAGGAGGGTCAAGAAGAGCGAATATACCTATGCCGCACGCATTGGAGGCCTTAAGAAGTTTGAGAAAATATGGGGTAATAAATTTGATTTTTGATTATTAGTCTTGGGAGATATTTGAAATTGCTATTAAAGACGTGATTGAGTTGATTGGGATTTAGCCCCTTATTCACTCGACAAATACAGCTGCTCTATGTGGAACCTACTGCACGAGTTAGGATCAATGGACAGGTGTCTGAACCGTTTGCCATAACCCGGGGTACAAGGCAGGGATGCCCGCTGTTGCCACTACTATTCGCCATTGCCACAGAGCCCCTGGTGGCGCGGCTACGGCAGCACCATGCCCAGAGGGGTATAGGGTTTACGTCCAGGGGGCTGTTGATATCTATGTACGCAGACGATATGATAATATATCTCACGAACCCGAAAGATAATTTCACACCTGTCATGAGAGAGCTGGTCCGATATGGTGGGCTTGCAGGAATCCAGATCAACTGGGCAAAATTGGTGATCTTCCCGCTCACGTAGGGGACCACTCCGGTGGATGTGGAGTCTCCTATACAGTGGGCGGATGCTGAGGTCAAATATCTGGGGATACGGGTGAGCAGATCCCTCCAGGAGTTATGGCTTGCTAACTATGGGATAGTGATGGACTGGATAGAGAACAAGATAGTGAGATGGAGACAGCTACCTATCTCTCTGATGGGACGCGTGTCTCTCATTAAGATGGTAATCCTGCCAAAATTGCTATATTTATTTGTCAACATCCCAATGCCACTGAATGCACACTTCTTCCGGAAACTGCGCTCCAATATGATAGGTCTGGTCTGGGCGGGTAGGCAGCCTAGGGCTGCATGGAAGCTGATGACGCTGCCATTTGCTCAGGGCGGGCTGGGCGCTCCCGATTTCGAATTATATGCTTATAGCGCTCAGGCGCAATACTTGCACTTCTGGCAACACCCGTTGCCAGAAGTGGCGATAGAGCTGGACAGAGCATTCCCCGTGCCACTGCGCACGGCGGTATATCAGCCTTACAAATGACCGCGTTTAGAAATAGACACGGTGGAGACCGTGCGATGGGCATGGTGGAGAATTGCGCAGCGAGCCAGTATTGGGGAACTCTATGCCCCATCAATGCCAATTGGGGGAAACCCGCTCTTAACTCCGTTAATGGACAAAGCAGTTACCTCTAGAGCGAAGACACGGGCATTGGATACAGGTAAAGATCTATTCCCTGGCGACACGTTTCTGTCCTTACAGCAGATGTGCGGCCCAGATGCCCCTACGGCGTCAGACATGTTGCTGTATTATCAGATCAGGGCTGCATGTCGAGCCCGATACGCATCGTTTCCACAGGTCCCCCCTACACTGCCAGCACTGGAGAATATATTGGCAAACCCTTCACCCAGGAAACTGATTACGCGTATTTATAAAATAACGCAAACAGAGTCACCCTTGACCACATGCACTGCACGGGTAGAATGGGAAAACGACCTTAACTTAAGTATAACGGAAAAACAATGGCAGTATTGTTGTTCACAATTAGAACACTTATCCCCCAACTATAGACTTAGATTGCTTCACTTTAATTTCTTACATCGTTTGTACAGGACACCTGCCCAACTGCATCGTATGGGCATTTGCCCAGACACAGCATGTTGGAGATGTGGGGCACGGGAAGCCACTTTTGCACATCTTGCATGGAGTTGTAACCCGGTTGAAAGATATTGGATGGAGGTGTTGAGATATATTGGGCAGATCACTCGGGTCGAGTTACGGGTATCCCCGCTGACGGCGTTGCTGGGTCATGTTGCGGATGTCCCGAAAACATATCGCAAACTTACGTCCATGCTACTTCTGTTGGCTAAGAGACAGATCGTGCTTACCTGGAAGAAACAACAGGGTCCTACAATAGCTGCATGGGTAAATAACGTCATATATTGCAAAGACCAGCTGTCCACTTACTGGGAATTGATGCCTAACAGATCCAGACCTCTAGATATTTGGCAACCATTTGTCTCTTGGCTGGAGGCGGGAGGTTCGGACATTGCAAGAATTAGCAGTTTGATCAGTGGGCAGACGGTTGCAACGGGAGGTGGTTGGTGTCAGTATTTCATGGGTGTGAAGGGTTGTGGTACAAGAGAGGTATGACTCCAGGTTCGGTGACATGTCCGGACATGGACGCTTAGATAAATTATATCACCACAAGGCATCGCATGGTACATAGGGTAGCGGAATAGGTCATGTATATAGGGTATGCGTGGGGGGATGAGGGGGGGAGGGGTTTTTGGGAGGTTATATTAGGTTGAAGTATGAATAAATATATGACACATGCTGAAACGGACTCATCAACAGGCGGTGGGATGCCTCCGCACTCCAACTTGTTTTTCGCTGCCGGCCCGTTGGGTTGTAGGCATGTAAGCTGTGTATTAGTAGACCAGTGCTTTTGCAATTGATGCTGCCGGCCTCCGGGTTGTGTGCAAAAGTCTGTGTTGTGCACTTTTGTTTCAATAAAAAAATAAAATAAAAAAAAGACGTGATTGAGTCAGGGGAAGCTTGAGCTTTTTATCAATTTTACTAAAGTTGCCTTTAAGATAATTCTTTGTCTTAGATTGTTAAACAGGCTGAGAATTTGTAATATTCTGTGATCTATTAATTAATCAATTTTTTGTGTTGTAATATAATATCATGTTTTTAATCTGGTTGCAATAATAAAAAGAAAAAATAATTAAAAAAAAAAAGTGGCTGTTTCCTTTACCTAAAAATGGCATTAACAAACGTTTTGTTACGCTAAAGTCACCATCGTCCCAGCTTTCAGGAACATAAAAAGCTGAATTAAAAATATTTTTTACAACAATGTTGCCATTTTCAAAGATGTAGTTAATTTTTGCCTATTTTTTGCTCTCAACTTACTTCCAGTTTGTAGTGGAAGCTAGTGTGAAACCAACGGGTGATCCAGGAAAGCTATAGATTTTTGAAAAGTAGACTATGTTAAAAATTCAGCAAGGGGTCACATGTGTAGGTCCTTCAAGGTTTTCCAAAAGAAACTAAGTATTGAAATAAAGAAATATTGAAAATGAGTAGGAAAAAACGGCCATTGGTGACAACATTTTCATCTGTAACTTTTTGTCACTATGGTTGATTTACAAATATCAAACAACAAATTTAAACAAGGGTCAAAGTGAGGGACTTGGTTTAAGGACTGAAACACCTCCAATCCCAAATATACACAATGAAACCAACAAGAAGGTGCACAGTCCGTGGCAGAGCAAGATAGCAAAACAATAGTTAATGTAGAGAAACACAAGAGATCCTACAAATAATTGAGACAAGCCCTCCGCAGGAGGTAGGAGTCCATCAGCCCACCCTTATTGGCGGAGCCTCGTCATCTGGTACTCCTGGGAATCACTGTCTAGGCCCATATATGCAGATCCCCAGGGACTCTGCCCAGGTGCACCGGACAGTGATACCCCAAAAGGAAATCAACTCCTGCCAGGGTCCGTACCCAAGTAGTTGAGGGCTCCAGTGATGTGCAGTGCAAAAAAGTGAAGTGGAGTTAAAAATGAATACTTGGTCAAAAAATATGTTTAATGTGGACCAACCAAGTTTCATGTCTAAAAGAACCTATAGTCTGTTATATATTTCTACAGGCTAGTCTTTGGTTCATGTGAAAGTGTGGTCGACATGTTTCAGCCGCTACGGTGACTTAAGTATCACTGTCCGGTGCACCTGGGCAGAGTCCCTGGGGATCTGCATATATGGGCCTAGACAGTGATTCCCAGGAGTACCAGATGACGAGGCTCCGCCAATAAGGGTGGGCTGATGGACTCCTACCTCCTGCGGAGGGCTTGTCTCAATTATTTGTAGGATCTCTTGTGTTTCTCTACATTAACTATTGTTTTGCTATCTTGCTCTGCCACGGACTGTGCACCTTCTTGTTGGTTTCATTCAATGATTTACAAATATACCATTACATCTGCTAGGCCCTTTTGGTTGAGGGGATATTTAGGATTTGTAGGTGCTCCAAGAACCCACCCAGAGGCAACAACTGAGTTGCACCATACAAAGTTTTTTCATTGTGTACCGAGTATAGATCAATTCATAAAGTGAAATAAGATTTTGAGGGAATTTTTCAAAATGTCTTCTTTAATAAACACTGGCTTACATTTGGAAAGCACAAATACAGCGAAATCCAATTGGTAATAACAAACGTTCTACTATACTATGCTCCCACATATCTTCCGATAAAAATGGTACCTTTCTTGTGTGGGTAGGCCTAGTGCTCGCAACAGGAAAGGGGCCGAAACACAACATGGATGCATCACATTTCCAACTGAAAACTGACCTTTTTAGGTCTCGCTGAGTCAGCGCGCATGCGCTGCTCGGAGAGACTTTAGTAGGTGAGTTTTCAAAGTGCTGCTGGCTGGCGACAAGCTTGCGTTCACGCAAGCGTGCACGTGCGAACCGCCAGCCTTCAGCGCCATCTGTCTTTCCTCTTGCCTCTGGCCCTCCCCCGCTGCTGCGCGCGCATTCCTAGCGTGCTTTAGCGCGTCATCGTGATCACTTTCGCTTTTAGAGTGATCGCGATCGCAATGACTTTCGCTTTTACGGCCGCGCGGCGTTACTTTTACCGCCGAGCGGCCAATGCTTGTTTATTAAGGAAGGGTGTATTATCAGCTCAATAGGCAAAATTTAATTTTTGTTCAGTGATGATCTCCTGCACTCCCATAACAACACGGCATTATTTGCATTTTTCAGCTGTCATATATATTGTCCAGTTTCCAAGTGACCCTATAACTGTAAGGTACTTTTAACACTGCAATACCATTAATGCTACAGTGCTCTCTTTTCCCAAAAAAAAAAGAAAATCTTCCAGATAATTTTTCACAGAACACATACAGGGAAACATTCCTATTAAAGTCTAAATGAAAAGGATTGCAAGTCTTTTTTAAAGAGATCGTCCAAAGAACACTTTTCTGACCTATTGTTTAACTCTACCATCGTGACCCAATGCTATTAAATTCAGATTTTGAGATTATTTTCGTTCACCATTTTGGAAATGATTTTGAGATGGAAACGCTGCCAAGCATAGAAAGGGATATGCAAGCAATATGACTTGACTGTCTGAGCGCTGTAATTGATATTGACAAAGCATGAGTTTATTTGTGGCAAAGGGCCAAGACTGCAAACCTTCAACCAGTTGAGAAGGTACACTGTTACCTACAAAGCAGAACTCAAGAATGACTTGGGTTTTTTTTTACAAAAGGAATTCTGAAACCTGTCAGAAAAAAATCCATAAGAACTGCTATTTAACTTTTCACTTCTTAATTTTTATAAGCACTATGATCTGTCATATGAGAGCAAGCCCTCGCCCTAAAGCTGTGACATCATGCTTGTTGAAAAATATGCACATATAAACATACTTTAGTTCATCCTCTCTCATCATTGTGAGCTTAGACCACGTTTGTCCTGAGGTAGCGTGGCGCTGGCTTATAGGGTGACACAGTCCTATGTAAGGGCCATGCACCACTTTGCAGGCCTAGGACTCTGTCCACTAGACTTACCGATGCTGAGGGCATTGGTAACTCTAGCGGCGGGGGATTTACCACATACAATTAGTGGGAGCCTCAGCATTCCCTCACAAATTAGAAATGTGTTCGCCCATTGAAAAACAAATGAATATTTGTGCGTTCGTACCTACAGCTCAGACCTCTGGCTTCCAGGCAGGTCACAGATTATTTTGTTCCAGGGGATGAGGCCAGGAGTCTGTCACTGGGGACAAGGCATAGTTGCGCAACTACTCAATAAACAAGCATTGGCATAGCGAATAGGTCTCGCCTTTGGGACCTTATAAGTGTTTAGCCATGCAACAGTTGATGTTGTTGCACCAAGGATATTGTGCTGGATAACCAAACACTAATAAGGTCCCAAAGGCGAGACCTATTGGCTATGCCAATGCTTGTTTTACAATGTAGGTAGTTGTGGATTTTGGGTCCTACCCCAGCCAGCAACTAGGGAAACCTAGCAACCCTGTACATAATTGAAAACTAGACACATAGGGGAATCCAGGTTGGGGAGACGTGTGTGGTTCTCACCAGTTTTTTTGTACCCAGAACTCCTAGCACACCTTAAACTTTGACTAAAAAGCACATTTTTCTCACATTTTTGTGATGGAAAGTTCTGGAATCAGTGGGGAGACACAAATTTCCTTCTACCCAGCATTCCCGCATGTCTTTCGATAAAAATGGTACTTTACTTGTGTGGGTAGGCCAAGTACCCGCAACAGGAAATGAAGAAAATGCAACCTGAATACATCACATTTTTCCACTCAAAACTGGCCCTTTCTTTGCAAAGTGGGTAGCTGTGGATTTTGGGCCCTAGCTCAGCCGGCACCTCGGCAAATTGAGCTAACTACACATTTTTGAAAAAAAGACATCTGGAGAAATCTACGGTGGGGCGACTGGCTTTCACTAGATTCGTTTACCCAGAATCCCTTGCAAACCTTAAACTGTGACTAAAAACACATTTTCCTCACATTTCTGTGAAAGAAAAGTTCTGGAATCTGCGGGCATCCTCAAACTTCCTTCTACCCAAAATTTCCCTACATCTCTGGATAAAAATGGCACCTCTCTTGTGTGGAAAGGTCTAGTACTCGTGAAAGGAAACTGACCAAAACACAACATGGACACATCGCATTTTTCCACTCAAAACTGACCATTTTTTTGTGAAGTGGGTAGCTGTGGATATTGGGACGCAGTTAAGCAGGCACCTAGGGAAACCTACCAAACTTGCATCCTATTGAAAACCAGACACCTGGGGGAATCCAGGAATTGTGTGGTTCTCACAAGGTTTTTTTTACCTAGAATCCCATGCAAACCTCGAACATTGTTTAAAAAAACACATTTTCCTCACATTTCTGTGATGGAAAGTTCTGAAATCTGTGGGAAGCCACACACTTCCTTCCACCCAGCTTCCCGTTCGTCTCTCGATAAAAATGGTACCCCTCTTGTGTGGGTAGGCCTAGTGTCTGCGCAAGGAAACTGTCGAAAATGAAACATGGGCACTTCACATGTTTCCACTCAAAACTGAACCTTTTTATACAAAGTGGGTAGCTGTGGATTTTGGACCCTAGCTCAGCCCACACCCACGGAAACCTAGAAAACCTGACATCTTTTAAAACTAAACACATAGAGGTATCCTGGAAGGGGTGACTTAGGCAGCTCACACCATGTTGTTTTACCCAGAATGTATTGCAAACCTCAAACTTTGACTACAAAACAGATTTCTACAAACTTTCTTACACATTTCATTCCCCTATGTCTCCTAATAAAGATGGACCCTCACTTCTGTGGATAGGTCTAGGTCATGTGACAGGAAGCGGCCCCAAACCCAACATGGGTACATTACATTTTTCCGCTCAAATGGGAGCCTTTTCTTCCAGTGTGGGTGGCTGTGGATTTTGAGCCCTAGCTCAGGCAGAACCTTGGGAAACCTAGCAAACCTGCACATTTAAAATAACTAAACGACTAGGGGAGGCTAATGTGTTGTGCCTGGCATGGATCCAATGAGGTTTTCTTACCCACAATGCTCTGCAAACCTCAAACTTTGCCTGAAATGATGAGTTTTTCCTACATTTCTGTGATTGAAACTTCCGGAAGTTGTAAGAATCCACAAAATTCATACCACCCAGCGTTACCCCACTTGTGCTGATAAAAACACTGTGCTACTTGAGCTGCTGGGCTTCGTGCCTGCCTGCGAGGGGACTCCCATTGTCCTCGGTTTGATCCGTTCCTGCCTTTCTAACCCTCCTCAGTGTCGGCCAATGACCGACAAATGCACAGGGGAGGGGGTGTTGCCGTCGGCCATTGCCGATGGCCACATTTAATGGCTTAATATCGTTTTTTTAACATAGTTGTTGATAATAATATTGTATTTAGTACAGTTCTATAAAATATTGTTTTAAATCTTTCTAATTAATATTAGTAAAGTGGTATGTAGTTAGTATTATGATAATACTAGAGTTTAATTTGTTTAGTATGCTCTGTACATTGGTTAATGATATGTGCTTTTTTAAATTTAATTAAATACTTAATTTACTAGAGAGCTGTTGGGTTTGTAGGGGATTAGCATGGATTTTTTTTTAAAGTGTAAATTATTTAAAATGTATAATTAATTTCTATGTAATGCAATTGTAATGGTTAATAAATATGTAAATTCATTGATGAAATGGTATTTTAATTATTTGTTTATTTTTATTTATGTGTTAAATCGTTAATCTGTTAATTTAATTATTACATCCTGTTAATTAGTTTAGAATGTATTAATTGTGTTTTCATTCATTATGTTGTTTGATAATTAATTTCTTAATATTAATTTTTCATTCTTATTCTAATAATTTTGATTAGTTGTATTTGTTGGTATTTAATTTGTAGGATAAAATGAAAGAAAGAGTTTTAATTTAAAATAATCTTAATTTTTTAATAAAATGTGTATTTTTATAATGTAGTTGTACTTGTTTATATGTACTGAATAAATGTATTATTTTCAATTTGTTTGATTATTTTATTTTTTGGTCTACATTTCAATGTTTTATTTAAATAATTTGTGTAAATAGTCAATCTGGCCACTCCAAAGTGCAACACTTTTCCTAATGTTGTTTGGATTGGAGTGAGCATATTGAATCTGCCTCCTCCAAAGTCTGATGCTTTCTTAACTGTTGGCCAGATTGGTGTGGGAATAGTAAATGTGACCCCTGCAAATTCCAATACTTTCCCTACTTTTGCTAACATTGGGTTGGGAATAGTAAATCTAAATCCTCCAAAGTCCAACACTTTCCATACTGTTAATTAGATTGGAGTGGGAATCATTAATCAGACTAGTCCAATGTCCATCACGTTCCCTCCTATTGCTTATATTGGAGTGGGAATAGCAAGTCTGACCCCTCCAAAGTCCAGCACTTTCCCTACTGTTGCCCAGATTGAAGTGGAAATAGTTAATCTGACTAGTACAATGTCCAACACGTTTACTCCTGTTGCTTGGGTTGGAGAGGGAATAGTAACACTTTCCCTACTTTTGCTTATATTTGAGAGGGAGTATTACATTTAATTCCTTCAAAGTCTAACGCTTTCCCCGCTTTTGCTTACACTGGAGTGAGAATAGTAAATCTGACCCTTCCAAAGTCTAACATTTTACCTAATTTTGCTTATATTGGAGAGTGAATAGTAAATCTAACCCTTACAAAGTCCAACACTTTAGCTACTTTTGCTTAGACTTGAGAGGGAATAGTAAATCCGACCCCTTTAAAGTCTACCACTGGAATTGAAACGTAAATGTGACCCCTCCAAAGTCCCACATTTCCCCTATAGTTGCTCACATTGGAGAGGGAATAGTCAATCTGATCCCTTCTTACTGCAACACTGACGATTGCATGGCACTGTATTTGGCTCTGGGGCTCGAATGTGATACTTGAGACACTGAAAATGTTTTTTGAACTCAAAGCAATAAACGTAATAGTGGCACTCAGGTGCATTTCACTGTCGCACTCAAAACAGGGTTTGTGACACAATAACTACTGTATGTGGCTGTGGCACTAGAGGCACAGAGTTTACCCGTCACACTCAAAGTGCTGTATGTGTGGTGCCATCCCCATAAACCACATGCAGCTGGAGCACTCAAGGCACTCTATTTGGTTGGAGCACCCAAGGCACTTTCTGAGACTGTGCCCCTTGGAGCGCTGTATGGATGTTTCAACTGAGGCTTTTGTGCTGCCCTGTTACCCTTGACGTGGAGAGCGGTATCTTCCAGATCTTCAGACTCACATTACCGTCATGCAGGACATCTAGCTGGGTTAAAATGACGGCACTTCAAAGTGTCAACAGAAGTGGCGGCTCACACTGGTGAGCATGGTGAGGCGGGGCAGTTGTTGCAGGGATTCTGCTGATACACAGAACTATGCGAAGAACCCCAGGACCTCAGTGAATTGTGGTGTACCAGAAACTCACCTCAGAACCCAGAACCCAGTATCCGGCTAGCATAAGTGTCCCATTCGTTATCCGAGATTTAGCTCGGCGGTCCCAATGAATAGACAACCCAGAACAAGCGACTCAGTACATACTCAGGAATGGTGGGAATCGGAAATACCTGTTCGTATATTATTCTCACATCAGTCCACAACAATAATCAACAGAGACACGTTGTAAATAAAAGGGGTTTATTTTTATAGACCACATGTCCTAAGATGCAGTACTTTGGCTAATACAAGCAGACAAATGATTAATATCAAAACCAGCAACATAGTTACAAGACCATAGAATATAAAAGGGGTGATCATATTATAATGACAGTGGATACTACCACCTTCCCTTTACTAAGAAGCTAATATTATTATTATGCTAATAGAAGGTCTCTTAGGCTTGAATAGGGGACCCCATACCTCAAAGATCAGCTTAGTGAAATCACATCACAGGAGCATCAGGAGTCTTCTCGCAGGAAGGCTCGTCTTCGGTCTGAATAATAAACATGATGTCTGTGATACTAAAAGCACTAATTTTCAGGCATTTGCAGCTGCGCGTGTGTTATGGCTAAATAGTGGGCCGATCAACCTAGAGTGAAAAACATGCATTGTGTAATAACCCAGACTGTTTGTCACACCATGTACAGACCAAGGTCGCTGCGCAGAGCTTGGGATGGTAACAACAGATTGCTCTTGTGTGAAGCAAGTCTCGAATCAGCAGTTTGTTTTAAGAAATAACATGTAAACGCAGTGCCGTGTGCAAAAGCAAAAAGATGGCTTTCTAACATCTAACGTGGTTATGCTAACTTAACAATGCCTGTACGTATTCAGAGAGAACTCACTACACGCCCCCTTGATCGAAGCACTATTTAGTAGGCAAGAAAAGAGAGAACGCAGAGTTCAGTTTCGTCAGAGCAGAACAAGGCGTAACCAATCCAAAGGCTCAGCATGAGTTAAAGTCTGAAACGAAAAAAATTGAAAAGCAAAAGGGGAAACTGTGGTGTCCGGAAAAAAATATAATCAATTAAAAAAAACTCAAAACAACCATCAGGGAGAAAGCAAAAAAAGAAAAAGGTAAATGCCGCGGCAGGGTGCTGTCCAGGAGCGTCAGGCGCCAAGGACGACAGTGCAGTCAATCCATGAATGTATAGGCAGCATATGTGGCAACCGCTTCCAACAAAAAATCATTTGCAGGGCCAGCGAAAGTCTCAGCCATCCAATCCATCAACGAAAAGGAACACACGTGTTCTTCAATCAGCGGAGCTTCCAGCACGATCAGAGGGCACCCGGAATGTTCCTCCAAATAGCTCATAGCCAAGAAGTTGTAGGCAGCTGTAGAGATGTCCCAATTACCCAGGATCCCATGTGCTGCTCCACAAGCCATTATCCGGACACCAGAACAGGTCAACTCGTGAGACACTAAGGGCCTCATTAGTCGATCGAAATCCGGCACCGGAGACACCAGGCTGGTCAAGCACAAATCCAAAGGCCATTCAAAGGGACAATCCAGGCAGTGAAGCACAGGCTGCACGCAGGTGAAGTAGCAATACCGGAAAGATAATCCATATGCCAGGCTTAAGGTCGCCAATGGCAGAGTTCCATAAAAGTCAAGCATCCTATCCCGAAGAAGATGCAGGCGGGACAGGTGCACGTGTGGCACAGAAGGAGCAGCCATTCCGTAGTATGAAAAGGAAAAGCAGCACACCCGCCACTAGTGCCAGAAGCAGCGGAACACCTCCAAAGATGCTCGAGAAAAGTGAATGAAAAAATCCCGGAACCACACCAAAAATAGTTTGGAAAGAGGTCACGAGACCCGAGCCCACAAGTTTAAAAAAATGAGCCAGGCCGGTCGTGGACGAGGCATTGAAAATAGTTTGGATCAAAGAGCCGAAATGTAGGGGGAGGTCAGTATTCAGAAGCGCCTGTACCTCAGTGCGCGTATTAGCCACGTGAAGGTCGAATGTTTCACGAGATGAAGTCAAAGACACCTCTTTTTGGGACAATAGGGCTCTTATTCTGCTCAACTTGTTGAACTCTGCTTTCAAGGTTGGAATCGAAGGCCAGATGGAAGCATCCAGCCGCCCATGCGGGGGTGGAAAGAGAACATTATTGCAGCAGACCACGTTCTGCGAGACAGTTACTATATACGGGATTCCCACTAACATCCCACAGCAAGCTTCACTATTCAAAATCAAATAACTACCGTTAGCAAGTAGTGTGAAAGAAGGCGTAATCACAGGCACTGGGACACCTCGTAGGATGCAGGCTAAGTTCGGTGCTTGTACATTGCATGCGCCGTGTAATTGAATGTGCCTACATACCAAGGAATGGTCTGGTGACGTGGTACATTCCTCGCCTTTCAAATAAACCTCAGTCCCGTCCCTAGTACATCTATACGTAAAGGGGAGGGACCAAACCTCATGTATGAAAGCGGTGCCCAGCGGTTCATATCTACCCAAAGCATAATGTTTCATACAAGACGTAAACTTAAAAAGCGCAAAAGGGAGAGTTATCAATCCGTGGACTAACCACGTAGCCGAATTGATCTCCGCTACAGAAAAAGGCAATGGTTCTAATTTTTCAATATGTAACAATGAATATGTAGCATCCTTCATGGACATAAATCGCTGCTTGTCAGTAAGGTTAAAGGGAAGGAATAACGATGTAGTGTTAAGATAGTCCCAAGGGACTCTCCCTGCCTTTAAAGTCTGCAATGTCCATGCAAACTGCATAACAGAACGCAACTGGTTTTGACCATGATATAACACAGACATATCATCATGCACAATATCAACTACTGATGAAACAATATTATCTAATGTATAAATCCTAGAAGAGAGAGTGCTAATGCTGTTATCTATAACGGCTAAAACCTTTTCCATGTTGGCTTGGTCAATAGCCCTCAATCTGGAAGCCGCCTCAATCTGTGACAACTTCCAGACTTCGTTGTAAACAGCATACGCCCACCTCTTGGTTCTGCCACCCACAGGACGTTTAACAAAATCATTCAAATCTATTTTGTCATGTAATTGTGATAAATGAACTTTGACAGACGCCAAAGTGGAATGTCGCAGCCAAGATTGACATAACTTGCCCACAGAGTATGTAGTTACAGTATGTGACGACTCAAACCGAGGGTCTACGCGTTCCTGAGTATACCCCGGTTTCAGTCCCAGAAAACGTCGTTGACAGATATCTGAACTGCTTTGCCAAATTAACCAACCCTCACCATTAACTTTCGAAATATTGAAAGACGAATTTGAAACTAAGGTTTGCAAAGCAGCAAGGGATAGATCTGTGTGGTTATCCCAATTGGGATAAGCGCCCAGATCCGGCACAGAAGGTGACTTTAATTGTTTAGAAGTAGCCAATCCAAAACAGGTGGTTTGGAAGATGGATGAATTCAAAAATAAAATATGATTTGGTATAAGACAGGCACGATGTAAAGCCTCTGTACCCTGTACCTGCCACGGCTTGGAACCCCAAACCGACTTTAGATCAATAGTAGCCTTCCATACATCATAACCTTTGATTGACAACTCGTCCATAAAGGACTTAGAATAAAGTAACTTTGTGTGTGTCAGTCTAACCTTTGCGGCAGACTCAGGCAGCACCTTAAAATAAAACGCTGCCGGGTCGGAAACACTGAAATCGGTAAAATATGAATACTTGTTAACTAGTGTTTGTGAACTTCCGAATTCGGGAGTAGGACAGTGTTCCCATTGGGTAAAATTTACAAAATTTCTAAATGTATTTGCTTTATGCAGGAAATGATTGCCATAATGTTGAAAACAATACTGTTCCGCATAATTAGCCGCATTTTCGTATAAATCTTCAGCATCAAAAGCGGCATAATATTTCAAATCAGAAAACAGTGATTCAATGGCGTGTACATCCCAATCATCAGAACGTATGTTCTGCCTAACCACATCACCCATAGAAACACGAAATACATTAGGTACATTAATGACCTCTGTAGGCCCATGAATTTGGAATTTAACAGCATCCCATGCGATTCCATCCAAGACGGGCCAGGCAGTAATATTCACAAAAGTCTGGTCCCTCTTCATGATGTGGGACGAGGAGTGGGGGGCCAAAGTTCCATTGATAAGTCTAATTGTCGATCTCTCACTCAGATAGTGGCCATCCACAAGACGGAAAAAAACTATCACGAATCCAATGGACATAAACAAAAAAATACTGAAAAGCAACAGCCAAATGTATGTCCAAGGGGCAATCAAAAAATGTCTCTTAAACCAGCTGAAAAAAACAGCAATGTTCGATGGGGGGCTTGAGGGCAACGAGTTAGTGTCAAAGGAGAAACGGGACTGTCCAAGCGCCGTAGATTGTAAAACAGGCGAGGGACCACGTGTAGGATAAGCATACTCAGTCTCTTCGGGCAAACCACCAGCCGATGGTATCAACAAGGGATCAGTAACCGATTGCATCTCGATGGCAACCTCAGGCAAGGTGTTAGAAGCAAGAGTTAACATTGAATTTCTTTGCATCGTCTGGCATGAAACTGCTGGAGTCACACTAAGAAGTATCGGCCACTCGCTGAAGTTTGACATTGTCAATAGAGATGTACCTGTTTTCTTTGTGACCAGGAAGTGGAGGTAAAATGACTGTTCTTGTACCCTGCACTCCAAGCACTGGAACTGGTGCACGATAAGAGGGGCCGAACTCCTTCTTGTTCTCCACCTTCTCACGGACCAGATCACCAACTCGGGGTAGCCAGCCGACTACCGGAATCTGAACTTCAGCTTCAGATGTGGAGGGCAAATGTTCCTTCGAAAGAGTGTCTCTGGCTTCTTGTAGAGTCTGTAAAACAGCACAGTGATCATCTACGTCAAAGGGTGCGGTCGACGCCGCCATGTCTAGACCATCAAGGTCTGGTACAAACATTCTGATTCCGAAGAGCATCATGTACGGGGTCCGCCCACCCAGAGACCTTCTAGGGAGATTATTAAGTGCACGTTGGACGTTATACAAATGGGCTAGCCAGTTCCGGCCTGTGCCTAAAACACGGGCTGTCAATGATTGCTTTAAGTCACGGTTCATTCGCTCCACCACACTATTACCCTCAGGTCGGTAGGGGGACGAAAATTTGACTAGGACCCCCAAATTTCTCATAGCCTCCTTGTAAGCCTTAGAGGCGAACGCAGGGCCCTGATCAGAATGGAAGGTACCACACGCAAAGGTTCCCACAAAGACACGCAAATCTCTGATGACAGTCCGCGAGTCAGCACTCCTTTGTGGCCATACCCACAGAAAACGTGTGCACGAATCCACTGCAACCAAGATGTACTTGTACGCAGTTTCAGAAGAAAAAGGACCGCAGTGATCCAAATAAACACAACCAAATGGTTTATTGGATATGTACAACTGTGTTTGTGATGGGCGCGCAACAGTAGAAGGTTTAATCTGTTGGCAAATGTCACAATCAAGAACATAAGCGCGCGCTTGTTTATATAAACCAAACCACCAGTAACGTTGTTGTAGCAGAGATATTGTGGCTGACACTCCGGCGTGGGCAGACGCCAACCCCTCATGAGCAGCCAGAATCAGTGCGGGTCTGCAGTCCGCGTTGGGAATAATTCTGTCACCAACGTCGTTAATCCTCACTAATGGGACATTATCAGGACGTAAATGGTAAATGTAACGAGAAGGAAAACCCTTCGGGTAATCGCCTCCCTTTTCTGTAGCAGCAATAGCTGCCAAGATGTCATCATCAATCTTACTCTTTGATCTGGTAACTGCTGCCACTAAGTATGTAGCCACTGCTGTTTTAGCTGCCTCGTCAGCCAAGCTGTTGCCGACAGCATGGACACCAAGTCGCTGGTGACCAAGAGTGTGAATAACATTCACGAGAGGGAGACGTTCTTTAAAGTCTGCCACTCGAACCCAAAGCGTTTTATGCTTAATTGTGCCACCTTTTGTGTCTCGATAGTCATTCTGAGACCAGAAGTGTAAATTGTCATTATAGGACTGGACACAGTAGAAAGAATCACTCACAATTAGAGTAGTGACTCGGGGATCAGCAAACTCCAGTGCAAGCACTAGAGCCCGAAGCTCCGCCAATTGCGCGGTACAATCGCCCAATGACTGCGTATGCACTGCATCAGATTGGAATTCACCATTTACGAAAGTACCTACGACAATTGCGCAAGCCGCTGAGTAGGCGTGCTTTGATCCAATTGCGGGCTGCGCAGACCCGTCAGTGTATATGACACAATGGTATTCTTCGAGCGGGCGCAAAGACAGAGGAGCCGGATGAACGAATTCATACTGCAAGAACTCTTGAGTCTGTAATGAGGCATCAAAGATGTAGGTGACGTCTGGCGACGTCAGTGTTGTGGCCCATTGTATCCACCGAGGATGCAAAGCTTTAGAATTTGGTACACTTGCCTTTGTCACCGCTTCTAAGGCAGGATAGGGTGTTACAACCAGAATCTGTTTCCCATGTGACAGTGCGCGTTCTTTAAGGATCGCCATCTGTACAGCAGTCAGAACTTTTTCGACCGCGGAAAAACGTAATTCAGCAGAGGTGTACAAGTGGGATTTGTACGCAATGGGGACTGTATCGCCCTCATTAAACGTCAAATACATGAAACCCACGGCGCCTGGCACTATTCTTATTACCAGGTTAGTGCGGTTATCACGTGTCAGCAAATATTGTGAAGCAAGAAGGTCAGCCTGTAAAGACTGTAAAATTTTAGAATGTTCCAGCTGCCAGCTAGACTTCGAAAATGTGGGTTGTACCAAGGCGTAAAGTGGCTTGATACGCTGGGCATAATCAGGAATGTATGTACGGCCGAAATTCAGAAAGCCCAGCAGAGATTGTAATTTCTTTAGTGTCGTTGGCGCACTCAAGCATGCGCACTTCTCCAGAAAGTGGGGAGCTAACCCCTTACCCTCATTATTGAGCTCGTAGCCCAAAAACAACACTGTATATTCCGCGATGTGAGACTTCGCAAAATTGAATTTGTAGCCATAGTCAGCAAAACTCACTACAATATTGTCGACTCGAGACAGATGCGGCAACAGCTCGTCATCCGTGAGGTAGATATCGTCAACATAGGAGTATGCCTCGGGGTCTATTCTTTCTAAGAGAGAAACCACGCGAGCGGAAAAGACGCCAGGGCTATTTTTGTAGCCCATGGCTAATCTCGTAAACTGTTTTTGTTTTCCGCCCGAAGTAAACGCTGTCCACTGGCTACTCAGTGTGGACAGGTTATGGCTAAAAAAGCCATTGGAAATGTCAAGTGTCGTTTTAAACCGTTTACGCACGAGACTGTCGACTAAAGCCGAGCTATGTGTATTTTGTACCGCGCAGGTCCGGCAATGGGAGTTTAGGTGCCGGTAATCCAAAACTAAACGGTACGAGCCGTCAGGCTTCGTTACAGTGAATAAAGGGTTATTCATAGGGGACACACAAGTCTCAATTACACCCTGATATTCCAATTGTTCAAGGATCGCCGCGACGTGAGGTCTAGCTTCACGACGCATGGGATATTGGGGCTGAGGCTGGGGCATAGACCGCAATGGAATCTCATGGCAGGGGGACAACCGGTCCCAACCCACTTGAGTACGATATACCGCTGGCGCAAGCGCCAGCGCCCACTCACCAGCGTACATTTCAGCTTGGTCCTTAGGCACCGTGTGCGCAAAGGACGGGAGGATTTTCTCCTCCCCTCTAGGAGCTTCCAAAATGAAGGCTGGGGGCCAATCTGCCTCCGCTAGGAGGATATCATAGGTGGTGGTCAGATTATCCCAAAAAATCCCTTTTATAGTACGTTGTATGTCACCCTCTATTAATAAGACTATTTCATAAAGTCTATCAGGGGGAGCCCCTCTGGTGTCAGCTGTTTCAACAGTAACCAATACATCAGTTGCTGTCGCCGCCAGAAATGGACGCAGAGCTTGACGGACTATGGTAATTTCTGCCGCGCTGTCCAGTAGCGTCAGCGCCCATGTCCGGTTCTGAAGCTGTGTCCGCACTATCTGAGGCATATTTTGCCGTCAGAGCCGCCACTTTCTTCTTCTGAAACGGGGGTCTTTGTCGAGCAAACTCGTCCTGCTTGCCTTTACCCTCAGTCTGTCGGGGTTGGTCACGCTGTTGTGGAGCACCCCGACCTTTGCCACCGCCTCCGCCACCAGACTGTGTAGCCGATGTTTCCTGTGAAGAACGAGGAGAGCGCGGTTCAGAAACCTGAAATCTATCAGGAGACTTAATAGTAGCACGATCTCGCAGATCATAAGTGCGTTCACTACTTGACTGTACGGGAGAGGCAGGCCGAGAGCCCTGTTTCTGCTGCTGCTTTCCCTGTTGCTTAGTCCGCCAAGGTTGTTTTGGAAAAATTGGCCGACCATCCTTACCAGAAGTTTCTGCCTTACCCTGCTGCTTAGAATCGGGATTTTTGATCACAGGCTTAACTCCTAAAGAGCTACGACCCAAATCACGATATGCTTCTGAAATTATTTTTGCAAATTCCTGCGGCTTGTCCTCTTCAGCAACTTTTTTCAGTTCATTACGAACCTGAAAGTGCAACGCATCACCCTTAAGGTTTCCCATTATCATGGTAGCCACCAGGCCAAAATCTCCGAGGAGCCGCATCCCCAATTCTATCGCAGACTCCGCTCCATGGTCCTCTTGAACCTGTTTAATTATGGAGGGCAGCTGTAACATAGACGGAGTGCCAAAGCACTGCGCGTACGTCGCAGCAAAAATCTTACCCCAGGATACACAATCATCTATATGGGGAACTAAGTCTTTAGGCAAACTAATGGTGAGGATCCTGTGTTTTTCCACAGGAGTTGTATGCGGATAAACCGCCTCTATTTGGTCAAATTTTTCAGCAAGCCAAAAAGGATAATCATCCCTTGTGAGGGGGCGCTTGCCCATAACAGAATTGACCATAACAGGACTAATGACCACCGCGTGACGATCACTAGGTTGTCCCGCACTAACAGGCGCCCCCGCCTGTACAGTGCGCGACACATACTGCACCAACGCCCTATATACTGATATAAGGGCAGTGTGTAGTACACGCAATTCAGCCACCGTCACCGTGAGGTAACGGGGATGAGGCGTAAATCCGGCTAGTACCGGCCAAGTGGCCCCTGCAATTGATAAAGGGCCCATTCTCGGCGGTATAACCACATGGGGGAGGGCGCCATTAAACCAAATCTGATGTTGCCAAGCAGATATTGGTATCTCCTGTGTCCTATACGGCGCATAGTTAGCAGGCACGGCAGTAGCAGTGTAAGAATGAAAGGTATCGTCATCCCCACTGACTGCCGGAATCGTCACCCAGGAATAGAACAACTCAAACGGGTGAGCCGCATCGGCTCCCACTACAAAGATGGCGTCCATGCCCGTGTCCGGCACCCCATACTGCGTCAAATGACATTTCAGAGCTGCACGGCTGTGCGCCGCAATGTCTACTGCCATAAGGACAAGCTACACTTCAAGTATTTAGTAGCACAAGGGTTCAATAACCTTTTTAATGATCAAGCTTGAAGGAACCTATATCAATAGAACTAGGTAGGTTTAAATCCGTCAGACTTGTTATCCGGAAACAAGAATGAGGGTGCTGTGGACTAAATGTAAGCACTACTAAGGCGTTTCAACTCATAGACCAAACGTTAGGTGCGCCATGTTGCAGGGATTCTGCTGATACACAGAACTATGCGAAGAACCCCAGGACCTCAGTGAATTGTGGTGTACCAGAAACTCACCTCAGAACCCAGAACCCAGTATCCGGCTAGCATAAGTGTCCCATTCGTTATCCGAGATTTAGCTCGGCGGTCCCAATGAATAGACAACCCAGAACAAGCGACTCAGTACATACTCAGGAATGGTGGGAATCGGAAATACCTGTTCGTATATTATTCTCACATCAGTCCACAACAATAATCAACAGAGACACGTTGTAAATAAAAGGGGTTTATTTTTATAGACCACGTGTCCTAAGATGCAGTACTTTGGCTAATACAAGCAGACAAATGATTAATATCAAAACCAGCAACATAGTTACAAGACCATAGAATATAAAAGGGGTGATCATATTATAATGACAGTGGATACTACCACCTTCCCTTTACTAAGAAGCTAATATTATTATTATGCTAATAGAAGGTCTCTTAGGCTTGAATAGGGGACCCCATACCTCAAAGATCAGCTTAGTGAAATCACATCACAGGAGCATCAGGAGTCTTCTCGCAGGAAGGCTCGTCTTCGGTCTGAATAATAAACATGATGTCTGTGATACTAAAAGCACTAATTTTCAGGCATTTGCAGCTGCGCGTGTGTTATGGCTAAATAGTGGGCCGATCAACCTAGAGTGAAAAACATGCATTGTGTAATAACCCAGACTGTTTGTCACACCATGTACAGACCAAGGTCGCTGCGCAGAGCTTGGGATGGTAACAACAGATTGCTCTTGTGTGAAGCAAGTCTCGAATCAGCAGTTTGTTTTAAGAAATAACATGTAAACGCAGTGCCGTGTGCAAAAGCAAAAAGATGGCTTTCTAACATCTAACGTGGTTATGCTAACTTAACAATGCCTGTACGTATTCAGAGAGAACTCACTACACAGTGGTGGGGCAGGGTGGGGGTTGGTGGAAGCCAAAAATCAACGGGATAGTGAAAAGTAAATAAATATATAAATAAAAACCCCTCACTGCCCCACCGCGCTTACCTGTGCGAGCCGCGACTGGTCAACCGTTTATAAGTGTGTTTTCGTCCTCCGTGGGAACGTGCCAGAGCGTCTCTTTTTCATCAGCAGTGTTCGCTCAGTGCACGTTTGGAAAGGCAGAGGTCGAACTCAAAATTGTTATGTTATATTATGTTATGTTATGGTACGTTATGTTACGTAACATTGAAGCATGTTATGTTATCACAGATTTGTATAGATTTGTATGTACTAAATTATCAATATCATAAGTGCTTTTATTTGTTTTATGTTTTAAAAGCGCTTTTCGGGGGGTGGATACATTGTTAGCTGGCATGAAATGATGTACTATTTTTGTGTGCTGCAGGAAACTAAAAAATCGTACATCTATGTTTCCATCTTGATCTTTTACCAACTGCATATCATAAAACATGTGCGCATTTAATAATTCATTACTCTCAGGCTACCTATCACATCACATGTATTTCCCCTCTGAGTATATATTTAGATCCGTAGAGGAAACTGAAATGGGAGTCACCGTCTAGCGACCGGTTGTTCATTCATGGTGTAAAACACGAACAAACATACACACACCACACCGTCGCGTGCCTCACGACGCAAGCACACAACTGTATACACCGGAAAAACGTAAGTATAAATACCAAGAAACAGATCATTGAAATGCGCGAGGCTTCCTTTGTAGGCATCTCCTGTAATAATGCAATATTACACACAAAGCAGGGAACAGCCAGCAACGCTTTGTACAGCTGCACACACTGGGCAATGCTGCAATTGTTCGCTCGCAGATGGGTAACATATAATTAGCACACGTGTGCCTTTCTTTCAAAGCTAATTGGTTTCCCCCTTCAAGACTCTCCTGGCTTGTTGCCTCTGCCCCAGAGGTCAGAGGAATTAGTGCAGAGCATGTTAGGGCCGGTCTGCTGCCCCCGCCTGGATGGATCTGTCAGACCCAAGTGCAAAGGTCACTGGTCTCTTGACCCGTGTCAAGGGGCTGTGGACAGGGTCCATCCATCAGCAGTGTGCGCTGTTAGAGCACGCAGAGGCCTGGGCTGTTGATAGGGAGTAACCTAGCAGACATCTTGATTTTCTGATATGGTGACAAATCCAAACCCAATGCTGACAATTGTTTTATGAGTTCTGTACATCTGACTTACTCCAATCCCTTCAGGTCGAGTTCGCGCTTTATACAACTGCAAAAAATAAAAATAAAATCAATAACAGAAGAACGTGTGTCATCGTCTGCAGGTTCATCGTGTGACGAGTTCTCACGGCGAGTCAAGACCGACATCGGTGAACAGGATAGTTAGCCTCAGAAACAAAGCAGCGTAAGCTCCTTAAGTGTATTGCTTCGCACTCTGACGCCTCTTGGTCATGTATGTGCTCTCTAAAACAGCTAACATATAACTGAGCCCTGGCAATCGTTTTGACTTTTGTATATTGAAAAGATGTTCACAAGCTTGTCACTATTTTGGGCGTGATTGGACAGATGGAGGCGATTGTGCAAGAGTAGTGTGGAGTCCAAGAAAGAGGGATAAATAGATGGTCCAAAGGGGTCAAGAGGCAGTGCGGGGAGAAGGCGGCTGTGTACAACAGAGCAGCGCAGTATCTGGAAGGGGGGCCTGGAGGGTCCAGAAGGGGGCAGCTCGAAGTCCACTGGTGGCAAGCAGTGACGGGTTGGACTTGAATCGGGCCGGGTCTCTCTGGGTCTCAGACTCGGCAGTAGAGGGTGTAGCTTAACGGTCAGAACTGCCGACTTTGAACGTGGGGAACCCGGTTCGAGTCTCAACGTCGGCTCAACATCCTGTGATTCTGGGCAAATCCCTTGATCTCCCTGCGCCTAACAATGTGTCCTTGTGTAACATAACTGGTGCTCATGTAAAACTCGCCAATACTTTGGGGTCGATCGAGTTCATGCTATATAAAAACTGCCCCAAAAATGTTTTATAAACCCACTTTGAAACGGGTCTCTAGCCGGTCCTACATTCTTGACCCTTGCAAGGAAAACAGTGATCGATTTCTCATCAAGGACATCTTAATAATTACTATAACAACCTTTCAGAGAATCCTTGTCAGTGATGTAGCTCCTGTTTACACTTCTGATTTTACTTAAAATACTGCTAAGAGTATCTGCTTTTTCCAGGATGCTGTTTTTCCTACACTTTTTTCATGCTGTTAACTAATCTCCCATTGTGCACACGGTGAACCGGGTCATCTGTTAGTGTCTGTGCGAGTTCATGTTATGAGCAGGTTTTTAAAAAGGGTCACATGAGAGTTCTGGTTGAAGTCAGAGCGAGGTTCTCCCAAGGCCTGTCATTGGTTCATAAAGGTCTCTAGAATACATGCTCATCCTACCAACTACCCAAGACCCAATATTTTAAATACCTGCAGCTTAAACACGCATGGAGGGCTGAAAGACTGAACATTACAGATATACCAGAATATGCCCCACTGGAGGGAAGGCTGCTTCAGGGAGAATTGGAGGACAAGGCCATCTCTTGGACTTATAACACAATTAATAATAATGTACATGATCCCCTACAGAAATTGAGGGATAGATGGGTAAGAAACGTAGGTGAGTTAGACGATAGGGACTGGAATGCTGCCCTGATGCATCCAAGAGAAACAGCAATTACATCCAGACTAAGATTGATACAGTATAAGATCCTCCATCGAATGCATTATGATAGGGCTCCTTTACACGGAATGGTAGGGCGTATTCCCCTCACTGCCTCCGCTGTACGACGGAGCGGGATTTGTTCTTCCGTACCATATGGGAATGCCCTAAGATACAGGAGCATTGAAATGCCATAGCAGGGGAACTCAATAAGAAATTGAATGTCAATATATATCAGCTGATCCCAAATATATCCTCCTGGGTGTACTGAGTGAAATAGACCTTTCCAGGGCCAAATTTCTTTTCAGTATCCTGAGACTGACATTTGCAAAACAATAAGTGGGCAGAAGTTGGGGGACACCGGAACTGCGGACCCTAAAGGAATGGACAATAGGGATGGATCTATTTATGGCAGCAGACCGGGTCACATATAGAGTTGGGGGTTGTTCAAGGAAATTCTACAAAATATAGGGCCCATGGTTGGAATACTATGACATAGGCTTGCGGGATGTGAAAACTGGGTCACAGTGTAGCCAATCTCCCTAAGCTGTCACAGCCACCAAGCTCAGAACTAGAATGCATATAGCTGAATTGATTGCAGATTCTGAATTGATAAAGTGTGTTGTGTTTGCCTTCCTTAGTCAACTATGTTTTCACTCCATTGTAATTGTTGGTGTTAGTGATGCTGAATGACGTGTTTTATGTCTAATAAAACCAATACAAATATATATTTTTAAAAGAATACACTTTCATCCAATCTTGGTATTTCTGCAGGGCACACAGAGCCATATTGACATGCAGCACTTGTCACTGTGGGCATACGCAGGGCGAAAGTAAAACACAATGAAGTGCCGTACAGCTGAATGTGATTGAGGGAGAGTGAGAGGGAGTGAGGGAGATGCAAGAAAGTATGTGTGGAAGGAGAGAGTGTAAAAACGGTGTGTAAAGGAAAGAAATTAAGTCTGACAAATGCAGATGGAGGATTTTAGAAAGATGTGGGGAGAAAGAGGGCCAATGTGTTACAGAGGCTGCCGAGGAAAGAGGTGTGAAGGGGAGAAAGGAGTGATTGTGACACTCTGAAGACCACTACCTCTTCCTCAGGCCTCAGTAATGTTAAATTCAGTGTCAGACTTTCAGATTTGAAAATGTTTCCATTCTAATTTGTATTACCATTGTTTATTTACTTTAATTTAATTTTTAATTGTTACTTATTTTATACTGAGAATGAGCACAGAAAATGTCAATAGGCCTGGTTTGTTTTGGGTGCATGTTCTTTAAAGTGTGATGTGTCTGGATGCAAAAACAGAAATCTCACAGAAGGGTCCCCGAATACGAGTCAGATGGCAAGCTGTGTGGAGCGCAAGATATTAGTTTGCATATTTTGGGCCATGACCTAAATTATATAGGCCACACCCCTTGGAACGGTTTCATAGTTACGCTTTTTTGGCCACGCCCCTTTTAGAGAACCCACCCACCCTTTTCATCTCAATTAAAGCCCTGATGAAGGGTGTGAAGAGCAGTGCAGACTCGAGGGGTGCAATTCTGGGCTCAACGGGTTAGGAGGCAGCACAGGGAATGGGAGGTCTGGGGAAGCAGAGAGTCAGAGGGGCAACGGGCCGTGCAGGGAGCAGCAAAGAGCCCAGTAGTTGGGGATTTTAGCAGGATCAGGGGATGGTGGAAATAGGAAGAAGAGGTGCGGCTTTTGGGTTAGCAGCACAGATTCTGATGAAAGTAGATTATTGCCACAGAGTAGCACCGCAGGATACAGGGACAGCAGCGCAGGGTCTATGGGGTCGGGGAGAGCAGCGCCGAGTGTGGGTGAGGAGCATAGGATCCAGAATTGGAGCAGAACAAGGCCTGGAAGGAACAGTTTGGTCCTTCACATAGCATCACACAGTCTAGAGCAGCAGTACAGGGTCAAGCTGTGGATCTGTCAATTCTCTTTGAGAATTTGCATACCCAAAACTCCTGCTTATGCCCTGATTCTGGGGCGAGTTAATACCAGGTGTGTTTATACGCTCAGGTGCCTCATGTGCTGACACACTTCAGGTGCATGTCTGCTGTTCATTCCAGATGATGGTCACACTTATTACGATCTTCAATCCGAGCTCGATTACAATTTGAAGCAGAGACCTCCATTCTGCAAACAGGTCTCTGCTGGAAATGCATTGTCCTGCTAAGCTTTTATTGGGTAGAAGATCTCTCTTCCACGTCACAGGTAGTGAGGTCTTGGAAGCTTTGCCATAGTCAGTCTCTCTCAATTGCTCGAGGTGAAACTGTAAGATTTCACTGGGGGCACGTAGGGGATTTTGAGGAGTTGAGCACAACCTGGACAGGGAGAACAAGAGTGGAGTATAAATAGGAAGCATGCATTTTCTGTGACAACGTTTCTCCCTTATAGTCATTATGTAAACAAATGTTGCACACTCCCAGAAAGTTCTGCACAGGAAGCAGGATTGGGTAAGGCCACTGGTGATATTGTGCACAGATCATGCAATAAATGCCAACTACCCCTGGTCAGGCGTTACAGGTGTGAAGAAGGAAAACGGTGTGAAGATCGGGTAAGGGGAGAACAGACTAGGTAGAGGGGGTGGGACGTCAACCAAGTAGCATGCAGGGAGGGAGGCTTAGGGTAAGCATTGAGCCCAAATGGAAAGAGAACAAAGACAAGGAGGAAGTAAGAAGGGACAGATCACTAGCAAGATCCCACCTACAATGTGAGATGTTTGTATGTGACCCTGGCACCAGTCCCAGCATCACGTCCAGCCACAGCAATTCTGCACATACACAGTCAGGCGCGGGCCTGCCACCATTGCAAGATGGTGAAAGCCAGTTGGAGCATACAAGGGTGTCACTGCAGCTGCACTGCAATGAATGGATGGACGCTTCACTGCCCAAGCACTGCAATGTGAGTGCTTCTTTTCTTGGGCAGTAGAAGGACATGGAGTGAAATGCAGAGAATGAGGGCAAATAATCCCCATGCTATGTGGTCCCAGTGAGTCGGCTTCTTCGAAGAGTGCACTCCCCACATTCTCTGTCCAGCGACATTTGCACAGACTCAAAAAACAAATCTTTTGCACCAGTCAGACATGGCAAATGCTGGTGTCATATCACTCCGTCAACAGTGAAAATCATGTACTCCAAAAGCTGGTGTTAAAAAAACAAAAGAACCGTGCAGCATGCAGACATTTGGAAGCAGAAAGTTTTATAGTGATAATTTCTTGTTAAAACTCATATTTGATGGTAGATTTTCCAGTCGTCCTCTCACATAACTTACTTTTTGTGCATTGCTTAGATACACCAATACGAACAAAATAATCCTTCATTTCATAGCTGGGAAAATTATTTAAATATGTAATTTTAACTCAGCGTAAAACATGCCTGACTGTCTCCGTACACTGTTTGTTTTGTGCGATGTAATCGTGATTCTTTGTAGCATCGCATCTCTCCAATATATGAATTAATACCCCTGTGTATTTCTTCTCGTTGCTTCATTTGGCAGAGACATCAAAGGGGCAAGAATCCATCAACATTTGTCCTTGTTCTGAAAGAGCTTAGATGGACAATCATTCACAGGCAGAAAGAATTGCTCTATGTATACAAGGATGCTAGAAACCATGCCTCTTGCTTATGGTGCCTTACTCATACCAACCCCATTTTGCCCACTGCTGCCCGAGAATTCTTTAGCTGCATGCCAGCCAAATAGGAAGCCTGAGTTTGCATCCCAGCAGCTACAGCAGCACATCACACAACAGATCCAGTCCTCTCATGTTCATACCCAGTGATGACTACACCCAAGCTATCAACAAGTGTGAAAGCTTCAATGATGTCAGCGACGCCTTGGAAAGGGACATCTAAAGCTCTCCTCCAAACCTCAGTAATAACTGCTTTCTGCATCACTGCTCATAATGAAGTGAGACTGCACTTCATTATCAGCAGTGATGGATTGGGAAGACCTTGTGTTGTCATGTCTTTTTTTATATTTTAATGAATCCACCCGCTTATACCATCCAAAATTATGTCACTGTCTGAATCATCATCGTTTGGGCTAAAGTTTCGGGCCATGCCAGTCTTTTGCGCACCAGCTCAGAATAAAACTTGGCTAAAAAATAGTGTGTGAGTCAACTCTTCAGACTTTGATCTATAAGTGACATCACCCATAGCTTGTTTATCCTTGTCCATGTGACCAGAAGAGTTACCAGAATATTTACCCAAGCAATTGTGCACCTTCACACTGGGCAATTGTGCACTCCGGAGAGCTCTTGAGTGCAAAACTGTATATCTTAGTGATTCGTAAACTTTGATTGTCATCATGAGCCATCAGCTTCTTCACTCAAGATGACTTCCTGGTAAAACAGGAGGCAACTCTGGAAAGACCTATGACTGTGCGATAACTTAGAATTGACACCAATGCTGAAAAGGGGCGTAAGGTATATCTAAAGAAGTGCGACCAGAGCAGCATGGGAAAAGTGGCCAGCACAACATCAGGAGCCCAGACATCACCAGACTGAGGATGAAAAACTGAAAGAAGGATAAGACCACAAGCCTTTCTGTAATGTACGCACCCAAGAGCTTGAACATCCCCCTCAACATCACACCTGCTCCAACCTTGCTGCAAATGAAAAAAGAATTGAAGAACCATGCATTGAAAGAGCACATCTACCCATCACAATAGGACCCAATGTCTATCTTCCCTTTTTGTAGACAATCAGAATCGTTCCCAAGGGCTAACGCCTGCCGTTCCGCTCTCTGTTGCTCTCCGGCGGAGTTTATGCTGTTAATAAGTCAAATCTCCTTCGTAAGCTTTTAGGTCGAGTCTCAGAGCTGCTGTCAGTTTTCTACCGTTCTTCCAGAGGTGAACCAGTGGTCCAGGGTCCATTATACTGGTCATCAGACCAGTTCCCCTCTCAGCAATAGCCATGCCAATTCATGTCAATGCAAAAGATACAGCAGTCAATGCCTGCTCATAGTAGTTTAAACAATCTTTTACCGCAAGCATGGACGTGTTTCTTGCGAAATGTGCTGTAGGACTCTGCCCAACAGGAGGCAACCTGTCCTTTTTGTCCTCTTTTCCAAGCAGTTCAAATAGCATATCTTCAGCCATTTTTTTGTTGTGCCAGCTAGTATGGTATTGGATAGGGTCTGGCCCAATTGTAACAGTCTGCGTTACCCTTTCTTTCTTTATAATGTAATTTCTTCTCGAGTAGCAGCTCATAGTCCTTTAACAGGGCTATATTAAATATGGATCCATCTTCAGATTTTGAGTCCTCTTACCTGGAACTCTCTGGGTCAGCTCTGAATATCCCTAGCCAATTTGGAACCCCAAAAAGAGTCATCATATAGGAAATAGAGCCTTGCTATCTTTTAGGAGTACGGCGAAAAGTGCCTGCTCACAGACTTTCCTGGCAGATTGACTGTCAATGGTCCGTTCCTGCTTACATCCCCAGCACCTGCGGTATTGTTCACTTTAGTAGGCAAAACTAATAGGAAAGCCTATCTACACGTTGTTGTGGACTTAGGTGTAAGAGATGTGTGGCAGAGAATAAAAGAAGACCTAATAAAGTTAAGAGAGAATTGCAGAAAATGCAGTTTGAATTGAGAGTTATGGTAGGGGGAGTCACGATAACATGGTCGAATTTGTGGAGGGTGACTAGGCCAAGATGCGGAAACCCAGCACTGTTAACTGTGGTAGGTCGAGGTTAAGATAGTCCATAGTGGAGCAAGTGAAAGGTGGTGGAGATCCACAATGGTGGGTGTATGGGTACTAGAGGTAGCAAGAGTAAGGAGTTGGTGATGGGTGGAAGTGAAGGGGCCTTTGGGTTGGATGATTCAATGAGGTCTAGGGAAAGCTATGCGATAGTGAAGTTGGTGAAGTGCAGGAGCGTGCACCAGATTACTTGCAGAAGGTTTTCGCACAAACACTATATAAAGAAGTAATTGGTGGGTTTGTGGTTGGCTAACAAGTAGATTTCTTGTTTTTTAACTGCGTGGTCACTAAGACGTAGACACTCATAGTTTTAAAGAAAATTTAATTGCATGTAGGTGTTAAGATTAAACTTAGATCGCATTTTTTTGCTGGTTTCTCATTGTTAGGGGAAAGCTGTGTTAGATCTTTGCATTTATGAGCATGTGCGGTGTTGCACTCATACGATGTCACAAAACAGGGTGTTGTGTGGTCGGCGGGGCCACAGGCAGACTCCAAGGATACAGATGTATCAACATCGTAGTGTTGCATTTTTCATGTAAGAGATAAATGCGTGAAGGTTTGTTTTGCTTGTGGGTCTAAAGGCTACACAGACACAGGGGAGTCAGCACCAGCAAGTGTCCTGAATGATTTTGACACTGGTGCTTGCTGCATTCTAACAAGAGGCTAACTGGGACAACTCAATTCTATTCTCCTGCACCCTTCCCTTGGAAACTTCCTTTGGTTATTCTGGCTTCATGCTTGTACACAATATGGCTCTATCCTCTGTTTGCTCAGTCTTTGAAACAGTCACACACAACATATGTATTTCCCAATCCAACATGGCCTCCTCAGTTAATAACACATCTGTGAGTTACCCAAGCCCCACTAGGTTACTTTCGATTTAAGGAGCCGGAATCATTTGTATTATAAACCTCACACGCTGCTGTACTGCTGCATGTTTTTTCGTTCCTACTTACTGGTTTTTCTTCTGATTGTTCAATTCACATTGCCCATATTTAGGCATAGAAATCCGACCCTTATTTAGGCATTATCCATGCTAACCAATTACAGGCATGGCCACCTACATCCGTTCATCTACGTCACAACGAGTTCTTGGAAAATCAGACTCTTAAGCCTTTAGGACTTCCCCTTGCTTGGATATTGATTTCTCCAAGAACTCATTTATCATGCATTTATTAAGCATGAATATCTATTCCTTAGGGGTTCATTCATGACGTTCTTCTGCCCGACTTTTACGTCGATACTGGCATTCCTAATCAACTTCAAGGTTTAAATATACCTTCACTTACCATGGCAAACCACGGTTCGGCAGCCTACGTGCACGACGCGGCTCGCCACGGCAAGTTCGGAAGGAAGTCAAATCCCCGCCTGGCGCACTGACCAGGCTGTCATCCTCCTCGCAGAGAATCCAGCTCCAGTGTTTCTGACTCCCCTTGCGGGGTGTTAGAGATCGAGACTTGGAAAGAGATTCCAAACTCACTCATTCTAAGGTATAGAGCGGACTAGAACCTAGAGGGACTTTTGGCAAATCTTGGCAACTATAGCTAAACTAGACTGTAGACAAACAGCACTTACTTCTTACCTCGTACTACACTTAGGTTAGGTACACTGGGGTAGAACTAGCTAGAAGCATCAGATGAGTATTAACATTTTAGCCTGTGTTATTTATGTATGTATTTTTATGAATATCTGTCATAGCTACAAACCATGCTATTACAGTATTATTTTATCTTACTGCTAACGCTGTACGTATTATACTTTGCATTCTGTCTTACGATTGTAGCAGTTCATATCTCTTGCACGAGAAATAAGACTGTTCAATAAACCCTTTTTATTGAAATGCCCATCTATCTATTTCTGTGTAACTCTGTAGAAACGAAGCATGCACGATTGACTGAGTGAAACTGTTATCTATTGTTTCCACGATTCTGAGATTGTTCCGATTCTAAGGTAAACAACGTTGTCATGTTTATGCGGTTGTCAGAAACTAATCCCTTCTTGTTTATTCGAGAAGTTTCCAGTGACCTCTGAGTTAGCTGGCACACACAAGTAGTTACGTTTAATGTACTCGATAGAGACATACTGACCTCAGTCCTATGTCAAAACTATAGTGTATATTATTCCAATGCGTAGAGCCTATCAGGGATATAGGAACTACACTACAACATCAGGAGAAGAAGGCACAACCTTTGCGCCCAGTGCTTGGCAAGTGGATTCTGTGTACACCTGAGCCCCTGAGGTCAGACATAATACTTGTTATTATAGTCAGTAACCACCTCAGTGTTATTCTAGTGTCAATACAACACATCAGACAACCCCACACTAACAAACTCTTCCCAGAAGAAGAAAACATCCATCAATTTAGTGGGAGAAATTGAGGCTGAAGTCTGTGTACAGGTCGAACCTGCAGCATCAGTTCACAGAAATCTTGTGGTCGAAATCGAAACAATCAAGGGCAACAAACAAGGCTTTCCAACTATACAGTTAACACCCCCCGCACCATACAAAAAAAAAATCTATGAGAAAAATTGTTAAAACGTAGTTGTGGTAAAGCATTCTGAAGACAACATTTGTTTAAAAATAAAACTGAAATTTACCAGCAACCATTCAGTCATACACATTTTTTATGTGTATTAATGCTGGAGCTGTGTGAAGGTCAAAGTGTTAGGACTGAATAATATTTACAGTTTATGCCGCAAAACAAGACACCCGGGGTATCCTCTAGGGGGAAGCTGCTCCTGGTGCTTCTCTGTGGTCCAGTGTTTCCAGATCCAGAATTACAGGGTCTGCAAATACCAGGTCTGCTAATCCCAGACCACAAAACAACTGGCACAGTTTCATTTGGTGCAGATCTGTGCCAACTAAAACAGTAATCAGAGGATTTGTACAGAAGCACAGCTCAGGCCTCAGCCCGGCCCTTGCAACACCATAGGTGAACTCCAGGAGAAAATTGACCCAGTCTACTGGTCAGCATGATATTCCCCATTCAAGGGATAAGAACTAAAAGTAAGGGTGTGGGGTGTGCTGTAGCACCCCCAAAATAACTGTGCAGGAGCTTGGAAAGTGAAAAATTGATAAAGATGCTTTTACATTTTGATTTTATCTTGTCATCTTTGCTGGGTGTTCAAAGACCGAAATCAGATTTCAGTCTATGTTTTCTGAAAGATTGCTGCTTATTCTTGAACATGGAAATTGGTGTCTACTTTTCTTTCTCTGACTGCACAGTTAGATGATTTTGTAAAATGAACTATTTGACAATCTTGCTGGGGTTCAGAACCTGTGAAAGAAAAGACTGTAACTCAATGCAAATATTTCAAAATATATAAGGAGTTATCAAAGTACAAATGAAGGCCATTTTGTTTTGTAATTCTGAAGTGTGATAAAACAAATATGCTAATAAGATCAAAAGAAATCAAGACACTTTCCTTGGTGAAGTGCAAATTATAAATATTTTCTGAAATCCAATTTGCACACATTCTTTGAGCGCTGTATAGTGTTATAAGTAAAACGGCATATCAGTGCAAATTTTTGGACCATTTCAATGTAAAACTTGCGTCTGAAAATTACATTGCACTACCACACCATATTTTAGTAATATAGTTGCAACAAGTACTACGAAAATGCACCACTGGCCACATACCATACCCTTACCACTTTCCTGCTGAATGGGTGTGGCTTATTTGCTGTACTTGTTCTTTGTGAAAAGCTTGCATTTTTCACAGTCCCCTTGACTTTAGTGACGTAACCACCACTTTGATAATTGATCCAGCACCAATGATTCAAATTGTAATAACTTGGAATACTCATTGTTTGATGCAGGATACAAGCCAGAATTGGAGATTCTGGCCCCTTTCCTCCTGGCACCAAATAACAGGAAACTTGAAATGAAGCTCTTAGATTTCCCAATGGGATGAACACAAATTGCAAGGAATCCAAGATGTCTTAAAAGGGGCCCGGTAAGCAGCAACAGTATGTATATTTAATGATATTCCTATGTATGTAGTACCGCTGCTGTAACTTTCGCTGCAAAGTACAACAATGAACACGAGGGAGTCATGTGCACGGTTGTTACTGTGCAGGAACTGCACATTTCACATCATTACAGCCAGCCTGGGAGTACAAATTGCTTAATTTGAATGCAGCTTTCTTGCAAATTTCCACATGATAAATATTTCTGATGTGTCATTTGGGACTCCACAAATGCAAAAGTGTCAGAGGCGTTTCATGAATTCGCCTGGAGTCAGGATTTCTGTAGGGCGCACCAGCGAATAATGCAGGCAGTGATTAGAGTGAGCAGGGACAGCCTCTCCACAGCACCAGGCTCCAGTGAAGTCATCTTTCCTAATTATAAGGGAGGCTGACAGGCTTCTAATCTTACCCCTTCCATCTCCCATCCCCAGTGATCGTGGTCACTTTAAGTGCATGTTTACAAACACGCAAGCAGGAAGGCTGTGTTTTGCCTCTCGAAGCCTATTATCCAGACATATCGGAAAATATGTATTTTAAAAACACAAGACTCATGTAAACAAAAAATCAAAGCACTTTATTTAAACTCATGAGTAGGTCTCTTTCCCTCACTGTTCACCCTGCTCAGAGAGTCTTTATTTATTCATGCAGAAAAGATTTTTGTCTTATTCTCCACATAAGTGATCGTTTATGGTCGCCAAGAGCTGGGGCTGAACAGGGCCTCCTCTGCCGGCCCCATGTCGACCTGCTGGCTGAGTAGGAAGCTCACCCAACGTGTCAGCAAGGAATATTTTCCAAAAGAGGTCCTGTGGGAGCCCTACTGATGTAAATTCAGAGTCAGCTAGCCCAACTTGTTATATGACTGCAGGCTGCTATGTTTTTGTTTTTCAGAAATAAACTGCCAGCGCATGGGTGATTGTTTCTGAAAGCAAACAGAAAATGTTCCCAATGCACTGTGAGTTTTCTCCCTGCCCTAATCAGAGCAGAGCTTTCAGTGCTTAATTTGTAAAATAATCAGCGACGGCCCGTTTAGGGCGTGTTACCGGGGCGGTGACGTGGGGCAGAGGAGGGGCAGGGTGAGGGGTTGCAAAATGCGGCATACGGCCGATTGCAGGTAAGTTACAAAAAAATAAATAAAACAAATTTCGTTGCGCGCGCAGCATCGCCAAATGCTCGGGCGTCGCTGAAAATAATAAGTGCCAGGGCCCTGACCAGGAGGCCGCTGCAGCGTGCAGCACCCATCGCCCCATCACTGCTGCCAATGGCGGTACCAAAACAGCTCCTAACCATCTCTCTGCTCTGCAAGTGAGACAGTCCAGATTATTGCACGTCCCCAAAGCTAAAGGAATGGCTGGGGAGGCGGGTATTAGTGGTAGTGGCAGCAGTGGTAGACTCATCATCATCATAATCTTTATTCGATTTTATAGATAAAATCACAAAAGACAAAACATTTCATTTAAAAACAACATATAGAATATCAGTATCATTGTCATTCATGTTTTAAAACTCCCACCAGAAGGCGCACAAGAAAAAAGCAGGTAAAAGGTGAATTCAACAGCTGTAAAAAAAAGTAAGGCTGGTCTAATTTGGTTAAAATTAAGAGGTGATAAAATCGGGCGTATAAAATTGTGGCACAGGTAATTATATTCTGGGCAAAAGTGGTAGTAGTATTTTATTCATAAACAGCCATTGTTTTGCTCAGCTGTATATTAGATGAGCAGCGCCACCATGTGGCAACTTGTTATAAGTGTGGTTTGACAATTAAGTGCTGGTGCCGAGCACTGGACACCAATTAAGGGCAGGTACTGAGCACAGAAACCACCGGTTCAAATTAAGCACTGCTTCTGGCACTTTCGTAATGGCATTACGTCTGAATGAGGTGGGGGAAGCAAGAGTGGGGCAGTCAGGATACCCACCAGTCTTCGGCAGATTTCCTTTCACAAAAGCAGTGAACTTACTCTTGAAATTTAAGGAGTAAGTCAAGCCTACTCCTAGAATAAAATGTTGGGACTTGGGCCCACTATGGCCAGTATTCAATGGGCCAGTTTCACAAATCTATTGGAGCTTGTAAAAATGAATTTTGAGTGAAAATACTGGCTTTATGAGGGCTATGAGTTCACAAAAGTGACACTAAACTGACACTGAGCTGGAAAATCCTTTTACTTCCAAGAAACAATACCCATGCTTATGTAATATTCCAAGCAGTAAATTTCACCTAGTGGTGGAAACTAGACATTTCAAAGTGAGGCCTAAAACATGTTAGTTTGTGACCATTCATAAACATCTCCCTGACCGTGGAGATGAACCTGTGTTTACTCCAGACAAGGGCGGAAGTAAATCCCTTTCCGCAGTTTGAAGGGGAAGGATGCAAGCTTCAAAATATGGCGACTGTAACAGAAAATGTTTCGCCAAAGGGGGAAATGGGGAAAGAATTTTACGCATAGAGAAAGAAGAAACTGTAAAAAGTGTACAAACTGCATGAAGGCGCAAAGTTGAAGTCAAATCAGCTTTATTCGATTATATAAAATCATAAAAGCAAACAAAAGTAAATACAACGTTCATCAAATTCATTATATCATAGATAGCCAGAATAAAAGCAAATAAAAATACATTTCTTTTTTAAAAAGTTGATATAATTCACCATAAAATCAGACAAAGAGAGTAATACATATATTAGCCGCATTACTAATCATATTCACACGCCAGTTTGTCATACAGGGACAGGGTCTTCCTAATCTGAATACAACTATTGATAAAGAAACTGACACCATGACAAATATAATCTGTCTCGATACTACGTAGGAAATTATAGGCTTCCTGATGCATTTAAAAATTCCTCAAAAGGAGGACAGGGCGTAAAAAGCGTTTCCTATTGTTTCCTAGTATCATTTCCTAGTTTGGCAATAAAAACCATAGAATAATATAAAGTGCAGTGAAGATTGGACTGATGTTCCATCACAGAGACATCTAGGGAGTTTATTAGATCATGCGTCTTTTTTTGGGATTGCTACCAAAAGGTGTGCAATGCCTAAACGGAATCTAGTGATCAAATCTTTTCTGTATATCTGTGACTGTAACCAGGTAACTTTGCAATCCACTTTGTAAGGGCCCTTCCAAGTAGTTCTTTACTGAGCTTTTCTGCATTTCTTAAATTTCCCTCTCACTGGAGCGTTTACTGATAAAAATAGCTTTTAATTTTTTCTTGCCAAACTGTAAAATGTTTGCTGGCTTCTTAATGTACAAGTGTGCGTCATGTTCCTTTATGAGCCTGTTTACATACATTAGCCAGGGGATTTTGTGTTCGAGGGCCAAGCAGTCGTTTATTACATCTCTAGTGAACTGCATACCAGTTTTCCTCCAGATATTATACCATCCAGTAATTACAGATACATCAGTTTTATCCCCCCCACATACATTACACCTGATTAAACTAGGGGTTGAGGGGGTACGGCAAGGAGCCTAGCTAAGAATAAATGCTCATGTGTTTGCAGGGTATTGTGTTCCCTCACACCCTAGAAAATTAAATTGCTCCATATGTGGCTGATGGTATTCATTTACTTCAGCAGAGATGCAACATCTCTCTGATTGGTTTGTTGCCAACTTTGTTGGCAAACCTCAACAGAGCCTCAGTCGATCTAACAAAGCAGGACTTTGCTAATTCTAAATGCGAGGTCCAAGAGCCACTACTAGTGAAATGTCCACCTAAGTAGGAAAAACTTGTTACCTCTCTTAATTTGGATTCTCTAACAGAGAATATTTTCTTTTCATGTCTACCTCTTCCACACAACATAGAGTGAGAGTTGTACAGATTAAATTTGGGGTCTTTTTGCTCCATAAATCCTATGAAGCCATCAATTAATTTTTGTAGCCCGTTTGAGGTTCTGGACATTAACACCGCGTCGTCGGCATATAGGAGCACAGGTGTGAAACGTGGCGCAATTTTGGGAGTGTCAGCATCTATCATCTGTAGCTCTTTGTCAATCCCATTTACGTAAAGTGAGAAGAGGTGGGAGCTATGATACAACCTTGTCTTCTCCCTCTTTTAATTGGGAATCTTAGTGTGCATTCTCCCTCTGGGCAAAATCTCACACATGAGGCCATAGAGGAGCACATCTAAGAGAGATGAGAGACAGTATCCTTAGGTGCACTCATCTCCGACAAAGTTTTCCAGAGGATTATATGGTTCACAAGATCAAATGCGCTGGAAAGGTCAGCGAAGCAGAGGTATAAAAAACCCTGCTTTGCTAATGTGTATTTACTTACAATAAGGTGAAAATCTATACATTGTTCTGTGGTCCCTATATCCTTCTTAAAACCATATTGAACATCTGTTAACACATGATTATCAACTATCCAATCGTCTAGTCGTTCTAGAACAATTTCCCCCAGAATTTTAACAGAAGAGTCTAGGAGGGATACTGGGCAATAGCACCTAGGGTCCCCCCCCCCATCTCCTTTTTAGGTCTCGCCTGGCGTTAGCAGCGCACAGCAGTGCTCTCTCCATGCGAGGGCTTTTAGTAATCAATTCAACATGTGCACGTGTACGGAGGGACAAAGATGGCGCCGGCTGTTCACATGCGCGTGCATTTTTTTTCCTCGCCCAGCCTTAGACGGAGCTGCTCTCACATCAGATCTGCCTGCACTAGACTCAGAGAGATACCGACGCTCAGTCCAGCACATCTCACAGAACGACCGGCTAGGCATCAGAGGGTCCACTTCTTCCAACCTCCCACGAGTCCCTGCCCCAGCCCCCTCATCAATCTAGACTCTGCTTCAGAGAGAGACCCGGCCTCGCCATACCTCACAGCATCCCAGACTGAGAGGGAGTCCCAGCCCTGCACATCTCTCAGTGACCCTTGTGGCTCAGCCTCGTAAGGGACCCCTACCTACACCCGCACTAATCACAGCTCCGCAGTTCATCTGTAGAGTAAGCCACTACCCACCTCAAAGCAAGCATTCCCTGCCCTGCAGCGTTCACTCCACACACCTAATAGTACCCATCCTGCACCCCGCGCACATCACAGTATCCTGCCTCAGCCCAGCACTGTTCATAGTTCCCTCACCAGTGTCACTGTTCATAGTTCCCTCGCCTTATCTTCGGAAGAAGCCGCTGCCTTGGACTCGCACTCACTCCTCAGTGTCCCGGCTCAGCCTCAGTCCCACAGGCCTCACCGCAGCCCCTCTGCTGAGAATGCTTGCCTGGATCACCCTGTCCCTGGCTGGCTTAACACTCTGTGGGAAGCTCTCCTCCTGCCATGGACTTCATTTCAACTACTCGTTCGATGTCGCCGACTAGGAGAAGGCAGAAACGATAGACTACAAAAACCCCTGCAAAGCCGGTAAGTGCACACACGCCCAGAGCCTGCCCGCGTGGCGGTACCGAACACCGACTCACCTGCCCCACACACGTGCACATCTAACATCTCAAAGTAGTTTACGTTTCTGTGATTGTGCTGAAGTCGATCTCTGTATGCCTAGTAGAGTTTAATAATAAGGGAATACACTTTTCGATTTTTGAAAATATTTATTTGCATCAACAGTAAAGTGCAAAATATATTTCTCTCTTTCTTTGCATCATCTTATATGTCTTCTGTCTAACCCTCTCTAATCTCTAGCTGTCTTTGATTCTATCTCCAGTCTCTCTGTTCTACCTCTTCCCTCTCGGTCCGTCTCTTTCTCTGCCTGTCTTTCTCTCTCCGAGTGTCTCTCGCTTCATCCCTACCCTCACACACACTATCTTGTTATCCATGTATCCTGCCTGTCTCCTTACCCCTGGCCATATGGCTTGTTATATAATTCTTTATCTGACTCCCCCTGTCCTTGTCTCTGTCTCATCTCCGGCTTCCCCCTCCCCTGGCTCAGCGTGGCTTTATTTCTGTTTCTCGTAGTCTCTTTCTGCGCATCTTCCAGGTATCTCTGGTTTGCTTTCCGCACCCCTTTGTCTTTCACATACTCTTTCTCGTACATTAAGTATTTTAATCACTAAGAAGACCACATTGCGTGAATACTCTCAGGTGTTCTTTATAAAAGTGTGGACAGTGGGGGTGAGGAGAAGGTAAGCTTATGCAAAGCAGTTTAAATACTTACAGTCCCACATGCAGTGTGGCTTCTGATGCGCTACGCTAGAATGAACGTCCAAAACAACCAACCGTGATGATGCGTTGACGCGGGGCTTCATGAACGTATGTTCAAAGGCAAATGTTCAAAGGCAAATGTTCAACGTAATTTTGGTCATATATATATATATATATAGGGGCATATTATCAAGACAGGCGATAAAATTATCGCCGATTCAGCGGCAGAAAACTGCCGCTAAAACGGCGATAATGGGCTTGATAATATACTCTATGGAATTCCAATTGAAGCCCATGTTAGATGTGAAGGACATCTAACCTGAGCTTCAATTGGAATTCCATAGAGCATATTATCAAGCCCATTATCACCGTTTTAGCGGCAGTTTTCTGCTGCTAAAGCGGCGATAATTTTATCGTCTGTCTTGATAATATGCCCCAAAGTATGGCTTTTGCAGCCATAGTTCTTTCCATAGGAGTTAAGCCTCACATGGGCATAAAGGATTTTCCGCCAATATCAATGTGATGTAAACGGTCCTTGTAAATGATAGTTAGTGAAATACATTCCGTGCAATCTCCCAAATGCACTGAGTGCTTGCTAAGATCCTGCTCCAGGGTTCCTGTAGAGCCGCACAGCAGCCCTCACGGCGCGGAGGCTAACACGCCCGATCAAGGTTGCAACTCTCGATTCATATGTTCTCGGGTGGTGCAGGTCTATTATTTCTTATCTACACCTCAGCAAATGGTCCTTCCACTCCCTCAATAAAATATCTACAGCGCAGCAGAATTGCAGGCGAGCGGTGACATAAGAGAAGGTGAGCGATGACGTAAGAGATTTCAACACTCATCAGATGCGCTCATTTCCCTAGGTACCATTTATCCATAAAGCATTAAAAATGCAATAGGTCTCGCCTTTCATTAAGTTAAAGCCATTTGCTTTGCTATACAACACCATTAGCAAAGCAAATGGCTTTAGCTTAATCAAAGGCGAGACCTATTGCATTTTCAATGCTTGTTTATATATAGGAACGATAATGGATCCAGTCCAAGTGAGAGGGATATTCTCACTACCTGCTGTGTGAAAAATATTGGCTAGAGTGGGTGCCCATAGATAAATAAAGATGTTACCAGGTACCCCGTCGGGGCGAGGGGCTTTTAGGGCAGCAGAGTTTCCTATTGCTGCATCCACCTCCTTCGCTGTAACTGTTCTAATGGGATTAGAAGCGGGTCACTCATGTCATTCTGTGGTACTGCAAGACAATCCGTACAAGGGTTGAAAATACCTTCAAAGTGTTTAATCTACACACATGGTGCAAGAAGGACTCTTATTTTAGGATCTGTGTTATGTGACCAAAAAGGCGAGTTTATAATTTTCCAGAATAAACCACTATCCCCTGCTTACCCTGCCTGTTCTAGGCCTGCCCATGCCTGTTCCCGCATCTCAGTCTTACGTTGCCCCAGGGCCTGCTTATAATTAAACCTAAGGAGTTTGATTTCTTTTCTATCGCTGGGGTATTTGTGAAGGGCCTTTCTTGGTTATAATTTGCTTGTGTACAATGTTGGTTGAACCACCCAATGGAACGTATCTGTTTACCAGTACTCTTATTTTTTAGTTTATCTGCTATGGTTGAGGTACTAAAAGCTAAAACCAGATCCTTAGGTAGGGATTCAATTTCCGTACAGGTATTGTAGTCATCTCAGTTACCTATTACCAACTCTTCCAAGAACATTGGTGCATTTACTCCCAACCATTTAAGGCAAAACATGTTTTTTTTGCTATAGCAACAGAGGTGGTCATTTGGAATACTTCTTGTGTCTGGGTAGGTAATTCCACTGTGAGTGAAAGTGGAAAATGGTCACTATGGTAGGAGGGATCAATAGCCAATTTTGTTAATAAAACATTTGCCAAAAATAAAATTTTCCCATAGAAAGCCGGTAAAGGGGTACTTCCACTTTGAGACATGATTTCTAAATTATACTTTTTTTAAAAATTGTTTTTACTGATGTTTTTTAGAAAGCAAACAACGATCACAGCATCTACAATGTGAAGCGTGTTATCAGCAATTATAGACATGCAAGCATGTGTAGGACGGTAGTGACTGAAAGGGAAAAAAAACAACATTAAACAGCGTTGCAGGTACATACAATAATGAGTCATGAGCAGTGAATACAATACAATCGGCCAGCTGACACAGTGGTTACTTTTACCACGGAGGGCACATCAATCAGTGAGCTCAGGGTGGAGCAGCAAATAGAGCGGAGCGGCTGCCCAAAGTTTTTAGGGCGGGAGGCGTTGGCAGTAGAGAAGCATAGATATCGCTGGTGGTGTCGCAATACATCAGGTCTCGCAACCAGGCCTTCAACAACAGCAGCGCAGTATCCCCCAATGCAAGGAGATCTGCCCGTTGGCCAGTAACAGCGCAATTGAGGCAAAACGTCTGATTTCTGCACCCAGTGGAAGGACATACCCCAGCAGGGCCAGCAGCGGCGAGGGCACAAGCTCAGACTCAACCATGAGTTCAAGATGTCCGAATACCGCATCCCAAAATGCCAAAACCGCTGGGCAGTTCCATGCCAGATGAATAAAATCAGCATGCGCTGCTGCACATCTCTGGCAAGTGTCTGGCTTACTGCGGTTCATCTTTGCGAGCAACACAGGGGCGACGTAAACCCTGTGTATGTATGTAAGCGCTGTGTTTATAATTATTAGATATATAACGCAGCATTAGGTACACATTTTATCCATTAGAGGGTGTGCCAGATCTTCCTCCCATGCCCTCCGCACCCCCCGTTGGTCGAAGTGTCTGTGCTAGATGATACAGCCTGGAAACAAGGTGTGTGCTGTTAGGTGAGGTAATTATTGTGGTGAGTGGCAGAAACTCCAGGGGTTCCCCAGCCAAAGGGCGAAGCGCAGCAGCCAACGACACACGCGTTCTGCGTACCAGGAAACGATCCAGCGTGGATATGTCATAGCCCTCCTTCCGATTCACCAATGAGTGCATTTGTCCGTCCCTGAACATGTTGCCCATGGTCTGGAGACGGCAGCGGGTGAGCACACTCTTTGCTAAAGTTTCGGTAGTAGGGGGTAGCCACGGTTTGTCCGAGAGTGGCAAGTGTGTGGAGTACAGGTAGTCAGTCTTCAAATACTTACGGAGGCGTCTCCAAGCCCAACGTGTGGTTTGCAAAGTATGGATCTCGGTCTGAGTTCTTGCTAGCCCACGCAGAAGAATAGTGGTAAGGGGATAAGGGCGGGCCTGTGTGTATGCAGGCTTCAAAAATTGCAGTCGCGCATCTTGATGGTACCAGAAATAAGCATAGTGTGTTTGCGCAACTAGAAAGTATAGATAATAATCGGGCACCCCGAAGCCCCCCGTACAAAAGGCTGTGTGAGCGTCTGCCATCTGACTCGTGCCTGACCGCCCGCCCAGACCAGCCTCGTTAACAGGCCCCGAAGGGTGTCAAAAAAGGTGACCATAAGCGGAATTGGAATGTTTAAGAACAAATATAAAAACCACGGCAGAACCACCATCTTAATGATCGCAATTGGACCGGCAATTGATAGAGGAAGTGTTATCCAGCGATCTATCTGTCCCTCAAGGCGATCTATGGCCAGGCCATAATTAAGACGGATGACTTCCAAGGCTGTACGGTGCAGAAACACTCAGAGGTATCTGGGGGCATCCTCGCACCAGTGCAAGGGGAAGTCCAGCATGAACGGGAGAGTGGCGTCTGTCAAGGGAAAAACCTCTGACTTACTCCAGTTGATTACTAGCCTGGAAAATACACCAAATTGTACCACCTCTCGCTTGATGGGGGAGAGGTTTGAAGCTGGTTCCCAGACGAATAAAAGAATATCATCTGCGTATAAGGATGCTAGGAGAGGGCCCCCGTGGAACCCAATTCCCCGCTGAAGATGCCGCTCCTGCAGGTGCCATACCAGCGGGTCCATCGCTACGATGAACAGCAGGCGCGAAAATGGGCAACCCTGCCTGGTGTCGTGCAACAGTGAGAATTTGTCTAAGAATCCCCCATTTATTTTTAGCAGTGCAACAGGGTTAGTATAAAGGTGGCGGACCAAAGAGCGAAAAGTTTGCGGAAAGCCGAGTTTACCGAGCGCTGCCTGAAGGAATCCCCACTCCAGGGAGTCAAACGCCTTCTCTGCATCTAGCAATATCACAGTTGCCGGAAGACCAGGATTTATATGATTAATTACGATGAATAACGTGCACAGATTTACCGATGTTGAGCGGTTTGGGACAAATCCCGATTGAAGAGGGAGATAATCTGGCCAATTATGAGTGATATTCGTGCTGCGAGAACTTTTGGCAAAATCTTATAATCTTGACTTAAAGGAGAGAGGGGGCGATATGAGGCACAGTTCTCGGGCGGTTTGCCCGGCTTGAGAAGCAATGTTACAATCGCCTCTCTCATGGTGGGGGGTACATCACCCGATTCCAGCGCCTCTGCATAGACCTTCAACAGATGTGGGACCAGCAATGTCTTGTAGGTCTTGTAAAACAAGCCGGTTAGGCCGTCGGTGCTGGAGGCGTGGGAGCCATCCAGGCTGTCTATCGCTTCTACAATTTCGTCAGCACCAATAGGCGAGGCCAAGAATTGTTGTTGTCCCCTCTCGATTCACACCATCGCTATTTCGTTCAAGTAATTTGATAGGGCGATGCCAGTCGGGAGGGAACATGTGGTGTATAACTGAGTGTAATAGGCAAGAAATGCTGAGAGGATATCCACGCCGCGTGTAACACAGGTACCGTCCGCTGTTTGGAGTTGGGTAATGTATGTGTTATGTTGCAGAGGAGTGAACCAGCCGGGCCACCGGGCGTCCTGGCCTCTCACCTTCCCCGTACATGCGAGCACGTGTGTATTTCCCTGAGTAAGCCATCTTGCGTAATGCAAGTTTCTGAACGTCGCTCAGTAGCTTAGCGCATTGATGCAGCGGAGAGGGGGTCCCCCCAGCCAGCACCCAGATCCTACAACGTCTGCTAAGTGGCATCAAGGTCTCGGCGAATCGTCCGCAAGACACTGGCCTGCTTGGCTATACAGACAACCCTGATATAGACTTTGAAAGCCTCCCATAGGGTGGCATTGCGTGGAAAAGAGCCAGTATTGATATGGAAGTACTCTATGATTGCATCCTTCACTTGACTTTAAAAAACAGTGTATAATAAAGCATCAGCAGGGAAGCGCCAGGATCTAGAGGGACGCGCGATATTTTGGAGAGTTAGTGCCATAAGTACTGGCAAATGGTCTGACAGTGGTCAAGGGAAAAGGTCCACTTCTTGTAAAGTGATTAAGAGATCTGGAGTTGTGTACCATCTGTCTATGCGGGACCAAGTGGCGTGTGGCGCAGAGTAGAACGAGAGCCCCGTGTCTGTTGGGTGCCAGTGTCTCCATGCATCAGCCATTAAGTGTGTATGTAATAAAGACCTGAACTCTGCTGTGGAGTATAGCTTTGTGATCAGGCTCGCCCCAGAGGTGTCAATATCAGGCTGTAGTGTGAGATTAAAGTCACCCCCGAATATGATAGAGTCAAACAGCCCATCAGACATGTGCTTGGAGATCCCGGCAAAGAGACCCCGGGCATCGACATTTGACATTAATAAGAAATATTCATTTTGTGCCCAAGCTCCCCGCCACCAGCAAGTACCGTCCCTTGGGATCCCCTATCACTGTCTGTGTTGCAAAAGGGAGTGTTTTATGAATTAGTACACATTCTCCGCGGGAGTACGTGCTATAGCTAGTGAAAAACCTGTTGCTACCCCAGCTAGCAGTGAAACGATTATCCGATTTGGGGGCATAGTGGGTGTCCTGCAGTAAGACAATTTTAACTTTGTGTCTTGCTAAATAGGCCAGAACTTGTCGACCCTTGCAGGGATTCGATAAGCCTCCCACATTCCATGTCATGCATCGGAGCTCAAGTTCCCCCCCTTGCCCTCCCGAGTCTCTTACAGTGGTCGCAGTAGTATGTGGCCCAGCATTTCCCTGTGCATCGTTCTGTGTAGTGCACCAGCGCATAACGTAGTGTCCTGCAACATCCAAACTAGTAAACCTTAAACATCCCAGGTACCCACCTTACCACCCACCTCCCACATCGGATAACCACCCAATCTGTATCCGGTGAATCCCAATACATATCAACTAGAATGGAAAAAAGGAGAGTAAAATTAGAACAAATAGGAGATCTCCTTGGGGGGCAGCAACGCCCCGAGCAGGCCGCATAAGGTGATATCAGTAGTTTGTGCACTCGTGTGTAACTGCATTTGGATAGGAATGGAAGAGCCATTATTACACCACCAATCAGGGAATATAAAAAGAGACAATCCTTAATATCCTTAATAGTGTTTATGGATCTGCGTACGGTGAGACCGCGTCGGGCACATTAGCTTCGTCATTCTGGAGATTATATAGCCGTGAGCAGCAAGTGGTAATTTCTCCGGGGAGGAGCCTCTGTCCGATTTGTGGTATTTCCAAAAGTCAGTTGCATCCACCGTTGTGTCAAAGACAGAAGTCTAGACGTTGAGCTGAATGCGAAGGCATGCCGGGTATAGCATGGCGTAGCGAACATCTGCCTCCTTCAAAATGTGCTTGATATATTGGAACATGCACTTCGCCTCCTGCACCACTGCACGATAGCTGAGCACACGTGCTATGATAAAGCGCAAGGGAGCACCAGGGGCTGATATGGGAGCCAGAGACCTGTGAGCTTGTTTCACAGCAAATGTGGGGGAGAAACAGTCTCTGCCAAATAGCTCAATCAGCAATCATTGCACTTACCCCTCCATAGGGCCCCTGTGGATTGTCTCGGCAACGCCTTCTATCTGAAGATTGTTGCAGCGCGATCTTGCCTCAAAATCCTCTGCCTTTGCCGCTGTCGTTTTTAGGAGGCACTCTGTACGTTCCAGGTGTTTGCCATTGCCATCTGGGCATCTTCAATATCAGAAATGCGCTGTTCAGCAGCGTCCATCCAGGTCTCATGCTGCCCCAGCTGACCATGCATAGAGTCCATACGCGCACCTACATCATCAAAGCACGCGTCGATGGCTTTAAAGCCCACCCGTAATTCCGCCATTGTGGCAGCAGCACACTCCAACACGGGGCCTGGGAGGTCAGCACGTTCAAGTGGGTCCCCTTGTGCTGTGTCGTCTCCGGACTTTCGCCTGGGGGTCTTGGCAGCCTCAAAGGAGAGCTGACGCTGTTTTGGGTCCCCACGACCCATAATGGATAGGGTCATGTCCAGCCACGAAACGGCAGTCACCGCTGTCCACTAAGGCAAGGCACAGGACAGGGCACCAATCATCTCTACCCCCTGGCGCCTCCAGGCGCATCACAAATGGGTCTGGCAGTGTGTTCTATTGATGGGATTAGACCACCACCGTGCGATCTTCACTCCGCATCTCATCCAACCTGGGGGAGGAAGGGAGGGCACGACCCGCAGCTGGGCATCGCACCGCTTCTGTTGTTGCCGCGAGACCCCAGGGCCCAGCAGCATACATCTGAATCAGGAAAGGTCCATTATCTGGCGCTCCGCATGCGCGAACCAGAGGTCTCTGCTGTGGCAATTTGGGTGGAGGGGGCCCCTGATACCCAGAGGGGCCAGTGACTTAGTGCACGATTCAGCACATGCCCCGATGTCCAGCCCCTCAGGGTTCATCTGCTCCGGCAATCCCCAGCTCCGGGCTGCAGAGCACTGGCCTCGATTTGCCTCTCAGCCGCACTCCCCCACAGCCAGCCCCGACCTCAGGCTCGCCCGCGACCCCTGTCATCGCGGGGCCTCCGAGGGCCGCGTCAGGCCGTCACCACGGGAGAGTCGCACGCCGAGAGCAAGGGCAGCTGCGCAGATTTCAATGCTCTCCTCCAAAACCCCAGGATCCCAAATGGCAGCGACGACTGTCAGCAGCTCAGGCCGCCGCCATGGAAGCTGCAAGGCAGTACGATGAGCGCGACCGCTTGAGAGCTTCACGAACAAACCACCATCTTGGTGCTTGGTCAGGCCACGCCCCCCCCCCCTCCTAAATTATACTTGTCTTTCAGCAGATTTAGACTATTCCCATAAGTATTATGGGAAAAGTATGTCATGTTATTTCCTTTTGTATCTTCATGACCGCAAATGTCGGCAGATGAATATACACAGGTCTTGATATAAAAATCACTGAACCAGATAAGCTCCCAGTCTCTGTTTATGTCCTTTATTAAGGAATCCAGTACTATATCAAGGGACCTTACAACCTCTCTACATCTGTTGCTAAAAACATTATTATAATAATTTACCAAACCAATATATGATTTTGGATTAAACTTAAGCAAAATCAATTGGAAAAAAATGTGAAAGAATATAAGACTTTATGATAGACACTGGAGCTTTGGTTGAGACTGTAGGAGAGTAGGATCTGCCTCTTATAGTTACCCCCACTTTATGCTGATGTTTCACTGTTTTCAACTTAGTCTGGCTGGGATCCTGCTATCCAGGACCCCAGCCTAGCTGCTTTCTCCTCTAAATTGATTGCATGTACTTTAGGCACACTCCAAATTGGATTCTGGGGTACCCTTATAAGTCCCTAGTATATGGTATACTATGCACCCAGGGCATGGGTACCCCAGAGGCCTTTCAGGGGCTACAGCATGTATTATGCCACCCCTGGGAGACCATTCAAAATGACACCACAGGTCTGCTACAGCAGCCTGTGTAAGGTGGTGCATGCACCCCTTACTTAGATATAGGTTCGCTATATCTACTTCATATCACTGCACATATAAACCTATCAGTCACCCCTATGGCAGGACTTATCATTCCTGAAGGCAGGGTGCTGGGTTTTATGTGAGAGGGTGCACCTGCATGAGCAGAGCCCCTCTGCAGCCTTTGGAACCTATAGTCCGGGGTTGTTTGTGATGCAGCCAACCATATATACTTAAGTGCATTATAACACTGCGTAAATGCTAACTTTAAAACGACTGCATGGAAATATGTTGTGTTTGGTGTCAAACACCTTGGAATCATACCTCCACACCAGTAAGTGGTGTGGAGGTATGATTCCACCTTCCTAAAGAGACATATGCGACACACCCGCTACCAGCTTTCTCGACCCTGGCATTACAAAATGGATGCTGCTAGCCACAGCCACAAGTCTGCCCTCCTGCTGCTGGATGAAACTCCGGCAGGGGAAGGCTTGACAATAGGTTTCCTGTTACAAGGAGGTGTGACCACCTCCCAGACAGGCTTTAGTGTGTTGGGGCTGGGTGGGTGCACCCTGAGAGTGCTTTGATGTCTGCACTGGGGGCAAATTTGGTGTCCCTGTGCATTGTCCAGCTCAAACCGATTCTTCTCACGTGAAACACCCGACATCGGTGGGCATTCGTCTATCATGCCCCTGGTCACTGTGAAGTGACACAGACTCTGTCCCCTCTGCTTTCAGGTTCTTCTCAGCTCCGATCCAGGCTTGGATCACACCGGACACTTCTCATCTTCCCAGCAGCAGCACTTCTTTGCATCACGCCATTGAAATGAACAAGCATTTCCGACACCACTTGACCCCTATGCACCCGGCTCCTCTGGGATAGGTAACGCCGGTACCTTGGTACTCTCCTAAGTGTCCTCATTCTTTAAAATTCCAACCGCCACTTTCCCATAGAGTTGTACGGAGCTCGCAGCTGTGTTCTCACACTGCACCTGGCCTCCGTGGGTCCCCTGTGTCACTACCTTGGGTGGTTCCTTGAGGTCCCAGCGATTCTACGTGCTCTTGGCAATGTGTCTAGTCAAGTCATGGTTGTTATATCACTTTCTTAGTGTATGGTTTGGTTTCCCCCTGGGGCCCACTGTGTATTGTGCTATTTACTGTCGTTCTAGTGCTTTAATATTGTGTACCTTGTTCTCTAATCTCATAAAGAGGTTAGTAGAGAATGTTCAGTAATAAATACATATATTTTATATATACCTTGTGTGGTTCCCCTTTCATTTGGTCATTTAGGAAGTTATAATCTGGTAAACCAAGCTGCTTTACATTCCTTCGAGACTTAGCCTGAAAGCTGCTCTCCATAGCTACCACTCGGATAGCTTTCAATAAAGCTTGTCTTTGACCTAATCTTCAATAAGGGTCATTTGGATTGATGCAAGCTGCCAACTTTACCATACCAGGCCAGCTTCTCACAGACCAGAACTGACAAACTGTCCTTAGCTCGCCCATGTGTAGACATTGTTGCTGGGCTATTTATAGCAGTACACTCATTTATAAAGTAGATTCCAGTGTTCCAGGTTTCCTGAAAACATAGAACATCAACAGTTCCGATGTATTTACACCATTCAATGTTGGCCAACTTGCTTTTAACACCCGCAATATTCCAATGTCTAAGTGTAAGAGACTTTCTGTTGATAGCAAAGGGTGTGATCACCACCCCCTTGTTTTCTTTTACAGCACATTGTACATTCCCATTCCCGCCCTTTTCACTCTGAGTAATTTCAGCACAGCCTCAATCTTGATGGTCAAGAGACAGTAGGGGAGCAAATCTATTAGATGTCAATACGATGTTGTTTTCTCCAATTTTATTTTGGGTAGCCGCGGGTCTCCATATCAGAGTTCTCTGCATGGGCTTTGTAGACTTAAAGAAATACGCAAGTGGAACGGCCACCATCCTTTCACCATGACCTCTTTGGTACCTCTCGCGTGGTTGCAGGTTAAAAAGAAGTGACTGAAGCATGGTGGGGGTCACAGAAAGTAACTATAATACAATCACCATTTTCTTGTGTCTGTCTGGAGTCCACCCAGCTAACCCTGCTTACCATGATTACCTCTGCATTTAAGAGAGTTGCATTAAAATTTCTATTCGACAACCAGTGTACCGCTTTATTCTTTAAGCTAACCCAGCTTTCTTTGAGCCCCGATTCTAGCTTAGCAATGTCCTATAAGAAAATGAAATATGGTGCTGCGTCTGGGGAAGGTGGAGAGTAACTGGGCTTCTATTTCCACTTGCTCAGTTACGCCATCTGCTGTTTTCTCCATTGGGTGTGACTGAGTAGTGGACTCCCTACCTAATCTGCCCCTAGAGCCAGAGTGCAGTTGGAATCTAGGGCTGGCTAAAGGCGTCGGTATTACAATTTTTTGCTGGTGTTTAAGGTAGCATTATGGTTTTTATCTCCAGGAACTTTGCTTGGGTTTTTTCTTAGAAGAGTATCTTTACAATTTCTTTCTAAGATTGCAACTTTTTCCTTAATCTCGTTTTGTTCCATAGAGTCTATTTTGGTGTATAGTTTTTCCACCAGCAGATTGAAGACGTCCTGGATCTCAGTGTTTTGTTGCTTTTTTACATCTTTCTCCAGCAATACAGCTGGGGCTAGAGAAAGCTTCACTGTGCATGAGGGTTTGGCCGGCCTGAAATGGCCGGCCAAACCCTCATGAGCAGAGAAGGGACAAGGGAGTGCACTGCCACTCCCCCACCAGTGTCATACCCCTGGACCCACCCCCAAGGCTCGTCAGAGTCCTGGAGGCGGGTCCAAGGGAATTCAAATAAAAATATTTATTTTTTAGGTGGTGGCGGGGAGCAGCAATAATGGAGGGTCCGCCTCTGCGGTACACCACAAACTGATTGAAGAGTCTGAGGTTAATAACCGGATGCATCTTGTTTTTTCTTTCTTCTGAACCAAGAACTGGGTACTGAAAACCCAGAGGGGTCTGGAATGGAGGCCTGAATTGCATGGTTTTGTGACAGATTGGATTTCTAAGGATATCAGATTTGTCATGTCTAATGAAAGCCTTGGAAGAAGAGGAAACACACTTTGGAAAGGAGGTGCGTAAGATTATATAAGATAACCTCGTATTGTGTTGAGAACCCAAGGATCTGCAGTTATATTTTGCAACTTTGTAAGAAAAAACTGAAGACGTCCCCCACAGGAGGATGGCCAGATGGTAGACTCACCTTGTTGATTGTTATTTCTGAATTTCTTTTGTCCATGACCTCGGTAACCTCTACCTCTTTGAGGGTAGAACTGCAGCTTGTAGTTTTGATAGGAGTAGCTTTAATTAAAAGAGCCTCTGGGTCCCTGATTACGGTAGGGACTGCCGGAAAAGCGGCTCCTGCCTCTACTAGCTCGTGCAAAAACATACAGGGAAAACACCTTTTATAAAGAGTGTTGGGATTATCTATCGATGAGAATGTGGTAACATATCTACTATGTTCCATGATATAGGAGTCCTCAAACAGAAGACCATCAGGTATGATGCCTGGATCAAAAGTAGCCAGGTTAGCCAACTTTGAATCCAACTTTAAAAGGAGACCTTTTTTCCGTCCATGTGTTATTGCGGAGTTGGCATTGCCAAGCAAGCAAAGGGCTTTCTGGCTCCACATAGAGAGATCTTGGGGATCAATACCTAGATTGTACAATCTAGCCGCCTCTGCTATATAAAAAATGCGAGCCAGAGGACCCATCACATCAAGTTACTTAGCTTGACAAGTCGACCAGACCTTGTCAACACCTTTGTTGAGATTTTTGGACAATCGGATATCAACGCACTCCTAGTTTGCATGTCTAGGGGTAGACGCAGTCTTGAAGAGCTATAATCTCCCACGTGGGCAGCAGGGAACCACTCCGGTGAGTCTGGATGGCAAATAAGAGTAGGCAGGCGATGGCTCTTCACATGGATTTTTTCTGATGTGTTTTGGCCTGTATGGATGCAATAGATGTAGAAACAGATTGTACCTGGAACTTTTAGGATATCTGTATGGTTGATACACATTGTGTTGATACCTAGCACAAACATTCATCAAGAGTCAACATAATACATGTGTAAATGTCACAAGCTAAGTACCACACACGAATACACACTTTTGTGGTCATCTGCTGACTCACCTCAACCCTGGTTATGACCTACACTGACTGAGCCAGCCCGCTAACATCATGTAGCCCGGGGCCATCCTGCATGGAATGTGATGTGAGGTACCATGATACACAACACAGCATTTTAACCTTCTGAAGGGTAAACTACTTGTGCATGTCTGTACAGACATCTTTACTCCCAGGCCTATTCACTTGATGCAGATGGTCGATAGAGCCCAGTACCATAGTATACACACCATCCTAAGACAAAGGTCACAATGAAAGGGCTGGCATGTGTGTCACTCGGAGCTTTCTTTCTGGGGGATGTGTGAACATGTGGACTACTTATTGGGATATCATACTATTTATCAGTATTCTGTGGTCAGGCACAACATTACACAATACAACTTATGAAATTCCATATGGTAACTGCCTGTCTGTAATTTTCTGAAATATGTAGTCCAACTATCTGTTCGTCAATGTCCTCGGTTTGTTTGGTCATTGTTACAGCAGTAGTATTTAGCTGATATTTTATAGAGATAGTGTTTGCACAATGCTGGAACTTCTAATCCTCCAAGCTTGATTAACCTACAGCCAATACATAATGTATCCCTACTCAGCTGAGACGGATTTGTTTTCCCTTCCCACTATGGACGTCTCCGCTTTAAATGTGAGTAGGGGTCTCTGAGAAAGCACGACTGAACTACTCAGATTGACTGTTATATAGGAGCCCAACTAACGTTGGCGGAGCCATGTCCTGTAGTTCCAACTAATCCATTTGATCTGCGCATTGTTTGGACAGCATAAACTAGGGGATTGGTATCAAGACTGATTCCGCTCACCCAACAGGATGTGTTGGCCTAACTTACCAGGGAGCAAATGGTTTCTGGCAACCACTGAAAATGACAACCCTGTCCCCTTAGGGATCATGGAAACAGTACAGTGCCTTTCGCCTAGTCACTCATGCTCACTTATTCTCAGAGAAAAATACAGAGAATACACAGTGGGACATTTTAAATAGTATTTATTGAACCAAAGTTAATCTTGCATAAAATACGTGTGCTGCAATGATTAGTAGGCAGAAACAGATAAACGTGATTCCAAGCACCAAAAGAGTAAATAGTAGATACAGGTCCACCATGGTGCTGAAACAATGTATATATGCAGAAATTAACACAAGGCAGTAATCGAGCATATGCCTACGATGCAAACCCTACTTTAAGTGTACCTAGAGTGTGTGTAGGTGTGAAGCCAAGAATATCCGCAAGGGATGATTCCACCCCATGACCTGATGGGATAGAGTGAAAGACCCCGGTCTTGGTCACAAACTGTGGACAACCCTCATGAGATGTCAGAGCACTGCGTGGTGATTTCTTGAGCATGCATGGACCTTGGTGTCAGCGGAAGTGCCTCATCTGCTAATTTATCGGGATGCTCATCTTTTATAATAGAAAGCAGCCTTGTGATGAGCGTATAGATTAGTGATGGTATGAATATGTAGATAGCCCAACGCCCCGTGGATGAAGATAGTGATGACATTTGTACATAGTATGAAACAAGACCTTGTACATCTTATTCAGGGTGTTGTGATAATATTGTGGGTAACTAGTTGTCTGAACAATTTTAGTTTTTTAGGGAAACTAATCCAACATTGTCGTGCATGCAAATGTGTGCAAAAGGTCACAGCTGAAAATGTTATTTGTGAGGACACTGTAAGAAGTAAACTGCTTCGCTAAAGGGCCTAACTTAGGAATACAGCACAGGGCCAATAAACATGGAATGTGATATGAGGTACCAAGACAAACAACACACCATTTTAACCTTCTGAAGTGTAAACTACTTGTGCATGACTGGACAGAAATCTTTACTGCTGGGACCCTTCACTTGATGCAGATGGTCCATAGAGCTGAATACCATAGTATACACAACATCCTAAAACTAAGGTCACAATGAAAGGGCTGGCATGTTTGTCACTGAGAACTTCCTCTCTGGCGGATGTGTGGACATGTGGACTACTTATTGGGATATCATACTATGTCAGAATACGTTTGTGTGGTATGTACTGCCATCACAGGACACAACTTTTGCCATATGTGGCAATGTAATAGGGATGACATTCAACATACCATTGTTTGTGTTGTTTAATTGGATTTAATGTCACAAAGCTGATGAATCACATTTGAAAATGTATTCAGAAGTAACCAACTATCTACACTGTTCATGTGTCAGATGTGCAATAGGCCTGTACAGTGGAGGCATGGTTTTTGGAAAAGTGACAACAGACCTATGTGAGTCAGGGAACTGTCTTAAATGAAAGACGCAAATTGACAATGTGGGTCAATGGAAAGAAGTATCAGGTCAGGGGGTTTCCTCTGTCACCATTCCACATATAGTTCATGTAACAGCTATCAGGGCTACAAGTGGTGAAGAAAACTCATATTGGGAACATCCATGGATCTGCAGGTTGACAGGGAGATTATGCTGTGTCACAATTGTCTTGCCACAGTAACATAAATCATTCAAAAGACTCATTTTTAAATAAGTGTAAAAAGCAGCAGTGTTATTAACGTGCAGAATACAGGAGCCCGATAAGGACATTGTATTGCACCTAATTGATTCCCCTTTTCATCGTACAGAAAATAACTCAATTATGGTGGGAAGAGCCGGTGCCACGGTCCCCGGAGGCTGTTGCTGCAGTCTGTTATTGTGAGGATTTTGGCCTTTATCCAGTGCTTAATGCCCTGCCCTGTGTACCCCTAGAGGGCTTAGGATGCAGTTTCTGCGGTATGGTGCTGTGTTCCTTCTGTTTGGAATGGTATTTTCTGTCAGGCCTTGTGCTATTCTGTGACCACGTTTTATGGTGCTGTATTTTATAATAAAGAGCAGTCGATTGAACTTTTTCATTTTTTTTTCCATACGGGGGCGACAGATCTGGAATTTATTTTTTATAGAGGCTCGAGAGGGAGCACGCCCACCCACTTGAAAGCACCTTTTCAAAGAGTTTCGCATGACTTAAAAAGCTGAACGCACCGTACACTCTTTCCTTTATTCATTTTGGGACCCTCTTGCCTAGTCCGGCATCATATTTTGCTGTGCACCAGTCTCAAAATGTGTGAGTGAGGGGAATTGCACCATGCAGATTTTATGGGTTTCCACTTTTCTGCTTCAAGACACAGTGACTAAGAGACCCTGGCTTCCACTTTTCTTCTTAGCCCGGTATTTGGTAACATTTATGTGGTGATTTTGTGCTCTATTTTGTCCTTTTTTTGGCATTACATTTAAAAGGGCACCATCTAGCCTCCTTACCCAGTTGCTCCCCTAGCCACATCCTAAACCCACTGTATCCTGTATATTTGCCACTGTATTCAGAAATCATAAATCAAAGTGCCTGGGATTACAGACAATAGCAAGTTTCTATTTGCAATTTGTATTTTATTTTGACTTTTTCTGACCTCTCAGTGAAAGCATGTCTTGTTGAATTGACTGGTTTGTAATTTGTGCTTGGTACGCTCCCTTGACTCTCCAAATGTTAAACCCGGAGTCTATTAAGTCCCTGCCGATATCTGTTGCGGTGCAAGACCATAAAGCAATATGTGTATATACGCTGATTGGGTAGATTTGACCTCCTGTGTGTCAGAGGGGTGGAGCTCCAGATTAAAAAGGGTCGAGTCTTTGTAATAACTTGAAGCATAGTCTTTTAGATCTTTTAAATGTATTTAAGTTGTCACTATGGATTACATGCATTTCTGCCTAAAGGTTTCCTAAACGCTTTTTTCATCTTGTGGACATGGTGTGTGCTTTTTTGGTTGTACATGGCATAAGCAGGGTTTTGCAACCAGCCCTCTGGTGACTTGTTCTCGCCAGTGATGCCTTCAGTATTTAATGCAGATATAATTTGCCTTCGTCCTGATGATTTTGTAGGAGTTAACATAACAACATAAAATGTAGTGGCCACCTTCTTGATCGCAACTGTGATCCTCTGCGATTCTACTAAATGAAATGAGGACAAAGAAACTAAGGCAGGCACACCGAATGATTTACATGAATTAGATGCTCTAATCGCCCAATTAATGGAATATTTTTACAAGCTTAAGGATAAACCATAAACAGGTATTCAGTAATAGTAGCTTAATCATAACAGTCAAGTGTGCCTGGTCATTTTGTAAGGCTCACTCACCGTCTGCACTCTGGGTTATCAAACGCGGTCCTGTGGATGAGTTGTATTCTTCATTATTGCAGGGTGCAGTACCTTATATGGCTAATAAAGGTCCAAAGGGACACCTAGTAACAGGCAAAGGTACTGCACACTTTCTTTGCTTCATTGATTATCTTTTATTTGTTAAGCTACTGCTAGGATATTTTTTGAGAAACAAATTCTAACAAACTCTCATTTACAATGCCAATGTTTATGAGAAAGTACATTAACAACTGGTTTTATTTTTAGGAATTTTTTGAGTCGGCACAACAGTGTCGCAGTTACTGTGGAGAATCTGTGATCAGCAAATGTATTTCACATTCTGAAAAATACACTTAAAGACATTTTTTTTAAAAGAGCCACCCAAGAGCCCAAAATTTTGTTCAATTTTTTTTGTGTGCATTTTTTAAGTCTGTGACGACAACGCAATGATTGCGATCCCATCACAAAATCGCAAAACAAAGGCAGACATTCAACGACTACCACCACATTAAAAAAATATAACTTAAAAAATGAATTCTAACTATTACAATACACACATTACTAACCATTCACTGCTTTAAAACCATATTTGTACACATATATTTGTATTAACTTTTAAAGAAACTATGTTTGAACCCTACTTCCCGTTTTCGCAATTACACCGAGAGCCGCGATGACTCCGGTAACCGCGTTGATCGCACTTTTTTTATGGGGCGCAAAACACATATATGCACACTTTTTACAGTATTTTATACACTTGGGGTTTATTACTGCACTGTATAACATCATATTTTTGTAGGGCGTTTGCATAAAAACAACCATTTAAACCGATTTTCCATTTTCGCAGTGACGCCGGGCATCTTGATGATATTGGTAGCCGCGATCACCGCAAATACGTCACGGAATGACAAAACAAATGCAGACATTCAATAGCCACCACCACCTTCAAAACTTATAACGGCAAAATGGATTATAACCAACACACTAAACACTAAACACATTACTATCTAAACATCTGTAAATTAGCATGTACAACTCCCTTAGTATCTCTATAACACAGTGCATAGCTTTTTCAGTATAATCTATGACTGCATGCATCACTGTATCACTAAGTCTCTCATTCACTATATAAGTATTTGAGGGGATCTGTGAGAAGATGCATCAGTCTATGAATACTTCTGTATGGAAATGCATGACTGCCTCACTACATCTGAGTGGGTGCATCAGTGTCACAATGGCTCTGTGATTGGTTGCGTAAATCTCTCACTCAATCTGTGAGTAGGTGCCTGAGTGCCTTTGTAAGTAAGTATAGGACTGTCTGATTGGATCTGTGAGTGAATACATGAGTGTCTAAGAGGGTGTCTGAATGGGTGAGTGCTTGGGTGTATGAGTGTCTGAGTGGATATGTGAGTGAGTGCATGAATCTCCCAGGGGGTCTATGACTGGCAGCATGAGTGTCTGAGTGGTTCTGTCAGTGGGTGCATGGGTCTGTGAGTGCAACTGTGAATGAGTACATGAGTCTCTGAGTGTATAACTAACTGGGTGCATAAGTCTCTAAGTGGGTCTATGAGTGGCTGGGTGAGTGACTGTATGGGTGTATTGAGTGTCTCAATGGATCTGTGACTGAGAGCATAAGTTTCTGAGTGGGTAAATGAATGGATGCATGCATGAGTGGCCGAGAGGGTCTGTGACTGGTAATATTGAGAAACAGAAGTGCTGCTGCCAGGTTTGGTTATGGAGTGCGGGCAATGCTGACAGAAACTGCCACTGACAAAGCAAATAGAATGGAAGTAGTTGAACGCCAAAGATCTATGCCTGAGGAGATAAATAAATCTCATCAACAACGTGTTGCTGGCAGTCAAGATGAATACTTCAATGTTATCTGTACAAGACGTCCATGACCACCTAGCTTTGTATGTCAAGATACCAGACAGCTGGAGGTGTAAGAACTATGCCTTTGAATTCCTTGAGGCCATCAAGAGCGTGAAACACTGTGAAGCTATGGCAGAACTTCGGCAAGCTTTGTATCACACATTGGTAATTGATAAGAGCACAGATATTTCTGTTACAAAAATGCTCATCCTGTACTTCAAGTTCCGACCTGTAACATCAACAGAGCACAAAACACAGTTTGGGGGCATAGTGATGCTGACTAGTTGTAATGCTGAGGCTATCACTACTGCTGTGAAAGACTTCTACACAGCCAATGAACTGGACCTTATGAAAATGGTCATGTTCACATCCGATGGTGCGTCTGTGATGCTGGGTAAGAATAATGGTGTTGCTACTCGCCTTAAACAATCCATTCCTCATCTAGTTGAGCAGCATTGTGTCGCCCATCGAGAAGATTTGGGAGTTGATGATGCCTGGAAGAGGGTTCCAATGATTAAATAGATGGAGACATTATTGAGGACTGTCTACACTGTGTTCTCCAGATCTCCTGCAAGGAAGTCCAAGCTGGATGAAATTGCATCGGTCACTGAATGTGAAGTGGTCTCTTTTCGACCACTGAATGAAGTCCGGTGGCTTTCAAGGCATTTTGCTGTTGGTGCACTAATTCATAATTACGAGGCTGTTCTTAAGTACTGTGAGCATGAGAAAGTTGAGGAGAATGATCCAGTTGCTAACTATTGTTACAAAAAGCTATCAAACTCCCACTACCATATTTCACTTACAGTACTTAATTACATTCTGGGCGAATTTGCATCTTTGTGCAAACTATTCCAAAAAAGTTCTTTGACTACTGTTGAAGCTGTACAGTATGCAAGAGCAAAGATTGGTCAAGTTAAGCAACAGTATTTGGGGGACACTGTCTTTTGGAGCAGCATTGTAAGAGATCTGATGGTGTTGTACAAGGAAAGGCAAGAGTTTGACAGTGGGCCTATTTTGTCTTTTGTTTCCCTTCTTTGTGAGCACATGCAAAAAAGGTTCCCTGAAGATGAGCTGAAAGAATGGGCAAGTTTTGAAATCCAGGCAATAGCAACACAATCACATTTTGATTTTGGGACTGAGAATATACAAAGACTTGTTGAAAAGTATAAAAATGTCTTGGTCCTGGGTGACTGTGAAACACCAGAAGATGTTGTTCGACAATACAGAGACAATAAATATGTGGTGGCAGAACATATAAAGGGTGGGTTATTTACCACATTTCAAGACATGGTGAATTTCACTGTACGCAATGCTGCTCAGTATAGTGTGGTGTCTCAACTTGTTGATGTCTGCGCAACGTTTCAAGCATCTATTGCAGATTGTGAATGAGGATTCAGCCTCATGAATACTATCAAGTGTAAATTGAGGAATAGACTAGAGCAGAAGCATTTGGATATGCTGATGAGGACAAAGGCCTACCTCCTGATTGGGAAAGTTGACCTAGATAGAGTTTATCAGCACTGGAAAAATGGCAAGGATCCCCGCGAGAAGCAACCCTGTCACCCATCTAGTGATGCCACTTGACGTGTCTGAACGGCCCTCTCTCTTATTGTGTATATGTGATATTGTATAGGCTCTCAACATTTCCCCACACAATGAACAGTGCTCCATTTAAGAATATTTATTAAAATCTTATGATGGTACCACCGTTGAAGTCTTGTGCTTTTCTAAACTTGAAGTGCACTTGCCTGTGTAACCAATTCATGTCATGTCATTGCGTGTTTATCCAATTTGCAAACTGCCCTTAAGACCCTTATTGTGGCGCTGTATGTGTGAAAATGCACCATCTTTTCACTTTTTAAAGTAAACGTTTTGAGTGACATTTGGCGCCGCACACACGCGCGGTCTGGTACCTGGCACACATAGCCATGGTTGCAGCGCACAGAGACCCTCCACTGCCGCACAAAGAGGAAAAAAATTAGAGGGAACATTGGTCCTGGGGTTATATGCTTCTACTTATAAACTTACAGATTGCATTACAACAAGTGGCATGCACTGGAGATTGATACATGTGATCTTCTATGCAAAATTACACATTAACACTAACAAACCAACGTCTCTGATACTTTGAGGATTGCATGAAAGTAGATAGACAGCACAATATCAAAAGCACAGTTGAGAGTGTATTGTGACAGTTATTGAAGTGTGACTTACCAGACTCCACTCCCCCAGGTATTCCTGTTATGCCCTCAGTATGCAGGATGGCCAAGACCCTCTCCTCCCAGGGAAAGAGTTGTAATGGTCCGCTGGGAGGGCCACTGCCAGCCCTCTGGGCCTCCAGGTGGTGCTTGGAGACCAGGGTACACACCTTCAACCTCCTCCTAATTTCCTGCTGTGTGCGCAAGGTGGTACCTACAGCATTCAGTCTGTTAGCCATCCTGCTCCACAATTCCATTTTCCTACTGAGAAGAGTATGTTGGACTTAGGCTCCAAAAATGAGTGGCTCTACTTTAATGATATCGGCCACTGTGACTGACAACTCAGCCTCTGTGTAACAGGGATTTTATAAAATAAAGCGGTTGACAAATGAAACAAGCATTGGCATAGCCAATAGGTCTCGCCTTTGGGACCTTATAAGTGCATAACTAAATACTTATAAGGTCCCAAAAGCGAGACCTATTGGCTATGCCAAGCGGCCGTGCGGCCGCGAAAGTGAAAGTGATCGCGATCACGCTCAAACATCAAAGCGGCCGTGCGGCCGCTAAAGTGAAAGTAATTACGGTAAAGCGCGGCGCGCGCGCCCGCGCACATGCACTGTAGCTCTAGGCTGGCCTGGTAGCACTTTTTGGAGCCCTGTCAATAAGTCTCGCCAGACCAGCGCATGTGCTGGGTCAGGCGAGACCTAAAAAACAAGGGATATTAGGGAATGGGCTGAAACAAAAAAGGTTCGGAGAGTGTTAAATGGGATAGGGAAAAAGGGCTGCCTTAGCTCCACAAAAAAGTGGTTTCTCTGTCTTGCTGTGCTGCAGTGACGAGGCAAATGATCATGGTCTGGGATGCGGTGTGTTTTACAGTGTGCATGACTTGTAATACAGCAGGTGGAAAAACGTGGGTGCTGCGGTCTTCTAGAGACCGCGACCACGGCGGTCGGACAGCCGAACTCGTACCAGGCCCTTAGACTTGCCCTTAACTTGTGTTTTGGTACTATCCCCCTTCGTAGGAAGCCTGAGAGGAGCTACGTCCTCATTCTGGTGTCAGGAAACCTTGATTCTTTTTGACAGGTAAAGACAGCATTTTACGTTTTTTGCTTTTCCTCACAGGATGGGCCTATAAAGACCCATCCTGTTTCCGGTCCAGGGAAGACATGGCTTGGCAGTTTGGGCTGGGCTGGAATGTTCCCATGAGGCACAGGGTCAGACTGATTTGCATATGGCCATGTCTGAACTGGGGTGGCCGAGTGAGCTAAAGAATGAGGATGGATTAAACCCAGATCAGTTGACTGGGGGTGAGTACTTGCAATGTTCAACACTCCATCCATCATCCCCTTTGGTTTTGCTTTGTTCACCCTAAGTTGGCAGGATATGCCCAGACGTGGGTCCCTTGCTCACTTTGCCACTGGATTCAAGCTAGCCTGGCTGATGACGGATGATTAGCCAGAAACCGATCCCAGGATGCTTTTTTTCTGGTCCAGGGAAGACATGGCTTGGCAGTTCGGGCTGGACTGTTCCCATGAGGCACAGGATCAGACTGATTTGCATATGGCCATGTCTAAACTGGGGTGGCCGAGTGAGCTAAAGAATGATGATGGATTAAACCCAGATCAGTTGACGGGGGGTGAGTGCTTGCAATGTTCAACACTCCGTCCATCATCCCCTTTGGTTTTGCTTTGTTCGCCCTAAGCTGGCAGGGTATGCCCAGACGTGGGTCCCTTGCTCACTTTTCCACTGGATTCAAGCTAGCCTGGCTGATGACGGCTGATTAGCCAGAAACCGGTCCCGGGATGCTTGTTTCCGGTCCAGGAAAGACATGGCTTGGCAGTTCGGGCTGGACTGTTCCCATGAGGCACAGGGTCAGACTGATTTGCATATGGCCATGTCTGAACTGGGGTGGCCGAGTGAGCTAAAGAATGATGATGGATTAAACCCAGATCAGATGACTGGGGGTGAGTGCTTGCAATGTTCAACACTCCGTCCATCATCCCCTTTGGTTTTGCTTTGTTCGCCCTATAAAGTCTTGGACATCATGTCCTCATAGAATTTTCAATATATTTTTACATCTGTTCCATAGAGGCCGCAACATCCTGTGCAACTGAAAAATGAATAAAATCATTCAAGTCATTTTTAAATGCTTCCCCATCATCATTTTCCTCATTGAGCAGAGTGGAGCTGTCTATTTCCATTTTCTTGAAAAAGAATAAAATAATACAAGCAGAAAACGGCATTTAAGGCAACACCAGTGAGGGCGGAGAAAAGAGCCTAACCTCCTTCACGCCCCTCACCCCAGGGCAAGTACTTGCCAAGCAGTTTATAGAAAGATCTGGGGAAAGGTTGAGAAATAGGCCTCACCTCTCCGGTGACACTGTGTTGGCAGGATAATGAACAAAGTCAAAGGAAGGAGCAGGAAGCAAAGCGCGGTTGTCTGAACTGACCGCTTGTATTGCGGAGTCTCAGAAATTAAACAACTCAGTCACAGCACCAAAGCAAGGGTCCAAATATAGTGGACGATGGAGTCAGTGTGAAGAGAAGCACAGCACCGAGCGTGTGGTGAAGGGAACAGAAACAAAAAGCGCAAGGTGCTCAACAGTACGGCACAGCACCAACAATGCAAACAATAAAACAAGCAGGCATATCAGTAATAAAATAGTGTTAAAACTATAATAACCATAATATTGAGGAAGGTACTTATCTTGACTGCGAGCAGCAAGAAAAGAGAGCTGTTCACAGTCAAGCAATGCATTATAGATATTACTGTGATACTATTAGTTATGGTGATCATCACATTTTTTATTCCCATTGGTTAGCCTGTTGCTAAGCCTTTTGGGCTTTGTAGTCTCAACGTTTTTTGACTACTGCAATAAAAAATATAAAGCGAGATCAGATAGCATAAAAGGAGCCTCCGGTCTTGACATCAAGTTGTCTTTGGATAAGGATGTGGTCTTTCTTGTTTGAAATAAATTATCATCAAATAACTGAGTAGGTGAAGGAAGCAGTTTCATTTTTAATTCTCATTAAGTAAGCCATAATCCTGTCTTCTATGCAAAAAGCAATTGCTGCTTCTTTTCTCTTGTGCACATGCACATTTGTGATTCTAGTCCAATGTAAACAGCAGTTCTAAGATGAATATTCCTCAGATGTTGCGACCCCAATTGAGCAAGGAGGGAAATTACTCATGAAGCACTGGAATAATCATGAAAATGAACACCAACTCAGAGCATGTTCCTACTGCAAATGGTCTTTAGCCGATCAAGTTCTGACAAACAGTGCTGCGACTGCTGTGATATGTGTAATTAGGTGCACCCTGCGGTATATTATGAGGATATTGCATGTCACTGAGGAGTTCTGTATAGAATAACGAGGCTGAAAGCTAATTGCCTTCATGAGATCACAGAACTCCAAGATGGCTGGCAATATCCTTTCATTATACGCCAGAGGGTATTTTATTCTCTATTACATATTGTCATACCATCACCTTTCCCACAAACCGCTTAAATCCCTGGTGTAGTCTCTTTTTCATGTTCATTGCAGACTAGACAAATAAAAGCAGAATCACTACTGTGAAATTAATTACTCCAAAAATCAGTAAGTAATTTTTGCAAAAGTAAATTAGAAATTAGAAATAGTTTAATGTAAGTCAGGTTAAAACTGCTGTCGCTTAGATTGTGAAGAAAAATGCAGAGATTCTATCTCACCTGCAATGACTATGGAGTGGAAAGAAATTAACACTTTTCCATAAATATTTCCTTTCTGCTGATTACTTTTACTTTTTAGAAAAATATATCAGAAGAAGGAAAAGTTAGTTGCCAGTTTAAACTGCAGCTGCAATAATATACCATGAACTGCCTTTCTGGCTGCTGGCAGAAGGCATTGAAACGTTAGAATTCTTCAACTGTAATAAACTATTACAGTCAAGTATCTATAGTCATTTCTAGAAAAGTCACAAGTCACCGGTAATGAAGAAATTAGAGACAGGCTTTTATACAGTGATTGCAGGCTTCCATGTATCATATAGTTATTATTAGAGAATTTCCTGAAGTTCCAGTCATAGTTCCCCTCCAGATGTGACCTGGAAGAGGAAAAAAGTACATCAGTAAAGTAGAGAAAGTACAAAGGGCCCACTGAGACAGAGAAAAGACAGACACAAAAGGACTTCCATTTCCTATCCCCATGAATGAACCTAGAAGCAGAAAGGGAAGAAGAGGAACAGGAAGGGGTGTGGGCAGAGAGGGGAAGGAGAGAGAAAAGCACAGACTCCAAAAAGAGGGGGCCATTAGATAAAGAAGATGGGACAGAACCTGAAGATGGAACCCCTTTTGGAGCCGGCTGGACGAACGGAGGCTGTGTACAGATCCTTTATGCCTTCTGACAGCGGTCCAGACTGGAGAGGTGCCCGGCCTCACAAAGCTCCCAAAGGAGCGTGGCTTACTCAAGTGGCTGTCCGTTACATGTTTGGCGGTGGTGGGGAGGGATCAAGAGGTAGGGAGGACATTTGAAACCTGGCAAAAAATGCCCCACTTGCAAGGGATAAATTACCCAAGGATGGTGAGTGTTTGTTTTATATTGTGTTGGTTTGCTTCTCGGGACTCTGAAACTTCCTTGAGGATAAAAGGGAATGGTAAGGAAAGCAAAGAGAACGACTTATAGTTGCCCCAAAAAGTGATTTTTTTCCTTTCCTTAGATAAATATTTGTTAGATTTTGTGTTTAAATTTTTTAATTTCCCACTATTTAAAATAGGTTTTCAGTTTGGTGACCAGGATAAATAAATAAAGAGAGACAGGACCTAGCTTAATAAAATGAAAGAACCATAGGAAAAGGAACAAAGACAATATTACAAGGAATCTATACGAGACCATCTTACAAACCATAACCAGTTGAGACCAGCTGATGTCATCAATCGGTCAACGAATCTACTGAGGCAAGGGGTTATCAAGAAAGAGCAATAAACTAAGCAGCAACATTTCTGAGAGAAAATCAGAAGGAAGTTGTGATAGAGAGGCCAGTGAGAGACTAAGAAAGAACTAGATACAGTCATTAAAGTATCATTGCGGTTCTCCGGTCTGACAACACTCACAACTGTGGACAAAAAACAACCAGGAAATTGTCATACCTATGGGACAAATATCATAGACTATGTCTACCTAACTGGTGTTTTACTATCTTCACGAAACCGGAAATAAAAGAGAGACAAAGCCCAAGTCACAATTGAATCAGTTTTTTTCTTAAAGTGCTAAAACCATAACAACACCTACATAAGGACTCTTTCTCTCTCTCAAGGTCTCAATCTATCTCTCTTCTGAAACCCCAGCTGTGCCTGCTTCAAATACCCTCGGGGAGCTACAGAAAGTAACATAGGAACCAGCAGCAGCCATTGCCTTTGAAAACCGGCCTCCAGTAGCTCCATCTCTCTGGTAAAATGTCAGCCAGGACACATGGCCACTTCCATTCATGAGGCACCAGAGGTGAGTAATAGCCCTGACATGTGCTGTTTCACCATGACCATGTAATACATGTGGAACTCACCACATGTACTGTGAACAAACTGTTCTGAACTATGTTAAAGTGGGGCAAAATCTTGGTGGCTTATGTGAAGTCTGAAGAAGTAGATGTTATTCGATCACATTGTCTCCAATTTCATTACTTATGTTTGATTAGTTCAGATCCTTAATAGACAGAGCGATTACATCACTTGTTCTGACACTTTGGATACAACACCCGCAGTTGGTATCACCATGATAACATCTGAGTGTGCCATATATTTTAGCATCCCAATAACGGTCTTGGTGCATGAATCAACTGCCATTTTAAGGTAACATCTGGAAGCTGATGATGCTAAATTTGTCTTAAAGCTCCTGCTGAATGTAAATCATACCAGAATGGCATAGCTATAATGCCAGACCCTCCCTGTCATTTACATTAATTCTAAAGTTGGTTTTATTCTTTATGTGACTTACCCTCCCATCTCTGACCATGACATAGTTTTTAATGGCATGTTCTGTAACTTCAGTACGCATATATGGCACACAATGAGCTACAAATTGATTACCATGGTCATTCATTCTTACATAGAGTAAAGCAATCATCCATGTACCAGTACCTATAGGATTCATCATTTTCCAAGCTTTAACAAGGCAAGCCAAACAGAACCTTAGAAATTTACTGAAAAAATCAAAGGTTAAAGGAACATTACAGTTAAATGAAATTGTCAGTTAAAACATACTGTTTTAAATTAACAAAACAACTGAAATTCCCCACTCATAGTTATCTCAAGTAACTATAACTCGAGCCCTTGCCATGGACCACTCACTACCTCCCATATTACATCACTCGTGACAGGTTCAATGACATTATTGATAACATGACTGCAATATCATAGGCAACGGGTCACCCACCTATTGTAAAAAGAGGTTCTGGAGCTGGGGTCCCCATTGCCTGAGAAGGCTCAGGGAGGTGGCCAAGAACATCCTCTCCCCTTTTATGAAATATTAAATACGGCCCGGGAAATGCGGTCAATGGGGACCACGAAGGCTTGGGGAGGGGGCCCTATGGTCTCCCTCCCCCTGAGGTACATGGAGGAGGTGGGATTAGGCCCCACTGTCGCATATAATGACAGCACCTTTTATGATTTATGGACTACTTGGTATGATTCCTGAGAGGGTCAGGAGTGTTCTGTTCTGGGTGTATAACCACATTTTCCTCTCTGAGTGAGTATGAGGGCAAGTGAGACACTATAGCTACTCGATCCCCAGGCACATGGGTACTCAGCTGGTAGGATGACTCAGTCCCTGCCCACTAAGATTCCATGATCCCAAGCTTGTTTCTGTGACTCTGCAGAATCCCTGCAACGGGATAACCCAGAGACCGTATGCAGCATGGGTCTGAGGCCCTGTGGCTCACCTCTTGCCAAAGGCTGTGCGCAGTGTGGGGTTGGCCGCCTCTGGGTGGGTTTGTTCAAACCCTGCTGCGCACGGCCAAAGGCAGTGCTCGGCAGGGGGTTGGCTTAACGTATGGTAATAAAATATTATAATACATCACTTTGGTTAAAAAAAATCAAAGGTTAAAACAACATTGAAGTTAGGTGAAATCTTTAGTAACAACATAACTTTTTAAACTCTAAAAACCACAGAATTTCACCAGTTATAATTTGAGTTATTTCAAATAACTATAACTTGCACCTTCGCCATGCACTTCTAATTACACCACATATTACAGCACTCATGACAGCTTCTATGACATCATTGATAATATCACTGCAAAATGTCCAATTAAATTATTGGTGAGAAAACTTTGCATGGTGGGGCGCGAGTTATAGTTATAGTAGGGCATGCATTATAGTTAATTGTGGCATATATATATATATATATATATATATATAGGTTGAGGCACGGGCTGAGGAAAAGGTTAGACGATCGTCGAAAGGTTGAGAGATCTTATCAAGGATCAGTAGACTGAGGACTGATAAAGAATACACTCTGACTATGAAGATATACTTTAGCTGTGCAACAAGTATACATGAATAATTAAGGAACCTATACTTGGGAAACGGAGACTCTACTAATGGGAGAACCTTTTCCAAAATACAAGGCAAGAAGTGAGATTAGCTACTTAACTGAGCCCTGAAGAAGCGCAGTGTGCGCGAAACACGTGTTGGCTTTACTGTGATACTTGTATGTAAATCTGAACATAAAGGAAAAAGAAGGCATCACTGTGATTCTTATATGTACATTTCTACAAAGAAAATAAGAATAAACATCAGAAGATGAATACATAAGAAGACTCATATATTGTTTCTTTGCTTGTAATATGAAACGATCTCAGATTTGTTTGTGTTGAATATATAATTGCACTGGTGGGGACCAGTGTCTGAGATTGGTGGCGCCGGGCAATGTTACCTGTAACCCAAGTTGTACTAGAATATATTTATATATATAAAAACACGAAGGAGAGTGATTTCAAAGCTGCTGCACAAAAACCTATGGCTAGATTCAAGGCGAGGGGATGTGGCATATATATATATAAAAGGCCTTAAATTGTAAAACTGAATATGTGTCCTTGCAGACTGAGATATATCGGCAGTACCATCTTGCAAGGACATAAGCGAATACTCCAACACATACGGGCCATCAAAAATCATGACCAGGCCTATCCTGTGGCCCATCATTTTCATGAGCAACATGATGGTGATCCAAAGGGTCTTAAATATTTCCTATTGGATTCAGTCCCCAAAAACAAGCGAAGGGGTAACAGGGAAAGGACCCTATGTGTCTTGGAAATTAATTATATTCTAAATCTAGATACCAAACAACCCAACGGGTTAAACAGCTCTGATGAATTACATGCCAGTTTGTAACAATAAATATGGTCCATCAGCATAAGTACCAAATGAGCAATAAGAAGGACTTTTAGAAGTACATCTTGTAATGTTCAAAGTAAAATCATAATAATAAACACAAGTGAGAAACTGCGATAGTCGCAAGAAATAGCCTCTGCAACAAATATATTGGCAATTCAAACCAATTTAAAGTTACCATTAATTTTAAGACCAATCGACCTACCGAATTCTCCCTTTCCAAGTGAATTGTTTTGAATCACTTTTTTTCTGATTAATTTTAGGCACTTAGCACCTTTTTTTACAAGCACTTTATTTTTGCACATTAATGGGCGATGAGTACACAACATATACAACAAAAAATATTTAAAAAATCTTTTAGCAAGTGAAGACACAAGACTTCATTTTGAGTTCAGTTCCAGAAATAGTTGGTTAGATTACCAACTTATTGAATAAACAATATCCTTCAATGTACCAGTATTGGTAATCTGATATATGTAAATGATTAAAACCCAATAATTTAAACGGATCAGCCTATACTCTACATAAACACTATTATAGTAAGCAAAAGAGCATTTGGGCAGATGAATTGGTTTTGGATTTATCCTATTATATAAATTTCGTGCATTTATTTATTACATTTTATTAAATGATGCAATGTATTTAATCAACATATGATATTGTTTTTACTACTTTTATGGTTGTATTTTAAACAGGAATTGTGTAGTATTTGTATATATTTATTTATTTATTTATTTATTTAATTGCAAATTTGCACACAATGACTTGCACCTTATAAGTATCCACAGAATATATTTTGAAACTGAGTTTAAATTATTTAAATTTTGACGACAACAAATACCAGTTCTATGTTGATGTCTTCTACTTGCTTTTAAATGTTGGTATGAACACCTTAAAGAAATCAAATCAGGTGGTGTTTGCACACGAAACACAACCACAACAAATAAAGTTAATGAATTATCTCACGACAAAAAGTACTGGGAGGAAAAAAAAGAGAAAAAAATGATGGAGGAAAAAACAAGCTTTAAAAAAAAGTTTATTACCTATAAAAAGCATTCCCATTGGTAAATGCGCGTCATGTGATCAAGTCCCCAGGGAGGGACGAAACGCGTAATGGCTGCCGTTCCTGTTTGTGTAACCATGAAATAAACTGAGCGGTATTTCAAAAGGATTTTTGTGGTCCGTGCTCTTTGTATCCAGCATCCAGTATCCAAAAGGAAGGAAATGTGGTGAAAGAGTATTGAAGCGATATATATTACCTACTGGCGGTCGCCAGTAGGTAGTTATAGTTAGGACCCTGTTTCCATAGGAAAACCGCATCATTCTATTTGGAATAACTTTGGCGCCGGTCGACGAATCCTCGCGAAATTTTCAAAACTAATGGGGCGCTACGCTCCGCTCCTACCCTGAAAGTCTCGGGGGGATTAGTCAAGCGGGGGCTGAGAAAAAAGGGGGGTCCCAAAACGCGTTTTTCCCATGCATTTTTCCATAGGACCTTTAGACACAGCTACAGCCCGAACGGCTGAACAGAGTTACTTGAAATTTGGCAGAGAGGTAGTCTACAGGTCAAGGAAGTGCCTTTTGTAGGTCTGGTGTAAATCTGTTCAGTAGTTCCTGAGAAAATAGCATTTAAATCAATATATATATCTGTGGCAGCTTAAGGTCCGCTTACCGTGCGCTTACGGTAAGCTTACCGTACGCGTACGGTGCCGTGCGCGAGCGCGATTCTGATTGGCTGTTAGATCTTAGTAAACATTCGAATCGGTCGAAACCAGGAAGCGGCGGCTGCCATTTTCTCTCTCGCACTCTGAGGGGGGGAGGAAACCGGAACATTTAATAGTTTACCTTTCACAACGAAGCGCATAATATGTCCTCCGTGTGTGGACGGTGCGCGAAGCGCATCGTGTGTACATGGCCCATCCAGCGTAACGTGGGCACGCGGTGCGCGTAGCGCACCGCGTGCCCACCGTGCGTGCACGGCACTAACTGCGTAAAGTGGGCGCGCAGCGCACCGCGTGCTCACTGTGCGCGCACGGTGCGCGAAGCGCACCGTGCGCGCACGGAACGAACTGCGTTAAGTGGGCGCGCACGCCACGAACGGCGTAAAGTAACTTAGCATTTAAAAAACCGTACAAATTCACTGAAAATACCATAGGTTTCACACACGTTATAGTTAGGAATTAGCATTTAAAAAACCTTGCAAATTCACTGAAAAAACCATAGGTTTCACACATGTTATAGTTAGCTGGACATTTTACTCATAAAAAACCAATGAAATTCCCCCGTTATAGTTAGTGCAGGCAACTATAACTCACGCGACCGCAATCCTCTGCTGATGCTAATACTGTATTTAGACACTTATTTGCCCATGTCTTCTTCCATTAAATTTTAGCTATACATATATTTCAAATATTTTTTTTTCATAAAGACACATATGTCATCAGCAGAGGATTGCGGTCGCGTGAGTTATAGTTGCCTGCACTAACTATAACGGGGGAATTTCATTGGTTTTTTATGAGTAAAATGTCCAGCTAACTATAACATGTGTGAAACCTATGGTTTTTTCAGTGAATATATATATATATATATTATCTACTGGCGGTCGCCAGTAGATAGTTATAGTTAGGACCGTGTTTCCATAGGAAATCTCAAAATTCTATTTTGAATAACTTTGGCGCCGGTTGACGAATCCTCGCGAAATTTTCAAAACTAATGGGGCGCTCCGCTCAGCTCCTACCCTGAAAGTCTCGGGGGGATTCGTCAAGCGGGGGCCGAGAAAAAAGGGGTCCCAAAACACGTTTTCCCCATGCATTTTCCCATAGGACCTTTAGTCGAAGGTACAGCCCGAACGGCTGAACAGAATTACTTGAAATTTGGCAAAGAGGTAGTCCTCAGGTCAGGGATGTGCCTTTTGTATATATGGAGTCAATCCGTTCAGTAGTTCCTGAGAAAATCAAAAGTAAAATCATATATATATCTGGGCGGAGCCTAAACACACATCTCATTGTGAGATCTGATTGGCTGTCAGCACTTCATCCAAGAAGTGTTGGCAGCCATCTTAGGACCAATATACATGATAGCACCTCATTAAAAAGCATTGCAGTTAATAGAAGGTTTTAAGACTTTAGTTACATTATAAATCATTTGTTGATGGTACCATACTCATATTAGGAATTGTGGTATGTTCTAAGGTGATTTTACCATGTGAAAAAGCCTTCTGCTGGGATATCATGAATCATGTTTGAGAGAAAACTATTTTCACATGCTTTTCCCACAGAGGTTTGGAAGGTGATCTATAAGCTAAACTGAGAGCATATTTTCTGTAAATTCACATTATCTTTCTCAGTCATGTGAGAATGAAGTCTGACATTCTCAGTAAAACATGTACATCCAACAAGGGCAGAGACTGTCAGTTGATTCCTTTGTGTTCTACTGCAGCTTCCCAGAGTGTTCCAAAGAACAACTAGAGCGCTAACAGTCTTACTTATGACAAAGTTATGGCACACCTGAAGCCATCTTGATTGGAATAAAGTGGTAACATTTAAAACATTTAATTTAAAAAGGAACAAAATGAGAGGGTTCATTTTGCCATAGAATGTATGATTAGTGCTGCAGAAAGAAAAATTAGGGCACATTTTGAGTGACTTCTCAAATCCTCTTCTATTTCATTAAAGAATTCTGACATGCAGACTGAAACATGCACTTTCAATACCAGCAGCAGACTTCCCTGGGGAGCAGTAGCTTTACTACAGTGATCTAATGAGCAACTAGAGTACTACATTTCTGAATTTATGGCAAATGTGTGACACATCTGAATGAATTCTTCATTGAATCAAAGTAAAAAACTGACAGTATGCCTACTGAGGAGACTGCAGTAAATGAGGAAATTAGGAATCTTCATAACAAGGTTCCCAAGATGGCCACCAGAGACAAAAGAGCCCAAATGTAGCACAAATATCACCGAGATGTAGCCCAAGTATAGCCCAATGACAGAAATCCCAGAGTGTTTTAAAGAACAACTAGAGCGCTAACAGTCTTACTTATGACAAAGGTATGGCACACCTGAAGCCATCTTGATTGGAATAAAGTGGTAACATTTAAAACATTTAATTTGCAAAGGAACAAAATGAGGGGGTTCATTTTGCCAAAGAAATTATGATTAGTGCTGCAGAAAGAAAACTTAGGGCACATTTTGACTTCTCAAATCCTCTTCTATTTCATTTAAAAGTTCTGACATGCAGACTGAAACATGCACTTTCAATACCAGCAGCAGACTTCCCTGGTGAGCAGTAGCTTTGCTACAGTGATCTAATGAGGAACTAGAGTGCTACCATTCAGAATTTATGGCAAATGTGTCACATCTGAATGCCTTCTTGATGGAACCAAAGTAAACAAGCATTGAAAATGCAATAGGTCTCGCCCTCGTTTAAGTTAAAGCAATTCTGTTTATAATTAGGTGGCTTTTTAGCTTTGCTTTTATTAGTGTTTTTCAAAATTTCATATACATACCATGCATATGTATGCATATATGTATATGTTTGCATGAATTTATATTTATATAGATATGCAGATTATATTTATATGTTTATTCACTGAAAAAACCATGGGTTTCACACACGTTATAGTTAGGAATTAGCATTTAAAAAACCATAGAAATTCAATGAAAAAACCAAAGGTTTCACACATGTTTCACACACTCATGACATCAGTGATGTCATGAGTGATGTCACTGACCATGTCATGAGTGATGTAATATGTGACGTCATCAGTAGTGCATTGCGGGCGCGCGAGTTATAGTTAGCTGAACTAACTATAACGGGGGAATTTCATTGGTTTTTTACGAGTGAAATGTCCAGCTAACTATAACATGTGTGAAACCTTTGGTTTTTTCATTGAATTTCTATATTTTTTTAAATGCTAATTCCTAACTATAACGTGTGTGAAACCCATGGTTTTTTCAGTGAATTTCAAAGGTTTTTTAAATGCTAATTCCTAACTATAACGTGTGTGAAACCCATGGTTTTTTCAGTGAATTTGCAAGGTTTTTTAAATGCTAATTGTTTTTTTTTCTTCTATTTTTTTTTACATATTTTTATTTTAATTTTCTATCCTTTTTTAAAGACTATGGTTAAATTTTTAAAATTCTATAATATGTTTTTTTAAATATATTTTATAAAATAAACAGGTAAAATTTATTAGCAATACATTTTTTCCTTTTTTTAAATTTTTTTTTTTAGTACGCGTACCGTAAGCTTACGGTAAGCGTACGGTTTACGCAATGTCCGTAATTTATCTACGCTGTTTGCGTATAGTTACGCAATTTGCGTAGCCGCGCGTACTCCGCGTGGGACACGTACGCGTGTATGCTACACGCGCACGTTACGCGGAAGTGTCGGGGAGTGACTGTTATGCGCATGCGCGCAAGCACGTGTCTTTTTTATGCGCATGCGTACTTTTGCCGTAAGCGTACCGTAAGCGTACGGTAGGTCATGTGATCATGAAACACAACTTTTGATTGGTTGAAACTACTTTCAGTTCTAGAACTCTCCTACACCACACCCATTCCCCTCATTTCTGCTTGTGATCCCATAGGAGAAGGAGCTGGGTTGTCATTGTGATACGATGTCAGAACAGCAGAGCTCTTCTGAGAGTGAGGCTAGCAGCACTACCTTGAGGCAGAGAGCGAGGAAACAAAAGACCTCTTACGTATGGGAGTATTTTACTTTTCCAGAAGGCCAGCAAAAGGTAAATGCACCCTTAGTGACTTGCAAGCTGTGTAAGCGTGTACTTTCAAGAGGTAATCCTGACAGGAAGTATTCCTTTGGGAATCACACCATGATGAGACACCTTAAGGATGTACACAGAAGGACACATGCTCGACTTACTGAAGGTAACCCTTCAGTAAATCAACCAAGCACATCCACAGCAGCTCAGCCTGGACCATCATCTGCAGAGCCGAGTCCTTCTTCTGCAGGTCAGGTGAGCCCTTCATCTGTGGGGGGAGCATCTCCTTTTTCTGGTCCTCTGGAAATTAACCCTCGGTTTGCGAGGGTTGAAGTACGGTGCGCCCATTGTCACGATCTAATTACTTATAGGGAGACCAGTGTTTCCCTAGTGAACAGTAAAATAGATCAGCACACTTGTCGTACCGTCTAATATTCCCAATCTTTCTTTCCTCTGTCCTTGCATGAACACAACGGCTCTTTTAAGAGCCAACCTTACCTTTCATCTATTTTTTATATATTTTTTTTAAAACTTTTTTTTTTTTTTTTTTACCGTACGCGTACGGTACGCGTAATTTTTTTTTTTTTTTTTTTAAAACACTAAAAATCAATTATCACATTACAAGGTCCTTGAGAGACTACAATTAAAAACTGCAAATGTGATTGTAGAGAAGTGGAAAAAAGGGACCATGACATTATTGACTTACCATACCCACTCAAAAAAAGATTTATTCATTTAATTTATTTTTAATTGCTTTTAAAATGGTTATAGTTTTCGAAAATTTTCTATCTCATTCTGAAAAAAAGAAAAAAGTATTAATATTTAATAAAACATTTAATAATACAGTACACATATTTACATATTTTTCAAAAAATATTTTTGCCTTTTTTTTGCTGTTTTCAGAAAATATTGCATTTCACTATAAATTGTGAAAGCAATTGCATTCATCATTTAACAGCAGGCAAAAAAAATTAACATTCTCAAAGATTGTTTTTAAAAAAGCCCAGAATCTCTTTTTTCATAAACATAACTTTAAAGAAATGCATAATATTCTAAAAAAATATCATCTAATATCTATACTTATTTCTTTAAAATACCGTCTGATATTTTTGTTTCAGAAGTATAATCACAATAATATATGTCAAATAACTCCACAATACATCTGGTTCCATTTCCTTTAGGCCAAATAGTAATTTTAAAATTCTTTTTTTGTTTAATTTCCAATGGTAATCCAATAAAAAACAAAAGTTTAAATTGTACAGATGTCACCGTTTCTCTGTAACATTTTGGTTTCCGAAAGATTAATTAATAATTAAATAAGTCCACAATAGAATTGTTTACTTTTCCGCATGGCCAAATAGTAATTTTAAAAATCTTTTTTGAAAAAATTTCCAATGGCAATCCAATAACATTCCAAAATTTAAATTGTGCAGATGTTACCGATTTTTTCAAAATGTTTGGTTTTCCAAAGTTTCCTTAAAAAATGGAAAAATTCCACATTACAATTGGTTACCTTTCCATTAGGCCAAATGATAATTTGTTAAATCTTTTTATTTGTAAATTCCAAATGGTAATCCAATAAAATGGTAAAATTGTTTTCTCCAGATGTTGTCAAATCTCTCTAAAATTTAGGTTTCAGGAAGATTAGATAGGAATTTGCTAAATCAAAAGGCAAACGTTGCTTAAAAATCAATTGGGAATCATTACACAGTGTCCAGCCTTTTTCACATTTAAGATAAACTGTGTAATGACCAGAAGTTACAGTAGGTCCATCATGGAAAATTATTGCAACTGTTACAAAAGTTTTTCCTGAAATTGATAATTGCTGTCCTGTAAACTTCTTTATTAAAGTATCCAATTTTGAACCATCAGCTCTACATCGTTGCATCATTAAAATTACATACTGTCTGTATTCCTTTAAAATTAATGTTGAAAACATGTCAGATTTACACTCACTGCATTGCATGCTATGATTAGCATCTTTAACTAATTTAGCAAAAGTGACTGTTTTACTCTCTGGCAATGTTAAATAAATAAACCTTTCAGAATCAACATTAGAGCCACATATATTATAACAGTTTTCACAACTATGTTCCCATTTATAAGAGAGACCAAATACATTTTCAATATTAACCCCTTCTTCTTCCAGTACCTGAAGAAAATAAATCAAGAATTCCTGTGCGTCTTGCTGTACATTTTGAGAAAACTGTGTTCGTCCTGAACATACATCTAAAACTTTTCTAATTTCAGTAGCACTTTCTATTTGAGTTTTATCATTACTCAGCTTTTCAAAAAGGAGACTCAGCACAGTACAGAATTTTTTTCCCTGATTTACTATTATCTGCTCTTGCAAACTTTCCAGATAAAATGCAACATTCAGCACTACATTAGCGTAGCAGTTGACACCAGAGCTATTTTCAAAATAACATCCTACAACCTGTTCTTCATTTTCCTTATTCTTTTTGCTTGCAATTACATCACTCCTCTTTTTTTTCCTCCTCTCTACATCTTCATTACAGATATTCTCATTTCTCCTTTTACGAGAAACTACACGTTTCTCCAACACAGGATACTGACCTAAATGAGGAGCATAGCTTCTTCTTAATCTATTATACTCCTTTACACAGTTTGTATCAGCACTAACTTTTGAATCATCAAAGTCTATCATTAATAAACCTGATAATGTTTTCACTCGTGACAAAGCAACATATGCCATACCTTCTTTGAACACAGTTGAACCAATGTTCACAAATGCACAATCTACAGTCAATCCTTGAGACTTGTGAATAGTTACAGCATATGCTAGAGAAAACGGAAACTGCTTCCTACGTACATATAAGTCTTTCACAAGCATGAAACGAACTGTACAACGACAAATATCTTTAACTTCTTCTATCTGATCAAATTTTATTTTTAAACATTCAATTCCATCTTTTTTCTGATAATTAATAAAACCCACAACTCTTCCCATAGCTCCATTAACTAAACCTTTTTCAACATCCAAATTTCTCTTTAAAAATACTCTACAGTTCATGCAAACATATAGATTTTTTTCTAATCCAGCTGTTTTGGAAATCTTCTTCTCTAGTGAATCCAATTTATTTTTCAGTGTGCCTGTTAATGTGACAGTAATTCTTCCATCCTCAATTTTGTCCACTGCTTCCAATTTCCTGATATCTTCCTTTTCCAATTTCAAAAGCTCCTCATTGAATATTGAGCATTCACGTAGAGTTGGCATTAAGCAGATGACACTTTTGTTTTCTGCAATGTTCTTGTATATCTTCTCTGCAACTATTTCTTCCTTTGGAAATAAATTATGTAGCAGCCGAGTCTGTAATGCTTTTTTGCCAGCTTCTGTGAGTAGTCCAATCCTGATATCTTTCAGAATACTTCCATATTCTTCATCGTTTGCTTGCCTCATATTAGTTGTAAGTTCCTTGTACTCAAAGAAGGACCAAATATTTGTATTACCGATGCTTCCCAATGACTTCTTCGTGTCTTCATGTGTCACAGTATTAAACACTGGTTGTCCTTTAACTGGAGTAAGTTGCAAAAGATCTCCAAAAACTATGACGTGTTTTCCTCCAAATAACACGTCATAGTCTGACTTCAGAATTTGCTGCATTCTTAAATGCACAAAGGCAAGCATTAAGTTCGATACCATGCTCACCTCATCAATAATGAGAACTTGCATCTTCTTCAATACTCTTGAAACTTCCAAGCATGCTTCTCCAGTTAGCTTGTTGTATTGTATTTTGTTCTCATGCTCCACTGGTAACATTAGCAAACGATGTAAAGTGATTCCTTTTATGTTATATGCTGCTAACCCAGTTGGAGCAGTAACCACACAAGACAAAGTAGAATCCGTTTTTTGCTGTAGGTAGCTTCTGATGACTTTTATTAGGAAACTTTTTCCAGTTCCAGCTTGTCCGCTTACATACATCCTGATTGGATGAAATGATGTGCATGAGCACTCTTTTTTTTCATGTAGAAATCCGTGATCAATTTTGTTTCTGATCTCTTCATAAATTTGTTGCTGCTCTTGATTCAGTTGTCTTTCCAAATTTTGTAAGTCTATAAATTCTTCTTGAGCTTGATTCATAGCTGTTTCCACTTCATTCATGGCTATTGATGCTTCATTTTCAACGATTGGTTGTCCTAGGGGATCTTGACTGAGTGTTCCTGAACTTTGGCTGTCCTGAGAACTGTCTCTAGCTATGTCTGCTGCAATTGTAGTTTCCTGTTCAATTTCTTCATTTAACATTTGCAGATACGTTGTGAATGTTCTGCATTGTATGCTGTCTTTGCAAGCATTAAATGAATCTTCATAGCTTTGAAATTCTCCCAGTAGTTCATCCTCTGTACGCCATGGTTTAAACAGCTGTAAAGGAGCCAAGTAGTAAAATTCCTTTTTGTCAGTAGTGTCGCAACTCAGCTTCCGGTGATTTATCAAACTTCCTTTTGTTTGCTTCACCAAACATCCTTCCTCACCAATGACTTTATATTTTCCATTGTTGATGTCTTCTGCGGCTTTCCGTGAATAAATGTAGTTCTGCAGCACTTCAAAGAGACACATGTTCTCCAGATGATGACTTCTCTTTGGGTAATATGTATCCAACATGTTTGATTTCAAAATATCTGTACTTTCTGGGTCATTCTCGGCCAAATATTCAATTTCTCCAACAGATTTCAGTACCCGATTTCTCATTGCTGCAAGGCCTAAACTTGCCCAAATTATTCTTCTTGATTTCGAGTAGAGACTTGCAGAAGATAACCTATCTGAACATTCGTAGGATCCAATTTCTCGATGAGATAACATCTTCAAACTGAAACTGTACAGCTTCTTACTGACAGTTTTCTAGTGAGAAATCTCTTCCCACATTTCCTTCAATTCTGTTTTTTCTGATTTCGTAATGTAAGACGTTACATATCGAGCAACAGCAATGGAATTGTCAGCTACATACTGTATATCCATGTTAGCGTTCCACATGGATAAAATCACTGGGTTGTAGTCATTTATATTTTTTGATTCTTCTTTTCTTTTAAGGTTGTAGGTATTCTTAGGTGATTTTCTTGTGATAGTATGTCTCACAGCTGACATAAAACTGTTAACTCTTCCATTTGAAAGAACAGGTCTAGGAAATCCAAATCGACATTTAGTGTAGTATTTATCTTTGCTCTTGTATTTCCGTCGACAGTATTTTCCACACCGATGACTTTGGAAACGTAAAACTTGCTCCTTTAACTTTTTCTCTTCTGTGCTTTTTGGTATAGCACATGTTGCATATTCTTCAATGTAAGATAACACTGCTTCATCAGTATCTGTTCCAAACTTTGGGGCATCCTTGATCCACAACAGCATATGAATATGAGGAGCACCTCTTGCCTGGTACTCTTTTCTCCAAAAGAAATCCACTACTTCTCCTAGAGGTGGATTTTTTTTATTGCAGATGAAGGACATCATAGCCTCAAATCTATGATTGAAATATCTGCAAACATTAACCGGATCCAATGAGCACAGTTCTCCTGCTGTCTTGTATTCGATGTTTTTAATGTTTGAATTTGCCTCTCGTAGAAAATCCAGTAAATCATCCCAAGCGTACTCGGCACAGCTTAGGGTAAGGAACCATGTTGGAGTTCCTAAATTCCGTAACATGCATTTTAATTCACCATGGCGTCGGTACCAATATTCATTTGTCCCACGCTGACAAGCCATCAGATTGATCAGTTGTGTTTCCAAATGATCATCTCGGTGCTGCACTTTCTCCATAAAATCCTTAGCAGACACATTTTGTAAATGTACTCCACTTTTTAAAATGTGATTTACTGCATAAGACAGTGCAGACAAGTCGCTTTCAAATAAAAGATGGAACAAATAAGGAATACTTTGTCGAAATCTGGGATCTTCAGCATATAGTCTTGTAGTCCGATACTCAGAAGCTGGAATCTGTTCCGGACGTTCATCGTATCGTCCTCCTTTTCCTTTAGGAAACAGCTGGGGAAAACATCGAGCTTCCAAGCTCTCCTCCCATACACTCACGGGAGTTCCTTTTGCTTTCTTCATCTGAAATAGATCAATATTGTCTCCCATAACTTCTTTTGAATGAAGAGGATGTATGCTAAAATGTTCATAAATTTCTTCTTCCTTTGACTTGTCCACTTTTTCAATTTGTCCAGTTGGTGTTTCTGTGTCTTCTTGTAAATCTTCTTCTTATTCTTCTTCTATATAAATTGATTCATACCATTTGTTATTCCTTTTCAAATACAAATTTGCTCTTTGTACTTTCCGTACATCTACCAGCTCCTGCCAAATCTTCTTATTCTTTGTAGGTACACCATTAACCAGAATAATTAATGGTTCAGTTTCCAAAGTATCCGCATCAATAGTTTCCATACTTTTTTTCAAATCCAAGGGCAAATACACCACTCTACCTTTTAAACCTCTCAGTAAATCTGAAGGAGGTAATTTACCAGTTTTGGGCTCCATACGTACTATGGTCTGGAACGGATGAACACATTGAATGAGTATAGACTCATACGTATTTAATTCAGAAAGTTCAGCAGGAATAGCATCCAATTCTAAATTATTATGTACAGCTCTGGTCGGCATTCTATTTTCCTCTAACTTGTTGTAACAGTATTTACAAATACGCTGAACTTCACCCAATTCAAAACAATTTTCAAGAAATATATAGGTGGCAAAATCCTTCCACTTATAATTATCTTCATTTTCACTCTTTCTGTAGAGATCAACATACCTGGTTTGTTTTCTATAATGAGTTCTGCGGCAACAAATACAAGTAATATTTGGTCTTTCATTAGAGATTATTGCAAATTTTGTTATGTGATCATTAAGGGCCTCATGTAGGTAAATAAATTTTACCGTTTCTTAAATACCGAGCCGTACCGAATCGTTAAATGAGAATCGTTAAGTTATATGTAGGTAAAAATTCGGTAACAGTTACCGATTCGGTAACATTCGGTAATCACGAATCGGAATTCACCGAATCGGTAAATACCGAGGTAGTATTTACCAAATCGGTAAATACCGAGGTGGTATTTACCGAATCGGTAAATACCGAGGTGGTATTTAGCGATTCGGAAAATACCGAGGATACTACCACCTTCCCTTAACTAAGTAGCTAATATCATAATTATGTTATAATAGAAGGTCTCTTAGGCTTGAATAGGGGACCCCATACCTCAAAAATCAGCTCAGTGAAATCACATCACAGGAGCATCAGGAGCCGTCTCGCAGGAAGGCTCGTCTTCGGTCTGAATAATAAACATGATGTCTGTGATATGAAAAGCACCAACTGTCAGGTATTTGCAGCTGCGCGTGTGTCATGGCTAAATAGTGGGTCGAACAACCTAGAGTGGAAAACATGCATTGTGTAAAATTCCAGACTGTGTGTCACAGCATGTACAGACCAAGGTCGCTGCGCAGAGCTTGGGATGGGAACAACAGAATGCACTCGTCTGAAGGAAGTCTCGAGTCAGCAGTTTATTCAAGAAAGAACATGTAAACGCAGTGTCGTGTGCAAAGACAAAAAGATGGCTACATAACATTCAACGTGGTTATGCTAACTGAACAATGTATGTACGTATTCAGGGAGAATTCACTACACGCCCCCTTGAGCGAAGCAATATTTGATAGGCAAGAAAAGAGAGAACGCAGAGTTCAGTATCGTCAGAGCAGAACAAGGCGTAACCAATGCAGCGCCAAAGTCCTAAAGTCCAATTAATTGCAGCATAAAATTCCAAAAAACACAATGCAAGTATAGTAAAAAACTCAAGCCGACCATCAGGAAGAGAAAAAAGAGAAATAAAAGAAATAAATGTTGCGCCAGGGTGCTGTCCAGTAGCACAGGCGCAATGGACGACAATCCAGTTAATCCATGAATGTATAGGCAGCATATGTGGCCACGGCTTCCAACAAAAAATCGTTTGCAGGGCCACTAAAAGTCTCAGCCATCCAATTAAGTAAAGAAAAGGAACATACGTGTTCTCCAACCAACGGAGCCTCTAGCACAATCAGAGGGCACCCGGAATGTTCCTCCAAATAGCTCATGGACAAGAAGTCGTAGGCTGCCGCTGAGATGTCCCAATTACCCAGGATACCATGCGCCGCACCACACGCCATGATCCGGACACCAGAACAGGACAACTCGTGAGACACTAAGGGCCTCATCAGTCGATCGAAATCCGGCACCGGAGACACCATGTTGGTCAAGCACAAATCCAGAGGCCATTCAAAGGGACAATCCAGGCAGTGTAATACAGGTTGTACGCAGGTGAAGTAGGAATACCTGAAGGATAATCCATAAGCCAGGCTCAAAGTCGCCAATGGCAGAGTACCATAAAAGTCAAGCATCCTATCACGAAGAAGATGCAGACGGGACAGGTGCTCGTGTGGCACAGAAGGAGCAGCCATTCCGGAGTATGAAAAGGAAAAGCAGCACACCTGCCACTAGCGCCAGGAGCAGCGGGACACCTCCAAAGATGCTCGAGAACAGTGAATGAACAAATGCCGGAATTACACCAAAAATAGGTTGGAAAGAGGTCACGAGACCCGAGCCCACATGTGTAAAAAAATGAGCCAGGCCGGTCGTGGACGAGGCATTGAAAATAGTTTGGATCAAAGAGCCGAAATGCAGGGGGAGGTCAGTATTCAGAGGCGCCTGTACCTCAGTGCGCGTATTAGCAACGTGAAGGACAAATGTTTCACGAGAGGAAGTCAAAGGCGCCTCTTTGTGGGACAATAGCGCTCTATTCTGCTCAACTTGTTGAACTCTGCTTTCAAGGTTGGAATCGAAGGCCAGATGGAAACATCCAGCCGCACATGCGGGGGTGGAAGAAGAACAGTATTGCAGCAGACAACTTTATGCGAGACAGTTATGTACGGGATTCCCACTCACATCCCGCAGCAAGCTTCATTATTCAACATTAAATAAATACCGTTTGCAAGCAGAGTGAAAGGAGGTGTAATCACAGGCACTGGGATACCTCGTAGGACGCACGCCAAATTCGGGGCTTGTACATTGCATGCGCCGTGTACTTGCATGTGCCTATTGTCTCATGTATGAATCCTAGAAGAGAGAGTGCTGAAGCTATTATCTATAACGGCTAAAGCCTTCTCCATGTTTGCTTGGTCAATAGCTCTCAATCTGGAAGCCGCCTCACTGTGCGACAACTTGCAGACTTCGTTGTAAATAGCATACGCCCACCTTTTGGTTGTGCCACCCACAGGACCATTCACAAAATCATTCAATTCGGTATGCACATTGATGGAGTGGGTGGACTTCCTGATCCTGTAGATGTGCTCTGTGTCAGCTGGTGGACAGATTGGGATGTGTGTACCATCAATGCAGCCAATGAAATGGGGGAACTGTGCCATGTGAGAAATGTCTGTTTTTGTTTACTGCAGTGCAGCCTGTGTGTTGTGGAAGCTGATGTAGTGGTGCATTCTCTGCATCATGGCATCCAGGAAATTCCTGACGGAACGGGACAGGCAACTCTGGGATACACCACCCACCGCAGCTGTCACCACCTGATAACTGCCGGGTGCCAACAGATGTGGGCTGCAGAGCACCTGCACATGTGGGGGTATGGCGTGCGCCCTTCTTATTGGCTGGTCCAGGAGTGGGTGCAGGTCCCTGATTAAGGCCATGATGTTTTCGGGGTGTAGCCTGTACCTCTCATGTATCTCTGCATCAGTCAGCTGGAATAGTGTGATGCGCTGTCTGTAGAGGCGTTCCTCCCGTCGCCAAACCCTCAGTCCTGCTGCCTGTGGATGTGGGCGCCTTGCAATGACGTACATAGCGGGCATGTTGTCCACGCTGTTGCATTTTGGGATTGCTTATCTGCACTGTTGATGGTTACCACCTGCTTTCAATCCGTGTTAATTACCGACTCTTATTTACCGATTTTCTTGGATTTCTTAATTACCGAGTGCTCCTACATGTCATTTTCATTTTTACCACTTCATATTTACCACTTCATATTTACCGATTCGTTAATTATGTATTCGGTAACTCTGATTCGGTATTTTGGAATTCGGTAAATATGAATCGGTATTTACCGCCTCATATTTACCGAAAAGTGGTTTTTGGACTCCTACATCTCACTTGTCTGAATACCGGTCGGTAACGGCATATTTACCGAAAATCGTCCGTTACCGACCGGTGTTTGGCTACCTACATGAGGCCCTAAATGTCTTACTTACAGAGGGTTCTACACTTTCTTCCACTTCTTCCTCATTTACTGTGTCCTTCTCTGCACTGTTTTGTTCAGGACCAAAGTAACAAAACTGAATTTCATCAACAACCTTCTCTACATCTGATACCGTTCCACGGAACAGAGCCCTATTCAATTCATCTAACTTTATTGCTGGACTTTTAGCAAAATACAACCGTCTCACAAACTTTCTCATTTCAGTATGATGAACAGCCAGCATCCTAAAATGATGGAAAACACTATTACACACTTTTCTAGATAGACAAGCCAGAGAATGGCCCTGCAAACCAGTATTCTCTCTCACTCTGCACGGATCTAGACTTTGAAGCACCTTAATCTTCTGTTTCACACTTTTTTTGCTATATTCTCTTAGAAACTCACGAAATTTATCAATAGATTCCTGACGCACAGTGCAAATACTACTACAATTCCAAGTGTACACTGGGGCTTTAGGACGTCTCCCCATAGCCTCATCCGCCATCACTTGTACCTCATCTCTTGGAACCATTATCTCCTTCTCCATTATGCAACCATTTTTCACTTCATAAGCACGACCTCTGGTGTCAACTGCATGCAGCAAACTATTACTTTGAAAATAACTCTCTTCATTAAAAAAAGGTTCACTACTTGAACTATGCATCAATTTTCCTAAAAACACTTTACAAAAGTTTGTTCTGTTCACTACTCTTTTCCTTTTGCTATGTGATTTCAGTACATTAACCATTTTGTCTAATGTACGCATCCTATTCAAAATTAAAATGAATAGTTTCCTTTTTAATTCTAATGCCTTTGCTGCAATGGCTTCAATTTCTTTTTTTCTCTTATAAAACTTTGCCTTTTGCTTATATTTCTTCACATCCTTTATCAAATTGGACATAACTCTCCTCTGAAACATTTTTCTACGTATCTCTTTAAACGCTGTTTTTCTGTTTAAGTTTATCTTTTTAGTTGCAGAAGGTATATTTGCATTAACTAAATTCTCAATTTTTTCCTGTCCTTTTCGATTTAAATCATTCTTTCCAGTACAGACATTTTGTACATTTTTCCTTTTTTTGAATATGTTCCTTAGAAAATCTTTTGTTTGCTTACCAGAAGATTTTTTCTTCTTCCCAACATGAGCATCTTCAACTAACTTAGGTCCTCCAGTTGTCTTCAAATATAGGTTTTTTTCTGCTCTTTTTTTACTCTGGATTTTGTAGGCATCTTAAATTTTGTTCACTGCTCTTCAGCAATACCTGAAAAACACTAAAAAAAAATTCCTTTATTTTATTTAAATATATTACTACATTTGTTTTCACATTAGTCACAAAACGAAATTTCTTTGCCAATTTGAAAGCACACTTACTGCTCTTTTTTTTGGCAAGTGATAAACACTTTTACAGACTGACACATTATGAATCCACTTTTCAGATTTTTTAAAAAGCACATGTCCAAACTGCTTTTTCAGACCATCACCATTTGTAACCTGGGTGACTGCCTACACTCCAGCAAGGGCAACCAGCCTTAGTGATGCTGAATGTATTTGCATTACTGACTGAAACCTCAAATCCCACTCGCTTGTGAATACTGTGCATGATTCCACATGGTAAGCAGATACCTGTGTGCTAAGAGTCAGCTTCTGCACCAAAAAAAGGCTCCCCCTTTCCATCTAATGCAACTGTGAAATCACCAGAGCAATACGCAATAAATCTCTGCCTGTAATTCCTATTTGCACACAGAGTCATGTTTTCACATTAGTCACAAAACGAAATTTCTTTGCCAATTTGAAAGCACATTTACTGCTCTTTTTTTTGGCAAGTGATAAACACTTTTACAGACTGACACATTATGAATCCACTTTTCAGATTTTTTACAAAGCACATGTCCAAACTGCTTTTTCAGACCAGCATCATTTGTAACCTGGGTGTCTGCCTACACTCCAGCAAGGGCAACCAGCCTTAGTGATGCTGAATGTATTTGCATTACTGACTGAAACCTCAAACCCCACTCGCTTGTGAATACTGTGCATGATTCCACATGGTAAGCAGCTACCTGTGTGCTAAGAGTCTGCTTCTGCACCAAAAAAAGGCTCCCCCTTTCCATCTAATGCAACTGTGAAATCACCAGAGCAATACGCAATAAATCTCTGCCTGTAATTCCTATTTGCACACAGAGTCATGTTTTCACATTAGTCACAAAACGAAATTTCTTTGCCAATTTGAAAGCACACTTACTGCTCTTTTTTTTGGCAAGTGATAAACACTTTTACAGACTGACACATTATGAATCCACTTTTCAGATTTTTTACAAAGCACATGTCCAAACTGCTTTTTCAGACCAGCATCATTTGTAACCTGGGTGTCTGCCTACACTCCAGCAAGGGCAACCAGCCTTAGTGATGTTGAATGTATTTGCATTACTGACTGAAACCTCAAACCCCACTCGCTTGTGAATACTGTGCATGATTCCACATGGTAAGTAGCTGGCTGTGTGCTAAGAGTCTGCTTCTGCACCAAAAAATGGCTCCCCCTTTCCATCTAATGCAACTGTGAAATCACCAGAGCAATACGCAATAAATCTCTGCCTGTAATTCCTATTTGGACACAGAGTCATGTTTTCACATTAGTCACAAAACGAAATTTCTTTGCCAATTTGAAAGCACACTTACTGCTCTTTTTTTTGGCAAGTAATAAACACTTTTACAGACTGACACATTATGAATCCACTTTTCAGATTTTTTACAAAGCACATGTCCAAACTGCTTTTTCAGACCAGCATCATTTGTAACCTGGGTGTCTGCCTACACTCCAGCAAGGGCAACCAGCCTTAGTGATGCTGAATGTATTTGCATTACTGACTGAAACCTCAAACCCCACTTGCTTGTGAATACTGTGCATGATTCCACATGGTAAGCAGCTACCTGTGTGCTAAGAGTCAGCTTCTGCACCAAAAAAAGGCTCCCCCTTTCCTTCTAATGCAACTGTGAAATCACCAGAGCAATACGCAATAAATCTCTGCCTGTAATTCCTATTTGCACACAGAGTCATGTTTTCACATTAGTCACAAAACGAAATTTCTTTGCCAATTTGAAAGCACACTTACTGCTCTTTTTTTTGGCAAGTAATAAACACTTTTACAGACTGACACATTATGAATCCACTTTTAAGATTTTTTACAAAGCACATGTCCAAACTGCTTTTTCAAACCAGCATCATTTGTAACCTGGGTGTCTGCCTACACTCCAGCAAGGGCAACCAGCCTTAGTGATGCTGAATGTATTTGCATTACTGACTGAAACCTCAAACCCCACTCGCTTGTGAATACTGTGCATGATTCCACATGGTAAGCAGCTACCTGTGTGCTAAGAGTCAGCTTCTGCACCAAAAAAAGGCTCCCCCTTTCCATCTAATGCAACTGTGAAATCACCAGAGCAATACGCAATAAATCTCTGCCTGTAATTCCTATTTGCACACAGAGTCATGTTTTCACATTAGTCACAAAACGAAATTTCTTTGCCAATTTGAAAGCACACTTACTGCTCTTTTTTTTTGGCAAGTAATAAACACTTTTACAGACTGACACATTATGAATCCACTTTTCAGATTTTTTACAAAGCACATGTCCAAACTGCTTTTTCAGACCAGCATCATTTGTAACCTGGGTGTCTGCCTACACTCCAGCAAGGGCAACCAGCCTTAGTGATGCTGAATGTATTTGCATTACTGACTGAAACCTCAAACCCCACTCGCTTGTGAATACTGTGCATGATTCCACATGGTAAGTAGCTGGCTGTGTGCTAAGAGTCTGCTTCTGCACCAAAAAATGGCTCCCCCTTTCCATCTAATGCAACTGTGAAATCACCAGAGCAATACGCAATAAATCTCTGCCTGTAATTCCTATTTGGACACAGAGTCATGTTTTCACATTAGTCACAAAACGAAATTTCTTTGCCAATTTGAAAGCACACTTACTGCTCTTTTTTTTGGCAAGTAATAAACACTTTTACAGACTGACACATTATGAATCCACTTTTCAGATTTTTTACAAAGCACATGTCCAGACTGCTTTTTCAGACCAGCATCATTTGTAACCTGGGTGTCTGCCTACACTCCAGCAAGGGCAACCAGCCTTAGTGATGCTGAATGTATTTGCATTACTGACTGAAACCACAAACCCCACTCGCTTGTGAATACTGTGCATGATTCCACATGGTAAGCAGCTACCTGTGTGCTAAGAGTCAGCTTCTGCACCAAAAAAAGGCTCCCCCTTTCCATCTAATGCAACTGTGAAATCACCAGAGCAATACGCAATAAATCTCTGCCTGTAATTCCTATTTGCACACAGAGTCATGTTTTCACATTAGTCACAAAACGAAATTTCTTTGCCAATTTGAAAGCACACTTACTGCTCTTTTTTTTGGCAAGTGATAAACACTTTTACAGACTGACACATTATGAATCCACTTTTCAGATTTTTTACAAAGCACATGTCCAAACTGCTTTTTCAGACCAGCATCATTTGTAACCTGGGTGTCTGCCTACACTCCAGCAAGGGCAACCAGCCTTAGTGATGCTGAATGTATTTGCATTACTGACTGAAACCTCAAACCCCACTCGCTTGTGAATACTGTGCATGATTCCACATGGTAAGTAGCTGGCTGTGTGCTAAGAGTCTGCTTCTGCACCAAAAAATGGCTCCCCCTTTCCATCTAATGCAATTGTGAAATCACCAGAGCAATACGCAATAAATCTCTGCCTGTAATTCCTATTTGGACACAGAGTCATGTTTTCACATTAGTCACAAAACGAAATTTCTTTGCCAATTTGAAAGCACACTTACTGCTCTTTTTTTTGGCAAGTAATAAACACTTTTACAGACTGACACATTATGAATCCACTTTTCAGATTTTTTACAAAGCACATGTCCAAACTGCTTTTTCAGACCAGCATCATTTGTAACCTGGGTGTCTGCCTACACTCCAGCAAGGGCAACCAGCCTTAGTGATGCTGAATGTATTTGCATTACTGACTGAAACCTCAAACCCCACTCGCTTGTGAATACTGTGCATGATTCTACATGGTAAGCAGCTACCTGTGTGCTAAGAGTCAGCTTCTGCACCAAAAAAAGGCTCCCCCTTTCCTTCTAATGCAACTGTGAAATCACCAGAGCAATACGCAATAAATCTCTGCCTGTAATTCCTATTTGCACACAGAGTCATGTTTTCACATTAGTCACAAAACGAAATTTCTTTGCCAATTTGAAAGCACACTTACTGCTCTTTTTTTTTGGCAAGTAATAAACACTTTTACAGACTGACACATTATGAATCCACTTTTCAGATTTTTTACAAAGCACATGTCCAAACTGCTTTTTCAGACCAGCATCATTTGTAACCTGGGTGTCTGCCTACACTCCAGCAAGGGCAACCAGCCTTAGTGATGCTGAATGTATTTGCATTACTGACTGAAACCTCAAACCCCACTCGCTTGTGAATACTGTGCATGATTCCGCATGGTAAGTAGCTGGCTGTGTGCTAAGAGTCTGCTTCTGCACCAAAAAATGGCTCCCCCTTTCCATCTAATGCAACTGTGAAATCACCAGAGCAATACGCAATAAATCTCTGCCTGTAATTCCTATTTGGACACAGAGTCATGTTTTCACATTAGTCACAAAACGAAATTTCTTTGCCAATTTGAAAGCACACTTACTGCTCTTTTTTTTGGCAAGTAATAAACACTTTTACAGACTGACACATTATGAATCCACTTTTCAGATTTTTTACAAAGCACATGTCCAGACTGCTTTTTCAGACCAGCATCATTTGTAACCTGGGTGTCTGCCTACACTCCAGCAAGGGCAACCAGCCTTAGTGATGCTGAATGTATTTGCATTACTGACTGAAACCTCAAACCCCACTCGCTTGTGAATACTGTGCATGATTCCACATGGTAAGCAGCTACCTGTGTGCTAAGAGTCAGCTTCTGCACCAAAAAAAGGCTCCCCCTTTCCTTCTAATGCAACTGTGAAATCACCAGAGCAATACGCAATAAATCTCTGCCTGTAATTCCTATTTGCACACAGAGTCATGTTTTCACATTAGTCACAAAACGAAATTTCTTTGCCAATTTGAAAGCACATTTACTGCTCTTTTTTTTGGCAAGTGATAAACACTTTTACAGACTGACACATTATGAATCCACTTTTCAGATTTTTTACAAAGCACATGTCCAAACTGCTTTTTCAGACCAGCATCATTTGTAACCTGGGTGTCTGCCTACACTCCAGCAAGGGCAACCAGCCTTAGTGATGCTGAATGTATTTGCATTACTGACTGAAACCTCAAACCCCACTCGCTTGTGAATACTGTGCATGATTCCACATGGTAAGCAGCTACCTGTGTGCTAAGAGTCTGCTTCTGCACCAAAAAAAGGCTCCCCCTTTCCATCTAATGCAACTGTGAAATCACCAGAGCAATACGCAATAAATCTCTGCCTGTAATTCCTATTTGCACACAGAGTCATGTTTTCACATTAGTCACAAAACGAAATTTCTTTGCCAATTTGAAAGCACACTTACTGCTCTTTTTTTTGGCAAGTGATAAACACTTTTACAGACTGACACATTATGAATCCACTTTTCAGATTTTTTACAAAGCACATGTCCAAACTGCTTTTTCAGACCAGCATCATTTGTAACCTGGGTGTCTGCCTACACTCCAGCAAGGGCAACCAGCCTTAGTGATGCTGAATGTATTTGCATTACTGACTGAAACCTCAAACCCCACTCGCTTGTGAATACTGTGCATGATTCCACATGGTAAGTAGCTGGCTGTGTGCTAAGAGTCTGCTTCTGCACCACAAAATGGCTCCCCCTTTCCATCTAATGCAACTGTGAAATCACCAGAGCAATACGCAATAAATCTCTGCCTGTAATTCCTATTTGGACACAGAGTCATGTTTTCACATTAGTCACAAAACGAAATTTCTTTGCCAATTTGAAAGCACACTTACTGCTCTTTTTTTTGGCAAGTAATAAACACTTTTACAGACTGACACATTATGAATCCACTTTTCAGATTTTTTACAAAGCACATGTCCAAACTGCTTTTTCAGACCAGCATCATTTGTAACCTGGGTGTCTGCCTACACTCCAGCAAGGGCAACCAGCCTTAGTGATGCTGAATGTATTTGCATTACTGACTGAAACCTCAAACCCCACTTGCTTGTGAATACTGTGCATGATTCCACATGGTAAGCAGCTACCTGTGTGCTAAGAGTCAGCTTCTGCACCAAAAAAAGGCTCCCCCTTTCCTTCTAATGCAACTGTGAAATCACCAGAGCAATACGCAATAAATCTCTGCCTGTAATTCCTATTTGCACACAGAGTCATGTTTTCACATTAGTCACAAAACGAAATTTCTTTGCCAATTTGAAAGCACACTTACTGCTCTTTTTTTTGGCAAGTAATAAACACTTTTACAGACTGACACATTATGAATCCACTTTTAAGATTTTTTACAAAGCACATGTCCAAACTGCTTTTTCAAACCAGCATCATTTGTAACCTGGGTGTCTGCCTACACTCCAGCAAGGGCAACCAGCCTTAGTGATGCTGAATGTATTTGCATTACTGACTGAAACCTCAAACCCCACTCGCTTGTGAATACTGTGCATGATTCCACATGGTAAGCAGCTACCTGTGTGCTAAGAGTCAGCTTCTGCACCAAAAAAAGGCTCCCCCTTTCCATCTAATGCAACTGTGAAATCACCAGAGCAATACGCAATAAATCTCTGCCTGTAATTCCTATTTGCACACAGAGTCATGTTTTCACATTAGTCACAAAACGAAATTTCTTTGCCAATTTGAAAGCACACTTACTGCTCTTTTTTTTTGGCAAGTAATAAACACTTTTACAGACTGACACATTATGAATCCACTTTTCAGATTTTTTACAAAGCACATGTCCAAACTGCTTTTTCAGACCAGCATCATTTGTAACCTGGGTGTCTGCCTACACTCCAGCAAGGGCAACCAGCCTTAGTGATGCTGAATGTATTTGCATTACTGACTGAAACCTCAAACCCCACTCGCTTGTGAATACTGTGCATGATTCCACATGGTAAGTAGCTGGCTGTGTGCTAAGAGTCTGCTTCTGCACCAAAAAATGGCTCCCCCTTTCCATCTAATGCAACTGTGAAATCACCAGAGCAATACGCAATAAATCTCTGCCTGTAATTCCTATTTGGACACAGAGTCATGTTTTCACATTAGTCACAAAACGAAATTTCTTTGCCAATTTGAAAGCACACTTACTGCTCTTTTTTTTGGCAAGTAATAAACACTTTTACAGACTGACACATTATGAATCCACTTTTCAGATTTTTTACAAAGCACATGTCCAGACTGCTTTTTCAGACCAGCATCATTTGTAACCTGGGTGTCTGCCTACACTCCAGCAAGGGCAACCAGCCTTAGTGATGCTGAATGTATTTGCATTACTGACTGAAACCACAAACCCCACTCGCTTGTGAATACTGTGCATGATTCCACATGGTAAGCAGCTACCTGTGTGCTAAGAGTCAGCTTCTGCACCAAAAAAAGGCTCCCCCTTTCCATCTAATGCAACTGTGAAATCACCAGAGCAATACGCAATAAATCTCTGCCTGTAATTCCTATTTGCACACAGAGTCATGTTTTCACATTAGTCACAAAACGAAATTTCTTTGCCAATTTGAAAGCACACTTACTGCTCTTTTTTTTGGCAAGTGATAAACACTTTTACAGACTGACACATTATGAATCCACTTTTCAGATTTTTTACAAAGCACATGTCCAAACTGCTTTTTCAGACCAGCATCATTTGTAACCTGGGTGTCTGCCTACACTCCAGCAAGGGCAACCAGCCTTAGTGATGCTGAATGTATTTGCATTACTGACTGAAACCTCAAACCCCACTCGCTTGTGAATACTGTGCATGATTCCACATGGTAAGTAGCTGGCTGTGTGCTAAGAGTCTGCTTCTGCACCAAAAAATGGCTCCCCCTTTCCATCTAATGCAACTGTGAAATCACCAGAGCAATACGCAATAAATCTCTGCCTGTAATTCCTATTTGGACACAGAGTCATGTTTTCACATTAGTCACAAAACGAAATTTCTTTGCCAATTTGAAAGCACACTTACTGCTCTTTTTTTTGGCAAGTAATAAACACTTTTACAGACTGACACATTATGAATCCACTTTTCAGATTTTTTACAAAGCACATGTCCAAACTGCTTTTTCAGACCAGCATCATTTGTAACCTGGGTGTCTGCCTACACTCCAGCAAGGGCAACCAGCCTTAGTGATGCTGAATGTATTTGCATTACTGACTGAAACCTCAAACCCCACTCGCTTGTGAATACTGTGCATGATTCTACATGGTAAGCAGCTACCTGTGTGCTAAGAGTCAGCTTCTGCACCAAAAAAAGGCTCCCCCTTTCCTTCTAATGCAACTGTGAAATCACCAGAGCAATACGCAATAAATCTCTGCCTGTAATTCCTATTTGCACACAGAGTCATGTTTTCACATTAGTCACAAAACGAAATTTCTTTGCCAATTTGAAAGCACACTTACTGCTCTTTTTTTTGGCAAGTAATAAACACTTTTACAGACTGACACATTATGAATCCACTTTTCAGATTTTTTACAAAGCACATGTCCAGACTGCTTTTTCAGACCAGCATCATTTGTAACCTGGGTGTCTGCCTACACTCCAGCAAGGGCAACCAGCCTTAGTGATGCTGAATGTATTTGCATTACTGACTGAAACCTCAAACCCCACTCGCTTGTGAATACTGTGCATGATTCCACATGGTAAGCAGCTACCTGTGTGCTAAGAGTCAGCTTCTGCACCAAAAAAAGGCTCCCCCTTTCCTTCTAATGCAACTGTGAAATCACCAGAGCAATACGCAATAAATCTCTGCCTGTAATTCCTATTTGCACACAGAGTCATGTTTTCACATTAGTCACAAAACGAAATTTCTTTGCCAATTTGAAAGCACACTTACTGCTCTTTTTTTTGGCAAGTAATAAACAATTTTACAGACTGACACATTATGAATCCACTTTTCAGATTTTTTACAAAGCACATGTCCAAACTGCTTTTTCAGACCAGCATCATTTGTAACCTGGGTGTCTGCCTACACTCCAGCAAGGGCAACCAGCCTTAGTGATGCTGAATGTATTTGCATTACTGACTGAAACCACAAACCCCACTCGCTTGTGAATACTGTGCATGATTCCACATGGTAAGCAGCTACCTGTGTGCTAAGAGTCTGCTTCTGCACCAAAAAATGTCTCCCCCTTTCCATCTAATGCAACTGTGAAATCACCAGAGCAATACGCAATAAATCTCTGCCTGTAATTCCTATTTGCACACAGAGTCATGTTTTCACATTAGTCACAAAACGAAATTTCTTTGCCAATTTGAAAGCACACTTACTGCTCTTTTTTTGGCAAGTAATAAACACTTTTACAGACTGACACATTATGAATCCACTTTTCAGATTTTTTACAAAGCACATGTCCAAACTGCTTTTTCAGACCAGCATCATTTGTAACCTGGGTGTCTGCCTACACTCCAGCAAGGGCAACCAGCCTTAGTGATGCTGAATGTATTTGCATTACTGACTGAAACCTCAAACCCCACTCGCTTGTGAATACTGTGCATGATTCCACATGGTAAGCAGCTACCTGTGTGCTAAGAGTCAGCTTCTGCACCAAAAAATGTCTCCCACTTTCCATCTAATGCAACTGTGAAATCACCAGAGCAATACGCAATAAATCTCTTCCTGTAATTCCTATTTGCACACAGAGTCATGTTTTCACATTAGTCACAAAACGAAATTTCTTTGCCAATTTGAAAGCACACTTACTGCTCTTTTTTTTGGCAAGTGATAAACACTTTTACAGACTGACACATTATGAATCCACTTTTCAGATTTTTTACAAAGCACATGTCCAAACTGCTTTTTCAGACCAGCATCATTTGTAACCTGGGTGTCTGCCTACACTCCAGCAAGGGCAACCAGCCTTAGTGATGCTGAATGTATTTGCATTACTGAGTCCAACCTCAAACCCTTAAACTATTCTTTTATTATACCAGTACACCTTAATTTATTGTGAAAACATAGTCCATATTATTTTACATGTTCCTCACATTTAAATTTCTCCCAAAACAGAAAATAATAAACACAACTTCAACAAAAAGAATTGCATTTCTATTTTTCATTTCTTAATTTACCATATACATCCCCTCTCAGACTCTAAACTCACCTTTAAAATTAGTTAGTTGTGAAAGAAATGTGGCACTCAAACAGCAGATTATCAGAGCCAGGATCTCTGTTCTCTACACCTCTCTCCTCTCAGCAGAACCAGATAATGGCAAACTTTCCCTCTCTTTTTCCACACATATACATGTTAGTTTCAAATCTCAGTGCTTGCCCCTTTTTTTCAAATGTAATCACACATTTCTATTGGTTGAAAACCAACCCTTTTCCAAAAGTACCCTTCCCCCAACTTGACTTCTGCCTAGTACCCTTCCCCCAACTTGACTTCTGCCTGCTACCATAGCAACAGCTCATGGAACACTGCTGTGTGGAGTCAGGTCAGAAGTTCGCCAAACAATGTTTCAATTCCACAGAGCAAGAGTGCTTGACTTTTCAAACCTAACAGCAAATCCATAGTACTGTTCTTTGGTAACACATTTTTCTGTACCAATACAAAACATGCTTCTATTAATTTACACATACAGCCTAGTTTTTATTCTAGAATGGTATGAAACAGCCAATCAGTTCTTTTTTTTTTGAAAAAAAATATGTATGCCTCCATTTCCAAACTGTCTTTCTTTTCATATTGCCATTCTACTGAAAGACACCTCCTGAGTGCATCCAGTTCTCCTTTGAAGATGTTCACAGTGTGGATTGTAGGGCACAGCTATGTCTTCTGGAGTGAAAAGTATGCAGAGAAAACAGATATGGTGAGAGACCTTGCTTTGCCAAATGTAGACATTAAATGGATTGGTCAGAGAGGGTTAAAGTGGCACCAATTAATGCCATTGGTGAAATCCTTCATGCACATCCAACACCCTGACCTCATAATAGTGCACTGTGGTGGCAATGACCTAGGCACTTTGACTGGGGTAGGTCTGGAAATGCTTCTGAAGGAGACCTTTGCACAACTGTTTTCACTTTTCCCTAAAACTGCCTTTGTGTTTTCTAACATATGCCAAAGGCAAAAATGGAACTGGTCCAATCATTTCTGTCCGCAGATTGACAAAGCAAGAAAGCACGTCAACAAATCTGTTTCTGCTTTCCTCCGTGACTATGGTATGGGTTCCATTTACCACAACAACTTGCGTTATGACATGCAAGACATTTATAGAGGAGATGGTGTACACTTCAATGATGAAGGGAACAGAGTCTTCCTCTTGAACCTTAGACTCTGCATCGGTACTTACTTGTAGGTACCACTAAAAAATCACTTCATAAACACAACGGCTCTTTTTAGAGCCCCCTAATATCTAAACACTTAAATCTGATTTTCATTTCTTTTTTTCTTTTTTTTTTTTACCGTACGCTTACCGTACGCGTACCCCGTGATTTTTTTTAAAATCAATAAATGTTTTCTTTGTACTTTTCTGTCCTTCTTTGACCCCCTTACAAATGTTAGGGGGTCTGTAACTCTCCTCCTTGCCCCCTTTTCTTGTTATCACTCTTTTTTTTCTGAGTGAAACACACGAAATGGCGGCCGCCGCTTCCTGGTTTCGACCGATTCGAATGTTTACTAAGATCTAAGAGCCAATCATAATCGCGCACGCGCACGCTACCGTACGCGTACGGTAAGCGTACCGTAAGCGCACCGTAAGCTGGCTCAGATATATATATTGATTTAAAGGCTATTTTCTCAGAATCTACTGAACAGATTTACACCAAACCTACAAAAGGCACTTCCTTGACCTGAGGACTACCTCTCTGCCAAATTTCTAGTAATTCTGTTCAGCCGTTCGGGCTGTAGCCCTGTCTAAAGGTCCTATGGAAAAATGCATGGGAAAAACGCGTTTTGGGACCCCCCTTTTATCTCAGCCCCCGCTTGACGAATCCCCCCGAGACTTTCAGGGAAGGAGCGGAGCGTAGCGCCCCACCTATTTTGAAAAATTCGCGAGGATTCGTCGACCGGCGCCAAAGTTATTCAAAATAGAATGTTGCGGATTTCCTATGGAAACGTGGTCCTAACTATAACTACCTACTGGCGACCGCCAGTAGGTAATATATGTATATATATATATATATATATATATATATATACACATACATATATATAAATGCATATGCATATATATGCATATATATATGTGCATATGTGTGCATGTACAGAGAGGTAGAGAGGTAGAGGTGTATAGGTAGAGGTGTAGAGGTAGAGAGGTAGAGGTAGAGAGGTAGAGAATAGTAGAGAGGGAGGTAGAGAGGTAGAGAGCAGAGAGCGAGTAATAGAGAGTAGAGAGTGAGTAGTAGAGAGTAGTAGAGAGTAGTAGAGAAAGTATTAGAGAGTGAGTAGTAGAGAGTAGTAGAGTGAGTAGTAGAGAGTGAGTAGTAGAGAGTAGTAGAGAGTGAGTAGTAGAGTGAGTAGTAGAAAGTAGTAGAGAGTAGTAGAGAGTGAGTAGTAGAGAGTAGTTGAGAGTGAGTAGTAGAGAGTGAGTAGTAGAGAGTAGTAGAGAGTGAATAGTAGAGAGTAGTAGAGAGTGAGTAGTAGAGAGTAGTTGAGAGTGAGTAGTAGAGAGTGAGTAGTAGAGAGAGCATAGTAGAGAGTAGTAGAGTAGTAGAGAGTGAGAAGTAGAGAGTAGTGGAGTAGTAGAGAGTGAGTAGTAGAGAGTGAGTAGTAGAGAGTAGTAGAGAGTGAGTAGTAGAGAGTGAGTAGTAGAGAGAGAGTAGTAGAGAGTAGTAGAGTCGTAGAGTGAGTAGCAGAGTGAGTAGTAGAGAGAGAGTAGTAGAGAGTGAGTATTAGAGAGTAGTAGAGAGTGAGTAGTAGAGAGTGAGTAGTAGAGAGTAGTAGAGAGTGAGTAGTAGAGAGTGAGTAGTAGAGAGAGAGTAGTAGAGAGTAGTAGAGCATGAGTAGTAGAGAGTGAGTAGTAGAGAGTAGTGGAGTAGTAGAGAGTGAGTAGTAGAGAATAGTAGAGAGTGATTATTAGAGTGAGTACTAGAGAGTAGTAGAGAGCGAGTAGCAGAGAGCAAGTAGTAGAGAGTGTGTAGTACAGAGTGAGTAGTAGAGAGTGAGTAGTAGAGAGAGTAGTAGAGAGTGAGAAGTAGAGAGAGTAGTAGAGTAGTACAGAGTGAGTAGTATAGAGTAGTAGAGAGTAGTTGAGAGCGAGTAGTAGAGAATCAGTAGTGGAGAGTGAGCAGTAGAGAGTAGTAGAGAGCTAGTAGTAGAGAGTGAGTAGTAGAGAGTAGTACAGAGTGAGTAGTATAGAGTAGTAGAGTGAGTAGTAGAGAGTGAGTAGTAGAGAGAGAGTAGTAGAGAGTGAGTAGTAGAGTAGTAGAGAGTGAGTGGTAGAGAGTAGGAGAGAGTAGTAGAGTGAGTAGTAGAGAATAGTAGAGAGTGAGTAGTAGAGCGAGTAGTAGAGAGTAGTAGAGTAGTAGAGAGTGAGTAGTAGAGAGTGAGTAGCAGAGAGAGTAGTAGAGAGTAGTAGAGAGTGAGTAGTAGAGAGTGAGTAGTAGAGAGTAGTAGAGTGCGAGTAGTAGAGAGTGAGTAGTGGAGAGTGATTAGTAGAGAGCGAGTAGTAGAGAGTGAGTAGTAGAGAGTGAATAGTAGAGAGTGAGTAGTAGAGAGAGAGTAGTAGAGAGTGAGTAGTAGAGAGTAGTAGAGTGAGTAGTAGAGAGTGAGTAGTAGAGAGTAGTAGAGAGAGAGTAGTAGAGAGTGAGTAGTAGAGAGAGAGTAGTAGAGAGTGAGTGCTAGAGAGCAGCAGAGAGTAGTAGAGTGAGTAGTATAGAGTAGTAGAGAGTGAGTAGTAGAGAGTGAATAGTAGAGAGTAGTAGTAGAGAGTAGTAGAGAGAGAGAGTAGTAGAGAGTGTAGTAGAGAGTGAGTAGTAGCGAGTGAGTAGTAGAGAGTGGTAGAGAGTGAGTAGTAGAGTAGTAGAGAGTGAGTGATAGAGAGTAGTAGAAAGTAGTAGAGTGAGTAGTAGAGAGTGAGTAGTAGAGATTGAATAGTAGAGAGTAGTAGAGAGTGAGTAGTAGAGAGTAGTAGAGCGTGAGTAGTAGAGAGTGAGTAGTAGAGAGTGAGTAGTAGAGAGTAGTAGCGAGTGAGTAGTAGAGAGTGAGTAATAGAGTAGTAGAGAGTGAGTAATTGAGAGTGAGTAGTAGAGAGTGAGTAGTAGAGAGTAGTAGAGTAGTAGAGAGTGAGTAGTAGAGAGTAGTAGAGAGTGAGTAGTAGAGAGTGAGTAGTAGAGAGAGAGTAGTAGAGAGTAGTAGAGAGTCAGTAGTAGAGTAGTAGAGAATAGTCAGTCAGTGTCAGTCAATGTCAGTCAATGTCAGTCAGTCAGTGTCAGTCAGTCAGTGTCAGTCAATGTCAGTCAATGTCAGTCAGTCAGTGTCAGTCAATCAGTGTCAGTCAGTGTCAGTCAATCAGTGTCAGTCAGTCAGTGTCAGTCAATCAGTGTCAGTCAGTCAGTGTCAGTCAATCAGTGTCAGTCAGTGTCAATCAGTGTCAGTCAGTGTCAGTCAGTCAGTGTCAGCTAGAGCAGCTCTGCTGACCTGGTTCTCTGGCTCTAAAGCAGCTCTGCTGACCTGGTTCTCTCTCTCTAAAGCAGCTCTGCTGACCTGGTTTCTCTGGCTCTACAGCAGGTCTGCTGACCTGGTTCTCTGGCTCTAGAGCAGCTCTGCTGACCTAGTTCTTATGCTACAGAGCAGCTCTGCTGATCTAGTTCTCTGGCTCTACAACAGCTCTGCAGACCTGGTTCTCTGGCTCTAAAGCAGCTCCATTGACCCAGTTCTATGGCTCTGAAGCAGTTCTGCTGACATGGTTCTCTGGCTCTATAGAAGCTCTGCTGACCTGGTTCTCTCCCTCTAAAGCAGCTCTACTGACCTGGTTTCTCTGGCTCTGCAGCAGCTCTGCTGACCTGGTTCTCTGGCTCTAAAGCAGCTCTGTTGACCTGGTTCTTAGGCTCTAGAGCAGCTCTACTGACCTGGTTCTCTGGCTCTAAAGCAGCTCCGCTGACCTGGTTCTATGGCTCTAAAGCAGCTCTGCTGATTTGGTTCTCTGGCTGTAGAGTAGCTCTGCTGACCTGGTTCTCTGGCTCTAAAGCAGCTCTGCTAACCTGGTTCTCTGGCTCTAAAGCAGCTCTGATGACCTGGTTCTCTGGCTCTAAAGCAGCTCTGCTGACCTGGTTCTCTCCCTCTAAAGCAGCTCTGCTGACCTGGTTTCTCTGGCTCTACAGCAGCTCTGCTGACCTGGTTCTCTGACTCTAGAGCAGCTCTGCTGACCTAGTTCTTAGGCTCTAGAGCAGCTCTGCTGACCTGGTTCTCTGGCTCTACAGCAGCTCTGCTGACCTGGTTTTCTGCACTCACGACGTATGCACCCGACTTCGCGAAAATATATTTAAAAATAATATAAGTTTCTTATAAGTACAAATATATTATTTTGATGAATATCTTACATAATCTCTTGCCTTAATATGTATATTAAAGACACATACATATCATTTTGGAACATAATTTTTTTTTGCGGGAGTCGCGCACCCCGCGCGCCCCAGCACGTATATGATGTCACGCGGGACCCGCAAGCGTGCAAACATCTCGTACCGTAATGCGCATGTGTCGCGAATGCACGGTAGCAGGAGTCGCAGACTGGTCGCATACCAATCGCGCATATCACGTGATATTAAATGTATATGATGTAACTGAAAAACACGCAGCCGTCGCACACCATACGCGGATCCTTCATGACTTTTCTAAAATGGCGGCTAGAATGCGCGCACCCACCGTGATGTGTACACTTTGAATTGGAATTTTTTTAAAGAAAATGATATAAATATATTAAAATAAAAAATGAAAACAAGAAAATTAATCAATATTTCAGTTTTAATTAAAAAATGTTTTTTTGCAATTTTCAGAAAAACATGTTATTTAATGAATAAAATATTTATAAATAAACAGTTAAAAAACTGCAGAAAATCAGTACAAAAAAATTAGATATAACAACTATCACACTTAAAAGTTAGCATTTAAAAAACCTTTGAAATTCACTGAAAAAAATCATAGGTTTCAGAGATGTTATAGTTAGAAATTAGCATTTAAAAAACCTTAGAAATTCACAGAAAAAACCATAGGTTTCAGGGGCGTTATAGTTAGCTGCCCATTTCACTCGTACAAAACCATAGAAATTCCTCCGTTATAGTTAGTTCTGCTAACTATAACTCACGCGCCCGCAATGCACTGCTGATGATGTCACACATTGCATCATTCATGACATGGTCCCATCACTGATGACATCTCAAATGACATCACTGATGACATCATCCACTTGACAATCTGATACACCACATCATACACTAGTATAACCTTTCATCACTTACTGTAAAATACAGAGTACCATATTTGAAACCATTGACACACCAATACCAGTTACTACATACCCACTCACTGATTCCTAAGTCTACAAACACAACTACCCATTCAACAACAGAATCATCTATACATGCAGTCATTAATTAATAGAACACTATCAAATGCACTTATACACATATATAGACATTGACACATCTGCAGTCATCTTAGTCGGTTATGCAGTCATCCTACTCACTCATGAAAAAAATGTATCGCACTTAAATTTACTCACTTAAACAATTATCCAATGATACCTCATTTATTCAAACACATAGTAACTCATCGTTAATATGTTAAAAAAGCACCATTACAATTATATACTCATTCATATATTTACTCTCACAATCACTGACTCTTACACAAACTTATTTATATAAACCAACTCTCACATACAATGCCTTTTGTTTTTTTACTTTGTTGAAGATGTACAACTAAAACATATATTCGCTCACCAACACACAAATAAACACACTCAGTCACCCAAACAACTGTTTCCACATGCACTCTTAAACCCATATACCTAGTCAATCAACCATTCACGCATCTATGCATAGAGTTACACACACCCCATCCAACCACACACAAACTCAGTGTCCCATACAAATACTCACCCAACTAATCAATAACTAATATACACACTCATGTAGTTAGTGACCAACTGAGGCAGCATGTTATACAACAACAGAGACAGTGCTGCACACATTCACATAGTTTAGTTACTAATCCATGTATTAAGTGAGACACTTTTAATTACTCACTTAAAAAGACAGTCAGACAGCTACTAAATCCTCCATCCAGACAGTTATATATCCACTCACTCTTCAATACAGATTGGTATATATATAATACATATTTAAATTTCAAACTAAACCACATTCAGTGGATGATGTCATCAGTGATGTCATTTGAGAGGTCATCAGTGATGTCATCAGTGATGTCACTGACCATGTCATGAATGATGCAATATGTGACATCATCAGCAGTGCATTGCGGGCGCGTGAGTTATAGTTAGCAGAACTAACTATAACGGAGGAATTTCTATGGTTTTTTACGAGTGAAATGTCCAGCTAACTATAACATGTGTGAAACCTATGGTTTTTTCAGTGAATATATATATATATAAGACTGGTGGTTGTGTGTCGCCAGCTTGCAGGTGCTGGCTTTAGCGAGACGCCCTCTCGTTCTGGAGGATCGTGGAACACCTGCAACCCTTGGTTGATGTATTGTCTACACCGCGATACCCCCCCGTCGCTGCATATTTCCACACGGAGGTTATTGGCGCAAGGGGAGAGAGGAGGCAAATCATTTGCCTGATAAGAGAGACTGTAACTGACTTGCACCCCCCAAGGAACTGCGGAGGAGTGGAGGCCACCATCCAAACTGGTTTGGGGCATCACTTGTTGCCTGAGAGGCCCTATCACTGTATGGGCACTCATGGAGGACTTCAATTCCCAGTATGCAGTGGCTTGGTGGGTGGAGCGCGAGATGTCCTACAGCCTCGGAGGTGGAGGAGGGGCAAGTAAGCACCTGACTTGGAGTGGCCGCATTAACAGCTAAAATACCAGCAGACCCCCAGGACATTGTTTAAACTTTTGAAACGGGCACTGAGGAAGCTATTACAGCGAAACGCGTCTGCCTAGCGTTTCATGAGTTGTTGTACACAGAGCGCTGGTAATTATTAAAGTCAGTTGCAGTGTATCCCGGAGCTGTCTCGCGCTTTTGTCCTTACCTGGAGGAAGACTGGTGGTTGTGTGTCGCCAGCTTGCAGGTGCTGGCTTTAGCGAGACGCCCTCTCGTTCTGGAGGATCGTGGAACACCTGCAACCCTTGGTTGATGTATTGTCTACACCGCGATACCCCCCCAACGCTGCATATTTCCACACGGAGGTTATTGGCGCAAGGGGAGAGAGGAGGCAAATCATTTGCCTGATAAGAGAGACTGTAACTGACTTGCACCCCCCAAGGAACTGCGGAGGAGTGGGGGCCACCATCCAAACTGGTTTGGGGCATCACTTGTTGCCTGAGAGGCCCTATCACTGTATGGGCACTCATGGAGGACTCCAATTCCCAGTATGCAGTGGCTTGGTGGGTGGAGCGCGAGATGTCCTACAGCCTCGGAAGTGGAGGAGGGGCAAGTAAGCATCTGACTGGGAGTGGCCGCATTAACAGCTGAAATACCAGCAGACCCTCAGGACATTGTTTAAACTTTTGAAACGGGCACTGAGGAAGCTATTACAGCGAAACGCGTCTGCCTAGCGTTTCATGAGTTGTTGTACACAGAGCGCTGGTAATTATTAAAGTCAGTTGCAGTTTATCCCGGAGCTGTCTCGCGCTTTTGTCCTTACCTGGAGGAAGACTGGTGGTTGTGTGTCGCCAGCTTGCAGGTGCTGGCTTTAGCGAGACGCCCTCTCGTTCTGGAGGATCGTGGAACACCTGCAACCCTTGGTTGATGTATTGTCTACACCGCGATACCCCCCTGACGCTGCATATTTCCACACGGAGGTTATTGGCGCATGGGGAGAGAGGAGGCAAATCATTTGCCTGATAAGAGAGACTGTAACTGACTTGCACCCCCCAAGGAACTGCGGAGGAGTGGGGGCCACCATCCAAACTGGTTTGGGGCATCACTTGTTGCCTGAGAGGCCCTATCACTGTATGGGCACTCATGGAGGACTTCAATTCACAGTATGCAGTGGCTTGGTGGGTGGAGCGCGAGATGTCCTACAGCCTCGGAGGAGGAGGAGGGGCAAGTAAGCACCTGACTGGGAGTGGCCGCATTAACAGCTAAAATACCAGCAGACCCTCAGGACATTGTTTAAACTTTTGAAACGGGCACTGAGGAAGCTATTACAGCGAAACGCGTCTGCCTAGCGTTTCATGAGTTGTTGTACACAGAGCGCTGGTAATTATTAAAGTCAGTTGCAGTTTATCCCGGAGCTGTCTTGCGCTTTTGTGCTTACCTCGAGGAAGACTGGTGGTTGTGTGTCGCCAGCTTGCAGGTGCTGGCTTTAGCGAGACGCCCTCTCGTTCTGGAGGATCGTGGAACACCTGCAACCCTTGGTTGATGTATTGTCTACACCGCGATACCCCCCCGACGCTGCATATTTCCACACGGAGGTTATTGGCGCAAGGGGAGAGAGGAGGCAAATCATTTGCCTGATAAGAGAGACTGTAACTGACTTGCACCCCCCAAGGAACTGCGGAGGAGTGGGGGCCACCATCCAAACTGGTTTGGGGCATCACTTGTTGCCTGAGAGGCCCTATCACTGTATGGACACTCATGGAGGACTTCAATTCCCAGTATGCAGTGGCTTGGTGGGTGGAGCGCGAGATGTCCTACAGCCTCGGAGGTGGAGGAGGGGCAAGTAAGCACCTGACTGGGAGCGGCCGCATTAACAGCTAAAATACCAGCAGACCCCCAGGACATTGTTTAAACTTTTGAAACGGGCACTGAGGAAGCTATTACAGCAAAACGCGTCTGCCTAGCGTTTCATGAGTTGTTGTACACAGAGCGCTGGTAATTATTAAAGTCAGTTGCAGTTTATCCCGGAGCTGTCTCGCGCTTTTGTCCTTACCTGGAGGAAGACTGGTGGTTGTGTGTCGCCAGCTTGCAGGTGCTGGCTTTAGCGAGACGCCCTCTCGTTCTGGAGGATCGTGGAACACCTGCAACCCTTGGTTGATGTATTGTCTACACCGCGATACCCCCCCGACGCTGCATATTTCCACACGGAGGTTATTGGCGCAAGGGGAGAGAGGAGGCAAATCATTTGCCTGATAAGAGAGACTGTAACTGACTTGCACCCCCCAAGGAACTGCGGAGGAGTGGGGGCCACCATCCAAACTGGTTTGGGGCATCACGTGTTGCCTGAGAGGCCCTATCACTGTATGGGCACTCATGGAGGACTTCAATTCCCAGTATGCAGTGGCTTGGTGGGTGGAGCGCGAGATGTCCTACAGCCTCGGAGGTGGAGGAGGGGCAAGTAAGCACCTGACTGGGAGTGGCCGCATTAACAGCTAAAATACCAGCAGACCCCCAGGACATTGTTTAAACTTTTGAAATGGGCACTGAGGAAGCTATTACAGCGAAACGCGTCTGCCTAGCGTTTCATGAGTTGTTGTACACAGAGCGCTGGTAATTATTAAAGTCAGTTGCAGTTTATCTCGGAGCTGTTTCGCGCTTTTGTCCTTACCTGGAGGAAGACTGGTGGTTGTGTGTCGCCAGCTTGCAGGTGCTGGCTTTAGCGAGACGCCCTCTCGTTCTGGAGGATCGTGGAACACCTGCAACCCTTGGTTGATGTATTGTCTACACCGCGATACCCCCCCGACGCTGCATATTTCCACACGGAGGTTATTGGCGCAAGGGGAGCTGTCTCGCGCTTTTGTCCTTACCTGGAGGAAGACTATATATTCACTGAAAAAACCATGGGTTTCACACATGTTATAGTTAGCGGAAATTTTACTGATAAAAAACCAATGAAATTCCCCCGTTATAGTTAGTGCAGGCAACTATAACTCACGCGACCGCAATCCTCTGCTGATGCTAATACTGTATTTAGACACTTATTTACCCATGTCTTCTTCCATACATTTTTAGCTATACATATATTACAAATATTTTCTTTTCATAAAGACACATATGTCATCAGCAGAAGATTGCGGTCGCGTGAGTTATAGTTGCCTGCACTAACTATAACGGGGGAATTTCATTGGTTTTTTATCTGTAAAATTTCCGCTAACTATAACATGTGTGAAACCCATGGTTTTTTCAGTGAATTTGCAAGGTTTTTTAAATGCTAATTCCTAACTATAACGTGTGTGAAACCTATGGTTTTTTCAGTGAATTTGTACGGTTTTTTAAATGCTAAGTTACTTTACGCCATTCGTGGCGTGTGCGCCCACTTAACGCAGTTTGTTCCGTGCGCGCACGGTGCGCTTCGCGCACCGTGCGCGCACAGTGAACACGCGGTGCGCTTTGCGCACCGCGCCCCCACTTTACGCAGTTAGTGCCGTGCCCACGTTACGCTAGATGGGCCATGCGCACATGGAGGACATATGATGCACTTCGTTTTTAAAGGTAATATTTTAATTTTTCGCAGTAGTTATAAGCCATGCACAAATGGTGCCCTTCGGGCACCATTTGCACACGGGGTGGAGAGAGTGTGGCTAATTTTTTTTTTTAATATTTTTTTTTTAATCTTTTCTTTTTTTACTTATGTGTCACCAATTGCACACGGGGTGGGGTTAGTGTGGATATTTTATTTTTTTTAATATTTTTTTACCGTACGCGTACGGTAAGCGTAATCTGCGAAATTAGCGAAAAAATAAAAATTCCGTTTTTGGCCTTGGGGGATCTTTGGGGACTCCCTGTACATGGCTATGTGTGTGGGAGCTGTCAAAACAGCCCCTTTAAATGTTTTTGTGCTTTGTTTGTTAATCATCTCTCTCAGTGCGAGAGAGAAAATGGCGGCCGCCGCTTCCTGGTTTCGGCCGATTCGAATGTTTACTAAGATCTAAGAGCCAATCATAATCGCGCTCGCGCACGCCACCGTACGCGTACGGTAAGCGTACCGTAAGCGCACCGTAAGCTGGCTCAGATATATATATTGATTTAAAGGCTATTTTCTCAGAATCTACTGAACAGATTTACACCAAACCTACAAAAGGCACTTCCTTGACCTGAGGACTACCTCTCTGCCAAATTTCTAGTAATTCTGTTCAGCCGTTCGGGCTGTAGCCCTGTCTAAAGGTCCTATGGAAAAATGCATGGGAAAAACGCGTTTTGGGACCCCCCTTTTATCTCAGCCCCCGCTTGACGACCCCCCCGAGACTTTCAGGGTAGGAGCGTAGCGTAGCGCCCCACCTATTTTGAAAAATTCGCGAGGATTCGTCGACCGGCGCCAAAGTTATTCAAAATAGAATGTTGCGGATTTCCTATGGAAACGTGGTCCTAACTATAACTACCTACTGGCGACCGCCAGTAGGTAAAATATATATATATATATATATATATATATATATATATATATATATATATATATATATATATATATATATATATATATATATATATATATATATATAAATAAATATATATAACACATCACAAAGGAGAGTGATTTCAAAGCTGCTGCATGAAAAACTATGGCTAGATTCAAGGTGAGGGGATATAACAATCTCACTCCGAATGAAGCCTTTAAAAAGGTAAATTCAACACCTAGAGAAGAGATGTTGAAGGTTACATCTTAGAAAAATCAGGACACAGGCAAATTCAGAAGGGTAGCAACATTTTCTGAAAACGCCGATGATTTAAGGAGAATTATGCGGAAGAACTGGCACATACTATGAGCGGATCCCGTCATTGGCCAGGGCATTCCCTCTTGCCTTTTATTAACATTTAGAAGAGTGAGATCCCAGAGGAACAATCTGGTGCACAGTCATCTAAATAAGGAAGCCCCGATTAAAGTTTTAAACGTTTTTTTCCCTTGCGGCAAATGCAAGGCATGTGTCAATAGTAAGAGAACACTATCATTTTAAATTTCAGGAATTAAAAAACACAAAATAACAAAATTCATGACTTGCACAACTCCCTATAATGTGTACTGTCTCGTATGTCCATGTGGATTGAAATATATCGGGAGCACCATTCACCCCACCAAGGTCCGCATTTTAGAACACATGCGGGCCAGTACTAATGGGGATAATACATACCCGGTGGCCCATCATTTCAGTATGAAACATAACAGTAATAGGGATCTCCTAACGTATTTCTGCATGGACCATGTACCCGCAAATCCTAGGGGAGGAGACAGAACCCATAAGTTAAGCATATTGGAGTCCCGGTACATTATTGATGTCCAAACCAAGACTCCACATGGTATGAACAGCAGTGAGGAGTTGGCAGTGCATTTGAGTTAATATCTGAGAAAAGAGTATTTCTATACTATTTCTCCTATTAGGGCATCATAATATGTAATGTATTGAAACATATAGAGAGAGACATATTCTAGTTCTGGTTCTTCTTAATCCATTACAGAAATGACAATGTTCAATTCGTCCCATGTCCTCATATAATAATGCTAATTATAAATGTTGCCATGATGTAAGAGGCCCACCCAGGGCAAAATTGAAAACATGACGATGTTAAAACACACATGAATAAGGAAATGAATTAATTTCATGTGTGCCCATTTAGGGCTTAATAATGTGTTTTTGATGTTTTATAAATATATGAATTACTATGCACGGTCATTCAGACCGAAATTTTAACATAGAAGATGATTTTATAATCATATGCATCAACATGAATTATGTTAAGATGGCGCTATGTTTTGAGTAGCAAAGAAGGACATCTGAAATGTAGTCCGTTTTACACATTCATGATTGTCAAGTATAATTGTATGCCGTTTCCGGCGCGCCTGATGACACCGAGGAAGGTGACTGACGAAACGCCTTTGTTTGCACGAGAAATTAAATAATTGTAAAAACTCACCCCCCACAAGTGACTTTTCAGGATAGAACTTTTCCTGACTGGCGAAGCTACTCTTAATTAACGTGCGAGAGCGCCAGCGAAGGGGACTAACGGAGGGCATATATATATATATATATATATATATATAACCATAGGTTTCAGGGGCGTTATAGTTAGCTGGACTTTTCACTCGTACAAAACCATTGAAATTCCCCCGTTATAGTTAGTTCAGCTAACTATAACTCGCGCGCCCGCAATGCACTGCTGATGAAGTCACATATTGACATCACTCATGACATCACTGATGACATCTCAAATGACATCACTGATGACATCACTGTGAATGTGTATTTTTCTGAAAATTACATATGTTTTATATATGTATATCTCAAGGTCGATGGAAGAATAAATGGGTATATAAGTGTCTAAATGGATGATTTGTTTTTGAAAAATTGATTGTATAACTGACTGATTAAGTGTATCTTAGTGAATACATGGCTTAGTGAGTAATGTTTAAATATATGAATATCTGTATCAGTCTCTCACTTTGTGTATAAGTGGCTGCATGGGTTGGTGAGTAGCTACATGAGTGTCTATATAGGTTATTAGTTGTTTTTTTGAATATCAGTATGAGTGTCTGAGTGTCTGTATGGTTCGGTGGGGGGTATTACGTAGTGCATAGGTGCATGAATGAGTGACTCACTGTTTGTGTTGAAGACAGCATGTGTGCAGGACTGTATGGGTGGATGAGTGTGTGCATGGGTGTGTTAGTGAGTGAATGACTGTCTCAATAGTGTCTTTATGAGTAACTACATATGTTTTAAACTAGTATATGTGACTATTGGTGTATATAAGTGAGTATATTTGAGAGTGAGAGATTGAAAGAGTTCCTGTATGAATAAGTATGTGTTTCTATAAGTGATTGTTTAAAAGACTAAGTATGTGTAAGTTTCTGTAGAAGTAAGTGTGGTGGTGTGTGTATAACTGTATATGCAAGTAAATGAATGTTTGATTCTTTATTAGCATGAGTGACTATGTGTACGAGTAACTCTATGGATGAGTGGCGTTGTGTAACAGGATGTATAGGTGTATGAGTACATATGATGAGTGAGTACATGTATGAGTGACTGTATAGGACTGTTGGTGAATGAGTGGATGTGTATGTGGATCTTAGAATTACTGAATAGGTTGTTGTAACTGATATTGGTATGTCCATTGTTTTGAAATTTTTAGTTTCTATTTTTCAATGTGTGTATCAAAGGTTATATTAGGGGGAGAGGAGGTCTGCCACTCTATCACAAGGATGATGTCATCAGTGATGTCATTCGAGATGTCATCAGTGATGTCATGAGTGATGTCACTGACCATGTCATGAGTGATGTAATATGTGACGTCATCGGCAGTGCATTGCGGGCGCGCGAGTAATAGTTAGCTGAACTAACTATAACGGGGGAATTCCAATGGTTTTGTACGAGTGAAAGGTCCAGCTAACTATAACGCCCCTGAAACCTATGGTTTTTTCAGTGAATTTCTAAGGTTTTTTAAATGCTAATTCCTAACTATAACGTGCCTGAAACCTATGGTTTTTTCAGTGAATTTCAAAGGTTTTTTAAATGCTAATTTCTGACTATGCCTACAGAGATAGGACATGTGAAGAAAGAAGAAAAAACGCACAGAAAGAAAAAAAAGAAATGCAGAAAGAAGCAACAGAAGTCCTTAAAGACGAAGAAAAGTGCAGGAAGAAGGATAACGTGCAGGAAGAAGGATAACGTGCAGAAAGAACAAACAGAAGAGCAGAAAGAAGCCTTGTTGCAAAATCATCCTGTACCCTCAACTTTTTCAGACGGATACTGGTGGTAACTGAGTCTGACTAACCAGTCCTAGAGCCAGTGCTATGTTAAAAGACACTCAGAATACAGTGAAAACACCTACATACACTAGGGAACACTATGCGTTGGGGTCCCTCTGTGATCAGCATGACCTCCTCTGTAAGCCCCTAGTATATAATAGGGCAGGGGATTAAAACTACCTCTTAAAACGCCCCACAGGGCGTGTTTGCACACGTCACCTCAGGCCCCGTCCCCTCACTTCCCCACTGTGTAAACACGCCCTGTGGCCGTTTTAAGTTGGGAGATTAAGTCCCCTTGATTCCTGAGGGTCACTAGGGTCCAACTAGACCACTAGGTACCTCCAGTAAGCGCCACAGAGCTGCGTTGCAGAGAGATGTTAAAAGGGGCACGGCTTAGACCACCTCTCTGCAACGCAGTGCAGTGGCACTTACTGGAAGCACCTGGTGGGCTAGTTGGCCCCCAGGGTCCCTCAGGATTGAAGGGGAATTATTTCCCCAACTTAAAACGCGCCACAGGGCTTGTTTGCACACGTTAACTCAGGCCCCGTCCCCTCCCTTCACCACTGTGTAAACACGCCCTGTGGCCGTTTTTAGTTGGGAGATTAAGTTCATTTGAATCCTGAGGGTCCCTAGGGTCCAACTAGTCCACAAGGTACCTCCAGTAAGCGCCACAGAGCTGCATTGCAGAGGGGTGCAAAATATGGCACGGCCTGGACCACCTTTCTGCAACGCAGCTCAGTGGCGCTTACTGGATTGATTTGATTTGATTTGATTTATAGATTTATAAAGCGCACGAATGCCCGGAGGCGTCTTGGCGCTATGAGCGACCAATAAGGATTCTCTGCAGTTTCGCTTGGATCACCAGATATTTGGATACTTAGTTTTTAAATAACCATGTTTTGAGCAAACCTCTGAAAGTCATTAATGAGTTGCTATTTTTTATTGACATCGGTAGACTGTTCCAAATTTTTGCTGTTCCCAGAAAGAAACTTCTGCCCCCCCATCGCACTTGCTTGTATCTAGGTACTGATAAAAGAAGCGCTTGTGAGAACCTTAGTTTCCTGGGTGGAATGTATTTTTTTATGTGTGTTTTGAAATAGTGTGATCCATTCCCCTGAAATGTCTTGAATGCTAGGCATTGTGACTTGAAGATGATTCTTTTGGCCACTGGTAGCCAGTGAAGTTCTTTCAGTCCGAGGGAAACAGACTCATACTTTGGAATATGCAGAATCATTCTCGCCGCAGCGTTTTGCAGCCTTTGAAGTTTAGTTAGGAACTGTGTTTGAAGACCCATATAAAGGGCATTGGCATAGTCCAGTCGCGATAAGGCCAAAGCAACAACCACAGTTTTCAGGGAATCCAGTGGAATGAAATGCCGGATTTTGTTAATCATTTTCAGTATGCCCCAGAAGGTAGAGGCCAATTTCTTGATTTGCCATTCAAATGTTAACTTTTCATCTATTATGACTCCTAGGTTCCTCACTTTTGTGACTGGGGCTGGAAATTCATCTAGGTCAGCCGGCCACCATCTTGGAGACCAAAAGAATGTCTTTGCTCCAAAGAGCAAAACCTCTGTTTTCCCTCCATTCAGTTTAAGGTAATTTCTCTGCATCCAGGTATTAATCTGTACCATGCAGATGTTAAATCGGTCAACTGTCTCCTCTATGCTGTCAGACACCGAGACCACTATCTGTGTATCATCGGCGTATGAAACTACAGAGAAGCCAGCTTTTCTGATTATGGCCGTCAACGGTGCCACATATATATTAAAGAGAGTGGGGCTAAGGGAAGAACCCTGAGGTACTCCACATGATAGATTGAAAGATTTGGAGACCAGTCCATCCATTTCCACAGCGAACGATCTGTTTGTTAAGTAAGATGAAAGCAGTTTGGTGGTAGTATCATGGAGCCCTAACTCTGTTAGTCTTTCAATTAGGATTCCGTGATTGACTGTTTCGAAGGCCGCCGACAAGTCTTATAAAATTAGGGCGGCCTTCTTTCCCTCATCCAGTGTAGTTCTGAGTTCTTCTACTGCCATTACCAACGCTGTCTCGGTTCCATGTCCTTCTCTGGAAGCACCTGGTGGGCTAGTTAGGCCCCAGGGGCCCTCAGGATTGAAGGGAAATTATTTCCCCAACTTAAAACGCGCTATAGGGCGTGTTTGCACACGTCACCTCAGGCCCCGTCCCCTCCCTTCCCCACTGTGTAAACACGCCCTGTGGCCGTTTTTAAAGTTGGGAGATTAAGTCCCCTTGAATCCTGAGGATCCATAGGGGCAAAATAGCCCACTAGGTATGTCCAGTAAGCGCCATTGCAGAGAGGTGTAAAAAGGGGCACGGCCTGCACTACCTCTTTGCAACGCAGAGAAGTGGTGCTTACTGGAAGCACCTGGTGGGCTAGATGGCCCCCAGGGTCCCTCAGGATTGAAAGGGAATTATTTCCCCAACTTAAAACACGCCACAGGGCGTGCTTGCACACGTCACCTCAGGCCCCGTCCCCTCCCTTCACCACTGTGTAAACGCGCCCTGTGGCCGTTCTAAGTTGAGAGAATAAGTCCCCTTGAATCCTAAGGGTCCCTAGGGTCAAACTAGCCCACTAGGTACCTCCAGTAAGCGCCACAGAGCTGCGTTGCATAGAGGTGTAAAAAGGGGCATGGCCTCAGAACACCTGTCTGCAACGCAGCTCCCTGGCGCATACTGGAGATACCTGTTGGGCTAGTTGGCCCTCAGGGACCCTCAGTATTGAAGGGGAATTAATTCACCAACTTTCAACTGGCCAGGGGGCGTGTTTGCAGAGTGCTGCAAGGAGGGGGCGTGGCCTCCGGCGCACTGCCGGTCTTTTATTTATTTTATTTTTTTAAGAAGGAGGGCTGTGTGGCCCCCCATCTTTTTCTAATTTACTGGCCCTGGGGACCCCATCCCCCAGGGCCTGCACCCTCATTTTTTTTGTTGAAAAAAAAAATGTGGTCCTCCCAAGGCCTTAATCGGCCCCGGGGACCCCAACCCCCGGGTCATGGTTTTTTTTTTTTTTAAATTCTTTAGGAGAAGGCTGCGTTGCCCCCATCCTCAGGCCACTTATGGCTCCGGGGACCCCATTCTCCGGGGCCGGACTTTGTTTTTCATTATTTAAAAAAAATATATATTTATAGAAAAACCTAGGACATGTATGTACCTATCACCATGACGATTTGCGTGATATTCATTAAAAGGCGACTATGCATAGAATTAATCCACATGGAATGTATTTACACCGCTAGTGAAGCTCTGACGTGTCTGACGCCCTACCGTGCCTAATCCCGACGCCCCCGCCGGTGGGTACTCTCCAAGTAGACACCCTTGTCGTTTATTTATACAAACATGGGTAGCTATTGATGAGCACATTTAATATACACGCACACCAAGCCATTCAAAGGGGATTCGACAAAAATTCGACCAAACTATGCAAGAAACCCCCCTCATGGTTAATAAAACACACATCCACCGCCGGATGTGTAATACTTTTTATTTTACTCTCTGGAAAGGAGACGAACCTCACTTGAGAGTCACAGCGTGCTCCTGGCTGAGCCCAATGCTGTGTTACACCCACCAGTGCCCGCCGAGTGCCTCACACCTCTGTGTTGTATTCCACCAGCTAGTGCGTATGCTATCACACTCTCTAGCCATGTGCACTGTAACACCACCCCGTGAATATGTCATGCCACACTTGCCTTCGCACGGGTTATATTGCCCCATCTAACGTGCCTTCCTCGATGCCTATGTTATAACGCACAGCGCTATGCCATACATATTACAATCTGGGATCCATATCTTTGTCACAGTGCAAATGCAACGTTACACTCCCCAGCACATATTTTATATTACAACTTTAGAGACTAGTTAGGTTACACAACACTGCCCTGTGCATATTACACTCCAAGGCGCATATCGCAAAGCACGCGCTAGTGCCTGTGCTATCTCGCGCTCTCCAATGAATCTGTCATTGCGCACAATGTATTGCATATTATATTTCACGCCCGGTTCATCTTATATCACACTTTTTGGTGCATAGTTTATACCATATACTATATCTAGTTTTCATTTTCAATCGTGCTCTCAGGACTATGTTCTATATAACACTGCGTCCACCTACCCTTTTCACAGGCATTACATTTTGCGATGGGGTGGAGGGTCAGGGGGTGTTTCTGCCAAGTGAGCCCGGAGTCACAGTCACAAACGTCCTCTTCTTCCTGAATAAAAGTGAGATTATGCTGCATACTTGTTCATATTTTAAGTAGTTCACACAGACACACATTTTAAAAACAATAAAGTTCCTAATACCCACCTCCTCTGAACAGTTAGCTTGCTGCCCCATCCACCTCCTCCCTATCCTCTGTTGTCTGAATCCATGGACTAGCCTCCTCCCTCCTGCCATGCATGGTCTGATGTGCTGCCACTGCCCTCCATTTAGCATGATGTACCAGTCCACTCCTCCTGCCCTCCATTGCCCAATTCTATGGCCCATCATTGACCTCCTGCTTAGCCTCTGTGATTAGCTTGCTGCCCCTATTCTCCTTCCCCCTGCCCTCCGATGTCTTTGTGCATGCCCCTGCTCCATCCTTTTTGCCCACCATGTTACATGGACCTGCCACTCCTATCTACTCTGAGTGTTCTGTTGAGCTGCCACTCCCCTCCCACCTGCCTAGCATTGTCAGATGACTGTAACCTGTCCCTGCCACCTCCACCCTGCCTGTCCACATGCCATGCCCCTATCCCCTTCCTCCTGTCCTCCATGGTCCATTTTACTGCCACACCCTTCTGCCCTCCCTGGTCTGTTGTGCTGCAACTGCTCCTCCTGCCTGCCCCGCGTGGTCTGTTGTGAGGCCCCTTCCCCTGAACTCTCTTGTCTGTGCCCAGGTCCTGACCCTCCCTTCTATCCTCCATGGTCCTTTGTGCATGCCCCTGCACCCTCCTTCTTGCCCATCATAGCCATTGTGCTGCCACTAACCCTCCCGCTTGCCATGCATGGTTTTCTGTGCTGCCATGGCCCCTCCCACGTTCCCTGTGTGGTCAGCTAGCTGCCCCTGACCCCCTCCCACCTTCCCTCCATGGTCTGTGTGTATGCCATCATAGTCTCATTGTTGCTCTCCATGGTGTGTCTTGTTTCTAGTGCCCATCCTGCCTGACCTCCATGGTCATCTTGCTGCTCCTGCCCTGCCCCCTTGCCCTCAGCCCTCTGTTTCCATGTGCAGACCCCTATTCCCTCCCTCCTGGCTTGTCTGTTCTATTGCAATGCCCCTGATCCGTCCCTCCTGCCCTTTATGGTCTGTTATGCTGCAGCTTTCTATCCTGTCTGTCCATTATGGTCAGCTAGCTACCATTGCCTCTTTCCCCTCTATTCTCTGTTGTCCATGTGCATGGTCCTGTCCCCTCCCTATTGCTTTCTATGGATTGTTGTGCTGCACTCCGGTCCCGCATGCGCTGTGTGGTGTATTGTGCTGCTGCAAACCCTGATGCCTGCCCTGTAGGGTCAGTTTGCTGCACCTCTCCATGTCCCTCCTGTCCTCTGTTATCCGAGTCCATGTCCCTACCCCAATTCCTCCTGCCTACCATGATCCAATGTACCATACTTGCGAACATTTTGAACTTGGTAAGAGGGAGATTTTGAAAAAAAACTGGGGTATTGATTTTTCCCTTTGAGTTACATTGAAAAAGAGGAGATTGTAGATAGGAGACAGATCAAATAAAGCCCATTTGAGCTTAAAAACATTGGACGTTTCCTGGCTGAAACGGGTCTGTTGGCATGTATTGTTGTACTACCACTGCCTCTTCCTTCTGCCCACAATGGTCTATTATATTGCCACAGCCTCTCTTGCCAGTCCTGTATTGTTGGTTGGTTGCCCCTGCCCCCTTTCCACTGCCCTCCATAGTCTGTTGTGCTGCCACTGCCCTTCCTGCCTGCCCAGTGTGGTCAAAATGTTGCCTCTGCACTCTCCTACCTGCCTTCAATTTTCAGAGTCCGTGCCCCTGGCCTCTGCCTCTCAACAGTATCCCAATGAACAACTAGATTGCTAACATTCTATATTTATTACAAAAGTGTGGAACGCCTGACGTCATCTTGATGTAATCAAAACTGTAATACCTAGAGTATTTCCTTTAGAAATTACATATATGAGAGGGTCTTATTTGCATCAAAATTATGGTTAGTGCTCTAAAAAACAAAAATGAGGACATATTTTCTGAGTTTTCAAATAGCGACAAAGAACTTTTAAATTATTTGTAATCTTTATGTTTTTTTATCCAGTTGACCACTTGATTAAATGTTGCACCTTGGCAAGAGGATGTGGTTTTACTTCCAGAGCTGCAGACTTTGCAACTGGGGAACCAGGTTGGAGTTTCTGCTTCAGCTCAACATTCTGTGATTCTGATCAAATCACTTAATCTCCCCATGTCTACAACCAAAATGAATTTGATCTTGTGTGATGTAACCAATGCTCATGTAAAGCACTCCAATACCTGACAAGTCTGCACTATATAAAACTGCAAATACACATGGTGAGGAAACCCCTCATCCTGCGTTTTTAAAATTGAATATTGTCATTTGTTGTTTGTTGTTGACCTGGGGAGAACTACTGTTTGATGCGACTCTGTTTGCTATTTTGCACACGTTTGGTCTCTCATTTAAAAAAAAAAAACCTTGAACTTCTCCCGTATTTTAATTGAATTTATGTCTTTTAACCTTTTTTAAAGTCTTGAATGTGTTGTTTCTGGCGACTTTGTAATTGATCACTTTCGAGGGCTTCTTGCCTCCGCTTCCCCGGTCCAACGCCGGCTTTGCTGCCGTTCGATTAGAGCCAACCAGTGTCTTTGTTGGTAGACTCTCCAGGAAGGGCGGAGACTGGGGATTCACGCGCCGGCCAGCTACTTAAAATCACGCTGGGCCGGACGCGCGCAGCGGGCGCGCCGGCGGCGCGCCAAAGGCAAGCCCGTCTGCACCCGTCCGCGCCAAGGATGGGACGTTTTGTCCAACCTATTAGGAGAATGTATCAGGCTGATGTCCTAAAAAGCCTAAACTCGAAATTTCCCTGCCAACATTTCTCTCCGGACCTCATTTATGGAGCTGGCTCTTGTCGTAGATGCATGTCAGACCTTCCGTTCGTACTCTCGACTGGAGTTTCTAATCAGAAATTAAACTCCAGGTCTGGCAATGTCAAGAACGGGGGTCTACTCATAGGAGGTCTCATTAACGCACGATCCATGGGCAAACACAGTCAGGACATTAGAGACCTCATTTTGGACTCTCAACTGGATATTCTGTTTGCGACAGAGACCTGGCTGAAGGATTGGAGTAGCCCGGATGTTGCGGATTCTGTCCCACCAGGCTATCTTATACATAGGAAGGACCATTCGGTAGGGAGGGACGGAGGGCTGGCCATTATTCTGCGTGACTCTCTTGTCTGTACTTTTTTTGAACCAGACACGATGGTAGAAGCCGAATGTTTAGGCTTCTGCCTCTCTTTAAATGCCACCTCATGTTTCTCAAGTGCCCTTATTTACCGGCCCCCTGGCCAAAATACCAAATTTATTGTCTCTCTTAGTGACTCCTTAAGCTACCTTACGCTTAAATACGCTAATTTCACTCTCTTAGGTGATTTCAACCTCCACTTAGAGGATAACGCTGAACCTGGAACAGGTAATTTTCTTCAAGTCCTAGACTTATTCTCGCTGCAACAAATAGTGAATGGTCCTACCCATCTGGCAGGACATACCCCCTAGATGGGGTCTGCTCCAACTTACCCTGGCTCGTTGCAGATACTCCCCTTCCCTTAATCTGGTCTGATCATTCCTTCATTCCCCTTAGAATCACCATGCCTCCGAAGACACAGATAGTGAATTTTTTTAATAAACCTCAGCAAGGGCCTCCATGGGCACAGATTGCTAAAAATTCAAATATACTGACGGTGGCTAATGATCTTGCTCCCACGTTGACAGGCATAACAGAGATAGATTCTCGCCTGTTTCAGTCCTGGCTGACCAATATTGGCAAGGCTCTCATGCCTTCGGACATGAATAGCAAGCCGCTAAAATAAAAAAACCTAAACACTCCCTGGTTCACGCCCCAATTGGCCCGAGCACGTCTGCATTGCAGGCAACTGGAGCGACAGTGGAGAAAGGGGTATATGGAGAAACAAAAAAAAATGTTCAAGGAAGGCAGGAAATTATATTTTACTCAGGTCCAATTGGCAAAAAAGGAATTTTTCACAAAAAAAATTAATATTGCCAAAGATAATCAGAAATTGATTTCCTAAATTGTGAAGTCTTTCACTAAACCTAGGGCGGAACAAAGGGAGCTTTTAGCTTCTCAGTCACTTTGTGATCAGATCTCCCTGTTTTTTGAGGAAAAAATCCTCAAAATTCAGAAAGATTTTCCAGATTGCAATCCCATCTCTGACATCCCGCTGATGGATAGCTCTGCCTCCATCTCTATATTTGAACCTGTTTCGCTAGATATGACTCTCACAGCCATTGAAAAATGCAAATCAGGGTCTCCATTGGATGCCTGCCCCCCGTTAGTCCTACATAAACTACTAGAGGTAGTAAATTCTATGATAAACCAGATTGTCAACTCGTCTCTCAGGACGGGCATTGTACCAACTGATTGGAAATTGGCACTGGTCAAACCCTTAAAAAAAAAAAAACATATTGACTCGGCAGTACTCTCAAACCTTCGCCCCATTTCACTTCTCCCAATTTTGGGCAAAATTACGGAAATCTTTGTTTTAAAGGAGTTAACTAAATTTTTTGAAGAGCAACATACCCTTCATCCATGTCAAGCTGGATTTCGGCCCAGACATTCCACAGAGTCAGCCCTTATTGAGGTCTCTGAATCCTTGAAAATGATTGCAGATAGGGGCAGGAGGCCGTCTTGATTCTTTTGGACTTATCAGCTGCATTCGATACGATCTCTCATGACATTCTTCTGAGGCGTCTCGAATGCAGTGGTATTTCTGGTATGGTGCTGAGGTGGATTAAATCCTTCCTGACCCTCCGGAGACAGGCGGTTACTCTAGGCCCCTTTCTCTCTTCTGAACAACCCATTACAGCAGGAGTCCCTCAGGGATCTTCCCTAAGCCCATTACTTTTTAATGTCTATATGGCTCCCCTTGTTACCCTGATTAATTATTTTGGGATTGAGGTTATGTCATACGCAGATGACACTCAAATGATTATCTCTTTGGAGAATGATTCCACGCAGGCCGAGATGAACTTCAAACTTTGTTTGACTGCAGTTCTTCAATGGATGTCGATCAATCATTTAAAGTGTAATACGGACAAAACAGAGATCCTACCTATTGGGGCGGATACCCCCTTCCAGCCGTCCAATTGGTGGCCTGACGGAGCAAACCTACCACCGGAGGTTGTGAAAGTCGTCAGGAATTTAGGAGTCCAATTCGATAACTCCCTTTCTTTCCTTCCCACACCAAAGCGGTTGCAGGGATGTGTTTTAGTCTAATTAAAACTCTAAAAAAATTATTTCGGTTTCTTCCTCTGTCTGCAAGAAAGTCTGTAGCTGTGGCTCTGATACTCTCTCGTATTGATTATTGTAATGGCCTCTTGGCTGGAGTTAATAGGTCAGTCCTAAAGAAGCTTCAGGTGGTACAACATGCCGCAGCCCGCCTAGTGCTTAAACTCCCCAGAAAGTCTTCAGCCTCCGCAGCTTTGAATAAACTGCATTGGCTCTCGGTCCCTAAAAGAATCCTTTTTAAGATTCTTCATATTACGTTCAGGGCAAAAATGAGGGTCGGCCCCAAATTCCTGTCGGCACGTTTCACTCCATACAGTACTACCAGATTGCTCAGATCCTCCTCGGCAAATCTTCTTAAATTTCCCAACTTTAGATATAAACGAAAAGGCGCAAGAACTCTAGCTTTCTTGGGTGCCAGAGCCTGGAACAAACTCCCAGCCCAGATCAAACTTTGCAACACGGAACTTTCATTCAGGAAAGTTCTCAAAACCTGGATTTATAGCATCCCGGAGGATTGCTGTCTTGCTTTAATCTAGTTATTCTTAGTAAGTCAACATCCTGTTTCTTCTCATCACCGTATGACGTAAGCGCCAAGATACTCCTCGCGGAGTGATAGCCGCGCTCTATAAGTACAATCTCAATCAAAAAAATAAGTGTTTTGCACACTTCTGTCATTGGGCTACATGTGGGCTACATCTGGGTGATATTTGTGCTGCATTTGGGCTCTTTTGTCTCTGGTGGCCATCTTGGGAGATTTATTTGTTATGAAGTTTCCTAATTTCCTCATTTACTGCAGTCTCCTCAGTAGGAAATGCTTTCAGTTTTTTACTTTGATTCCATCAAGAAGGTATTCAGATATGTCACACATTTGCCATAAATACTGAATGTTAGCACTCTAGTTGCTCATTAGATCACTGTAGTAAAGCTACTGCTCACCACAGAAGTCTGCTGCTGGTATTAAAAGTGCATGTTTCAGTCTGCATATCAGAATTTTTTAATGAAATAGAAGAGGATATGAGAAGTCACTCAAAATGTGCCTTATTTTTTATTTCTTCAGCACTAATCATAATTTCTATGGCAAAATGAACCCCCTCATTGTGTTCCTTTTTAAATTAAATGTTTTAAGTGTTACCAGTTTATTCCAATCAAGATGGCTTCAGGTGTGCCATACTTTTGTCATAAGTAAGACAGTAAGCGCTCTAGTTGTTCTTAAGAACACTCTGGGACATTCTGTCATTGGGCTATACTTGGGCTACATCTGGGTGATATTTGGGCTACATTTGGGTTCTTTTGTCTCTGGTGGCCATCCAGGGAGATTTATTTGTTATGAAGTTTCCTAATTTCCTCATTTACTGCAGTCTCCTCAGTAGGAATACTTTCAGTTTTTTATTTTGGTTCCATCAAGAAGGCATTCAGATGTGTCACACATTTGCCATAAATTCTGAATGTTAGCACTCTAGTTGCTCATTAGATCACTGTAGTAAAACTACTGCTCACCAGGGAAGTCTGCTGCTGGTATTCAAAGTGCATGTTTCAGTCTGCATGTCAGAATTTTTTAATGAGATAGAAGAGGATTTGAGAAGTCACTCAAAATGTGCCCTAATTTTTCTTTCTGCAGCACTAATCATACTTTCTATGGCAAAATGAACCCCCTCATTTTGTTCCATTTTGAATTAAATGTTTTAAGAGTTATCACTTTATTCCAACCAAGATGGCTTCAAGTGTGCCATACGTTTGTCATAAGTAGGACTGTTAGCGCTCAAGTTGTTCTTTAGAACACTCTGGGAAGCTGCAGTAGAACACAAAGGAATCAACTGACAGTCTCTGCCCTTGTTGGATGTACATGTTTTACTGAGAATGTCAGACTTCATTCTCACATGACTGAGAAAGATAATGTGAATTTACAGAAAATATGCTCTCAGTTTAGCTTATAGATCACCTTCCAAACCTCTGTGGGAAAAGCATCAGAAAATAGTTTTCTCTCAAACATGATTCATGATATCACAGCAGAAGGATTTTTCACTTGGTAAAATCACCTTAGAACACACCACAATTCCTAAAATGAGTATGGTACCATCAACAAATAATTTATAATGTAACTAAAGTCTTAAAACCTTCTATTAACTGCAATGCTTTTTAATGAGGTGCTATCATGTATATTGGTCCCAAGATGGCTGCCAACACTTCTTGGATGAAGTGCTGACAGCCAATCAGTAATCACGATGAGATGTGTGGTTAGGCTCTGCCCAGATATATATGTGATTTTACTTTTGATTTTCTCAGGAACTACTGAACGGATTTACACCATTTAAGCAAAAGGCACGAGTCTGAACTGAGGACTACCTCTTTGCCAAATTTGGTGTAATTCCGTTCAGCACTTTGGGCTGTAGCTGCGTTAACAGGTCCTATGGGAAAATGCATGGGGAAAACGTGTTTTGGGACCCCCCTTTTTTCTCGGCCTCCGCTTGACGAATCACCCTGAAATTTTCAGGATAGGAGCGGACCGGAGCTGGCCAAAAGTTTGGAAAATTTCGTGAAGATTCATCAATCGACGCCAACGTTATTCCAAATAGAATATTGCGGATTTCCTATGGAAAATAGGTCCTAACTATAACTACCTACTGGCGACTTCCACTTTAACATTTCTGATGCTAGAGGAATAGTGCATTTTTTTAAATGTATCATCTCTGGTCTGGTTAGCTCCTTTCAGACAATCTTCTGAGTTATTCCATCATTTATACACTCCGTGCTGGGAAGTGTTTTTGGAGGGCTTCACCTTGTCCTGTTAATTTTGACCTGAATCTTGATTTTAATTTTTGTGCTCCGCAATCAACATCCCAGTTCGATTTGGAATGGAGACAGCACTGCTTGTGCTGCGATGCCGTGAGCACATGGTTCACACATTTGGCACATTTCGACTTCCAGAAATGCACAAGCACTGGTTTTTGTCCTTCAGGCCTGTTTGTCTTAACTGCATACAACTTGTATTCTACTGCCTGCTTTGCGGCCAAAAATGCGTATTGGACATATGCGTAGGATCACAATAGGTTGTGCCATTGGACATTGATGTACTGCTGGACCCGTTAACGGCCCATGGGTATTGTTGTCCCAGAGTCTTCCATTGCTGATGAATGCATTTCTTGTGAAACCCTGGGATGCTTTGGCACCTAGTGACTTGGACAATGGCTCTACGATACGCATATAGGATGCAGTCTCTCTCTCAGTGGCTGATGTGGCAACTGGATGGGATCACCTTTGCTCCATAAATCTGCTTCGAGGTGCATCTCTGGGATCATTGTCTGCAGCCATGGACAACAACAATGTTGTGTCTGCCACTTGGAACACATGAAATATATGGCCTTTTTCCGTGCGGAAACAATTTGGATTGTTTTTATAAACAAAATGTGTCCTACATAGTTTTGTTTTATTTGTAATCTTCTAGGCACCATGGCTTTCGCAGTGCTTAGGATTTCAGAAAGTATTATCACTTTAAGGCTTTTATGAATATTTTAAAGGGAAGCTTGCTTTTAGATGATGTAAAGAGTAGTTTTTATCTTTTATTCCATTTTTATGATAGGCTGATATACTGGCTTTTTAGATAGCTTTTGTACATTGACCCTTAGGATGAGGAGTGGGTGTTATATTCCTGAGTTAGGCCAATATAGCGAAGCAGCTTATTCCTTACATTGTCTTGGAAAAATAACATGTCAGCTGTGAACTTTTGCACACATTTGCATGCTCGACAATGATGTATTAGTTTCTCTGGAACTACTATGTTTACACATACAGCTTTGAACAACATTATCATGATACCTTGAACATCATGTACTAGGCCTCTCTACGCACTAGATACAAAAGTTGTCCTATCTTCATCCACGGGGCGACAGCGCTAGCTACACATCCATAACATCAGCAATCTAGCATGTACATTGCGAAGGCTTCTTTTTATTATCAATAATAAGTGTCCTGATAGATTAGTAGAGGAGGCACTTCTGCTGACACTGAAGGTAGGTGCATGCTGAGACTCCACCACGGCACATTCCATGATGGGTGTCCAACTCAAGACCAAGACGGGGTCCTTTACTCTATCCGATCAGGTAATGGGGTTGGATCGTCTGTGGGGGGATTATTGGCTCTACACCTATACACACTCTAGTGTAGGGTCTGTATCATAGCAGCATTGTATACCATACTGCATATATTCATTGCTTCAGCACCATGGTAGAAATATATCTATTGTTCACTCTCTTGGTGCTTGTAATATCCTTTATTTGCTTCTGTCTCCAAATCATGGCAGCACATGTATTTTATACAAGAATAATGTTGGTTCAATAAATACATTGAAAACGTTCCACTTTATATTCTGTATACTTCTCTGGGAGAAAGTAAGCATGCGTGACTGAGCTAAAAATTCTGTACTGTTTCCACGATCCCTGGGTGATCAGGGTTGTCATGTTCAGTGGCTGCAAGTAACTGCTCGCTCCCTGGTAGGTTAGTGGGGCTTACATTGGCACTGTGAGCTAACTGGTTTATAGCCCATTATATTCTGCAGGGTGTCCGGACCCAGTCTAGCCACCAAGCGCTTAGTTTATGTTGTCCAAACAATGCGCAGATCCAACGGATTAGTAGGAACTACACAACAACCCCGGCAATCTAATCCCCAGGGGCCAACTCACTTGCTGACTACCAGGGAACCCACCCCCAGGACATAGCAGTTTTCCTGTTTGCTCCAATCTGGAGAGAACATTTTCAAAATTCCCACCAAACAGGAGCAAACACATAGTCTGCTCCCAGTTCGCGGGAGCTTTAAATATGCTCCCGCCGGCTAGATGCAGACTTTTGATCGGTTCCCTGCCCACACTGATGTGACAGGGAACCAGATCTACAGATTGCTACTGCCCAGAGGCAGCAGCATAAATACCTTGGGGCTCCCCCTATAGCTCCTAACGTTCTGCATGTTAGGTTCCATCATTGGGCACCAGGGCACCCACCTATATTAAACTTAGGCCTCAGAGGATGGGGTCCCTACAAGCTCTGCCCGTTTGTCCCAGCCCCTTTAACATCAGTAGTATGCAACCACATTTCCGCCATTTTCTAGGTTGATGGACAGTGTATTTTCTCTACAAATGCAAGTTGAAAAATTATGGCGGGGAATGCATCATTGATTTATAGGAGTACAATCTCTTCTGTAGTGACTGTCTAAGATGAGCGGGTTATTTCTATTCATCTCCTTGTCTGAGGACAGTGTCCACGGTAGTCCCTTTTAATTGTTGCTGAGTATGCAAAGGTGCGCCACCTGTTTGGCCGCGCACCTTCCACGTTAGAAGTATGCAACAACGCTGGCTCCGGGTGGGTTGGCTACAGGGCTGGCCTGTGGCAAGGCCGTGTTGTCAACCAACTGCTGAGCATGGCCAAAGGCTGTGCGCAGTTTGGGGTTCGCTGCCTGTGGGGGGTTTGCCGCCAGCACACGTGCGAAGGCCGTGCATGGCAGGGGGTTGGCTTTTCGTATGGTGATAAAAGTTTACTTTACGTTAAAAAAAACTAGAAATTAACTGAAAAAAACAAAGGTTGAAGTAACTTTATAGTTAGGTGTGATAATAAATCTGTTTTTGTTAAAAACAAATTAGAAATTCACTGAAAAAAACAAAGGTTAGCTATAATTTGCGCCGCCAACATGCACTGCTTATGACCTCACATATTACATGACTTGTGACATGTACTAGACATCATTTATGATATCACTAAAGACATCTCAAATGACATCACTGATGACATATTTATATTAAATATATTTTTTTCGATGAAAAAAACAAAGGTTAAAGTAACATTATAGTTAGGTGAAATGTTCCGTAACAACATAATGTTTGAAGCTCTAAAAACCATATAAATTCACCAGTTATAGTTATCTCAAGTAACTATAGCGTATAACTCATGTCTCAGCCATGCACAGTTTTCCCATCCATTTAATTGCAAATGTTGCAGCGATATTATCAATGATGTCATAGAAGATATGAGTGATATAATATGTTGAGTAATTAGCAGTGCATGGCGGGGCCATGAGTTATAGCTACCTAAGGGCAAAAGCTATAGTTACAGTAAAGACAGAATTTGACTTTGGAAAGTCAGACTTACTATTGAAACTCCAACCTACACAAGAGTAGGCAAACCGTAGGACTCTAAAGGGTGAGATGTACTAGTCCAACTGTAACCTGAGCAACAGTCGGGAAACTTTTGGACTGTGGAAGGTTCAAATTTACTGTTCCCACTACAACCTAAACAACAGTAGGGAAAGCGTAGGACTCTGAAAGGGTGAGATTTCTCACTACATTCCAAGCAACAGTAGGCAAAGCAGGGACTGTTTTACGGATCGCACTCCATTCTAAACAACATTAGTGAAAGTATTGCACTCTGGAGGGGAAACATTTTCTATTCCCTCTTCAAAGTAGCAGTAGGGAAAGTGTTTGGAGTTTGGGGGTGGGGGAGATTTACTGTTTTCACTCCATCCTAAGCAACAGTAGGGAAATTGTTGAAAGAATATATACTAATTATTATAAATATATTTTAAAAATCACAACATTTAAAAATCGATATAACAAACCAAACAGATAAGCCTGAAAAATGTCATTTGTTTTAAAAACTGCCAATAAATCTACAAAATTACTTTAAAAAGTTTCAAAAATTACTTATGAAAAAATACCATTTTAAACATTATTCACCAATTAAAAATACTAAAATAACTTACAATAAAAACACTTCCCTTCCTACACAACTACAATGCCAACAACCCACACAAAATGGGAAACTATATTAAGAAATAAATTAAATCACAGTAAAAAATCTAAATTAATAACATAATTATCCAATTAGAATAAAAAATAATTAACAATTTAACATATAGAAAATCATGACTTAACATGATTAATTATATATTAAACCAAGTAGGAAATTAACCATTTTCATATGAATAACGTAACTATTAAATAATTCACAAAGTTAATAATCATAATAGCCAATTACATTCTAAAACTTTTTTTAAAAAGTACAATTTTTTTTATATATATTTCAAGCTCATTCCAACCTGTCAATAATAAAAAAAACCTCAAAAGCGCTCTTTAAAACATTATCAAAACAATAAAAGTATTACAAAATTACCAACGTCTCAAATGAACATATTAATAACTTAAAACACTCAAAATCATACAAAATTACAAAATCAATAATATAGATAGCTATGTTTAAAAGAAATATTAGTAAAAAATTGTATTTTTACCTGCAATATTCTGTGCCACAATGTTCTTGTCACCACAATATTTTTTTGAGTCACGTGTCTCTCATTTTTTTATATTATATAAACGTAGTGAACCTTACTCCCTATAACACATGGAGCCTCATTACCTAAGAAATATCATTTGTGGATAATTATTACTCTGCTGAGATCACCAATCTATTGCACAGTAAATATGGCAGGTTTCAGTCATGTTTTACTGTAGGTGATCGTGAATTATTATTGCCAATAATTGCAATCAGGGGTAATTAATGTCATCATGAAAATACAGCAACTGGAGGACATATTTTTCTATATTTCCAAGATCTAAACAGAAGTTTATCCTTAAAGTTAAGACCCAGTGTCAAAATAATATGGCTGGCCACATAACGTTTTTTAAAGGCATAATTTGTTTTATTGGCATCTAGCCAAAATGATACATATCATATTGCAACACAGTACTAACATCCAAGATCCCCCCACATGCTCTACCACAACAATTACGTACAAACATATTCTTGGAATAGAAGTCTGTGAGCGAAGAAAGGTGCAACCAAGTTCATATTTCCAGGTCAGCCAGCCCATCATACATGAGACACTCTTGGAGTCCCTGGTGTACTATGCACAATAGCACCTAATCTCAACCTCATCTCCCCCTCCCCCCAATACTCTGAGGAACCAAACTGGCGCATCCAGCAGGAAGGCCAGCGCCTCAGGGGGATGGCATCGCAGAGTTCAAGCAGGTCTGCAAGCATTGCCACCCAGGATTGCTGGTCACCAGCCAATCTATTGTCTCTCCAGCATTTACGCATCCGGCTTTCTTCAGCCACCGCCCACTCAGACATATCTTTCACCCGATCTCGCACTTCCAGCGGGGCAGGGGAACACCAACAGACAGCCACCCTGGGATTAGCAAGCACAAACCTCAACAATAGAAACTGTCTACTCAGGCCCTTCTTTTTACATATCAGTGTGTGCCCCAACAGGCATTGTCTGGAATCTCTTGGGACCCCACCTTCCATAGCTGCATTCAACCTATCAACTACTGTCTGCCAGTAGGTGTTCAGCTCAGGGCAGTGCCATGTCATATGGAGAAAGTCTGAACCCTTGACTAAACATCGGGGCAGGTAGGTGCCCCTCCGGGGTAAATAGCATGTAGTGTGACCGCAGTAAAATAAGCCTGGTAAATAACATTATAGTAGTGAATGAATTTAAACCTCGAGTCTGCCACGGCCCTTTGCACCCCGAAATGTATGGCTTCCCATTCCTTATCTGCAATCTGGTCCCACAGAGCCTCTAGCCCCCTATTGTGCACCGGCAGTGCGCATAGTGGGATATCTTCCCTAAGCCGCAGGTAGATAAAGAAAATTAATCTGTGGCCCCCAGCTATATTAAGTAAGGTAACCAATGTATGGGACTACTTAGGAGCATCAGGAAAGGAGGCCCATTCGCCGCGGGCCGTGGCAGCCATTTTTACGAACTGTAGGAACTGTCCTCGGCCTAAATGAAGATTTTCATCACATCGGAAAGCGTGATGAAGCTGTCATTCAGATATAGATCTCCAGGGTAATGCAGCCTCCCGCCCTCCACCGACCAATCGCCATCGTTTGGGCTATTCATGCAACGGTGCGCAGGGACCACACGGATAAGTCAGGCATGCAGGGAGCATGACACAACATTCGCTGGACCGCTCCCTCCCTTGACCTACACACTTGCCTCACCACATATGAAACCGTAGTGGGCTCTCGCAACCCCAACATCAGGAGTTAGGGCAGTGGCATCTCGGGCTGGCCACATAACTTATTCAAATGTTGATTCGCCACCTTCACAACCTTTAGACAACACATAGGTAATGATCTACATTGTTGCAGCTAGTTATGGGTTCTTCCCTTTTAAATGCAGCTATAAGTTAATCTCATTTGGAGCAGTAATTGCTACAATGTTGGGGAGAAGTGCAATTATGGCTGACAGTAGTGCAGTTACTGCAGTATGACAAGCCCAATTGTAACCATGTGGAGCAGATCCTAACATCCATTACTGACAGGGCAAATTCTGATTGCCTATCGCTGTTGGTGGTATTCCTCCAGCCCCTCCAATACTGTGGATAGCTAATTTACCTGTTTATTGGATGTGCTAAATGTGGATATGTCATGTTTTTCCAGGTGCACGGAAATTGAGTAGATTTTGTTGTGACATTATTGCAAATCAGCACAATGGCATAATGGATATGCTACTGAAAGAACAAAATGCATCACCTAGCGCTTTACAAAAATACATAAATAATATGGCTATAGACCTCTGGAACAAGTGTAATTCCATGTGCCCCATGTGTTCCTACCAGACCTGTTGCAATAATCAGATTTTCTTCTCTGTCTGCTCACTGTCATTCATTTTAAATGAACATAGGGAAGGCCAGCACACCACACATGTTCCTCGTGTAGACTAAGTTGTATGTTTGTACTGAATTCAAATTAGATCGCTGTGCAAACTAGTTTGATTAAGCAATTAAGCTTCTATTTTTATGCTCGTTACTGGGCATACCATAATTCGCAGTACCTGTGACTGTTGGTAATCAGATTTGCTCTTAAATGTAGCTCATCTAATGAAAGAAATGCAGCAAGAGGAAGTTTAGATTTATATTCATTACAGCAAGGATGACCTTCCAGATTGCACAGGGTGGCTCTTTGGAGCCGGAAGATTCCTGCATGGCGCAGGCCAAGCTGGGTGAACGAACAACAAGAACACTGAAGGAGGTCGGTAACTGCCCGACTCACTGTTATTAGCAGGGTCACCTGAGATGACTAGTCACACCCGTGCAGGTAACTGTGCCCGACTCACTGTTATTAGCAGGGTCACCTGAGATGACTAGTCACACCCGTGCAGGTAACTGTGCCCGACTCACTGTTATTGTTATTGTTATTGTTATTTGGGTATTTATAAAGCGCAACATTCGCTCCGGAAGGAGCATCTTGGCGCTGAGCATGCGTATAGGGGATAAGCGGTGAAAAGATCTAGATGGCTGCTAGCACATAGGTATCTGATTGCTGATAGACCCAGGTCTTCAGTTGTTTCCTAAAGAGACATTCGGACTCAATCAGTCTAAGATTTACAGGTAAATTATTCCAAGCTCTTGCTGCTAGGACTGTGAACGTTTTTCCGCCCCAAGTTTTGTATTTATGCCTCGGGACCTTAGCGAGATTGGCCCCTGAGGATCGTAGACAACGTACAGGATCATAGCGGATAAAACGTTTAACAAGGTATTTGGGACCTATATTTTTCAAGGATTTAAAAGCTGTGAGCAGGAGTTTGAAAAGAATTCTCTTATGCAGTGGCAACCAGTGTAGGGAATTTAATGCAGTTGAGGCTGAAGATTTCCTAGGGAGTTTTAACACTAACCGTGCCGCCGCGTGCTGTACACTTTGCAATTTCTTCAAAGTGGACTTTTTTACCCCTGCCATCAACCCATTGCAATAGTCGAGTCGGGAGAGTATTAGTGCAACCACGACCGATTTCCTGGAAGCAATGGGGAGGAAGTCAAAAAATTTCTTTAAAGATTTAATAAGGCCAAAGCAGCAGCCAGCCGTGATCCTAACATGATCGTCAAATGATAAGGTAGCATCAAATTGCACGCCTAGGTTGCGAGCAGAAGACACAGCACTGGGCGGGGCCTCAGAGTCTTTAGGCCACCAATCCCTCGGGCAAAAAGGTAAGTCCTGACCCAATGGTATGATCTCGGTTTTCCCACTGTTGCACTTTAAGTGGTTTTTGTTTAACCACTGAAATACCTCAGTGAGACAATTCCGAAAACACAATTCAGTATCCGTGCGGTTTTTGTCTATGGAGACGACCAATTGAGTGTCGTCAGCATATGACGTAACAAGGATCCCGTGTGCCTCTATCACAGCGAGGAGGGGTGCCATATAGATGTTAAAAAGAAGTGGACTTAATATGGATCCCTGCGGAACTCCAGATGTAATAGTTTTTTCGCTGGATAGGTAATGGCCCAAAGATACAGACTGGGACCTATTGGACAGGAAAGATTTGACCCATGCCAAAGCTGTGTCTGTCACACCAATCTCTCGCAGCCTGTCATTCAAGATGACATGAGAGATGGTGTCAAAAGCTGCTGTTAGGTCGAGCAGGATGAGGACGGCCTGCTTTCCCTCATCCTGCAGGAACTTGATGGAGTCAGAGAGTTCTACCAGATCCGTTTCAGTGGAGTGGCCAGAGCGAAACCCAGATTGTTGGGGATGCAAGATGTTGTGGTTCTCCACAAATGCTTTTAGCTCCAAATGTACCATCCGTTCAGTGATCTTTCCCAGAACAGGCAGGAGTGAAATGGGGCGCATATTAGTCAGATCCGTTGGCGATTTATTCTGCTTTTTCATAAGAGGTTTTACGATAGCCTTTTTCCATTCATTAGGTACAATCCCTGATTTTAAGGATGTGTTTATGATGGCATTGATGGTTGGATTCACTACCTCAACCAGATGATGTAGAATGCAGGGGGGGCAGGAGTCAGTGGGTGCTCCAGATTTGCAAGCCAAGATCGCTTTGCGGGTCTGTTGGAGGGAGACCGGTTGGAAACTACCAAGGAAATGGCTATTTTCGGCTACATGTTTTTGGGGGCCTAAAGAAGGAGAAATCAAAGGGGGCAAGAAATCCTTTTGGATGTTTACAATTTTCTCCTCAAAAAATTCTGCAATTTGGTTGCACAAACTCTCAGAGGGCGGGATTTCGGGCTGGAGGGCTTTGGGGTGGGTAAAGGATTTAACTATAGAAAAAACAGTTTTTTGTTTCTGCTGTGCATCGTTGATAGCTTTAGTGTAATACACCTTTTTGGCAGTCTTTATGTTAGAGAGGTACAATTTCCTCTGTTGAACATAAAGGGCTCTTGAGGCCTCATCATATGTTCTCCTCCACTTCCTTTCTCTAATTCTACAGAGTAGATGGCTCTCAGTTAAGGCTTGGGTATACCATGGGGCACTTAACTTCCGTTTAGTGCCGTTCCGGCGGTCGCCTTTAGGGTCAGAATTTTCTAAAATAATCTGATCCATCCAGACGTGAAAGTTACGGGAGTCAGCCGTGACGTCTCCTCTCAGTTCGGGGGCCTGAGCCAATAGCTGGGTATCCAATTTGATACGATCCATCAATTTCCTCCAATTTACCGAGAGGGGAGATTGAGGGTGCTTTGTTGTTGATGGAGCTAGAACTTGTTTCTTGATGCCAAAAGAGATGAAACTATGGTCGGTCCAAATTTGCGGAATGGGAGGAGACATAATCATGGTGTTTAAGTTGGAACAAATACCATCAAGGGTGTGGCCTGCTAAGTGGGTGGGTGCAGTCACTAATTGGGCCAGTCCAAAAATGTTTAGGGTATGGTGGAAGCTGATAGCATAAGGGTCTGTATCTGATTCCAAGTACAAATTCATATCTCCTAGTAGAGTAAAGTGTGGGTAGCGTAACATAAATGATCCGAGCACTTCATCTAGGGAGTCTAAAAAGGGAGTAGCATTGCCTGGGGGGCGATAGATTAGACCTCCCGAAAAGGAGGTAGAGGCATTAAGTCTGATCGAAAATCCAATACTCTCACCTCCTTTGAGGTGTTCCAGATCAAATGTATGACACGAAAATGACCTTTTAACAATGATTGCGACCCCCCCTCCTCGCCCGATTTGTCTATCCCGCCTAAAGATGGTAAAATCCGGGGGAAGGGCAATAGCCAAATCAGGATTGGATGATTCGTTGAGCCATGTTTCAGTTATGAAAAGGGCATCAAGACTATAACCCATGATTAGATCGTGTATGTCCTGGCTGTGGCCACACAGCGAGCGGGCATTAATAAGACATCCCTTAAAGTTGTTGCCTCCTTGCATAGAGGGCACGGGAGCTTTTAGCATTTCTAAAGGCATCGCGGGAGGGGTCCATTTACAGTGAGAACATGAGAAAGGGCCTCGGAGGTAGTCGGTAGGTGGGCAACTCTTACACAGGGCATTCGTCTTAGGGCGCAATGCTAATAGGGCCTTATTATCATACCTGATGGTGTGTGTCTGTTGCCTGGCATATCCTGCAGCCGGCACAGTCCTGGCGCGGACGGGCGCAGATGGGCTTGGCTTAGGCGCGGCTTCGGCGCGCGTCCGGTGCGCCCGCTGCGCCAGCCCGCTGCGCCGTCTGGCCGGATTGCACATTATATAGGGAGAAGAGAGGACGTGAGGACGGCGCGACTAGAGCGCTCCCCCAGCCTCACCAAAGATGGCGCCCACCGCCGCCGAGTATCGGCTGAAAAGCGGCTTAACAGGGTCACCTGAGATGACTAGTCACACCCGTGAAGGTAACTGTGCCCGACTCACTGTTATTAACAGGGTCACCTGAGATGACTAGTCACACCCGTGTAGGTAACTGTGCCCGACTCACTGTTATTAGCAGGGTCACCTGAGATGACTAGTCACACCCGTGCAGGTAAGTGTGCCCGACTCACTGTTATTAGCAGGGTCACCTGAGATGACTAGTCACACCCGTGCAGGTAAATGTGCCCGACTCACTGTTATTAACAGGCTCACCTGACCTGACTAGTCACACCCGTGCAGGTAAGTGTGCCCGACTCACTGTTATTAGCAGGGTCACCTGAGATGACTAGTCACACCCGTGCAGGTAAATGTGCCCGACTCACTGTTATTAACAGGCTCACCTGACCTGACTAGTCACACCCGTGCAGGTAAGTGTGCCCGACTCACTGTTATTAGCAGGGTCACCTGAGATGACTAGTCACACCCGTGCAGGTAACTGTGCCCGACTCACTGTTATTAGCAGGGTCACCTGAGATGACTAGTCACACCCGTGAAGGTAACTGTGCCCGACTCACTGTTATTAGCAGGGTCACCTGAGATGACTAGTCACACCCGTGAAGGTAACTGTGCCCGACTCACTGTTATTAGCAGGGTCACCTGAGATGACTAGTCACACCTGTGCAGGTAACTGTGCCTGACTCACTGTTATTAGCAGGGTCACCTAAGATGACTAGTCACACCCATGCAAGGAAGGGTGTGAGGCGAGAGGAGGCTATCTGTGACATGCCCCTCTGGGCGCTACACTCCTCCAAAAAACAATGAAAAGTCAAATAGTCCAACACTGATCAAAAACACAAAACATGCATCACACTGCTGTAAAGCCATCAGCCTGACTATCAGCAGGACAGCAGTGGACAACTGCATATACTCTGTCAACTGCAACAGGACGACACTGCTTGATTTGTTGATTTTACCTGATGGTCAGGGGCTGAAGAACACTGAGGTGAACTGGGCCAGGATGTCTGCGGAATGCAAGACAGAACAACGCTGAGAGATCGCCTTTCGGGCCACCTTGTTGATGTTTTTTGGTAGTTTGTGCTCATTGTCTAACAAAGTGAAGAAGGGAAGAAGCACTGCTGGGGCACACTGACTTCCAAAGACTGGCTTTGAGGGCACAGGACTAGCTCTGAATCGGATATCTTTCAGTAGAACAGCTCCGAGTTTGTCATGTGTCTATATGCCATAGAAAGCTCTCCCTTAATAAGCATGTGAACATTCTCTCTTGACGTTAAGGCAAGTGCAATCAAAAGCCACAGTCGTCTTGACGTCTTAGCTATCCAGGACAAGCTTTCCTTTAGTCTATGGAGGTATCGCCAACCTACAGTTTGTACATACATGCTGGTGTAAATGGCATCTTTGTCATTGCTTGTACATACATGCTGGTGATTGGCATGTTTTACATGCTACAGAATGTAACTATGTACTTAAACTGAGATCCATCCTCCTGCTGCAATTGTGCTTGGAAACTATCACATTGACCGTAGTATGTTTTATGCTTGGTTTTGTCCTATCCTGTCGTCTCAGATTATTTACATTATTATTTCATAAGGCATACCTCGATTATAATTGTGCCTAGGGGCTAATGCAGATGGATAATTAATGAACCCCTAAAGTTTAAAACCTAAATTGGTACACACTTAATGCCCCGGTGTCTTTTCTTGGGATCCCAGAGCAGTGAGAGTTTATGAGCATCACATTCTATGGGTTCTATCTGTCGCGTTCATGCCCCAGGATCACAATATAGAAGCAATCCAAATGGGACTGCCAAGAAACATTTTTCAGGCATTTGACTTTCTCAAGTTAGTGAGAGAGAGCATTCAAGGCTTGCTCCAAGAGGTGGGGGGGTTTACAAACTCAGAATTCAAGGTAACATGCCTAATACTGCCAATGTGCAATTAGTGCTTTACAGTATATAAAGATAAAGGACTTTAAAATGAGGAATGTAAAAGAGTTGCTTAATAACACAATACACTTTAGGCTGGATGGCCACATTCCCCAACTTATCCATCATTCCGAAACCGGTTTCATTAAGGGATGTTTTGCCAGAGATAATATCCACAATTTTTGCCACATTCAAGAAATAGCTCAACTATCCCTGCAGTCAACTGCGATGATTGCTCTTGAAGCAGAAAAGGCCTTTGACAAGGTGTCTTGGCCCTTTCTACATGCGGTTTTGGTGCCTCACAAATTGGGTGGTCCCTTCATTAACATGGTCTTGGCTCTCTATGCAAACCCCAAAGCAAACATTAGGGTTAATGGCTTGTCAGTGCAGCAGACTGAAGTGACAACATGGCTCCTGAACAGTCTTGGTTCTTTGGGATATCATCACAACCACCATTCCAATAAGCTAGGCTCTTCTCAGAAATACGTCACCCTTCCAGGCAGACACAGGTGCTCATCATGCAGGCATACAAATCTTCCTTCAACTCCACACCAAGTAGCAAGGCGAGTCTGCAGATTTCCTTAATATAGGACAAGTCTGGTAGGGGAATGGCAGCCATGCAGACCTTCATTTCTGACCCTTGTATTAATTCTTCCAATGATGTGTACGCCTCCTTAGTGTACGGTCGGCAAAGATGAACCAATGACTAACTAAAGGGCTATTACTTACCCTTCTTTTATGGCCAAATGGGCCAATCAGAAGGCTGCATTTACTGAAATTCCACCAGACTCAGAGAATATGTTTTCACTGTTGCTGGCCAAATTTGCAAGCTTCCTGTCAAATGCTTCAGCTGAGACCATTTTGGATTGTCTCAATTACAATATGTATTGGCAACTGATTGCCAGAGGAAATGACCACAACACAGTAAATAGGTGCATGATGGGTTTTATGCTAACATGGAAATTCTGAGATAATACAAACAGGATTGGCTAGCTACCTCCCTTCTCCTCACCCACCCCCTGCAACCAGGAAAACAGTGTAAAGAAGGAGTCAAATAGTTGTTAGTGCAGACTCGAATGTAAGGAATAGGCATTGAAGGCCTCGCTCAAAAGAGACCACCATCTTGTGCAACAACCTCGTGGAGTCCAATGGACTAACATCCTTCATATATGCCTCAGACATGATGATGATCAAGGACCCCAGTTATGGTGGACTGTACTGACCTTTTACAGAAGAGAGCCAGTAGGCACTCTTCTCACAGGAGTACAGGTAAAAAGACATGTGCCCCTGACAATAAGCATGTTGTCACACCATCAGGTACTGCATAGTGGGGTACACATATTGTGTGCCCTGCCACCAGATGGCTACAAAAAAACAGTAAAGCCATGAAGGTCCATTGGGCTCCCATGTTTTTACGGTTCCATGGGTAAAACACACAGAGTTGTCCAAAATCCTACAAAAAGAGGGTGGCAAAGAGTAAATAAATCCAGGGAGAAGAAATTCTACCTAACAGTGAGGGAGGACAAACATCTGTCACCACAGTTCACAAATTAGAATCTAGAATGGATAGCAGGATTTACTTAGGTAAGTAAAAAGGACTAGTCAGCGAGTGCCAGTTCACTTTCTGCCATATAGTAAGTTGCGAAACATCAGCAAATTCAGGCGTTTATTAGTTTAAAGGCAACTCAGGCCTAAGCTGAAAGATAATCAAGGCTTCTTAGTAATGCTATTTGGTTCCAAAAAGGTAAATGCTGTGTACATTTTGAACTCTTTATAAATTCTACAGCTTTTAGGCTGGCATACCAACAAACATAGGATTCACAAAATGCAACTGAGATTTAACAAAGACTTTTGTTTGATTTTTATGCATTTGTGTTTTCATGCACTATTAACAGTTTACAAAATGTGATTTCATACCCGAATCTTACATGTATACACTAGTATTGTTTAGATTTCTTTAAAACAAGTTTTTATAAAATTCAGAAATGTGTTTTTCTGACCTTTTCTAACCAGGCCTAAATTAGAGACTCTCAGCCATTTTATTCAACACTGATTTCCCTGAGACTTTTCACACTCCCCACATCGCCCTCCACGTCTCTCCTTGCAATCTCTGCAGCATACAGTCAAGCTGAAACCTACTTGTTTATTTCCATTGTCATTGTTTACACTGATCTCAATGAACTTTCCCCAGCTCAGTAACTAAGTACGACTATAACCTCAAGGTCCATCCGCTGGCTCACTGTGCCTTATTCATTCATACAACATGTTATCGTTCATGTATCTAGTCTGTTCCACCATTTCCAGATAGCATTAGCATAGAAGGGGTACAATTTTTATACATGTATGGGGATAGTGCTAAGGTGATAAGGAAATATGATGTTTATTAAGAATTGTGCTCTGACTTGCTGAAGAAGTTACTTAATGTCATCAAACCAGAGGGATTCTGCAGTTCTGTTACTTTCACATGTGCAAACAAGGTATAAAAACCCTCGATTTTGGTGGGGAACCAGAACTTTCCAAGGATTTTCCTTTGATAGTGGGGATGTTGCCCCATTTTCTTTTGATTTTGCCACTCACTTGGGACTTCTAATAATATTTGTCTTTGTATTTTCTGTATATCGTATTTGTTGTGAGCCTTCGTGGCATTGACTCAGTGTCGCTTATTTTAGAATTTTTGTAATAGAACCCTTTAAGGGTTTCACTGAACTAGAACTCAGCTTTTTGACTTTGGGACCTTTTATTTAATTGACTATATTACTGATATCTTGCTTAGTGAAATGAGGTTTAACAGTCTCCGATTCATCAAAGGGTGTCCCTTCTGTGGAGGTAAATTGTGGGGGTGTCAGCACCCACAATATGACAAGAATAGCGAAGTTCTTTTTATGAATGAAGGGGGAAATATGACAACCACTGACTGACGGTCTTTTAATATAAGTGGATTTTGCACCTGCAGAGCAGTAATATTAAAATGCCTTGATCCAAATGACCCACAACTGAATTGTAACCTGGTAAAATGTTTAACTCAGTATGGTAAATTATTTAAGATAGTTTCAAGTGGAGAAACAGAATAGCAAACTGAAGGACATATATTTTACAATGACCAGCTTTTACTGCTCTTACGGATTGACATTAATATGCTAAAAAGCACCATGAATTAAGGTTTTAACCCTAGCAGGCACCCTGTGAGACCGTGTTTTATAAAAAAGATTACTATGTCTTGATTTTATTGCAATTGTCACCTTTCATGTTTAAATGTGTAATGTATTTAATGTATTGTGAAGCAATTGATGTTTTTAAACGAAAAATAAATCTCCTTTGTATAACTCTTTTAAATGTATTAGAATTATTTGTAGTATAATGTTATGGTTTTAACTAACTAAAACAATAAAGTATTGACAGTAGACAACCACTGACCTTTTCCAAGGTGAAAGTATCTAATAATTCTTACTATTCTGTTTTTATTTTTATCAAACCATTCATCCCCAATGATTGACCAACAGAGGCAAATTGTGTCTTTGACTGAGTACCAAGATTCCAGTTTTTACAGCATTGTAATTTAAATACATTGCCTACTCAAGCTGCCGGGTCTCTTGCCATGACAGATAATTGGTCCTGCTGTCCCAGGATGTGTAGGCCGGATTATGTAGTCTCAGTGTAGGAAATATAACAAAAATAGCACTCTTGGAGTTAGTCCATGAGAAGTGTGATATGCATGTTAAAAGGGAGCAGAGACGAGCAATGCTAAAGGTAACCGGCACGGAAAGTGAAACTATATCCACAGACAGATGTACTCTGCTCTCAATCCACAAGGGCCAGTGAAAAATGTAGGTTCACTGGGCTGATGCCAGAACAGTGATAATGCAAGTTGATGCAATGCAAGTTGATTTCAGAGAAGTGGGCCCTGAGCCTGAAGATTGCCAGTGATCTGCCACTACTCTAGGGTTCCCACTGATAAAGGGAAGGTGGTGGAAACAGGTGGTGCCCAGTTTCTGGTGGCTCCCATCCGTGAGTTGCTGATTTGAGCTGATGGCACAACAAGCACGGGGAAATGGTCTGTTATTGACAGGTACCCATTTATAAATCAATGTGACATGGATTAGTGTTAGGCTCAAGTTCAGCTAGTTAAGTCGAAGTCTAATGTTGCTTTTGTACTAATAATAAGCACCATGCACATTTGCACCGAGTCTATTATGCATCCACTTTTCTGTCTTAAGATACATGGTATGCGTGCTGCGCTGTTTCTAGGCCAAAACAATTGAGGCGGCCAATCTAATTTCCAGTATCCTAGTGGAAGAAACCACTGAATTTGTTTTTTTTTATGGCACAGTTACTGTGCTGCAAAATGCACTGTTCATGTGATAATATAATTCTCCTAATGTAGCACTCCCACCGGTACAATTGTACCATTTGCTTTATACATTTATTTAAGTTTTACATGTCTATCGTTTATCTCATCAACCCAGTGGGGTTTCTGTCCACCTGTGTATCTTTAAACACTGACCAGGTCAAATTTAGCAAGTTTACTTTCTTTTGCTTTTGGTATTTTCTCTATTTCCTTTCATTAGCACTATCTCGCCTATAGTTGTTTTTATTCGTTGTTACCAGATTATATTTGTTTTAAAACATAAGTAACATTGAATTATCAACAAAAGCCGTTTCCACTGGTTTTGTTCGTCAGACTATCAAGCCTATCCTTGACTACGTGGGTCTTGACACTTATCCTTATTTTTGTTTAAAAATGTTAACACTGCTGTCAGAATGGAGTTAAAAACATTTTTTCTTCTTCATCTATGTATGACTTCTGACATGTTTACCTACAATTGTTCGGTAATCTGGTGCATTATAAAAGACGTGCGTCTAAGTTCGTTTTGAGCAAAGGTCGAGTTGTCTATATCATATCTCACTGACATCAGAAGGATGAATATCTAAGGTGGCTGGGTGGAATTCGTACTTGTTAGCTGAGGATTAAACAAATATTTCCATAGTGAGGAAATAAATAATTTAGCTGGCTTAGTTTTTGCCATTTAAAATATAAGAATCCTTTTCTGCAAACTGCAGGCAATGAACAATGAACTGCACATTTAAATCCAGCAGTAACCCTTTGCTAAGCATGTCTCTTCTCTCTCTGCTGCTGAAATGTTCTGGCTCATTGACTAGGATCTGTAGGTTTAATGAAGCTGCTCCTGTTAGCAGATCTGAAAGATGATTCCGCATTAAGGTGCTGACTGCTGAACTGTGCACTGCCCCCCTCCAGAGGTAAAAGAGATCTCATTAGGTTTACTGTTCATGTGTTACAAACTGGCAACTCACGACTGAGTTTGCCAATACTAGTGTGAGTTTCAGAAATGCACACCTTGTGGAGAATGCAACATATGATAACCGACTGAGCCCTACAACTGGAGTTGTTTCTTGTTGGTGGGCAAGCTTGAAGGGTGACCTGGGCACATACATCATCCATGGTGGGCGGGTGACTGCTGTAAGGGTCACATCAGCAGTTCAGAAATAAGGCACTGAAATCCACAATTACTTTCGGGATGTAGAGGGGAAGTGAGGGAGACATGTGGGTCAGAGGCTGTGCTCAGGAAAGAAGCCAAGTGTCAGACTAGAGACCAGAGACAGCTTAACTGTCTGGCTTCCGCTTCTTCATGTTTCAGACTCAAGGCATGAAAGGACATTTTATGTCTGACTCCAGACTCCCACACATCAGAAGCCTTCTGCACGCTTCAGCTACTCTGGGGACACATCACAAAACATTTGTGACTGGTGCTATTTCATGTCTTTGGTTGTATGTTAAGGCAGTGCTTGGTGGAAACCCCTTTTATTCCCATACTATGAAAGCAGGATTCTGGCTGTGGGAGCTTGTGAAAAGTAGCTGCGACCCGTGTAGGTAAGAGCAGTGGGGGAGTGGGGCCGGGTGGGGGGGGGGGATTTCGAGAGACGATGGTGAGGGAAAAGTTATTATTTAATTTTTCCTCATTGTCGGAATCACCCCCCCACACCCACTCCCCCCACACCGCACCCACTGGTCTTACCTGCATGGGCCGCGGCTAGTGAAAAGTTAAGGCGCTGCTTGGTGCAAATGCCTTTTACCACTGTATTATGAAAACAGGACTCTGTATGTGGTTACACATGAGAAGAGTGTTTGTGCCTTTAGTTTTGGATGTGATGTTTCTTTTTTTTTCTACTGCTATGTATTTGTGCTGCATTCTTCCAATGTGATGCTGTCTTGTACTGCAGCTGTGTTGCATGCTGTATTTAGTATTTTGTTGTGATGGGTCCTGTTATGTTTTCATTGTGTTGTTATGTTATTTTGTGAGTACTAAATTGTTTCCTTTAGATATGTCAATAAATGCCTCTACGCTTCCAGCCGAAAGCAGCGGCTGACTTATTCCTCCTGTGGCCACTACCAATGGTGGTAAAATGGCGCTCTTCTTGTTCTTCAACTGCTTAAGACACTGCTCATCACAAAACTGTGCCCACTGCTAGTGCTCACTTTATGTGGGACGGTGCCAGGGTCTCTCTGACATAATAATTACCACGTTGTGACCTCTACAAATAAGGAGTGAACTGATAAATGAAACAAAGAAATGAGTGTAGAACCCAGTTCTTCATTTAGGATAGTATTAAAAATCTGGGGCAAAAGGAGGCTAGGAAACATCAAAGGAAAATTGTCAATTGAATGTAAATGTTCTGTTTTTAATCCCCTGGCATGCCGCCCAAAAAATAAATTTGATTTGTCTCATTACTTCAGTTGTATGTTTACGGACAAAGACTTAAACAAGTTTTTCTCCTAATTAAATGAAAATGGTATGCATGACTAATCAAGCAGTATGCATCTAATTGGATCACAACATGGTGAGATTTCGACCGAGGCACGCCATTTTGCTGAACGTCTGGACAGTAGCGAATGATGCTGCTCCAGCGGCTATATCTTAAGCCGTGTGCGTGCAAATAGCAAAGTTCTATATCTGTTTTTACAGACATTGCACTAATAGGCAACCCCTGCTCCCTTTTTCTGAGCTATGCTGTATACAACTCATGACCTAACTTGGATAATATCCAAGTTAAGTGCATGTGCTTCAGACAGTGAAAACTCTTGACAAGCATTGGCAAAGCCAAGAGGTCTCAGATTTGTGAGAGGTATTGCCTTTGCCAAATGCTTTTAGCCATATTGTGCATCAGTGTGGCTGATGTTTAGCATGGCTAAAAGTTAGTGGTGTGGCAGAGAGGAGAGTTGCATGAAAGAGAGTGAAGTAGAGTGGCATAGAGTGGCATGGAGTGGAGTAACGTAGATTGGAGTGGCGTAGAGTAGGGTAGAGTGGCATAGAGTAGGGTAGAGTGGCATAGAGTGGCGTAGAGTGGCATAAAGTAGAATGACATAGAGTGGAGTGGAGTGGCGTAGAGCAGAGTGGCATAGATTAGATTGGTGTAGACTGATATAGAATGGAATGGATTGGTGTAGAGTGGAGTGGTGTAGACTGGAGTGACAGAGTTCAACTTTTTTTATTTAATTTTTGTATTATTTTTATATAAAGTATACAATCACAAGTACTGTTGAAGGGTTAGCCACGAATGGCAGAAATCGTTCGTACATTGATGCATATGTGGTTACCCCTTACTGCTTATAGTTTGACAATGAAAGAGATGTAAGGAGGAAAGGACAGAAAAATTAGAGGTGAAACAAAAGGGGGATAGGACAGGCAAGTAGAGAGGTACAGTCGCTTGGCATTACATTGGTGACATCTATACAAACTGCATTACATCTTTCAGACATTCAGGGTTCATGAGTCCGCCTACGAGCCCACCCGGGCTCTGTTGTGCTCTGCACTTTTGGTTCGAGGGTTGGTACACTAAATGTGGAGGCTAGTTGTTTATGGGGGTTCATAGGGGTCTAGGTGCATGTCCAGAGTTTCCCACAGCCCCATCATGGGTGCTTTCCAGGGTGAGTACTGTAGCGCAATGCTGTCCACTCCTCTGAGGTGTGTGACCCAGTTGATCAATCCTCTGTAGGTAGTTTTGCTTGTGTCTTTCCAGTTTGTTAGTACCAATTTAACCTCTGTTGTGAGTAAAAGGTCTATTAGGTCCTTATCCCGCTCAGAGCTCAAATTCGTGCGTATAAACGCCGTGGTGAGGGAGGAGAATTCCCTCGCTAGTTTGCAGTTAAACACATTATTGATGAAATCAAATATCTTTCCCTAGACTACCTCGAGTGTTGGGCATTGGAAGATAAGGTGTGCTAGGTCCCCCTTCTCTTTGTTACAGTTCCAGCAGAGAGAGTCCACCCTGAGTCCTGTGTGTAGTCGGGCTGGGGTCCATAAAGCTTTGTGGAGCAGCTAGAATTTAATTTGTGCTAGAACTGGGGTGATCTTATTACACGAGGCCGAGGCCCACAGAGTTGCCCATTCCTGTTCATTGAGCGGGGTGTTGGACTGATTATCCCAGTATGCTATTGTTTTTCATTAAGTTTGTTTGCTCTGGGGCGTAATAGCTTGTATAGTTGCGAGACTTGGTGTCCTAGTTTGTTAATGTTTGATACATATCGGAAGATTGAGGGTTAGGCTGTTCTTATTTTCAGGAATCTGTATAGGTCTATGTCTTTTAGGTGGTGGTTTGATTTTAGGTCGGAGAAGGTAATGGGGTATTCCCCATTCTCTGGTGCGGGTAGCATATACATTTTTCTATCCATGTCTCGAAGGTAAGGCTTTTCCCCTTGTACTTAAGCTTGCTATTCGCCCACAGTGATTCTGACTTAGACCCCTTGATGCTAACTTCCATCTTCTTGTCAACTTTAAGGAGTGCGATTTTTGTGCTTTTAAAAATAGGTTTGGAAGTGTGGGGGTACGAATTTGCCGTTAGTAGGGCCAGTGGGCTCAGGTTGTTCAGAATGGCTTTCTCTACCTGTAGCCATACTGGTATGTAGTCGGTCGCCGGGGCAACCTAGTAAGCTCCCTGTTTTGCTAGAAAGGCTAACTGGAACACCCTAAAGTCTACTAGGTTTACCCCTCCTTGGGTTTTCTCTAATCTCAGTTTCCTAATGCTAATTCTTGCCTTCTTACCGCGCCAGAGGAATTTTGTGAGCATGATATCGATTTTCCAGTGGAAATCGTCTGTGAGTAGGAGTAGGAGCATGCTTATCAGGTAGCTAATCATTGGGGTGATCATCATTTTTATCGTTTCTATTCTTCCCCACCAAGTTATGAATTTTGGGGACCAGGAAGCCAGAAGTTTCTTAATTTTTTCTAATAGCGTCTTCTCATTGTAGTGTAGAGTGCTGATTAGGTCGGTACCGAAATATATTCCTAAGTAGTTGATGTGTCCCGTCTGCCAGGTCAAACCTGAGTCCCCTAGAGTGTCTCTCGTGCAGTGTATGTTTAGTGGTTTACATTCAGATTTATCATTGTTTAGTTTATACCCTGCTAGCCTGGAGTACTCTGCTATTGGGGTCATCAGAGCCCTTATTGAGGTCTTTGGTTGTTCTGTTACTATCAGTATGTCGTCTGTGTAGGCGGCTAGTTTTACTACGGTTCCATTGATATCGACCCCCTTTATGCTAGTGTTTAGCTTTATGTCCTGGATGAGGGGTTCAAGGGCCATTAAGAAAAGTGTCGGTGACAGTGGACATCCCTGTCTGGTTCCTTGCTGCAGTGTGAAGGGGTCAGAAAGTGTGCCATTAACTGTGATGCGGGCTGACGGGGCCTGATAAAGGGCCATAGTCATCCGTATATATGACTCCTCCAGGTTGAAGACCTGCATACATCGCTCTAGGAAGGCCCAGGAGACCTTATCAAAGGCCTTTTCTGCATCTAGTGCTATAGTTACTGCCAGCACCGGTTTGGCAGACATTTGTTCCAGTATATGGCAAAGAAGGCGGGTATTATCGCTAGATATACGGTTGTGCATGAATCCGACTTGGGAGTTACTTATTAATTTGGGGAGGACTGTGTTTAGTCTGGCCGCCAGGATTTTGGCGTAGATTTTACAGTCCACATTGATGAGGGATATGGGTCTGTAATTTTTGGGTAATTGGTGGTCTTTACCCTCCTTTGGGATGACTATAATATTAGCCTCTGTCATGGATTGAGGTACCTTCCCTATAGTTGCAGCATGGTTAAAGACCCTTTTCATGGTTGGGTTTAGTTGGGTTAAGAAGGTCTTATAGAAATCCGCTGTGTACCCGTCTGGCCCGGGGGTCTTATTTTTTTTCAGTGACTTGACTGCCATTTCGATTTCCGTGCAGTTGATTTCCTGGCCTATCCTTATTGTGTCTGCAGTGTTTAGCTTCGGTAGTCCTATTCTGTCAAGGTATTTTGTGCATTCTTTTTGGTTGTGGGTCTGGTCATTCCTATAGAGCTCTGAGTAGAACTCTTGGAATGTCTTGAGGATATCCTTGTGTCTTGTGTGTGTTTTGTTGTTTGAGTCTGTGATCGTTGAGACCGCAAACTGGTTACGTTTGTGTTTCAGGTATGATGCAAGGAGTTTCCCCGCTCTTTTGGCTTTGCAAGGGTTAAGGGCTTTGCACTTGTTGAACCACAACCCTGCTCTCTCACTCAGGATTTTGTTATACTCATATTTGTTCTGTGTTAGTCTCGCTAGGAGTATGTTGTCTTTTGTGGCTTTTATGTGATCTAGTTCTAACCTTTTTATCTCTTCCTCGAGTTGGTTTAGTCTCAGGTTCGTATTCCTGTTTATTCTCGCCTTAATTCCAATTATTTGACCTCTGACCGTTGCTTTTAGGGCCTCCCATAGTGTACCAACACTAGTCTCTGGGGTATCATTGTGACTTAAGTAGTCTGTTATGGCGCCCTCGATTTCCTTTCTGTTTCCTGGCTCTGATAGAATTTCACTGTTAAAACGCCATCTTCTAGGGACAGCTTCGTTGTGGGACCCGCTTAATTTTATGCTGATGCATGAGTGGTCTGAAACTAGTCTTGGCGCTATTTCGGAGTGTTTTGATTAGATGTGTGTATGTACCCAAGATTAGTATGTAGTCTATCCTGGTGTAGAAGTTGTGTGGGTTGGAGTAGAAAGTGTAGTCTCTAGTATCTGGGTGTTGTAGTCGCCATGCATCTTTGAGGTTGAACTTGGTGCAAATGTTTTGGAGTGAGGTATGCGAATTGGTGGGGTGGTATTGGTAACAGGATTGTCTGTCTATTATGTGATCTAGTGGGATGTTAAAATCCCCCGCCACAATCATGAGTTCGTCTTGGGGGAAGTTGTCTAGCGTGTTTGATACCTCAGCCCAGAAGGTAGGGTCATCTGTATTGGGGCCATATATGTTTGCTACATGGAACCGTTCCTCCCCCCTCCTCAGGTGTGTTATTAGGAGTCTGCCCTCCTTGTCGTGGAAGTGTGAGTCTATTGTTATTTTTGATCTTTTGGATATTAGGGTCCGGACCCCTCGCTTCTTTTTGTCGGCTGGTGAGCAAGCAGTTTGCGCAATCCAGTTGGCTCTGACTAGTTTGGTATTTTCCTTGAATAGTTTGGTTTCCTGTAGGAGTACGATATTTCCTTTGGTTTTCGCTATGTAGTCCACTATCTTCCTGCGTTTAATGGGGTGATTAAGACCCTTGACATTAAGGGATACAATATTGAGGTCAGTTGTCAGGGTGAGTGTATTGCTAAGAGCCATTAGCTATAGTGTGGTGTGGCAATTCAGTATGCCCAACACTCGAGTGTATCCCCTCCTTTGTGCTTGTCTAGGTGGATCCCCCAGTGCGTTGTTTTGCAGGCTTCGTCATATATCATATGCAGTGAAAACGAAGGTTTGACAAAAAAGAAAAGACTGGAAAATACAGAGGACAGAAAACTGAGAGATCCTAGTGCGGATTCCTCCCCCCCCCCTTCTCCCCCCACCCCACCCGCCCCTTCCACCCTCCCAGAGTTACTCGTGTGTTGGAGGTGCGACGGCAGGATCGCCGTTCCGCCTCACAGAGATATGTTGTCGGGTAAGTGGCTTGCATACTCCTTTGCCTGTACTGTTCTTTATGTTGCACATGTACTTATTTAGCATTGTGAGCAAAAAGGATGCGCTGCAGTGCCTTGAATGTTCTCTTTAATTGTTCGGTCTTCCTCACTGCAAGCTTGTTGAGGCAGTATTGGTAGCTATGAGGTAGATATGTTCGCAGACTATTTATTGAGGTCTCACTTTTCGGGCTACTGCTCCCTGGTTTTCGGTTCCGGCGAGGGCCCTCTCTTTGCAGAGCCGGGTTGTGAGGTGTCCATGTTCAGAGCTGCTGGTCCATCTAGGAAGTTAGCCAGGTCTCTTGGGTCGGTGAAAAAGTGGTTTTTGCCTTTATCTATTATCTTACATTTTCTGGGGGCCACAAACGAGAATTGAATATTTTTACTCCGAAGTCTGTGACATAGAGCAAGAAAACCTTTTCTGGTGTCGACCGTGGGTTTAGAGTAATCCTGCGTGAGGATGATCTTGTGGCCTTTCCAGTTGATTTGGTGGTTTTTGCAGGCATAATTGAAAATGTCTTCCGTATGCTGCGATCTCAGGGGTTTGCATATGATAGGTCGAGCTGTTTGGGATGTCGGGGATTTGAAAGCGGGAATTCTGTAGGCCTTATCCAGCTCAAACTGGCGACTGAATTTTAGATTGGTGAGCTTGGGGATCAGGTCTTCGAGGAACGCTGAGCAGGACCCCGCTGTGTCCTCTGCCCCTTCCGGGAGCCCAAGTATGCGGATGTTCCCTCTGCAGTTCCGGTTTCCATCTCCGCTGTCTGTTTTTGGAGTGTTTCTGGGATCTTCGATATTGTCTTTACCTCCTTGCTCGTGTTGTGGGTAGAGTCCTCTACGTCGCTGATCCATTGCTCAGCCGCCGCAAGTCTAATGTTCACTGAGTTCAGGACTGCCCTGACTGCTGCGATCTCTAGTTGGATCGTGTCTGTGGTGAGCTTTGTAGTTTTCACCAGGTCATGCACTTTCGCTAATAGTTTTAGAATCATTTCCCGGGTGCAATTAATGTCCGGTTTTTGTTTGATCAGTGAGTCTGATGTTGCTGGTTCGCCTTTGCTCTTCTTTAGTTGTTGTTGCTGTAGTCTCATTTCTCTGTCTGCCATGCTGCTTACTCTGCTTTGCTTGCCTTGTTTATGTTGCTTGTTCTCTTGCTGTTTCTCTGTGTGTCACTTTCAACCCCCTTTCGTGTGGCTCTTTTCTGTCTTTGATCTTTTCACTGTGTCACAGCTCTCAGCTCTCTATGTGAGCTTTTCCTCTCCCTTTAATTGTCTGCTGGTTTCCTCAGGCCTTTTGCGGGGGACCTCCTCACGGTAGAGCTGCCTGGGAACTGTGTCTGGGGTCATCCGCTTACCCTTGCCTCTTTTGCTCCTTTGAAACCTTGTCCTTGCTGAGTGGAGTGTAGGTGAAAGGTACTCAGGTCAATTGGTCAACTGTATCATCTATGTATCCTCTATGTATGTTTCAAAGTTCAAAATTCCTGCACCTCTTGTCAGACCGTAGCGCTGTCGGTTAGTTTCTGTCCTCCCTGTTGGGAGGGCTTGTGCAGTTCTCACTTGTTTTTGGTGGGGGTTTGCTGATGGACCGTTGTGCGCTTCTTTGTAGCGTGCCTCTGACGTATTGGTGTAGCGCTATTTGCTCCCTCCATCTCATATCGCTTTGGGGCAACACGTGGTGATCTTGTCTCTCGCACGGTTCGTTGCTGCTAGTGCTGCCCTATTCTTTTTTGCAACGAGTCGAGACACTCTGCGGTTGATCAGGCAGTTTGGAACCGCTCCGGTTTTTCAGGTGACTTTTAGCGGGTGGGTGTTCGCTAGTGTTTTCTACGTGTCACCTTTGCGAGGTGCCTGCTACAGTTGGTTTTATTTTTTGACTGGAGGGAGCCTCAAACTTTCACCAGCCTTCAGTATACAGCAGCAGTCCGAAATGAGGTCCTTGGGTTGCGTAATCCTTCTCAGTTCACGCGTTTTATCCTCGTGGAGGACCCCCCTGGAGTATCTTCTGTTTGAGTGTTCACTGTGCATTTTTTGGCGTGGTGTGAACGTCAGCTCTTTATGCCCCGTTGTCTTTGTTCTGGGTTGTTGGTGTCCACAATCGCATCAGCCCTCTGCTCTGAGTGTGGAGACTAGGTCCGCGTCTCGCTCAGGCAACTGGCATGTGCGCTCCTGGGTCGCTCCGGCGCTCTGACTCCTCCGTTTATCCCCCATCACTTACTGCAGTGCGCACTGTTCCTCATTGCCAGTGCGTTTCTCTCCAGGTCGCTGCTCCCTCTGTACCTGCCTCTAGATTTGCCTCGCAGGGTTCATAGCTACGGCCGCCATTTTCCATATTCGGCCCCTTTAGTTTCGGTTTCCCTTGTTGTGCGCTTTCCTGAGAGCTGTCGCCATTTTGTTCTACTGTGGCTCCTTTAAGTTTCGGTATGGTTATTATTCTTTTATGCCCTCCTCTCTATTTTGGGGGTCTTATTGTCCGCTCTGTCACTCGCCTGGGTGAGTTTGCAAGGTTCCGCGGTGACCGGTAGTGCCTGGTTGTGACCTGGGTGTATGGGAGAGGATATATCGCTCCTATGCGCGTTCTGCTGTCACAGCTGTTACCGCGATCGCTGCCCCCCTATGGTGCGCTTGCTTTCTTGTCTATGGCCGGGGACCGTTTTCACTGCGTTACTAACCGGCAAATGAGGTCTGTAGGTCCTGTCGCCTCACAGGCTGGTGTTCAGTTTCGATTCTCCGAAAGCTCTGCCGTCGAAGCCACGCCACCGCCAGAGTTCAAATTTAGATCATCGTCATTGAGAGTACACAATTTGTACACATTTCCCAGCTTACCATCCCATACAATGAACAAATCATTGATGTACATATTGAAAGAAACTTGTGTGGGGTTAAATCCTCATTGTCACATGTCCAGACTATCTACTCCTCCCACCAGCCCATATACAAATTAACATAACTGGTAGTGAAGCAGGTACCCATAGATGTTGCTTTTTTGTCTTTAAACATAAAAATGTTTTCATTAGGACAAAATTCTATAAGTTATAAGAGCATTCTGTTATGCTGAGGTAGTTAATTGGACAGCTCTTCAAAAATTGTGCACTTGCAAGTATCACTTTCCCATGTATGATACTGGTGTACAGAGATGGCACAACTAGTGTGGCCATCATAAATGAATCCTCCCAAACAATATCATGAAATTTTCTTAAAATATCACTGCCGTTCCTGCAATATGAGGGCAATGTCAAGAAAAATTGGGAAAATAAATAACCAATATATAGTAGTAGTATTCTCCAGCAGACTATCTTTGGAAGTGACAATAGTCCTGCTCGAAAGATTTATGGGATCATTATGGATTTTAGGCAAAGGTAAAACAGGGGACCATTGATTTCAATTTTTATTAAGGAAAGAATATTCCTCAAAATCCAAAATGCTCTTCTCCTTCCATTCCCAAAAGTATATCAAAGAATATAGTTATTGTAACCTTGGACTGTGTATTAGTAATAACATCATAGCAGTCCGAGTAATATAATTGCCTGAATGCCTCTTCCTCGCATTATGTTCAGTGAATAACACAATGTTACCACCCTTGTCAGAGGGTTTAATAACCGAATTATCACTGTTTAATATCTGAGTATCATTATTCAGATCCCTTTGTTAACATGAATTTTTAGAGTTTCTCCACATAAAAATTATTTTAAAAACTCCTGATAAGTACCAATGCTATCATGAGGCTTTTACATGGATTTAGGCTTAAAACCACATTTCCAGGGGTATTTACAACAAAACCTAACTGTTCCAGTCTAAGAGTTTTATACCGTTCATCTTCCCTACCAATCTCTTTATTCATTTCATGTAACATGATGAAAATATCTACATCTCCCATAGTGAAAATCACTAAGGAATTTTACAGAAGTTACAAGATTAAACCTTTTAGCAGGAAAGCATGCATTTTTCATCAGTTTCAATTTTCTGATATATTTGAATAGGCCAATTAGAATGGTGGCATAATCTAATCTGGTGTCAGGAAAGAACAGACCCAATGGTAATACCGATCTCTCAGCCATAGTTAGCTCAGGAATAGATGGGATGGGCCACAAACTGCAGAGGGCCTCAAGGTTCATCATGGAGCCCCACCCTCTTCAATGCATACATAATCCCTCTATCCAACGTCATCCGCTCACACAACATCAACATGCTCTCCTACACAGACGACACACAAATCATACTCTCTCAGACAAGACCCCCAGCACAAGAAACAAGTTCACTGCCTGCATGACCGAAGTTGCTAACAAGATGAAAGCCAACTGTCTTGAGCTCAGCACAGACAAGACAGAAGTGTTGATCTTCTGCAATAAGACCTCACAGTGGGACTTCAAATGGTGGCCAACTGAACTCAGACCCAGGCCCAGGCCAGTCACCTCAAAAAATCATTGACAGCAAACTGGACATAACCACATTAATCAATGGTGTCATTGAATCCCACGTCCACACTTTGAATATGCTGAGGAAGATCTTCAAATGGCCCCCAAACAACACAAAAAATTTCACTCGCCCTAGTCACCAGAAAGTTGGACTATGAGAACACCTTGTATGCAGGGATCTCCATACAACTCACTAGAAGACAACAAACCACCCAGAACTCGACAGTCAGACTCATACTCAATGCATAGTCAGTCTGGACAGAATGCTTTTGGTTGTATTGATCGACTTGGGCTTGTGACTTATTCTGCGAGATTCCCTTTTATCTTGTTATACACAATGTTTTTGATTATTTTTCCTTCTACACTCTTTCTCTATTTATCTTTTCTCTCTCTTTGGCTTTATCTGAATGCACTATTAAATCTATAGTTGTATTCACTGGGTGTTAATTTTAATTTCTTACTTCCAACAATCTGGGTCGTTTCGCTTTAATGATTTAATGTTTGACCTATTTTGTGCCACTGCCAATTAGGAATACATGTTATCAGCAATAATATACTGTTTGAATAGAATCTTCTGTCATTATTTTGTAGCCCTGAGGAAGTCGTTTGGGCCATTTACCCTAAGACGAAACACGTGTTGGCTGCAAACATCTTGGTCTTCTTGTAAACATGATCTACTATGTCAAATCCATGAGGGGAGATCCTGACAACTAAGACAATAAAGAAGAACATTTTCTTATACATATGGATTGGACTTTGTCTTTGAAATACTGATATCTTTATTTTGAATACTGACTTGTTCTTGCTCGGGAACGATTCATTGTTTTTACTCATACACACATTCAAGGCACTACACAACTCGGCCCCATCTACCTGAACAGCCGCATCTCCTTCCACCAATCACCCAGACACCTCCGCTCTGCAGGACTCCTGCTCACACAAATGCCACGTATAAACAGAACCAGGGTGCCCATGCATCAACATTCTGAAAAGCGATTCCTTATTAGCGATAAATAAGGAATCGTTATTAAGGACTCGCTTTTCAGAATGCATCAACAGATTCGGTAAAAATGAGCGATTCCTTAAAAATCGCTAATATTTACCGAATACACATTTGCGAGTAGAGCAAACACCGAATAGCAATTACCGATTTCGGTATTAGCGAAATCAGTAATTGTGACTTCGCCAATACCGAAATCGATACTAGCGAATTCGCATAAAACGGGTCGCTCGGGACCGTTCTGATGACATCATCACCAGGAAGCACAGCTGCCCCACCCTCATTCACTCGCCAGAGGAGCACACAGGAGGAGCAACAGGAGGCAGCCTGATCCCACAGATTGACAACTGACAAGACTTCCACCCCACCCTCACCAGGATGGACAAAGATGCACCATCCAGCGCTGAATCTGCAAGGAAGAGGGAGCGCAAGTTCTCCGACCGGGAACTGGAGCACCTGATCGAGGGGGTGAGCAGCAAACATGATCGGCTGTTCGGGAAGCTGTCCCTCAAGGTGCCAGAGGCTGAAAAGCGGTGCACTTGGCTGCGCATCAGAGAGAGGGTCAATGCGGTGGGAGTGACGCCCCGCAGCATAGACGATTTAAAAAAGAGGTGGTATGACCTCAGGAAGCGGGCCAAGGAGAGGATCGCTGAGAGGCTCCGGGAGGCATCTGGCACAGGAGGGGGACCATCGACAGTGCCTGCTAACACTGCCCTGGAGGAGCTAGTAGAAGGGACCATCGAGCCAGAGGTGGTCGTGGGAGTGACACAGATGGACACCTCCGGCGCAGCCACAAGTGCCCAAGGTAAGATGCATGGCTGTGCCCCTACTCCGCATTGTGTTAAACCAATCCCATCCCCCCATCTCGATCACAGTGTGCAGGCAGAAGTGCACCACACATCTTCACCCATTACAGTAGTGCATCATGGGAGTTGTAGTCATGTAAGCCTGGTGTGCATGTACAGTAAGAATAGCAACAATATTTCCATCCAGCAGTAGAAGATAGACATAAATTCAAATATTGTGATTTATAGAAGGACATGTATGAAATATTACAAACTGTAGTAGTAACAATCCCACTAACCATGCACTGTTTCACACACAGATGCATCTCCTGGCGATTCTGATGACAGCGGCCGGCTAATCATCTCAGAGACACCAGCAGATTCTGAGGGCGACACACCGGCGGAGGGTCAATCCCCACCTCCACCAGCATCCATACCACCACCACCACCACCACCACCACCAACACCTGCTTCTCGCGAACCGCAACAAAACACCAGAGACGCCGGGCACAAGTACCCCCATGCAGGTGATGGATGCATGTCAGAGTCCTGCAACACCATCGCCCAGAAGTCCAACACCCGTCCCACCGCCTGCAGCACCACCAGCACGTGTCCGAGTCCCACGGCGGCGCAGGTCCCTGTGCAGTACATCGGATGCAGGCGAGCATGCAACCTCCCCATATGTTGGCATCGAGGCACAGATGCTGCGTGTCCAGCGGCTGCAGGGGAGACACATGGGTACCATCAGCATCCACATGGCGCGCCTAGCAAAGGAAATGTGTACCCTGACTGCGGAAGTGCGGGACATGTCCACTGTGGTGGCAGAGGGTAACAGCAGACTTAGCGAGGACATCCAGGACCTCACCCGTGCCATGAGAGCAGGGCATCACTGCGAGAGACGGAGGCACAGGCAGACCTTGCTCCGTGCCGCTGCTACTACCAAGGCCATCACTAGGCTGTGCAACAGCACTGCTGTTCTGTCCCGCCGCTCGGTGTCACTGCAGGTGGACCTGGGCCATTATTGTGGTGACGTTGCGAAGGCCCTTGGTCAGGTTACCACTGCAGTGGAACATTTGCAGACCGGTTCTTTCAGTGGCAGTGCCTTGGGAGGGGAGGACGGCAGTGAGGCTGCCTCAAGTGTCAGCAGTGTTTCCGTGGTGGAGGTCAGCACCAGGAGGTGCAGTTCGCGCTGCTCCACAGCCACAGGGACAGGGCGTGGTGAGGTGGAGGAGACAAGTGAGAGGAGGCTGGGCGTTCGTGGCAAGCGCCACTAGACAGACTGTAAGCCATCCATGACCATGGTGGGGTAACCAGGGTCCTCTCCTATTTGACACTTGCACACCCGTGACTACAACGGGCAAGTTTAGTGACTCTTGTGTTTGTGTGCTGTTATTTTCGTTCATGAGTGCCGGCACATACATCAGTGCTTCTGTGCATTAAACAGTAGCACCAAAAATTGAAATTGTCATGGGTCATTCTTACCTGGGTCAGAAATGATGTTGCGTGATGTATGTCCGCCTCCTTTGGCCCTCAGCTGTGTTAGGGACGCGTGCCTGTCGGTGTTGTGCGGGTGGTTGGTCATCCCGGTAGTCGTCATTCCTGTCCACCTCTATGGGTATGCCCCTTCTGGTTGCGATGTTGTGCAGCATGGCACATACAGCTATTATCCTGAAGCAGGTGTCTGGTTTGTATTGCAAGGCACCACCAGTCTTGTGTAAGATTCTAAATCGACTCTTCAGAATCCCAAAGGTCCTCTCAATTACATTTCTTGTGCTTATGTGCCCCGCGTTGTATCGTTGCTCCTGTGGCGTTGCAGGATTGATGTAGGGGGTGAGTGTATATTCCCGCAGGGCGTATGCACTGTCACCTACAAGATGGAAGCAAAGGTTTAGCAACGGTGATGTATATACATGTGTGGTGCACATTTTAGGAAGAGGAATGTGTACGTACCAAGCAGGAGTCCCTCTCCAAATTCTCCGTTGAGTAGGCGCCTGTGGATGTCACTGTGTCTGAAGATGTAGGAGTCGTGTGTGCTCCCCAGAAACTGTACCACTAGGTCCGTGATGATGTGCTTGGCATCGCACATGACCTGCACGTTGATAGAGTGGTAGGACTTCCGGTTACGGAATATGTACTCATTGGCTGAGGGTGGACAGATGGGGACATGCGTGCAGTCGATGCATCCTATGACATGGGGGAATTGTGCCACCTGGTAGAAAGCCTGTTTGGTGCGGTCCAACTGCAGTGGGGTTGTGGGGAAGCTGATGTGGGTGTGTATCATTGTCAGCATGGCATCAATGAATTTGTGGAAGAAGCGTGAGAGTGCGCTTTGCGATACGCCTCCCGCTACGGCGATGACCCCCTGGAAACTTCCAGAGGCCAGGAGGTGCAGGCTGCATAGGACCTGGACGTGCACAGGAATTGCATTGGTCCGATGTGTCTGGTGCTGCAGTAGTGGTTCCAGGTCTGCAATTAGGCGCAGGATCATGGCACGATTCAGTCGATACTTGTCGTACACCTCATCCTCATTCTGTCCTAGCAATGTGATGCGCACTCTGAACACTCTCTCCTGGACCCTTCTCCTGCGCTGTCCTGATGCATTGATTCGCATCCTCCTTGCAAGCACGTAGAGGGCTGCCATTTTGTGCAAGCCAACAGGGTCTCCTGGGCCAATTTTAATGGCTTACTGATTGGTTCCATCTGTGGCACATGTGGCTTGTTTTTTTGTAAATATTCTTTTTAAATGTAACTTTACCTCCAGGTTCTGATTCCCCTTAATCTGCTCATGCTAAATAGCGATTTTTGAGATTTTCGGTATTTGCGATTGTTGATGCATTATGTAGCGATTCGTAATTTGCGATTGGCACTTGCCGGGAGCCATTAGTGATTTCGGTGATTGCGATTTCGCTTTTTTAGCGATTCTTTATTTTAGCGGGTTGTTTTTTTAGCGATTCTTTTTTTTGCGAGTTAGCATTTAGCGATTCTGTATTTTATCCCGGTTTGTGTTGATGCATTGGGATTCGGTTTTTGCCACTCGCTAACCGCTGATTTTTGCGATTCGGTATTTTACCGACTGGATTTTTGCTTGATGCATGTGCCAGCAGATCGCTTACATCACTCCTAAAACAGCCTCCCAATCCAAATCAGAGCCTCCTCCTTTCATCTTGAATTCTGCAAGAAGTTGAAGACCTGGCTTTTCACTACCAACCTACTATAGGCAGGGTTAGGCAAAGAGCTGCTCTGCACCATGATACCCTCGCAGGTGATAGTGAGCTTTACAATTACACATAACATAACATTTTACACTTGGCAAAGGATATTCTGCCAGAACGCGTCACATCCTTCTATTTACTTATTCAATGAAATAACTTAGGAACTGCCTCTCTGTGAGTGAACCTTTCCCGCTTTGGATTTTTTCTTTCATGAAACACAAATTTAATTAATTTAACATTATTTACTAGGGAGTGTTAGTTTTATTTACTGCCTCTATGGGAGTGTGCAGTTGCATTGCCAGTGGTTGGCCATGTGTGGTGCATGACTTACTCCAAGGCTGAGCTGGAGTACATTTAAGCCTGCTTTGGCACCTTTATAGTTGGAGTAACTTTAGAAGTGTATTTTTCGAATTGCAATGGTCTTACTCTTTTCAGGGAGTGTGTTCTGTGTTAGCATATCCGTGCCAAAACCCTTAGGTCCACTAATTTTCAATAATTAGTTCCCATCTTCCCACCACTCGCCCAGTCCCACCTACATTTATTATAAAATAGTTTACTTACATGAGCGGCGATCTCAGCCACCAGTTGGCGATCTTCACAACGAAAAGATAGGAGAAGCGGAGGTGGAGATCGCGTTCCTGGGTTTGTGAATTGTACTGTGTAATAAGCGAGTAATATTACTATAGTACTACATTTGATAACACAACATATAGTTTGTGAAGTAGGCCCATGGTTTACAAAGCTCTCAAGTTTTCCAACTCCATAGCACACCAAGTTCAGTTATTTGGTCTTGAATACAGACATCAACCGCATGAAAAACAGAAAAAGGTGGTCGTGTCTCATGATGCTTGTGCATACAAGACTCACGAGGCATGCCTGTACATGAATCACAATCCATGTGTACGCATCACCATCCACCTTGGAATGTGTTTCCTTTAATAGAAAACCCATTCCAACATTACTGCCATGTGTGCACGTGTTTTGACACATGCATTTGCCTTCAAATGCCTGAAAGCATTGGCAAAGCCAATAGCTCAGCCTTTTAAAGCGGCGATCTATTTGCTATTCAATGCTTGCTTTATTTGCATTCTGGGACTGCACTGGATGAGATGATCATGCATGGATCTGGGAAACTCGAAAGCTCAAGACGAGAGAAAATGTCAAACACATGCATAAGTAGTAGTTTGAGTGAAGTATGAAGTATTTATGCTTGCAGGGATCTATTTAAGAGGGTGTTGGATACATTTAGCAGCTCTACCAGTCGAAGATGGCAGCTCACACAATATGACTGGTAGCCAACGTCTACTGAACACCCTTGCTGTCCAACATCCCATGCTCAGGTTATATATGGGCAAATCAGGGCTGGCCTACTCTAATCTACTTCTGAAATTACTTACAATAACCATGAATGTCGTAAGAGAGGGGTTGGTCAGCACCCACTCCTGGTGCTAGTGAGACAAGGTGTCCACTTCACTCCATGTCATCACGGACATTGTTTCGCGTCCTATGCTTTAAACTTGCAAATTATTGGTACCAGGCTATAAAAGCAACCTAGACAGCAACATCCATAATGCTTTAAACTGGTACATTAAAGCCCATGACAGGAAACAGTGTCTGAGACGAAATGGACTGAGATGGCCATCCTACTTGGTGGTCTAAGGTGGCTCAAGTTCATATTTTGCAAATGCATACACACACGTTATATAATGATAGAAACAAATCTAATAATAATTGGCAAGTAACGCTGCAGTGCAGGCTTTCAAGTAAACTTGGTGCCATGAGACCTGGGCCAAATATAATAATTTCAAGATGGAACTAAATTCAAGTGAAAATTCAGTGGATGTCCAAAAACATACGTGCCAGTAAAAACCTAGAGAAAAAAATAATATTTATAACTGTCCAATTCGAATTGCTTTTGAATGTATATTGCAATACAGATAGTTCTTAAATGGAATTGTAAATAAAGAGGACTTTAAAAAATGTAATTATTTATTTTTCGACTATTTAAGATATAAAGTGGAGTCCTTCCATATAGTAATTCACCCCTTACCGCAAAAGTGTATTCTCAAGAGGTGCGCTTTAAATATCACTTATTGTCTGCAAGGATTCCAACAGGAAAATCATACACATAGTTCGCCTAATGGACAATGTTTATCACCAGTATTGCAAAAGACTAAGACACATGTTGCTAGGACCTCGTGCACCAGAATTAGCAGATGATTCATAAAACATTGAATTTCTCTTAAAGCCATAGGTTAAATAGTATGATTTTCTGAGATTGTTGAGATATTAAAAAATCATTAGCAGTGTGTGCACAGATGTCTACAGGTGGACAATATACCAGCTGAGGATAACGCAAAATTTCTTTTGTCCCCTTTTTTCTCAATGTGGAAAACCTTTTTCACGTGGAGAAATATCTTCCATTCAGGGAACTTTTACACCCAATAGGCACACATCCTCCAGATATTCCTGAAGTATTTATATGTGCGCATCTTGGGTGGATGGTACCTTCTAATGTCTCCATATCTTACCAATGCTTATAAGTACATAGAGTAAGATGACCTGGTGGATCTGCCAGTGATACATCCTCCTTCCATGGCTGTTAATATCCCGATCATGGTTCTAAAATCCAGGATCTGTCGCCTGTGATTGCAGATGACAATTTTATGCATCAACGGAAGCAAAAGATATATGAACGGGGCCCCTTGGAGCTCTAAGTGCCTCCTCTTAAACCAAAGTCTGGAATCCGCAGATCTTATGGGAAGACTGCATGGGAGATGGGTACTTTATGCTAACAGGAATTTCTAGCAGTATAACCATAGGGATTTTCTTGCAAATATTTAAAGGAAATACAATTGTCGCTCTTCTGTGCCAAGTTCAGGTCTTCATTCAATCACATGTTTGTACTTTGAAACAGTTAGAGGGCTCTTGGAAGTAATCTTGCTGCGGGTTTCGCACTTTGCTCATATTGCGCCCATTATATAACCAATCATGGTTTAAATTAACTGAGTATCACATACAATGATTCTCAACCACCTTGACGCGAGTCAATACGAATTCCAGAACCGTAAAGGCAATCCAGAATCTGAACGTGCTACAAGACCATACAAAGGTTACAAGTGTGCTATAAAAATTATGTTAAAGTAAAAAATGTATATAACATGGCTTAAGATATTGTGTAGTAATAAAGTAATGGTCTGACAAGTGTCCCTATATTGGGACATAAGTTTCATCCTCTAGCGCTGAGTTCTGAGCTATATATGGGCACATCTGGTATTTGTCACTGGCATCATTGAGTGGTTCGACATGCAGCTTCCACATGTCAAGCTGTGTGCACTATATCAGATCTTCCCCATGGATTCTTTACCATCCTGACAGCCATGTTATTTAACCAGAAACTTCAAGCAGGTGTGACTATTCATATTCAATGAACTGGTCACATCTCTCACTGCTCAGGAAGGCAAGGCTTTGAAGACAAAAGCTAGTACACCCCTAGCAATGTTCAAGGAACAGCAGATATGAGAACCCAGATCTTCCAGTTACATTCATGGAGGGTGCATCTGGCAGTCACACCATATAAACCTCACAGCAAGGATGTTCAGCGTGGCAAATGTGGCATCCCAGGAGCTGTCAGATTCCTACTCTCCCTTGGAAAGGCACAGATAAGATTCATGTTGTTCCCAAAGGTCAGCAGCTGTGCTCCACTGTGCACGGTGCGAGCATCTGAGGCTGCCCAAAGGACACAGCCTGCATTCCTGGATCACATTACCCACTTGTCAAAGGTCTGGCAGATGGATGTCAGGGGAGGCAAGTGCCTAGCTCAGGTGACACTTACCTCAAAGTGACTGCCACCCATTTAAAGGGTCCTGCAGTCCACAAATAAAAGGTGGGTGGAGTGCATTCTCAAAATACCAAAGACCACTTCTAATACACTCTAGAAGAAATCCATTATTATTTTTCAAACAAAATATGCCATGGACCCTGGGACTTTAAAGACGGAAGCATGGGAAAGTGTGCATTAGAATTTACAGTATTTTCAAAGAGATCATCTCTAAAACAGATAAATAGTTTGAAGAAACAGCCATCCCTACAAAGAAAATGTGTAATAAACTATTTTATTGTAGAAGCACATATTGATGACTTATGCAGCATCCTCTGTACCAATTTAAACTTCGTTTTTTAATTCTATCAGAAAGAAGGTGTTATGTCATCTGACTGAGCAGTCTTGACAGAATGTTGAGCTAGTGAAGCGAACTTTGGAGGTAATGTGATAACTTCAGTGCATATGGCCTATTGTAGAAATATGTCTTTGTGATCAACAGTGCATTTGGACTTTGAGAACATTCGGGCCTTCAGCATCCATGTTAGTACTACACTCATGAAACAAGCATTGGCAATGCCAATACCCCTGACTTGTGAATGAAAGTGCCTCTGTGTCATTGATGGGTTTAGGCACTCTATAAGTCATCTTAAATGCACTTTGCCATTCATTTGTGCACGTATGCATCGATCCAATAATCCACTGACTTTTTCTTGTATTCACTTTCTGACAAAACCATAATAAAACACACACAGGAAAAAACTGAAAAAAACACAAGTAGAAATAGAAAACATACTTCTGTCTATGTGCAATGGGCAGATATTTGCAATAACAAAACTAAATAGAGCAGTGGGTGTTTGTCTTGTAGTGGTATTGTGAATATTCTATCGTGTTTTAAAGTTCCAGCATGGCAACCATATTCAGAACCAATGTGTTGACCATCATGGAATGGTAAAATTATTATACGTTACAGATAACAGCATTCTATAATGGTTGCCTGGTTTAGAAGTGCCCACGGGGTATGTGGCACACTGCAGATGAAAGGAGGGGCAAATAAGAGGCCAGTTAGCATGCTTAGGGAGCTGTAGTAGCCTCTTAGGAAAAAATTAAATAAAAAGAGGATAAGCAAGGAAATTGAAAGGGAACTGAAAAGTTACTCCAAAAATAAGTCTAATTAGGTAGCATACAGAGTTGGAGACATTGGTCACCCATGAAAACCAGGTTTTGTCTCATTTGCCACATAATCTCCCACAGGAACCACCACGCGACTAGACTGAATGGTATTTCAGCATCTAGCAATATCATTGCCATTGGAAATTTGAGTATGTTTGCATGTTTTATCAGTCGCATTGTAAGGTTCAGGTGGGACGTAGTGTTCCACCCAGGAATACGTCCATGCTGTAAATCAGATGTTATGTGGTTTACAGCTCTTTCACAGCTCATTGTGAATAAAATATTCCAGCCAAATATTACAGGTCGAATTGTGCTGAGATATTTGCCTGTAGAAATGAAAATCTTGTTGGGGCAAAGGGTCTGAGGCTGCCCAAAGGACACAGCCTGCATTCCTGGATCACATTAGCCACTTGTCAAAGGTCTGGCAGATGGATGTCAGGGGAGGCAAGTGCCTAGCTCAGGTGACACTTACCTCAAAGTGACTGCCACCCATTTAAAGGGTCCTGCAGTCCACAAATAAAAGGTGGGTGGAGTGCATTCTCAAAATACCAAAGACCACTTCTAATACACTCTAGAAGAAATCCATTATTATTTTTCAAACAAAATATGCCATGGACCCTCAGACTTTAAAGACGGAAGCATGGGAAAGTGTGCATTAGAATTTACAGTATTTTCAAAGAGATCATCTCTAAAACAGATAAATAGTTTGAAGAAACAGCCATCCCTACAAAGAAAATGTGTAATAAACTATTTTATTGTAGAAGCACATATTGATGACTTATGCAGCATCCTCTGTACCAATTTAAACTTCGTTTTTTAATTCTATCAGAAAGAAGGTGTTATGTCATCTGACTGAGCAGTCTTGACAGAATGTTGAGCTAGTGAAGCGCACTTTGGAGGTAATGTGATAACTTCAGTGCATATGGCCTATTGTAGAAATATGTCTTTGTGATCAACAGTGCATTTGGACTTTGAGAACATTCGGGCCTTCAGCATCCATGTTAGTACTACACTCATGAAACAAGCATTGGCAATGCCAATACCCCTGACTTGTGAATGAAAGTGCCTCTGTGTCATTGATGGGTTTAGGCACTCTATAAGGGATGTATGTCGTTACAACGCACACTTTTACAACGCATGCACTTACAACGCATTTTTTACAACGCACAATCCATTACAACGCATGACATTACAACGCAGGACACTACAACGCATTTTTAAAAACTACCTTTACAACGCATTTCCATTACAACGCATACTACCTTTACAACGCATACCATTACAACGCATAATATTAAATTGCATTTAAGGTAAGTATTAGATAGTATAGGGGTAAAAATTACTACTCTAACTCCAGGGGGTGCAACAGTAGGGTAAGTGTTGGATAGTATAGGGGTAAAAATTACTATTCTAACTCCAGGGGGTGCAACAGTAGGGTAAGTGTTGGATAGTATAGGGTTAAAAATTACTATTCTAACTCCAGGGGGTGCAACAGTAGGGTAAATGTTGGATAGTGTAGGGGTAAAAATTACTATTCTAACTCCAGGGGGTGCAACAGTAGGGAAAGTGTTGGATAGTATAGGGGTAAAAATTACTATTTTAACTCCAGGGGGTGCAACAGTAGGGTAAGTGTTGGATAGTATAGGGGTAAAAATTACTATTCTAACTCCAGGGGGTGCAACAGTAGGGTAAGTGTTGGATAGTATAGGGGTAAAAATTACTATTCTAACTCCAGGGGGTGCAACAGTAGGGTAAGTGTTGGATAGTATAGGTGTAAAAATTACTATTCTAACTCCAGGGGGTGCAACAGTAGGGTAAGTGTTGGATAGTATAGGGGTAAAAATTACTATTCTAACTCCAGGGGGTGCAACAGTAGAGTAAGTGTTGGATAGTATAGGGGTAAAAATTACTATTCTAACTCCAGGGGGTGCAACAGTGGGGTAAGTGTTGGATAGTATAGGGGTAAAAATTACTATTCTAACTCCAGGGGGTGCAACAGTAGGGTAAGTGTTGGATAGTATAGGGGTAAAAATTACTATTCTAACTCCAGGGGGTGCAACAGTAGGGTAAGTGTTGGATAGTATAGGGGTAAAAATTACTATATTATGCATTGTAATGGTATGCGTTGTAATGGTAGTATGCGTTGTAATGGAATGCGTTGTAAAGGTAGTTTTTAAAAATGCGTTGTAGTGTCATGCGTTGTAATGTCATGCGTTGTAATGGATTGTGCGTTGTAAAAAATGCGTTGTAAGTGTAGTACGTTGTAAAAGTTGCGTTGTAAAGGTTGTTCCCCCTCTATAAGTCATCTTAAATGCACTTTGCCATTCATTTGTGCACGTATGCATCCATTCAATAATCCACTGACTTTTTCTTGTATTCACTTTCTGACAAAACCATAATAAAACACACACAGGAAAAAACTGAAAAAAACACAAGTAGAAATAGAAAACATACTTCTGTCTAAGTGCAATGGGCAGATGTTTGCAATAACAAAACTAAATAGAGCAGTGGGTGTTTGTCTTGTAGTGCTATTGTGAATATTCTATCGTGTTTTAAAGTTCCAGCATGGCAACCATATTCAGAACCAATGTGTTGACCATCATGGAATGGTAAAATTATTATACGTTACAGATAACAGCATTCTATAATGGTTGCCTGGTTTAGAAGTGCCCACGGGGTATGTGGCACACTGCAGATGAAAGGAGGGGCAAATAAGAGGCCAGTTAGCACTGCTTAGGGAGCTGTAGTAGCCTCTTAGGAAAAAAATTTAAAAAAAGAGGATAAGCAAGGAAATTGAAAGGGAACTGAAAAGTTACTCCAAAAATAAGTCTAATTAGGTAGCATACAGAGTTGGAGACATTGGTCACCCATGAAAACCAGGTTTTGTCTCATTTGCATGTAATCAGGAGGGGGGGACACGAGAGCTGGTTGTTTAAAGAGGTCCTGTTCTAATGCTCCCAGGGGTCTACGTGGGAAAAGACAGGTAAGAGCAGTTCCTCTCAGAGGAACTGCTCTTACCTGTCTTTTCCCTTTGTCTCATTTGCCACATAACCTCCCACAGGAACCACCACGCGACTAGACTGAATGGTATTTCAGCATCTAGCAATATCATTGCCATTGGAAATTTGAGTATGTTTGCATGTTTTATCAGTCGCATTCTAAGGTTCAGGTGGGACGTAGTGTTCAACCCAGGAATACGTCCATGCTGTAAATGAGATGTTATGTGGCTTACAGCTCTTTCACAGCTCATTGTGAATAAAATATTCCAGCCAAATATTACAGGTCGAATTGTGCTGAGATATTTGCCTGTAGAAATGAAAATCTTGTTGGGGCAAAGGGTATCTTTTAAAAAAAAAAAAACTGCTATTGTATCCTCAGTCCAAGTCTCAGCTGGTTCAGCTGTCAGGGGTATGTGACAGAATACCTCCAAATTTGGGGCAGTGAAGTGTCAAAGACCAGAGATTTGACACTGAAAAGTTCAGTCGACTCTTCTCCTTCATTGTCCAAGGAAAGGAAGACTCCTCTGAGCAGCCACTGTGCCACTCTGCACAGAACAGTGCACATGAAAGGTGCCAAGTCTCTCCGGGTGGCAATTAGCAAGAAAAACAAGCATTGGCATAGCCAATAGGTCTCGCCTTTGGGACCTTATAAGTGTTTAGCCATGCAACAGTTGCATAACTAAATACTTATAAGGTCCCAAAAGCGAGACCTATTGGCTATGCAAAGCGGCCGTGCGGCCGCGAAAGGGATCGCGATCAAACATCAAAGCGGCCGTGAAAGTGAAAGTAATAGCGGTAAAGCACGGCGCGCGCGCGCCCGCGCACCTGCACTGTAGCTCTAGGCTGGCCTGGTAGCACTTTTTGGAGCCCTCTCAATAAGTCTCGCCAGACCAGCGCATGCGCTGGGTCAGGCGAGACCTAAAAACATAAGGGGTAAAAAAAATCTCTTTGGCAATTTTGAAGAGTTGATATAGACGTTATTACCAAGGCACCAACCTCCTCATGACATGAGGTAAGAGAAAAAACCTAAGTGAGGATATTCAGACTTAAATGGAGTGTAAGTTTGCACAGGGAAAATATGAGGGGCAAAAACAGTAGCAAGTGGACAAATGTGATACAAACTAAGTAGAAGAATGCATTACAATGCACCCATAGGTTGTAAATGTCTCTTTTAATAAGATTAAAAAAGGAACTGACATCAAAGGAAAATGTTTGGCATCCTATGCTCAGTGCTGAACTCTGCAGTTCCATCACCGCTCTTCTTGCCCAACGCGGCTTGCTAGACACTCCTCCGCGTGACCGTGTGCATGGAAAGACCAGTGTGGTCCAGGCAGTGAGGATGCTTAAATACATGCTGAGCGCGTCATCCACCAACATGGTGCCTGTCAGCATCAAGAGCGCACCACCTTCTCCTGAAGGCCTGCAACCTCTGGTAAGCTCTCTGCACAAATGTAATGTAATGTCATTCAATAGATGTTTGTAAAGAATGGCCCGGTGCCTTCTCATCATAGCTTATAGTAGGTCATCATAGCTTATAGTAGGTCATCATAGCTTATAGTAGGTCACCTAAAGGTATTGCCTCTCTGTATTTCTGGTTCGTAAACACAATTTTGCAAAGACTACCTGTCCCCACTTCTCCATTTATTAGACATCTCCAAACTATTGAAATTACCCTTTTCAATCAGTTGTTTGAACATGCAAATAAATATAACTTGCTACATCTGATACAAGCAGAATTTCACTGTGACAGCAGGACTGAGACGGTTGTTGTTGTAGCTGTAGATAGCCCGTGCACTTTTTTTTGGATAAAAGGAGTCCTGCTGCATTAATTCTATTATATTAACCAGTGGCATTTTACATTGTTGATCCCAAGATACCACTTTCTAGACTTGCTAATCTCAGTTAAGGAGAACGTGCTTAACTGGTACAATGACTTTCCGAGCTCCAGAACCACCTATAGTGCCTCCTTTCACTTCTACAGCGCGGACTCTCCTATGTGATGTTCCACAGGGTTCTATTCTTTCACCCCTTCTCTTTAGTATATGCATGATACCGCTAGTCCACCTCAAGCGGTCACTCAGCTATACCTGGCACAGCCGTCTGACTGGCCAATTGTTGCCAATTATAAAATATGCATATAGAGTGGCCTTTGGCTGCACAAGAGGAGTATTGCTTTCTCACAAGATTTTTTGGGCTGTTTGATGTATCATTCTTTCTCCTATGTAGTCCCTGCATTGCAATGAATTAGATACTATTTTACTATTTTACATCTCTTAAGTAAATCACACATTAAATTATTTATCTCACATCATACACAAAGAAATAGTTTTTTGTTTAGTTTTTTCTCTGCAGCACCTAGGTTTACATTTTTAAGTCAGGACTGGAAAAAGCAACCAACACCTGGCCTGCCCTGTGAGGGAAGAAGCTGCCCTTTCCACCTAAAGATCTGCGTAATGCTGAAACAACAGAAAATCTGTAAGGAGGATATCTTGAGAAAACAGGCCCTGGAATACCAATGCAATGGCAGAAAGTAACTATGGCTGTCTGCACACTGGTACTGGCACAACAAGCTGAATGCAGGAGGTTGGGCGTCTCATGAGTTCGGGTGGGGGTTAGTATGGGAATATCAAGGAGTCAATCCAGATGGAAGATGAGATGAGAAAGTTACTTGACAGAATTTACAACACAGTAACGTGCAAATATTTTTCAGAAAGTGAAGTACTGCCACAACTTGATTCCTAGGTAAATGTAAGGAAGAAGCCTAATGGTTATAAGAGGCTGAAGGAACAACTGGACTGAGAACTGTTTACTCTGATTGTGGATTGGCATCAGGAGTCAATCCACACCTCCTGAAATGGTCCTTTAATTGGACCACAGCTAAAATGGCTACTGGTTCTCAAGACAACAATGACATTTTGTGTGCTCCTAGTGTGCTCCTACAAAAATAAGAGCCATGAGATCACAGTTAAAATGTCCATGGGTTCTCTCAAGAACACCAAAATCCCATGTACTCAGACCTCCAGGATTTGCTGTTTCATCAAGAGCAGGGCAAAGCAGGCATGTAGAAGGATTCCCAGCCTGAGGACAACTGGTGACACACCACAGGAACCTTATCCTGTAACAGCATATAATGGCCTGTGGTGTCTGTCACCAAACAAGGGATACTGCGGGCAGGGACAGCAGAGCAGCCATCTTCTGTGAGCGTTAGCGGGTGCCAATCCTAATGTGGATTTGGGGGTCTTGTGGGGGACCGCCCAAAGGTGCAGGGTCACCCTATAGTCCACGGGTCCGGAATACAAACTGAGATCAACACTGGAGCACGGAGAGAAAGGATATTTATTACAATCTCATGAGAGAGAAAGCATCAACAACAGACACCCATAGCTGTCTGAGGAGGCAGTCTGCTGAGTGCTTTGGTTCTGCACCTTATATACCCTTCATCCCCACCCTGTGCGTGCTAGGTGAACAATAACAAACACCAATAATTTACAGACAAGCAATGGTCAGTTATGATACAATCAGCAGGTGGTGGCTGTTTGGCCCCTGCAGGGCATAGGTGAAAAAGGCATGATTATATGTCAAACAAAGGTTAATCTGATAAGTCCACAGATGGTAGCGGTGAGGCCCCTGCAGAGTGTAGGCGAAAAGCATGTTTATGCAACAAGTAAAGTTCGATCGGATAAGTCCGCAGATGGTAGTTGTTGGACCCCTGGGAGGCAAAGACGAGAGGAATGATTACACAGCAAGCAGAGTTCAATCTGGTAGGCCTGCAGATGGTAGCTGTTGGACGCTTGCAGGGCATAGTGTGCAGGGTGAGGACGATAAACATCTGGGAAACTCCCTGTTCGACTGGTTGAGCATGGGCTGGTCAAGTTGTGGCAGGTCAAAGCACGAACAGGGTGTGAGCGTCTGTGCAGGAATGTGGGAGGTCAAAAGTGGAGCTCCAGAATGTTCGTGAAAGAAAGAGAAGGTCAGTCATGAAGGGTATAGCACAAAATGGTGGAGTGAATGGCAAGATAACAGACCTACTTTTCCACAGTCCCTCCATTTTCCATAAGCGAAACCATTTTTTTTTAGTCAATTGCAATGTTCATCAATAGCTGTGTCTCACATTCAGTCCTTATTTTATCGTTCTTGACCTCTGCATTTACGGACACTGACTTGATAGCATTTGCGCAGAGGCCACAGAGTGGGGGACCACATTGAAGGCAAAGACAACAAAAGGGAACCAGGGCAAGAGGTATCAGGATGATAATTAGAACCTTGCATCCCCATGTCAGCAGAAGCTGCCATATCCAAGAACCAAGGAACCATGAGTCTGTATCTTGATGGAGGTCAGAGGCTATTCGATGGAGTGTGGAAATATTCTCGTAGACAGATGATGAATGATCCGGCACATACACGCAACATTTGGTGCCGATGATGCGACATGCTCTTCCGCGGTCAGCTAGCATGACATCAAGGACCATGCGATTTTGTAGAGTGACGAGGCGTACCGCTTGGAGCTCCGCAGTGTTGTTGGCCAAAATACCAGCTGTGATGTTGACGGTGGCTTCCATAACTCTGGTGAGGTGGCGAATGGCTCCGCTGTTTTCCATTTGTCCCCAGAAGGGAAGGAGGCCCTTCAGGGCATCCAGGAATTGTTGAGAGGTTGTGTCTGTTTGTTCACCCACATCGTTGCTACGGCAGGCGCGATGATGAAGAGGAGAAGCAATGTAGACAGGGGGAAGGAGGAAAGCTATGTAACATGTGCCTCCCCAGTTCTCGTGAAGCCATGCGTATGCCTTTGTTCCACACACGAAGTAGGTGTTTGGGGAGGCAACAAGGGGCGGTGGAGATGTCGTATTCAGACTTGTTGTCACGGCACAAGAGCTGTCCCCAGCGTACTCAATACCTAAGCCTCTGATACACATTAGTCCAGGAATGCGAACAATAGCTAGTGGTGGGGTCTGCTTGGCGGCTGTCCTTGCTTTGAAGCTGGAGAAGTGTATTCTACTGGTAGAGTCGAATACCAGCATTTCCTCCTTCTCATCCTCAGACATGCATGTAGAATTGTTCTTTGGACAAACAGCATTGCCCGTTTTGTTCTGCTAGAACTCATCTTGCAATTGTTGGAGAGTGATGTCGGCAAGGCCGCTGGATTGATGGGTGCCCATGATGAGCGACATCCAGGCAGCGCAAGAGGCGTGTATAGAGTAAGAGTAAGGGAGGAAGGGTATGTTATTCTCCGTGGAGTGAGGCAGGAGACCACAGACCGAACAGTTCGTTGTATTCAATACCTCATTATGTTGATTCAACATTTGAATGAAGGTGTTGTTCCAAAACTCTTGTCGCCTATTTTGGAGATAAGGGACAAGGAGACATGGGAGTGTTCAAGAGGCGTGGCATCAGTGGGCAATATGGTATCCTTGGCTGGTGCCCCTTCATCCAGGATCCAGAAGAGGATGGCGAAGATAATAGTGAGGAGGAGAACTGTCGTCAAAGCTATTGACCTGTTATTATGCAGTTTGTTACATAGTGCTATCTTCTTGTTGGAAAGTTCCATGGTTTCGTTGTTTGTCATAATCAGTCTTCTTTTGGGCTCTACAGCTGTTGGAGAGAAAAGGTGAGCCCTACGTGTCGCCGGTAGCTGGTGGTTGCTTCTCCTGGCTAGGCTTCTCAGTACCCCGCTACCTGGAGTATCAATCCACCCTTTCAGATAATACTACCACCCTGTGACTTTTGGCTCACCTCCCCTGTCCGGTCGCTGGAGCTCCAGAGGCCCTGCGTGGGTGGAGGTTGTATCTTTCTTTAATTGGCACGGTGTTATCTTTGAATAATTCCAGTTCTGGTTCTGGGAGACCACACACAGGGGGGTCGCACGTTAAAACTTCCTTGTAGGTGGACAAGGTAGGATCAGTTTGAGTGATGCTGGGGATCTTCCAGCAGTGCACAGCATGGATCCAGGATTTCTTGCTTTCCACTCGCAGGGCCGTTCTAGTGGTCAGAAGGACTAGCAGGGGCCCTTTCCATCGGGGTTCCAGCGTCTTCTTTCGAGCGAAATTCTTTACCATAACAAAATCCCCCGGTAGGATGGCATGTCCCGGCCCGGTGGATCGATCAGGCAATGCTTCCTGGACCTGCTGATGAATGGAAGACAAAGTTTGTGTAAGTACGGACATATAATCACTCAATGATTCACAAGGGGAATCAGACAATGTGGTAGCAGGGGGTGCGCCCCAGATGTTCATTGGGCGTCCAAAGACCACCTCATATGGAGTCAATGAGGTGCGGGAATGCGGGACAAATCCTATTGATAGAAGGGCCAGTGGTAGCGCAGTTTCTACTATTTTGGCTAGTTTGGATTTGATTGTGGCATTTGTATCTTTCCACTAGGCCTGCTGATTGGGGGTGGAAGACGGCATGACATTTTTGTTGAACCCCTAATCCTGATAGTATATGCTTGAATATTTCTCCAATGAAGTGACTCCCACTGTCACTCCATTGGACTCGGCAAAGGCCGTAGCGGGGAAATAATTCATTCAGCAATATCTTGGCGGTGGTTAGGGCAGTGTTGTCTCTAACCGGGTAAGCCTTCACCCATTTGCTGAATGCGCAAACAACCACCAAAACATATTTAAGGTTGTTGCATCGTTCCATTTGGATATAATCCATTTGCAGCACTTCAAAAGGTGATGTGGGGATGGCATATCCTCCCTGAGGTAGCCGAGTCCCTTTACCTGTAGCGGAGACAAACCAAACACTGTTGGACCAGTCTGGAGGCGGTAGACCGGAATTGGTTGTTATCCCACACTTCCTGTAATATTTTAGTCATGGTGGCAGCATTGGTGTGTGCTGGCAAATGAGTCATGTTCAACAATGGGAGGTGATAAGCATTTGGTATCTTCCAAAGTTTTGCATCTTTGGATCGCCAACAATTTTCTTCATCAAGCATGCCCTCCTTCTCCCAATTTTGAAGTTCTTCAGAGGTGGCAGTGGACTGGATGTCCCGGATCTGTTGTCTAATATCATGCCACTTCTCTGCTTGGGATTTTACGATGTACATAGGGGTATGTATTCTTTCCTGTGCAGTAGCCCGGGCTGTTTCATCAGCAAAGGCATTTCCTAATCCTATTTCGTCTGTGACCTTCTTGTGTGCGTTGCATTTAACAATAGCTAATATTCTGGGTAGTGTCAAGGCTTGGAGCAATGCAGTGACTAAGTCACCATGCTGAATGGGCGTACCATGTGACGTTAAGAACCCTCTCTCCTTCCAAAGGATACCAAAACTGTGGGCTACTCCAAAGGCGTACTGGCTGTCGGTATAGATGGTGACAGCGAGATCCTGGCTAAGGATACAAGCGCGGGTGAGAGCTATAAGTTTTGCGTCCTGGGACGATTTCTGAGGTATGCGTGCAGTCTCAACAATGGTATTGGTAGTGGTGACGGCATAGGCAGTAAATGTGGTACCGTTTGGTAGTTTAATACAAGACCCATCCACCCACAATTGCCCATCCTGTTCCGTGAGAGTGGTGTCTTTTAAGTCTAACCGTCCCTTAGTCTGTTCTTCTGTTCGAAAGAGGCAGTCATGTGGAATATCTGGGATGTCAGGATCTGGTGTGGGCAGGAGTGTGGCAGGATTCAAGGTCGCACATCTCTTTAGCGTGATATGGGGTGCTAACAATGTAAGTTCGTATCCTGTTAGTCGTGCACTAGTGAGGTGTTGTGTCTTTGTCTGATTCAGTAATATTTCGACTGCGTGTGAAACTAATACCGTCAATCTAGATCCCAACACAATCCCTTCACTTTGTCAGATAGAGACGGCCGCTGCTGCAACAGCTCTAAGGCAAGAGGGCAGACCTCGGGCCACAGGGTGGCCGAAAAGTAAGCGCATGGGCGTTGTTTGGTGCCATGAATTTGTGTCAGGACTGAGAGAGCACATCCTGAGCGCTCATGGGTGTAGAGGCAGAAGGGTTTAGAGTAATCAGGTGTGCCCAATACTGGTGCAGAGCAAAGAGCGTGGCGTAAGTCTTGAAAGGCTTGGTCAAGTTCTCAGAAGTGAATGTACATTTCAAAACTGGAAGGATGGGGCTATTGTAAATGTCAAACTGAACTTCGTCAACCACCCCAGCTGCAATCATATCCTGTACTATAGTCATGAGAGCCTTTTTGCCGTCTGCAGAAATTTTATACTGAGGGAGGCGAGGAAGAGGTGCATTCTGTTTTACTGTTATGTGGACAGGATCCATCACAATCTCCCCCATGTCGGTGTCCGTGATGGCCCACAGGGTGTCCGGTAACTGGGACAAATCCTGCCAGACAGGGGCGCCCTAGGAATCAGCTTATGTGAGAGGGCACTTCTAGAGGGTCCTGTGTCGACCAAGAATTTGCCCTGAGTTCCAACCACTGAAGCTGTGACATAGGGCCCTGATTGATCAACTGGAAATTCCACTGGTTCCTTTCCCTGTCCTTGGCTGTCTCATGCAAATTCATTGTCGGGTAAGTGGTCACTAGAAAAATCGTGTGCAAAAACCTGTCTATTGTTATCGAAGACATTGGGGGGTTGTCCGTTGGAGGGTGGGACTCATCCTCTATCTCTACTCAGTCCCCTTCCCCGACCCATTGTATTTTGCTGTAAAAGAGGACAATCTGCGCGGCATTGGCGTGTTTCCTTACTATACGCGCATTGGTCCTGGGACAGTTGACGTGGGGGTGGGTGTGTTCCAGCAGTCGCGGGCATATAATTTTACTGTGGACCTCTACCGTTTCCTCCCCCTCTAATGCTTATTTGGGAAAGCATTACTTTTTCTTTGAGTTCTTTTCTTTTCTTATCTTTTTCCTCCTCTATCTTATTCTGCAGATGTTCATAACATTGGGCCATAGTCAAGATCTGTGTGGGTGTTGCAGCAGGCCACGTGCTTTCACTACTCTGTAACTTTGTGGAAATGGGTGGCGACAATCCTTTAACAAAAGTTTGAACTAGTAAGTGTCGACCTGTCTCAGTCGTCGAGTCCTGTCCACTATAGTCAATAAACACCTGGCTGAGGCGGGAGAAGTAGTCAGATGTAGTTTCCTCAGATTTTTGTTTATAAGCAGTGATGGTTGTCCAATCTACTTTCCTAGCTGGAATTGTGGCCTTCAATTTTTTTACTATGTTACCTGGCAGCTTTAAAATGGCTTCTGCAGGCCTTTCACCTGGTTTTCTGTCCCTATCCATTGTCGTCAAATCCATCCACTTATGTTTGAACAAGGACACATCGTCAACTTTCCTTATGGGTCTCCAAATATCTGGGGGCAGAATTAACCCAAAGAACTGAACTATGTCAGTCAGTGTCATCGTATAAGTGGTAATAACCGTGTCCAGCCCTTCGTAGAATCCCGTAGGATTCTTCCGGGGGTCAGGTAAGTCCTTTTTGAAAGCTAAGATGTCAGCTCGAAGCCACAGAGTGTACACCCAATTATATAACGTCCTACTTTTGGCATCTGGACTGTCCAGTCCCTCAGCAGTACCTGCCCATCGAGCGGGGACAAAGAGGTGGTGCATAGGCTTCATAGATAGCACTGATCTGGCTAGAGGTGAAAAGATCCTCCAGGCAGGTGCAAACTAGACCATCCAAGGCCTGCTTCTGTGCGGATGTAATTCGGGGTGTGTGGGATCGAGCAGAAGGTGTGGTCTCAGGGTCTGATTGAGCGGGAGGGGCAGTGGGATCGGGAGGCAGGGGTTGGGCATTTTCGGTGGGTACATTTCCATCGGCCGGCCGTGGGATAGGATGGGGAGGGACATGGTACGGTGGTGGCAATGGATGGAGAAGAAGATCCTCTTCATGGGGGTCTGCTCGCGCTAGTGGTATATGACGCACAGGATACTGACCAGACACATTCAACCTGTGTTCTCTGACTGTGCGCGCAAGGTTGGATGCAACTTTTTCCTGCTGTAATTCTATTAATGTCTGTTTATCGCTCTTTCGAGCCTCTTTCTGTAGCCTCGCCTGAGCCCTTCTCTCTCTTTCAGCTCCCTCCTTTTTCCATTGGCCTAGGGCGTCAAACATAGCTTGTCGCGACCTTCATCGAAAGAGCTGTATTTCTACAGCCTCAATTTTGTGAGATTCAAACGAACCACATATGGGCCACTGAGTCTCTTTATCCTTGGACGTGTATTTATGCCATAATGAATTATACATTATGGGAGAAATACCGTACTTTATGTACACTTACTTGAGGTACCATCCGGGGGAGCCGGCTGACTATCTTCCAACACCCTCGATCGAGATATACAACAACCAAACCATCGTGCAAATTTACTAAACTCGGGCATGTTTTCCTATGTTAAAAAACATCTCTACAAATTTCTAGTTCGGACAAAAAAGTCCACATTACCCGCCCAGTATCACTCGTTGCAAAGAGTGACTTCTTACCGAAGAAAACCAGATAACCAAACAAATAACAAAAAGGTATCGCAAAACAGCGACCCTACCAGAATCCTTTGTCTCGTTCTCCAGGCGGTCTCTTTACTGCAAAGATCGTCCAAATCTATCGGGGGCCCGAGTCAGGACCGGAGCCACTTTCGGGGGTCTTTTCGGATGTAGTGAAGGTCGGGTGGTGGCTAAGAGGACGAGTGACTTTTTCGCGTAGGCATTCCCCACCACCGTGCGTTCAACTTCCTCATCGGGACCCCTCGACCGGGCAGCCGCGTCGCTGATCGTGCCTCATGTTTGGGCGCCAATTGTGGATTTGGGGGTCTTTTGGGGGACCGCCCAAAGGTGCAGGGTCACCCTATAGTCCACGGGTCCAGAATACAAACTGAGACCAACGCTGGAGCACGGAGAGAAAGGATATTTATTACAATCTCATGAGAGAGAAAGCATCAACAACAGACACCCATAGCTGTCTGAGGAGGCAGTCTGCTGAGTGCTTTGGTTCTGCACCTTATATACCCTTCATCCCCACCCTGTGCATGCTAGGTGAACAATAACAAACACCAATAATTTACAGACAAGCAATGGTCAGTTATGATACAATCAGCAGGTGGTGGCTGTTTGGCCTCTGCAGGGCATAGGTGAAAAAGGCATGATTATATGTCAAACAAAGGTTAATCTGATAAATCCACAGATGGTAGTGGTAAGGCCCCTGCAGGGTGTAGGCGAAAAGCATGTTTATACGACAAGTAAAGTTCGATCGGATAAGTCCGCAGATGGTAGTTGTTGGACCCCTGCAGGGCACAGGCGAGAGGAATGATTACACAGCAAGCAGAGGTCAATCTGATAGGCTTGCAGATGGTAGCTGTTGGACGCCTGCAGGGCATAGTGTGCAGGGTGAGGACGATAAACATCTGGGAAACTCCCTGTCCGACTGGTTGAGCATGGGCTGGTCAGTTTGTGGTAGGTCAAAGCACGAACAGGGAGTGAGCGTCTGTGCAGGAATGTGGAAGGTCAAAAGTGGAGCTCCAGAGTGTTCGTGAAAGAGAGAGAAGGTCAGTCATGAAGGGTATAGCACAAAATGGCGGAGTGAATGGCAAGATAACAGACCTACTTTTCCACACTAATGACCCTCAAAAAAAGAAAGCTGCTCAAAACTCACAATATCTGTGTAGTCCAGATATCCATGAGGCTAAGCATAGACAAAGACAGCTGACAAAACAAAAACTGGATTTGAAGATGCAGAGAAACTTTCCAGCATCAACGTCGCTACTTATTTAGACGTTTTACGTTATCCCACATAAGGTCAATGGGTGTCAGAGCATCTCGAAATTAACAGACATTTGACCATAATAAGGAAATAAAAAGGGTTTGAGAGCTACACAGAAATATTAGGGCTTGCTTTATAGGAGAATTTATAGCATGAAACGAACTTAAAAAAACAGGAGCAGAGTTCATCATATTCCAGAATTTATCCGAGTCCCAATTTTTTAAACAGCATAGCTTTTAAATTATCCCACATATTCTATCACTTATGACATGTCCTATAACATCATTGATAACATCACTACAACATTTGAAATTACATCATTGATGACAAAACTGTGCATGACAAGGACACAAGCTATATAAGTTACAAGTCAGAACCTTAGCTATATTCCAATCTCACACCTGATTTATTCCACAGACATTTATTCACTTAAAAATAAGTGTACATTTATGTGGGATGTAACAAACTCCACGACCTGCAAAATGACTTGTGTCTACAACGTGTATTTTGGCTTCTCCAGGACAATCCGCTCAACTTATGTTCACTCTTCGTGTGTAAGGAGTTCTTAATGTGACAGCTGAGGAGGAGGAGATGAAACAGATTAGTCGGGAGGTGTTCAGGTCTGTGTGAAGAAAAACAGATGCATGCTGCCAGAGGGTGGGACATTTCCCAGACTACACAGTTTTAGCCAAATTACACTTTGAAATGAAATTAGATATGCAATTTTCAGAAGTGTAGACTAGTGAGTGCGATCGGAGGGGAGGGACGGGGGAGTGTCAGGAGGTTGACGAGGGGAGGCAGGGTGGAAGGCATGGCAGTGAATCTCAGATTTCTCAACAACAAAAAAACAGTTTGACACAGTGTGAATGTGTGGGGTGACCAAGCTTCAGGATGGACTGTTCCCGTGAGGATCAGGGCCAATATTTGCATTAGGTGAGCCTCTATGGCTGATTTCGAGTTTGACGAACAGGTACTTTGTTGCAACGGAGTACCCTATCCACTAAACTCAAGGTCTACCTGATTTTGAGTAAGACAGACCCTATGTTTTACTCCGATAGAGTAAAGCCTACTATGACATTGTAAAACTTCCTTCAATGGCCTGACAAAGTAGGTGTCATCAGAAGTAAACTTTCCACCCAATTTAGAGTGGCTTTGTTTTTTTACTGTCCCTAACTGCCTGGTATACCTTGGCAGTGAAGAATGGTAAAAAAAGACAAATTACCCCAAGTCCACAGGAGAAAACTGGTGTGGAGGTCAGTAGTTTTTTCTATTTTATTTTTCAAATACAGACTCCCACTTTCAGAGTTGGTTTTTGAAAAATACGTTGGAAAAGTTTGACAGACGGCTGTCATGTTTTACGAAGCCATCCATTAAACTTTTTCAACATTGACATGAAACGCCATGAATCCCAAGCCTCTCCCAACCAAATTATAGATGTTTCTTAGATTATGCTGGATGTTAGACTAGGAGCAACTAGCAATATGAACCTTCAATGAGATGACCTTATACTTTCCACACATTCAGAATTAGAAGTTCTCGATTAAAAAGATTTTCTATATGGACTGCAAGAGCAGATGTCAGAGTATTATCTACATACTTATTCTCCAAGATGTTTGGAATGAAGAGATGAAAAAAGTTTTGACAGGCATCCGTTTTTCCTTTGTTACTCCAGATGCTGATAGTATGGGGAAGCAAGTGATGGGCTGGATCGATGAGACGAGGGTTTCCAATAATGATCATTCACCACATCATGTCCTGGAATGAAGATGGAAAGTTCTACTTCAGGTTGAACCCATTGCATTGTTTGGTGATTCAATCATTAAAACGAATACTGTCTGAATAATGGCATGCTCTGTCTTCATGGCCCACCTCTGGCATTCAAACTTTATACGATTTGACTGGACGTCTCACTATGTGTGTTAGGTTGAAATAAAACAGTTAATGCTTGATAATCAAGAAGGAAGCATTCAGTTGAAACGTTCAGCATCTGAGTTATGAGAGCAGTCTGAACTCAGAGACACGAAGCAATGAGAGTGTGGTCAGTCATCATTGCAGCAACATATAACCTATGATACCTTTTCACAAGATGGAGAATTAATGACTTTCTGTCAGGATTTGTTTTAGTGATTAAGGCCCCAAGAGATATAGACAACAGTCCACATCGCCTAACCATTTCAGTTAAGATACTAAATAGTAATATCACAATTAGAAATCAGGAGAAAAATGGGGGAAATGGCATGACACCAGAGAAACTGGTTCAAAATGGTGCAGACAGCAGCCACAGAACCACTGCTCGGTCATCTTGAAAAAACAAAAGCAGGACAAAGACGCTAGAACATATGAGGATAAACCAAATAATACATTGTGCAACACACGAATCAATAATATTTGCAGATTAACTCTCAGAAGGCTCAGGAACACTGTAACTAGCAGAACACAGGCCCAGAGCCGAAAGGACACCAAGGAGATGAAATCAGAGCTGCTGTGATGCAGAGCAGGCCACACACCTTTGGAGGTACAGCAAATGAGGTACCAAGGATCAGGTAAGGAGAGGTGAGGTAGAGGTGGAGAGTCTTTACTCACAGTGTCACAATGGTAAAAGAGTTCTGAAGTAATGGAAGAACAGGAGAAACTTGAGGCAAGAAGGTTGAACATAACAAAGTGTAGGGGCACAATGATGTGTGATGAACTGGTTCTGAAGCGAAAAGTAAACTAGACACATTGGCAGGCATTCACCCAGTGCCTGTGAGAGACTAATATACTAACAATCTGCCAGTGCCCTGGAGATTCCATGCACAACCTAGAATAGTGACCATGCTATTCCTTATGCTAGTGTCCCTGTACTTGCCTTGCACAGTTTTCTTGCTTGGCCTCTTTTGAATTTATACAAGACTCTACATCCTGGATTCAGGTCTCTATGCTCCACCTCCCATGACCTTGCTTCTTTTTCTTCCTTACACTCTTTTGTAAAGCTGCCAAAATAGCATATTTAATACCACTGAACCAGTGGCTGTGGATTCTCAATACAAAAGAAAGTGGATACATTGGTGTACTAGGAAGCAAATTGTTGGAAGAGGAGCTTAGATGAAGACTGAGAAGGAAACACAGTGTTGTCACAGCTATCTGCAAAGCTAACATCCCTTAGTCTGTCTGCTTTCCTGAGAATACCACTGTGTTTTTTTATGGCACTTCATGGACATACTACTCTATCTTACTGCTTTCCTCCAAAGAGACAAGGGCGCTTTGCAAGTAAGGATGCCAAGGGGAAGACATTTAGATGCAAGACTGATGCAACTGAGTTGTTAACGAGGGTCTGGATGCAAGGGGTAAGATGTAGCACAACAGAGCTGCACAGATGGGAAGTGATATTGTAATTCTGCTATAGTGAATGAGACTGCTTGAACCAGTGGACTATTCTTGCATTGCAAACATTTCTTCGAAGAAGTGAAATGTGCTTCCTTACCACTAAGAAAGAGGAGAAGGGCTGGTCGAAGATGATGACCAACAGCGTTGCAGTACTCTTGGGAAATGATTGATGTCAGAAGGGAAACAAAACTTATGGAATAAGTAGGACATTCACATCTGAGGTGAGACTCTGTGTGTGGATACAATGCAGGGCATATGGCTGGGATAGCTTTTGATTAAGACTGGACATTGGGAGTTGGGTTGTTGTGGGAGTGATTGCCAGGAGGGTACGTTTATATGGAATAAAGCATGGATAAGGTCTCTCTTTCAATGACCTATAGATTGTCTAGGAGTCTCATCCATATTGCTTTCAACAATATATGCTTCCTAAGAGCAGTGAGTATCCGGAGTCTCAATGCATAATATGGGTGTATGCAGTGGGGAGTAATACATATTTTCAGCCACAAATAGTACAATCCTGTAAGAAACAGAGCTCAGAGTATTGGTAGGAAAGAACCAGAACAACGCTATAAACAGGCCCACCAGATGTCCAAGGAGACCAAGCAGGCACCACACATACACATCAACAACCAGAGCTTGAAAAACTAAAACCAAAGGAATGGGTGAACACTCCCATATTTGAGATTAAATTAACACAATCCGTTAAAAAATGATTTAGCATGACAGATTTTCATGCCATGTAAGAACTTTAAGGAAAGTGTGTTGATATATTTTAGTCTCAAATAATCATATGCAACAGCGGAAAAACAGCGGTAGGTTACAACACGGACGTTACATCATCCGCATTGTTACCACGCATGGCATTACATCGCGAGTCGCTTCTACGACTTGCGCTAGATGGCGCACAACACCAGGGAATGTGTTGGATTTTAAATCCAACACATTTCCTGCTGTTGCGCTAACTGGAGTAGGAATAGTAATTTATACTATTCCTAAATCCAGCGCGCCATCTGGTGCAAGTCGTAGAAAGGACTTGCGATGTAAAGCCATGCGTGGTAACAACGCAGACTCTTTAACGTCCGAGTTGTAACCTACCACGTGGTAATGTATGGTGTAGTAACGTCATACATTCGCAACAGCGTCCTGTATATTAAGAAAGTCAACTGGTAAGGCTGGGTAACTTCTCCCAATCACTTTCACTTGAGTTTACTGTGTTAAATACATGGTCCCTGTTCAATACTCTGACAACACATTTATATCACACAGAAGCCTACTGCGAGGATGTATACAAGAAATACATAATCTGCAGAAGAAATAGCTGAAACTTGAAGTCTCCCAATTTAAATAAAAACATTCAATGTTTTAAAAATAATATGTTTAAAGTCAATGACACACACATTAAAAGCAGGATGACGAATTCATGTTGTGGATTACCCCAGTACAGAATGGAGAAATCATCTCTCCTTTGTGCCTGAAAACACTTACATCATCCAATAGGAATCCTCAAGTCTGCCACTCGCCTCCACCATCTATTCCTGTTGACTCTGTCCAATTCAATCCTAAAATGAAGTAAAGGATAACAAAAGAGAGATTTGTTCTTTGGTATTGCCCTTTCATCTGAACGTCACAGGATCAGTGTATTGTGGAAGGAATAGCTCTGCCTCCTAAACACTGCTTGGGATCCTGAGACTATATGACATGCATCAACACATTCAACCAACTGAAATAACTTTATCCTTGTCATAGTCTTGCTGTAGAGTAACAGGAAGAATATTCCCTTCTTGCTTAAATGAAAAAACATATGGACCAACATTCCACTCTTCCAAGAAGCCAGAATGGAACTAGAACTACTGACTTCACATGAGAAAACAGCCTCAATACGAAGACAAACCACTCGGAGAGAGCAGCATCCACCACTAATATTACTTTGGCAGTGGTCATGAGGCTCTGAGTAGTAGAGACTGGCCATCATCCTCTCACCAAGCTCTTCCTCTTAGAAGAGAGTAATAAGAAAACATATACAAACCCGATTCCACCTGGAATACTATTACAAAAGACAACCTTTCTGATCTCCCTAATGTGCATTTGCCCTTTTCTTATCATCTAAATTTGTTAAACAACACACCGTATCCAGGGCAATAGACGCCTTAGAAGTATCGAACAATTCAATTCAATTTAATTCAATGTTTTTATAAGTATGCTTTAATGTCTTCATTGTGAGTGCAATGCCTGACCATTTTCTTTTATGTACTTTTGCAAGCCTCGCTTATCTCCTAACATTTCAAGACTCCTGAATAAATCTCAAATGTAGATCTCTCTGACGAGGACCATGTTTTATTCAGTTTCCTCATCACCCATTCCGCAACATTCTCATTATATGAGTTACCTGATTTGGGTCTCCCTGGCTTTCTACAAACAAGGTCCACATACTTGTAATTTTTGGATGTGCAATCATGTTTGCTTATTCACAGACTTAAATTATACAAGACTGATCCGTATCCACCAATTGGCACCTAATTCCTTTCTACTTCCTTCTCGACTTAAATCTGTATGCTATTAACACTTTCTTCTGCCACCTAACATTACATTCTGCTTCAATACGGAAGGTCATCTAAACATGTATACCTGCCATTCTAATCACTGCTCCGGTATAGATGAGCATATGATGAATGCATGTTTTTCTGTATGTTTCATTGAATAGCATGGCCGTAGCCACAAAGGCAGTGGAGCATTTTGCACGGTCAAAGACAAGCATACAGTCAACAAGTGATTGGAGAGGCGGCTAGTGATTGGATTGTTACTGCATTTTAGTGAACTGTTTTTACAGTGGTGTGTCTTTAACTCCTTCCCAAATTGAAGCAATGGTGAGGTGCGATCATGAACATGATCTGAAGTTAGATCATCTAAAGTCTTTCAAAATTAACTCCTCTTTTGTACAACGCTGGTGGGAGGGATTCATTTACTAACAATATATAAAATGTACATCCCTATAACAATTTTTTTCCAAAACACACTCTCTATTTTTGAACTACCAAAAGGATCTGACCCCAAACCCACCAAATGTAGAGGCTCCAATTGGAAGATGTTACTAGAGCACATAGAAATGAAAAGATGACCTGGCAACTGACATGCAAATTTCAACCAAGGGAACACCATGAATTTTGGCACAAGAGCCGATTCTGCTGAAACAAGGCATAGGTAAGTCTGAATCCATCAAGACAAACTGCCAGCAGAGGGTTCCCAAAGTGCCAAAGCACCAAAGCTGAAAAAACAAGAAGCGAGACTTTGCAGAGGTTCTGGAGCATCAAAAATGCTTCTTCAGCTGAAAAATATTACACAACTGCAGAGCAATGAAGATAACCAGAGATCAAAGGATGGCTAAAAACATCTATGAGCTGAAACAGACTACAGAACCAGGGCCTCGAGGTTATACACAAAAATGGTCCCTATGGAAAAGGACACCAGTTGACACTTAACACTGGTCTTGAAGGCAGGTGTAAGTGAGGATAAATTGGCAGCACATTTTGGCAAACTAATGTGGACCCGTGCGGGATTCTAGTAATAAAAAGCGAGGAACCCGGGGTTCATGTTGTACTGTGAGCTTTGCATTGAACTTGCAAATCAACACTGTTAATTCTGTGTCTATTCATCATGTGAAGGTCTAACGTCATTTTATGGTGGATGCTCCAAGTCAAACAAATCCACATTTCCAGAAAGGAGTTTTGGGCTCCCAATATTCCACAACACCAGGCCGTATCACTATCTTATTTTTTTTAATAAACTGTAGGCCGTATCACTATCTTATTATGTTAAATAAACTGTATTACGGGCCACGATGTTGCAGCATCAATGCTGTTACTCAACGTAAAGTACAGAGAAATATTCACCACTATGACTTGGGTAAAGGGCACTAGCATGTATATTTTTCCAGAATTATTGCCAATGATGCCTTCTAGCAGTGTCACGGATACCGCCGGCTAACAGAGTCTTCAGGATGTTTCAGGCTGCGACACCGGAGCAGAGACTCCATGGCTCGTCTAGAGACATCAGGCACACCCTCCTCACTGATGAGCATTTTTGGATTTCTGCTGTCAGGGAAGGGGTTTGCACTTTAGAGGTCCACAGTACAGATCCAGAGCCCAGTCACATAGCAGCATTGAATCCCTTCTCTGACTTATGAATACCACAGACTGCATTCGCGTCTCCTACATTATTCGCAATTAAGACAAGGGGCAGTACCATGGCTTCGGGTAAGAGTCCCTGTTACTTACTGTAGTCGTAACAAGAGTAGAAGGGCTGCCCACTGCGCCCATGCTGTGAAACTGTCTAACTTTACATTTGTTCCCTGCTTAGGTAATCCCACTATTTTAGTTCCGTTTTTGTAGGTATCTTCTCTGTGTATATAATTTGCAGACACTTGTCTACCTGGGTTTTGAATTTTCCAAAGACTGCCCTAATAGACCGTATCTTCAAAGGGTTCTGCTCACCTTTTGTTTCTCGCAGAAGCATAAGGACTCCATTGCTGTTCCCCCCTACAGCCCTGTGGTAGAGTCGTTCTTTGAGTGTTTAGGTGGGCTGAATTACCAGGCTCATTTTCTGCCACCAGTTACTGATTAATTATGATGATTTTCAGTAAGGGTGTGTGTGTCTGAGTTATCTGAGTTAGACCTCAAGTAGACCTTCATTTCCAAAACGTATTATTTTTTTATGTAAAGAGACATGAACACTGATATGTTTATCGTAATGGGCCAAGCCTACCATGTTAATCACCGGAGGGGTGTTTGCCAGGAAGTTCCCTCCCATGTGGTTCCCGATGGTGGTAGAGTTCTTGATGAGCCTCCTCTGCATACAGCTTGGCAGACAAAGGCTCTTAAATAATGTGAAAGGAGGGTGGTTGGTTGGTTGAGTGAGTGAGTGAAAGGACTGATGGATAGGTGTGTGAGTGAAATGGTGGGTGGGTGGATGAAAGAGTGAAGAGATGGATGTAAGGAGAGATGAGTGAAAGAATGAATGGATAAGTGAAAGTGAGGGTGCATGAATGGATACCAGGGGTGGAGGAGCGTTGTCCCCTGCTCTTTGAGCAGGAAAAATAAAATGATAATTACATAGTTATTATCATTTTATTTTTTACATGTTCACGGTTGGGGTAGGGAGGGCGGGGCTGGAGGCACAGGGGAGGAGTGGTTTACACACTCCAAATGTGCATGACTGCTAGGCCGGCCGTCTCGGACTAGCCAAACTGTCATGCACACTTTGCATGTTCCACACCAGGCTGCATTACGCAGTCTGGTGGGGAACACGCCCATGCCCCAGCCCCCATCTGAGTGCCGATCCAAGGTGTTCAGACCAATCACAACGCTGCATTGCAGTGTTGTGATTGGCTATGGGGAACCTGGGTGCTTCCTTGTTCCAGTTCTGGACTTGCCAAAGAAGTGAGGAAAGGTGCAGCTGGCGAAGAGGTAATTGGTATTTTAGTTTTCTATAATGTAAAAGGAACCCATGGGTAATTTCAAAGATCCCTCACTCACCAACCTAGTTGGTGACATGCAGTGGTGTAGCAGTTTCGCCCCGGGTGGCACATGTTTTGTGGGCGGCGGCCCCTCGTTCTTATCTGCGGTTGTCATGGGGCAGCAAACGCAGGGATCACCAGCACCCCCCGCTCCTACCGGCGGCCATTGCGGGACACAAACATAGGGAGTGTTAGCTCCTCCTCCCTCGCTCTTACCTGCGTCTGTCACCGGGCAGCACATGCACGGACCGCCACGGGTAGCAAACGTTGTAGCTAAGCTACTGGTGACATGCTTCATCATTGGGTTCCCACCTTGGGTGGTGAGTGCTTCAACGCCAAATTATTGTTTAGTATCAGGAATCACTTCTCACCCTTCTCCATGATTTTAGATACCTGAGAAGATGATAAACGGCCTCTGCAAGCACATTGATTGCACACTACAGTGCAATTAATGTAGTTTTACACGCCACATATGTTAACCACAGCTGCCAAAATATATTGTCAAGTACTTTTATCCCTATGGAAGCCTTATACAAAAAGGTCTGTCTTTCTTCGCTTCTAGTGCATTGATGCAGTTCGAATTCCCTTATAAAATGACAATCAGACTTGGTCTTCGACGGAAACATTTGGAAGGTCATACCAAGGACAACCAAAAGGCACCCTGATGCCACAGTACAGGCAGATTATGTGTCAGACTAGTGCTAACTGCTCATCACAATAACAGTATTCAATTATATACAACTCTCAAAAATCTCTAACTACTGAAGACATTTTAAGTAGGTGAATTTTTAGCTCATGTGAAGCAGTGCATTTATGTCAATGCATACAAAAAATCGAATTTAGTGGGTGCAAATGAGATGCCGCTGCTTCAGCGCCCCGCACTGCCTTCTGCTCTATTTCCAGATCTTGCAAGATATATCTTCAGCGCCGAAGTATGAAAATAACAGCCTTAGACGTGTCTGCAGGTCTCTCACCCGTGGGTGCTTCTAGACGTGTTACAAACTGATGCTAATAACACAAGTGATAGCAGAGTATGCAGGAGCTGGTAAAAGACCAGAGAAGGTAAAGAAGCTCAAATTAGGCAATTGATGATCTCGCGGTAAATGCAGCGAGCTGAAGCCTCATGTAATTAAAATAAAATAAAAAATACATACGTAAGTATACATAGAAGGGTTTGGGTCAGCCTTCTTTATCCATTAGTCTGTTCAATTGTAATTTACATGTTTACCCCGACCATTACAGCATGGGGCAGTGGGGCAGCACACTTCAGCTTTTGTCTCTTTTACACTGAATGAAAGCATTTTTGTGCCTCCTCTAAAAGTAGGTGCACTTCCGTGCCAGGCCTGTTGGGCCAATATTTTAATTTGACAAAGATGTTTTCTTTCCATTCGTTCTCCCTTTTATATGTTTTAGTCATCTTTGTGTATTTAAACTATGTTTTAAGTTACAATCAGAATCATATTTTTATATGGAGTGCAATAAAGCCTAAATGTGCTTCCATACACGCTGTAATACATCTGCCTGAAAGGAAGTACCCATACTTTTCTATTACAACTATATGCATTTTATTGCAAGCATATGACCACTGAGTTTATTCTGCAACATGTTTTTTTCTAAAAATGTTTTTGCATTTGTTTGCAATAAAACGTTTTTGAAAACAATTACTATCACACCAGCTTAGTAGGACCAGGCGTATTAGCTTTGCTAATGCTTACCTAGAGATGTGAACAGAGAACTGCACTGCATAAAAATATTTATGTTCAAATTGTTTTCTTTTTTCTTAGTGACTTGCCAGTTGTTTTCAATTTTTTGTATAAACCTACCGAGCATTTTTCTTTATTAAGAGGTATGCTTAGATAACTGATTGCTTGACTTGACACTAGTTGGCTATATCTGTATACGAGTTTGTTTGCTCTTGTTACAATATAGGATGTCTGAGTCTAGTGTTTCTAGAACGTGTAATGTCTTCCACACACGTGTAATAACTTATGTATGATAAACATATGTTTCACATAGGTTCGAAATAATTTTTCATTATTAATAATAAATACTTGATTGAACATTCCAACCCATTACTAACATATCGTCCAAGACTCACACTGAATTTGTCGTACAGTACTTTATTAGCAGTACTCAATATGCATGTAAGGGCCTATATGGGTAAAACAAGAAGTGGGTGCAAAATGGCGTCCTGTGACATGGCACCCACTATATATTACATTCAGTAGTGTATTATGTCATAGTGGATGCAGCACAGGCAGAGGGAATAAATAGGCAATTGAATGCCATAGAAAAGTAACGAGAAGACTCCAGGCTGCACACACTGGTAAGTTAGTGCCTTCTTCGCAACAAATAAATACCAGTTCATCATCTTAACTATCCTCCAACAGTCGCATCAAAGAAGCCCTTCAGCCGACATTCCTCCCCAACGTTCTTCACATCCTTCCCCTACAAAGATTTTTTTTTTTAATTAATGGAAAATACTAATGACCTATACTATAGAGCCTAATGTTGACAACAAATAGAGAGCATAACAAGATTTCTTGTTCCCTACATTGATAAATATATGACAAGATAAATCAAGAGCACACCTGTACATCAAAATGAAATAACATTGCAAACCACCTACTCCAGGACATCATCCTTGTATCGTTCTCCCACACATCTAACCATCTGAGGTCAAGTAAAGTAGGGTCTTAAGTTATTTCCATTTTCAATAACCATTGCACCTGTTGTTCCCAAATGATCTTGTACTTAACCTTCCTTGCCATGAGGAACAACACCAATCTTGTCTCATGCCATACTTTGCCGTCATTGGTGTGTACTACACTTGGCAACACCTGTGTAACTTGAACAGGAAATAAAACTCTGGGTTTCCCCTTGGGGACTTGACCCGATTTCTTAAACCTCACTCAATCACCAACCACCACTCTCTGCACACCATTTTTTTGCATACACTCGCATATTTGTTCTGCAATTCCTTCCTTATATCACTCCCACTTGATAAAAGTGTGGCATCAATTAAGCATTTATTCATCCATTCCAAATTTAATTTAGACCCATACATACGAGTGAAAATACTGAGCAACCCACCATAAGGCTGATGCTTCCTTCTCAATGGTAGTGTACGTGTGCTCCACCTCCCCAGAGTGCTGTTTACACGAAAGCTATCACTTCTTCTTTACCGTACTTTCTCTTCTGCATCAGGACAGTACCTAACCCACATTTACTTGCATCCATGATAATAATGGTATCATCTTTGGTGTACTCCAATTTTAAAGGTTGAGCCATGACAATGTCCTGTCTTATACCATCAAAGGTATTCTTGCACACCTCAACCCATACATAAACTGTGCCTTAAAGGATTAATTTTGCTGGCAAAATAAGGATCAAACTTTAAATAAAATTTCAGCAAGATCCAAAAAATATCACAACTGGTCTTTGTTAGCTGGTGCTGGGGATTCTTCACTAGCTCTCAACAATTTTAACTTTGGTGTGGCAACCATACCAAATATGTGGTAAACCATATAATCAATGCCCATCTTTTCAAACATGCACTTTTTTGTTTAAGAGTCATAACGTTTTGCTGTATAATTTGTAATACCTTGTTCAATCTCTCATTATGTTGGTCAATGCAATCCCTGAAAATAAGTATATCGTTCTGGAAATACCAGCACAAATTAAGCACCGCCTTAAATGCTCTGTGAGTGACAGACTGCTTCTGAGGCCCTGTGTCCATGAATCTTTATAACAGGCACAAAGTTGTGCTCAAGGCTGTTATAAGGTCCCACCTTCTTGCAGTTACTAATCAAAAAAAACTCATTCTTTCATGCTTCAGGTTGCAGGCCCTTAGCTCTAGTGAAACCCCACACATCCCATAGTAGCTTGTCTCAACCCAAGACAAACAGACAGAACCTGCCAGTGACGCACCTCAGACGGAACATGTAATGTGCAACAGCATGCCAACACACTCTACTCCACAGTGCTAGAGCCGGATGGGCCAATACATTTACTGGGAGAGCTGAGCCAGAGCCAGAGCCGAGCCAAGGGCCTGGCTCGGATCTGAGACCCTGTGCACAAGCCAAGCCCTGAACATGCTTGCTAAGTAAATCACACAACAAACATCACGTGAACTATTATAAAGTCACTTTAAAATTTTAAAAAACGTGCATTTCTTCAACATGTTAAGCTTTGGCATTTTTACATCACAGTATAGCACTCCACAAAAAAGCACTTAAAAGTAATAGCTTTTGAACATAAACCATTTGTACACTAAGTGGCAAGACAAATTTCATGTTAACCCTGTAAGTGGCTCAGATTATTATAGAGCAACATTATAGTTTATTAAATCAAGTGCAATAGGTTGTTGTACAACTATATTGCGAACGTGCATATTTGAGAGTGCGTTCATACACGATAATGAAGAAAAAAGAGTTTTTGTCAAATACAATAGTTGCCTAAAATCACACAATTCAAGTGGAGAAGTCACTATTTATTCAGATTTTCTGATTTCACTTTGTACAGATCAGCCAGGAAAGGACTGGCTATTTGTCCTTCCTTATGTTAAAGATTTGTTTTTGGCAAACAGCGTTTACAATGCTGTTTCCGCAACGCATGGCCTTACAACGTGGTCGTTACAACGACTGCTTTGTTATCACGCGTGCCATTACATCGCAAGTCGTAATAACGACTTGCTGTAGGGGGCGTGCAACACCAGGAAATGTGTTGGATTTTAAATCCAACACCTTCCCTGCTGTTGCACAAACTGAAGTAGGAATAGTAATTAATACTATTCCTAAGTCCAGCGCGCCCTCTGCAGCAAGTCGTTGTTACGACTTGCAATGTAATGGCATGCTTGGTAACAACGCGGTCATTGCAACGACTGCGTTGTAAAGCCATGCGTGAAGAATGTATGCGTAGTAACATAATACATTCCTTGTTTTTACTCCTTTGTGCATTACTTTGCCCAATTAGTGCGCTTCACATGAGCAGCAGTTATGTTACTCAAGGTCACATTCATTGTTAATAGGCGTCAGGAGGTTAAATGATTTGTCCAGAATCACAGGATTTTGAACTGATGCATAGACTCAAACCTGGTTCCCCACTTCCAAAGTCTGCAGCGCTGTAAATCCACATCCTGGGTAGAGGCAGGCAGAAGCCACATGAAAGCTGAGCTTGTTATGGGCTTGAGGTTGCAATAGGACCTCGAGCCAAGCCAGGGCCAGGCTTCATGCTTGAGCCTGGCTCGAGCTTTTAGCGGCTCGCCCACTTCTGCACAGCACACAAATACACACTGTATAGTGACGCATAGAAAAAACATAAAGATAATCTGGAATCCCAAGCATGGCAGTACCCAGGAGGAAGAGTAATTGCATTTTTAAAGTATCGTCACTTCCTTGAATCACTAAACTAGGCTTTGGAAAGCTAAGTAAAGAGGAATACAACACTGAAAAACACATTAAGTAAAGTTTCGGTTTTCTAAGTATGTACAATGGGGTCAAGTCCCTTATGGCTCCTTATGTCAGAGTGTGAGATGTGGTGGCTGTTACTGCAAGTGATTGTAGCAAAACTGGATTAAAAAAATATTTTACTTTAACAATTGAAACAGTAAAGATTGCACAAGGGTTTCAAATTTAAGCTAATTGGTGCTTACAGATGGGAAATAACGTTCCAAATGTACTGAGAGTACTTACACTATTATGTAGCTCCTGCAGGAAAATGAGAAATCATGCAAAATGCAGGACAAGAACTGTGGGATGATAAGGGCAGTATCTATATAGCTCAAGACGTACACAAGGGAAGGTGCATACAGCCAGCAGATCAACACACATTCTTCCAAAGCATTATGTTAGAAATGGGGGTCTCCAGTTGGCAGAAGTAGGTACCTTTGTCCAAATAGGGACCCTTGCTTCTAGTCAGGGAAAGGGGGATACACTTCTAAAATAACCCCTGCTCACCCCCTTGGTAGCTTGGCACGAGCAGACAGGCTTATCTCAGAGACAGTGAATCAAGCATTTGTAAACACATACAGTATACAGTGAAAACACTAGAAAAATAAGTAATCTTTATCTAAACCAAACAAGACCAATCCACAATACAGTAAAAAGATATGACTTTCAGATGGTAGAAATAGTTCAGTTCAAAGCAAATTTCAGACGCGGTACCTTTCACACAAAGTACCTTGGATGCGTCACGCAAACAAACAAAACCGGCCGCAGGGAAGGTGATGCGTCAGTTCTTTACACTCAGAGGTGATGCATCGGTTCCTTGCTCCGGGGGAGGTTATGCGTCAGTTCCTTGCTCCAGGGGAGGTGATGCGTAGGTTCCATACAGCTGCGCAGGGGAGGTGATGCGTTGGTTCCTTACCGGAGAAGAGGTGATGCGTCGGTTCCTAACAGCGTGGGGAGGTGATGCGTTGGTTTCTTACTGCATCACCCAACGATGCAACAGCCTTAGCGCCTCAATGCGATGTGACGATCCGGTACAATGCAAGGATTCTTGCAGCCGCAAAGCAGGGCCTGCGTCGGAATCGGTGTGGTGATCTCGGACTTCGGCGATCGTTGCACTCGATGCGACGTGCAGCAATTTCTCAAGCCACAGGAGGCGCTGCAACGGTTTCTTCGGCAATGTGTCGGAAACAGGTATAGATGCGTCACGCTTCTCGGTGTTGTGTTGATTTTCCAGCTTCCAGCGGAAAACAGTCTCTAGAGGACCAAAACAACAGCAGGCACCTCTTTGCATGTCAGAACTCCATGGAAGGAAGTTCAGGGGAGCTGGTGGTGAAGTCTTTGTGTCCTCGAGACTTCACAACAGGAGGCAAGCTCAGTTTTACCTTAGAGATCTTCCTCAAGCAGCGAAATCCTTTCTCCTTCCCTTGGCAGCAGGTAGCCACTGCAGGCCAACCCCAGACAGCAAACAGCACAGGGGCAGTATTCCTCCTCAGCTCTTCTCCTTGGCAAAGGTTCCTCTTGTTTCCCAGAAGTGATCTAAAGTTCTGGGGTCCGGGCCCCAATACTTATACTACAAAATCCTTTGTTCTCTGGTGGCAGAGAAGCCCTGTGCTTGGCCCAGACCGGTTCTGGCCTCTCTGGTGCATCTTCCTGGCAGGAGGTGGAGAAAGCATTGTGGAAGGCAGACCAGGCCCATTCAGGTGAAAGAAAATCTCCTCCCCTTACTCTAAATACAGCCCAGGTCTATTCAGCCCAGCCCTGACTCATCAGGTTCTCTGGAGCCACTGCTCCTCCCCAGCCCCTGTCATCCAAACGCCAGACATGCAATACCAAAACTTAGCAGAGGCACACTGGATGGCTAAAAGAGAAAATACCTATTTTCTAAAAGTAGTATTTCAAACACAGAATGCAAAAATCACCCTCACTAACAGATACATCTCAACATTCTGATTTCAGGTATATCAAGCTTTATTTTCCTACCTTGTTCCCAGGGGTAGTTATGTTTATAAAATGTTTTAGGCAAACTCCCTATTCTATCCTATGGAACAGGTAGCCTTGCAATAGTGAAGAACCAAATCTGCAGTAATTCCCTATCAGGACATGCCACACACATCAGGGCACATCCTACCTTTCACATATACTGCACCCTGCCCACAGGGGTATCTTGTGCCTACCTTAGGGGTGACTAACAAGTAAGAAGAGGGAAGAATAGGGCCTGGCAAGTGGGTACACTTGCCAAGTCGACATGGCAGTAGTAGACTGCACACAGGCTCTGCAATGGCAGGCCATAGTTACATTTACAGGCTGCTTATGTGGGTGGCACAATCAGTGCTGCAGCCCACTAGCAGCATTTGCTTTACAGGCTCTGGGCATACACAGTGCACTGTACTAGGGACTGACTAGTAAATCAAATCAGCCAATCATGGAAACACCAAACCATAAAAACAATTTACATAGGGATCACTTGCACTTTGGCACTGAACAGCAGTGGCAAAGTGCCCAAAGCATCTAGACCAGAAAAACGGAGTCCAATACACAACAAAAACACAGGAGGCAAAGGCAAAAAATGCAGTGGAGACCCACGCCAAAGGTACCACGTCTAACACATTATTACTCAGAAGTAAGTAATTTGCCATTAATGTTTTCACATCCATTGCTGACTGCATTCCTGGACATGTTTCTGTGTTGTTGTCCATCTTTAAAAGGAAGTAGCAGCCATGTTTTGAGTACTTGGAGTGCCTCTTCTAGTTAGTTAGGTGAGGTACCATTCACAAGCATGCAGGTGCATCCCTAGGAGGCTTGTCAGCCTTAGGAGAATATATGCCGATCTGCTGGCAGTGAGCCAGCTCAGTCTTTGCTGTGATAGCACAAACCACAGTTGAATGACTTCAGACTGGAGAAAATTTAACCAAGAGGAAGTCAAACCACATTTGTAGGACTTCCGACTGGAGAAAACTTAACCAAGAGGAAGACAAACCACACTTGAATGACTTCAGACTGGAGAAAACTTAACCATGAGGAACACAAACCACATTTGAAGGACTTCAGACTGGAGAAAACGTAACCAACAGGAACGCAAACCATACTTGAAAGACGTCAGACTGGACAAAACTTAACTAAAAGGAACCAAAGAAAATTGAAAAGACAAAAGGTTTAAATTAGATAAATAAAGTCCATTATAGCAAACATAGTTTGTATAGCGCCAACATGTCACCTTTGGGACATTTTGGAGCACTTGGTTCTAGATTGAGTTGTCCAAACAAACGTGTTCTGCTGGTGATGCCATAGAAGCCATGAGAGTGATGTGGGGTGGGCTTAGCACACGAAAGAGGTGAAGATGGGGAGTATATAATTGTATGGCACTAATATCTCAAACTAGCATTTGTTGATGAAGGCATTCTGCCTTCTAGAGAAGCATATTACCGCTCAATTGTGTTTGATCCCTGAATGTTGATGGATTGCAAATGGATGGTTGAGTCATAGCCTTAATTTGGGGTCGATGGTCATTAGTATGGCATGGCCTCTACTATGGCATACCTCATGCCAGCTCCCCCTGCAACAGTTCTCCTGTCCAGCTTGCCCGCTGTATGCTGCCCTCTGTTGCCTGTCTACCTGCTCTCCTCTGTTTGTGACTCTCTGCACATTTCTTGCTCTGTTTTGACTTTGCTCCTCTTTTTCCTGCCCTCTGAGTTGCTTTTTTCTGCCCTCCGTTTTACCTTTCTGCTTGTTTTCTGCTCTGTTTTGCCTTTTCTGCTCGTTTTTCTGCCCTCTGTTTTGCCTTTCCTACTCAATTTTCAGCCCTCTGTTTTGCCCTCTTCTGCTCAATTATGCCCTCTCCTGCTTGGTTGTTTGCCCTCTTGTTTTGCCTTTTCTGCTGCCCTTTTCTGCTAGTTTTTGTGCCCTTTGTTTTGCCCTCTTTTCTGTTTTGCCTTTTCTGCCCTCTGTTTTTTCTTTTTGCATTGTTTCTTCCCTCTTCCTGCCATTTCTCTCCTCCCGCCGTTTCACGCCTCCCGGTGCCTGCCCCCCAGGACCTACTTAATGGAGGCTGCAGCGTGACCCTGTTGAGCAGGTCCTCGTGTCAGCTCCCAATGCAACAGTTCTCCTGCCCAGCTACCTCACATTCGGCTATACTCTGCTGCCTCTCTGCATGCTGCCCTCTGTGCCTCCTCTGCTTGTTTCTTGCTCTGTTTTGCCTTTTCTGCTAATTTTTCTACCCTGTTTTGCCTTTTTCGCTTGTTTTTCTGCCCTCTGTGTTTATTTACCTGTTCATTTTTCTGCCCTGTATTGCCTTTTACGCTCATTTTTCTGCCTTCCTTTTGCCTCTTCGGATCGCTTTTCTGCCCTCTGTTTTGCTCTCTTCTCTTCTGCTCTGTTTTTCCTTTCATGCTAGTTTTTCTGCACCATTTTGCCTTTTCTTCCTATTCTTCTGCCCCCTGTTTTGCCTTTGTTGGCTTGTTTCTCCGCTGTTTCCCTTCCGCCAGCCAGTGCCCCGCCCTCCACCAAGGACCAACTTACTGGAGGCCCCAGCGAAACCCAATTAAGCAGATCCTTGTGCTAGTTCCCCCTGTGACTGTTCTCCTGTCCAGCTTGCCCGCAGTCTGCTACTCTCTGCTGCCTGTCTACCTACTGCCCTGTTTGTGCCACCTCTGCTCATTTCTTGCTCTGTTTTGTCTTTTCTGCTTGTTTTCCTGCCCTCTATTTTGCCTTTTGCTCCTCGTTTTTCAGCCCTCGGTTTCGCCTTTTCTGCTAGTTTTTCTGCCCTCTGTTTTGCCTTTTCTGCTTGTTCTACTGCTCTCTGTTTTGCCTTTTCTGCGCGTTTTTCTGCGCACTGTTTGGCCGTTCTGTCCATTTCTCTGGCCTCTGTTGTGCCCTCTTCTGCTCTGTTTTGCCTTTCTGCTCAATTTTCTCCCCTCTGTTTTGCCTTTTCTGCTTGGTTTTCTGCCCTCTGTTTTACCCTTTTCTGCTTGTTTTCCTGCCCTCTCTTCTGCCTTCCCTTCTCATTTTTCTGCCCTCCATTTTGCCTTTCTGCTCGTTTTTTTGCCCTCTGTTTTGCCTTTTATGCTTGTTTTTCTGCCCTCTACTTTGCCTTTTCTGCTGCTCTTTTCGGCTCGTTTTTTGCCCTCTATTTTGCCCTCTTCTGCTCTGTTTTGCCTTTTCTAGTTGTTTTTCTGACCTCTCTTTTACCTTTTCTACTTGTTTCTTCTCTCTTCCTGCCATTTCCCTCCTTCCGCCACCCAGCGCCCTGCCCCCAAAGGACCTCCTTAATGGAGGTCGCAGCATGACCCCATTATGCAGGTCCTCGTGCTATCACTGCCCTCTGCTGCCAGTCTACCTGCTGCCCTCTGTACCTCCTCTGCTCATTTCTTGCTCTGTTTTGTCTTTACTGCTCATTTTTCCGCCCTCTGTTTTGCCTTTTTCTGCTTGTTTTTCTGCCCTCTATTTTGCATTTTCTGCTTGATTTTCTGTCCTCTGTTTGCCCTTTCTGCTAATTTTTCTGCCTTCAGTGTTGCCTTTGTTTGCTAGTTTCTTTCCTCTTCCCACCGTTACCTCAAGACCTGGCATTTTGACTGTGACTCGCACCCCAGAACCCAGATACCCCCGGGGTCACATTGCAGCACTCTACAAATGCTGAGTGATTGATTTTTCTGCCCTCTGTTTTGCATTATTCTGCTGATTTTCTGCCTTCGTTTTTGCCTTTCCTGCTTGTTTTTCTGCCCTTTGTTTTGCCTTATCTGCTTGTTTTTCTGCCGTCCTGTTCATTTGTCTTCCCTCTGTTTTGCTTTTCTGCTCTTTTTTTGCCCTCTATTTTCCCTTTACTGCTTGTTTTTTCTACCCTTTATTTTGCCCCTTCTGCTCTGTTTTGCCTCTTCTGCTCATTTTTCTGCCCTCTGTTTTGCCATTTTCTGCTTGTTTCTTCCCTCTCCCTGCCGTTTCCCACCTCCCACCGCTTCCCTCCTTCTGCCACCCAGTGCCCCGCCCTCCCAGAGGATCTACCCAATGGAGGCCGCAATCCCCATTGAGCAGATCCTCATGACAGCTCCCCCTGCAACAGTTCTGTCCAGCTTGCCTCCAGTCCACTGCCCTCTGCTACCTGTCTACCTGCTGCCCTCTGTTTGTGCCTACTCTGCTCATCTCTTGCTCTGTTTTGCCTTTTCTGCTTTTTTTTCTGCCCTATGTATTACCTTATCTGCTCGTTTTTGAGCCCTCTGTTTTGCCTTTTCTGATTGTTTTTCTGACTTCTGTTTTGCCCTCTTCTGCTCTGTTTTGCCTCTTCTCCTCTTTTTTCTGCCATGTTTTGCCCTTTTCCTGCTTGTTTTTCTGCCCTCTGTTTGGCTTTTTCTGCTTGTTTTTCTGCCCTCTGTTTTCCCCTCTTCTCCTCTGTTTTGCCTTATTTGCTTGTTTTCTGCCTCTGTTTTGCCTTTTCTGCTCATTCGTTTTTCTGCCCCCTGTTTTGGCTTTTCTGCTTGTTTCTTCCCTCTTGTCGCCATTTCCTCAAGACCTGGCTTTTCGATGGAGACCTTGCACCCCAGAGCCCAGATAACTCCAGGAGTGACAGTGCTGCGCTCTACAAATGCTGATTGATTGATGATTGATTGACTGCTTGTCAATTTCTGGGATATCATAACTTAATGAAAAACATAACTTAAACCAGTTTTGAGGAGTTTCCTAAGACCTATATAGTCGACTTCTGCCCACGCTATTAGATTCAGACCATTCCAAAATGTTGGTCCTTGCTTCTGATCTCTGTATTTTCATTTCAAGTAGGACTTTGCTAACATAAGTGCTCTGATTGTTAAGCACTGGGGATAAGTTTATGGAGTAGTCAGACTTCCGCTCAAGTCAGGGTCAAGCATGGTGCACGGGATTCTAAGGTTAATTCTGGACTTCACTGGGAACTAACAAAGTACCTCTACAGAAGGCTTAAAGTGGTTGCATCTTTTTAGCTCAGTAATGAAATGTTATTGTGATCTGAAGGTCAGAGGAAGATGATGTCATATGCATGCACCATCACCAGAAGATACACCCCTCTTGATGACTTTTGTCAGCAGGAATTCGTACATAAACAGACTGACTATCCATTGCTAGGAGCACCATGAACAACCCAATCCTTTTGTAGTGAAGGATCTGGATTGTGATCGGCCCTCTTGTCAAACAAACAGCCTTAAAGTGCCTATGCTGCCATACAGAGAGTCAGTGCAAGAAATGAGTGCTGGATATATAACAACTGTGCGATGGAGATTCAGCATTAATTTAAATGTGCTTGATCATTATGATAAATCTCATTGCAACATATGTTGCATGAGTTATCATACTTTATTTAAGATATCTCCATATGAAATTGTGGATGTTTGAACAGTACGTGCATCAGAGCTTGAGGTGGTAAATCTTCACTGCACCGTCTTGAATAGATGCAGTCTGAGTGTATGTAATCCATAACCACACTATAACAACATCCTGTTGAACGAGGAAAGTCAGCATTATCCACTACAAGAAACGGCTTCCAATGAGTTGGGCGATGTGAACGTTAATCTGCTCTAACCAGTTCTACTAAGGTCTACACCTTATCTTCACAATGTTAGTGGCATGGTCTCAATTGATTACATTGTCCTCATGGATGAAATTTGCTTATTTTGTAAAACAGGTCTGGTCTATTGGGACATGCTCTGCTTTCCCAATGCACCTACAATCAACTATAAAATCTACGCTGCCTGAGAGATCTGAGCAATGAGTGCTGGACTTCTACATGGGCAGAACAAAATAAGTGAAAATCTGCACACACACATGCAAACACACACACACACAATTCAGCCTACTTGTGTTCTGATACAAATGTTCCTGTGTCCCTCACAGATATCTCTCCAGAACTCATTTGTTTATTAATCCTGGGATTTTTAAGGGTTTGACACTTACACTCTACGGTTCCCAAATATCATACCCCCTCACATAAATAGATTTTCAGTCCTTTTATGTCATGATGGTGGGAATGTGTCATCTCCTCCAAATCCTCATACTCTTTTGGGTGCAATGGTGCTGTAATAGTTTTGAGAGTAGGGGTCGTGAGAGGTGACGTCAATGCACTTAAGAGATAAGGTTGTGAAAAATCAAAATGCTACTTAAAGAGCGAGTGTATTTAGTGCTTTGCACATGTTAACAAATATCTGGCTAACGCAGAAATATGTGGCTAACGCGTAGAGTGTAGGTTATTGACCAGAAATTTGCACTTAAATTGCTTTTCCAAATTGTATGAAGAAGCTGCACTTTCTCTCAACACTAATTTTGTTAGGTAAAAACTGGCTGAATTTTTATGGAGAAAGACTATCATTTTCTGGGTTTTGCAGCTCGGAAACGTATTATTGCCATGTTTTCCTACATTGTGTGGTGTAGTTACTAAATGCTGTATTACCTCCTTACATACATCTCATACTGAGCCCTACTGTGTCTCAACGTTGCTGATAGTTTTTGAGATACTATCAAGTTTGTAAATCAATCTATTTTTGTTTACATGTGTGTTAAACATTGACAGTCTGTAAACATCTTCAACACTCTCCTGTACCTCAGCAAGAGGCCACTAGGGTCAAGTTACAAAATGTCCTCACCATTGACTCAGAGAAAGGGAAAGTAAACACTGTTACAAAACTGTCAGCAGCAGGTCACAAGAAGCCATCTGACCTTTGACAGCCTGCTTTGAAAACACATTACATGCTATGCAAGATAACACGCAAAGGCCTATGGTGATAACTTTCCAGGTGAATTCCTTCAAGATTATTTAGGGGGTGCTGCAGCACCTCCCTCACTCTGAGTTCCAGCACCGTTGTTTGTGTCCTGATCAGGGTTTGTCACAACCCTCCCTCTAAAGTTTCTTTGTGTCCTGATTCCCAGATATGATCTCCCTAACAAACACCTCTTTTTGTCTCGTGTCCTTTCACACACATCGCTCGCTCCCCAATCCTATTGAATCCCGACACCAGGGTGCGTGTCCGCTTGCCACACCCAGCCGCGCATCGTCCTCTTGAGCAGAATGAGACGTACAGGAAGTGACGTCAATGAACTCAGCAGTCAAACCCAGTGACGTCAGTGTAGAGAGCCCCCCAGGCTCTTCCATACAATGTATCTAACTACACGCATCCATACACCCCTCGGGCAGGCTCGACCCGAGGGGATAAATAAACGGCTGGAGACCGCTCTGGGTCTTTCGGCCAAGAAAGTAAAAGTGGTGTGGTGTACCTTCTTCAAGAGCTGCTGCGTCCTGTACTCCACGTGGCCCCGCTGCACTACATTGGCGACGAGGCCGGTCGCGCCTCGCGCATGCATCGCCTCCTGCGCGGCGATCAGCTGGGAGCTTGCAGAGCCCATCCGTGTTGTTCCACTCCTGCCCGCAGAGGAAGATCTGCCCAGTGCCCTCCATGTGTTGGTGTCGGCGACTGCGGCCCGCATCGCCTGCCCCTGCCATGGCTGCCAGTGTCACGTACACAGGAACCAGCTCCAGGCCCTCCGCCGCTGTGCCCTGCGCCCGCCCACGCATCTCTCAGTCAAGCAGGAGCACGTTCAGCTGGCGGGGTACCGTGCAGCCAGAATCATCTGCGGTGAGTTCCTGCCTCAGGAGAGAGCTCGCCGCGTCAGCTGCTTCAGTGCAGGACGTCTCTCCTGCCTTCGGCCCCCCCACCTCCGTCTGCCAGTGCCTAGGCCTGGTGCAAGGCCCCAACTCTCGCCGCTGCCCAGCCTTCTGCAAGGCCCCAACTCACGCTGCTGCCCAGCCTGCTGCCTACACCTGCCTGAGAGTCTGAAGAAGAAAAGGGGGAGTGAGTGAAAATAGAGCTCGTCCAAAAATAAAGGGAAGGCACACTGAGACCACATCAAGGCTCACCAACACTCACAAGGGTTTTGGCACCTGGTCTGTTCCCTGCAAGCTTGCCAAGAAGACGCCATTCACCCCAGTCCGTGCCAGGGAGCAAAGCCGCCTCTTCTGCGCCATCAAGGCTCCAGACCAGTCAACCGCGCGCGGCCACGCGCCAGTGCGCACGCTCAGCCATGAATTCTTAGCACCAAAGCTACGCCTCCACACTTGCGCGCAGACACACGGACACCATGAGCAACCCAGCTCTAACTGGCGCTGCCAGCCAGCAGGCCGGGGGAAGCAATCCAGACAGGGGTGCCAATGCACCACCCCCAGGTCACAGCCACACAGCCGTCGCACCTCTGCCACCTTTCAGCGAAGCCTCAGACCCAGCCACGGCTGCGCCACAATGGAAAGCGTGGGTCGGACGGCTCAAACATTACTTCAAAGGTACCAGGGAGACCGATGGCACCGTGAAAAGGTCGCTACTCATCTACTATGGAGGCTCAGAAATCTATGACCTCTGTGAAACGCTCCCCAACACAGGTAATGATGACGACTATGATGCAGCGGTTGCCGTGCTCAACAGGCACTTTGACCCCCAACTTAACCCCTACTTCGAGAGGTTCAAGTTCAGACGCGTGTCGCAGTTGGACATGGAGTCTGTCGATATGTTTTACGCGCGGCTGCGCCGGCTGGCCAGCACATGCACCTTCCCGGATCATAGGGAAGAGATACGAGGCCAAATCATCCTAGGGTGCCGTTCCAAACTCCTGCAGAAGCTGATCCTTCGTCAACCTGGGATCTCGCTTGGATGAGATCCTTGTCTTGGCCCACTCCCTACACACGCCCGTAGCTGCATCACATACGTCCAGGCATGTGCCCATCAAAGAAGAGAAGTTCAAGGCAATCCAACGACGCCCCAACACAGCCCGCCAAGCGCCGAGGATGCAGCCCGGAGGGCAATGTGGATACTGTGGTGAGGATCACTCAGCGGCAGCCATCTGCGGGGCGAAAGGGAAGACATGCTCCCACTGCTGCAAGATCAACCATTTCGCCAAGGTGTGCCGCAGCGGTCAGTTCCGGCAGACTCCTTCGAAGACGCGTGGCATGTTGCAACGCCTTCGCCAGGTCTCCATTGATGACTCGCCATCGACAAGGGAGATCCAGCAGCTGGAACGCTGCCTTGCTCTTGAGGATGATGACGACGAAGTGTTTGTCGTATCATATGTCAGCAGGACCGACCATCGCCGAAGGCCACCACCAATGTGCTCCATCTCAGTGGAAGGGATGGCTGTTCAGGCCCTCATTGACACTGGTGCCTCTGTCAACGTGATGGCCTCAGAGCAATACGACCGCCTGTCGCCGTGGCCCCCGCTCACGCCCTCCAGGGCCAGATCTATACATACGGAGGGACAGATCCACTTCCTCTCCGAGGAGTCATCCATGCCAAAGTCGCCAGCGGAAAGTACACCACGGTGACCAGGTTCCACATCACAGAAGGAAGGAAGGGGACAGTGCTCAGCTGCCATACAGCTGAAGACCTGGGGCTCGTCTTCTTTGCCAACCAGATCCATGACTCCCACGCCGAAGCCATTCTGAAGGAGTTTCCAGCATTATTCACTGGACTAGAAAAACTCAAGGGGAAGAAGTTCAAACTATACATCGACCCCACAGTGAGGCCAGTCGCCCTAAGGCACCGGAGAGTGTTGTTCAATCTCTGCCCGCAGGTGGAGGAAGAGCTGAAGAAGCTTGAGGATCTTGACGTGATTAAGAAGGTCTCTGGCCCCCCCCGTGGGTGTCCCTGCTGGTCGTGGCTCCCAAACCCAAGCAGCCCGGAGTAATCCGTCTCTGCGTGGACATGAGGCTACCTAACACGGCAGTCAAGAGAGAACGCCACATTACACCCACCATGGACGACACAGTGGCAGACCTGAACGGTGCCAATTGGTTCTCAAAACTGGATTTAAACGTGGGATACCATCACCTGGAACTTGAACCTGAGAGCAGGTATATCACCACCTTCTCGATGCACGTTGGCCTCTGGAGGTATAAGAGACTCAGCTTTGGGGAGTCGTCGGCAGCTGAAGTCTTCCAAAACGCCATCAGGGAAGCACTGTCGGGTCTGCAGGGAGTGATTAACCTCAGTGATGACATCCTGGTGTTCTCAGACACCTTGGAAGACCACCACACGCACCTCCGAGCCACCCTGAAGAGACTGGAAGACTGCAGGCTAACCAGTCACAAGTCAAAGTGCTCATTCTACCAGGAACCTGTCGATTTCTTTGGGTACACTTTCACCAGAGAAGGACTCCTAGTGGACCCTAAGAAGGCCGCAGTCACCCGAGCAGCCAGCACACTGAAGAACCCCACCAAAGTGAGAAGCTTTCTCGGCATGGCCACATACTGTGGTAGATTCATTCCGAACCTTGCTGCCATGGCAGCACCGCTCCATGCTCTCACATGCAATGACCACAAGTGAGAGTGAACTGTGGCCGCCAATACGGCATTCAACGACATCAAGGCAGCGCTGTCGGACAAACGGTAATGGCTTTCTTCCATCCGGGGCGGTGCACTGATCGTTGACGCCAGCCCAGTAGGCCTTGGAGCGGTCCTTCTCAGGAGCACAGCCCAGAGGTCTGGAGACCGGTAGCCTACGCCAGCAAGGCCCTCACAGACACGGAAACAAGATATGCCCAAATCGAGAGGGAGGCCCTGGCCATAAAATGGGCGTGTCAATATTTTCACTTATATCTGTGCGGCCAAGAGTTCCACGTGGTGACCTTATTCCCGCTCTTCGCAGGATCGCCCAGGCTGGCGCCCCCGAGGATAGAGCGATGGGCGGTGCAACTGCAGTCCTACAATTTCAAGGTCATTTTTCGTCCCGGGGCCCACAACCCGGCCGACTACCTATCACGCCACCCTGAGTCCATGTCGCCTCCAGGATCCTCAGTGGATACATGCCAGTCAGAGGCATTTGTGAAGATGGTGTCGCAAGGAGCGTGCCCCACGGACATGACACTCGAGGAGATCAGCCGTGCCACTACCGAAGATGAGACACTATCCCGGGTGAAGACTGCGCTGGTGAACAATGGCTGGGCACATTTCATGGATGGAACCTGTACACTCAGGACAGAAGTCAGCCACACCCGGCAACAACTCTGGCAAGTGCGCCACAAACTCAGAGTGGGTGAGCAGGGGGTTATCTTGAGAGGACATCTGATCGTAATTCCAGAAAGGCTGCAGAGATGGATACTCATGCTGGTGCATGTTGGGCACCAGGGGATGGCTAAGACGAAGGCCAGGTTGCGAAACAAAGTCTGGTTCCCGGCAATGGACTCCATGGTGGAGGAAATGGTGAGACAGTGCCATGCCTGCACAATCACAGGGGGAGATCCGGCACCGGCACCAGTGATCACCGAAGAACCCAGTGAGACCCCCTGGGCCAAAGTCAGCCTTGACTTCGGGAGCTTTCCTGATGGACGCCACATGCTAGTAATGGTCAACTCTTTGCTCGCAGGCCAGGTCGCTCCCCTCCTGCCGCACAGCTCCACCTGTGTGCCAGTGCCTCTCCCCCTCGCTGCCGCTCTGAGCGTGAGTTCGATCCTGCTGTGCCCCCTGATCGTTGCTGTCTGTCCGCTGTGCCCCTGTAACTGAGTTTATTGTTGCCACTGTTTTGTGCTCTTTTTCATGTATTTTGTCCTGTTTTGTACTTCGTTTTGCCTTCCTTGCCCTTGAGTCCTGCTCGTCTCCCCCCTTTTTTCTCTTCTGTACCCTCTGCCGATCCTGCCGCTGCTCCCCTGCGGCCCCGCCCCCTCGCCAACCATTCGGCGCCCCGCTCCCGCCTCCCAGCTGCTCCTCCCTCCCCCCGCCTTAAATGGCGGCTGCTGCGCGGCAGTGAGAGCGACCCCTGACCCTGCTCGCAGGCCAGGTCGCAACCCTCCTGCCGCACAGCTCCACCTGTGTGCCAGTGCCTCTCCCCCCTCGCTGCCGCTCTGAGCGTGAGTTCGATCCTGCTATGCCCCCTGTTCGTTGCTGTCTGTCCGCTGTGCCCCTGTAGCTGAGTTTATTGTTGCCACTGTTTTGTGCTCTTTTGTGCATTTTGTCCTGTTTTGTACTTCGTTTTGCCTTTCTTGCCCGTGCGTCCTGCTCGTCTCCCCCTCCCCCCTTTTTTCTCTTCTGTACCCTCTGCCGATCCCGCCGCTGCTCCCCTGTGGCCCCGCCCCCTCGCCGTCCATTTGCCGCCCCGCTCCTGCCTCCCAGCTTCTCCTCCCTCCCTCCCTCCCTCCCCGCCTTAAATGGCGGCCGCTGCGCGGCAGTGAGAGCGACCCCTGACCCTGCTCGCAGGCCAGGTCGCTGCCCTCCTGCCGCACAGCTCCACCTGTGTGCTAGTGCCTCTCCCCCCTCGCTGCCGCTCTGAGCGTGAGTTCGATCCTGCTGTGCCCCCTGATCGTTGCTGTCTGTCCGCTGTGCCCCTGTAGCTGAGTTTATTGTTGCCACTGTTTTGTGCTCTTTTGTGCATTTTGTCCTGTTTTGTACTTCGTTTTGCCTTTCTTGCCCTTGTGTCCTGCTCGTCTCCCCCCCTTTTTTCTCTTCTGTACCCTCTGCCGATCCCGCCGCTGCTCTCCTGCGGCCTGCCCCCTCACCGTCCATTCGCCGCCCCGCTCCCGCCTCCCAGTTGCTCCTCCCTCCCTCCCCGCCATAAATGGCGGCCACTGCGCGGCAGTGAGAGCGACCCCTGACCCTGCTCGCAGGCCAGGTCACTCCCCTCCTGCCGCACAGCTCCACCTGTGTGCCAGTGCCTCTCCCCCCTCGCTGCCGCTCTGAGCGTGAGTTCGATCCTGCTGTGCCCCCTGATCGTTGCTGTCTGTCCGCTGTGCCCCTGTAATCTAGTTTATTGTTGCCACTGTTTTGTGCTCTTTTGTGAATTTTGTCCTGTTTTGTACTTCGTTTTGCCTTTCTTGCCCTTGCGTCCTGCTCGTCTCCCCCTCCCCCCTTTTTTCTCTTCTGTACCCTCTGCCGATCCCGCCGCTGCTCCCCTGCGGCACCGCCGCCTCGCCGTCCATTCGCCGCCCCACTCCCGCCTCACAGCTTCTCCTCCCTCCCTCCCTCCCTCCCCGCCTTAAATGGCGGCCGCTGCGCGGCAGTGAGAGCGACCCCTGACCCTGCTCGCAGGCCAGGTCGCTGCCCTCCTGCCGCACAGCTCCACCTGTGTGCTAGTGCCTCTCCCCCCTCGCTGCCGCTCTGAGCGTGAGTTCGATCCTGCTGTGCCTCCTGATCGTTGCTGTCTGTCCGCTGTGCCCCTGTAGCTGAGTTTATTGTTGCCACTGTTTTGTGCTCTTTTGTGCATTTTGTCCTGTTTTGTACTTCGTTTTGCCTTTCTTGCCCTTGTGTCCTGCTCGAATCCCCCCCTTTTTTCTCTTCTGTACCCTCTGCCGATCCCGCCGCTGCTCTCCTGCGGCTTGCCCCCTCACCGTCCATTCGCCGCCCCGCTCCCACCTCACAGTTGCTCCTCCCTCCCTCCCCGCCATAAATGGCGGCCACTGCGCGGCAGTGAGAGCGACCCCTGACCCTGCTCGCAGGCCAGGTCACTCCCCTCCTGCCGCACAGCTCCACCTGTGTGCCAGTGCCTCTCCCCCCTCGCTGCCGCTCTGAGCGTGAGTTCGATCCTGCTGTGCCCCCTGATCGTTGCTGTCTGTCCGCTGTGCCCCTGTAATCTAGTTTATTGTTGCCACTGTTTTGTGCTCTTTTGTGAATTTTGTCCTGTTTTGTACTTCGTTTTGCCTTTCTTGCCCTTGCGTCCTGCTCGTCTCCCCCTCCCCCCTTTTTTCTCTTCTGTACCCTCTGCCGATCCCGCCGCTGCTCCCCTGCGGCACCGCCGCCTCGCCGTCCATTCGCCGCCCCACTCCCGCCTCACAGCTGCTCCTCCCTCCCTCCCTGCCTTATATGACAGACGCTGTGCGGCCGCACCGCTGGCGCGCGCCTCTGCGCCAATCCGCACCTGGACCGCGCCCAGCGCCAGAACCCCTGGACCCCGCGAACGCCACAACGCCAGACTCTGGTACGACGCCAGCACTCTCCACACACTCAACGCCGGGCGACACCACACCTGCATCCAGGCCGCCCCGAAACGCACCCAGGGACCCTTCTCCAGCCACAACTGCAGATTCAACTGCGACAGAGCCGCCAAAGACTGGACTCAATCACCTCTGCTGCATACTCTTGAACACCCGCTCTGCATGCAAACACGTCGTCGAGCTCTGGGACCTGCTCGACACCTCCGCCCCAGACATCGCCTTCCTGACCGAGACCTGGTGGAACGACTCCTCGGCACCCGACATCGCCATAGCCGTCCCAGACGGCTACAAAATCTTCCGCAGACACAGCACCAACGGAATAGGAGGAGAATAGCCATTGTCCACAAGTCCTCCCTCAAGGTCTCCACATACTCAGAGGACACCCTCAGCACCGCCGAACATCTGCACTTCCGGATCCACACCGACCCCAACACCACCCTCAGAGGAACCCTCATCTACAGACCCCCCGGACCCCGGCCACAGTTCAGCAACTCCATCGCCGACCTCGTCAGCACCCACGCACTCACTTCCACGGACTACATCCTCCTCGGAGACCTGAACTTCCACCTCGAGAACAACGACGCCAACTCCGCCACCCTGATCGACAACCTCGCCCTCAGACAACTGGTCACCGCACCCACCCACGCCGCCGGCCACACGCTCGACCCCATCTTCACCACAAGCACGCACGTCTCCTTCGACCACACCACTGAACTCCACTGGACCGATCATCGCTGCATCCATTTCACCTACAAGAAGCCCACCACGCACCATCGCACCCAACAGCTGCCCCGCCGCTGCTGGAGCAAAGTCACCGAAGACCAGCTGGCTAACACCCTCGTCCAGAACCCGCCCACTGACCCCACTGACCCAGACACCGCCACCCGCAACTTCAGACAATGGTTTGACGAGTGCGCCAACACCCTCGCCCGCTCAAGAAACCATCCAACAGCCGCACCAGCAAGAAAGCCGCTTGGTTCACCGAAAAGCTCCAGACCTCCAAACGAACATGCCGGAAACTGGAGAAGAAATGGCTCCACGTGTCAGGTTCCTCCGTTCCGATGTCCCCAGGGTTGCGCCGATGCTCTAAAGGGGCCCACCTCTGGACAACCCAAAGTCCGGCATGTATGTGAACACGGACTGTTGGGGTAATCGAGCGGGGGAAGGAAAGGGTAGGGACTGCGGGGAGGGAGATCTGAAAAGCAAAGAAAAGACAAACACCATAAGAGCTCCGTGTCTGAAATAACTCTGTATGAACTGTTTACACGAAAACCATAATTACATACACTGTCTCGCCCAGCTCACCTGAAAAGCAAAGAAGGTGTGGCCTAACTTATAGGGGAGAGCAAGAGGCAGTGGCAAGGATGCTTCAGGCAACTAATATAAAACAAAAGAAACAAAGACCACACAAATCGGATCGACACTTCAGTGATAATAACACATGGAACATGACATGTCTCAGTCTCTTCACTCGCATATACCCACTTGTGTATGAAGCACTATTCTCATGCCCAGCGGGGATGGCACCACCCCTTCTTGATGAGGCTCTCTCCTATATCTAATAGACGAAACACAAGAAAAGAAACAAAAATGAGGACTGGCTGCTGGTACGTGACTTGCTACACGCCCTGGCTTCTGCCAGTTACTGGGTTATGCCAGTATCAACTCTGCATTATCAATGCCACACAAGCTAATTCACGCACCCTGGCAGTATGTCTTTACTGCCCCGAAATGCAGTCTATGAACGATCTGACTGTTGCCAATAGTGTTTGTTTGGTAGTGTGATCTCTAGCCACTCGGGGAAAGTCAGGGCTGAGAATCACTCACGCTCTTTCCCCCCCCCCTCCTTGCTTGAGCTCCGGAACGGACCTCCTTCAGACGGAGTGATCATGAGGCCCTTCTGGAGGGGTGAGGAGCTACAATACCAGAAACGCTCCTCTGCATGAGACCCTCTAGTTATGGTCTCCTCCAACAGAGGGGCGAGCTGGCTCGAGGGTATTGAAAATCCAAACGCTCCTCTCCGTGAGACCCACTGTTTCCGGGTCTCGGTCCTCGGAGGAGCGAAGGTAGGAAATAGCTACAACACGCCTACCTCGTTAGTCTGGTTGTCAAAGAGAGGGTGCGCAGCTCTCTCGCTGCCCGGTTCTTCAGAACTATGGTGCTTCTCTCCAGTACAACGGTGCTTCTCTCCATGCGTCTAGCCCGGAAGAATTATCGGCTCCGAAAGAGTCGACCTTTGCCCTTTTGACGTCCGCGACGGGCGTTGCGCGAGTCACGTGAAACGTCTCTCGCAACGCCCGCCGGGACGGGTAGTCTCGGGACAGACGCGTTCTGAGCCGCCGCGTTTGGATTTCACGGCAGTTGGTGCGCCACCGATCGAGATCCTGACAACACGAACGAACATCGGACAGCTACGCAGCCCACAAGGACGCCACCCGCAGACATCACCACCTCATCAGATCAGCCAAGAGATCGTCCTTCAAAGCCCGCCTTGACAACAACACACACGACAGCAAAGAACTCTTCAACATCGTCGAGGAACTCTCCAACCCCAGCGCCAACGCCAACGATATCCCGCCCTCACAAGAACTGTGCGACTCACTGGCCACCTTCTTCCACCGCAAGATCGCTGACATCCATGACAGCTTAAACACCACGACCACCCTGACAGCGCCAGACCCCTCCCCCCCAGCGAACACCACCCGCATCAACCGCCTGACCTCCTGGACCAACATCAACGACGACGAAACACGCAAAATCATGAACTCCATCCACTCAGGATCACCGTCAGACCCCTGCCCACACCACATATTCAACAAAGCAGACGCAGCCATCGCACCCCAAGTTCGTAAAGTAATCAACATCTCCCTCGAGACAGCCACATTACCGGAAAGCTGGAAGCACGCCGAGATCAACGCCCTTCTCAAGAAGCCCAAGGCGGACCCCAAGGACCTCAAGAACTTCCGGCCCATCTCCCTGCTCCCGTTCCCAGCGAAGGTCATCGAGAAAGTCGTCAACACGCAACTGACCCGCTACCTCGAGGACAACAACATCCTAGACCCATTCCCAGTCCGGGTTCCGAAGAAACCACAGCACTGAGACAGCCCTCATCGCCGCCACAGATGACATCAGGATTCAACTAGACAACGGCGAGACATCAGCCCTTATCCTCCTGGACCTGTCAGCCGCTTTCGACACGGTCTGCCACTGCACACTAAGGACACGCCTCCAAGATGCCGGAATCCAAGAGAAGGCCCTGGACTGGACCACATCCTTCCTCTCCGGGAGAACGCAGAGCGTCCGCCTCCCCCCCCTTCCGCTCCGAAGCCACCGACATCATCTGCGGCGTACCCCAGGGCTCTTCCCTCAGCCTGACGCTGTTCAACATCTACATGGCCCCCCTCGCCCACATCGCCCGCCAACACGATCTCAACATCATCTCCTACGCCGACACCCAGCTGATCCTCTCCCTCACCAAGGACCCGCACACCGCCAAAACCAACCTCCACGAGGGAATGAAGGCCGTCGCCGAATAGATGAGGAGCAGACGACTGAAGCTGAACTCGGACAAGACGGAGGTCCTCATCCTCGGATCCACCGCCTCAGCCTGGGGCGACTCCTGGTGGCCAACCACGCTAGGAACAGCACCGACACCCACCAAACACGCACGCAACCTGGGAATCATCCTCGACTCCTCCCTCTCCATGTCAAAGCAGGTCAACTCCGTCTCCTCCTCCTGCTACAACACCCTCTGCATGCTCCACAGGATCTACAAGTGGATCCCCACCGAAACAAGAAGAACTGTGACAAAGGCCCTCATCAGCAGCAGGCTGGACTACGGCAACGCACTCTACGCAGTTATCCCGGCCAAACACCTGCGACGACTGCAACGCATCCAAAACACCTCCGCTCTGTGGAAATTTAGCTTGCAAACTGAACATTATCTGCGCCATCTTGCCCCTCCCCAGCACCACGCACAGCGAACGCACGGCTGCCATTTTAGGCACCCCACTCTCTCCCCACTCATTGTCAATCGCCAGCGCGGTCCCCTTGGCGCTGCAAGCATCCCCCGCGCGCCGGCCACCCCCCCCCCCCCCCGCTCTCTCATACAGGCCATAAACCCTCTCCTTCTGCGCGACCCTGCTACGGAACCAGTTCCGACCGTCAACCCATACATGGTCATGCCTCTCCTTTGATAACCCCCTTCCTCTGCGCCCCCTTGTCCGAACTGGTCCCAGGCCATCACCTAGCCCTGCGGATGCAGTTTATTGCCCCTACTGTAAGGGAAACACCCCACATCAAAGGGATTACAGTAGAATCAAAGCCCCTACCCCCTGAGACCCGGCCGGTTGCACACACCCCCGGGAATTAGCGGAATTCCCTGCTGCGCGATAGCCATCTCCCACTGCGGGTAGGGTGGGAACCTCTACTGTAACCATGTGTGGGATCGGATCTGAGCCGGGGCTTCAGGGGATATTTCCCCGCACATCAAGGGAATCTCAAGAATGTACTATGTATAATAAAGCAATAAACCAGTGTATAAGAGACCAGATCTCAGAGATGCAGTTAGAGCACCTCGTGACGATACCTTGCTGTCTGATCTGATGTGTTCTGATCCGACGGAATAAAACCTTGTTTCCTGCCTTCCAGTCTCCAGCGCCTGCCTCTTTTATTGGTAAATTATCGAGTGGTATGAGAGGCGATTACCGCCGGGCAAATACTTGAAAGGATACCGACTGAAACTGCCGCTACCATTTAACAATTGGCGTCCCAAACGTGGGGCCCATCAGCGACACGTGGATCCAGTGGGAGAGGTCCCGACGACAGAGTGAACGACTGCAACGATCGGGAGAGCTCCTGCCCAATAGACCCTCGTCTGGCAGCCGATCATCCGAACTTCACTGGTTCCGAGCAGACCTCTCTCGAGTGATCTACGGTCCTGACTGGGAACCATCAGGAGTGCCGCGGCAAATACGGAGAGTAGAGGACGATCGGGCGCTGGAGGCGGAAGACGAGAAACTGTCCACGCGGTCCGGGTAAGGTCGTGATACACGACAAATTGAGAAATAATTGATTGATTGTTTAATGCTCTGGAAATACTAGTATTGCTCATTGATTGTGCTCATTGATTGTTCTCTTTGAGATATTCGCTGTCTACAAACGGGGAGGAGTAGAAATACTCTCTCTCTCTCCCTTTGCAGATAGTGAAGGGTAGGTAACGCAGACTTTTGTCCCCGTTGAAACCCGTCGTGCCTATCTTTATCTCCCCATTGATTGATTGTCCGAACATTGATTGTTTTGAAGAATAGTGCTTTTTTGAGATATTCTCTGTTTGCAAATAACGTAGAATAGGAATATTCTGTCTAGTCTTTGCAAATAGTGAAGGGTAGGTAACGCAGACTTTTGTCCCCGTTGAAACCCGTCGTGCCTATTTTTATCTCCCCATTGATTGATTGATTGATTGTCCGAACACTAGTTGTTCGATATTGGTTCTTTGGAGGTATTCTCTGCTTACAAATAACGAAGAATAGAGATATTCTGTCTAGTCTTTGCAAGCAGTGAAAAGATAGGTAGTGCTGACTTTTGTCCCCGTTGAAACCCGTCATGCCTATCTTCTCCCCACTGATTGGTAGTTGGTTCTGCCCGGACCGCTTATTAGAGGTGAACCATCCGGCTCCACTGGAAGGCACCCCTAATAAGGACATGTTCACTAAATATGGACTAGTCGCCGTAGCCTATAGCAAGCTGTGGCATAAATATACCAAGAAGGACCCCGAAAGTCAGTGGCCACTGATGGGATCCTTCGACGACCATAAGATAGAAGCGCTAGAAATAGCTCTGCGTAGCAATAAGACGACGCCTACTATGCTTGACAGTATCGGCATGTGGCGCAAAGAAGCAACGCAACGGAAAAAGAGGGAAGAAGTAAAAGCAGAAAAGGAATTACGAAAGGCAGCTCACCTTGCCGCTAGAAAGTTAGAAGAAGACATAAAAGAGAGAAGGGAAACTAAACTAAGACAGGAACCCGAAACCTCAGGCCAGTACGCTGTTAGGACCCCTTCTTTGCTCTACCCTGAGTTGTCCTCCAAGCAGCGAACGAATGACGAGTTACTGTTAGGTCCTCCGATCATTTACATGCCCCCTCCGTATGCACCCTCCCAATCAATAGTACAACACCCACAACCCCCGAACACGAGCGAAAGCAGTACAAGGGCCTCGGCCCTCACGGCCTCCGCGCCGGCTGAGCCTCTTGTGCCGAACCCAACGTCAACCACAACGCCAGTCGACCATGAGATAGGAAAGAAAGAGTCCACCAGAATGAATCGACTAACTAAGGATGAACGAACAGGAATCGACAAGATAGTAAAGGCACTGGTAGGATCCTTTTTGACCTTACAAAAACTAAAATAACGCTAGGAGTTAGCCCTTTGTGGGACATATGAAACCAAGGGAAGGAGTCAAGCTCACGGTCGAGACGACCGCGAGGTAGCCCGACTCCATTACTCTCGCTACCTAAACATGTCTGCCCTACTGCCCACCCCGCCCAATAAGCATGACAAAATCCCGCACAAACGGAAGCCTGCTGACACCCACCATCGACGTCACCAAACTAGGGCTAGATCGCGCACAATTGGGCTATGTTATTTTTCCGATTGCACAGTAACCTCCTTGTGCTCGTCATCAGACTACAATTATGTACAAACACTCCAACGAAGTAATGTAGTTATAACATTTTAATAACCTATAGGATATAACAAACACACCAACAGGGTAAACAGGTTAAAACACGTTTTTAAACAACTATTTACATGACAGTCTGCTGCGACCTGCATCCCAAAGCATTCACGTCCACGTGACACCGTCCTCGCCTCTCCTTCCTCGAAATTGCAACATTGGCCTGTTTTGGGCGGTTCTTTTAGTTGACTTTGGGCTATAAAAGCCATGCAAAAATCCCTCGACACCAGTGGCGGCCGATTGTGCGAATAGGCCGGAGGCTATACGAAGCGCCGAAGTTCTGGCAACACCAAGGCGAAGCCCGCCATGCTGTGCGGGCCTACCCGTTTTTCTTTCTTTCTTCAATCATGGCTGACGCCCTGGCGGGGGGAGGCGACGCGGACGGACCTCCCCCACCTCCCCAGGTGGAGGCTCGCCGGGCGCCCCAGCCGTCTTTGACTCACCGGCCAGCTAAGCTGCACCCAACCGTCTTTCACTCACCGGCCAGCTAAGCTGCACCCAACCGTCTTTAATTCGCCGGCCAGCTAAGCTGCACCCAGCCATCTTTTTCATCGGCCTGCTGAATTTCACCCTGGCACGCTGTGCGGATCTTCCCAGTCACTTCTTCCTTCAATAACGGAGGGTGCCCTGGCGGGGGGAGGCGACGCGGACGGGCCTCCCCCACCTCCCCAGGTGGAGGCTCGCCAGCAGATGAGGGCACCCCAAACCGCATCTTTCACACGTCAGCCAGCTGAGTTGCGCCCTGCCACTTCATTCGCCGTTCGGCTGAGCCGGCACCCCTGCACGCGGCCGCCAGGCAACCACCGGGTTCACCAGGACTGCCGCTAGCACCCGACGTGAGGAGTGGGCCCCCGCAGCAAGGTAATCGGGGACCCACCCCGGTGGTGATACCATCCAAACTGCTGTCGTCACTGCTACTGGAATCACCCCGGTGGCAGTACCATCCGGACTGCCACTGTTACTGCTGCTGGCTCCTCTCCGGTGACTGTACCGAAGAGCTGCTGCTACTGCTGCCCTTGAACTCCGGCGGTTGACCCCTCCGGTTCCAGGCCTGTCCCACCGTGAGACTATTCTGGACTCGAAAGCTTGTTTGCTAGGGCATAGGCCCCACCCTTGACAGAACGCTCCCCTCAGCCTTGCAGAATTGGTTGGAGTCATTTGACATTCGACTCCTGCGGACTTCCGATAAGGACAAAACCACCACCATTGCTCTTTTTGCCCCCGGGCGGCAGCCACCTTGCCTCCGCTTGGTGCAGTGAGACAGTAAAGCGTCGGCGGAAGAACCCGCCTGCTGCCCCGCCCTAAGAACAAACCATGGCATTGCTACAAGGTTGCAGTGACGCCATGCTGACGCAAAGTTGACGCTAACGAAAGTTCTCGAACTACCGAAAGGAATTCTGGTTCAACAGCTAAATTCATGGAAAGACTTAGACTGTGCACTGACCCGACCCCGCCCCAAGATGGCGCTGATGTAGGAGTGGCCTACAACTCCTTGTGGCGTTCCAGCCACGTGACATTTGTATTAAAAAGAGATATATAAATATATGTATGCGATGCTTTCACACATGATGGTGGGGGAGAAGGGGGGGGGGGGAACCGATTTTTATGTTAATCCAGTGTTGCTCATGTTGCTCGACGCCTCTCGCACCGTGGCCGGCCTATAGCGGCTGTAGGCCCGTACTTCCATACTGACATTGTTTGAAATAAAGGGCTTCTTAAAAAGGAATTACGAAATCAGTGTCATGACTAATCATCTAGGTTGTTGAAGGTTTTTCTTTTAAATAAATGATTGTTACTCCTAAGCGGAAGCATACAGATAATACAGACACAATTTGCCTAAAAATCTTTTTGTTTAACGGAATTTGTACCCATCACGCCTGCCCTTTTTCCAAGAATTGTCAAATCAATAATGAACTATAACTTAAGGTATATGTCGCACGCAAGGTATGGTATCCTGCACCATAATACACGACCAATTGAGAAATACATGCATGACCAGGGAACCCGAATTTAGGAGATGAATGAACTAGAGCATCTTTGCCTCGAACTAAAGAACAATAGGCCCGTGGTATTACCCACCCCTGCGGCTAGCCTGGTACATGGTAGGTAGAACTTTTTCGTGTCTGCGCGCGCTGGGGTATTTTGAATACTGCACCTCCCCTCCCCTCCCCTCTTATTTTCCCCTCTATAGGTCACGACGAAGTTCCGACTGAAGAGTGGAGTGGACATGGACCGAACCAAGTTCAATATCAGGGAAAACATAGACAAACGTTGTGAGATAGTGCGTAAAATTACAGACCACCATTGGGAACATGAAAAACTGTATGATATGATTGTGCGTGTGTACTACGATTATACGATATGAATGTGTATGCATTTCATGTTCGGGTCACTTGAAGAGAGCGTCATCGTATGATTGAGGTGCTCGTCCACCGATCAAAGGGAGGAGAATAAAGGGTCAGACAACCCATAAGATAAACTACAAAATGCTCAAGGTACGCAGCATGCATAGGAATAGAGGACAGGAAAGGAGAGGTCCCCGTGCTCGACGCAGCCCTGAGTCTCCGTCTTGATGCATGTACTGTCACACCCTATCCGGCATTTGTGTGTACGTGGTCACCGAATTTATGTCTTTTCCCCGCTTGTGTTTTCTTACATGGAACAGACCCATGCTACTCCATGTTGTGTGTGCACCAAGTGGCCTATTATCTTACCCATCTCTCTCTCTCTCGTTTTGTGTCGTATGTATGCCAAAATAGCCTACTTGATGCACACGTCTCTCTCTCTCTCTCTCTCTCTCTCTCTCTCTCTCTCTCTCTCTCTCTCTCTCTCTCTCTCTCTCTCTCTCTCTCTCTCTCTCTCTCTCTCTCACTCTCTCTCCCCCTCCCTCGCAAAAGGCTCTTTCTTGCCATCTTTTCTTCTTGAATAAATTAACGACATACACCTCTTTGGTAAGTGTATAATTGGCCTGAACACAGTGGTGTTCGAACAAATTGACAGAAACAAAAAACGACCATACTTTACCACGTTACTACCTCTCCTTTTTACAAACGTTAAGCCTAATCGGCTGAGAAGGAAAGGACAGGTAAGACGACTGATGTCTCCCAATCTGACCCTCAACACGGGGACTATATGTCAGTGGTTTTTGTTCTTAAAGGACACCATCTCCACCACCCAGAATTACCCCTGACCAATTAGCCCGAAATAGAATGTCTAAAGCACCCTGTTCTCCCAGAGATAACTCCAGCCCTATACTAGCCGTCTCAGAGTATCCCGAACGAAACAGCTGATGGCCCTGTTTTAAACTGATAAAGGGTCACCTACTGTATGAAAAGGATACTCATGAACGCATGACAGTAGCACCTCGCACTTACGGGTATTACCAAACCTTGTATTATAAGGCGCAGAAACCGACACCTAGAAGGCCAGACGATGGACAGGGACACCCACAGAACCCTGCACCACAGCAGTAATTAATAGATTAGTAACACGCACATTAACATCAGAGTTAATAGGCACCAATCATGTAGTAACAGATAAGAGCATTTCCGCAACTACTCAGTGGTTGGGAGAGAGAATGAAGTATGTAAATGTCTTCCCTGCCAAGATCTCTAAGACTTTCGTTTCTTATAACCTATTCAAGGATAACCTGCAGCCATCGGAAGAGAGGGGTCGGACGTGACGCACAGTCTGGCTGCGGATCATAAAGCCTCTATGACATCGACCAAGGGGGAAGCGACGAAGCAACAAGGGTGTGAGACGAGACACCATTATCAGAACAATGAGCGCGGAGGGCTACATCGAGGCCCCTGCTCACTGACCAGCGTGCCTGAAGTCTCAACCCGTCGGGCCCGATTGATGGGCTCAGTGCTGAAAAGATTCTGCTCTCCTTGGTCCGCATTTTTGATCCGATCCCATGCCACCCCATTCTCTCTTCCTCTTTCATTTGGACTATGACTTTGACCTACTACCGAGGAACAAAAGGCCGGCACCCTGTCTCAAAGTGCCTGTGGTGAACTGTGTTAAGGAACAGGACTGTGATCAAAGAACAGTGAGTGGTCACACCCTGCCACGTGAGAAATCGGATTTGAGCTGGACCTTAGCTCCACCGCCGGTGCTCAACAGTGCCAACGAAAGAAGGACAACAATGAGAGCTTACCAGTGATAGCTCTTTATAAAACAAGGACACTGGGAAGAAGGACCCATGTCAAAGTTGAAAATCCTCTCCCAGCCACCTTATTATATTAACTATCTTCTTATCAAGTTTTCATGATGTTGCATCAATCACTTCCGACTGTACACTGAGAAGTTAAGAAAATGTAACTTTGTATAGTAACATTCATACAACACCAGCCATGTACACGACTATACTGCCACTTTGAATGCACTTCCTCCTCGCCTACTTTATCAAACTGTATGAGACAATGTACAAATGTGTCAGATTACTCCTGCCTACCCTAACGACTCTGTATCTTTAAAATGTGTGACGAACATTGACGATACTGTAACTGAAAGGCTAACAAAGGTGAATATTGGCCGGACAAGCTGGCGAGATATGTTAAAAGGGAGGACTGTGGAAATTTAGCTTGCAAACTGAACATTATCTGCGCCATCTTGCCCCTCCCCAGCACCACGCACAGCGAACGCACGGCTGCCATTTTAGGCACCCCACTCTCTCCCCACTCATTGTCAATCGCCAGCGCGGTCCCCTTGGCGCTGCAAGCATCCCCCGCGCGCCGGCCACCCCCCCCCCGCTCTCTCATACAGGCCATAAACCCTCTCCTTCTGCGCGACCCTGCTACGGAACCACTTCCGACCGACAACCCATACATGGTCATGCCTCTCCTTTGATAACCCCCTTCCTCTGCGCCCCCTTGTCCGAACTGGTCCCAGGCCATCACCTAGCCCTGCGGATGCAGTTTATTGCCCCTACTGTAAGGGAAACACCCCACATCAAAGGGATTACAGTAGAATCAAAGCCCCTACCCCCTGAGACCCGGCCGGTTGCACACACCCCCGGGAATTAGCGGAATTCCCTGCTGCGCGATAGCCATCTCCCACTGCGGGTAGGGTGGGAACCTCTACTGTAACCATGTGTGGGATCGGATCTGAGCCGGGGCTTCAGGGGATATTTCCCCGCACATCAAGGGAATCTCAAGAATGTACTATGTATAATAAAGCAATAAACCAGTGTATAAGAGACCAGGTCTCAGAGATGCAGTTAGAGCACCTCGTGACGATACCTTGCTGTCTGATCTGATGTGTTCTGCTCCGACGGAATAAAACCTTGTTTCCTGCCTTCCAGTCTCCAGCGCCTGCCTCTTTTATTGGTAAATTATCGAGTGGTATGAGAGGCGATTACCGCCGGGCAAATACTTGAAAGGATACCGACTGAAACTGCCGCTACCATTTAACAGCTCGACTGATCCTCAACATCCCTCGCTGCAGCCACATCACCCCCCACCTGAGAGACCTACACTGGCTCCCCGTCAAACAGAGGATCACCTTCAAGCTACTCACCCACGCACACAAAGCCCTCCACAACACCGGACCAGCCTACCTCAATGGCCGACTCAGCTTCTACACCCCCACCCGCCAGCTCCGGTCTGCCAGCCTCACCCTCGCCGCTGTCCCCCGTATCCAACGAACGACCGTCAGCGACAGATCCTTCTCCTTCCTCGCTGCCAAGACCTGGAACACCCTCCCCACCCACCTACGGCAGACCCAAGACCTGCTCACCTTCAGAAGATTCCTCAAGACCTGGCTCTTCGAGCAGTAGCAGCACCCCCTCCCCTCAGCGCCTTGAGACCCTCACGGGTAAGTAGTGCACTTTATAAATACAATGATTGATTGATTGATTTCTCGAAGTCCCCGTTGTGGAGGTGGTGGCATCGACGGCGTTCACACACGTAAAGAGGGTTTTGGACAAGACATTCACAATGATGGGTCTGCCTGTGGAAATCAGGTCAGACAATGGACCCCCGTTCCAGGGCCGGGAATTCCAAGAATATCTAGAAAATAAGTGATTCATCACTGGAAAATCACCCCATTGTGGCCTCAAGCCAACGGAAGGTGGAACGTCTGATGCAAACTCTTAACTGAACGCTGCACATTGCCGTAGACCAAGGGGAAGATGCAGAGGCGGCACTGGACCAATTCCTTGGCGCCTATCGACAGACGCCACACAGCACCACCAAGTGCGCTCCGTCCCACCTACTATTCAAGCGGCCCCCGTGAGACAGCATCCCATCAGACCCGACGTGGGAGCCCCCAGAGCGAGACAACAGAGCGGTTCAGGAAAGAAGGACAATGACTAACCGCAAGGCCAGCGAGGCCCGCCGGACACAAGAGCCCCAGCTAAGAGTGGGGATTGTGTAGTGATCAAGGACAGGCACCCTGGCTGGAAGTTCAGGACACCCTACGAGCCAGAGGAGTGGACCGTAATTGGCATGCAGGGGACCATGGTCACTGCCCTGCGGGGACAGCAGTCCGTCACAAGAAATGTGTCCAGCTTCAAGAAAATTTGTGAGAACGACTATGGCCACGAAGTGTCGGACTATCCAGAGACCACCCCGAGTCTCTCCCCACCAGTCTCGCCAGGAACGCTGAGTCCGTCGCCGATGGGCTCACGAAGGGTGAGCATAGAGGCTGTCCCCGTCGCTGGTTCAACCCGTCCCAACGAGGCAACTGAGTCACCCCTGAATACTCCATCCAGCGCAGTAGCCAGTTCCAGCTCCCGGAGCCAGAAGTATGGTCTCCGGCCGAACCCTGCGCCAAGTCAAAGACTGAAAGACTTTGTATGCACCTCTCCGTGAATCTGAAGGACCTAATGGTCAGATACTGAAAGAAAGGAGGGATGTAGAGAGCCACCCGGGCTCTTCCATACAATGTATCTAACTACACGCATCCATACACCCCTCGGGCGGACTGGACCCGAGGGGTTAAATAAACGGCTGGAGACTGCTCGGGGTCTTCCAGCCAAGAAAGTAAAAGTGGTGTGGCGTACCTTCTTCGAGCGCTGTTGCGGCCTGTACTCCACGTGGCCCCGCTGCGCTACAGTCAGTACACAGACAGCTGGAGAAAGGCCCAAATAATGCGGAGTCAGTCAGTGTTCATCCCACACTTTGATTTATTCCCCGACGAGCGCTCCAACATGCTCTGTTGTGGGTCCTATAAGTTTTTCCGCACCGATATACCCGTACGTTTTCTACAAAAGAATCAAAGTTTTTTTTGTTCAGTATTATAAGCTGATAAACAAGTCCACCAGTCCCAAGCCATAGCAAAGAATAAACAAGATTGTTTCGGAATATGGCGTTTTTCACAAAGGAGCCCGTTGACGTGCTATCTTGCACAATATGATATCTATATTTTTCTACCAGGAAACACTGTCCACGGACATAGTTTACCTTTCTGGGATTCCGGTTTAATAAAAGAACAATCTTCTTGTTGCATAAATGCAATTCTCAGCTGGCAGTATGCGAGCCTTCCCCTAACGTCTTGACTGGTAGACAAAGATCATTTTTGAAACTTAAAAAAACTTATTTCACTCAATAAGGGGACAGCATCTGGTTAGCACATTCCTGCATCGTTTACAACACTCTACTGCCCTCTACAGTTCACTAACGAAGCTTGCAATAGATTTAATTAAATGCATGTTCTGCAGAACATGGAATTCGCTACTAATCCGGGCTGATGTTGTTGGCTATTCTAACACCACAGGATCCTCTGTTTGGTCTCCAGCTCTACCTCTCACTTTGCGTTCTTCACCTCATTTTTTAATTTTGATATGCTTGTTTTAATCGTTTTGCCGGTTTCGCTTCTGCTTCCTCCGTTTCCTTTCAAGGGGCATTTTCGTTTTTGTTGTTTTATTTGCAGTTTTATATAATGCGAACCCTAGTCACATTTCTAAGGGTCAAATTCATTTTTTAGGGACAGGGAGGTAAGTGATTTGCCCATAATCGCATGATGTTGAGCAGACGCTGAGACTCGAATTTGGCTACCCAGATACAAAGTCGGCAGCTCCGGCCATAACGCCACACCCTCTCTCCACTGGAAGGCATTTGGCACCTACAACTGCAGAGTGGAAATCCAAACCAGCGTTACTGTGCACCATGCGTAGGCGCTGGAAGTAAGGGTGTGGAGGTTCTGCAGCGCCCCCAAAATAATCATGCTAAAGTTCAGAAAGCAACTGAGCATTAAATATGCATTTAACATTTTGGGGTATTACAAGCCTTTTCACCGCCAGTATGTCACTTTTTCCCATGTTAAAAGAATTGCACCAGCGGCGCAAGGGGCTTGTAAAAATAAGCCCCATAGTTTTTATCTTTTTGTGTGCGCAATGCGTTCCAACAGAGGGTTCACATTTCAGACTATTCTGACAAATTGCTGATTGTTCTTTTAAACAGAATATTACGATTACATATACTTATCTACAAAATGAGCAAATTTTAGTAAATGTGAGAAAAGAGAGGGGGTTTTTGTAAATGAATCAAGACACTTTACTTGGAGGAGGAGCCTAGCGCGCAACCAAGATGGCCGCGTAGGTGCGAGGCTCCCGAGGACCTCCGCGACCTCCTGAATAAATCCTGGAAATATCCTGTCCTTGTTAAGGGGACTGTGTCGGGGAACCCGAGCTGAGGCACTACCCGTTTTTTGGGCTCGAATCGGACCCCGAACACCGGTGGGAACATCGACTGAAGGTTGCGGCCTTCTCCTCGCCGGCCCCCCGGATTGGAGTAGTGGCGCGATCCGGGGACAAGGTGAATAACAGCGGCGAGCAGGGCTGGGCGACTCGCGCACCCCGCACTTTCACTTTCGCTTTTGCGCCCTCCTTGCTCTCTGGCGAGGTCGGGCTGCGGAGCGGGGTGCGGTGGTGTGGCCTTGTCCAGGTGCCCAGCTGGCCCACCGGCGGTGGGTCGACCCGCGGCTCTGTGGTCGCCCCCTTGACACCCGTGATCTGGTGTGACGGCCCGTTTGGAGATCTTGGCACGACGGTGGAAGGGCCAGCATGGCCACCAAACAAGATGGCGACCGGGCGAAGGTGAAGACGACCCGCCGTGGCACGGCGCACCAGGCCAATAGTATGGACCGCTACACGCTCCAAAAGGGTTCTCCGGAGACAACGCGGTCATCCCCGGTGGGACCGACGGAGACACCTGCCCATCCAGTGGATCTAACCCTCCGGGACGTCATGGGCGCCATCGCTGAACTGAAGGCCTCAGTGGACCAGCGTTTTGATACCTTGTCGCAAAAAATTGACTCGGTCCTGGTGGATGTGGGACTTGTGAGGGCGGACTTGTCAAAGACGAACGACCGAGTCGATTCCCTGACCCACACCACAACGAGCCTCACGACTGACGTGGTGGCCCTCCAGAAGGAGGTGCGCCGGCTTGGCCAGGCGAGCGCCCTGATGGACCGGCGACTGGAGGATTCCGAGGGTCGCGCCCGGAGGAATAATATCCGCATTATTGGTGTGCCGGAGGGACGTGAGGCGGAGGCGGCGGATCTCTTCGTGGAAGACTTGATCCTGACCCATCTCCAGCCCCGGGGGCTGAGTAAGTTTTTTGCGGTGGAACGTGCCCACCGGGTCCCCGGGGGCCGCCGTAAGACCGGTGCCCCGCCGCGGCCCCTTATTGCCCGAATCTTTAATTTTCGGGACCGAGATGCCATCCTCCAGACCTCCAGGCAACAGGGACCGGTCAGGTTGGACAACATGGACGTAAACTTCTACCCAGACTTTACCCCGGCGGTCCAGAAGCAGCGGCAGAGCTTTATTGGCATCAAACGTCGTTTAAGGGACCTAAATCTTAAGTACTCAATGCTCTTCCCGGCTAAGCTGCGGGTGGAGGTGGATGGTCGCACGCACTTCTTCGACCGGCCCGAGGCGGCTGGGGACTGGTTGGACACCTTGCCTGGGGATCGGGGCCGGGGGGGTGGGGGGAACGCAGCTGGCGAGGAGGGCCCGCTGGATCAGAATTGAGGGGTGACTGTATTGCCTTACTCGGGACATTGTTCCTTCACCACATACTGCTTCTGTAGGTTCCCCTCCCATGGAGGTCATGTGGGGTCTGCTGGGGGCTTCCCTCCTCCTCTGGGGGACTAGTTAGTATTTAGCTATGGGGCGACAGGCACACTGCACTTTGGGGGGGCTGTCTGGGCTCATGCAGGGGTGCAGGGAGGGGGGAGTTTTGTTGGGACCGGGGGGTGGGGGGGGTGTGTTGTTTGTTCGTACCGCAAGGCAATCCTGCAACTGTTTTGTTGTCTTTAGACTGCTCGGTGGGGGACGACCGATTGTTTCGACGTATGATGGGGGGTAGGGACTTGACTGTGTTGTCATGGAATGTTAATGGCCTGGGGGATAGGATTAAGCGTGGTGTGGTCCTGCAGTATTTAAAACGTATTTCCCCAGATGTTGTCTTTCTGCAAGAGACGCACCTTATAGGTAACACCTTTCATGCAATGAATCGGAGGGGATATCGTTTGGCGGCCCACTCTGGCTTCACCTCAGGCTCGCGGGGGGTGGGTATTATGGTTAGGAACTCGCTCCCGTTGGAGATTGATGAGGTGCACCACGATGAGAGGGGACGTTACACTGCTCTGGCGGGACATATGGAGGGTAGAGTGTTCAGTTTTGTGTCGGTGTACGTCCCGCCTGGGCTACAGGCCACTACATTTGCGGACCTGGGGCGCCTCCTTCTGGAACTTCCGAGTGGCCTATTGGTGGTTGGAGGGGACTTTAATGCGGTTGTTTCTGGATCTATGGATCGCCATCCCCCTAGGGACCTCCCCCGGGCACAGGCGTGGCTGCCTGGTCTTTTAGACACACTGGGCCTGGTGGACTGTTGGCGCCTAAAGCATCCCGTATTGCAACAATACACCTTCCACTCGGGGGCCCATGGTAGTCTTTCGCGGCTTGATTACATCCTTGTCCCAGCGGCCCATGCGGGGAGGGTGGGAGAGGTGCGCCATCTGGCACGGGGTATTTCAGACCACTCCCCATTGTTGTTGCATTTCGATGTCTTCCCGAGGGGGGATGGCAGGGTGGCCCCGATTAACGCCTGGTATCTGCGCGACCCCACCATTCGTGCCGACTTGATCGCATCCTTGCAGCGCTATTTTGAGGAGAATGTGGGGTCGGTCCCATCTGCCATCTCCCTATGGGAGGCTTTCAAAGTGGTTCTTAGAGGGGAGGCCCTCTCCTTTATTGCCAGTGCCCGGCGGCGTGAGCGGGAGGAGGTGACCCGGGTGGAGGCCGAGATTGCGGAGTTGGAGGGTGACCTGGGGAACGGGGTAACAGACGCCAAGTTACATGTTCTGCAGTTAAAGCAGGCGGCCTACCGGGCCCTTGTCACGGAGGCGGCCAGGGGCCTTGGTAGAGAGCAGCAGGGGCGCTTGTATGATGTGGGTGATAAGGCCGGTAAATTGATTGCGTGGTTGGATAAGAGAGAGAGAGCGAGCCGAGTGGTGCCTTTGATTGAGAGTGTGGATGGTGCGTGTGCCACGGAGCCGGAAGCCATTGTCTCCTGTTTCGCGGATTATTTCCGCGGAGTCTACTCCCCTGCTTCTCCCTGTTCGGAGGCGGACTCCCGTGCCCTGCTTCGGGATATTGCACTCCCCTCCCTTACGGCGGAAGACAGAGATTCGCTGGACGTCCCTCCCACCTCGGACGAAATTGCCTCGGCTATTCGCTCGATTTCATCCGGCAAGGCCATGGGCCCCAATGGCATTCCCATTGAGCTATATAAGTTACGCCCGGATGTGCTGGCACCCCACCTGCGTGCGATGTTCCTCGCGGCCCACTCGCAGGGCTCCCTCCCGCCGGACCAGCGTCTGGCCACAATTGTGGTAATCCACAAGGAGGGGAAGCCCCGTGAACGGGTCACATCCTATCGGCCGATTTCGCTTTTGAACGCGGAGCCCAAAATCCTCGCCAAGGTGTTGGCTAACCGGTTGGTTGGCGTGGTGGGCGATTTGGTCCATCAAGACCAATCGGGCTTTATCCCACACCGCAACACGGCTCTTAATCTACGGCGCTTGCACGGCGTGCTTGCGCGTGTCCCATTTGTGCGGGAGCCAGCCATCTTGGCGTCCTTGGACGCCACCATGGCGTTTGATACGCTCGAATGGCCATATCTCTGGGCGATGCTCGCGAAGTTTGGGTTCGGCCCGGGTTTCATTAGCTGGGTCAAATTACTATATTCGGGCCCGATGGCGCAGGTGGTGGTGAACGGGCGTGTGTCGACCCCGTTCGCGCTGGGGCGGGGCACGCGACAGGGTTGTCCCCTGTCGCCTCTTCTGTTCGCCCTGGCCCTGGAGCCCCTGGCGGAGTGGCTGCGGTGGCACCCTTCCATCCGTGGTCTCCGCTGGACCCCCGAGCACGAGGACCGCGTGTCCCTCTACGCGGACGATATCCTTTTGTATCTCGCCTCCCCGCGCAAGTCCCTGATCGTCCTAGTTGATGTTTTGCGCTCCTTCGGTCGCAACTCAGGCCTAGTCATTAACTGGGCGAAATCCTGCGTCTACGTGCTTTCCGGGGAGGCTCCGGTCCTGCCGCGGGACTGCCCGATCCAGATTGCCTCCCAGGGTTTCCGGTACTTGGGTATATATATCACTCTTGACCCGGAGGCCCGCTATGAGCGGAATCTGCTGCCCCCTCTCCAGCGTTTGAAGGAGGATGTGGTGCGCTGGCGGCGTCTCCCGCTCTCGCCGCTCGGTCGAGCGGCCTTGTTTAAAATGATGTCCTTGCCGCGCTTCCTCTACGCCCTCCAGAACACTATGGATATGGTCCCGGCACGCTACTTTCGTGAGGTGGAGGGCCTTCAGCGGCGCCTGTTCTGGGACGGGAGGCCGCGTATTGCTCTGGCTAAACTGACGCTCCCGTGGTATGATGGAGGGGTCGCCCTCCCGGACATTAAACGGTATTACTGGGCCTCCCAGCTAGCTGCAATTAATCATGGCCTTTACGGGCCCGCCCTGAACCCGGCATTCGAGATGGACAAGATGCTCCTGCCCGGTGGCGATTACAATCGAGCGCTGTACTCTGGCGCGCCTGACTCCCGTCTGACGGGACCGACGCGTGTAATGGTGCGGGTTTGGCACGCGGCTAATGCAGCTATGGGGTGGAAGGACCGTTTGACCCGGGCGTCTCCACTGTATGCCTCTGAGAGACTGGGCTCCCTGTGGACATCGAAGGGCTTCGAGAAGTGGGACACGATCGGAATCAGCACAGTGGGGGATCTCTGGACGAGGGGGGGATTCAAAACTTTTGAGACGCTGCAGGCGGAGTTCCAGCTGCAGGGCAGTGAGTACTTTCGGTACCTGCAGGTACGCCATGCGCTGGGCTCCGTCTTCCCGGATGTTGCATCCATTCCGGAGTCTTCCCCCCTGGAGGACAGAGTGCTGGATGGCCATGTCCCGGACAGCACGATCTCCCTCATATACAAGAAGCTGATTAATGATAGATCGTGCCTGTTAACTAGTCTACGCGAGGCTTGGGTGGCCGACGGGCTGGAGCTGGACGACGAGGATTGGATGTCCGCGGTGGCCTCTCCGAAAGAGGTGGCCATCCCGGCTCGCCTTCGTTTCGTCCAGCTCAAGATTCTTCACCGGGTCTACGTGACGGGGCCGAGGCTTCTACGTATGGGTTTTGCCGTGGACGGACTGTGTAAGCGTGGCTGTGGTGCGTTGGCGACTTTTATGCATATACTGTGGGAGTGCCCGAAGGTGGAGCGATTCTGGCGTGGTGTGCATGAGGTCCTGCGTGTGGTCACGCGTGTAGCGCTGCTGCCCGAAGCGAGGAGGTGCTTGTTGAATGTATGGGAACCGAATGACTACTCGGTTCCGCAGACGCGGTGGGTGACTCTGGGATACATGATAGCGAAACGTGATATTGCTCAATTGTGGGGATCCCAGAGGCCCCCTGCGGTGTCGGCCTGGAAAGAGCACATGGATTGGTGTATGTTCCGTGAAAGGGTGGTGTATGTGGCGAGGGGTAAGCCTGGGGCGTGGGTGAAAATCTGGGGCCCCTGGAACGCCTACCGTGGGGGCATTTGTGAGCCACCACAGCTGCCGGCTGCCTCGCCTGCTCCGTCTCCCTAGCTGGACCCTCTTGCTCGGCCGCGGGCACGCGGCCCCCCAGTCCTTGATCTCCTCCCATCCCCCTCTTCAGATCTTTCCTGCCAGTCGAGATCCCCCACTATGGAGCAAGTGTTGTCATCTTGAATCTCGGGTTGCCTTGCGGTTGTGGTTTTTTTGTTGATGTTGTTAGTCCTTAAAATGAAACCGTACTCTGTGGCAGGACGCCGTGAGGCCTGCACCGTTGATTACTCCTGTGTTTCTACTGTACACCGCTGAGAGACCTTTACTGTCTGTATGTACTATATTTGTGATGCTTTAGCGGCCGGCCGTGCGGTTGTAGGCCCATACCTGTAACCTTTTTATGGATGCAATAAACGGTTTCAAAAAAAAAAAAAAAAAAAAAAAAAGACACTTTACTTGGTGATGTACAAATGATAAAATATTCACTGAAACCCATTGTCCACGCATTATCATTTGCGCGCTATATAGTTTTATAAGGTAAACTGAATGTCTGTAAAAATTGAGTAGACATTTCAATGAAAAAGTGTTGTCTGTAAACAACAGTGCACTCCCACACCATGCTTTAGTAATGTCTTTGCACAGTGTGCTCCAAAATACACCACTGCACAATGAGTGCACCCTTGCCACTCTGCTACTGAATGGGCGTGGCTCACTTGTTCTTTGTGTAATGCTTTGAGTCTTCACAATCCCTGTGACTTCTGTGATGTAATACTGATAGCAGCACCCCCACTCTGAAAACTGTACCAGCACCACTGGCACCATGCCAGCGAGACTTATTGCGGGAACCTGGACCTCCCCAGGAGGACTAAGGAAACTGTACAGGGCTTAATTCGTGCAGGTGGGGTAACGGCAATGATTTGTAGGGAGTGAGATATTCTCATCATCAGGCGTTGACCCAGCACAAGAGTGAGACAGTCAGAAGGAAGAAAACAACGACAGGGAATCAGTGGCAAAGGAAGAAATTAGGGACGGAAAAGAGCCTGCAAGAATGAGGTAAAGAGAGTGGAAGTGTATGGGGAGGTAGAAAGAAGTATGACTTTGAATGGAAACTAGGCAGTTGTGGTATTTGGTGACCCCAGCATTTAGCACTGCATAAAAAGGTTGTCCCCCTGTACTCTTTCAAATTAAGCACCAGTGAGGCACCTCTCTGCCCAAAATTGAAACTGTCAAGTGGCCCAAATAATACTTTTTATGCATCATTTTTTAAATATATTGGTTAATGTGAAGAGGAAATCCATCAAATATCAGTAGCATTCTTAAAAACAAGAAGGGAAATTAGCTACAGAATGTATTCAAGTATGTATGTATGTAAGGGTACTTGTATAGTGTACAACTAGCTGTGAATCAATAGAGCACTGAACATCAGGCAAACAGCCAAACGCATGCTATGGGACGATAATAGTGGGGCAGAGAGAGGAAAGGTACCAAACAGAAGCATTGATAAACAACCTTTTTCAATGCAATTGGTCTTGCCTTTGGGACCTTATATGTATTTAGCTATGCATCACATTAGCCTTGGGTGCTGTAACATCTACTGTTCTTTAACATGGAGGGAAAGTAAGCACCAAACTGCGTGACACGCCAGGTATGGGAACATATGGAGAGAAATATTGCCTTTCAGCGGTAAATCGTATAGTCCAAAGCCCTGTTTTTAATATAAAATTAGGGCATTCGGTGGTTATATCACTGAAAATACAAGATTTGAAAAAAATATTATTGTCTACGGGTGCTCGTGGGAGACAATTTCTATGAACTGGAATCTAGAGTATTCTAAAGTGATTCTGGTATTTTACTGACCTCTGCTGGTCGTTTTCTATCAAGACAGTTAAATAGAGGCAGTTGAACAGAAAAAAAGCCCCTAAGCAGAAGCATACAAGTCCTAGGGCTGATCTCCAGAGCCCACAAACTACATACACATATAAGTATATACTAAAGTATATACAAGAGGTCTCGAATACTCGACCTAAAAAGGGTGAGCCTTCAGTTTGTTTATGAATTGCAGGAGGGAAGTAGCAATTCTGAGTTGATGGGGATCGGTTTCCAAATTATTGGTGTATAGATTGAGAATGCTTGCCCTCTGGTCTTTTCTTTCTTGCACTTCTTCATTCCCACTTTGATCATGTCTTCCATGATAGTGTGGCAATGTGCACCTCAGCTGACAATTGTTTTTGGCCAAGTATGTTGCAATGCTGTTTCTGAAGACCTTGTAGCTGGTGCAGCTGACCTTGATTATGTTGCTGGCCGTGGGGCAGTGCTTAATTTGTAAAAATATAAGTACCAAGGTCCCAGGAATTCTATGGCAGCTGACACCACCCACAGCTCCTGGCACTGCTGCTGAATGGCAGTGCCAGCGTCGCCTCCTAATCATCACACTTAAAGAAGTGTGACATGTTAGAATATTGAAGTTCACTCCAATCTGAAGGGAAGGCCTGGAAGTGCACGTTTTATCATTTTCTTTTAATACATTGAATTGCTAACCACGCTTGCTGTGATAATAAAGTAGGCTTGGAGTTCCACTATGTGGTAAACTCTAAAAAAAATAAGGGTCAGTGTTTAAAAATAAGTGCTAGTTAGTGCCAAGCACCGTCAAACACCAGCACACATTAAATACTGGGCGGGGGAAAGCAGAGAAGGTCCTTCGGAGTTTGGGTGATGTGGTTAAATTTCTTTAAGCACATGATGAGACGAGCCGCTGCATGTAGGATACCTTTCAGGTTTTTAGAGTCGAGTCATGGAAGCTGTAGAGAAGAGAAGGGCCTCCATGCAGGAAGAGCAATGCTTACATTGCAAATGTGAAGTTGGATTCAGGTAGGAAGGGTTTACCTTTTTTCAAGAGTGAGAGCCAGTGCTATGCGGTCTTAGTTTTCTACTAATATTATATATATAACCCAATGTGCTGGGTGTGGTGGCTCAGTGGACTAATGCGTCCACAGTAGGAGCCTGTGTTTGACCTCATGGTCACAGGTTCAAATCCTGATGGGTTCACTCAGCCTTTCATCCTTCTGAAGTCGAAAAAATGAGTACTGTTTAGTAACAATAAACATCTGCTATTCAGTGCCAAGATACCCGAATGTGTGCTTCACAAATGCATGTTATGTTGTGGTTTCTCGTGAGGTAGTTGTGTTTTACGTACGGGGCATGTAGAAACTGCCATATCAATGTGAGAGTTTCCTCCTGCACTGTGGCATGGCAGGCACTGGTATAACAGCAGTGCTGTAGCCTAGCCACTAACACTGATATATGCAGTCTGAGCCTGTATACCAATGTCATGCCACAAACCATATTGTCTGGTGTGTAAAGCGTCACTGTGATGCCAGGACTTACATTGTCTGGGTATGTACAACATCATGTGATATCAGAAACAAATCTCCCAGTGTGTAAAACACCAGTGAAAAGTAAGCCCTGGTCATACAGCCCCAGTAGGAGTCATGCCAGTATCCATGCTGCTCAAGTATGTTTAGCACCACTGTCATGTTTTAATCTACATCACACATATTTATTTCTTTATTTGAATGTTTTGTTAAGCAATATGTGAACAACTGCTACATGCTGCACCACGTATTTATGTAAGTAGTATTTGTGGAGAGTCGACATAGCCTCAGTGCACTGGAGCACTCTACAGAGGTTAACAGATGCGGCCTGAACAGCTGCATCTTCCAGTTCTTTCAAAGTGACTCGAGATATGGGGCACGGCTTAGTTCCTCAAGCAGTGATCTGCAATGTCTCGGGGTATAGCTGAGAAGACGGCCAGGTCCTTGTTTCTCCTGCTTTCTTGTTATGATCGGATTTCAAGGATCACGCAGGCTTTGCTTCTTTTGGAGTGGAGTTCTCCACTTGTGTTGAGTCTGTCATGTGCAAATGCTGTTGAATGTGGAAGGTAGGAGATTCCTTTGGGAGGTGCCAAGATTTCTGGTGAGTCCAGCAAAGAGGGCACTACCTCCATCAATGTGAGGAAGGATCAGTCACTGTGCCACCTGGGCACTGCCCCCAATACAGGAGCTTCAGTTTGATTTGTGTTAATGGATGTAGGTTTGGAACACGTCGGTTTTCGAATTCTAGCGATGATGTCTTCGATATAATCATATCCTCAACTGAATTTAATTGTCCATAATATTGTTTACTCTTCCTTAAGCATCCCCTAGCTCCATTTATGACGTTGCTCTGAACTGTCGATTTAGAATTATGTGGACATGTTCCTGCCCCTGCAGCTGGGAGAGGAGAAATGCTCTGACTGGTACCTGGTGCGCTGGGCAGAGTGAGAGTCACTGAAGGATTACACACCACACCCTCCTTTGTCAATCCAGAGCAATTACAATGACTTGGGCTCGGTCTTGCTGCATCTTATGCAGCTATCTATAGGCTAAAAACAGAGATCAGGTGGTCTGTCTGAAGCCATACTCCTCCAGGGTGCAACCTCTAATATGGGGCATTCCACAGGGCTCTTCCTTGAACCCCACTCTTTTTGATGTCTATATGGCCAGCTGGCATTCCTGGACGAGTCAGTCAGCATTAAGGTTCTATCGTATGCCGATGATACCCAGCTATTTTTCATATATGAAGGTGATTCAGATAGGGAAAAACACATGTTCACACTGCATACATGCACTGTTGGGCCGGCTTAGAACAAATCAATTACAATGCAATCCACACAAAACAGAGATTCTGTTATTTGGTCCAGACCCATCTGCCAGGTTGGACGGGATCCTGGCCAGTATCGACACTCTACCCCTCTCGCCCTTTTACGGAGGTGGCAAAAAATGTGGGTACACTGCTTGAAACACAACTACCCTTCAAAGCCCAGATGGTGGCAGTGGTGAAATCCTGCATCTAGATTCTAAGAATGCTCAAGAAATTCCTGGACTTTCTTCCAGGTGATGTGCAGGAAACAGTGATTAGGGCACTGATTCGTTCGAGGCTAAACTGTGTCGATGTACTGTACCTGGGCATTCCGGACTATCCATTGCAATGGCTCCAGGTAATCTGTCTTCTATACAAGTTGCCTAAACGCTGTTCAGCTTCCTGTTTTCGAGAGCAGCTACAATGGCTACCAGTCAGTAAGCGAATCATGTTTAAATCTTTAATGATAGTTCATCAAGCTCTCCACAACTCCGGGCCCAGATACTTGAACAAGTGGATTCTTGAGTTTAGACCTGGTAGGGTGTTGCACTCAATTAATGCATGCCTAATATCAGTCCCCCATTTGGGAAGAAAACGTGGGGGAGGGGCTTCCTTTGTGGTTCTAGGCATGAAGCTCTTGAATAAGCCTGGGCAAAGCACTACGCTACGCTCGCGTAGTTTGCGAAGTTCGCACTACTTCGCACTACACGAATTGCACGTAGCACAGTGCGAACACGCGTAGCGTAGTTTTGCGTAGTGCTGCGGTAATTTTTTGCTTGCTCGCGGTCCTCAACGTCAAGTTGGCGACCGCGAGCAAGCAAAATGACATCCCGGCGAGACTTTTTCCTTGTTCGCGATCAGCAACATCAAGCTGGCGATCGCGAGCATGGAAAATAAACCTCCCGGCGAGATTGCCAACGCGAGGAGGTCAGGTTTCTCATTTCGAGTGGTCGCGTATGCTCGCGACCGCTCACGATGAGAAACTACCAGTTCGCGTTGAGAAAGCTGCAGCTCGAGTAAAAATCTACTCAAGCAGCAGAAAACTACAGCTCGCACTGTGCAAGATGCCATTTTCAATGATTGCACAGTGCCGGTTGCTTGTCCGCACTGTGCAATCATTGAAAACGACATCTGTCACAGTGCGAACAAGGTACTATGCAGTTCGCGAAGTGCTACGCGTAGCTCGCGTAGTGCGAAGTGCACTTTGCGTAGCTTCGCGAAGTGCTACTTCGCGAACTACGCCCAGGGTTACTCTTGAATCATATGGCTCTCCAACTAAGATCCATTACAGATGAGGCAATTAAAAAAAAATCTCTGAAAAACTATGTATTTCAACTCTAATTCTACTGTCCACATCCAACCATTCATTTGATTGCCCATCCTTTCTTTTATGCCTAGTGCAGGGACACTCATGGAGTAGCCATGCACTAAATAAAAACTATTCATTAATTCATGAAGGCTACGGGGAATGTGTGGTGAAGCAGAAAGTTCCACATCAACCAAAACGTACACCCGAAGGATTACTATGATGGAGACTGAGTGTGTTTTTTTAAAGAATTGCAAACAGGTCCATCTGAGGGGTTCCCTACCAGGGGAAGATGTCTTGGACCACGTCTTGATAGAGGCGCCATTCGTAGTCGCCAAAATGATACTGATTCAGGCTCTCAGCTCTGGTGTATAGGGAGCCTGCCTGATATTTTGTCACTAGCCAGATTTTATGTGCCTTCACCAAGGCCCGAATATTTAAAGTTTTCAAGCAGACAAGGTGAGACCTCCAAGCCTACCTACATGTTCACATACCATTTCACATTTGTGTTGTCTCTCAAGATCTGGAGAGATCGACCATGAGGGAAGGTAGGAGTGCTTTTAACGCCATCTCTACTGAACACCTAAGCAGATCGACGCCGTGTCCGCGGGCATCCTGATGTTCTTCAGAACATCACCATGTTGAAATCAATGCTGAAGGAGGCACCACTGAAGATTCATTATGTGCCAATGAGCATAAGTGATCAGCAGGATACAAGAAGCCAGCAGACCTAGCAGGAGAACAACCATCAGGACTAGAACTCAAGCTTCCTCCTGAAACATCAGAATCAAATGTCCCAGACCATCTGAGGAGGGAGGAAAGCTCAGAGTGGTGATGTGTCCAATACTGACCCTGGGAACACGAGCTGTTGAGAGGGTTGTAGGTGTAACTTGACCCGATTGATGGAATATTCCAAGAGGAGCAACCTAAAGGCTGTGGCGCCCCTGTGGTCTGACACCACCTGTGGTGAGCTTACATTGGCAGTCAGTTATCCAGGTACAGGAACACTGAGATCCCCGACCTGCACACACAGATGTGACACAGTCACCACCATCACCTTGATAAAGACCAAACAGGAAAAGCGCAAACGGATAATGGGTGGAACTTATCACAAGCTACAGATACCTCATGTGAGACTGCAGGATCAGTATGTGAAAATATGCGCCTTGAATATTGAGGGACACCCTTCAGCCTTTGGCTTCTTACATCCAAAGCACCAACGCCATCTTAAACGTGTGCTTGAGCATGTAAAAGATCAAGGCCATGAGGTCCAGGATCAGACACAGAGTGCTATTCTCTTGGGAACCAGGAAGTACTGAGAATAGCATCCCTGCCTAATTTCCTGTTCTGGGACCAAATGCACTTCACCTTTCTGCGAAAGGGCCACCACCTCTTGTGGAGACACAGAGTGTGGCCCTCTGAATGAAGGCAGTGAGGGAGGTGTCTGGGGAGGAACCTAAAGGAAGGAAAGGGCATACTTCCTCCACGGTCCATCATAATGTATATTCAGGCCCTCCAGAAGAGATAATAATCTCCTTCTAATTGGCTGCACACATTCCTTTAAGTGGGAACTAAAGCCTGGTGCTGCGGAGGAGGACTAGAAAGAGGCGGAATGTTCCTGGGCCTGTCTCCTTCTGGGTTTAATCAGACTCTGTAATGTCTAAAAATTTGGCTAGGATGAATATTGTTTGCAATGTTATTTGTGAAAGTCCTGGGCTGGAGATGCTAATGCAAAGGACCTGGCAGTTGCTCCATCAGCCTTGAATCTCTCAAGGGTGGAACAGTTTTATCATCATACAGGTGAGAACTGTCTAAGGGCATATTCATGAGACTCATCTGAGCGTCGCCAGAAAAACCAGTGGACTTTAAGCAAGTGTGTCTCCTCATAACCACTGGAGATCCCATACTCCTGACCACTAAAAAACAGTGTCACGGTCTGCCCTGATAATCTGCCTGGAAGCATCTTGGATATCTCTGGCCACCTCTCCTCTGCAAAGTGATCCTTTAAATGGTCAGGGAGGCTTGGCACCACCATGCTTGCCATTTCCCACAGCCTGCCTTTCCTTTTCCCTATGGCCTCCACTTTGTTGGCCTCCCTGTCTGGAGGCACAGTGGTGTATGCTCCTGTGTTCTGATTCGAACATGAGGACACTTGCACACCCAGGCTTTCAGGCAAAGGGTGCATTGAAAACAAGTATTGGTCTTCTGGGACTGGCCTATTTCAGCAGACAATCAGCACATTCATGGCAAGAGCAGATGTTAGCTTGTCCCATGACACCTTTATTGGTTCAAGAAGGGCATCATTGAAGTAGCTGTAACTGAAGCATGATGTAATATCTCTGTTAAAATATTACATTTCAACTCTATCGCAGGGAGTGGTAACTCCAGCACCTCTGTTGCTTTACTGAGAATTGAGTTAAAGGAGACTACCCGAGGAGGTGTTTTGAAGAGCCAAATAGTCTTTTGTGTCTGAGGATGCAGGAGGCAGCAAATTGGTGCCTCATTGATGGCATTGTCACTAAAAATAATCTCTGACACCTCAATTTGCTTGGAATAAGACCCAAATATGTCCTTCATTGCATGCCCATACTGCTTTTTTGTTGAGGATCCAGGCTGGGTTTCATCCCTAGTCCCTGCCTCATCTGCCACAATCTGAGCCACCCTCTTTCATTTAATTAGGATAGCCTTTTCTTGTGGGGGCTAGTTCCGGGGGGGGGGGGGGCTGGCAATGGTGACAGGCAGCACCCCTACCTGTGCCAGCGTGTAGACCAGTAGTAAGACACCCTCTGGAGTCGGAAGGCACCAAGGGAGAATCGATTGCTCCATTCAAATCGAAGTACAAAATGGAACCATGGGGCCAGTGGGTGCATTAGAAGGTATTGCTGCACTCCTGAAGAGCACAATATTGGCATGCGGAAAAAGCACCAGATCAGAACCGGACTATGATCCCTGTGGGTGCATGTGCTCCCTACTTTACCCCAGCACTGAGAGTGTTGCGAAGTGCTCACGCCACTGCCTACATCACGTTAGGGTGTGAAAATAACAGAGATGACAATAAAACTTACAAGCAGCACAAAAGACAGTCTCTTTCCCAGTAGTAGAGCTGGAGAAGCAGCAGCGGTTTTACAAGGCAAGTGCAGAGGATACCACAGATGTGCAGGAGGTTGGTGTTCTTCTTCCACTGGCCTGTGGGGGGTTTTCAGGGTCACAGAGTTCAAAGCAGGCAGCTCCCATACATGCCACTTGCTCCATTACTATCGATACTGGTGTGGCGGAGTTTTGCGGGGAGATGACAGATTTTAAAGTCCATGTTATCCAACCATTAATAACAGATTGCAACACAAAAAGAAGATGGACGGAATGTTGAACATTGTCAAACATTCAACTGAGTCACAAATCTGGGTTTAGTCCATCATTATCTTGCTTGTTATACCATTCCAGTTTGGACCCAGCCATTTTCAAGTCAGCCTTGATCCTGTTCCCCATGGGAACGGTCCAGACCGAACTGCTAGGTCCTCCCTGGACCAGAAAACAAGCATCCTGGGACCGGTTTTGGGGCATCATACCTCATCAGCCAGGCTAACTTTATGTTTAACTTTGTTTTATTGAATTTTTGAAAGAAAGAGACATCATATACACTGGGTACCATCGTGCACACATCACAGTATATCCCCCGCTCCCCCCAGCCCGCGCAAGCAAAAGTGTCCATGCCAGAGCACCCAAATGTCCATGGAATGGGGGGGGTCTGGAGGACGTTCTTTGTCGAGGCAGAGTGCGAGGGTAACCCCTTCTAGATATGTCAAACATTTAATGGCCCTGGAACACCCTTCTCCCTGCCCCTCCCTCCCCTGAACTGGTGTGCTTAAGATCTGCCCCTTCAGGGGCCTGGTCAAAGGATTTTCATTGGTTAGCCCCTTAGGTAGCCTCATTTGCCCCCCCCAGTCTCCGTGAGCCTGAGAAGTCGAAGGTATTTCGGGCAGGTCACCTCATTCAGCTCCGTCGCCAGCAGAGACACTAGGGGCCACCAGGTAACCCTAAAGGTCTATTCAGAATTCGTAAAGGAGGCCTGGATCCGTTCTATTCCTAGAATGTACCACAGTTTGTGTAACCATCCCGTGTGTGTCGGACAAGTCTGTGTACCCCAGTGTGATAGGCTATGTTGGACTGCCGCCCCCAAACCCCAGGCCTATTTGCTTCCATCAGATGGATTTCAGCGGGTAGGTGATCGGGTTGGGCAGTCCCAGCACTGTGTAAGCCGGAAATCGCAGTATTTCAGTCTTGAATTGTCTGTCAATGTCGTCTAGTATCTTGGACCAGTACCCCGTCAGTTCCTTACAGTCCCATAACAAGTGAAGCAGAGTACCCACTTCCTCACATCCCCCGCCAGCAGGTTGGACTACTGTCCGGATTCCCTTTGTGTAAGCGGGCTGGTGTCAAGTACCAATATGTGGCTACCTTGACCCCTGTCTCCGTGCTGGCCGTGTTATGGGCCGTGTGATTGGCTCTGTAATAAATGTCCCGCCACTCTTTCTCCGTTAGCTCCCTCCCCAATTCCCTCACCCATCGTTTCTGGCCAGCTGATGGTTGTGGGGGAGCTGGTGTTCTCAACATGGTGTACAATTCAGAGATTATTTTCTTATCTGACTGTTTCAGCATTAGCCAATTTTCGTATTCAGTTAGTTTCCTGCTCACGTGAGGCCGTAATTCTGGCTGGAGGAGCCAGTGGCGGAGTTGGAAGTATTGGAACCGACCTGAGTCTGGAATGACGCATACTTGTCACACCTCCGAGAATGGGAAAAACCCATCTAGATCAAAGAGGTGTTTCGTCACTTTGCAATCCGAGTCCCGCCACTGTGAAAACACTCTTTCATCCATCCCCGTACTGAACTCTTGGTTGTCGAATAAAAGAGTCAACGGTGAGGCCACCCCATCCCATACGCACAACAAGGAGCTCGTAATGGGTGAACCCCTGAGATTCGGCGGTCTATCCACTTTCTTTAGAAAGGGAACTTTCCATAGAGAAAGTTTTGCCAGCGCTCTATCCTGGAACTGCCATCTTTTTTCAGATTCTGGTCAGCTCCATTCCACCAGATATCTAAGTTGTGCCACTCTAAAATACTCCAGTTCATTCGGGATCCCCAGCCCTCCCTCCTCTGGTGATCTGTGGGAAAGATCCCTGCATATACGAGGTCGCGCTCCCGCCCATACGAACTGTTGTATTGCCAGTTCTAACTTGTGGAGCATCCCCGATGGGGGCCAGACAGGTAGAGTCTGGAATATATACATCGCCCGTCGCAGGATGGACATTTTTACTACTGCAACGCGCCCGAGCAGTGACAATTGGTGGGGTTTCCACTGCTGGAGGTCCTTCGTGATCTGGGAGAGAAGCTTGGAATAGTTATGTGTGACCGTGTGCGCGATGAATGGGGCTATATCTAGTCCCAAGTATGGGACCGTGTCCCGAACCTGTAGCCCCCCTAAGGACGCCAATCCCCCCCCCCCCCCCCGGGGAGCCCCTCCCGTTGGCCCAAGCGAAGGGTCATGGACTTACCCACGTTCACCCGAAAGCCTGAAGGATTCCAGCTCAAGTAGAAATGCCGGTACAGATTGTACTGGTTTCTCTAGGGTCGCTAGGATATCATAGGCATATAAGCTCACAGAGTGTCTCTCCCCACCAAAAGGGATGCCCAGTATTTCGGGATTGTCTCTGATCCTTTGAGCCAATGGTTTCAGATAGTGCTCAAAGAGGAGGGGTGAGAGCAGGGAACCCCTGTCTTGTGCCCCGCTGAATCTCAAAGGAGTTGGAGGCTATCTCGTTGACCCTAATTGTCGCTGTGGGCCTATTGTAGCAGCTCGCCACCTAGGCCCGGAATTGGTCTACAACGCCAAAGTGAGCGAGAGTCTTATCTAGACATCCCCAGTCTACCCTGTCGAATAGCAAGAGAGCATCCATCTTCGTACGGTGGGCTTTGTCAACGAGGTGGAGAATGTGATTGGTGTTGTCACTACTCTGTCGGTTGTGTATGAAGCCGGACTGATCGGGTTCGATGATGCCAGGCATCCGTGGACCCAACCTGGCTGCTAAGACCCCTGTGAACAATGTTACGTCATTATTGAGGAGGGATATTGGATGGTAGGAGCCACATTGAGTCTTATCTTTCCCGGGTTTGGGGAGTACCAATATGTCAGCCAGAAGCATGTCGGGGGGGATAGTTCCGGGTCCTGTGAACGAGTTAAAAAGTCGTGTCAGGACCGGGGCGAGGAGTGGACAAAAGAAATTGTAAAAACCAGCCGAAAAGTCCTCCGGCCCTGGTGATTTCATAAGCTTGAGGCGATAAATCGCCCCTATATCTTCATCGATCCTGATCCGTGCATCCAAGGCTTCCGCCCCTGCGGTGGTCAGTGACGTCGCGTTGGGCCCCTGTAAATAGGAGTCCACGTCGGGGCTTAGCCGCACGTCTTTTCCGTAGAGTGCCAAGTAGAATTCCTGGAAGGATCCTGCTATCTCGGCATTGCTCTCAACCGTCTCCCCCTCGCATTCTGGAGAGCTTGAGCTTTCATCTGTTGGGTGCGGGCCCTAAGCTTACTCGCCAAGAGGCGCCCTGTCCTGTCCCCTCTAACATAGTAGGAATGCTTGAGCCAGAGGGCTGCATATTCGGCCCTATCTAGATCAAGTCCTGCCAATTGTGCCCTTGCCGCCTTCAATTGACGCCACACTCTGGGCGCACCTGTCCGACTATGTATGCTTTCCAATTCCACTACCTCCGCCGTAAGAAATTCTAGTTTGTCTTTGCCCTCCCTGTTTTCAGCAGCAGAGATAGCTATCAGCTCCCCCTCACAACCGCTTTGAGCGCCCCCCACAAAGTAGCTAGGGAAGTGTTGGGGGTGTCGTTCGTCATCAAGTAATCAGTAATGCATTTGTGGATTTGTTGTGTCACCGCCGCCCTACGCTATAGGTTTTCATGGAGTCGCCAATTCCCTTTCTGTCTGTGGACTGGGGCCATGTTGAGAGTCACCGTCTCTGAGTCGTGGTCGGATAATGCTGCTGGTATGATGTTCACTATATCCACTAGCTTATTCAGCTCCACGGAGCCTATTAGGTGATCCAGTCGGGCATAGGTATAGTGCGCATGGCAATAGAAGGAAAATTGTGAGGATTGGGGATGAGCCTCCCACCACAGGTCTACCAGCCCCCGCTCCTGCAACCACTCCTTCCCTGTAGTGGACAATGCTCCTGTCTGGCCATAGCGTTGGCCAGGCCTGTCCATCTCTGCATCCATGACCAGGTTGAGATCTCCCCCCACCAATATTTGCCATTCCTGTGAGCTCAGGACCTCAGAGAGTGATGTGGTCCGGAATCACTCCTGGTCGGAGTTGGGTGTGTGGATAGATCCCACCACTAGAGGACAGTCCCCCACCCATAGCCTGTAGGCCAAGAGGCGACCCTTTACTTCTGCCACTTTGTCCTCCACTGTCCCCCCCGAATTTTCCGGCTACCAGTATTGCCACCCCCGCTTTCTTGTCTGGTGCGGAAGAGAAGAATTGCTGGGGAAAAGTCCGGGACTTCATCCGATGCCAATCTTTGGGGAGGAGGTGTGTCTCCTGGAGAAGACACACATCGGCCCCCAGGTTCTCTAGATAGGACAATATGGCTCTTCGTTTTATAGGTTGTTCAGCCCTTTCATATTGAGAGTAACTACCTGGAGGGTGGACCGCGGCATGGGACTTTCGTGAGATCAATCTGCTATGTCTGCATGACCTTATTCTCTACCCTAACTTGCATGTCCTCTGTCGCTGCTACACCACCTACCGCTGTCCCCAATCCTCGCCGCTTTGCCCCTTGTTGTAGCACACCAATTCCCCCCCTCCCCCTCCCTAACCCCAATTGAAAAGCCCCAATCCCCAAACATTGTCCAGTGCCTGTCACCCAAGGGCGGGGGCATTTGGAAATGAGATTATTCAGGAGCATGTGTGGTCCAAGTTTTCCCGACCCCCCCGCACCCAGCCACCCCCGACCAAGATTGTTACTATGCGTAAGTGCCCCTGTTGAGAGTCATGGGCTGTCTGGTGGTGCTGTGTCCTTTAGGACCGTGTCTAGAGCCGCCCATCGCTCTTGCGCTATGGAGGTAGAGTCTGGGCCTAGTCCCGGAGCAGGCAACTGCCTCCACCCCACTCTCTGCCATTTTGCTCCTGAGGGGTGTCGCTCTCGAGTATCCGCCTCATCTGGACCACAATGTTCCAGGCCAATGACCCTGCAAGTTTCCTGGAGGGAGCGGAATTGACACAGCTTACCATTCCATTTGAAGATCAATCGAAAGGGGTGGACCCATGAGTAAGCCACGCCTTGTTCTCTCAGGTGCGCAGCCACTTCTTTGAACTCCCTCCTTTTCTGCAAGGTTATGGCGGCCATGTCCTGGAAGAGAGCAATAGAGTAACCCTGATATTTGATTGGTTTTTTTCGCCCTAGCGTCTCGCAGGATGCGCTCCTTGAGGAGGTAGTCCGGAAGGAAGGCCAATATGTCCGGCAGGGGAGCAGGAGCCCGTCTCCTCAAGCCCACTGGGTGAGCTCGGTCAATGCAAATTTCGAAGTCTTGCGGCACTCCTAAGATTTTGCGGAACATTCCTTGTAGCCATGTCCGGCCCCTCTGCGTCAGAGGCACTCCCCGTACACGGATGTTGTTCCTCCTCGAGTGATTTTTGAGATCTTCTGTGTGCATCTGTAGGTCGATTTGTTGCTCCCACAGGCGGATCACCTCCTGTTGGAGCCGCTCCACTTTCTCAGCCCTGGCCTGTTCTCAGTCCTCTACGGCCGCCACTCTTTCGCCAATTGCGTCGACATCACGGCGTATCTCCTTTACTTCCCCCGCAACCTCACTTTTGAGTGATTGAAAATCGTCTCTCAGCGTATTAAAGAGTGATTCCAGGAAGGATCGAGTGATCGGGACTTCCCTTTCCTCCAGGTCTGGTTGCAATCGCGGAGCCGGGGACGATCTGCCCCCTTTCTCCCCGGATAAGGAGCCCTTAGAGAGCATTTTCTTCAAAGTCCGCTCATTCTTCCCTTTCGTCGATGACATAGTGATGATCTGAGTCAGGCCCCAGCGGAGGGCCGGGTCTCCTCCCTACCACAGTTGTCGCCTGTCCCTGTGCCTTATTCCGTCCCAGGCCACTTGCCTCTTCCCGCCCATCTGTTCCTGCCCGCCAGCCGATTTGTCTGGCCGAAGGGCAGGTCCCTTGCTGTGGCTCTCTCCGTGATAGTCTGTGTCGTGGGGGGCCATTCCTTTCAACACCCCGGTAGGGGCATCCCCGGGGCCTGTATCCCAGAAGGTCCGATCCTTTTTCCCTTGCGTTGAATGCTTACAGAGGAAGGAGCTCGGCCATGTTTGGGATCTCCCTGTGATCTCTGCAGGTCCACTTGTGCGGCCCCTCCACGAGCCGATGAACATGATATTGCTCCTGGGGAGACCTACGCGCCTCCTCACTAGATGAGACCAGGACGGAGGGTCCACCGGCAGCGCTCTGCCAGGCCCGTGACCATCCCACTCTGTCCCCTTCGTGTGCTGCAGACCCCGGTCCCAGGGGGTCCGGCTGGGGTACCGGTTGTGGGCCTCTTCTTGCTACGGTGGACTTAGGGGTGCGCGGGGCGCCCAGGGAGGCTGCTGTAATGCCCACCTTCTTCTCACATTCATCGCTGGTTCCCTTATCGTTGTTGCCTCACCTTCACCAGGTGAAATCACAGGCCGAGAATCAGGCAGCTCTGCTCAGCAGATGGTTGTTTTGCGTGCCGCTGGTCTCCTTTGATGTTCCCCCTCTCCGTGCGGGAAGCACCAATTATACCAGGTCTCACTGTCGGCTGTCCCCCTGCTGCTCTAATTCGGGCCTCCGGTGCAGACAGTTGCCGTCTTGTGGTAGCCGCACAGGCCACCCCCTCTGATGAGGTGGAACAATAGGCACAGTGGGCGTGGGGTCTGCGCCCTCCCTGCGCGGGATTCCCAGGGACTCTGGTAGTGGTTTGCCAGGCGTGGTCCCTGGCCTATCCCGATTTCTTGCCGCACGCCCGTGGCGGCTCTGCCTCCCTTGCCTCACCTCGGGACTCCTGCAGCAGTCGAGGCCTCTCCGGTGCCGGGGGCGCCGATGCACGGGCCCAACCGTCGATCCCTCAGGGCTCTGCAGTGTCTCTGGCCTCTCCGGGGGTGCGATCGCCGCCTCTCTGTTGCCGCCTGGTGGGCCCGACTAGTGCCGTGACAGATTGCTGGCCTCAGGATGCTGCTAGCTGCAGTAGCAGGCCACCACGGGTGCATGCGCCATTTTCTCTTGCCCGGCTGGTCCGTGCCTCCAGGTTAGCTCCGTGTGTCTGTGCGGCCCCCAGATCTGAGATGTCCAGCTCCTGAGGCCTCCGGAGGTTGCTTACCGCAGTTCCGAGGCTAGTGGACGTGTTTATGGGGTCAAAGCGTGAAAGTGGCCGGGCGAATGAGCCGGGAGCGGGGAGCCCCTGGGAAATGCGACTCACCAGTCCACCATCTTGGCCAGCGTAGCGTGCACAGGACCCACATCTGGGCATACCCTTCCCACTTAGGTTGAAAATGCAACACAAAAAGATGATGGACTAAATGTTGAACATTGTCGAACATTCACCCCCAGTCACAGATTCGGCTTTAATCCATTGTTATTTTGCTCACCACGCCATTTCAGTTTGGACACAGCCATCTGCAAATCATCCTTGACTCTGTTCCCCATGGGAACAGTCCAACCCGAACTGTCAGGCCAGGTCCTCCCTGGCCTGCAAAACAGGCATCCTAGGACTGGTTTTGGGGCATTACCCCTCATCAGCCAGGCTAGCTTGAAACCAGTGGCGTAGCAAGCACTAGACCCTCGTCTGGGCATACCATTCAAAATTAAGGTGAATATCTGTTAGACCTGTCAGCCCTAGGGTGGTCTTACCGCGCATGTTGTTTTTCCCTTTCTGCCTCCATTTTTACCACCATCTTTTGTTGGACATAGGACTCTGGGCGCCTTACCGCTGCTGAACAGTGCTGAGGTGCAGGTGGTCTCTCCTGACAATATGGTCACCATAGGCCATAGGCCCCTACTACTGCGGAGTGGCCACTGTCCTGCTGCGCACTAGTAGTTGGGATCAGGCTGGGACATAATGCTACTGTAACCCCGAGCGTCCAGCCTCTTGTCACCAGAGAAGCCACCACAGAGTCCCCAGAGTCTTCTGAAAACTTTCAACCCCCCAGGCTGGCGCCAGAACCTGCCGCCTTTTTGTAGGGTCACCTGACCTAGGGGTATAAAGGTAACGGAGGGAAAACCTGACAGTCAGTTTGAGCACTACTGGACTTGGGGACCCTCCGCTGGAGTATAGGCTGTTGGCCAGGGGGAAGCTACACTACTGAGGCTGACTGAGCTTAGACCCTGCTGTCCCCAAGATAGCTGAGTGATCCTGCCAGCCCGCTGACCTTGCCCAGTGTGAGGGGAACCCGGGGTGCCAACTCCAGTGTGCCTGCTCAAGCCTTCCATCCTTCCAACCATTGCTGCTAACTTCTGCCACTAATGTCTGACACCTACTGCCAGCGCTGTAAGAAGAAGCGCTAGCTGCCTAACATCTAGATCACCCCTAACGCTGTGAACCCTAAGCACTGAAGGGCCTGTGAGCGCTGCGGCTGCGGGAAAACCACGAGGTAAGCGCTGTGTCATCCAAGTGCTTTACTGTAAGGACTTGCCCCCTCCTGCTACATTTCAAGATTTTGCCACCTGCTGCCCGCACTGTATCACAAGAAACTACTACTGCCTGCTGGGGCGCTGCCTTGGGCCCAGGACTGGTTTGTGCCCCAAGGAATAAGCTCTGTGCCTGAGAAGCGCTGTATGCCCCCCAATCACCACCGCAGCCTGGGTACCTCTGAGAAGCGCTGTGCCTGAGAAGCACTGTATGCCCTCCGATCACCGCCGCAGCCTGGGTATCCGCCAGCCCATGCAGAGTCTGCTGAAGCGCTGTGCCCATTGAGCGCTGGAGGCCAATCATCACCACCGCCGGCCCGGAAGAAGTGAGGAGAGCTGCGTGGGCTTCCCCCGTGATGTCGGGGAGCCACGCTGACATCGCTGCACCAGGAGAAGAAGAAGCGTTGCACTGAGGGACTCCGACACGGCCCCCCGAGGCCTAGGGAGGGCTGCCGCGGTGTCTGTGAAGGCCGCGCTGGGGCACGCGAGAGCGCGTTGCCCAGCCACTGGGGCGCCGGCCGCGTCATCGGCCGCGCTCCCTTGAAGCTGTGCTGGGATTGGCTCCCGGGCCTCGAGGCCGATAGAGGCCCAGAGCCGATCCTGAACTTCACCGAGGGGGCTCCGCTGATTGTGGGAGCCCCCATGCCAGCTCCCCAGCCTTAGAGAGCCCTGCGGGTATTGGGGAATCTTGCCGCCGCCACCCCCCTCCAGGAGAGAGAGATCCCTGTGAGGAGAGAGCAGTGGGCTGCCCGGAGAGGGGGCGTCTCCCCGTAACGAGGCCTGGTTTCTGCTGCACCACCCCTCTCCATCAAACCGGTGAGTGCGAGGAAAATTGGGGCCTACACCCTGCCAAGACTCTACCCATTGTCCTGCTGGCCAGACTATTAGAAGTGCGCCCCCTCTTCTACCTGCCAGGGGGCCCAGGCACCAAAACTCCAGCAGAGACGGCCCCAGGGGCCTGAGTACTTCGCTAGCCAAGCCCCCCACGAATGATAACTGCCCGGGGCCTGTCCCTAGCGGGAGTGACTGCCTTGACCCTGCATAGATTGGTTACCTGTTTTTCCCAAGATATTAGAGAATGTTCAATTGCATGAATATGTGCATCAGTAAGGTTGTCTTTAATGAGCATATACCTAAGAGATGTCGCCTTTATTGATGGTTGCATAAGGAATGTTGCCTATGTTCACCCTGAATATGAAAAGTGTTACTGTTAGTGAACCCATGTACCAGAAATGTTATCTGTAATAACCTGCATGTTGGAGGACCCGTCTATTCTGCACCCTGTGTGAGTTTTGTGATTTCTAATCCTGACCAAAGAGAGATAAAGATACTTGTTTTTTGCCAATGAACCTGGAGTGGTGTCTTTTCATTGCGTGTACATTACTGAGTCAGTGTGAGTATGTGCTGCACAACTACTTCACACATAGCTTCCGGAGTGCCTTCCCGGCTCGCGCCAAGCTGCTGCGTCGGAGTCGGTGGTCCCTGGGACCTTCCGGGTCTAACAAAATGCAACACAAAAAGATGATGGACAGTGTTGAACATTGTCAAACATTCACCCCCAGTCACAGATCTGTGTGCAATCCATTGTTATTTTGCCCGCCACACCATTCCAGTTTAGACCCAGCCATACGGAAATCAGTCTTGACCCTGTTCCTTGTGGGAACAGTCCAGCCTAAACTACCAGCACAGGTCCTCCATGGAATGGAAAACAAGCATCCTGGTACCGGTTTCGGGGCATCACCCCCTCATCAGCCAGGCTGGCTTGAAACCAGTGGTGTAGTGAGCACAGGAACCATGTCTGGGTGACATAGTGAGCAAAAGAATTATGGATTAAGCCCAGATTTGTGACTGGGAGTGAGTGGTTGAAAAGTTTCAGCAATCCATCCATCATCTTGTTGTGTTTGCTATGTTCACCCTAAGTGGCCAGACGTGGGTCCCTTGCTCGTTGTGCCACTGGATTCAAGCTTGCCTGACTGATGAGGTGTGAAACCCTGAAACCGGTCCCAGGATGCAAATGTTATGCAGATCACATGGACTTCCATTTGGGTCCTTTGAGTGACACTAACATTATTGTAGCCTTCTACATTACATCAAATCTCTTTTTATTTTGGACACATTCCTTACCAGATCACTACTGAATAAGTGGAACAGGTATTCTCAGGTTGCACAGATCATGCACCAACGCTACTAGCAGACCAGTTCCTCGAATAACATGCTTGTAGAAGAGTCCTAAGACAGTAGAACTATCTACACAGATTCATTCCTGCACCAGACTCTCTTGGTAGGGTGAAGATTAAACCGTTGATAGCTCTGAGCACGTTGAAGCATGGCTAAATTATTAATCTTCTAGTCATTTACACCTCCAATAGTTTTAAGATTTAAAAGGTAACCATTAAAGGTGTTTTAAAGTGACCTTTGTAAGCAACTACTGGAGAAGATGTGTTAAAGGTGAACTTATGGTTGTGGCTGTGTGAGCAGCAAAACACATTTCATTAAACTCTCTAGATATGCAGACGTGTGTTTTGTGCGGAAGCACACACAGTGAGTCACTGGGAAAGAAGCCTTGCTTCTGCAAATCATCATTTTCACAATTTCATAAGTTTAAAGACAAAGTGTATTTTTGTCTGGTAGAATGTTTAAGAAGCGAACTGTGGTAGTCCAGGTTCGTAACACAGTCCCTCGCATCCCCCACGGAGCTGGGGGCCCCCAAGCTCCAGGTGGCCCCTCAGCTCAGCTCTCTGGCCAGAGAGCTCCTGATTGAGCCCGGAGGGGGCCCCTCCACGTACCATGCAGGGAGGCCCCCTCAAGTTTCGTTACGCCAGTGTGGTAGTCATGTGCCGTAATCATTAGCGTATTTCAGTGAAACATAAGTGTTTGAAAAAGAACCAATTTTTTATTAGAAATAGTCAAGCATAATTTTGATATGCCTTTTGCTGTATCATTTATATGTGGAAACCTTTGAAGGTTCCTATGTGGCCCAGCCATCCCTATGAATGTTCCATCTCGCCTACTTTTACCAGTTTTGCAGCGCGAATGCCAGATAAAGGCTGCATAACAGAAGAACTAACGCAAAATGCATTTTTATAAACATGTTTAGTATTATGGATGGAAATATGGAAGCATGTGAGCACATGACTGGGTTGGTTTAATCTAAAAACGCCAGGTAACTGTCCTGTGGCTTGCTCTAGTGGAGCTCTGGGGACCATCATGTGCATGTGTTTGTAACTCCCATAACCTGAGCTAAACATCTTCTTTTCAACTGCAGACAGAAAACGTTTGGATTTGAACAGGCAATTCTGTGGATGTTCTTGATGGAATTAGGGTTCTACTGGGTCAATCAATCAGGGGTTTATATAGCGCACTACTCACCCGTGAGGGTCTCAAGGCGCTGTGGGGGGGTGGGGGGGGAGGAATCTGGGTCAGTCTAAGAGCCAGGTCTTGAGGTCCTTCCTGAATGAATGCAGGGTTTGGGAGCGTCTGATGTTCACGGGGAGCTTGTTCCAGGTCTTGGCTGCGATTTGGGAGAAGGCTCTCCTGCTTGTTCTGTTCCTGCGGATCCGGGGGACCTCTGCCAGGGCGAGGTCGGCAAAGCAGAGGTTTCTCTTGGGTACGTGGAAGGATAATCTCTCGTTGAGGTATTTGGGTCCGATGTTGTTGAGGGATTTGTAGGCGTGGGTGAGGAGTTTTAAGGTGACCCTCTTCTTGACAGGGAGCCAGTGGCGGTCTCGTAGGTGTTGGATCATGTGTTTCGTGGCGTGGAGTCCCGAGGATGAGTCTGGCGGCGGCATTCTGGATGGTCTGGAGTCTGTTTAGGAGACATCTGTTGATTCCAGCGTATAGGGCGTTGCCGTAGTCCAGTCTGCTGGTTATGAGCGCGTGGGTTACGGTCTTTCTGCAGTCGGGGGGATCCACTGGAAGGTCTTGCGGAGGATACGCAGGCAGTTGAAGCTAGTGGATGCAACGGCGTTGACATGGCGGTTCATGGAGAGGGAAGAGTCGAGGATGATGCCGAGGTTGCGTGTGTGGTCAGTGGGAGTGGGTGGGTTCCCGAGATGGAGGGCCACCAGGAGTTGTCCCAGTCGGAGTTGCAGGGTCTGAGGATGAGGACCTCGGTTTTCTCTGAGTTAAGCTTCAGGCAGCTGTCTTTCATCCAAGTTGCCACATTCTTCACTCCCTCCTGGAAGCAGAGTCTGGTGTCTTCAGGATTCTTCGTGAGTGAGAGGATGATTTACTGGGTAAATCAAGTTCACGATCCACACCTTTTCTTTTATTACAGGTTAGTCAGACAATACAAGAGGTAGATTTGAATCAGCAGACATGAGTAGAAGCAGAAAGGCCAGGTAATTATTTGATAGATTTTCCTTGTGGTGCACCGGATATATTATATGACAACATGCTTCAACCACCTTTTCTTCTATTGCAGGGCTCTCAGACAATACTGCTCCTAGACGAGACAGGATAATGTGAGTAGAAGCAGAAAGACCAGGACATTATTTGGTAGATTTCCCTTGTCATGCACCAAATACATTATAATATGACAACATGCTTCAACCACCTCGTCTTCTTTTGAAGGCATTTCAGACATCGCTACCAATAGATTAGAAAGTGCAGATGTGAGTGCCATGTTTGGAAAAGTGGTGATAATTCCTCCTTATTGGTGAAGTTGGAATTTAAATTGCTATTTTACAAATGCCACTTTTAGAAAGTGGTCATTTCTCTGTGCTTATGACTATTTGTGCTTTGCAACCGGACTCCAAAACACATCTGGGCAAGGCGACAGCTACACTTGGTGCATATTTCCAGACAGCCACCACACTGGAAGGGCTGTGTGACACAGGGGATACATCTCTATTCATCTGCATACTGATAGTCTGGCTGAGAGAGGGAGAGATGATTCACACTTTACATTTCTATGTTGTGTCCTGCCCCAGGGGTGGGATGAAATTGATTGTTGCACACTTTTAAGGGTTCCTTTTGAATTCACCCTTTATCAAATACATGTTTCAGTACCCCAGGTTTGTAGACACTGCGAGGGACCTGTAACCAGACGCTGCTGGCTCTACAAACTGCACATTACCAGAGAACTGCTGTGCTGCCGGAAGAAACCGACATTTGGACTACTTGCTATGCTGTGCTGGCCTACAGGAGGGACTGCCTCTTTGCTTAAGTGACTAATGTGCAGCCTGCCTGCTCCTCAGCTTTTGCCCCAGATTTCTCCGAGGGGTTGCTGGATTGCCCCCTGTTATCCTTGAGGTCTCGGGGACGTCAAATCTGTGATTTGCCTTATTGTAGCTCACCATACCATTTTTCCAGTGCCAGCACTCCGCTTTGTGGGAGCACACCTGGCTGACAGCTGGCGCTGCTGGGGATTGAGCACAGTGCGTACTTGCAGTTTACTGCAACGTTCTACCCATGCAAGCCTTCTGCTTTGTGAAAACCTGCTAGATTGTCAGTGGGTGCTGCTGCAAATTACGTGCAGGGATTTACTTCAGTTCATATACCCGCTGTTGGCAAACTAAAGCACTTAGCTTTGGGGGAGCGTGGCACTCTGCCCATGTGTAAGCCCCACAGCCGGGGGACTCAGTGCATTGCTCTACCCCAATAAAAACAGATGACAAGCGACCAGAAATACAACGGAACATGCTTGTGGCCCGAGAGAACTCCCCAGAAGAGGGCTCTGATCCTGCCATCAGCGGCCCCACCTGGATAACTCTACACAGCAGAGTCCACCAGAGAGGCCTGGGGCAGCACTACGGCCTGTCTGCAAACTTCACATGGGGGTTCCAACAGATACTGTCCCACTGCAGCTACACCGCATGATCACAAGCAGATGAGGTGGTGCGTGGGTATTTGGGATAGCGAGGGACCCGACAAGCCCTCCCCGAGTAGTCTTTAAGTCCGCACCTCCCCCCTCCTTTGTGGGACCGGGAGGGATTGGTGCTTCAGTGGGGGGAAACCTCTGGATAGGACCCACAGAACAGTGCAAGGCTGTATATAGAAGCGAGACGGCTTGAAACTGTGAGATCTAATTACCTTATCACAAGTAGTAGGCGAACAGGGGCTTCTATGGCCTGCGTTTGATGTCTGCATACAATCATTGCACCAGGGCTCACAACAATTACAGTATCAAGTGGAAGAGGAGAGCAGGTGCGCGGTGACCTATGTTTTCAGTGCAATTTCTGGGATTTATCTTAAATGTCTGTATTACTGGCACTACTGATATGATCTCCATTGTTTTACCTTGCTTTGGCCAGAATAACAAGTTATTCATTTTAAAATATATGCACTGTAATGTTGGACAATTGCATAGTATGCACAGTATTTATGATTCATGACAGTCTGGTCTGGGTTTTTGTAATATATATATATATATATATATATATATATATATTCACAGAAAAAACCATAGGTTTCAGGCACGTTATAGTTAGGAATTCGCATTTAAAAAACCTCAGAAATTCACTGAAAAAACCATAGGTTTCAGGGGTGTTATAGTTAGCTGGACTTTTCACTTGTACAAAACCATTGAAATTCCCCCGTTATATTTAGTTCAGCTAACTATAACTCGCGCGCCCGCAATGCACTGCTGATGACGTCACACATTACATCACTCATGACATGGTCAGTGACATCACTCATGACATCACTGATGACATCTCAAATCACAGTGGTGAAGGGAGGGGACGGACGCCCTGTGTCCGTTTTTAGTTGGGAGATTAAGTTCATTTGAATCCTGAGGGTCCCTAGGGTCCAACTAGCCCACTAGGTACCTCCAGTAAGACCTGCGTTGCAGAGAGGTGTAAAAAGTGGCACGGCCTGGACCACCTCTCTGCAATGCAGCTCAGTGGCGCTTACTGGAAGCACTTGGTGGGCTAGTTAGCCCCCAGGGGCCCTCAGTATTGAAGGGAAATTATATCCCCAATTTAAAACGTGCCATAGTGCGTGTTTGCACACGTCACCTCAGGCCCCGTCCCCTCCCTTCACCACTGTGTAAACAGCCCTGTGGCTGTTCTAAGTTGAGAGATTAAGTCCCCTTGAATCCTAAGGGTCCCTAGGGTCAAACTAGACCACTAGGTACCTCCAGTAAGCGCCACAGAGCTGCGTTGCAGAGAGGTGTAAAAAGGGGCTTGGCCTCAGAACACCTGTCTGCAGCGCAGCTCCCTGGCGCATACTGGAGATGCCTGTTGGGGGCGCGTTTGCAGAGTGCTGCACGGAGGGGGCATGGCCTCCGGCACGATGCCAGTCTTTTATTTATTTAAATTTTTTAAGAAAGGGGGCTGTGTGGTTCCCCTTCTTATTCTAATTTATTGGCCCTGATGACCCCATCCCCCAGGGCCTGTCTCCTAATTATATTTTTTTGACCCCAATCCCCAGGGCCGGCCACTGTTTTTTATTATTTTTAAAAATATACATTTATAGACACACCTAGGACATGCTGAACAAACCGTACGTACCTATCACCATGATGATTTGCGTGATATTCATTAAAAGGCGACTATGCATGCAATGAATCCACGTGGAATGTATTTACACCACTAGTGAAGCTCTGACATGTCTGATGCCCTACCGTGCCTAATCCCGGTAGACACCCTTGTCGTTTATTTATTAGGTCTCGCCTGAGACAGCGCTTTAGCGCTGCTCTGGCGAGACTTATAGTAAGCACTTTTGGAAGTGCAAACGAGTGCTTTCAGGCCGCCAACTACTGTGCATGTGTGCCGGGCGCGCGCACCATTTGGCAGCCTGAAAGCACTCGTCTTTCACTTTCGCCTGTCACACAGCCGCGCTTTGAAGTGTGATCGCGATTGCGATCACTTACATTTCGAGGGCGCTTTGATGTTTTCAGTGAGCCGCGCGGCCACTGAGGACATCAAAGCGCCCGTGAACACCATTTGCCACCCCCACCTCTTCAGCCAACTTACTCGCCATGTCTGCTCTGGATTCTTGTGCCTCTTTTTGTAACTCAGGAGCAGTAACATTGTCGTGGTGTCACTAGGGCTTCAAGTGGATGCTTTTTCAATATTATATACAAGCCACAGTTACTGCTAATTTATCTTATGCAACTAACAACGATTGACAAAGCCAATAGTCCTAACTTGTTGTAGGTATCATGTTACTTGTTGTGTGTAGCTGTAAACACGTAGCTACAGCCACCCACCTAGTGCTTAATTTGTAACAAATAAGTGCTGGTGTTTTAATGAGGCAGAAGCTTTACACTTTATACTTTTTTTTATTTTGCGTAACACAGAGGACATCAACTGAAATTTAATAGTGGCTTGGCTACAGCCACTTTCCCAGTGCTTAATTTGTAACAGAAGAGGTGCCGGGGCTCTGATTAGGTGGCAACTTTACACAGCATGTTGTTTTGTTTAGCCTGCCTTACACAGAGCACACAAACCGGAAAAATGGGGAGGGGATGTTCTTTAAAGGCCACTACTGCTAACTTACGAGTTTTGAAACCAGGTTTTAATGTCTGAATATGCTTAATAGCCTGTGATTGTGGACAAATTAGTTGATATTTCTATAGACACAAACATAAATATGACCTAAAGTGGAGCTACGTTATTATTTTATTTGTGTGTAGCTGCAAACACGTAGCTACAGCCACCCTCCTAGTGCTTAATTTGTAACAAAGGAAGTGCCGGTGTTTTGATGAGGCAGCAGCTTTACACTGTATATGTCTTTATTTAGTTTGCGTAACACAGAGCATATAAACTAAAATTCAATAGTGTCTTGGCTACAGCCACTTTCCTAGTGCTTAATTTCTAACCAAAGAGGTGCCGGGGCTTTTATCATGTTGAAGCTTTACAGAGCATGTTTGAATGGTTAGCCTGCCTAACACAGAGCACAGAAACCCTACAAATGGGGAGGACATGTTGTTTAAAGGCCAAAACTGCTACATGCCACACACTGATGCACGCCACACACTGTTGCATGCCGCTGCACACCACACACTGCTGCACGCCACACACTGCTGCACGCCACACACTGCTACACGCCACACACTGCTGCACGCCACACACTGCTGCACGCCACACACTGCTGCACGCCACACACTGCTGCACGCCACACACTGCTGCACGCCACACACTGCTGCACGCCACACACTGCTGCATGCCGCCACACACTGCTGCACGCCGCACACTGCTGCACACCGCACACTGCTGCAACCGTGACACTGCTACATGCCACACACTGCTGCACGCCACACACTGCTGCACGCCACAAACTGCTGCACGCCACACACTGCTGCACGCCACACACTGCTGCACGCCACACACTGCTGCACGCCACACACTGCTGCACGCCACACACTGCTGCACGCCACACACTGCTGCACGCCACACACTGCTGCATGCCGCCACACACTGCTGCATGCCGCCACACACTGCTGCACGCCACACACTGCTGCACGCCACACACTGCTGCACGCCACACACTGCTGCACGCCACACACTGCTGCAACCGTGACACTGCTACATGCCACACACTGATGCACGCCACACACTGCTGCATGCCACACACTGCTGCACGCCACACACTGCTGCATGCCGCTGCACGCCACACACTGCTGCACGCCACACACTGCTGCACGCCACACACTGCTGCACGCCACACACTGCTGCACGCCACACACTGCTGCATGCCGCTGCACGCCACACACTGCTGCACGCCACACACTGCTGCACGCCGCACACTGCTGCATGCCGCACAATGCTGCACACCGCACACTGCTACACGAAACACTGCTGCAGGCCACACACTGCAGCACGCCACACACTGCTGCACGCCACACACTGCTGCATGCCGCTGCACGTCTCACACTGCTGCACGCCGCACACTGCTGCACGCCGCACACTGCTGCACGCCGCACACTACTGCACGCCGCACACTGCTGCACGCCGCACACTGCAGCACGCCACACACTGCAGCACGCCACACACTGCAGCACGCCACACACTGCTGCAAGCCACACACTGCTGCATGACGCTGCACGCCACACACTGCTGCCCGCCGCACACTGCTGCCCGCCGCACACTGCTGCACGCCGCACACTGCCCACATCTGCTGCACGCCGCACAATGCTGCACGCCGCACACTGCTGCACTCCCCACACTGCTTTTATGCGAGTTTATGCTACTGACATTGTAAATGACAATGCCTTTTGTTTGTTTTAAAACCAAAACATAAATAAAAGGAATTGTAATTTTACAATGCCAATAGCTCAAACTCTTATAATTGCGAGACCTATTGCATTGCAAATGCTTGTACAAACATGGGTACCTATTGACGGGCACATTTAATACACATGCACACCAAGCGATTCAAAGGGGATTCGACAAAAATTCAACCAAAACTATGCAAGAAACCCCCCTCACGGTTAATAAAACACACATCCACTGCCGGATGTGTAATACTTTTTATTTTACTCTCTGGAAAGGGGACGAACATCACTTGAGAGTCACAGCGCGCTCCTGACGGAGCCCAATGCTGTGTTACACCCACCATTGCCTGCCAAGTGCCACACACCTCTGTGTTGTATTCCACTAGCTAGTGCATATGCTATGACACTCTCTAGCCCATGTGCACTGTAACACCACCCCGTGAATATGTCATGCCACACTTGTCTTCGCACGGGTTATATTGCCCCATCTAACGTGCCTTCCTCGATGCCTATGTTATAACGCACAGTGCTATACCATACATATTACAATCTAGGATCCATATCTTTGTCACAGTGCATATGCAACGTTACACTCCCCAGCACATATTTTATATTACAACTTTAGAGACTAGTTAGGTTACACAACACTGCCCTGTGCATATTACACTCCAAGGCGCATATCGCAAAGCACGAGCTAGTGCCTGTGCTATCTCGCGCTCTCCAATGAATCTGTCATTGCGCACAATGTATTGCATATTATATTTCACGCTCGGTTCATCTTATATCACACTTTTTGGTGCATAGTTTATACCATATACTATATCTAGTTTTCATTTTCAATCGTGCTCTCAGGACTATGTTCTATATAACACTGTGTTCACCTACCCTTTTCACAGGCATTACATTTTGCGATAGGGGGTGGAGGGTCAGGGGGTGTTTCTGCAAAGTGAGCCCGGAGTCACAGTCACAAACGTCCTCTTCTTCCTGAATAAAAGTGAGATTATGCTGCATACTTGTTCATATTTTAAGTAGTTCGCACAGACACACGTTTTAAAAACAATAAAGTTCCTAATACCCACCTTCTCTGAACAGTTAGCTTGCTGCCCCATCCACCTCCTCCCTATCCTCTGTTGTGTGAATCCATGGACTAGCCTCCTCCCTCCTGCCATGCATGGTCTGATGTGCTGCCACTGCCCTCAATTTAGTATGATGTACCAGTCCACTCCTCCTGCCCTCCATTGCCCAATTCTATGCCCCATCATTGACCTCCTGCTTAAACTCTGCGCTTAACTTGCTGCCCCTATTCTCCTTCCACCTGACCTCCGATGTCTTTGTGCATGCCCCTGCTCCATCCTTTTTGCCCACCATGTCCCATGGACCTGCCACTCCTATCTACTCTGAGTGTTCTGTTGAGCTGCCACTCCCCTCCCACCTGCCTAGCATTGTCAGATGACTGTAACCTGTCCCTGCCACCTCCACCCTACCTGTCCACATGCCATGCCCCTATCCTCTTCCTCCTGTCCTACATGGTCCATTGTACTGCCACACCCTGTGTGGTGTATTGTGCTGCTGCAAACCCTGATGCCTGCCCTGCAGGGTCAGTTTGGTGCACCTCTCCATGTCCCTCCTGTCCTCTGTTATCCAAGTCCATGTCCCTACCCCATTTCCTTCCATGATCCAATGTACCATACTTGCGAACATTTTGAACTTGGTAAGAGGGAGATTTTGAAAAAACAACTGGGGTATTGCTTCTCCCCTTTGAGTTACATTGAAAAAGAGAAGATTGTAGACAGGAGACAGATCAAATAAAGCCCATTTGAGCTTAAAAACATTGGACGTTTCCTGGCTGAATCGGGTCTGTTGGCATGTATGGTTGTACTACCATTGCCTCTTCCTTCTGCCCACAATGGTCTATTACATTGCCACAGCCTCTCTTGCAAGTCCTGTATTGTTGGTTTGTTGCCCCTGCCCCCCTTTCCACTGCCCTCCATAGTCTGTTGTGCTTCCACGGCCCTTCCTGCCTGCTCAGTGTGGTTAAATTGTTGCCTTTGCACCCTCCTACCTGCCTTCAATTTTCAGAGTCCGTGCCCCTGGCCTCTGCCTCTCAACAGTATCCTAATGAACAACTAGATTGCTAACATTCTATATTTATTACAAAAGTGTGGAACGCCTGACATCATCTTGATGTAATCAAAACTGTAATACCTAGAGCATTTCCTTTAGAAATTACATATATGAGAGGGTCTTATTGGCATCAAAATTATGGTTAGTGCTCTAAAAGACTAAAATAAGGACATATTTTTTGAGTTTTCAAATAGCGACAAAGCACTTTTAAATTATTTGTTATCTTTATGTTTTTTTATCCAGTTGACCACTTGATTAAATGTTGCACTTAGGGGAGAGGATGTGGTGTTACTTCCAGAACTGCAGACTTTGCAACTGGGGAACCAGGTTGAAGTTTCTGCTTCAGCTCGACATTCTGGGATTCTGGTCAAATCACTTAGTCTCCCCATGTCTACAACCAAAATGAATTTGTTCTTGTGTGATGTAACCAATGCTCATGTAAAGCACTCCAATACCTGACAAGTCTGCACTATATAACACTGCAAAAACACAAAATAATAAGTGTTTTGCACACTTCTGTCATTGGGCTACATCTTGGTGATGTTGGGCTACATTTGGGCTCTTTTGTCTCCGGTGGCCATCTTGGGAGATTTATTTGTTATGATGTTTCCTAATTTCCTCATGTACTGCAGTCTCCTCAGTAGGAAATGCTTTCAGTTTTTTACTTTGATTCCATCATGAAGGTATTCAGATATGTCACACATTTGCCATAAATTCTGAATGTTAGCACTCTAGTTGCTCATTAGATCACTGTAGTAAAACTACTGTTCACCATGGAAGTCTGCTCCTGGTATTAAAAGTGCATGTTTCAGTCTGCATGTCAGAATTTTTTAATGAAATAGAAGAGGATTTGAGAAGTCACTCAAAATGTGCCCTCATTTTCTTTCTTCAGCATTAATCATAATTTCTATGGCAAAATAAAGCCCCTCATTGTGTTCCTTTTTAAATTAAATGTTTTAAGTGTTACCAGTTTATTCCAATCAAGATGGCTTCAGGTGTGCCATACTTTTGTCATAATGAAGACAGTAAGCGCTCTAGTTGTTTTTAAGAACATTCTGGGAGACTCTGTCATTGGGCTATACTTGGGCTACATCTGGGTGATATTTGGGCTACATTTGGGCTCTTTTGTCTCTGGTGGCCATCTTGGGAGACTTATTTGTTATGAAGTTTCCTAATTTCCTCATTTACTGCAGTCTCCTCAGTAGGAAATACTTTGTTTTTTACTTTGATTCCATCAAGAAAGCATTCAGATGTGTCACACATTTGCCATAAATTCAGAATGTTAGCACTCTTTTTGCTCATTAGATCACTGTAGTAAAGCTACTGCTCACCAGGGAAAACTGCTGCTGGTATTGAAAGTGCATGTTCCAGTCTGCATGTCAGAATTTTTTAATGAAATAGAAGAGGATTTGAGAAGTCACTCAAAATGTGCCCTAATTTTTCTTTCTGCAGCACTAGTCATACTTTTTATGGAAAAATGAACCCACTCATTTTGTTCCTTTTTAAATTAAATGTTTTAAGAGTTACCACTTTAATCCAAGCAAGATGGCTTCAGGTGTGCCATACGTTTATCATAAGTAGGACTGTTAGCGCTCTAGTAGTTCTTTGGAACACTCTGGGAAGCTGCAGTAGAACACAAAGGAATCAACGGACAGTCTCTGCCCTTGTTGGAATGTACATGTTTTACTGAGAATGTCAGACTTCATTCTCACATGACTGAGAAAGAATGTGAATTTACAGAAAATAAGCTCGCAGTTTAGCTTATAGATCACCTTCCAAACCTCTGTGGTAAAAGCATGAGAAAATATTTTTCTCTCAATCATGATATCCCAGCAGAAGGCTTTTTCACATGGTGAAATCACCTTATAACATACCACAATTCCTAAAATGAGTATGGTACCATCAACAAATGATTTATAATGTAACTAAAGTCTTAAAACCTTCTATTAACTGCAATGCTTTTTAATGAGGTGCTATCATGTATATTGGTCCCAAGATGGCTGCCAACACTTCTTGGATGAAGTGCTGACAGCCAATCAGATCTCAGGATGAGATGTGTGGTTAGGCTCCGCCCACATATATATATGCTTTTAAATGCTATTTTCTCAGGAAATACTGAACAGATTTACACCAGACCTGCAAAAGGCACTTCCTTGACCTTATGGCTACCTCTCTGCCAACTTTCAAGTAATTCTGTTCAGCCGTTCGGGCTGTAGCTGTGTCTAAAGGTCCTATGGAAAAATGCATGGGGAAAACGCGTTTTGGGACCCCCCTTTTTTCTCGGCCCCTGCTTGACGAATCACCCCGAGACTTTCAGGGTAGGAGCTGAACGGAGCGCCCCATTAGTTTTGAAAATTTTGCGAGGATTCGTCAACCGGCGCCAGAGTTATTCAAAATAGAATTTTGAGATTTCCTATGGAAACTAGGTTGTAACTATAACTATCTACTGGCGACCGCCAGTAGATAATATATATATATATATTTTATATAATTCTGTGTGGAGTCTCTTTTGTGGTGTATTTATTATGTTTCACAAACGCTTCACACATTACCTCTGATAAGCTTTCCTGTTCTGCATCAAGCTACCAAAGGGTGAGCACTGGTTATATTTTGTGTGTAACTGACTTGCCCTGACTAGAGTGGAGGACTCTGCCTTGGTTACATGCATACCCTAGCCAACTGAAACCCCATTTCTAACACAGTCTCCGACAAAGGATTGATCCCATCATCAGAGGAGGTGAAGGCAGGCATTTCAGAGTAAAATTCTAGCACAGAAAGTTCCACTTTCTTCCTTTTTTGCATCCCCCTTCAAGGATGCATCCAGATAAGCATCTTTTGTGGAATTTCCCCAGATGAGTGGCCATCCACTTTGGAAGGAGACAACTTCTTCTCTAGCAAAGAGCAAATGTAATTTCCCTGTCTTTTAGTGTTTTGGAATTAAATGCCACACCAGGACACCTTTTTGGGCAGGATAAAGGCAATAAATGTACTGATTTTGCAGAGTATCTGTATAAATCTTCTTTTGTTGGAAGTCTGAGTAGGAGTTGGAGAGGATTTTGTTTCCTTTCTTTGCCATACTGACATCTAAGACTGTTCACCTGGGCCAGAAAATAAGATTCTGAAAAATCCCTGAAAACAACTCACAGTTCATTGAAACTCACGTTATGACTGGCTGAAATACAGGGAAGACCAAGTAAAAGTCAATATGTGGCAGAGTAAGGTCAAAGATAGGTAAAATAGGTAAGAGCAGGGCTCTTTCCAAGGACTATCACATGTGCAGTAGAAATCTATGCTGGCCTCTAGGGAGAGCAAAGCACTCGAACTCCTGCTCAGCGGTTGACATCGGTGTTATTTCAAATGAGGTGGATTTTCTACTCAACAACGTTGCTGGGCCCAAAGGCCTGTTAACATAGTTTACAGGGATTCCCAGCATAGTGGTGATTCAAGCATGTGAATCTATGAAAGATCCAATGATGGAGAATTGAAGCCCAATAGTGTGAACCTGTAACAGTGGTACTTACGTCCCTATACAAGCAACCTTGCAGCACTCAGTAAAAAGGAAGCAGGCTGGCTTAGCAGAAAAACAAGTGAAGGTCTATTCAACAGGAATTCACTTCACAACGAGGATAGAACATTTTCTAAATAAAGTGTTCGTCATCAAGGTGGCACCTCATTGTTATTTGGAACCTCTGACTTTCATAAAATTGCCTTGAACATCATATCAATCATGGTAGGTTAGACAGCGCGCCTTTCATAGCAGGACAACCCTGCCCAGCATGGAAAGACAGACACCCTTCACATGGACCCGACTCGCTGTGGTACTTGTCAGATGTGTGATCAGGCTTAAGCGAAGAGATGTGCCAAGGGATGTGCCGTTGTCTGCTTTGCCAACATATCAAACTGTTTCCGAGAAGTGGGTGGAATTAGAGACTGGTTATTAGTGGAGACTAACTGCAAGTGGCATCAATATTCCAGGGGAAGCTTTTTACCTTGTGTCTACACAGGCTGCTTACTTTTGCCTGTCACACACGAGACCTGCCCTGCCCAATATCCTCTCTGCATTCTTAGTGCTGTCCGGAACATTGCCCCAGTACTTTGCTGCCAACAATGAGTTCACACCTATCTCAATCTGCAGGCAAGGTGTGTTTGCCGTGATGGGTGCACAAGATCAGTTCCCTAGTTTTAAGAAGGAAGGTAGAACGTAATGCTGGTAAACTGTTATTGTGCTTCTTCCTCAGTTCTAGAAGCACTTAGATAACAGGTTTATTTGGAGAAGTTATCTTATTATCCAAACAAATGGTAACAATAGAAATTGAGATTTCTTTAGAATAACCTGTTTACCAGGAATGCCAACTAAATTAGTTGAACATGTGAACTGCTTCAACTGCCAAATTTCATATTAAATAAGTTATATTTTTTAATATAAAAAACTCATTTATTTTAAGTTGAGAAAAAACTCCAAAGCAAACTCCAAAGCAGACTTTATTAATTGCATTAGAGAATTTTAGAAAAATAGATGTTGCACTGCATTTTCAAAACCAGAGTAAACTTAGTTCCGCATCAAACAACTCATGGTTAAAAAACAGACACTATATTTTGACAACTGTAATTGCTAGAAAGATGTTGGTTTTCTTTTAAAGAAAAAACTTTGATTAGCACAATTATTTAATAAGAAATATAACAGAATTCACCTCCAATCTTTCAGATTTAAACGATCGATCCAGCACACCACAAAATGCCACATGGCAACAGAGCACCTGTATGAACAGGCCCACAGATATTGGTTACACGGTGTGAAAGACAAAATACACATATTGAAAAGAGATACATAACCAAACACAAAATAGTGAGTTGGCTAAAAGTGGAGAAGCAAGATTATTTTACGAGGGTAGAATATCAGCCTGTGATAGAAATTCTACACATAATAGAATGTCCGCTAATAAGGCACTTACACTTGTATCCAACATTTGTCCACTTTTGCAATGATGGAGCTTTCCTTAAGAAAACTATTTAAGATCACCATTAAGCCTGACAGTTACTGGGATTTTCCCTTCAATGACTTTGAAACCACAGGTAATAATCTTTGAACATGATAAACTAAATTTTGTAATATTTTTCAAACATGCCACTTCACATTTTAAATAAGATTGTTGGTAGCAGGAGGGAAGAGCATGGATTAAAGGCTTTGGTTCTAAAGCCTCCATCAAGACATTACTTTTAACATAGATGTAACTGTGCCCGTTGTCAGCTGAAATATGCAAACTAAGAATGCTGCATCAATGCACGTGAGGAGGTAGCGTCTATAATATTTCTCATAAAAACAAGCATTTCACCTGCTGAATAATTTGCATATGTCCATGAGTGTTGTATGAAGAACATGCCTAGCTTGGAAAATGTGCAATAGTAAACAGATTTTGTTCGCTGTGAATATATATTAAACCCTGGAACAACTACACTGGACCATAAGGAGGGGCATTTCGCTTTTTCTAAAGCCAGTGGTAGTATCAAGAGTATCTAAAAGTATGAAAATAGCTATAAAAACTCAAACTGTGGTCAAAAAGTGTGAGAGGACCTATCACCAATATAATGTACAGACAATAACTTAAAACCCTCCTTTGCACTATGACTTGAAAAAAGAAAAGAAAAAAATGAGCGGTTCAACAATATGAATTAAAAGTATGTAAACGTCTATACTGTACATTTGTAACAGAATGTTTGTACTCAAATTAGTTTCTTTTCACATTAAAATATTGTGAGAAACAAACTATTTACACAGATTCACTGCTAACCACACACGAAAAAAAGACATCTCATACACTGATAAAGGAAAATTTGCACACAAAAAATGACAATCAATAGAGCAAGAATGCAAGCAAGAACACACAGCAGCACGGCCTACATATCTTTAAGCAAAATTAAATTAGGGTCAATGGCAAAAATGAATTTTAATTTTGCCATGTTTGGTCTAAACAACAAAACATATTTATCAGTTGAAACTAGAAGAACAAAAATGTAAATCAAATGCAGCAGAGGCACCCTCAGGGGATCCAAGAATACTTGATTTTAATTGAATTGCTAACAAGCATTACTTCAGTTGATGCAGTAAAATCATGGGGAGGAGTATCAGCATCTGTATTCCCTGGAAAAGAAGATTACAAAATACACAAAAGGAATATTGAAGCAATAAAATATGATTCCCTCTCAACCTAATACTGCATTACCTTACCTGGTGATTGTGAATGGATTCATTTTGGAAAAAAGAAAAAAACAACTGAAAGGGATAGCAAGGGATGGACTCAAAAGAGGCCATATGCTTTTAATTTAGCTTTGGTCTGCAATACAAAAGTGTTAATTTGATGTATTGCCCAGAAAATGCCCCAGCCAAACTTTTACTCTGTGTATAAATTTAAAATTGTGCATGCCAAGAACATAAAAGGACTTTCAGGGAGGGTGAGAACCCAATAATTTAAAAAAATAGCATGCAGGTATATTTTAATGGAACAAAAAGCATACCCACAATGGAGGTTTATCAGCTTGATGGAAATTACACCATGCTTCTTCAACAGGGCTCCATTTCCATCAATCGTCTGTGCTTTAGCACAAGCAGTGAGATGCTTGTGTTATATAATCACGCTCTTAGGTGGTCAATAGATCATATTAAATGGAATATGTTGGTTACCCATGCATGAAATAAAATACCAGCATTGGGAAGACTTCATGAATGTACAAGACGAACCTTGGTTTAGTGCAGAAGTCTGCAAGTCAATAGGCCTGGCTGTGTAACTTTCGCAAGGAACCCACGTACATTTCTGATTTTCAGAGTTTTAAAAAACCTAAAGAAATTAAAGGAAATACATAACTGCAGATGCCACTGTGTGTACCATTCTCTCATAGCCAACAGGTTTTTTAAATAAGTGCCACTTATGTCTAAATGACATATTGTAATGATAAGATACAAAATGGTGTGTAGAATATTTTCCAGCTTTTTAACTATGCATCCACAACTGTCAAAATTATGCAACTTTGAGGGTCCTAAAAATCAAAATGTCTCATATCCCCAATTTACATACCTGTCTGTGGCTTGTTTCATATTAATTTGAACGGGTAATTTCCTTTCTGGCAGAACGAGAATTATAAATAGTGCAGCATTTCAGGACACACATCTGCTTGCTAAAAAAGAAGGTGCAAATATGCACAAAAAAAGGCCCAAATATGGGGGGGGCTAAAAAGGAAATCTATGCATTAATACAAATTAGGGCATACATTTTCCCCATTCAAGATGTCAAAACTTGCAATGAGCAGGTAAAGGTACAATTGCCCATTATCAGTAATATCATGTTTGGTATTAACTTTTCTTAATAATATGCTGCTTTAAAAGGGGCCCTAAGGAGCTTAAATTGAAGCTACATGAAAAAGTATACGAATTACGGTGGTGTATTCCGGTTTCCAGCAAGTGTTTGTAAAGATGGCAAACTCGCTACAGCTACGAAATAGACTATTTACTGGCAACGTCAGCACAGGGAAAGACTACCTTAATGATAACATTAAAATCTTTTCTTAAGTTACAGCAATTGTCCGGAGTGAAGGCTGAAAAGTGTTAAAAAAAAAAAACAACAACTTGGGTGGGTACCAAGGCTGGGAAAAAAGGCAATAAAGAACACAGAGAATAGCGAGAAGGTATTTTGTTACAGAAGGCAGCAGTTTTTCCGAATTTTTTATTCTTCCGAAATGAAAGCTCTCACTTGATTTCCATTTAAAGCCTTGCTATCAACAGGGAAAAATGGACTAACCCCATCAGAGGGGATAAAAGCTTTACAAAAAAAAAAAGTTGGTGGAGAAACAATGTGCTTGGATTTGGAGCAAGGAGGGATGCTGCAGGGGTTATGAATGTAATACCACTACTACAACGGAAAATACAGCAGCAATGGCTGTGTCTGGTGCTGTACTAGGGGTTTCATCACACTAGTGTGATGTGTGTTTCAACATACATGTGTATGCGTATGTGTGGGAATCTTCACATGTGCACAGAGGCACTCTTTTTTTGGGGCTGCTGTTTGGCAACCCTATCTCCTTTCTATGTGCACCTCATCAAAACCTTTTCACAACAGATTTTTGTTTAAAAAACATGACCTAAAAACAGTATCACGAATTGCATACGTTATTTTTCAGATCTCTGCTGGACTTATGTGTATGTGCCTGGATAGCACCTCAAAAATAATGGATGGCAGGTAAGATTTGGCAAAAAATTATTCAATATCGTATTCACATACTGGGTGAGGATTAAAACTAGACCTAAGAAAGAAAAACATGGCTGAGAACTATAGTAAGAGGAGAACAATGAGAAACTAAAACCAAAAAACAATCAGTACATCAAACACGGAAAATAAATGTAAAATCTGGTACAGCAATTCGCTATTTTTAAACACAAAAGCAAGCATTAAAAGCTTAGAGAAATTATATATGAATGACTTCAAAGTCTGTGTGTGCACAGGTCTTGACAAAAGATCAAAAAATCGTACCCCAAATGAATGTTAAGCTGGGATAAATTGGTTGCAGATGGGTTTCTTTAGAGTAACTAGGAAAGAAAACAAGTGACTAAAGAGTTCAACATGTATCGAATAGATCTGATTTTCTAGTTTCAATACACCTATGGATGTTTTGTAAACACGACCAATCATGTTGGTCAGCTCCTCTTTGATGACACATAATTGTGCTGGACTCTGAGCCAGTTATATTCAAGAGAACACAATTACCGTTGCTCTTAATAATCTAAGTGCACCATCTGAGGAGAAAGGTACACTGTTCTCATACTTGTGTTCCCTAGTGTGGTAAACACGTACTGCTAACATTGCATACAGATCTGAAACAATACCAAGCAAATGAACTAGTCACACAACACATTGCCTGACACTGTTGCTAGTTCTACGCTTCCCTCTCAGCATGGTGAACTTGGCTGCAGTAAAAAATATTTGCCAAAATTGAAAATATATTCCAGGACATTCTATAATCCATACGAATGCCTGGATCATGCAGTTGTTCCAGTTCACATCAAGCCTCTTTCTACAGATCCTATTATTTAATGTATAAATACTTAAAAAAATAATACTACAGTTCTGGGCTATCATTTTCAGCTAAGCTGTGAACAGGGCGTTTCCTAACAGAACTTGGTGAATAGTCTCCACCTGCCAGCTCCTCATCTTTATCCACATCGTCCTCAGCACCATCATCAGAAACATCTTCCTTATCAGCTTCATCTTCATAGGCATTGTCCTTATCTGGTTCATCATCAGAGACATCCTCCTCATCTGCCTCCTGTTCATCCTCCTCATCTGCCTCCTGTTCATCCTCCTCATCTGCCTCCTGTTCATCCTCCAATTTTTTAAATAATTTTGCAGCTTCAGGGGTCAGTTTTCCTTAAAGGAAAAAACATAAAATCAGTAAAAGGTCCATCAAAGTTGTCAGAAGCAGGGGGTACTTGAATTATGTGGCATGAAGATGCCGATTCATGTGCCGTGGAAAAGGCTAGAGTATGGGACATATATGAAGAAGACAACACTTTAAACAGCAGTACAATACTAGCAGTTATCCAACATAATTACACTTATGAAAACTGTTACTCTGAGAAATCATCTAAAATTAATAGTCTTCGCCAGATAAGAAAACCATTAAATGACTAGAACTATCATTTCAAATTATGCATTTTTAACATGTTTGGAATTTATCAAGAATATTTTATACTTTGAGACATTACTATGTACATCGGGTAGATTTGCGCAGGGCTGTACAGGGTGTGTTCAGGGGTATGGCTACCTCAGTAGAAATCAGGATCTTATACTGTAGGAGTGACCTGGCATTCCTGTGGCAGCCCGCTTTGAGGGTATAAAGATGGGGTGGTGCGATGTGCTGATATGCTGTGGGAGCCAAAGAGTTGAGTTTAGAGCAAGATGGCCATCCCAGAACAAGTGGCAATAAAAAAGTATCAGAGAGGATTTTCGGTGGCTCGGGTTAGATATGTACATGGAAATCTAGGTGGCACAGGGTGATTCCTATGCATGTTACACTAACTATCATAAAACTCAGCAGACATGACACGCCTTGGAAGAAAATTGCTCTGGATATGTCAGGCTCAAATTTCATGTAGGGCTTCTGGTTATGGCAGATTAAAATTTGCACTGTCTAAAAGTTTGGTAATCACATGGAAACAAATGTAGGGATTTGGTCTTGGTGACTGATAACGAGGATGAAACTTATCTCAAAGGAAATTTTCAAGGACAAGCACAAAAATGTTTTGAAACCTGAGACAATACCATTTGTACACAAGATTTATGTTGCGCCCTTGAGTGTCAGGTCATAACTGAATGAACATTTATCAAAGCTTCACCAGAACACGGTAATCAAATCCATAAACTCTTCTCAATGGATCTCTCAGATAGTCGTAGCAAAGAAAAAGACAGGTAATATATGGTTATGTGTAGACTTAAGGTCCCTCAGCAAGCATACTTTTGATTTTTGTAGATTATTTCCTTTCACCAAAAATTCAGGAGATTTTGGCTCAACTGGGTGGTGCTAAGTTCTTTTTAACCTCTCACTTAAGAGGTGCTTACCATCAGGTCGAATTGACCCAGGAGTCCCATTCACGGACAGCGTTTAATGCTCCTTCTAGGGCTTTTAGAGATATATACACACACCATTCAGACTAGGCTTAGCAGCTTCATGATCAACAAGCATTTGCAATGCAATAGATCTCGCATTTGTGAGAGTTTGAGCTATTGGCATTGTAAATGACAATGCCTTTTATTTATGTGTTGGTTTTCAAAACCGATAAATAAAAGGCATTGTCATTTATAAGCAAATGCAAGACCTTTTGCATTGCAAATGCTTGTTTGAAGAGGAAGGTGCCATCTACACCCAGCAGATGTGAAAGTGCCGTTCTGCGCATGCCCCCCAGGGGCTGTCGAACCACATGTGCTGTTTTCACATTAAAAAGCCAATTTGGTGACGTACTGCCCATTAAAATGGGTTAGTGTGCTCTGGCTTGCATTTCCTCACTCAGGACATAAGTAGACTGGTTGTTCTCGAGTGATAATGGCCCGAGACGTGACCTTCTGACAGTGCATGGAAGGTGTGGGGGTTGGGGGAGGCACTTTCAGAGGGGGGTGTAGGCTATCCCAGGGGGCATTTTTCCTGTGCCTGTGGGTACCAGGGCGCTGTAAGATGGTCTAGCGCTGACAGTGATTGAAGCGCTTTAAATAAAAGTACGGGAAGTGGGGGAGTGTGATTCCGAGTTCAATGGGGCTGTGTCAGTGAGCATACGGGGGGGGGAGGGGAAGAGTCAAGGGTGTGGTTCAAAAGAACACAAGCATCGACAAAGCCAATGGGTCATATGCCTATGGGCGAGCTATTGGCAATCGGGTGGGTAACAGGCTGCGGGTGAAGGTGAGTAACAGGAGGATTTAAAAAAGTGCCTAAAGAGTACATCATACGTAATCCGAAGCAGCCTCAGGGCTGGGTGGGTTGGGATTGCCGGCAAAGGTTGGAAGGCTTGGGGTATTAACGCCTCATGGACTAGCGCACTCGCCTCCTCTCTCCCTCCCTCCCTCCCTCCCCAGAAAGGAATGGAGTGATAACCGAAGGGCTGCTTAGCATACCTCCCTCTGCCTGCAGTCGCAGATAAGGCTTCCTGTGTCTTGTTTACTTTGGTTGAGTTTTCATAATGTTGTGTTCTTGTTTTGACGCTCACATGGTCTGCCTTAGCGAGTGAGATGACCGCGGGGGAAGCGGTGGTACCAGGCACGCAGAAAAGCTTATGGACCTTGCACTCTGTCAGTGACTGTCACTCGCCCGGGGAATGCCTGGATGTGGAAACAAGGAGGCACTGCAGCTGCCGCCCTGCGAGCCGCTGTTCGTTCCGGAGGCAAAACGCCGTGGGAGTGAACATTTCAAAAGAGGTGGGACATGCAGCCACCTTTAGCCATTTGCATGCTTTCATTAAAGAAAGACACACGCAAAAGCCAATCCAATGCGTGGGAGCAGTCAGACCCACACAGAGAAGCCTCGCAGAGCAGCGCATGCGCGCTCGACCTAAAAACTTATGTTTGAACTGTTTGGAGATTAACAAGGAAGTCATGGCTTACTAAGTTGACGTATTAAACATTCACTAAGAGGAAGTTGGCCTACAGCTAGGGCTGTCGCCCTCAAATCTGGGGGGGGGGGGGGGATCAGGTTCGAGTCTCGGCAACGACGCTCAACATCCTGTGATTCTGGGCAAATCACTTAATCTCCCCATGCCTAAAAAAAATGAATGTGTCCTTATGTAATACAACTGGAGATCATGTAAAGCGCTCCGATACCTTCTGTTCAAGTTTGCGCTATATAAAACTCTTAACTGCTCAAAAAAGTGGATTATTGGGGACACCAATTATCAGACCAATGTATGAAATACAAAACATCTGATTGCAGCAATTAGAAATATACTGGATCTTATAAACAGACAAAGTTGGATAATTTCTGGGGGAGTGCAAGTATTATTTGCGATTTGTGGATTACTCTGCCGCGCATACTTAACTTTTGAGAAAGTCACAGAGGAGTAGTGTTGACTTCATATAGGAAACTGATGAAAAAGAGGACTTTGAGAGGCTAAACTGTAGAATTATTGAGGCCTGGCTTTAAAAGAATTCAGAGATGAGGCACTTTCAATTGTTACACTATACTAGTGGCATTGGGCTGGTTGTTGTATTAAACAAAGACTATAACGGCGAAGTAAAGTACAGCAGCATTTGCATTCAGGTGTCCTTCCAGTGCCGAATGTAATTAAAGCACAATTGAGAAAGAAGGTGTGGCTTGCTTTTGGCTTGTCAATCGTTTTGCAACTAATTTATAGGGGGAAGTTCATATTAGTCACAGATCATAAACCTTTAGTGTATTTATTGAGAAACAAGGGTTTGAGCAACGCAAGTCCTTGAATGATCAAGTTTTTGGCCAAAACTTAGGCGTTCAATTTCAAGGTTAGATACATTCTTGGGAGAATTCCAGGGCAGACTTCTTATCAATGTCTTGTTCATAAATCTGATAAGGGTTATGAAGAGGATGATGGAGTGCGTAATTGCTATTCTTTATGGTTTAGTTGTTTCACAAAGTGTGATTAAACAGAATTTGTGGAAGGAATGTTATGCTACACACACATGCTTGAATAAGCTCTAAGAATGTGTTGCCTATGGTTGACCCAGAGAACATACTTTATCAGGGCCAACAAAACATACTTTTATCAGGTGAACTTTTAAGTTTTCCTAAAATAAGAGTATGATTATTCAAGACGTTTTGTTCCTTATGGGTAATATGGCAGTTCCACCTACAGATCTGAGAACCCAGTTAGCGCCACTGACTCCTCGTGGTCATGCAGGCCACGCAGGCCCCAAAAAAGGTTTGAATCTTATTATTGGTGGCCCAACATGGACGCTGAGGTCGATTTGTAGTGCTCATACACGCTCTTTATGAGGCTTCTGGCAAAATGGAGCGCATGGGGAGGGGAGGTGGATGGCCATTCCAAATGGGTGTTTTGTGAGAAAAAAAAAAAAAACCACAACAAATGTGGCTGATACTTGGAAAACGCTGCTAAGCTGTGAAGGAGCTCCGAAAGAAGCTGGTCAGTGATAATGGCACCCAATTCAAATTCCAACAGATGGAGTCATTCTTGACGTTTGACATCCAACATCTTTCTACTGCTTCAAACAGTCCCTGGGAAATGGTGTGGATGAGAGTAAATTGCATGATAAAAGGGATGGTTTAGTTAGCAGGTAACCCAGATTTGAATGTGAGGGACTCTGTACATGATGGAATTTGGAACTATTAGAACAGCCCTAATTCTAAAGCAGGAGAGTCTCTGTTCATGTTATTACGTAGAAGGAATTCAGTGACTAGGCTCTCACCAGGTTGGGTGCTACAGATGACCAAAGCAGCCACAGTGCAGCCATGGTATCAGAGGTTGCTAAAAGACTGAAACTGTGTAGGAGAGAAGTAAAGTGAATTATGAGTTGCATAGCATTCAATGAGATGGATATTCAAAATGGGGATGTTGTCAAAATTCAAAAACTGGGTAATATCAAAAAGAAGATTTTCAAATTTTAATCACTCAAAATCATCTGAGTAACTTAACATGCAGGCTTGATGGAGAATGACAAATGGTGGATGAAGAGAAAGTTGTTGAATTACGGAGAGTCGCTGTATTACGAAGAGGTTGTGTGGATTAAGTTGGTGGGAACTTTGGAGAGAATTCTGATTTATAAAAGGTTCCTCAGGAGAATGAAAGGTATGGTTTTTCCATTACTGATGTAAGCACAAGAGACCGTGTGAGGAGTTCCATGCTGCCTGCACCAACTGGTGGTAGTGAGCCGATGGTAGACATCGATAAGTTAGATGAAGACAGCATAAAAGCAAATCTGGATGTATTGATGAATGAACCTTCTAGCAGTTATGTCCTAGAGAGCACGGAACAACTTGTGGTCACGGTTAGGGAAAAGAGGATGACATCCAAACTATTTACAGGACTGTTTTGTATTAATGTTTCCAAAATATACCACTGTAAGAAAGGTTTCTCTTAGTTTTCGGTTTCCACCAATCCCAAGTTAATTTTAGCTATTCATTATAAAGGGTGGAGGTGTGTTATATTCTGTTAATCTTCAGCCTTGTCAGCTCTTCCTTCAATTGTTGGAATTTATATTCAAATGTAGTTATTCGGGTCTTCTCAAGCGTATTCCGAACTGGTTTCAGTTTGTGGTCTGAGTTGGGAACCTCTGCACAGAGATGTCATGTACTGTTATTGTTCATGACAAACATCTTTTTCATTCATCTGCCAGGTTAATCTTTCCTGGAAAATCCCAGGGGTTCTTGACTTTCATCAGGACTTTGGTACTGATGCTGCTATTGTGCAAGTAGAAAATATACAAATAAGAAGAGAAATAAAAGAAATACTCACAATAGTTTTGCAGGGTCCATACCATTTTTTTGTTTTTTTTAACAAAAATGGATAGCCACTGTGACTATAGGAGTTACCCCTTTGTCCCCCATCTATAAGGATTAGTTGTAAAAAAATAAAAAGAACAAGCTTTTACAATGCAATAGGTCTCGCAATTGCGAGATTTTGAGCTATTGGCATTGTAAATGGCAATGCCTCTTATAATAATAAAAGGCATTGTCATTTACGATACCAGTAGGTCAAACTTTGGCAAAAGCGAGACCTGTTGTATTGCAGAGTGTGGTGTCCGTGAAGCAGGTGCCATGCTCACCAATAAAGTTTTTTAAAAATTATTTGAAACTGAGCGCAGTGTCCCTAAAGTGGATGCGGCACTCAGCATGCACGTTTATTTTTAAACAAATAAAAGATAAAAGAAAGCGCCTCTCAAAATGAATTACTGTCACCAGGAAGCCTCAGGTGATCATATGAATAAAAGCCTTGACTGGCTCCTAAGGAACCTTTAGATCTGCCAATTAACTAACTGCACACATTTACATTTCTTTCTGGTAACAGGACACCCTGGAGAGAAGGCTCGTTTCTTCTTTAGTTGTCTGTTTTCTCTCTCTTCGCAATGCAGGGGAAGGCTGTTACCCTTTCAGCCAGAGGGTAAACAAACATTGTCTTTTTTTCCAACAAAAAGTATGGGAACTGTTTTGGCAGCATTTTAAAAGCTTAGGAATGTTGTTGCCAATAGACCCTTTCCACTTCAACCTTTGTGAGTGGCTACAGCTCGTCGCCAACTTCTATTTGCACCCATTTGCCATCATTTTGCATATTTAACAGCATCACTACCTCTAGCATGTTGGCATATGGAATACTGGGCCTTCTCCAATTACTCCCAGCCCCTTTTTATGCACAAGCAAAATACATCCCACTGCCCCTCTGGAGACCTCCAAGAATAACATGTGTTGCATGGCTAAACACTTCTAAGGTCCCAAAGGCGAGACCTATTGGCTATGCCAATGCTTGTTATATATGGGTTTCATAATGGCACTTAGACACATCTCAGGCTATTCACATATTATGAATATATTAAATGCTCCTGAAAAGAGAAAGTAGTAGTCTAGGTTGGGTTGCATTATAATTGCCGAAGATTCAGGCTTGCTGCTCTTGCTAGTTTCATGGAAGGTACAGTATGCTTTACTGTTGCTTTGGAGAAAAAGAGTAAGAATTTCATTATCAACTGAAGGAATCTCTGCTGAGGTATCAAAACTTTTATACGACCTAATATATCAATGATAGATGCTTCACCCAGACGTCTTCGGAAATTATACATTCAGGTCATGTACACCTAATCTTACAAGTTTCCAAAATGTATGCACATCCTTTGATGAAAAATAGACGTTATCTCCCAGTTTTCCATATAATATTGCTGCTTGCTCCGTTTTATCCATGCCTTGTGCTTTTGAATGTCTCTGTATGCATCAACTGTATAGGGATCATTTAAATGTTTCAGCTTTTTGGGGGGTTTATTTTTCATCTCCTGGCATTAGGAATCAAACAAACCAATCGCCACCCCTTTCCCCTACAAACACGGAGATTAACCATTACAAACCATCCCAAATCTTTACTTCTTATTTTATTCTTTTAAACTACATGCGTTCTTGATTATTCCCATGGCTACCTGGAAACTGTTTCAAGACCAGGCAAAATTGACTTTTTGTATATTTATGTCGAACTTAAATATAGAGCGAATTTGACCGTTCTTCCTCCAGGTGCTGCCACTGGTCTTAAGCTGTTGGCTTGGTTATCGAGTTAACCAGCTTTGTCTGATACATAATCTCAAACCAGGGTTCAAGGAGCAGGGGCGGTTCCTCTATATGGTCTATGGGGCTACGCCCCCTTTAGTTTTCTGCCCCAAATTGTTTTGCTTTGAACGTCACTGTGATAAGCAGTTTAACAAAACACACAAACGCACTCTGTTCCCAGTCATTCTTAAGCAATCAAGCTAATTGCTTAATCTTGAAAACATCGATGCACTGCATGTCATGTAATGAAATACGATGGCCATTCACAGCCTATTCCCTGGGGCAGCAACTGATTGCAGAGCTGACTATTTCACAGCCCGGAGGTCTGTGATGTCATCAGCCTCCTCGGCTCAGCTCCTCCCCTTGTAGAACTTTTGTTAAAGTTAGCCCCGGGCGCTTCAGGCTGAAGCCCTGCAGCACCTGGGGCTTCACATCAATCAAGGCCCGGAGTTAGCCTCTCCACCCTTCCCCATATCGTCACAGACCGGGGTGGTATTACTGACCCCACCCACTCTGTGACGAGCAGGAGAAGGGTAGGGTTACAGGCTGCAGCCTGGAAGTGGAGCACTGGATTTTGCGCAGTGTATCAGCATGAGTTTTGATGACTCACTGCGCAGAATCCAGTTCACACCAGTACAAAAATAGAAGTGCACGGGCCTCGCGCTATCATGAGTTTAGGTAAACTACGTCATACGCATTTCTTCAGTGCCTGTTCCAGTCAACTGGGCAGCCTAATGTGTGTCAGTGTTACTGTCTTTGTATGCGTGCAAACGTGTGTGCGTGTGTATGTATCTTTGTATGGTATCTTTGTATGCTTGACCGTGTGTTAAAGTGTAGGTGTGTGCGTGCAATTAGAAACCCTGCCGGAGGTATTCTCCTGGGGTTGACAAGGCCGAGGCCAGGTGCTGGAGTGGGCAACAGTTTTAGATTGTTTATAAAGAGCAGTGATCTCCCGATGTGGATTCACTATCTCCCGCTGCATTTATACAAGGCCCTTCGGAATGGGAGGCTTGGTTCACGCTCCCCCTGACCTGCATTTGCTTCGATTTATGACAGCACGGTCAGGGAGAAGAGAATGCCTCTCTGTGAAGTGGAGCCTGCCGACTGGATTAAATCAGGAGAAACACGGCCATCACCTGCAATGCCTGGTAAGTCCATGCATGTGTTTTGTTTCATAAAACTTCCGATGGATTCAACATTGCATGGGTATTATGGCACACATTACACATTACAGTTTAAATCGGGCCTATAGGTCGGATGAATGTGGTGCCCAGATGGCTGGACTAGATGTAATGGATTGTGTATACTGCAAAATATGTAAGGAAAAGGGTATAGACAACTCATTGCAGGGGAGTGGTTTGTGTGAAGTTTAAAATAATATTACTGACATTTTATAAATATTTACTTTAAACTTCTGAGGTTTCACAAAGTCAGGGTATGTGTTACTTTAAAATTGCTGTTTTTTTGTATGTATAGCATCTGAGAAACGTTTGACACTGTTTGACCAGACAGCCTGAAATACCAAACAAGACAAGCCCGGCGGACCGTGGCGCGCGCGCACGCGCGCTGCAGACCTATAATTAACTAAGCAGGTCTTCCGGGGAGGAGCACTCGAGGCACAAATGCTGTTCATGTGAAGCGCGTTCACAGACAGCAATCACAACACTCTGCGCGTGCCCCAGTCTGTCTCCCTTGAGAGGCATCTCGGCGACAATAGGTCTCGAGAGCGAGACCTAAAAAGAAATCCAGGATAAAGACCATATGAATCAATAGTGAGAAGTTCTCTTCTGGAGGGTACCCTAATTATTTTTAGCTATTTCCCAGTCCCCAATGTCAAGATGTGGTAGACTTTCATACACCACTTCTGCTAGTTAATGGCAGAGCCAATAAAAATACTACTCCCATTTTTTTGAGACAGTCGTGTAGAGGTCAAAGTTACATTTTTGTTACAATTTTAACTTAACAGCTACTGTTATGCTTAAACAATTACAAACATTTTTTGTCAATGCTTTACTGAAGCTAAAGTATCTATAACAGCACATCCTACTGTCCAAAGGCAGACTCTGAGGTGAATCACAGCTCCTGCACTGAGACAGCGCATCAAGAATATAGTCAGACCTATGAAGTACCAAGCTCATGAAGGGCACAGCCTGGTATGGAAGGAGTAACCAAACACAACTCTATGGTGCTCAAAATGCTATCATTGTGTTTGTGAGGAAACAGGCTAATCTAAAACAAGTTGGTCACAGATGATAGAGGAACCTGTGTGCAAGTCTCATAATTCTAAAATGGCTGAAGTAGATGTAGTTAATTCAGATATCCAGTTTTTAGAAAGCCTTTGTTAAAATGAAAAAGGCAAGCATAATGATGTTCATATTTATGATGCTATGTATGTTTAGGAACATTTCACTATGCAGAATTAGCTACAGAGACATATAGACAACAAGCATTAAAAATGCAATAGGTCTCACCTTTGATTAAGTTAAAGCCATTTGCTTTGCGAATGGCATTGTATAGCAAAGCAAATGGCTTTAACTTAATAAAATGTGAGACATGATCGGATTTTCAAAAAGTGCGCATGGAAAATGAAGTTTTTTTTTTCAGTACTATGTTATATAATGCGAGCTTGGGGTATAGCTGTATCACAGACGGACACTTTCATTCATTGTTAGGAACGGGGAAATTATGTGATTTACCCAGAATCACAAGATGTTTGAGTCTCCCGTCAAGACTCAAACCTGGTTTCCCTGCTTCAAAGTCGGCCGTCAAGCCAAACTGCTGGGAGGAATGGAGAATTGGGGAGCTGGAAGAGGGAGCCTCAGACGCACACTCCTGGGGAAGGGGGGCTCCTTACACCAAACATTGCCTAGATAGGCCCTAACAAATTGCTTTGGGTAAAACGTAAGATGAAAGTTACCCAACATTGCTTCGAGTGAGGTTGTAAGAGAGAAGCCTTTTACACTGTCTACATGTTGGGAGTATCACACCCAATCACTGCTTTAAATTGTGGGGGGGGGGAAGAAGGTACCCGTGCTCGCTTTAAGATGACCGAAAGGGCACACGTGTTGTAAAATACCACACACGTAAACTGCCTTGCGGGTTAGAAAGAAGAGAACCCCTTCATGCTGCTTGATAGGCTGATGAAGTCCCCTCGCACATGAACTTAAGAGCAAGTATGAAGGGTGTCGCCGCTAAACCACTACCCCCGAAATAAATTTTAAGTGCAGATCCCCACATCAACATCACATCGAGAGTGTAAAAGATGCGTTAGTTTGGTTGGCTCACAAATTTAGAGAAGGAATTCTTCACAGATGTATCCACCCAACTGTACCCATGTAAAGTGTGATCGGCCATAATGATCAGCAGTGAGGCGTGGCGCACCATGAGTGTTTCATCCTTATAGTGCAGTATAGATTTTCTGGAGCCAGAATAGAAGTCCCAGACCGTGCAGAGCGTAGAGTGTACGCACAAACGTGAAGGTCTTTCAATGACCAGTGTGTGGTCACAGTAGATTAACAGCAGAAGGCATTACAGTGAGGCACATTTGCGGACCCGAGTGTTCTCTATACGGCAGAATTTTCAGGTTGTAAACTGAGGTGCTTTGGGAGATCTCGGAGGGAACTGATTTTACGTATAAACGAAGTTAGTGAAGCGCCCGAGAAGACCTTTTTATGCCCTACGTGATGCTTATAGTGAAACGAGGCATTATTTATGTGACGTGCATTGACAAAGCAGTGTTAGGATGACCACTTTATTATTTTTTTTTTATTTTTTGCGTTTTTACATAGCGCAAACTCGACCCAAAGGTATTGGAGCGCTTTACATGAGCACCAGTTACGTTACACATTATATAAATAGTATAAAACACTAGTGAACATTGCAAGAGAGAGGCACACTTCGTGTGAGAAATATTGGTATAACTGTAGCAATACGCAGTGGAGTAAGGTGCATTGGCGGAGCTGCCTGCGATCCCGGTTTTGCAGCAGCAAAATGTACTATCGTCGGTTGCATTGTCCGAGACGGGGGGAGGTCGCGGAGGGTGTCAGGTAGTGGAGGAGAGGGGTTATGATGGCTGGAGTGCGCGCTCGCCAGGCAGCCACGGTTTAGCGAGATGCAAAAATAAACACGCGGCGGAGCTTGTCTTTATGGGGTCATGTGTTTGACACACATGGCCCCATAAAGATAAGAAACCTTTTGCGATGGGAGGAAGTCAGATGAGCCCGTCCAAGTGGGCCATCTTAAAAATGGAAAAGTCTACGTCACAAAGTGCTCTTTCCCAATGGCTGGCCACCGTTTAGCATAAGCGGTGACGCCAGCCAATGGGAAAGAGGGGCGGGCTTGAAGCCCTTTACAGAATTCCCTCAGAATCATTAAATCTCGCAGAGCGAGCTGCGCATGTGCGCAGCCACGCTAGCCGAGACCTACACATGAACATAAATATTAACAGTTGAAATAATTTATATCCTCACTAAATTAATGTCGCGTTCGAAGTAGAGTGCATAAACAGAAAGCATTTGTACTTACTCTGAGAAGTATATGGCGGTGGTCTAAGTCTTCTTGATGGGCAAAGATAATCTGCCATAAATACCATTATCTAGGAAAGAAAAAAATAGTCCAAAATTGAGTTTAACAAAACAATTCAATATGGGTTTCTTTTTTCTGAACAGTCCTAAAGATCTGTGTTTTTAAATGTTACATAAATATTTGTATGTGATACCTTTACCTTTTGTTGCTTGTTGGACAAAAACAAATTATATTTTTCAACTATTTAGTATATCCATCTCACACCCTTCAAGTGAAATAAATAAGCTAAAAAATAAATAAATAAATAATTAAACTGAGATACCTTGTTCGGGTATGCGTTCACCGCGTTTGTAACAGCAATCCAAAAGTAACACAGTGTAAACCAGGCTTCTCCAACTAGTAGCTTGTGAGCTACTGGTAGCTCTTCAGCTAGCGGTAAGTAGCTCTCCTGTGCGCAGCCTAACCTTCCAAATTAGAAGCTTTTACTTGGTAGATGAATACATGTATAAATACCATAATCAATAGTGTATATTTGAGATGCAAACATGTGATTTTCTTTTTTTTAAACTCCTAAACTTATATTTCAAGAAAAACTGAATTTCTAAAATATATTTAAAGCTGATCGGAGAGAAAAAACATGTTGCTTTGGTGAGACTATTTAACAATGTTAATACCTTGGTGCTTAAGGTATAGAAGCAATGGCTCTTTTGAATTACCCAAACAGAGGCATTCGAAATTGGCAAAGCATTTTCAACATTACTGCTAGCAACCCTGCCTAGTTGCACTGAGGGGATCACTGCTAGTAATCTTGCATATGTTAGCCACTAATGTCAGCGTATCAGTTGTGTGTGGTCACTATTAAAACAATAATATCAGTAGCTCGGTTTGATTTTCTCTGAACATAAATACATATATATCAAAAAAGGTTGGAGACCAATCCCATTTAAAATCGCACACCAAATTAACAGGCCTCCACTCATGTAAAACTGGAATGATGCACATGATTTCAGGATAAATACAGCAGCTTTTGTAGGCTTTTTCATATGAAATGTGCATTTCAAATCAAGACTCAAACTTGACCACTTGGGAACTTTCAAACTAATTCTGAGATGGCAATGGAACATACCAGGGGACAGGTAAATATCACTGAGTCTAGTGAAGAGAATTAAGTGGAAGGGGCATGGCACCAACTCCATGACTAGATCAGGCAAGTAGACCCATCAGAAACACTACCAAGAGAGCAACTGCAACTTACAAACATAAATGCAAGCCAGAATATAGTGCATGTGATAAAATATCACTGGTCTCCCGTAAATCTGGTCTGCATGGAATGCTAGTGAAAGGAAGCCAGTACTCGTATACTAAGGAAATTCCTAGGCTATGTAGCTAAATGTTGTAGTCTGATAACATTGAAATGGGGCTTACTGGTCTACATACATCTGCATTCATTCTGAAAGCAAGCAGCATGTTTTCACATAGTTATTTCTTGCTAAGTACAATTTAGCTGTAGTGTTCTACAAGTGTCTGGAATGGAACCTTGTCTTGGAAGCTCACAAAAGCTGCATTTGGTCTGGTGGAACAATTACAAGTTCTTGGAGGAGACCGAACCTTCCATAACATCATGGGTTTATAAAAACAAAAGGGGTTCAGATACTCTGAATGGGTTTGGTCTTTTGGAAAGAACTTTAGAGGCCTGTTTATCAAACAAGTGTTCCAGAGAGAAGCGCAAGCGCGTCATCCAAGATGGCGGATCGTAATTAAACTCCGGCTCACCCGTCCATACGCTGAGGTAAAATAAGCAGATTTTCACAGGATTTTTGCATTTCTTGCCACAAGAATCTTCTACCTGCAACAAAGAGTGTTTCTGCAGCTTTTCTGGCAAATTGGGTGACTTCTGAACTTCCTCTGGCTGCAGTCTCTTTTCCACCGAGCCTTCCCTCAGCTTGCTCCAAGGTTCCTGTCAGGGAGGTGGAGTCCTACACTAAGAGTGCGCTACCTCAACCTTGGCTAAACCCACAGCTGGTTTTAGCTGCTGCACTGGTTTGAACTATTTATCTTTATTTCTACTGCAATTCTTGATTTCTTTTCCCTGGGTTTATTAATTTTATTAAGAATGGAAAGTAAATCTACAGCAAATAAGCGTAAACAAACAGTTTCTCCTCCGCCATTGAAGTCAAAGATGGTAGATTCATCTGAACCCTCCCTTGTTACTATTCTGGACGAATTAAAGGCTGTTAGATCAAACACTGATAATATTGCCATGGAAATAAAAAATATAAGAAAAGACATTGCCAGTCTCTCAATGAAGGTTACTGATAATGAGATTAAGTTACAGGTTATCACCAAAATGAATGAAATATTACCAATGGTTACAAAAATTCCCTTCATTAATACTAGATTACTTGAGTTAGAGAACAGGAATAGACAATATAATTTACGTATTTTTAATTTGCCTGAAGATATTGAAGGGAATGATTGCAGACGATATTTAGAGAATGTACTGCCTAATTTGTTGAATGTAAAGTTCTCTGAAAAATTTGAGATAGATAAAGCACATCGCATTCCATCTCATCGTAAACCAGGTGAAACCAGACCCAGGCAAGTCATCTTCAAGGTTCTACACCATCTTCACCTCATTCTTATCAGGAAGGCAGCTCGTGAAATCCCTTCTCTTCTAGTTAATGGCTTGAAGATTTTCATCCATCAAGACTTCTCCAAGGAGACTGTTGCGATACCACAAGATTTTTCAGCTTTGAGACCAAGACTGAGAGACTCTGGCTTCAAGTATGGTCTTTTCGATCCATCTATCATGCGTAATTTGGAAAGGCGATATCTCCAAATCCTTTCAGCAGCCGAAAGGATTTGGAGATATCTGGATAATCACTCTCCTCTATCAATGGATACGCATGACTCTCCAACTTGAAGTTATCTAAATAATATTGTTACTTATGCTTTATTTCTTGTGTGGTAATTCGTAGGTATAATGACGTCTAGTTAATATTACTCCTGTCATTAGTACGGGTGTACCCCTCCTTTCTCTCATCCCTCTTCTCGGATGCATGTGTGTGTCTCTTCATTACTGATTATATATATATATATATATATATATACACATACATACATACATATATATATATATATATATATATATACACACATATATACACACACATATTCCTACCCTTCAATTTCCAAGAGGGAATACAAAGCAGGTACAGACCGCCGCAAGATATCCCTAAAGAATTAAAAACAACAGGTTCACAGTTCCATATTTTAGATTTATTCACCGTAATGGTTCAGACAAGTGTCCGCCTCAGACGCGTTTCGATCGCCTCCGCGACCTTGTTCACATCATATTGTTTTTATGTCCTCCATGTCTATTGGTTACTTCTTTGGTTTCCTATATACTCTTGTTGTATACTGTAATTCCTCCACTCTTTATCCACTTTCCTTCTTTATCTCCTAAACCTTGAATAGTTCTCTTAAAGTTAAAGTTGTTTCTTTGAATGTCAAGGGATTACGTCATCCAGTTTAAAGATTTTAGACTATTTACATAGGCAAAAACCTGATATTTGTTTATTACAAGAAACTCACATTGATGACACTATTTTAGCATACATGCAGAGGAAATGGGTTAGCCAGATTATAGTCTCCCCGGTGCACGGAAAGAAGAATGGAGTGGCAATTCTTTCCTCAAAATCTCTTCAGCTACAAATTTTAGACTAAAAATCTGATTCAAAAGGTAGATTTCTTTTAGTCAAAGTTAAATTTGGGGATATGATTTTACACCTAATTAACATTTATGGACCAACAGCAGATGAACCCATTTTTTGGTCTAACATTACTTCTGAAATTCTACAACTTGGGAAAGTTTCTTTAAGTTTAGGGGGAGATTTTAATTTGATTAAGGACCCCCTTTTAGATACTGTCCTCTACCAAATATTCTATTCCTTAAGCGTTTCATTCCCTCAGAACGTTAATTAAAAACACTAAATTGGTTGACACTTGGAGGCTTCATTTTCCCACCAAGAAACAATTCACATTTTTCTCTAATCCACAAAACTCTCATTCACGCTTTGATTATTTGTTGGTGTCTAGAGAATTAATGAAAACTATAACTCAGCCTACTATTGGTAGTATTGAAATTTCAGACCACGCAATAATCTCGCTTCACTTACAAACTGGTAATTTTTCAGTCTCTCATTCCCGTTGGTGCATGAATATTGATGATGTTCTTCAAGACACTCATAAAGATACCATTTTAAAAGCTATTCATGAATATTTTTGACAATCTTGATGATGACACCTCCCCTATTGCAAAATGGGATGCTTTTAAAGCCTATTTCAGAGGAATTGGTATTTCTATAATGGCGCATGAGAATAAATCGTTTAACACCAAATTGTTACTCCTAGAAAAACAGATTGCAAAATTTAAACAACTGTTTATATCTTCTCAAAATCTCGTTTTTAAAACCACGCTACAAAAATTTTGATATGTATATCATTCAATGTTGAGTAAAAAAGCTGGTATTCAGATTGCTAACCAGAAAGCTAAATTTGCTTTTAGTGCTAATAGGTCAGGAAAACTTTTAGCTAAATATCTGCGCATCAAGAAAGATAGAAACCAAATTCATGCTATCCACAAACACAATGGTACCGTTTTTGTATCTACCCCAGACATTCTAGATGAATTTCCTTAATTTTACTCTACAGTCGCCCAAACCTTCTAGATTCTCAAATTATCGATAACTTTTTAACCTCTGCCAATATACCTCAACTTTTCCAGCTTGATAAAATCAAATTAGATAATCCTATCACGACTGATGAACTTTTATTTGCTATTCAATCACTTAAACCTCAAAAATCTCCTGGCCTTGATGGTATTCCTTCAGAATTTAATAAGACCTTTGCTGACACTGTTATTCCCCACCTACATCATCTATTCACTACATTTGCTCAATCTGGTTTACTCAATGGTTCTTTTACAGAGGCATTAATTTTAGTTTTACCTAAACCAGATAAAGACCATACTAAAGTTTCAAATTATCATCCTATTTCTTTGATTAACCAGGACTGTAAAATTTTTGCAAAAATCCTAGCCACCAGATTGGCTCGAGTTTTGTAGTCATTATTCATATTGATAAATCTGGATGGCAAACGTTTTTCTGTTAACAACAGAAGACTCCTTGTTCATGTTATTGAAAAGGCCTCTACCCTCAACTCTCATGCTGGACTACTAGCTTTAGACGCAGAGAAAGCGTTCGATAAAGCTCAATGGCAATTTCTTTTTTCGAACACTCTTCTTTTAATTTGGGTAATAATTTTATAAAACTGATAAGACTTTATATTGCTCCCCTTCTGCCAGACTTGTTATTAATGGTCAGTTTTCAAATCCCTCTTTCTCCATAGAGGAACTCGACAAGGTTGTCCATTGTCACCTCTTTTTTTATTGGCAATTGAACCTTTTACTTCCCACATTCGAACTTCTGTTGATGTTGAAGGAATGTTAGCTGATGTTAACCTTAAAACGTCTGCTTATGCAGATGATGTCTACTATATTTTAGTAATCCAGCCACATCTTTACCTGCGGTTTTAGATGTACGTAAATATTCTGCTCTTTCTGGTTATAATTTGAATATTCATAAAACAGATTTTTTTCCCTTAAATGTTCATTGTACACCCTCAATACTGGAAAACACTGAAATTATATGGCAAAAAGAGAAATGTAAATATCTAGGTATACTCTTTTCACTTCCCTTAAAATATTCCATTACTTTTAATTGTGACTCTTTATTTTCCAAAATTACAGAAAAAAATGTGTCAATGGTCTACACTACATTGATCATTGTTGTGGGGAAACTTGAAACCATTAGATTGTATTAACTCCAATTATCTTCGATAACTTGTCTATGATCCCTGTACCATTACCCGAATCAGTCTACAAAAAAATTGATAAGCTTATTTCTAAATTTATATGGAATCACAAACCCCCTCGTATTGCATATACTAAACTTAAACTCTCTAAACTAAATGGAGGATTTGGTATACCCATTTTTTTTCAAATACCACAAAGCATTTATTTTAAAACAAGTTTCACTTTGGTTCACATGCGTGGACCCTAACTATTCCCCTAAATAGTTAATGATAAAGCACAACTTAGTGTCGCCATTTCCTCTCCCATCACTTTAATCCATGTCTAATTCAAATAAACTCTTTAAATACTCATCCATCATTGTATCCACTAAAATATTACTTATTTTTACCCATTCTTTTCATCACACATTTCAAACTCAAATATGATTTCCCTTTGGCACAATCGTACATTAAAATGTAACCATACAATAGCTTTCTGGAAACTATGGTTTTCGGCAGGTATTTTCTTTCTCCAGCATATTTATGAAGATATTGCTCTATTATCATTTTCTGAACTACAAGCCAGATTCATGTTACCCAATACCGAAGCCCCTAAATATGTAATTCTTTGTAACTCTGCTTAACGCCTTTCCAAATGTCTCCCCCCCCAAATTAAGACTCCAGATTCAGTAAATGTTATTAAAACTTGTTCCTGCTCCCCAACACACTGCCTCCAAATTTTATAAACAACTTCATTGTACAAATGCTACTAACCTTACCTTTTTATCCACTTTTTGGAATGCAGAACTTTCCCTGAATCTTTCGTTAATGGAGTGGAGACAAATATGGACCATCAATTTTTCAGGATGGTTTCCTGTAACGTTATCCCAAACCAATGCCTTTATTCTGTTCAATTGTCTATGGGCTCCCTATAAATTATTTAAGGCTAAACTCAGACTCTCCACTTTGTTGGAATTGCAAATGTTATGACGGTACTTTGAAACATATGCTTTTTGATTGTAATGCAATAGCTCAATTTTGGAAGAATGTTTGGGATATCGTTGTTAAAATATTTCCCATCTCTGAGACTCTTACTTACAGCATACTTATTGGTAAATCCTACGTCCTACCATACGGGAACCCCAGTCTAAACTTTTTAATCTCCTTATTTCTATTACTACTAAATCCATTACTTCCAATTGGAAATCATCTGAAGCAATATCAATCCAAGCATGGCGGTCATGTTATTTTTATTAGATCTGGTGCTCACTTATGTTACAAAGGACCAATAAAAAAATATATCATTTCAACTGTTAAGGAAACCAGTCGAGGATTATAATAATACTTATTTATAAAATGGTCAATAACATTATTTGCTTCTATTTACAGTTTTGTATATCTATTGTTTGAGGAGTAGCCTCGTTTGTCTCTTTCTTAACTTCGTAATTTTATTGTTCTTTATGACACTGCTAAACTTATGGTATATTGATACTGTTATGATAATATTTTAGTGTTTATACTATTATATTTACCAACACTGTATCTTTTTTTGTTTGTCTTGTTCACAAAAATTCCTAATAAAATATTTTTAACACAAACAAGTGTGCCAGTGCAGATGAGTTTAAGTAGCTCCCCGCATCACTTTTCATTGCGCAACTCTTTTAATAATGTACATTAAATCTAGGTTTCAGTCTTTATGCTATCAGCGTGAACATACATCACATACTGAAGATATTGAATCAACTGCACTTTATCATATATGTGAACAGCAGTTTTTTAGGCAATTTGTTGTGGGGGAATTTTAAAGCCCACTTCATTTTACCTATCTAATAAGGGGGTTGCAATTAATTTGCTATGGTACACACAGCTTTCTGCTGCTAAACTAATGCACCTTATTGTACACATTGCTGATAGTTTCTTAGATTTTACTATACATTTTTCTTTCATTGTAAATACTAATGAATTCGGAAGAATGGTTTGCAATTAACTGATGATCAACAGAATGTCCTCAAATTGAGAAACCTACAGGCTAAAGTGTGATGCACATAATTTGCACATAACCTTAGACGCAGTTATAACCTGATGTTATGTAATTTTGTCTTAAAGGCATTATGACCTCATGATTGTTATGGTTTTTAGTAACTGATCACTAAATTGGACTGTCTACATTCTATCAGTGTATTTTGTATGTAATTGGCGTTCCTTCATCTGCATGCAGGTAGGGCATCATGCAAAGGAGTAATTCCTCGCCCCACACCATATTACAGAAGCAGGTGCACAAACAAAAACGTTATCAGGGATGTACTGTGTGCCACTCAGGATGTGCTGCACAGATGACGCGCCCTCCCAAAAGCACATTTTCAAAGGGGAAAAGGTAGTTTCTGGAACACAATGCATGCAGTCTTCGACTGTGGGGATTATTAGCCACAATCCAATGGCACAATCTAGGTGAACCAGCCAGCAGCGAAAATGATAAAGTGGCAGGAGCTAAGTTGTCTGTGTCCCTGTTCATGCACAACAAATCCTGCACCTGGAACAGGGCCCTCCAAGAGAGCATATGCTCGCTGGGGCAACACCAACCCTCTAGTGTGGCGTCAGGGCTCCATTCAAGAGTCATAGGGGAATTTTCCGTACAGTAACACGGAGCAGTAGTTTAAAACTCCTGTGTTTTTCTGATGCACTCTCCCCAACATTTCAGCAATCAAGCTGCCAAATCAATTGAAGGCAGGACAGGAAAATAGGCTCACTCCCTGCCTATGCTGGATAAGACCTGTAACCTCAGATAGTAGGAAGTTGGTTGGCAAAAGAATCAGTAGTTGAGAACCAAAATTAGTAAGGCCAAAAGGGGACAACATGTATCACTACTAGTTTCCTGATCTTAGATGAGACAAACACAGGAGAAAGTGGTTATCTGCGCTGAAAAGATATATATTCATGGACAACCCGAATTATTGAAAGCTAACAATGTTTTGCTACTGATTTACCACAAGAGTAGTGTGTGCTGGAGTCGTGTGCATCTACTTCCACCTTTCTGTTCCCATCAGAAAGAATGCCAGCCCATAATCCCAACATCGCAAAGCAATACTTCATACAAGAAGACGGAGCTGAACTACCCCAGCAGAAGAGTTTGCTCTGAGAAATACTGTCATCAGAGGAATGCAACACTCCTGTCGCCTACAAGGGGTTTAATGGCACCCAACTACCACCAGAACAATGCTAGTCAACACCCAGAAAAAGAGGAGGCTGAAGATCAGAGTTCCTACTATTTACCACTGCAAGAAGGCAACCTCACACTCCACATTCACATGTTTGATCTAGGTCTGCAGGCTTCACTGAAATCTAATAAACCTTTGCTCATATGACTGCCCCAATGTGGCACAAATGATTATTAAGTATTTGACATTAGGGCATGGAGGGAAACCACACCAAAGACATGATTCATGCTTTCTAGCATCATCTCGCTCACCTTGTTAAAAAGGAACATCTATGCTTGCCCCATATGGAACAATACTACCTGGCTGCTCAACTCCAGTGGGTGGCGAGGTGGTTGAGCGCACAGCAACTGGAAGATTTGGTGACCCAGGCACCTGCTCTTACACAATCACACGTGATCGAGTTGTTTCACCTCAAAAGGAGGGGCAGGCTGCCGACCCAGCAGTTGCTGGAAGTAGCCTATTACTGCTACCGCCGTAGACTGCAAGTCACGCGCAACGTGGTCCCATATGCGCCATCCCTACCGGTGGTGGGCACGCCTAGGAGACACTGTGCGGTAATGGGAGGGAACTAGTGCAAGTCACGCGCAACGTGGTCCCATATGCGCCATCCCTAGCGGTGGTGGGCACGCCTAGGAGACACCGTGCGGTAATGGGAGCGGAAATAGTGCAATGGGAGGAAACAGGCATTTCGACGATTGGGGATCTCTATAGCGAGGGGCGGATGTTACCCTTTGCGACACTGGCAGGCGACTCGGGCTTGCCGCAAGGGCAATTTTTACTACGTGCAGCCATTATGGGCACGCTGCGCACAATGTGGGGCAGCATAGAGCAGAAGTCGCCCACGCATCTAGTGGTGCAATACTTGCATGAACTGGGTACAGCCAAAAGCTTGTTAAGTGGCTCACTGGAGCGTTGAGAACACATACGGCGCTGCAGTTCTGCTCTTTGCGGGTTGATTGGGAGGCCCGAATCATGCGCAGTGTAAGATTTTGTCTTATCCAATATTACATAATACACAGAGCCTACCTGATACCGGCCAAGATAAATAAGTATTTTAACCGTACTGACGCAGACTGTCCGCAATGTCAGGAGATGGGAGCTGATTTGCTCCACATGATTTGGTCTTGTTCTGTATTAACGTCCTATTGGGGGTCTGTCACCACGACGCTGGCGCAGGGCACGAAGCGCAAACTAAATTGGTCCTGGGCGGTATGCATACTAGGGTTATATAGCAGATACCGGAAGCATAAAGTGACATCTCGGTACATAGACCTGGGACTCATCACTGCCAAGCGTTTGATTACACTACGCTGGAAGTCCCCTGACCCCCCCCATGGTGAGTGCCTGGTTTCCCTCGCTTCTCTGCTGGGCGTAAGCGGAGAGTGTGGCGCTGCGTCGGGACAACGCTTTGGGTATTCATAAACAACCACTTGCGGGGCACTGGGATGTAATGTTTACGGATTTCCACGCAATCTGGCGGTCTCAGACGGAGGGGCCCACCAGTCCACCTACACTACATGGGAACTAGAGACAGGGAACACTATTGGGACCTAGACCTGCACCAACACCTGCCCCTTGAAACATTTAGTTCATCGGGCGCAAACCCACAACTGCCCACTGGCCACATCAGATAAGTCAGCAGGCATCAAGATCAACACGGCGTGACATACACCATGGGTGATGGGGGAACAGAATAACTAGTCTCTGTCCAGGCGCTGCATGCGGAAGGGTGAGCAGGTTTTGTTTTTGCAGCTAGCAGACATTAGCAGTGCATCGTGTTGCTATGGTTCAAAGGTATAAATTCAAATGTAGGCGTCAATCTGATGTTGGATGTATTTCTTATTTAAATGTTGTGTTGAAAGCAGCCTAATTCTACGTTTACCAGAGTAATAACTATATACTGTAAGCATCGGACTTAATTGTTATGCATTGACGTTTAATTTAGAGCTGTCTTTATTTGGTACCTTGGCCTCCGAGCCATACTAGCATTGATATGCAAAACACAGTGATGGTAACAATTGCATTGTAATGGGAACTTATAAACTTTCTTCATTTCTCCTTGAAAGAAAATCAATAAAAACACATTTAAACAAAAAAAAACAACAACAAAAAAAACGAACATCTATGCTTGTATCCTTGACCTGCATTTAACCACTGTGGTGAATTTTATCACACTGCAGCAGGGATACCGTCTCAAAAACAAAAACAGTTCCTGCCATTATTAAACACATGAAGATCACTCAACATCCTAGGAAATTATGTTAGTTAAAGCCAAGAAGGCTTTTAAACAAGCTGAATGAGAAGTCCTTAACCCCTTCTGTGCCACGCCCTTTCCCCCTTCTGTGCCGGGCGTTTCATTAGTGGGCGGGTTTCATGACGAGATAGTCTCGTCATGGGCACAGCGCGACCGTGCTCCATGACGAGACTATCTCGTCATGGGCACAGAAGAGGTTAACACAGTTATGAAAGAGAATGCTATCCACAGGAGCCTTATTTGATAGGCTCAAACACTGCAGCACACCTCAAATACTGCTATTTTGTTCGATGCGTAAATGTATTCTGATTTTAGAGTCTGCGTGGGAACTCACTAGGAGTGCTCACTTTTGTGAATCCTATTTCCCTTGTAAGTGAAGCATCTATCCGTCCAAGATAAAGGCATTTCAGATATGTTTTGTTATATCAGCTGAGTTCTCCAGGAACTTGGCATCAGCACTTCCTACAAGTGAATAATTACAAGACACATGTAGTAGTTAACTTTCCAGGGTATACTGATCTTCGGGTACAGCACGGAGCAGGTGTGATAAGTTTAGCATACAAAGTACGAAACAAAATGAATGTACTCCCACAACTGCTGCACATTTCTAGAACATTTCAGTTATACCCATCAAAAACCTTCATTCAACTCAGTAATTTCTTCATTCATATGGTGGCCACAAAAGCTGCATGATTTCTAGGCAGTCTTCACTTAACTTTAACTCGGGGAGTAGGCTCTCTGGAATTTTGAGTTTTATTTCCTGAGTGGCTTAGGACAGACTGTCCACGTTGCTGAGATTAGAGGTGCCCTTTACTTTAAATGTCTTCCTTGCACTCCAACTCTTTTCCTGAAACATCTTGTTAACACCAGATTGCACACAAGCACTTCCACTACAGGACAGTTGAGACTTTTCACCAGGTCTGGCATTATATTCTTAAAGGGCCTAAGAACCTACAGACCCATGGGGGAAGAGTGCTTTGAGAAGTCAACATTTCCCCACATGAGTGGATAATGGCTCTGTTCGCAATTGGAGAGGTTCTCACTTAAAGTTTCTTCCAGCTATTTGACTATCAAGGCTTCAAGTGCTTTATCAAAATTTGAATTCAGTCTTACCTCAGGCAGAAAACGTTTTTGAAGTACCTACATACGAGTCATTCCATCTTCACCTTTGAGTCGATTTGATGGGCTGCTACCATTCCACTTGAAATATACTTTTTTGCAAGGTTTCATGATTTTAAAAAAAACACAATATACACCTTCTTTATATTTAATCCATTTGGCACAGACGGCAAATCTTCCAAAAGGATATCTGAATCTACTACTTCAATCAGGCAAGTGTAAGATCACCCCAATTTCTGCATGCGGGCAACAGCATTAGCACAGCTGTTTTAATTGCATGGCTTAACACAAAGGATTGCCTTACACTCTAGTAATCCTCAATGTATTCACTCATCGCCTGACCAGATGTTTGTTGCTACTGGCAGTGTGTATTTTATTGACAATTTGAATCTGCCGGCTATGTATGTTACTAGATCGTAGTTAGGAGTTAATACAGCCTAATTTCTAAGCAATGATATAAAGAACTGCAGGAGGTATTCTCTTTCTAAACTTCTTCAGATCATGGATGAAGGGGCTTGCTGAGTTTCAATAAGGCGTGGGCTATATTTAACAAACGTTTAGTCAAATAAGGGCCATGTGCCTTCCATACAAAATAAGTGACATGTAGTGTAGGATTTATGATCTTGAAATCATTTATATATTGGATGCAGAATGTAGAATTTGAATAATTATGGTAGGCTCAACATATGACCTATGTCTCAGAAGACTGTGATTCAGATTGCATGCTGTTTGGAAATGTAATCCTTCAGAATTATTAGTCTGGTTTTCTATCATCTATGAAGTCTGGTGACAAAAGAAAAAACATAAAGGAAACATTAAGGCCAGATGTTAGCAATCCATGCCTGCTTTTCGCTGTTGCACCTTCTCCCTTGTGTGGCTAAAATGCTTTTAATCTAGAATTGATGGATCACAGCAATTTGCAATAACCCAAAACAGAAATTACAAGAAATAATGTTAATTTGTTAATGTTAATGTTAATGTTAATTTGAATTTGTAAAGCGCTTAATACCATCAGGTCTCTAAGCGCTGCGAGCAGAACTACGGAATACCAGGGGGCGAGAGTATCACGAGTAAGCATTTAGGCCCAGGCTTCCGTGAACAAGAGAGTTTTTAGTTTTCTCCTGAAGGCTAGGAGACCACTTTCAGAGCGCAATTCACTTGGCAGTTTGTTCCAGATTTGAGGCATGAGAGTGGAAAAGGCTCGGCCCCCTTTCGTGGAGTAATGGAAGCGGGGACATTTTAGAAGGCCCTCCGTGGAAGACCTAAGAGTACGACAGGGGGTGTAGGTTGTGAGGCGTTCCTTGATATATTTGGGGGCTTGCCCAAACAGGGCTTTGTGTGTAATGCAGAGGCCTTTGAATTTGGCCCTCTGCTTGATGGGTAGCCAGTGTAGTTGTTGAAGTAGGGGCGAAGCTCGATTGTGTCTGGGTAGTTTAAAGATCAATCTGGCTGCATCGTTCATGATCACCTGTAGTCTGTGCAATAGTGAGGTTGGTAGGCCGATATACAGTGCGTTACCGTAATCAAGCCTGGCCAGGATCAGGGCAGACACAACAGTTCTCATTGATGAGAAGGAGAGGATGGGAGAGGTCCCGAAGACGGAGGTGATCTGGTTTGACAGGGAGAGATTAGCGTCGATTTTAATTCCCAGGCTTTTTACCATAGCTGCTGGGGCGGGGATCGCCCCCAGCTCGTTGGGCCAGAAATTAGAGTTCCAAGGGTTGCTGTTATTTGTGATAGCGAGCACCTCTGTTTTATCTGGGTTGATCTTGAGTGAGTTAGTGGTCATCCACCGGATCACGAATCTCAAGATGTTTTTTACCCGATCGTGTGCTTGCGTGCTGTTATCTATTTGGACAATAATTTGTGTGTCGTCCGCATAGTTAAAAACTTGGCAGTTCATCGAGGCGAGCTTCTTGATCAGGGGACCGAGGTAGATGTTAAACAGAAGGGGGGATAGAGCCGATCCTTGAGGAACACCACAGGGGATAGACCCCCTCTCTGACGTCAGGTCCCCCATCTGAATTTTGTGGGTACGGTCTGATAAAAATGATTCAATCCAGTGGAGGATCGACCCTCCAATGCCGATGTCTCTGATTCTGTCCAGGAGTTGTGAGTGATTGACCGTGTCGAACGCTGCCGACAGGTCAAGGAGGACTAGGACACAGGGTTTTTTGTTATCTGCTTTGGTCCTGATTTCATCTAGGACGGACAGCATCACCAGTTCTGTACTGTGATGGGCCCTGAAACCGGCTTGCCTATCCTCAAGCACGCTGTGGGTCTCCATAAATCCAGAGAGGGTTTGGAGAACATATTGCTCCAGTATCTTAGCTAGGAATGGCAACTGCGATATGGGTCTAAAGTTTTTCATGTTGGAAACGTCGGCCCCAGTCTTTTTAAGGAGGGGGATAACTCTGGCTTCTTTTAGTCGAAGTGGAACTTTTCCTGATTCCAACGAGGAGTTCATCAGGGCTAGTATTTCTTCCTCAATTGCTGGGAAGGCCAGTTTAAAAATCTTTGGAGGGCAAGGGTCTGACGGTGAGCCGGATTTAGTTTTATTTACGATGCTTCGCAGTGTCCCCAAATCAAGGGGTTGAAAGCAGCATAGGTCGTTTTACTTGTGACTCCGCTTCAATGTCGGGGGGGGAGCTTAAAGGGGGAGTTATTAATATCTGTCAGAATGTCTTGGACTTTTTCCGAGAAGAAGGTTAAGAATTTGTTGCATGAGTCCTTACTAGATGGTATGACTGGTGCCTGCCTATGACTCAGTTCATTGAGGATGTTAAATGTTTCTTTTTGTTTATTTGAGGCCATCTGAATCCTGTTCTCATAGTGTTTGGCCTTGCAGCTAAGCAAGGTCTTTTTGTAGGTGGCGAGTTTTACCCTATATTCTGCACGAGCTTGTGGTTCATAGGCTTTGCGCCAGCGTCTTTCGTAGTGGCGAAGAGTACTTTTCAGGACTCGAAGTTCTTCTGAGAACCAGGGGGAGCCTTTGCCCTTATTTCCTGTTTTTCTTCTTCTAGTTGGGGCAAGTGTGTTTATGGTAGAAGTAAGTTGATTGCCGATGGAAACTGTCCATTCTTCCAAATCCAGTGTGATTGGCCTCTTGACGGGATTACTCCGAAGAGAGCTCTCTAGGCTGGGACCCGAGATTTTGTTCCAGCTTCTAACTAGCTTCCAGGTAGGAGGCTGCCCGAGGTTATGTTTGATAGGGGGAAGTAGGAGGTTAATAAAGTAGTGGTCAGACCACCCACAGGGAGAGATGTCCATTAAGTTCACAGAGGGGAGAGTAGTCCATGCTAGGTCAAGGGAGTGTCCTTTCACGTGGGTGGGGCCTGACACTAGCTGGATAAACCCGAGGGATGTAAGCATTATCTCAATTTGTTGGGCCTGTGCCCCTCTAGGTGTCTGGTCCCAATGGTAGTTAAAATCTCCTACTATCAGGATTTGCTGAAAACGTGATCGGAGAGTGGTAATACATTCGGTAAAAAGGTCACCGAAGGAGGGAGGGCAGTTAGGTGGGCGGTAAACAGTCAAGATTACTATATTAGAGGCACTGTTGCAGACCTTGGTGACTAAAATGTCTGCTGCCTCCAAGTTTTCGCCCGACAGCTTCTCGATAGTCAGGTGGTTTTTAAAGATAAGCGCTACCCCACCGCCCCGCTTCCCTGCTGTCCTATTATGCCAAACGGCATCATATCCATCGGGCAGGGATGCGATTAGCGTTGGTCCTGAGTCCTCGTCGAGCCAAGTTTCGGTCAGGGCGAGGATATCGGGGGCGTCTTCTTGTAGGAAGGTGAAGATTTTGGGTGCGTGTTTACGTAATGATCTTGTGTTGAGTATAGCGAGTTTCAGTGGGGTACGATGCTTTGAATGGGCGAAGTCCGGATTGTGTGGAGGAGAGGCGCAACTTATCTCCTTCACTTGTGGTCTGAGGATACCTTCTCTCTGGAGGGTGAGCAAAGTATCTGGGTGTAGAGGGTGAGAGCCCGCGCCTAATGTTTGTAGCTCAATGTCCGAGTATTTATAAACATGGGCAGCGTTTTTGGTCCCTGGGCCCTTTCGGGCGCAGACGGGCTTGCCCTAGGCGCGCCTTCGGTGCGCCAGCGGCGCGCCCGCTGCGCGCGTCTGCTGCGCGTCCGCTCCAGCGTGCTGCTTTTGTGCTCCTCGTGACCCCTGGCCCCTCCCCTCCAATCAGCCCTGCTGAGCAGCAGCTGAGGCCCCTAGACTCGTGGGGAAGGCGGGGAGGAGGTGCAGGACCGGTCAGGAGAGCCCTGAGAGCCAAGATTCAAGTGTGTAGCAAGCGTGAGTACAATTTGTTTTTAAAAGCACAACAAGATAGGTACAATTTTAAAAGTAGAACCAATTTTTAAAAGCGGGTTAAAAGCGAGTAAAAAGCAATACTGTCACTGCCTGGGCTAGCGCGTTCTGCTATCACTGCGCGTCCGCTCCAGCGTGCTGCTTTTGTGCTCCTCGTGACCCCTGGCGCCTCCCCTCCAATCAGCCCTGCTGAGCAGCAGCTGAGGCCCCTAGACTCGTGGGGAAGGCGGGGAGGAGGTGCAGGACCGGTCAGGAGAGCCCTGAGAGCCAAGATTCAAGTGTGTAGCAAGCGTGAGTACAATTTGTTTATAAAAGCACAACAAGATAAGTACAATTTATAGTAATAGTATTATACAAGGTTGACTTCTTTGCGCTTGGGCAATACAGAAAACAAATCAGTGAAGTCCCCTGAAAATAGAAAAAGCTGCAAGGTAATTTTAACTGGTCAACTCTTCAAAAAACTTCGTGAATGGGGGGTGGCCAATATACAAAAACGGTAGAAAGAAGAATAAAAGCATACCTGAAAAACACACTCAAAACAATGAACGGCATGCACGCAATGCGACGAAAGGGTATGGGCATTCGGCATCTGAGCATAAACTAATTGGAAGTACAGCCCCAATAAAGTTATCAGGTGTAGTATCTATGTACTTACCAGGCCTAACGCCAACCCAGAAAACAGTGTGGCCAGAGCAAAGATTGCATAGGATCCCCAGACAGGAATTCCAATGTCCTCTGTAAAATAGTTATGGCATTGCTAAACAAAAGGAAACAAAGTTAGTTACTGAAGCAGAAAGGACTAAAGAGCTGAACGTGTTTGGTCACCAGTAAAACAAGATATCCATCACATACCCTTATCATCATGGAAAGTTGAAACAAAGAAGACATGCTACTCATTCTGCATAAAAAAAAAAAAAGAAACCAACGTTAGAAAAAAAGACATTTTTGCAGTAAAATTTTTTTTTTTAAAAAGGAAAAAACAGTTTAAGCCTTATTAAAAGACAAACTGACCCGCTGTAACTACCGGGTATGAAACGTATCCTTCTCTCTATCACCTACAAAGTATTTTCTTGAACGAGAAATAGCTATTAGTCTCAGAGGAATGTTGTTCACAAGGTTTTGTGCAGCCTTAAAATTTGTCTTCATTGGTTTGATGATGCATCTGTTTTGTTTTCAGTTTTTCTTACTTCCGGCACTGGCCATTTCTGAGACTCGACGTAGACAGTTAAGAAATACTGAAATTGATTCAACGCCCATGAATAATAGATGCTTCCAATAAATCTGGGTCTCAAAAAAATAATAAACTGAGGCACAGTTTAATAGCAAACTCTATTCTCCTTGGGGTGCTATCTGCTTTACCAGTGGAGGTTTGTTCGTCTCCAGGTGAGTTTGTTCTATATGAATACCCACCATACTCATGGTATGGTTCCTACATGCTCGCTTTGTGGCTTCAGAGTACTTTTCATTGGCGCTAAGATGAGGGGTACTGGGAATACACAAGCAGTACCATTTGATAGTAAAGTGCTTGGTCAGAGTTTACGATGGAATGTGCATTTTTAGACCATTCCAAATCACAGGGAATTCCACAGGGAAGTGCCTTCAGAGTTGATGGTTTGTATGTGGTCTTACACAGGGACAATCGGTAATAGGGGCCAGCTTTACATATAAGGTGATGGTACAGAGTTCCCGCAACTGTGATCCTATTACTGTTCGGCCCTCATTGCGACTAGTCCGATAATTATCCCAGTAACTTGGGCCTCCTGGAGCTACTTATACTGTGTCTCCTGTGGTGCCGGACACACCGGGGAATTACAAGTAGGACCCCAAAGGTTCCATTTGAAATACGGATTGCCAGGGAAATCTGAAGGATCGGGTCGGTTTCCCCAGTAATCCCTCATTCCTCCCGAGAGTTTTGCAGACATTTCAGCTGCTTTCAGATGAAAGCCCAGTGTGAGAATAAAAAGATCCGCAGGATTCGGCAGATCTCAACTCCCATAGAATCATTCCAGTGTTATTTGCCCCATCGGAATTAAGAGGTCACTCATAGGGTCTCAGTCTGTAGGCTTTTTGCCATTAACAACATGCGGTCATCTGCTGTTGGGAACCAGAAACATCTATAGCTGTGTAAAAAGAGCTCTGAGCACCAAAACCATGCACCCTTACATACTGTATACAAGGCTGGCCTCCATCCCTACACAAATGTAGGGTGTCGTGGACTAGAGTGACGCGAAGTAGAGTGGTGCAGAGGGTTGTTGAATGGAGTAGAGTGGCATAGAGTGGAGTGGAATGGCAGGGTGGAGGAGTGTGTTGTAGAGCACTGGAGTGGTGAAGAGTTGCACAGAATGACAGTGTGGAGTGGCATAGATTGGAGTGGCATGGAGAGGAGTACAGGGAGCAGAGTGTCATAAGGTGGAGTAGTGTCGTAAAGTGCCATAAAGGGTCGTGGAGGGGAGTAGAGGGGTGTAGAGTGTCTTGGAGGGGTACAGAGTGGTGTTAAAGTGTAAACGTCAGAGTGGAGGGGCGCAGAGTGGAGGGGCGCAGAGTAGCATTATGCAGGGTAGTGAGGCATAGAGTGCTGTGGTGAAGAGTGGAGTGGTGCATTAGAGTGCCTCGACATGCATGGAGTTGTGAAAGTAGAGTGCCATGGAGTGGCGTTGCGTAAAGTGGAGTTTGCCTTGTGTGGTAGCGCACTGCCATTACAGACAACACATTTTCAATTGAAATGACCATTACATTTGCACAGGTATACAGTTTTACTGATACAACTGTAGAGAGCACAAATGATAATATGTGGAAATGGCATCACCTAATATATTAATTTGTTTTGATCAGATTAAAATATGTTAACACCACATTTTTGGTTTTCTCATTTGGATATATTCTGAAATATCTACACAGTTCACTTACAGGCATTTATATGTTGTTCTGTGCTGGGAAAATTAACAATGTACAGTCTTTTTCCAGCACATCACAGAAGCCAGCATAGTTGAGAAAGAAAAGTAAACATCAAGGTATGGAAGACAGAGTATGACATTTGACCTCTGTCTCTGAATGCACAGAAAATGTGACGCGACAACAACAAGACTGAAAGGACTGTTTACAGAATGGAGCCCTTGTGTGTTGTCTGGTCGGCTTTGACCTAAAAAGGAGCCTCGTAATGGCAGTTTTCTGAATAGTCCATGAGATCTGTTGTGGGAGAACTGAAATAATGAGAAAGAACCCAGAGAGAGTGACTGAGTTACATTAGGGATAACTTTATCCTACTGTTACTTCCAAGTTCACATCGATTCTCAGCTTGTGGGTACATTCCACATCAACCAACAATGAGAATGAATTGTGGTGAAAAGCAGCATTAGGATAGCTTAGGTTTAAACAAACTGCAGTGAACTTCCATACCAAATCTGGCATTATTCAGGCCATTAGAACACAGTGAGGGCAGAAAACCAAATAGTTACCTGTCATAATTCTCTGAAAGGTACATGCCAGGAGAACGCCAATTTATTAGCCTTGGCCGGGTGCGATTTTTACCCACCCTTGAAGAGGGATTTTATGCATTACATCATTCATTGTAATCACACGACCAATGATGCTCTAAAAAGTATTGTGCAGTGCCTCAATTCTTAGATAAGTGCCTCATGGGAATCAACTGATCAAAATGTTTGATGTTTTTATATTATTCTCTCAGGTTCTGGTTGCCTTTGCAAGTATTTGTATTACGCTTATGAGATTTCTCATCCATATTTTCTACAATAAATTAGGATAAATAATCCCCCATAAATATAATCTATTATATGTTGACTGATTTGAGAAAGATTTTGGAATGGCATAAGTCCCTCATAAATCCAGCCGGTTCAAGGAGAGGGCTCAATTCTCAAACAGCAGGAATGTTCTCTTGGCAAAGCGTATGTGCTCCCTTACCAGAAGATGGTGCCATATCGGAAAACCATTGCAGACTTGGTGCCCTAAAATATCGTCTCACAGAAGAGTGGTCTGAATAGAAGATCGAAAACCTGGATTGGACTACTAATACGAAAAAGTGCAATGTTAATTTTTAAAAAAGCATCATCTTCAACATGCCTAAACGCTGGGGTACATTTAATTTGACTCACAAGGCACTAATAGGGAGTTCCAGGCCCTTAGCTGAATGCCTTTGAAACCAAGATGCTGCCATTGTCTTGATTAGTCAAACAGTGGTCCACGTTTCCATGTTCAAATGAGGGAAAGCTTTCACCAGGTTAGGTCCAACATGTCCCCTATGAACAGATTTTCCTTTAAAGAAATAAAGGAAGATTTGTGGTAGTTCTTGAACATTGTGGAATTCCATGAATAATAAACATATCATTGTGACTGTTAAGGTTTTTTCAAAGTAGGTTTATTCCAGTAAAGGACCTACGACCGCTCACCAGAACGGCAGCACAGCCAGTGAGTCAAAAGAATCTCAACAATCTAGAGCACCCCTTATATAGGACAAAGGCAAATTCCAAGGACAAAAGAAACATGCAGTAAGGAATTTATAATCTTAACACATGTATGGATATATACAACACTATACCCATACTGGAAAGTTCAGAGTGTCTGAGCCAGACCCTACAACCTTCTTCGAAGCTGCCTTGATGAGACAGTGTGGATGGAAATGGAACTTCAGCTGCGCCACAAAGCTGACCAACAATGACAGGATCATGAGCACACACACGCAGCAGCATTTCAACTGAATCCCTGTATCCTGCAATGGTAATATCGCTCCCGCAACAAGAAATGTAGGCACTTTCTGGGTTTCTCAGCTACAGATATATGAAGTATGCATGCCGAAGGTCTGGTGAACACAGCTAATCTGGTTTCAAATGGATGCCAGCACCCGCAGCACAATCAGCATATTGCATTGCTGCAGGGAGAACTGGTTTAGATCACAGCAGTCTAAGATGACACACAGGCCTCTTAATACTTTATTTTCGAATAAATAGTGGAAGTAGCATCTCTGCCACTTTTCTAAAGGTGGGGTTTGCTTGATTGTGTCTAAAACTAAATAGAGGTGCCACTCAATCTCCTGCTCATGTAATTGGGACACTTACTGGGTCAGAGGATGCTTGGAGGGAGACCATGGCAAATGGGCATCATATCCATACCCACTCCTCTTTATGCAAGGTGGACGGCATCCTCCAGGGTCCATTTCTGATACACAGGGCTCTATTGGGGGAAATTCGCCAATGGAGGCAGATGAGCCTCCCGCACATGAAGGCCTATGTTGCATTTCCATCATAGACGAAAGTACAAGGGCAATTACATTACTGCATTTATCACACACTACTGACAGGTGTAGGGGATGAGTTGCTGAGTCTGCGGCCTGAATGGTCCGAGGATATGAGAGTTTAAAATCACTGATGGAAGACTGGGCTACAGTTTTGAAATGCTCCCATAAGGTTTCAAAACACTCTAGACAGAAATGAATCCAGTACGGTTATCTCTACAGAGCATGCATCACCGCTAACAGAATACAACTTGTGTTTCCTAATGCATGTGCCGGCTGCCCCAATTGCGTTGAGGAGGGGGCGAGTTCTGCCACATGGTCTGAAGTTATCCCTCCCTCAGGGAGTTCTGGGTTAGGGTACTGCAGATTACTGCATTAGCCACAGTTTAGGTCATTTTAGGAAGGCCAAGGCTAGTTCAGTGACTAGCAGGTTTGCAGAGTGCTCATTAGTGCTGGCCAGGTGCCAAGTATACGTGAACTGGAAGAGCTAAGGAAGACAAGGCATATGGAAATGGAGGAAAGAACTTGGAACATGTGAACATGATGTCCTCAAAAGGGAGGAGTGAAGGTGTATACAACAGTGCTGGTTAGGATATGCAAACGGTGAGATTAAAGAACAGGGCCCCATTCTAGAAAGTACTGGATGGTTGCAATCTTCACAACACGGTGAAGCAAGAGAGCAGTGAAAGATGCAGGGGCTAACAGACATTCATGGTAGTACAATGGGAGCTCTTTGTTCCTCCCTAAACGGATGATAAACAATCAGCAAGTTGAAGGGAGGCTGTACTGCGCTCCAAAAATGCTATCCGCCAGTGTTTTTTAACCTGTGGTCCAGGGACGCCTGGGGGTCACCGAAGCCTACTCACTGGGTCTGTGACGGCTTAGAAAATTACATATAATTAACAGATTAATGAAATGTATATAAATAAGGAAACAAAATGTACAATTGAAAATTGTAGGTGTGAAGGAATTAGAAAATAGAGGCTAAATATTAAGTTAGTAGCTTCAGATTAATTTGAGTATTCAGTGTAATCAATCAGAGTAATGTTTACAGACTACAAAGTCTTCAAGGAGAAATGGCTTAAACCAACAGTGTCTTGGGACCTGAATGTTCAGAAGTGGAACTAAGTTTACATCGCCAGTGCAACAGAGTCTCTAAATCTAAAGATGTGGCCTCCAATGGGCTTTCTGCTCCCATGTGATACATGCTTTTACATTGTACTATGACAAAAGGGTCTGGTTGGAACAATTTGTCTGGTATCAAGAGAAAAAATACATTGCGACTGGTATTTTCACCTTCCCTCTGGTTAACAGTGCTAGTTCCGTAGAAGCAGAGAGTATAGGGAAGTAATGCCTAGCTACCTGGTTAACAGAAAATGTCACCAATACCATGCCTACTGGCCAAGACCATATTACTTATCTTTGGATTCTTTTTCCTGATTATTACATGCAACAGTTCTTTGGGGATTGTTACAATCTTCATGTAGCTCCAGAAGCATCTTGTACTCATGGCAACACACAGCACATGCATGTGCTGGATGACTTTTGTCCCAAAGAGGAGGCAGAGATTATGTGGGTCAGATGATGTAATCTGACATTGGCACGACATGCATCGCTTTATCAGAGCTCTGTGGCGCATGCTACCCTAACTCAATATGATGGCTAGAAAAATAACAGCACTAAAATATCCAAAACAGCACAACTATTAGACCTAGTGTGACAGAAGCAGGCTCCAATCAATATTATTAGAGAGGGTGGCACAGGATAGATAAGTAGGAAGTCCCTCACATGAGTAATGATGGAAGCATGCCACTTATGCACACAAGCATATTCATGTGCGTGTTCCTTTAAGTTTTACTAAAGTCTGAGATAGGTATCCATCGTAAATGCAATTGTGGTCTACTAAACAGAATACAGCAACGAAGACAAAGTCAATATGGTAATGCAGAAGCAGCAAACGCAGGATTCCACAGAGTAAGCTTCGATGGTGAAATAAGCTATTGGCGACAGCACTTACTTGAGATCGAATGAACAGGTTTAGATTAAAAGTAACAACTTGGTTGCAAACCTTTGAATATGGACTAGGTGCTGGGGAGCACTGAACGTGTGGATCGAAGCCCCCTCTGAAATATTTTATGGATCCCCTGGTCCCTCTCACTGAACAAATGATGCAAAGATAAAAATTATTTTTGGGCCTGAATGAGAGTTCATGAGTATTCAGCAATTACCTTACTAGCCCCGTATTCTGAGAAGTATTTATTGTAAATGGAATCCATGTGAATACAGATATAGACAGTATATAAGCTTGCAAGGGTACCAGTTAACTGCTAAAGAATCTAGTGATATGGAAGAACTTTGGTGCTGACCAAACTGTGGCATACCACATGGCATGGCAGTGGGAGAGACAAGTCCTTCACCCAACCAGCAATTCACAGACAATAAAACGAAAAATACTGAGGTCAACGGGACTAACAGAGGTTATCAATCAAAAGCACTAGTCTGGCCCCGTTGTTTGGACAAAGCCACTCTTGGTACAACATCAAGGGTGATAGCTGGGGCTAAAAGAAAGGCTGAGGAGACAATTCAATTCTAGATTGGTGCAAATTTGTAATATTACTATTGTTTCAATTAGCTTTGCCACGTAGGGAGGATGGAGATCAGCCCATAAAGTGTACATCCCTGCTTTGCATTCTTCAATTGTAGGGGAAGAAAGTCAAGAGAAGAAGGTAAGTGGGGATCAATTATTGTGTGCTAGTTTGTTTGGTGAGCATCCCAGATGTGTGTCTTTTAATGAGGGTTAAAAGAGTGACTACCTTTGCGATGCAAATGTAAGCCCTGCACGCCGAGTTCTAAACTGTATGAGTGCTCAATTTTTATTATTATTGGGGATAGGTTTGCAAACGCACATAGGGTTAATAAGCAAGCAAGGGTGGGAAGAAGCAAAAACAAGTGCTGGGAAGCAGTATTACTCAAAAGCATGCTCCTTAGTAGGGGAGGTGAACATATAGGTGTAGGATTGGCTGAACCAGAGAAGCCTGTGAGATGAGGGTTACACAACTCCATCACAGTAAGGAGGGAAATATCTGAAACTAGCTGGAAGCTCAATTGTTTGCTGTGTATGGAAACATTGCGGGTGGCTGCCCTTGTGATAATCCCACGTGGTAGCACTTGTATATTGAGTATATAATGTGTGTTTGGTATGTGATGTTGTCAGTATTGCAAAGATGAACATATGAGGAAGAGATGCAACCAGGTGTGAGCTAAGAAGATAGGCTGAGCTGAAGAAAAGGCCACTCTGTTTTGTGCTAATAAAGTTCCTCTGTGAGTGATAACAGGGGTTTTAAAATCTTTCCTTTAAGTGACCTGGATAGGTGTGGGTGAGAAAGGAATCAATAGAGGGACAGAGGTTTTAAGAAGAAGGCAAAGAAAGGAGCAAAGTAAACATCTAGATATGGGTATAAATTGTCAGTTTACCACATGACTAATGCTATCCAAGGGAAGGTGGCACAACCAAACCTGTATATTAAAGCTGCTAAGCACCACCTACTACGTACAGGCACTGAAGGGAATAGTACAACTCTAACGCAGCAGCACTTGTAAACATTCAGCACTGTGTGTTAAAATGTTAACAACAATATGATGCTTTGCACTACTTGTTAAAGTAGGCTAACAAGACATAATACAAGTACTGGCAGAGCCAATCTGTCAGGCATTAGCTGCCAGACTTTTTGCTTTGCCAATACTTGTGTCACCTTGGTTTTAAAACAATGTTCTACCTGTGGAAACTACTAGGTAAAACATTTAAAAAATACTCAGAAAAACAGCAAAAATGTTTTTGTCTCAAAAAGCACACATTGCCACAGTAGCCCCTGGAACTTAGAGTGTGAGTGTGTGTATTCCTTGTGAAAGAGCAGAATGCCGTCATCCACCATGCAGTTAGCCAAACCACTGCCCCGTCCTGTATGCTGCCATGATGGAAGAACAAGCTTATTGGCAACAATAGACCAATGGATGAAGAGGGATAGCTCTTGGCTGAAACCAATTGAGAGATTGGTGTAACTGAACAGCCAGGTATAGGCATCAATTGACAGAAAATGTGGCATCAATTGACAAAAAATGCAAGTCCGACTAGGAGAACTGGCCACTGGAAGACTTTAAGGGATACCATTCCACCGCAGCCACATTTGTCGAACATTGTATCATCTCAAATTTAACTAAAGCCAACATTATTTGCCCTATTAAAGAAAGATTTAGTGATCCCACTATTGCTGCAATTCATGTACCAGACTACCAAACAGGACACATTAAAACTAATGATTGGTTACCAGGCTAAATCATCTAAATATCATTGCGTTCCCTGCAACCCCAGGAAGGGGAGTGTTGGATCTGGAGACCACTTAAGAAAGGGAGAAGGGCTGGGATGGGGCAATGCCTGTAGGTGAACAATCCTTTGACATGGTTCTATGGATTAGACTAGAATGATGCTTTTTTCATTCTTGATGAGAACACACTACAAAGTGAAGCACTGTTGCTCATCTATATCGTGCTTCAGTATGCCATCTAGGTTGGAACGAGTGTTAAGATGCATTCAACCATTTGTCCCAGCAAATTTAGAGCAGGTATCAGTTTTCAGAGAGAGTTGACCAATCACAGATGGAGGCACATTTTCATGTGTTTTGGAAGAGGATTAATTAGCAACCCTTGGTAGGAGGCAATTTATGTAACACAGATGATACTGGGTCAAAATGTTGCATTTAAATCCCCTTAGTGCCATGTTGTCTTTTCTATATTGTTGAGTGCTGACAATTAAGTTCTTCTGTGCCCCTGAAAACTGTACAATTCTAGTACTTCTTTTGTTGTGGAATGTCCCTTTGTTGGTTTCCAAATTATGGTCACAATATTTCAAGGTCACCACAGGCCAGTAGTGCAGAGAAAGGGAACGCTAGAGGGCATATACATATTTTTCTTTATTTTTCTAAATAATCTTACGTCACCAAATATAGCAGCCCATGTACTATCTGGAAAGAAAAAGTGACAATCCAGAAGTTATCACCATCTCCTGTATATAGGTACAAACTTTGATACTTACAAAAGTGAAGAAGGAGCAACCCAAGACGATAATGGTTCAATACGCTCCCATTCCTTCTCGCTGACAAAGCTGATAAAATCCTTCTCATGCCTTGAGCCCTGGTACTTTCTAAAGAATCCATCTTTACAGCTGGGTGAAACAAAGCAGTGTTAGAATCACATGTTAGAGCTCCAGGGCCAATCTTTACTTGAAGAATATTTTCACAGGCTGGTTCTTTTGTGAGCTACAGCAAATACACTGATGTTAGGAAACACACACTGACCGAACGTAGCTGGGATTTAGATGTTTTCGGAAACAATGACCGAGAATGAACACCGTGTCAAACCCACCTGAACCTTCCATCAAGAAGTGCAAGCTAACTTGGCAAATAGATATTGGAGTTTGAAGCTCCAAATTGTTAAAATAATACTGCCAGTTGTTGAAATGAAGGTCCTGTGCATGGCTTAGAAAGTAGCAGTGATTGCGCTGTCCATTTTTCTAGCCTGTCTTCTGTTTTCCACCAGTAAACGCAACAATGCTTGAGTCCTCCTGAGGCGGAGGAGGGTGTGGTGTTGTTAGAAGGGTGAGTGTGAGGACGTCAGATAAGAGTCAGATCTGCAAGGTAGGCCAGAACGTCTGTTGCATGGCTATGACCTGTGTGTTTTTACAGATTCACCTTGCTTTGCCTCTAGTAAGTTTAATCATGTAAGCTATCAGATGGAGGCTACAGGGCCACAACCACGGTGGTTGAAGTTGTTTGCTACTAGAGTCCACGGGCCAATCCTGCTATGGCCCTGCAAACTGGGCCAAGCCCACCCATCCACTACTCGACAAGCATGAGTAGTCCAAGGCTTCTCTGGGAGGTAATGTGATGAGAGGAAAGTGTAAGAAGAAGTCAAGACTAAACAATCAAACAATGGGCACAATAAGATTTTGTCCAGTCTATTGCTTTTCTTGTAAGAGGTACTTCAATAATGTGACAAAATAATAACGTGCTCAGGAATGGAGCTCAGATACATGGCTAATTTAATTGGAGGGCTTTAACGAAGAGATACAGTGCCCGTCCCTCTCCAATCAGGGTTCCGATAAGAGGTAGCGATCCCTGCCTACTCCAGCACTATCCATCTATGGCTGTGACTCCCATTAGTCTATGCAGGAGATCTACTTAGGGGACTCTCAGACAAGAATAAGCTCTGATGCAAGTACACTATTGCCTGTAATACCAATGGCTCAAAGCAGAGGGCCTTTAGGTCCATTCAGTCTTGTATTCTCTTAAATGTTCAGGGGACACATTGGCTGGATTTTACTACACAATTTTCGAGAAAGATACAGCCTCTCAGTCTTCCATACACAACTTACGCCCGGCAAAGCACCAATCAGTGTTGGGGCAGTTGCTCCATGCTCTTCGCAGTCACATGGCGCAGTCTTCCAGCAGCAGAAGCAGGTACGCAGAGAAGGTCCTACCTCTTGGGTCAGGTTGAATTGTGGCAAGGCAGGCCAAATTCATCCCTTCCTGGCAATTTGAGCCTCCAGGGATTAGGGGAGAGGAGATGGGTTGAGTACTTGGCTGCAGCAGCAAAGATGGCAAAACGCACAACCCTGCAGCGGTGGCGGGCCCCTCAGGTCATGGCAAAGGGAACATGGCTGGGTTTCTTCACCTGCAGTGCAGGGCAGGGCACTCTTGTTACCTTTCTGAGAAGGCAGGTTTCTAGGCAATAGGCAGATCGCAGATTGACAAGCAACTTGCATACATTTCAAGTAAGGTTTCCTCACCTCTGGGAGGCGGACTCTACAGAGCAATTCCTTCCTTACTCAAGAACTTACAACATTAACTAAGTGAGGTGGTTTGGATTCCATTAATAAACGTCTCTACCAAATGGGGATATGGAGCCACTGTCTAAGGTCCTGGACATGTTTGGGGTTGTTACTTTTCATATGCCATTTTCAGGGTGTAGTACACACAGTTTTCGTGCATTCACAGCAGAAAGTGATTATGAAAGATGTAGTGAAATGGGTTCTCACCATTTAATCCATTTGGATTTTTGACTTTATCACCATGTTTTTGGACATTTACTGCGGGCGAGTCTCACTACTCGAGTCTCAATGCCAGTAATCACATGGTAATTGGACTGCACGTATTTACAGCCAGTGTCTGCTGTGACGTAGTTATTGTAAGAGGCACTGGGCTGTTATTCATAAACGTGTGCACATGTGCGGGCTGCATGTGGGAGACTACCGCTGTGCACAGCCCGGTAATTGCGCACAGGTAGCTTGATGCAGAAGGGACTCTGCAGGAATAGATGGTGGCTGTTGACCTGGGGTAGAACTTATATTAGTGGACACTCTGAGATAGGTCGATACGGTTTACTGGATTATCTACAGTACAACTGTATTATACACAGAGGGGGAAATCTGCTTTAAATTCCTGTTTTACTTTACTTAGGCCTACACAGTCCAGTGAGGTCTCAAACTGGGAAGGACCATGCAAGCGGAGTTTGAATATGCAAGTCTCAAGAACCTACATGTACACCTCATGGGTCATCCAGAATGATCATATCTACCTGGTTCAGCTCAGAACCAGTTTCCAGGCCTTTTGTAACCCTGCTGGTCCACGTTAATTACTCTGCTCCACATCAGAGGGTACAAAGGTCTTCTCACACAAAAGGTCCAATTATCAGTGCTCTACTCAAGTCCTGAGGAGGCAGGGGCAGAGAGGAAAATCTGCATCTGATAATTAGCTGTCACACTGCACCAGGGTTGGGAGAGCCCAGGCCCACTGAACAAAAGAGGAAACATTTGGAACCAACACAATAGGGGGATCACCGACGTATTGGTGGGAAAGTACCTGGCAGTGATGTCAGATAGGGGTGGAGGTGAGACTCCCAGAGGAATTGTGAACATAGACCAATTGACTGCACCATATTGGATTGTCCCAGCATGTTGTACAGGAGGGTTGAGGCAGCAGTGGAGCAGTGATGTGGCATCCTAGAATTCGCCAGCAGTGCCCAATATATAGAACTTTCCACCCATACTTGAAAACTCTTGCACAAAGGAGAGACACAGTTATACCATGGACTTGGACGGTGGCAACACCATGGGCAGCTGGAAAGACAAGCACCCTGATGGCCAAAGACTCTGCCACCAGCTGACCAAGGACTAGTGGATCTCTCAAAGGGCCAGTGAGTCTGCCCATTGCCTCCCCTGAGGATCAGTTAGTCTGGACTTCTGTGCCTCAGCAAGATGAGCATCAAAGCCTGGGAGGAAAGCTGGTACAGGGATTCAGTGAAACCAGCTCCCTACAACGTGTGCCCCTTCAGAGGAGAGGAGGCCTGCTGAAAATGTTTGAGGGGGCTAGGGCTAGCAACTAGGAGTAAAAATGAGCCAAAGGGCAAAGAAATTGGCCCAACTGACCCACGCTATGCATCCTTGAAGTTTGCCTTTGTAATCCTGCTGAAATTGATCGACGGAGCGTGTGGGGTCTGCCACATCGTCTAAACTTACCCCCGGGGTAGGACAGTGCCCGGGGGCCAGTGTCCTCAATAACTAAGGTCTCAAGGTCCAGGGAGGGAGCATGCGTGGGTATCCCCTTCCTAGAGTTCTAGAAGGCTTGGGGACCCTGGGCCAACATATGCAGGAAAGAGGCTTGGGACCCAACCCCGTGCCTCGAAGACGACAGCTGGTTCATTGCTGACTTACAGTCTGGGGATCATGTCCTCTGAACCACAATGTACCAGTAGGTCCAGGTCAGTTACAGACCTGTGCCCGGGTGGGGTGCGGGGGATGAGGGTTGGGATGCGGGGGTGGAGGGGTGCGAATGCCACCCTTAGCCACTCTCCATGTGAGCAAAGGGACAGTTACGCTCCTGCTGTGGACAGGAGAAAGGAACAAAAGCTCCCCCCATACCCAGAGGGAAAAGGAGGAGTCAGTCACTTTCTGCAGCACAGAATTAGGGTGTCCGAGGAGCCAGCTGGGGTTGCAGTGGCCTTGTGGCTCCCTCAGCAATCCCAAACGTGAAATCTGCTTGGTGTGTCTCGGGTAGGACTGGTCACCTCAGTTGAAGAAGGAGAGAACACCACAAGACGTGTGGCGCTGGGCTACGGCCAAAATCAGCTCATAAAAATTGCATTGTTCATGGCCGGGATGTGCCTCATAATGCCCCATAAGAGCTTGTTTGAAATTGTTTTTTCCGCTAATGGTGCCCTAATCTTGGCTGGGGCACAAGCAGCAAATTAAAGGAAAGGTGTAGGGGCTGAAGAAGTTGCTGCAGCTTCCCCGAAGGAATTTAGAAAATCACCCTCAATTTCTGGGAGCACAAATATCTATGGCCCCCAGGCTTTTATTTTGTTTTATCATTGTTTTAACTATTTCTCAGCCTGGAACTTTGGTTCTACAGCCTGGGAGTGCAGGTACCTCTAGTGAATGGTCCTACAGTTGCATTCTATGTGGCCTACATGTGTTCAAGAAAGACACAGAATGTTGATTTAAATGCTTTATTTTAATAGAAATATATTGCTGACAGTAATTCTGATAAACATTGCACTGCTTTTTATTAACAGTAATGAATGCATATCAACATGGTTACTGTTCTAGTGACAAGATTGTGAATTTTAGCATGTGGGTATTGACCTTTCAATGTAGTGATCCTGACAAAGCCAATAGGCCTCTGCTATTAAAAATGGAACTCCCTTGTATTGGAATGTTGCGGAACTCCCTTATATTGCATTCCGCAACATTCCATCTGTTATATTCTACCTGTCTATTGTGATTTTCGGCGTTGTGCACCGCCAAGGGTCAAATGTGATATCAGAAGGTAACCAAGGGTATTTCCAACCACCTTATATATTTATAAATGAGTGCATAGTACGGAGTAGTGTGTGTGCAATAAATTTATTTTTACTTTTTCAAAGCACAGACTAGACAATAATTTAATAAGTGTTATTGCCTGCCAGCGATTTGCAATTACTACCCCACACTACCTCCCCGAAGTAGGCGTTAAACTGCTCTGCTTCACTACCCTGAGAAAGTCAAGTGCTACAATGTGGTGCTTGGTTCTCAGAAAGGGGATAATTGTGGACCTATTATTTGTGCAAGCCTCACACCCTACACAACTAATAACCTGATTTCCTACAATGGTTCCCAGTAGGAGAACACAAAACAAGGGCACGATGAAGAGTGGGAGGAGTGCAACTGGCTGTCATCAGCCTTCTTGTAGAATTAATAGGGACACAAAAAGGGGACAGGCCCTGCCTATAAACTTCCTCATTTTTTAACAGAATGTGCCGACTTACCCAATCTCCTACCATCTACCAAATGGCAATACTAGTGATAGGGTTCCACTGTCTGGGAAGCTGAACCCACACTTCTTCTAGTGCCATATTAAACCAAGGGATATCCAAAATTATTCCCATGGGTCACAGCAACCATTTTACTAGTTTCTTGCTATAACATATGTGCCATATATCCACTATGAAGGCACGCACTCAAAACACAGAACATGTCAGCACAAGGGGGTGCATTGTCTCATCCCAACAGAAATGTACATGTGTGAGCCGGCTGACTGCATTTTTCAGTCAGCCAAGAAAAGCTTTGCCCAGAACTAGAAATCCGCAAAAATCAGTACTCTACCAGCACCACTGTATGTGAATAACCCAAGACCCATGTCGCTACATGTGTGCACGGTGTGCCCTCCCAGGAAACCGGTCCTAGGATGCTTGTTTCCAGTCCAGGGAGGACCTGGCCTGGCAGTTCGGGCTGGATTGTTCCCATAGGGCACAGGGTCAAGACTGATTTGCATATGGCTGGGTCCAAACTGGAATGGCGAGCAAAAAACACGATGGATTTAGGCCCAAATCTCTGTACTGGGGTGAATGTATGACATTGTTCTGCATTCTGTCCATCAATAGTTCTTTTTGCATTTGTCACCCCGAGTGGGACGGGTAAGCTCAGACGTGCGAGTCCTGTGCTCTCCATGCCACTGGAATCAAGCTATCCTGGCTGAAGAGGGGTGAAACCCCGAAACCAGTCCTAGGATGCTTGTTTCCAATCTAGGGAGGACCTGGCCTGGCAGTTCGGGCTGGATTGTTCCCATAGGGCACAGGGTTAAGACTGATTTGCATATGGCTGGGTCCAAACTGGAATGGCAAGGTGAGCAAAAAAACGATGGATTTAGGCCCAGATCTCTGTACTGGTGTGAATGTATGACATTGTTCTGCATTCTGTCCATTAATAGCTCTTTTTGCATCTCCCAGGTAACACAGCAGATTCTGACCAAATTAAAAAAGAAAAATCAGGATACCAGTTTCCCATGCAGTTAGCCGCTCAGGCTAGGGGTACACGACTATATCTTGTACACTATTCAGGGACAGCATATTTACAATAAGAAGGGAACCCCTCTTTAGCTGTCCTTCTTTGGGGATTCCCTAGTGCAAAAAGTCCATTGAGTCTCACTATACCTCCATCATACATGGAAGGTGTCTGTGTATGTGTTGGACTTGGCCCTTCTGGCAGGTTCACCCCTGAACTTTTTTGATTTTTACTGGTGACTTGGTTTGGTCTCTGCGCACTTTCCCTGTGTCCCAGGGTAAAGTGCGTGCGTGCTCTGAGTGCATGTGGTGAGATAGGCCTGCCCTCCCATAGGAATGCATGGGGAATGTATGTGTCCCTAGTAGTTCCTGATGCGTGGGGTGTGCAGGCCCGAGTTTGGTATGTGCGGACTCGTGGGAGTGAATGCTGCGCGATGATGTGTGCGGCGTGTATGTACCTAGTGTGGAAGTGCCACTTCTAGAAGTGGGCACTTCTGTGTGCAGTGTGTCTGTCGCGTGATTGGCTGGTCATGTCATGTGACGGGCTAGGGATTCCCCAGTGTCAGGATGAGTCACACAGTGGTGAATGGGGAGATCAGCAGCTAGATGGGTGGGAGGAGTCCACCTGGGTCCTGAATAGGACAGGGTTTTCCAAACACAATGCTGGCCCCGCCCCCTGTGGTGCGACTGACGACCCTAGCCCTGCCAGTGAATAGAGTGAGGGGCTGAGCACATCAAGGGTGCTCCCCAACCAGCTGCGACTGGTTTTCCCCCTCACCCTGAACCCAGAACAAAGGGTTTGCCTGTATAAAAATGGGGCTGTGTCCCCACAGAAACTGTTCTCTGCCAGGATCTTACCTGAGGGGGGCTGCTGCTGCTGCTGCTGGACCAGAGGACCGCCACTTGGATTACCTCCCTGCCTGGAGGCCCAGTGAGCTGGCTCTGGGTCCAGCCTTGCCCCCCACCCCTGCCCTGCTGCATGCAGGGAAGACCTTTGCTGGACTTTGTGGTAATTTGCCCCAAAGCGCTGGGAGCGCTTTATTGTGTCCCTCAGGCGCTTGGAAGCGCTTTTATTTTCCTTTAGCGCTCAGGAGCGCTTTATTTCTAACAGCCGGTGCCCACCCGGCGTTTGCCCCGTCTATACAGCTTCTGAATTCCTCTGGCAGGTGCCCACCCTGCCAGGGACATTGCCGGGGTGGTTGGCGGGTGCCCACCCCGCTTATTTGTCGTAATTTCGCGGCGGGTGCCCACCCCGCCGTATATTTCACATCGCGAGGGAGCCTACCCCTCTTACGGCCGGAATAATCACCGCTGCAGCCCGGGCTAAAACAGGAAGTCAGGCGGCCGAGGGCGGGCCTCCGGGACACCAGGACCGGAAGTAGGAGGGCGGGTGCCTACCCCGCCTCCCACCGAGGACGCGCGTTCAATTGCAAGCCCCGGAGCAGGCAGGAGCCTACCCTGCGCCCCGGGGTACTGAGGAGGGAAGCTGCCTTCCAGCGGACCGGCCAGGAGCAGAGCGGAGTCCCCAGGAAAACAGCCCGGTGAGTAGGGAAGGGCTGGGGGGACTCCATACTTGCGCTGTGGGTGCCGGTCCCAGACCAGCGAATCGAGAAAGCAACCCCCGCCCCCGGTGCGGGCCCGTTGCTACGGAGAGCCTCGCGCTGCTCTCCAACGTGGGGGACATTGCAAAGTTCTGAGCGCGTGGCGCTCCAACAGCGGGGCCAGTGTTCACGAGCCCTGTGAGGCTCCAAACGGGGCGCATTGGTCTGAGCCTCGTGGCTCCAACGAAGGGGGCCCATTGTTTCACGAGCCTGTGAGGCTCGCGAGTCCCTGAGCAGGACTCCAACGTGGGGAGCATTGTTGCTTGAGCCCTGTGTGTGGCTCCAACGTGGGGAACCCTGCAGTTCTAGAGCGCGAGCCGCTCCAACGAAGGAGCACGATATTATTTAGAGCCTGCGAGGCTCAGGGGGCATTCATTGATTAGAGCCTGCGAGGCTCAGGGGGCCACCAGAGTTTTGTTAGAGCCCCAAGGGGCCCCACGTGACTGTGATTTGTGTTCAAAGGGCACAGTGGTGCCCACGCTCCGTTTCCCAGCTGCCCAGCACTTCGTGGGCAGCTGCAACGTTTAGGTTGTGCCTTGTGCGCCGGGCTTGCGCAGCCTGCGCAGTCACGCCCTGACATTCTTGTATATTGGGTATTTCTGCATCCTGAGAGGCCAGTTGGCCTGCGGACAGTTATCTTGTGTTGTGCCCTCCCCTAGGGCACTTGGTGATTTTCATACATGTACTTTTTGCGCCTGCGCAATGCCTTCATGATATTTTCTGTCCTGAATTGTGTTTACACCTCTAAATGTATTTTATGCATCCTGTGTTTATGTGCTTAGACCCCTACAGGTAGAGTGATACTTAGGTGGTTGTTTTCTCCTTAGTACAGGTGGTACTAGTGAGGTCCTAGATCCCTGCGTGGTATTCCTAAAGGTGGTTAGGGTTGCGTAGGTGGTACGTTCTGGTTACCAGTAGTTACTGGTTGTGTGCTATATGTTCTATTTTTAGTGCTACAGTGATTGTATGTGCTATGTTCTAAAATATTATTCCCACGTTCTAAGTGCTATTTCTACAAAGTGCTAATTCCTGACAGTGGTCCATGTGGCCCTGTCCCCTGTATATATAATCCCTTGTAAATTCTGCCCGTGCCTGTTGGCACATTGTAAAGTGTGTGTTTTTATCTAATGTGTTGTGTATAATACAAAGGTTATTTTTATATAATACCTTGTGTGGAGTTTCCTTTGTGGTGGGCCTTGGGTGTTGTTGCTGGGTGCGCGCGCAAACGCTTTACACATCGCCTCAGGGATAAGCCTGACTGCTCGTGCCAAGCTACCAAGGGGGTGAGCAGGGGTTATCTTTGGCGTGTAACTCCCCAGCCCTGACTAGAGTGGTGGTTTCTGTCTGGCTTTGGCGCAAGCCCTAGCCAACCAGAAATCCCATTTCTAACAGTATGTTTAACTATAAATGGGACTGTAAGTAGGTCTGGCCGAGTTCAGGGTTAAGTCCACTAGCTTCCGTGTGTGCTTTCAAAATGGTGACTGGCCTTGTGCAAAGGCTGCCTTGCATCTTGATGGACCTCAGGGCCCGCACATTCATGTTTGTCCTGTAAGTAGGGAGGCGTTCCCTTCAGCCTTCAAAGTATCCATGGTGTCTTTGCTAGATTTTTACTAGCTCCTCCTACTCTTTCTATAAGAATCTTCATCTCAGACGAGATTGGCTTCATGTTGCGGTCGATATGCATTCTGCCTGGACAAGTCTGAACAAGCGCGGCAGAAAATAGCAACCAGCACTCCTCCATGTCCTGAGAATGCACTAGTCAAGCTCTTTTGGGATTGGAAGCACTTCAAGATTCAATGTTTACAGATGATCCAGATGGCCAGGATTGACCATAACCTTTCCTTGACCAGTGTTCTAGGCTCTCTAATTATCCATGGAGTAGCTACATACTAACATAGCAGAGAAAAAGTGGATAGATCCCTGCTGGTTTTTATGTACCCGCCAGAAAGCAACTTTGTTTGTGCACATTATCACAACCCACTTAAAGAGTAAGGGAGACCATTCAGTCTGCGGAGAAGAAACAGGCCTGTTGTGAAAAGTACAGAGGTCGTATGAGAGCTGTTCTTAGACCGACGGATATCCACGAGCCAAGCTTCTTAGGAGTAACCTTCACTTGTTTATGTCCATCACTACCGAATACCATGAAAAGGGTGGCACCTGCTGCTGCTTTGAGCCTGCTTTGCCCCGGTCTCCCTACCCCTCATGCAGAATTGAGGTTGTATGTATACTCTAGTTCAACAAAACACTGAAGCACACCAAATGGTCGTAAACTCTCATCCACATTCAATGATCTGTGGTTCAACGAGTCAAAATGAGTGGCCTTTAGAAGAATTTCACAACAATTGTTGAATCAGGTCCATTTAATTGATTTATTCCATTTCATTATAGCTAGAGCACAGCAGCAGCCGACGTACGTTCCGCCTCCCTGGGCTTTCTTAAGGCTTAGATTCAGTTTACTGAGTTCACAATCTGTGTCTCGAGTTGCAGAGTTCCAGTTAAATGCAATAAGTTGTAATTACTCTCAAAACAAGAGGACACTTATCAGGGTCCTACACTTGTCGAAGAGAAAAGCTTCCTCCAAAGTTCATGACAAACGTAACGCTGTTTACCACAGGGATTGTCATGACTGCCAGTCGGGTTTACATTTCACATAGTTTTTTGGAATAATTACAACCTATTGCATTTAACTGGAACTTTGCAACTCGAGACCCAGATTGTGAACTCAGTAAACTGAATCTAAGCCTTGAGGAAGCCCAGGGGGGCGAAACGTACGTCGGCTGCTGCTGTGCTCTATCTATAATGAAATGGAATAAAATCAAATAAATGGATCCAATTCAACAATTGTTATGAAATTCTTCTAAAGGACACTTATTTTGACTGGTTGAACCACAGATCATTGAATGCGGATGAGAGTTACGACCATTTGGTGTGCTTCAGTGTTTTTTGTTGGACATTGTTCAAGGCTGGTTTCAGCTCTAGTGGATTTATACCTTGGTGGGTATTGTGACACTATGACAGCAGCATTGTGGTTTCAAGGACACTGGTGAGATACATTGAACACTGATGTAAATAGATGTGCAGGTCATGTAGCATATCCACAATCTTTCAAAGTTGTATACTCTAGTTGCCTCCACATGTCTTGAGGACTACCTCTGCTTTTGTCTCTAGCACGGATTATCAGAGGGGAAGCGAGAGAATATAATCTTGAATACATAACCTTTTACAGCCTCTCGCTGTTGCAAGTAGTTCAAGAGATACAAACTTTTGATTCCCCAGGTCACTACTTCATACAGGTATATTGTCTTCAACGTTGTCCTTGCCGTTTCCAATGGTCATTGAGCTTGCACTGGTGGAAAGACCTCGCACTGGAATTTTAGAACACAGTTAGTAGTTTTGCCAAAATAGATCCTAGACCAAGTTGTGTGATCCTAACTGAGTATTCTAATTTACTGGCACAAGAACCAGCTATTTCCTGCAATTGAGAAAACCTTTGGCTAATTGTAGTCCAGTAGACTGTGTCCAGGCACTAGTCATCGGGCATTGTCCCTACCTTCCTAAAAGAGACTGTTTCTGCTAGATAGACATGTGTAGTAATGTGCAAGAGGTTTCGGATTTACTTTGCTGATCACATTTTATGTGTAGTTTACTCAGCATATCTGTATTAAAATACTTTACTTTCTTAAAAGACAGCAATGACTGGACATTCAATTAAGAGGTACTAAAGTGTCATGTTTTCTAATATCATTCCGAAGGATAAGTGTTCGACTGGTTGGCAATACTGCCCAAGGAGAGTGCTAAAAACGAGTACTTTGTCATCCAGTCTTGGGTTTAATAATTCTGCAATCACAGGGCACTTTTGGCAAACAATTACTCAAACAGTCATAACTTGAGTTTAGTGACCTCCGGCTGCTATGATCACAGCGGGCACGTCTTTTGGTTTTTCTTTGTACTTGTATCTGCTTTTTCTTTATGCACAGGGTGGTTCCAAATTTGGATCCTACTCCATGGCATCGGCCAATACTGGGGCAATAGAGTAAAACAACACACTTGCCTTAGTAAGTAGTTAGTGAATTTTAGAATCTCCAACACTCACAAGGATCAATGGGGCCAGTGGGGGAGGAATGAGTATACTTTTTAAGGTTGTTGAAAGGGAGAACTACGTCATTGAGCAAATGGCTGCAGTTATGCATGCTACAATGGTCCACAACCTAACTGTGTCAGGAAGAGCGCCCTTCAAGACTCAAATACACGCCATCTTGGACACACTTCATGCAATAAGGTGGATATTCAATGATCTACACAAACTTTAAATTAGTTAAACACCTATGACAGACTACACTATTTACGTCATTTTAACACAGCTTTGGTCACCAATTTGAAGCAAGTTTTAACCCACCTCAGCTAACAGTTCTACAGCTTGGACTACGATTTTACAAGGTAAACCAAACACTGAAAAAATATACTACAGAAAAATTAAAACCAAAAAAGTATGAGAACATATTAGGTCTACTATTTAATGCTGCTGTGCAACCACAAAAATATTCACTTTCCAACACGGCATTATTATGTACTTACTGATAGATGGTTGGAAGAGCTGTTATGATAAAGCGGCCACTCAATCCTAAAAAAAAAATGTTGGGAATATTAACATAAAATCCTGAAATCCGAACAATAATAAAACGCTACTTCTGGATTCTTAATCTTAAACAAACCACGGAGATGCCATTTAGTTACCTGGCTCTTCAGTGACATCTACTTTTGCAATTTTGACCTCCAAGTCGTCTCCCCATTCTGCAAACTTCTCCCACTCAGACTGGAGATTCTGGCAAGCAGGACACCAAGGGGCATAACTGGAAAACAAAATCTGTGTGAGAATGCGTGCAATGGGGTGAATAACAAACGGATTCATTGGCAAAGTGTCAATTTAGTAGACTAAAATATTTTAAATGTTTATAACTATGGTGTAAGTACATAAAATATGAACACATACCAGTCTTGAGGACTCTGTACTAGAGCACCTACTTTTTTTTTATCTTTCCCTATAGATCTGCACAAAACAGTGACCAAAGTCTGCAAATATTTTTTTTTAATAGGAACATCCTGTTATGACACCACCATTTCAACAAGGGTAATTTCACAACCACTGATTAATTTAGAAAGAAACATGTATAACCGGTTTCTTCTCTAAACAGGTTATTAACATTTCAGAGAAGTTGCCAATGGAGCATTAGTTAAATTGCCTTGATGTTTGCTGCAATAAGCACCTGGGTCAAACCAGCTCTTTCCTTCTACTCTGATAACATACATGGTATCGTTCATGAAATAACTATTTTTCTCCACTACAAGAAATAATCTCAATACTTAGACATGATGCATGAACAAAATTTGTACTGGAAACTATTACTCACAGACAGATCTCGTCTTTGGATAGCCTAGGAAACAGTCGCATTTTAATATCTAGAATCTCTAGGAACGTATGATATTGTTCCTAACTTACTTAGTCTTCCTCTAAGTGCACAGTTGTTACTCTGTTTTCTTTCAATCTACATAGTACGGTAAGAATTTTCTGATGCTTTTCTGATATTTCCAAATGTATAACAGTATGAGTTTGTCATTACTGTCTGCTGTCATGTGGAGTACTACTCACCCAACTTTATCATAATGTTGAATGGGTAAAGCGAAGGCTGGCATAATACATATGTCTCCAAGGGAAGTAGGTATTTTATTTCGCTACAAAATTATTACATTATTGCACCTCGACAGGATCTATTATACCTGAAAGAGGCTGTGGAAGATTGGCAAGGATTTGATATGCTTGCTGTGTCATTCTCAAGAAGGTTACTTTTTCGGGGGTAGGACGGGGTCATACAAAAAAAAAAAAGTTTCTCTATGGTTAGTCAGAGGTTTTAAGGTGGCCAGTTTCACACATAACGTGGTTGCCTTTGTTGCAAGTTTTTGTGGACTGAGGCCAATCATTATCCAAAAGTCCAAGTGCACCTTGGTTTAGTGCTCGTAGAGCAAGACAGAGCGCAACAGTGGAGCGCAGCATCCACAATGAAACTTAAAATTGAAGCTGCGATGAATGAACCCAAGAATACCCATCAAGAAGGCCTGCTTTAAAGCCAATGCTGGCCAAAAAACTAAAGGAATTGAGAACCTTGTAAATATCACTTTAATCTACAGTAACATAATAATGAGTGATTTGTAAAATGCATCTATCTCCATGAAGTCTTATGGAAGGGAGATTTTGCTCTTCTAAGGAAATGCTCAGTGTATGCTGTGGATTCCGAGGTTGCCATAGTCACAAATATTCATGAGCTCTTTATTTGCTTGAGTTCTATATTCTGCCTTGGGTAATTTTCTTTTGCACTGAAATATTCAAATACAAATAAAAAGGTTTACTTAAATATATTATTAAACATATATGTATACAATGGATTCCAACATAACTTAGCCACTGTCAGACAGCTGTGTATGCCTTTCTACTGAGCAGATGGTAACATCAAGTAGTCGTCTGAACTACTGAATAAATTAATGAGACTTACTCCCCTGATGGCAGAAAGTACCATCTGTTAATAATAGTCAAATCTAGCTCTCTGGATGTCCCTTGCTCTGATAGAATCCTGTGACATATAGTACGGTGAACTCACCTTTTAATGTAACACTGGCTCCCCAAGTGTGGAAAGAGGCCAGCAAAATCACTCTGCTGAAGAAATATTCCTGAAATCCTTCGACATTAAGTTACTAAAAGATACATATCCTTACAACTATTCAAGGCCAAGGTAGCGATAGAGGTTTCATGTTTTATTAGACTCTGCTCGAGCTAGAGTCTGGCAAAATCAGAGGACAGACGTCTCTCTACCTGTACTAAATGAACTTCTTATGATTTTAGATCAGGGATGTATAGTTAGCTTGATCCTACTCAAGCATTTCATAGCCCATGCTACTGTGTCCCATGTGGCGCTCTTAGACAGACCGTGAGGGAAGGGAATTATTGGGAAGGTGAATTTCTTCCTTATCGGATCATAGACCCCACAAAGTTCAGCACCCACACTACTGGTGTTGGGCTGCAAGGCTACTCTTTAAGCCCACTTTATTCAACCTTTATTTGTCTTGTATGCGTTAGGCTAATCGTACACAGCTAATGTTAAGGTTGGCTGGGAATGTATCCGGCGAGACAAAATTTTAGCAGGTGCCTTACTGCAGTTTCTGGCTGGGTGACTGTCTGAAATCTGATCTAATAATAACTTTCACCAAGTAAGCAGACAATCGTAGGACAGTTGTGCAAAATGATACCTTCTTATGAAATCACTAACCTACTTAACAGCCGCTTATTTTAAAATTAGGTCTTTTTGATTAACCAAAAGGAAGTATGAGAAACATCCCCAGGCTGTCTATTGTTTTGTGACTACTCAATAATGGCTACTATCTTTGGGATTCATTTCATCCCTCAGATCAGGGTTTGAGACTGCCCCCAACCTTTTGAAGAAACCCTATCTGGCATGTTTTTTAACGGCATGTTATGTGAAAATCAAAATCAAGAATAAAGGCACTGAAGTTTTTTACCCTGTGTTTTGAATAAATTAAAGGCAGTATAGCAAACATCCCTAGTCTGTCTTTTCTGTTTATTCCCTTTTCAACCATTCCAATATGGCCACCATTTATGAGCCTCTCTGTGTCCCTTAGACCAGGGTTCGATACCGACCCCAACCTATTTTGACAAAATACCTCGCGTCCTCCTATATTCATACGACGGACTCTTGCACACAAGTAATTTAGACTTTCTAAAGTCACCCCCCTTTTTCAAAAAATACAAACAATATGGTGGACCGTTTACACCACAAAATGAGACTGCGCGTTACACGCTCTAGTCTCTGACAGCACGAGGACATGACTCGGCTGTGTTTTTTTAGACTATTTCTACCGGTACCGAGGCACAGACACGCTAAGATGCGGTCTGCCTTGGGAATGAATAGGTCATAATGACGGAGGGTTGCTGAAAACAGTAAGACTTTTTTCTCCCTACAGGAATCTACATACCATTTCTTTCCCGCTTTTTCACTTCATTTCTTATTGCTTTTTCAAACCAGTTAGAGGAAGACACAAGAGATGAATGGATTAAAACAAATCCTTATAATCTCATTCCTTTGTGTATCCTTATTATAATATAGGGTTTCTACAGGCCCCTCCACCCAGACAGACCATGAGGCGTATTTTTGCCATAAAATAAGTACGTTTCAAAAAGAAATTGATTTTATGTTACATGCGTCCTGTTTTGTCCTTAATCACAAGTGTTTTTAATTAATTTCTTTTAAACCTTGCTTGCTCACAATAGAGATAGAGTGTGGTATATTAACCCACACAGGATCTAAGCACTAATTAAGTTTACTCTCAAGAGCACTTACACCATATTATGAAGTACCTTCTTTTAAGCGCAGCGTAATGCCTTAACCTGCCCACAAGAGCGGTGGGTGGGCAGGCAGTATGTATTCATTTGCATTTTGCTTTTTTTCGCCATGACACATACTACGTGTTCAGAATCAACCGTATGTATATTTTTTTCCCAATGCTCACACAATTTATGTTTCACTTTATTATAGGTCCTGCACGGAGTGGTACACAAAGGGCTGGTCCCTTTGTTGTCCTGAAGAAGAGGTTTAGGGGATACCTTGAAACATGTTGACACAATACTAGGGATTGTAATTACATAACAGTTAATTTTCTCAACCCCTTTTTATCCTTACAAACTAGGAGCAGGAATAAAACATTAGCTCACTAGTTAGGTAATTTTAAAACATCAATTACACCACTCCCCCTACACATATCCTCACAAAGTAAGTGCTCCTACGTAACTCCGCAAGTCGCATCACGCCCCAAGCAGTAGATGTTTGGGATGGCCCCAATGATGAAGCATGTCACCTAGGGGCAACCCGGGGTGAGTGAGGGGACTCAAGAAAATATTTTTTTTTTTTCTACCAGTAGAGGTGGTCTTTCACCCAATTGGTGAATCCCCCGTTTTTCTTGGCTAGATTCTTTTGATCCGTCATCTACGGATTCTTTTTGGTGTGTCTGAAATTAAGCACAACGAAAGCGAAGGTTGTGATCTCATGAGGGCCTCCCGATGTCAGGTAATCCTACTAGTGGCCAGAAGGCCTAGGATAGTGTATGTTTCCCACCTTAACGTCTTAATTATGCCAACGTGATTCCTTCTTTCACAGTTATTCACCTGCAACTAGTCCAGAAAGCAGTAGTCCGTCTTCTTTCGTTCATTAGAACATTACTTAGAAAACGTAGATTTCCAGACAACCCCCAATGTTACACTGGCAGGCAGTTCAAAAACATGCAATCATTGTAAGCCTCGGTACACGTTTTAAAGAACCCTCCCTAAAATAACAGCTCATTAGATGGTATATTCCAGCACCCTCTTTACAATCTACTTCAGGCTATCACCTAATAGGGCTGCTAATACTAGATGGTGGCAACAAGGAAGTTGTGCCTTTTCTTACTAAGTTACTAACATGTGAAATGTTCTACCTTTGGAATTAAGTGCAAATACTAACTATTGACTTATAGGAAAAATTGAACGCCTTAAATGTCAGGATTTTAATGATGCAGTTGTGTTAGCGACAGGAACCTAAGTAGGTAATCACAAAATACACAGACTTGAGGCGCGGTAAGCTCAGCTATAGTTCGAATTCATTTTGCTCCCTTGAGTGATAACCAGACATAAAAACCCTTTATAGACTTCAAAGCCACTCTTCCTGCTTTCCCCAGAGGATTAAAGTCAGAAGGTACATGTACACCAGTTATACTGCTATATCTGCGGCTTGGGAGTTTTCAAACAAAAAGTTTATTCTTAATTTTCTGAATAAGTTGTGTGCATACAGATGCATAGTAACGTTTGGACTGAGTGGAGGGCAAAAACACTGTTTAGAGGTACGGGGTGAACTGAGAGATTGATTCACATTTTAAGCAATTTTTTCCTGATTTATGGTTGCAAAGATTTCTGGCGTTTTTTCCAAGCACCTTTCATTCTCTACAGAAAGCAGGAGGAGTTGTGGGATTTAGCGGTATTTCTCCTCCGACATTGAGAAGGGCATCATTTCTAATCTAAAAGGTTTGACTTGTTTAAAAGATATTTTTATCGTTTTGAAATCCAGCACTAGATCAATATAGACCGTGGTTCGGAAATCAGTGCGACATTACAAATAGTTAAACACCTTTCCATGTCTTGCAGTCCGAATTAAGGTAGACAGATAGCTTTATGAAATCAAAAACTGGCCAAATACTACTACAGTCTGAAGCAGAATGGAAATTAGCATTTCTAGAGTGTAAAAGGAGGGTTTTCACGAATTAGGAATAAATACACAGATGAGAAATGAAAAGTAAAAAACACTAATAAAAATATGGAAAGCGGAAGTCTTTTTTTTTTTTTAACCCTGTGATGAAAAGCCAACCAATGTTGGTGGTTATTTGGCGCTAGTTCATTTTTCCAGTCAGCTATGAAATGATCATAAAAGGGGGTATAGTGTGTGCGTCATCTATAGAAATAATGATCAGAATAGACAAGGGATACATCCGACATAGGGGGATTTATACGCAATTGTCTCAAATTCGAATCAGATGAAAATAAGATGTGTGTTGATATTTCTATTACCACTGTGGTGTGTTGAAGATATAAAGTGATTTGGGACCAACTTACTGGGGTATTCAGTGGCTGAGTCTCACGTGGTAATGCAATAGAATTGAAAATTTAACTTTTCACATGGGACATGTAGATGTGCTTAGGTGTACCTTGGGTGTTTTGTTGGGATTGAGTAGTCTGTACACTAGTCTGTACACGAGAATAAACTGAAATGGAAAGTGGGCTACAGGGGGAAGGGTACATTCAGACTACGTCTCTACTAAGTAAATCTGTTGAGACTCTTACTGTGGGAAGAGGGTGGTTGGATATCCTGTGCCAGCCTAGCTCATGGGTACTCACAAACGTTTTCCCAGGGGGCAAAATGTATGATGTGTGGTGTGCCCAAGGGCTACATTGATGCCAGCAGGGTGGGAGGGGAGATTTTTTGGGGGGTGTAAGGTGGGCATAAGGTAAGTGAAGCACAGACAGGGAGTTATTTTGAGTGGTTCATTCCATACTGCCCTCTAAATGAAGACCCTAGTGTCTAGAAGAGTCATAGATTTACAAATACTGGGTTATGCTGTATCTGAATCCCCATCCATCTACTGCACCTTGGGGTAAGCCTTCTCATTGTACTTCTGCTACCTTGCGAGAGTTAAGTGTAAATAGGAAGTAACTTGATTTGGAATGAAACAGAGTTGCATAATGTGAAACCAGAAAACCTAGAATCAATCCCAGCTTCCCCACTTGGCCAAATTGTGCAATCCTATGCAATTGTTTTATTTCATTTCACCTCCTCTTTCTTCAATATCACATATAATATTACTTTGAAATACATCAGTTCAGGATGTGGGCTGTACAAAACCTTCTCTTTTATTTGCTCTAATAAATTATAATGTTATCCATGTAAAATGACAATTTAGGTGACCCAGAGAGGTACACAGGACTAATGACCTGCCTCTTAGATATTGGTATTGCTGTTAGGGTCGTCGGAGGCATGAAAGTTTCTACGTTCATTTTGGAGGAAAATAAATACTTCTCAATACACTGATATAACATGATGTATGTTCTTCAGTGAAACACTTCTGCAGGTTATTGAAATATACTTTTTGGATTCCGTAGAGCCTTTATCACATTTTTGGACGTTTTTGGCAAGATGCTTTAAAAATAAGAGCGTTCCTAATGTTAAATGGTGCAGAGCACCTTATTTGCCTCTTTTCCTTTAGTTAAGTAAGCCCAAAATATAAATGCTTGCCTGTTTATTTAAAATCCTTCTAAATGGGCTGCCACCGACTACTTAGTAAAGCAATTCATTGACATAAAATGAATGGTCGACTTTGAAACTCAGCAAGAACATGAAAATTTAAATCAGGCCATACTGTTAGAGGATACAATGACTCAATAATAATACACAATATTATTCCAGAACAAATGTTGACATTGTCAATTCATTTTTTCTCAGGTGAGATTCTGATAAAATTGCAGAAATGTCAAACAATTTGGGAACTTGTGCAAGTCAAGAAAGACATGGCTCCTTCAAAAGAAAATGAGGCTAGAAAGAATACCAATGCAACAGTGTTAAAGGTTTCCTGGTACTCAGTGTATGATACTGCAGGAAGGATGTATTTTTGTACATCATCATTGGATCAAAAACAATGGGTAGAAGTTGGAAATAACTGAATGGGCTTTGGCAATCTGAAAATTGATGGGAAAGGGTGGGGGGGGGGGCTGCAGAAACATTAGCTCTGAAAGTCTTCAGTCTGGTGAAAAAATAAATGTGGCCAAGCCCATCATACCTGAAGCTTTATGCATGCAGAGTGCAAAATGTACACATACAACCAAGCATGTATACAACAAGTACTTAAATAAAAAAAAACTTTTGTCAAAGGTCATAAATTACAACTGAGCATGCACAATTAGATTTAAGGTATCACATGGTAAAAGGTAAGGGGGCACAATTGGAGCCATTTACATCTGTAGGTGTTTCTAATAATCAGACAATGCTTAATTTAAATTCACTTAAGTTGACATGACTGGGCCACAGCCAGCTTGCATTGACATGGAATAATATCTGCAGAAAGAAATGCACATGTATTTTACATGAACAAGCATTTCTACATGCATGCCTCTGTTGCTTTTCCATTTTAGAAAAATATGTGAAATAGCTCTTTCCACAGTGTCAGTTAATGAAACAATTGTATTAATTTGCCTACACTGGAAGATGCCATGTATGGGGTCTTCCTGTTTCAATATTCAAGACCCTTTGAATAGGCTCGAAGGAGAGAGCCATTCATGCTTTAAACGTGTTGTTGTTTGTTAAGTTAAATAAAAGCACTGATATTTTCTACATTTCCTAAATACACAAAACATGAATATGCAGCAAAGCAGGTGGTTAGTAGATTAATTTATTTGATGTATCTTGTGCATGCGGGCAGTTATTGGCTAATTCACATGTATATTTGTTAATCCAGCCCTATTGTTATCCATTCCCCATGTCATTTCACGCCATGTCGAGGGTGTGGCTTTTCTACCTAAAACCCTACAAAAGACGTAGTTTTTTTTGGAAATGTGCCTGTCTTTTGGCTTAAGTTTTATGCAGCAGACTGTGTCAGTGTGTTAACATACTTTATACTAGCTTTTTGTGTATTCTGTTGAGGCAGACTATATCAGACCTCTTGCTACACTATACCTTGGTTTTGGCTTCTTGTTAACTTAGAAGGTTTACCTTATGTTGATCCTCTTGCATTATTTGGTTTTGATCTGTAATTATCCTACATTTTTAATAGACCTTTACGTTTTTTTCTTGAATTTTGTCTTGATAAAGTTTCATTTAATTGGCCTAGGTCTAAGACTCCTGTAGAGTCAAACAGTCCTGATCATTTGCACCAATCCTGTTAACTGTTTTAATAAGAGAGTCAACATTTCTCTTTGAATTAAATTTAAAAAAGAAAAAAAAAAAGAAAAAGAAAAAAAGAAAAAGGTCAGCAAAATAAGCTGAAGTAATATCTTAGACTCCCTCTTGTAGGCTAAACAGATACCAATGGCTTATATTCTACTTTCTTTAAGTGTAGAAAAAAACTGACGAAGTCCATTTACATCAAAGAAGTTTTAACATCCTACTCACACTCTACAGTCTGACAATTTGAAATAAAAGTAAACAATGCATTGAATTTTCGAAACACAAAAAGACTAAATAACGTATTGGGCTTTCAAGTTTTAAAATAGCAATCATAAGTAAAGAAGATTCTCAGACAGCAAAACTGTTGCAGGTAGAAACAATAATGTAACTTTGAGACTGTCATTATGAAGACGTGGGATTGTTCAAAGGGACGGAAACTTCACAATTGAGTTGCTCAACACATGGAAAATTATAACAACGAACAAGATTTAAAAAAAGGCATTTTTGAAGTCAGTAGTGCAATAAACTGCGCCAACTCAGGTTGTAATTGGTTTGAATAACAGTGCACAGGTTTTGCATGACACTGTAAGGGCATTTGGTGAGGCAAAGGTATGTGTGGGGGGGAGAGGGGGGGGGGGATTCAAGGAGGTAAGAACATATCCACTGTGAAACAAGCCAGGGAACCATTTACCTTGATTGGTTTGAGTAATAAGGCCATTATAAATATTGAAACAATCAAAAATATTCTAAAAATATTAAAGCTGAAGCAGTATTTCATTAAAAGGATATTCTTTACATCTCTAACTGGTCAAGAGGTACAGTTACAGAACACTGGAATTACGTGATTGTACAGGGCGGTGTTTTTCGCATAATTATGGAATAGTCGCATTTGCCACTTAAGTCTTTAGCTGCTGCATACGCATAATTATGAAATTGTCGCATTTGACAGATAATCCTTTAGCTACTGCGTAATCTGTAGATTTTAACAACATAAAATAGTTTCCAGCACAAACGAGTCAAATGTTATTTTAAAAAAAAGGTGACAAGTGTTCCCGACCAGTGAAAGACCCTTCATTAGAGGTGGACTTGCTGTCATCGTTCAGTTGTTTATTGCTCTATTTCGTTTTTAAACCGGTACTAACGAGGTGACATTTTTACCAAGTGTTGCCACTCGAAAAAAACTACAAAATGATTAAGTATTACTATGACAAAATGAGCTACATCACGCCACGTGATTTGCCTTTTCTTGCCACATAATTTAGCCAACCCTGCTGCAAATTTTGCACTTCCTCTGCCGCATAATTCCAGTGGCCCGGAGTACAGGGTTGTCTTATTAGCCACCTCTTCTGGGGGCTCAGAATCGCTGTTGTCACCAGATTGCCGAAGTAGCTGCTACAGGCTTTTCTCGTAGTTACCTCAAAGGGAGCTGTGCTAAGGCGTGTCACTAAAGGGATCGCCCCATCAGGGGAGGCAGATAAGAGGGTTTACGCCTGTGTGCGTCCCCTGGACTAAAACCCGTCACCTGGAAATGAGCAACAAAATTAACGACCCTGCTTAGAGTACAGACACCTTTGGGACCTGCTCACTGCGCCCAGGTCTGTCCCAGGGGTCAGGCTATCTGCCACATACACACAGCCACACCCACTCGTGCAGATATGGACGCCCGGGCGGTGCGTGTGCCCACTTCCCTCCAAGCCCTTACAATTCCACCATCCACTCGCCCTCCAAGATCTGGCGCCAATTGCCGTCTGTGATCTGCTGCACGTCGCTCCTCTTTCCCATGGAGCGCTGCCGCGTGAGCACCACGAGACAGAATACGAGGAGCACAGTCCGCCACTGTCTGCGGGACGCCATCATTAGCAACAGAGACAGTTCCAGGGACTCCTCTCTGGGGAAAGCATTGCGCAGGCGCACACTACTTCCTGAGCCCGGCCGATCAGCTTGTCCTACCTTTGTTTCGTTGTCTCTAAGTTTGGCGTCACACAGCTAATCTTTTTGGTCCCATAGTATGAAGAATTTGAAGTATGTACGTGACTGAAAAGTCACATTGGCAGCCAATAATAATGCAAGGTTTCGGCAGGATGCTGTCCCTTGGAAACCTTGCATTTTGACCGCCAGGGTGTCTTTAAAAGGATCTTACGCTGGGGTCATGTAGTTTTTTTGTTTTTTTTTTAATTTAAATACATAGTGAATTATGCTGAAGTTCAACAAGACTGACAAAGCCATTAGGACTGGTTATTTTTTTATAACGGGAATGATTCTTCATTGATTGGTGAGTGAAGTAGATGAATTGGTAACTGAGTGAGTGCATGGATGGGCTAGTGCTTGGATAAACAGGTGAGTACATGGGTGGATGAAGGGTTGCCTAACTGCTAAGTTTTCAGATTGCTTAAGTGAGACATTTGGATGGGTTCAGTGCACTTATGAGTGTTGGAGCGCCATTAAAGATTTTTCTGATTAAGACAAAACCACTAAAGAACGACAATGAAATTCAAATGTGCACCTTGCACGCGTGCCGGAAAACAATACTGAAAATGGGTAAAGTTGAACCATTCAGCACTGCAAAAGTGTGCTTGGTTAGTTAGAGAATGGTAATGTCAATACAAATAGTGATTTTTATATGAATTTATAACTAATTACTTACATTTCTAACTAAGATGTTGTAAAGATGAAACATGAAAACTTGCAGAATGACTTGACAACATATATAGGTGCAAGACCTTTATGTTACATGTTAGAGCTAAGAAATGTTTAATATAGATGCCTAATACAATGTAGATTTTAGGGTTATGGACATGATTTTGATCAAATGCTTAAAGAAATTATTTTACACGTTGCTATTTTGAAAATGTAGTATTAGGCCATAATCAGAGTTGCGCATTTATGTGATATAATCACTGACAAACATTATAGAATGTGTTTATATGATATATTTGAGTGATTTTATAATGCCTTTTAACATTAATTAGGAGTTTTACACTAAATGGAATATGAGTTTAAAGATGCTTGAATTAACTTTTCTCTTTAGGCTGTATCTTTCCATGACCTGATACAATGAACTTTGACACATTTCCAAATGCTGCATCTTTGTTCTGATCATATCACATTCCTTAAAGGACAAACCAGACACTTTTCCTTAATTCTCTTTTGTGTGGATTTCATGAGAACCTAAACCTTTGACCGTGTCCATGAACATAGCAACAGGTCGCGGCCGGCATGACTCGCAGGTGGGCAGATGGGAACAGGCGCAGGGGGAAGGGGCGTGTGGGCGCGAGCGCAAGCGCAAGGTAGCGCAATTAAAAACAAAACATTTTTAAAATAAAAAATTACACACTTAACTAACCACCATTACCGCCGTTGCGTTTCTGCTCCTTGCTCCTGCTCTCTCCTTTTGGCATGGGACAGGAAGCCAGGAACAACAGCAAGGCTCCCTTGACCAATCCCAACACTGCATGCAGCATTGTGATTGGTAAACACGCAGGCTCCCCTGACCAATCACAACGCTGCAACGCAGCGTTGTGATTGGTTTTGAGCGTCCTGGTTGGACGCTCAACGAGGGAATGAGATCCTGGATTTGTTCTCCATGCAGGCTGTAATGCAGCCTGCATGGAGAACTGGGAAAGTGCGCATGACTGGTTTGGCGGCCCGAGAGGGCTGACCAAACAGTCACTGCACACTTAGGAGTGGGCAAACCACTCCTCCCCTATTCTGCTCCGTGAGGAGAGCAGAGCAGCCCCACCCACCCACCTGCAAAGGAAGGGAACATAAAATGATAATAACTGAAAGTTATTTACATTTTATATTTCCTTTCCATTGCTCAAAGCAGTGGGGCGACGCCGCTGAAAGCAACAATGTTAAAGAAGTCTGCTGTTACGCAATATCGTCGTTTTGTACAGGCCGCACACCGAGAACCATTAACTAATAAGTCCCTGAAGAGTAAGCGGTCAATGGACCCATGTGTATTTTAAATAAATCTTGGATATTTGGAACCCGGTATTCTTGGGTTGGAGATCCTGCAACACATGTCCACTTCTTATTTGAGGTTGATTGCGTTTTCGGAGGTTCACACCTTTCCACCATACAACTTATATCGATTTTTTAGCTGGATATTGATGAGCCCTGACAAAGTACCCTCTGGCAACTGGGAACAAAACGCGTTGGCTGTGTGCCAGTTTTATGATTAACTTAATAAAAGAAGTATTTTGGACATAAATGGCCTGATTGATTAACTTCGCAACGAGTGCACCTTCCACTTTTTCTGTCCTATTGGAGGTGATGTTGTGGCATGAGACCATTTGTGCTAGGATCCTTGCGATTCAGGGCAAACTCAACAGAGGAAGTGTGTAACTTGCTGGGAGGTGTTAAGCTGTGGTTTTATTAATTATGACGTAATCAGAGAACAGTGTGTGATTGTATGAGAAAGAATAAAGACATACAGTCCAGAGCTCTGTGTTTGGCGTAGTCATTTGCATGCTCCCAGACTTGGCAGGATGCTACAACTGGCGATGAGTGCGGGATCTTTGCACCAAAGAAACAAGACTGCTCTCCCTGGAAGTTTGCAATGTTACAGAAAGCTCCTTGAGTGTGCCACATGCGCTCACTTCGATGAGAAGCTGTTCGAAGGTGGCATGTGTGGAAACAAAGCCCCACTCCAGCCCACAAACACCATCAAAGAAGTTGAAGGCCCTGCAGAGGAGCACAGTTTAAAAGCAAGCCAAAAACCCACTGGTAAGGCCAAAAGAAAATATACTACTCCGCAGCATAACACAGGGCCATCATCAATACAAAGTGAAACGCTAAAGGCAGCCACAACTAGGTACAATGTAAAAAAGCTAAAAGCAGTGACAAACAAGTGCAAGAGATGAAATTGTCCCTTACCATCAAAGAAGACAATGGCGCCTAGTGGATGTGATCGAGCGCGATGACTCAAGCACAAGGCCAGTACTTGCAGAAGGTACTGACCTAGAAGAGCAGCTGCCGCCATCTGAACAGCATATACTCTCAACGTCAGTAGAGAAGAGTGTCAAGTATGATGGAGCTGTGTTACTGAAACCACCACCATTTGACACTGCGATGAAGCAGAATATTGGCACCAGGTGGACTGCATGGATCAAGACATTTGATGATTTCATAGATGCTTTAGAAGAAGGAGATGATAAACAAATCACTAAATATTTGAATAACCTTGCCGGTTGTGGACTAAAAGAAGTGCTGAAGAAAATATTGCAAGCTGGTTCAGTATCATACCGTCAAATCAAGGGTGTTCAATCCAATGCCGAATGGCGACTATGAAAAGTAAATTTTCAATCAAGCTTGACAGCAAGCTGGTGATACAATAGATGAGTTTGTTGAAAGACTTGATGTGCTTATCAAACACTGCAAGTTTAGTGAATTCAATGATAAAGAGGCAATACGTCTCCAAATCATCGATGGCTGTCTCTCAGACTCTCAGAACATGCATGTTGAGAGAGACGTTCAGCTTGAGATAGTGCTAATGGCTGCAAGGACCAAAGAAAGAGCAGATTAATAAGCCGCTGACATGGAAGCTGGAATAGCAAATCGTGAATCAGCATTGATCATGAAAAGCAAGCACAAGGTAGATTCAGGCAAATCAACCTCTCCAAAGAAGACAAAATTGTGCTTGTGATGTGAGTTTTCATTTCCAAATGTAGGGAAATCTCCAGCCATAGGACAAATGTGTAAAGATTGCGGCAAAGAGAATGGCTTCATAACAGTTTGCCAAGCAAAGGAGAAATCAACTACATGTCAGCGAAAAGAGAAAATGGACACCAGAAGGTTCCAAAAGCATTGTCACCACGCCCGCAAAGCCAAAAGGCAACATCAGTTGCCAGTAGAAACCAGACAAAGTCAGTCATCGTCAAGTTCATCCTACAAAGGCTCATTGACATCATCGTCAATCCGCAGTGCATAAGATGGATGTGCGTTGATGGCATTGATTGAGGAATGGCAGGCACTTGTGGGTTTGACTGCTTGCATGGGAGAAATGATGACAAAAGCAAACCACCAAACTAAACAACGGAATTCATTTGGACATTGCCCCAAAATCGCAATAAAGGTCAACGGTGGCCCCATAACATTTATTATAGACAGTGGTGCTTTGATTAACATCATGCATGTCAAAAAGTTCAACAGCCTATCTCTTGTGGCACGCATCAACCCATCAACCATGAAAATATACAATAGGCTGCTCCTTATTCATTGCAGAGTCAAGTTTCATTCACTGCGACATTGAAACATAAATCAGTATCTGTGCAAGTGACAATCCATATTCTTCAAGGAGCTTTGTTCAGTGTTCAGTTCAGTTTTGCCACCGCTGCTGACAAGGGACTGATAGCTCTCAATCACAACCACCACACTCAATCTGAAGTTGTGAATCAGTTCTCATCATTATTTCACGGCCTAAGCAGGCTCAAGACAATGAAAGTGTGACTTCACATCAATGAGGACATTCGCCCTGTTGCCCAGCGACACTGCAGAGTCGCTTTCCACTTGCAAGAAGCTGTTGAAGCATGAAATCATAGAGCGTTCCACTGGTCCTACACCATAGGCTTCACCCATAGTGGTGGTGCCAAAAAAGGACAGTGAGGTTGCAGTGAGCATCTGCGTTGATATGCACCAGGCCAACCAAGTGATTGAGAGAGAAAAATATCCTGGTCCACACATAGCGGACATGATTATGCATCTGAATGGCACCAAAGTCTTTTCCTGTCTTGACTTGAAGAAGGGATACCATCAACTTGAGTTGGAAGAGAATTGCAGGTACACCACTACTTTTTAGGTCGAGCCTAGCGCAGCGCATGCGCTGCCCTAGGAAAACGACCTCTTGCAATCAGTTCAGCTTTGCTAAAATCTCGTGCATGTGGGGCTCACACGCCATTGGCCTTTGCGTCTGGCTTTAGTACACAATTGGCCAAAGGTGTGCGGAGGTCCCAGCTTCTTGTGAAATGATTACTCCCAGAGCGTTTTGCTCTCGAGAGCCAGCAGCGTGCACAGGGGGCATCTGGTTTTAATTAGCGTGCCTGCGCTTGTCTCCCGAGAGCAAAACGCTCTGGGAGTAAACATTTCTCAAGAAGTGGGTGGTGATATTTCACTGCCTCTGCTGCGGGTATACTATTAGACAGCACGTGAACCTACACTGTCCTTAGACACATTTACATACATTTTTTGAACGTGCGTGTGATATTTCACTGTCCTTTAGTGCTGTTGCCTACATTTACAAATACAACCAGGCGACATGTACTGGGGCACCCTTCGCCTGAGGCAGCCTGCCATGGACACGTGCCACAGTAGGTCCAGCTTTGCCCTTTGTCACTGCCAGCTGTCCTCTACTGGGGCACACCTCCTCGGAGATGCCTCATGCCTGCTCTGCGCCACTGCCCGTCACGCGCTCTCTGCCAGGGCACACGGTCCAAGGCTGTACCTCGCATCAGAACTTGCGCTCTCCTCTGGTAAATGCCCAGCGGTGGGTAGGGCAACCCAACTGCATAGCTTATTCTGCCTTGTGCAGCGCCTGCTTGGTGCCACTGTCAGATGCTCTGTGCCGGGGATCAGAACACGTGTCACTGCATGGCCTGCGCTGGCCTTTATCACTGCCAGGCGTGCTGCGGTGGGGCATTCTCCAAGGATAGGTGCCACTGCAAGGCCTGCCCTGACTTTCATAACTGCCAGGCATCCGGAAGTGGGACATCCATACAAGGGCACGTATCACTGCAGGGCCTGCTCTGACCTTTATCACTGCCAGGCACCCTTTACTGGGATATCCCTCTACGGGCATGTGCCACTGCAGGGCCTGCTCTTACCTTTATTACTGCCAGGCGTCCTATACTGGGACACACCTCTAAGGACCCGTCTCACTTCGGGGCCTGCTGCGCCTCTTGGCAAATCCATGCAGTCTGTGCTGGACACCCCTGGCTGTACAGGCCTGCTCTGCCTTTCATCACAACCAGGCATCCTGGGCTGCAGCATCTCCCCCCAAGGACACGCCTCACTGCTGAGCTTGCTCTGCTTCATGCTACAGCCAAGACATTATTTATTGTAAATACTTTTTTAATATGGTCGTTCAGTTGTATATAATGCTTTCTTGGTCATACATAAGGTAACAAAAATGCTTATGACACTTCTTTAAAATAACGTTTCAATATGCTGCAGACGTCTGTTCAGCACAGCTTAAAGACATAGGCAAAGTCAATATTTCATTTATTTATTTAGGAGTTTATAAAGCGCGCAGCTACCCCCGACGGAGGTGTCCCGGCGCTGACAACAGGAAAAATAAGAAAGTCAGGGAGGGGAAAACTGGGAAAAAGATAAGATTAGAGGCGAGAGAAAAACCAGGTCTTCAGTATCCTACGAAATATAGACTCAGAAGACAAGAATCTGAGTTCCATCGGTAATAGATTCCACAGCCTGGAGGTGGCCACGGCAAAAGCCCTGCCACCAATACGTGCCAGGCGGAATCGAGGGCAGAACATAAGGCGAAGATGGTTAGATCTCAGATCCCGAGACGCCTGGGTAAACCTAAGTCTGTGCCTTAAATATGCAGGGCCTCGACCATTGAGAGCTCTGAAGGCAAGAACTAGAGCTTTGAATTGGATGCGATATCTCACTGGTAACCAGTGCAGCTTAGTCAGATAAGGTGAAATAGAATGGCGGTAAGGAGTGTTGCAGATCAGCCTAGCCGCCGAATTCTGTACTAACTGCAAACGATTGATGAGATATGCTGGAGCCCCCACGTACAGACTATTTGCGTAGTCCAAATGAGATGTTATTAAAGCATGGACTACTGTTTTACGAGATTCAAGAGGCAAAAAAGGGATGATTTTTTTAATCATTCTGAGTTTTCCAAAGCAGGAGGAAGATACTTTATTAATTTGGGTTTTACAGGAAAGTGCTGTATCAAATTGAAAACCCAAGTTACGGGCAGCTTGAACTGGCGCCGGGGGGGGGATTTAGTTCAGAAGGCCACCAGATGTTAGGAGGGATGGCAATTTTTTGATTGAAAAAAAGAACCTCCGTTTTATCTGCATTTAACTTTAAGTTGTTAGTGGACATCCAGGAAGCGATGTTAACCAGGCACTGGCGAAAATTGGCTAAAGAGCTATCAGAGTGGTCCTTAAATGAAAACACTAGCTGCGTATCATCAGCATAAAAGATCACTCTGACGCCCCAGGATTCGACCACCTTCGCCAGTGGCCTGAGATACACATTAAATAGGAGGGGGCTCAGGGCAGATCCCTGCGGCACCCCCCATAACAGTGGTTTCTGCGTGGAAACAAAGGATCCTAGGGCAACCTGTTGGGATCTGCCCGACAGAAATGATTTCACCCAAGCCAAAGGGGTCCCTCCAATGCCCACTTCCAGAAGACGATTTAGCAAAATGCTATGAGAGATGGTATCGAATGCAGCGGATAGGTCGAGGAGGACCAGCATGGCCTCCTCTCCCCTATCCACACATTCGCGAATTGATTCCGTCGCTTCCAGCAGGGCTGACTCAGTGCTGAAGTTTGGCCTGAATCCTCACTGGGTGTCATGGAGCAGATGGTTTGTTTCTAGGTATTCGGACAGTTGCTCTTGTACCGCCTTCTCTAACACTTTTGCTGGTTTAGGGAGAAGTGAGATGGGTCGGTAATTACCAAAGCATAATGGGTCGGCACCCGTTTTTTTAAGGATTGGTAGCAACAGCGCGTGTTTCCACGAAGAGGGAAAAAGGCCCGATTGCAGGGAAGAGTTCCAGATGACTAGCAGAGGTTTGATTATTAGCGGGGCAATTTCATTCAGAATCCGAGCCGGGGCTGGGTCGAGCGGGGATCCAGACTTGCATTTAAGAAACAGGGACAGGGCCTGATCTTCAGACAGAGGTTTGAACGAAGTGAATGCTTCCTCGCACGAGGTGTCATTGGCTGGAGTAACTGCTATGGGGATCTGTGGAATAGTTGCTGTAATATTCACGATTTTCTCATGAAAGAAATCTGACAGGCCATCGCTAAGTATTTGGCTGGGGATGACAGGAGCTGCCAAAACAGAGGGATTTGCGAACTCCTTAACAATGTTAAAGAGGGCCTTGGTGGAATTTTCCGCACTTTTGATTTTATCCGCATAGTACTGTTTCATGACCGTGCGTTTAAGTTTATGAAACTCTTTGAGAGCGGATCTGTAGAGGTGTTTGGAACCTGGGTCGTAGGATCGACGCCAGATACGTTCCAATTTTTTACATTTGCTTCTGCTATCACGAAGTAGCGTTGAGAACCAGGGGGCTGAGGGTTTAGATCGTGAGGAAGAAAGATTCTGTAAAGGAGCAATTTGTTCAATGGCGGCAGTGAGATCTTTATTAAACGTAGATGCCATTACATTAAGATCATCATCGAGGGGATCAGAGCTGCTCCTAAACAGATGTTCCAGGGTCAAACTGGTGACTTTATGCCACTTTCTCCCCTGATCTCTAATGGTAGGGTGCAACTTAGGTGGTTTAGGACTAGATATTTCAAACGGAATCAGGTAATGGTCAGACCAAGTGAGGGGCATAGGTGTAAGAACGTTAAGATCAAGCCAACTGGAGAAGATTAAATCAAGGGTATGTCTTGCCGAATGAGTGGGGCCTATAACCTTTTGGGGTAGATTCAAACCTTGCATGGATTCTAGGAGATTTATGGCGCGTGTACAATCATTTACATCAACATGGTGATTGAAATCACCTAGTACCGTAAAGTGAGGATATTTAAGGGAGAGATCTGCAATGGACGCCAAAAATGAAGAAATTGCAGGCTGGGGAGTGTTAGGAGGGCAGTATACAAGGACGCCTGAAAAAATGGCCGTGGAGGCATCTGAAATAGAAAAATAGAGTGCCTCTATAGGTCCTAAATTAAGAATTTTTCTAGAGGTGATGGTGAAGTTATTCCGCAGAATAACAGCAATTCCGCCTCCGGTCTTGCCTCCCTCACGACTAATTCCCATTAGGCGATAGCTAGGGGGCAAGGCCAGGGCAATGTCTGGATTAGAAGAGTCCTTAATCCATGCCTCAGTGAGAAAAAGTAAATCCCAAGAAGTCTCAGAGAGTAAAAGCCATATGTCACTTGAGTGACACGGCAGCGAGCGACAATTCACTAAGCCTGCCATGTAGCGACGTGTTGGAGAGGGAGGAGTGAATATAGGGATGGTAGTGGATTTGTTGATTAAAAGAGAAAAGGTACATTGCTTGCATTTAAAGTGAGGGCGGGAAAACGAGGTCAAATTACACCGTACCTGGGGAATACACACATTCTTGTTCATAGCCATAAGCTGTGATCTAGACCAGGACAGCCTTTGAGTAGAATGGAAACCGGCAGCATGACTGGCCCTAGGCCAGACACTTATAAGGTCCCAAAGGTGAGACCTATTGGCCATGCCAATGCTTGTTTTACTCATGTTGGTTTATTCAGATACAACCGGTTGAGTTTTGGAGTGTCGTCAGCTGCAGAAAGTTTTCAGGATGTTATACTTCGAATAATACAACCTGACACAAATGCTTTTAACTACAGTTATGATATAATGGTATTTGAAGTCACAGAAAAGGAGCATGACAAGGCTCTTACTCAAGTGTGTCAGTTACTTGCTGATGTAGGTCTCACTCTGAATGTAGCAAAGTGTGAGTTTCACAAGAACACCTAAATTCTGTGGACACATATTTTCTGATGGGGGAATGCCTCCTGAATTAGATTAAGTGATAGCACCGTCAGCTACTCGCCCCCACACGTTCAAGATGCATTTGTGAATTTGCCACTGTGAGTGCTCCATTGAGAGAACTGACCAAAAAAAATGTCCTGTTCAAAAGGTCTGATCAATGTGTTCAAATCTTCAAAAGAATAAAACATGCAATTGAGAATTCAACCAAGCTGGCCTACTTTGACTCCAAACTGCAGAATGAGATTACAGTTGATGTGAGCCCGGTGGGTCTGGGTGCCATCCTTGCCCAACATAATGGTCACCTGAATGCCAAAAGACACATTGTGGCCTATACAAGTTGAGGCTTGTCTGACACAGAATGTGCATATTCTCAGCCCAGAGAAAGAGAGCCTGGCTGTAGTGTGGGCCTGTAAACATTTCCATATATTTCTACATGGAAAATGTTTACCTATCATAACAGACCATCAAGCACTGCTCAGTATTTTTGGAAATCCAAAAGCCAAGATGTCCCCTCGCATTGAGTGGTGGGGTTTGAGATTGCAAGAGTACAACTATGCTATTGTGCACAAGCTAGATAAAGACCAGAATCCTGCTGATTATTTTTCACGAGTACCGTTGCATCGTGACAGTTTAATATTCAAAACAGCAGAGGAGTACATTAACTTCTTTGTGTAGTCTAGTACGCCAGCAGCCCTATCCACTGAACAGATTATTGCAGCTACCAATGCTGAGAAGATCATGCTTATCCGCAGAGACATCATATTAACTCAATCCTGGAAAAGGAGTGTTCTATTTCTTACTGATGATGTTGAGTGTAAAAAATGCCAAAATGTTCACGGTTAACTGTCCATGGCCAAGGAGGGTGTTGTATTGAGAGGCTCAAGTATTCAGCGGCGGCTCCTCCACTATGGAGGACGAAAGTGCCCCCCCCCGGCCAGCACTTTAAAAAATATGAAAAAACAGTAATAAAACGGTTTAAAACCCATTTTATTATTGTTTTATTTTTCTTGTGCCGAGTCTTGGGAGCTTGGGAGCGGGGCCAGGGTGGTTACAGGCTAGAAGGGTGTGGTGGGCACTGCCTTCACTGTGCATGTGGGTTTGGCCGGCCGCCTGAAGCGGGCCACACCCACATGCGCAGTGAAGCTCTCTTTAATCCCAACTGCATTGCTGGGTTTGGTGAGAGCAGGCACAGGCTCCCAGTCTGTCTTGGAGCGAAAATTATCGGCGCTCAGGCCAATCCTGAAGCTGCTGTCATTCATGATCGCAGCTTCAGGATTGGTCACAGCGCAGGCTGGGAGCTTGTGCCTGCTTGCAGTGGAGAGGAGCAGTAGTGCAAGACGGGATGCTGGAGGGGGGCAAGTAAGTTATTTTTTTTATTTTTTTTTCTCTTTGTCTCCATCCCCCCAAATTCCACCACCTCACAGACCCCATACCACGCCCCTTTCCCTGACCCGAGCCGCTCCTGCAAGGATTGTCATACCTGAGAGCCTAAGACAATAGGTCAACTTAGTAAACAAATATAATGTTACTCTTGTTTTTATTCTTTATTTAACAACGGGGAGATGTAGTGTCATGAGACTATATGTGCTAGGACCCTTGCGGTTCTGGGTGGGCTCAACAGAGGAGGTATATAACTTGCTGGGAGGTGTTAAGGTGTGGTTATAAACAGTTATGACAAATTATCAGAGCACCCCGTGGCAGGCACCTTAAGACCCCTTAACATCCCTTGGCCTCCAACTGGTGACCGTGCACCCAAGAGGGCCCTGCTGGGGCCCCCCAAAGTTGAGTTCCAACAGCCTTTCTGTGTCGGAAAGACCAGCATCGAAAGGCAGCTGAAACCCGACATCGTAATCCCAGGGGCAGAAAGAGCCGCCCTTGGGATTACTGGCTGCATTCCGACTGAGCCCTTCGGAAGCCAGTCGTAATGACCATTTGAATTCCTTTCCGACCGCCTCCATCGTAATGAGGTGGTCGGAAATGAATCCAACTGGCATATTACTATGTGATCCGAAAGGCTCACAAGATGGAGGAGAGTTAGTGCATGCCGCATGAGGGGACTAAGGAGATGTAAAAGTTGATTTAATAAAAATATGTTCTTAACATTATTAACATTTCTGTACTAAAACAAAACATGCACTTGGCAGAGCTGTATTTTCTTGTGCTTGACTCAACTAGACCCGAACAAGGTATCAACTATATTTGATTTCCTAACGCAGACATGATGAGTGTTTTTTTAACTTCTTCTCTCATCCCACATAACAAAATGTGCATCAGTATAATGCATCATGTTGAACTCTGGTGGATGCCATTCACAACATTCAAGGCTCTTCTTTCCAGAAACACCGTCAATCTATTCATTCTTGAGATTTCCATTATTTTATGTAACTAGATTGGTACTGCCACATCCGACTATGTAAGGTCATGCTAGGGCACATTAATATTCAGTAAGGGGTAGTGCTAAAATAGTAGCAATAGGTGACATTTTATAATTCTGAAATGTGATTTGTTCAGCCTGGCTCACCTTATGGTGTGCGATTTCCATTGACTTTGGTTTTGGTTGTGAATTATCCTATAAAAGATGGTGCATTTTGGAGGTGAACCAGTGTGGTTTGCCCAGACTCTAGGTGAGTAGAACTGCGTCAGTCTGAGTCTTGATTTGGACTCAAAATATTTTTTCTTTGAGGCTTGACTTTATGTCAGACTCTTTGCTGTATCTGATTGAGCCTTGCTAATTCCTTAGACTGATTTACCATGCATTCTGATTAACCTTACATTTTGCCTTTGGCAGGACTCCTTAATTTTACTATGCTTGTCTGAATAAAATAATTCAACACTTTCCACAATTTGTTCTGCTTTTAATGACTCCAGATCCAGTTTGAAAGCTTGTCAAAGGCTACTTTGGGTTATTTGGTTCCTGGTTGTGACCTCTAGGTTTTTGTTTTATATTTTTGGGGCAACCCCTGAAACACCCCTTTTTCACGCCTTACTTCCCTTTACCTCTATCCACCCCTAAACCATAAAATTGATCTTACTTCTACTCACCCCTAAGCCTTAAAATTACTCCTACCTCTTCCCACACCTAAAACCTAAAATTGCCCTTATCTCCCTTTACCTCTACCCTCCCTGAATCCTAAAATTACCCTTACCTCCCTTTCCCTATACCCATCCCTAAACACTAAAATTACCCTTACCTCCCTATACCTCTACCCACCCATGAACCCTAAAATCACCCTTATCTCTCTTTACCTCTACCCACTATGGACTTCTGAAATTACCCTTATGTCCATTTACCTCCACTTGCACCTAAAGCACTTTTTTCGTTAAATTACATAAAATTATATTTTTTTAATTCAAAAAAAGTACCTGTGTGGTAAAGTACTATATGGTAAATGTACAAATACTTACCTGTGTGGTAAAGAAATCGTGGTGAAGGCATTTCAAAGGCATTTTGTGGTAAATAGAGTGTGGTCAAAGCTGTTTTCCGATCCAGAGTAAGAAGTCAGTACTTTCTGACAAATCCTCTCCAATAACAATACATTGGTAGCAGTTCACCACTGTCATATGATGATATTGGCTCAATATCGGATCCTAGAATAATATTCAAATTGGAGTCAGGCTTTTGTCAAGTTTCCAATGTTAGCTTAAATCTAGCATTTCTTGTCTTAGTTGTTAACCAGACTCAACTTCCATACCCCCAACCTTCCCACAATATGACCCCTCTTCATAAATGCAGGCATACATTAATCATGTCTCTTAGAAAAACAAGGAGAAAAAAGCTGAACATCAATCCATCATAATGCCAGGGTACTGAAGGTAATATCATGTCCCCTCTGACAACTGGTCCCGCTCTTGGGGGCATATCAGCAACAACCGGCGATAATTATCACTTAGCACTTAGCGCTAGGATAATTATCGCCGGCTAGCGTGGATTTTTATCGCTGCAATAGCGTGCTATTAGCAACGCTTATCTCAAAAGCGATAAAAATCCTAGCGCTAACTGCCAAACGTGAGATTATCGCTGGGAACCCAGCGATAATCCCACAGAGTTTGGTGATAGCTTACTGAGAGGGCCTCACATACTTAGCCATGATATCCACCTTCCATAGGATATCATGGCTAAGTCAGTTTCAAAGCAGGCGTAAGGAAAGTAGCGATAACAGAGGTTATCGCTACTCTTCTTGTAGCTTTGCTGCTTTGTGTGAGGCTTGATAATAGGAGAAATGTCGCTTAGCAACATTTCTCCCGTTATCCTGGGGAGGAACGCCCACTTTGCATCTCAATAGAGATGCAAAGATGGGCGTTAGGAATTCAGGCGCTAAGGCAAGGTTTCACACGATAGCGTGACTGTCCTAATATAGCGATAAAATTATTGCCGCTTTTCGGCCGAAAGCGGCTGCAAAAGCGGCGATAATTTTATATCGCCGCCTAGTAGATATGCCCCTTGGTTCCTTAGTATCCTCCTATTTGCTGCTAAGTGTTTAGAGGAAGGCCAAGGAATGGAAACTAAATAACTACCCAGCCCTCTAACTGACCTCTTCAATGTCGGTCCTACTCCATCTTCAAGACCCCTGATATAAGCTGTGGCAAGAGTAGTGCCAGGGGTACCAAAGGCCTATCAATGCTGCCACTGGCTACCTCTCATTAACACCTCCGAGCTCAAGCATTATGCCTCAGAGATTTAGCTGTACTTACCAAACTATGCTGTGTGAAGCATTGTATAATAATCCTATTGTATTAAGCATAGAGCATGCTCAGCAGGCACTCACTGTGCCAGTCCACAATCAGAGGCAGGCATGCTTCCTTGAACTGTCCCCCAAGACTTGCCATGAATAAGAGCTTCTCAACAGGCTCTTTAGTGAGAGGGAAGAAACGCTATCTTCTCCAGACATACAGCCTTTCTTCGCTCAGATTAGTATTAATAATGATGGTAATTACCATTGAAAATGTGCTTTTTCTGTCTCCTTTGTAGACTTGAAAGCCATCAGTTGCCTTTAGAGGATGGAAGGGAACAGTATGAAAAAGATGCAGGGAGAAACAAAGGCACATTGAGAACGTTTTCTAAATGGCAATGTGCAAACATGCAAGCTGATGCTCTCGCAGCTCACTGTAATCTATTTTCAATTAGCAGCAAGAACAGATGGAGGAATTGGCATGCATCAGGGGAATATTTCATTTCTGGTTGTTGTTAATCCATGCGCGCATGCGCCAACACTTGTCGTTTTTTTTTTCAGGCTTATTTGTAAGACAGTGGTATCTTTGGGCACAATGTGGTTCAGCAAATAAAGGGGCCACTGAGAAAGTGAAGCTCGGGGAAATTGTTTGCTGCACCCGAACACAGTTTGCAAAGTGTGCATCACAGGTATTTGGGCTCTGTGTCGCCTTTTTTGTTTTTGACTTTTGATATCTGATGGTCGCTATGTTTGCTATACTATCCTCAATTTGCTGAATTCGTCTCTTGTTCCTTTTTACCCTGTCTTTCTGCATATTTCCAATGTCTTAGAGTGCTCGGCAGTGGACAGTTGATGCGCTAAAAATGCTAAAGGAGTAAGCAAACATGGAAGTTTATAGAACGCTTCGAGACTTATTGTAAGAGTGCCAGTGATCCTGACACAAATGAGAGTTTGCTTCTCAATCAGTATTACATTGTGTGTACCGTACACTAAGGGCCTGATTCACAAAGATAAACTTACACTTTTGGGAAGGTTTACGTTCTTTTGGTATTCACAAACTACAAGTTATTGGTAAGTTTACTACTGCAGACACTCCGCAGTCGGGGAGGAGAACTCCGCACATACAAGCATCCTTTTTTTGATTTGGTTTAAATCCATTCAGTAGTTTTTCGAAAATGAACTTTTCAAATGTATGTATATTTCATGCCACAAGTGATCTAGACAAATTAAAAGATCTGATTGGCTGCCTCAACATCAACAAAGATGTTGTGGCAACCATTTCAGGACTCGAGACTCAGTCCCCGGTCCAGAATTTTTTTAAAAACATGTAGTGGGGCAGGTTAGGGAAACTCTGATCCTATAGACCTGGTGGGGAGCAGGTCCTAGAGGGAATCTTCAGGGGCCAAAAACACCTATCGGGGATCAGCAGAGGTCAACCCTTTTCACTTTTAAGCTCAGTGGGATGGACCAGGTGCATTGTAAAAACAAAATAGTGGAGTCGGCCTGGTGCCCCCCACCTCCCTGAGCCACGTTAAGGACTTGGGGATCCTATCCCCCGGGGCCCTACATACATATACTTGGGGAGGGGGTCATGTGGCCAACCTCTCAGAACCATTATATAGCCCGGGGACCCCATCCCCTTGGGCCTGCAGCATAACAGTGTCCCGGGGACCCCATTGCCCGGTGCACTGTTTTTCCCTGCCTGCAAGAGTGCTGGCTTGACACACTTCAACTCCCTGAATGCAAGACTGCTCTCGCCCCGCCGGGATCAAAAACAAAAGCTGCTCCCATCGGACAGGAGCAACCTACTAAAAACGGCTCCTGCAGCACACGGGATGACTGCTGGCAGGGGAGCAGGCGTGTCCCCCAACCCCCCCCACAGACTCAAAAAAAGAAAACAAGCTGTGAATGTCTCTGTTAGGACCAGAACACCCACAAAAAATGCATAATTAAGAACACAGGAAGAAATAATAAATGAGCAACCAGAGCTGCTCATTTATTTGTCACTGCTCCTGACAAGCACTTCATGGACTTATTAACATACATTTTCATTCATGGTGGTGCCCCAATCGGTAAAGAGGCACCACTAGCATGTTATTTAAGTGGTGTGGGGTGGCAACTGGGAGGGCAACAGCCCCGCAAAATAATTTTCAAAAATGAACCCTATGTTTTCTGCGGTCTACATAACATGACCTCAAGAAAAGTTGATAATATTTTTAGGGGTGGGCAGAACTCGTGGAGATTCACTCTGTGTAATTCTGCACAGATACATAAAAACTCCACAATATTCCACGGAGTTCTACGAGTGGGCGGAAACGGTATATCGTTCTGATTTTTAGTGCTGGGAGCTTGTTCTATTCCACAAAATCAGTGCGAACGACACCACACAGTGCGCCAGAGGGCACTGCTTCTTTGCTGCTACTCAAGTAGATCTTCTACTTGAGCGGCAGCTTTCTCACCACTAACAGTGTTCACCGCCCGTGTTGGGAAAATCTTGCCGGGTGCCATTCTAACACCTTTAAGAAGTCCCAAGAACAAAAGGACTTCACCCCCAGCTTCCCCCTGAACTCTGCTGTGTGAGTTCTGCCCTACCTAGAGTGCTTGATCCAATTGTGGGGCCTCTGGAAGTGGTGCCTGCTGTTGGGAAGGTGACCAAGAGAAAAGAAGTAAAAGTTCTGCAAATTTTTCACGCACCGCCGGCTAAGAAAGAACATTTCCGTCGCAGAGAAGATCGTGACAGCGCCTATCGCCGCTGCAACGTCAACGCCGCGTTCATCTTTGGAGTGCATCGCCCCTGGAGGGGGAAGATTCCCGTCGCTGCGAGTATCGTCGCAGAGCCTGCCACCGCTGAGTGAGATCGTCGCAGAAACATCGAAGATTGTCGCATCGTGTCTTTGCGAGTAAATTTCTAACGGAGAAGCTACGCCTTGGAATCCATACAAGTATCGCCTCACTCCCCATACTGGCCGGATTCGTCGCACATGCCCGCTGCGTGCAGCGGGGTTGTCGCATCGCCTCCCCAGGGTCTCAGAACTGACGCTGTTGCTTGTTTTTCAACGCCTGAGCACCGCTAGGAACATTTATCGCATCACCAGGTACTGTTGGCTAAAATTGACACTAATGTGGATTATTTTGTCGCTAAGCTAAGAACTCTTTTGAAACCATATTCTTGAACTGTGTATGTTGGATTTTTGTCGTTTTGGTCTTGTGTAGTTTATATAAAAGTACTTTATTTATCTACACTGCTGTGGAGTCCATTTGTGGTGTTTTCACTGTGTTACTGTGAGTGTTGGTACAAATACTTTACACATTGCCTTTGATAAGCCTGTCTGCTCGTGCCAAGCTACCAAGGGGGTTAGCAGGGGTTATCTAAAGAGTGTATCCCCCTTACCCTGACTTGAAGTAAGGGTCCCTATTTGGACAGTGGTACCTACCTCTGCCAACTATAGCCCCCCAGATCTAACAGTACATGACCGAGTGGTGGTCACCTGACTGGGTTTCTACACAGGGCCTGGCTTTGCATATGACCTCACGGATTGCATCACTCATGACATGCTCAATGACATTATTGATTAAATCTCTGATAACATCTCAAATTACATTATTGATAACAACACTGGGCATTGTGAGGCACACGTTCTAGTTAGCTCTGTAAATTAGAGATGATGAATTTCAGTGTGATTTTTGAGTTTAAGATGTTACAATTTGACTGATAGTTCTATCTGACTACTATAAAATACTTTTTTTCAGTGATTTTCTGAGTTTTTTAATGCAAAGATAGATACTATTATCATGCCTAACTCTAAAGTCACTTTAAGTCACTTTAAACATAGTTTTTGTAGTAACTATATATTTGTGTGTGTGTGTGTGTGTTTGTGTGTGTGTGTATATATATATATATGTATTTATATTTGTTAAGAAATGTTTAACTATAGAGTTAATTGAAGATATTCATTTATTTATTTATACATTTACTTATAGTATGGAGTATTGGATGTGCCTGTGGATGATTTATCAAGTATATATTTATATATGTATTTACAAGGATTCTTATTTATTCATTTGCAATATTTTATCGGTCAGACTGTTTTGAGGGGAAACGGGTGTGACTATATATGATTAAGCTGTTCCTAGTGGTCTCTATAAGATTTTATATCATCTGAATAATGAAATGGGATAGTATCAAATCTGGGCACTGGCCCAAGATGCTGCATAGCTAACCTCTGGGTTCCCAAGTCACAGTACCATACACAATGGATTGTATATTGATAAGAGCAGAAGTTTCTGTTCTTACAAATGAGTTATAGAAACATATAAAAAAAAGCACAAATGTGAAATTTCTTAAATAAATATATTGCAATTGAATGTGCAACCACTAATTTGTTTTTCTAAACCTGTGGCAAAGAGATGTAGGTGGAATGAAAGAAAACGGAGGTATGTCTTCCATTTTTATGATTTGTTGTGCCTTTAAAATATGATGGAGCCATAGGCTAGTGTAACTTTGAAAAAGGCTGGGACCAGCCGAAACTCGTCGGAATGGACATGATACAATAAAGAATCAACAAACCATTACCTTGTCTGGAGTGCCCACTTCTTCTCTTGTGACAAGAGATCTTCGGATGATGTGGAGACTAGAGCCGTCCTAGCCATGGTGCACCTGCACCTAGGTGAATGGGATCGCAGTACAGAACCTGTAAGAAGATAGCCGCTTTGCGATTTGAAGCGATCCCCGCCACCACGACCGCCATGTTGGGACTACCGGTATAGCCGCATATGTGACCACACTTGGACGGGATGATCGAATGCAACCAGCCCTGACAGGGAGCTTACGTAGGAGAGAGAACAGAAAGAAAACACTGCACGGCAGTGCCCGCGACAAAGTCTCAAGGGAGAGAGATGTCACAGAGACCGCGAGACAAGGAAATGATGACGACACCACAACACCCAGCATTGTCCGTGAGGGACTATGACCGGGACCGACTAGAGGTGGCAAAACAAGTGTTTGATGATACAGAGGACACAGCTGGGAGCAGCAGTGGAGGCACTACGACAGGCAACGCAGGTACGCTAACAATTAAGCAAAGACTGTTCAAGTTCGAGAAATTGTCTAAGAAGGAAATCAGCAACTGGTGGGAGTTGACCTCAAGGAGAAGATATCTTGACATTAACAGGGTGCCCAGGGTGTTAAGAATCTTCACAGTTCCAACCTATTGTGTCCCATTTCCGGGATTGTTGAAAGAATGGGCAGAATTTACAGCCAAATCGAGTGTAGGCATGATTGAGATTTTGGTCAAATATGCTGAATTGGATCTGGCCAAAATACGGGAGAAGCTAAGTTACCTACAAGATGGAATCGAGAATATGGAAAATCAAAATATAGTGAAACAACTCCAGGACAAAATGATGCAACGCCTGCGGAAACATGAAAATGAGGTGAAACTTAAGAAACAACAAAAATTTCAAAGGGACCAAAAAAATTATATGGAAGAGCATATTCTAACATTGCCAGAAAATACGACATCTACAGGAAGGAACTGCTTCAAGAGGATTCGCAGAGAAGACAAGATCTGATCTCCTCTGGATCTAGTTCAGATGTCAGCACAGAGAATGATAATGGTGATCACCCAGTGGGCAGAGTAGGTGCCTCGGGTTTTCACAGCGAATACCGCCTAATGAGACAGGCTGGAAGACCAAAGAATGACAGAATACCCCTTCCCCCCCAGAAAGAGGATGGGGAAGTGGAAGATAAAAAGACGCCAACAAAGATGCAGGATGCAACAAGGCAATAGAGGAATCAATTCAGGGCAAGCACAATCTGCACCAGAAGAAGTAAACCTAGAAGAAAGGCTGACCGTTCTGAATCTATCTCAAAGGAATCTCACCAAATAGGAAACATCACTGCTTGAATTAGGACTTTCATTTTGTCCCACTTCAGGATTTGATTATGCACAGGTCAGGATTGGCCTATTTTTGTTCATTAGAAAATTTAAATTGAACAAAATACACAAATCCAAAAGCCAATCATGTATTATTGTTGAAAATGCACCATCTTGTGATTTATAGATTGGGGAAGTAGAGGGACGCCTTGCCTTGGAAATCTAGTATCAAGAAAGTGAGGGAGAAGATCCCCATATTGAGATGGAAAACCTTATGGAAAATCTGGGGATTGACATTGGATCAGCCAGTGGGAGTGGTTTTAAATCCAAGTCACATTCGATTCCCCTAACTGCCCATGATAATTTAGATGTCTTTCATGAAATGGTGAGCAAAGTCCTAATGAGGCTGAGAAAGAGTGTTGGGGTACGCACTGACAATCTCACACCGGAATTTCGGAAGGCATTACAATCCCTTAAGGCTGACACTTCAATTGTTATTAAAAATAGTGACAAGGGAGGGAATGTTGTAATTGTGGAGTCGGATATGTACAATCAGGAAGCTATGAGACAACTGGGGGATGCTAGTTGTTATGAGGTGATTACAATGGATTAATATAAGGCTTGTGTGAACGACTTTCTGTCACAGCTTAGAAATTTGTATGATGAAATCATTTTAGAACAAGATGAATTAAATTTTCTGAGATCTGAGCATCCTAGAATTCCCTTGTTCTATCTGTTGCCGAAGGTGCACAAAAAATTGAATAATCCCTCAGGAAGACCAATTGTTTCTTCTAATGAGAGTTTCCTAGAAAATACAGCCGTATATATTAACTCCTTCCTATTTCCCTTTGTAAAAACACTTACCTCACATTGCAAGGATAGTGGTGACTTTCTCACCAAGATCCATAACCTCGTTTGGGTCGACTCATATATCATGATCACATTGGATGTCACTTCCCTGTCTACTTCCATTGATAATGAATGTGGATCAATATAGGAATTCCAATACTTTTTCATTTGACTTGTGAGGGAACCTAGTAACAACTTGTCGGACTGCACCTTCACAAAAGAATATCAATGCATTTGCATTTGACTTAAGGGACACCCAGTAACGACTAGTGGAACTGCAACTTTATGTATGAATTTAAATGCTTTTGCTTTTGACTTTTGAAGGAAACTTAGTGACAACTCGTGGAACTGCTGCATAATGAAACAATTTCAATGCTTTTGCATTTGACTTGTGAGGGGCACCTAGTAACAACTAGTTGAAGTGCAGCTTCATGTAATAATTTCAATGCTTTTTCATTTAACTTTTGAGGGAGACTCAGTAATGACTAGTGGAATTGCAGCCTGATGTAAGGATTTCAATGCTTTTTCATTTGCCCTGTGAGGGACATCTTGTAATGACTAGTGGAACTGTAGTTTTGTGTAAAAATTTCAATGCTTTGGTATTTGTCCTGTGAGGGACACCTGGTAACCATTAGTGGAACTGCATCTTCATGTAAGAATGTCAATGCTTTTGCATCGACTCAATAGGGACAGCTAGTATTGACTAGTGGAACTGCAGCCACGTGTAATAATTTCAACGCTTCTGCATTCTACTTTTATGTTTACATTTTCTTTATTGATTTATACGCTTTCAACAAATATAATCACAGCAATGATGAAATATGCTTTGTTATATCCCACGAATGTGGCAGAGGCAATAAAGCTTATCTACTTAATAACCCCAACATCCTCCCCCCTCCCCAAAGTCCCTCCTCTCCTGCCTCCCCCTAGCTGTTTACCTGCCAGACCTGTTATGTTGCATCAAAAGGGAAGTCTGCATTTGGTCTGTGAGGCACAATAGTCACATATATTTAGGGCAAGTGAGTTCTTGAAGTTCGGAGGAAAGTAGTGATAAAAACGTTTTTTCAGAGGGCAGGGAATGAGGCACTCTGATCGATGAATGAGAGGAAAATCCGCTCCATGCCGAGAATGTGCCACATCCGATGCAACCATCCCATGCGGGTGGGCAGGCGGCCTGTTCCCCAATGTGCAAGGATATTTTGGAGGGACGCTCCAAGGGCCAGTGATATTTAACGACCTCTGCATTATTTAAGAGGGAGCATGAGGGCGTTTGGTAAGCCTAGGAGAATGTATGCTGGAAACCGGGCCAATTTATGAGTATCTATATCCTTGAGTACCTGTGCCCAGTAGGGAGTTAGTTGAGGGCTGACCCACAATATGTGTGTCAGAGTGCCAGGTGAACCGAATCCACACCAGCACAAGGGGTCTTTTGTTGGGTTGCCTTTGTGGAGTCTGACAGGAGTAAAATACCAATAGGTTATTATTTTAGTGGCGGCCCCTACACTAGCCACATTATGCGCAGTGTGCTTGGCTCTGTAGTATATGTCCTCCCATTCTCGCTGAGTAAGTATATGTTCTAATTCTAGTTCCCATCTCTTTTGGATCGGCGTCATATAAGGTGCTGGGGCTTGTCTTATTAAACAGTATATCTGTGATAAAAGGTGGGCATCGTTAGCTTTGGATAATAGCCACTTCTCAAATGCGGTAAGATGGTGCTGTGCCAGCGGGCAGATACTAGAGTGCATGACCCAGTGTCTTATTTGTTGGTAGTAAAACTGTTCTGTTTTGGGGAAACACTGTTGGTTTCTGAGATCTTCAAAAGAAAGCGGGCCCTCTTCATCAAAGAGGTGTCCAATCGATCTACTTCCCTTCCTTGTCCACCATGTAAAAGCCTTTACATCCATCCCAGGGGAGAAAAAAGTATCCTCCACGATGGGGGTCAATGGGGACGCGAAGGTGGTAAGATTTCTTTTCTCCACTAATCTATCCCATGCCTTTAGGGGGGCTCGCGCTATGAGCGAGCGATAAAGGTTCTTTGGCCTAGCTGGTTTTGTCAGAAAAGTAATCTGCCATAGCGACCGCCCTGCTAGAGCCCTATGAAAAGCCAGTGCTTTTCGGACTCTGGGGGTGACCATTCGATGAACGCCTTGATGTGGGCCACCCAATAATAATCCTGGAGATTTGGGATCCCAAGATCACCTTCTCCGTGGGGCCTGTAGCTTATTTCGCGTTGCATTTGGGGTCTCTTTCCCACACAAATAAAGGATTGCAATTCTTGCTGAAGCATACGTATCATGCCCAGTGGTGGTTCCAATTGAAGGGTCTGAAAGAGGGATAGTATCTTTGGCAATATGGACATTTTAATAGCCGCTATCCTGCCAAGCCAAGACAGTGTGTGTGGTCGCCATCAGCGCAGGTCTTCCCTGACATGGCTAAGTAAAGTGGAATAGTTTAACGTTATGGTACAGTGTAGTGATGGGGAAAGTTGTATCCATAAGTAGGGGATCGCCACTAGGGCCCATTGAATGAGATGTGCGTTTCTCAAGGTGTTTAGTGTAGAGGGTTTCATGATGAGGTTGAGGGCTTGTTACTTATGAACATTAAGTTTGAAACCTGCTGCTTGGGAGAATTGCTCCAACTCAGACAAAACAGCCGGGAGGGAGGCCTGAGGGTTTTCTAAAGTCGCTATTACGTCCTCTGTGGAAAGAATAAGCGTATGTCTATCCCCCCAAAGTGTATACCTGAGAGGAGCGGGTTGCCATGGATTCGCTGAGCCATTGGCTCCATGTATAAGGCAAAGAGCAGGAGGGAGAGGGGGCAGCCCTGGCGTGTGCCTCTCTGTATGAAAAACGGGGAGGAGGTATGACCATTTACCCAGACAGTGGCAGTACACACTACCCAAGCTATGATTCTCTCAGGGAGCCCAAAGTGCTGCAACGTCGCTTTTAAGTATGTCCAGTAGGCCTTGTTGAATGCTTTTTTAGTGTCCATCGACAAAAGAATTTGTTCAGTGTCAAATCGTAGGGCTGTGCTTGCTGTTATCTGCGCATTGGTGGTTGGAGACAAATCCTGCTTGGTCAGAGTCGATCAATCCAGGACGGAAAGGCGACAAGTGAGATGCCAGGATCCCCGTGAATAACTTAAAATCAACATTAAGGAGGGAGATGGGCCAATATGAAGCACATTGACGCTTATCTTTCCCGATTTTGGGTATTACATTCACTGAGGCCCCTAGCCTTGATTTAGGGAGGGTGGATGATGTCCATATAGCGTTGTATACTTTAGTGAAGATAGGGGCCAGTATAGTGCAGAACGTTTTGTAAAACGAGGCGGAGAACTCATCTGGTCCAGAGGCTTTAAGTGGTTTAAGCTTGGAAATGGCTGAAATTACCTCCTCAATTCTGATAGGGGATTTGATGTCCTCCGCTTGATCTGGTGTGATTGTGGAGGTGTGGACTTCCTGAAGGTACTAAACTTTGGCTTGCAGGGAAAGGTCTTGTGCTATATAAAGTTCTGCAAATAATGGTGGAATGTTTCGGTGATATGCTGGTCGGTAACCATCTCCTCACCTGTGGAGGCAATCACGGCGGCGATAGTGGATGCTTGTCTCTGTGTTCTTAGTCTGTGAGCCAATAACCTCCCTGCTCTGTCCCCGCCTGTGTAAAAAGTTATGTTATGTTATGTTAAAGGGTATTTGTAAAGCGGATGGCTACTCAGGAAGAGTGTCTTGGCGCATATGAACCTCAGAGCTGGACTGTCCCTGAAGGGGGGAAAAACCTTAAGGTTGTTGCTGGAACAGCCAGGTTTTCAGCATCTTCCTAAAGGTAAGTAGATCTGACACCTGTCTAAGTGTCACCGGCAGGAGGTTCCAGACTCGGGCAACCTGAACTTGGAAAGAGCGGCCTCCAGTACGGGTGCGGGAAAACTTAGGGACAACCGCCTGATGCTGTGAAGATGACCTCAGGGTTCTGCCGGGGACATAGTGTGAGACTCTCCTTCTCAGATAGTGTGCACCTTTACCTTGTAAAGCCTTAAAAGCCAAAACCAAGGCTTTAAAGCATATTCTTTTTCAGACGGGAAGCCAGTGCAAAGCCTTTAGGTGAGGTGAGATCTGAGCTCTCCGTCCAAGCATGAGTTTTTGCGACTGACTGGATTTGGGATTTCATGGACAGGGTGTCATCCAACTTAACACCCAGGTTCTTGACCGTGTTAACCGAGGCGAGGTGACATGTCTGATGGCCACCATTGTTTCCACTCGTACCGAGAAGGAGAGCCAAAGAAGATTATCTCCGATTTCTCTGGGTTACATTTAAGTTGATACTGTCTGAGCCATGTAACAACCCCAGTCGGGCATTTGTTGATCTTCTCCCCTACAAAGTCCTCGCCCTTATCACATGTAATCAGAAGCTGCGTGTCGTCCACATAGGAGATTATTGTCGAACCGCAAGCTTCAGCCAGGGGAGCAAGGGGGCACATGTAGAGATTGAAAAGTGTCGGGCTCAAACTAGATCCCTGAGGGACACCCACCTTCATAGGGTTCTCTAGGTCTTCTGCATGCGCTTGGAGATCTAGATGCTGGTCCTTCAGGCAAATTACCTCCTGCTGAAGAAGTTCAATCTTTTCATCCCTACTCGAGCCCTGGCTCTCCAGCGTATCCACTCTGTCCGCCAAGGAATCCACGTCTTTCCTCACCTACCTAATCTCCTGTGCTTTTTCGGGTCCTCATTTGCATTAAATCTTCTCTTAGAGATGCAAATAGAGTCTCAATGAATGCGCAGGTGAGTGGAGCCTCGGTATCCCCATGTTCCGTTGATTCTGACATTTCTGCGTTGTTTGGTCCGGTCGTTTTAACTGGCATGTTGTTAACTGATATGTCCTTTTTCCACTTAGTAGCAGCCATAGTCTGGGACCAGGAGGGCTCCATATCCCCCATCTCCCGCAGTTATCCAACAGACGATATCCTCCCTTGCTGCACTTTGGCGGGTGCTAGTACTCCGGCAGCAGCTGTGTTTACACTATGCCTTGAGATCAATGGCTTGGGGGTGAGTGTTCATTATCTGAGTTAACGGGGTATTCAAAGCTTTCTTAGGGACTCAGGGATCCACTTGCGTAAGGTCATTAGCCAGTCTCCAGGCATTGGTATGCCCCTTGGTGATTGTCTCTAAATTGTGGATCCCCACAAGCTCCGCTGTGGCCTCTGATCTCTTACAGACTCTACTTTGCCTGTAGGGCGTTGCTTAATAACATTAGGGGGTGTCCACAGTGGACCCTGCCATCCGCCCAGGGTGGGAAGCAAGTTTTGGAGACTGTTCTTGTGACGTGGGCCTCTTCCCCACCCTCCCGTCACCTTATGGCCTCTTATTGGATCGTAGTGCAAAGTCTGGATAGGTAGGCCCTCACCCGGACCCGTCCCGCACCTCCTGCGTACCAAGTGTTCCAGCCGTGGTGGTTTGGGGCTAACTGTAGCGTTCTGGCTCAACCTGGCCTGGTTCTGTTTGGTATGTCCTCCACCGGAGCAGTGTGGGGGCAGTATCCCCTCCCCAGCCTCTCCTCGCCTGGGCTGAAGTGACAGGCCCCAGGACCAGGTCCCTCCTTGGCCTCCTCCTATGCCAGTGCCCGTGCCTATGTCTGGGTCCGTCTACAGGTTGGGCGTGCCAAGTACGGGAACGACCAAGAGCTCTCCCGCCTCACAATCAGGGGCGGCGATTTCAATGCCAAAACTCGACCCAGTCCTTCACCTCCATTGCTGCTCTTGAGGGACCGCAAAATGCCCAGCTCACGGAATGCTGCCTGCTCTGGCAATGGTGCCCCGTGGTACGGACGGGACCGCTGCCCGCCCAACTCTTGTGGCCGAACGTGTCAAATGCCGATATACCCAGGGGCTCCCTGGGCCTCGCAGCCGGGGAGGGCACTCTCCATGCCGGGGCCAACCTGGTCGTGCGCTTCCCGCTCTGTTATCAATGGCCCTCAGACTGCCCAGATCTCGGAGTGAGTCACTGCTGCTTCCTCTCTATCGGGCCCAGCCAGTCCTCCCTTCTGCCGGCGTGGCCCTTCGTCAAACGCACGCACTCCAGCCTTAACCGCTGGGAGCAGCCCGCTATCCTCCGCTGGTGTCTATGGGCCTTGCTCACCGCTTCCACACCCGGGAGGGAGCACGTCGCGAGTACTCTCATTTCCTCCGACCCCCTCAGTCTCTCCTTTCAGGGCGGCTCATGTCATTCTCCAGCACGCGAAGCAGCGGAGCTGCACCTCCACGTCACCTCTCGCCCGATTCCAGGCCCAGCTCCGGCAGCTCTCCTCGGACCCGTAGATTAGCGGTGGAGTCACCAATTCTTGTCCTGAGGCCACCGGGCAGCTCCTCTCGCATTCCACTGTAGCCCCAGCGCTTCTGATCGATTATTGCGGGGCCCTGGCTGGGAGCAGGCACGTCCTACTCGATCACCATCTTGGCCACGCCCCCCCACATTCTACTTTTGAGGGAGACCTAGAAATGACAGCGAGAAGTCTAGCCTGATGTAAGGATTTCAATGCTTTTGCATTTGACTCATGAATGACTTCTAATAAAGACTAGTGGAACTGCAGCTTAGTGTAAGAATTTCAATACTTTGGCATTTGTCTTGTGAGGGGCACCTAATAACCACTGGTGGAACTGCAGCTATGTGTAAGAATTTCAATACTTTTGCATTTCACATGTGAGGCCACAACTAGTAACAAATTGTGGAACTGCACCTTCATAAAATAATGTGAATGCTTTCGCATTTGACTTGTGAGGGACACCTAATCATAAAGTGCAGCTTCATGTAAGTACATCAATGCATTTGTGTTTGACTTGTGAGAGACACCAAGTAACGACTTGCATAGCTGCTTCTTCAAGAAAAATATCAAAGCGATTGCATTTGGCCTGAGGTTGATACCAAGTAAAAGACTGGAGGAACTGCAGCTTAATGAGAGGGTTCCAATGCTTTTGCATCTGACTCAAGCGCAAGCCCTAATTATGTCTTGAGAAGCTGCAGCTCTGGGAAAGGATGTTGAAGATTTAGAATCTAACTCAAGAGGGATCTCTAGTAATTACTCAAGGAATTGCGGGTTTGAATATATATGTGTGTGTATATATATTTGTGTGTGTGTTTCTATCTATCTATCTATCTATCTATCTATCTATCTATCTATCTATCTATCTATCTATCTATCTATCTATCTATCTATCTATCTATCTATCTATCTATCTATCTATCTATTTTACCTACTGATGGTCGCCAGTAGGTAGTTACAGTTAGGACCTAGTTTCCATAGGAAAATTGTTATTTGTTTAGCTAATAACTTTGATGTTATTTGCTGAATCTTCACGAAATTTTAAAGACTAGTACACATCTGAGTTCAGACACTGTGTGGAAAGTTTGGGGGGGATTCATCGAGTGGGAGCTGTGAAAAAGGGGGTCCCAAAACACGTTTTCCCCATGCAAGTTCCCATAAGGATTTCAGACACGACTACAGACCGAACCGCTGGACGTAATTACATCAAATTTGGCAGAAAGTGCCCTTTTTGTGATTTGCTGTTAATCCATTCAGTAGTTTTGGAGTTATTAAAGAAAAAAGAAATATAGATATCTAGGGGCGTGAATTCTCTGCAGATCTGACAGATCTTATGCTAAGAACTGATTCGCTGCCAACACTTCAACTCGAAAGTTTTGGTAGCCATCTTGGGACTTGCTCTCAGCTGAGTCATAAGAAAAAACAGTAAAAAAAAACAGAAGGGGGCAGGATAGAAATTCCATGACCTCCAAGGCCTGGTGACGTGACGGGGTCCAACAGGGACTCAACTAAGGGCCAAAAATGTTTTTTTTTTTAACTTTGGCTGCGATTTCGCAGTGGATCTGCAAATCCGTAAAAAAAAAAAAACAAGGTCGGTCTCCAGCACTTGTTTTATAATTTTCCCCCAGGTGGGCCAGGTTCACCTGAATTCACTATATTGAAATTTACAAATGGTATTTCTGGCTCATGTCATGTTGTTGGGATTCTTGTACCCGATACCTGGTTATGGTGCGTGCAGCATACGAGCCATCTTTTCTTTTTTTAAGAAATGAAGTTACAGCTCTCTTCTTGAAAGCGTGGCCTTATGAAAATTCATAATTAAGCAAAATTCTAAACTTCGTGCAGTAACGCACTCCATTTGTATCTTTCGCCCTGTCCACTTTCTTTCCTTTGCTGGTTCAGCTGAATCTATGCTGTAAAAAAAAAGGTCTGCGGCTGAGAACTGGATTTCCAGATTCAAACAGGTTTTACATAACGGCGGGATTGGGACCTTTTCTACTTTTTCTTTTCCTTTCAGCTATGTGCAACACAGGCAGACCAGCACTGCCAGGTGGCCCCAGTGCCAGCACTGCCAGCACTACAGGCAGAGGCTGTGCGCCGGCTGAGACAGTGTGCTTCCTCCTCTGAGTGGGAAGGACCCCCACCTGGGTGTTTGTGTCAGAGGGAGGGAGACTAATAAGGACAACACTACCTGCCCCTTTGCACTCCCTGAGAGACTCACCCCAAGACCTTCCCAACTATGAAACTACTTAGAAGCCTTCATTGTTAACCATGCGGGGATTCAATGGTCACACTCTGCAAGAAAGGGATACCCATGGGCTCCCAGAGACACTTAATGACCTTCTAGGAGAGACATGTTTGCCTCTCTCGAATCCACCTCTCCTTCACTGTGCTATTTGAATGCACTCTGCCTCACCTCCCTATATGCCCCCTCTCCACGCCTCGCCTCCAGTACAAGCACATGCACCAAGGTTTAATTGTGGATTGCATTTTTAGGGGACATGTCTTACTTGTGGAAGCCAAGCAAGAGATCTGCAGCTTGCTCCAGCTTGGGGTTTTCTCCTGTTTGGATTTGACCCTCAGTTTGTCACAGTTGTTTGCTGGGTTGGCTGCTTCTGGTACAGGCATATCGCCTGTAAATGAGATTTTAGGGCGAGCTGGCTCATGCCGGTAGTGTGACAGGTGGACTGTGTTGGGACAGTGGATTGACAGCAGCTCTGCACAAACTTAGCCTGGGTGCCTCTGTCCAACTAGTGTTCCTGTTCTTATTGGCTGAGCTCAGTGCAGTGCACTCGTTTCTGTTAAGTTCGGAGGAGCAGTAGCAGGGGGTCCCTATTATTACACACAGGGCCGGTTCAAGGGCTTTTGGGGCCCCGGGCGAAGTGGAATGTGCGAGGGCTCCTCTAATTTACATAAGTGACACCTTCACGGCTCCGGAAGGGGGGCCCCCTTCTGTAAGCCCAATTGCAGACACATTTCTTCAATGGGATTGGCAGGGGCACAATATGTTTGGTGGTATGTTGCACTGCACGGGGCCCCATGCTGGTGGGATGTGAGCGAGGCCATGGGCAGCTGCCCATACTGCTCATGCCTAGCGCCGGCCCTGGTTACACAGCAGTGTCTGGAAAGGAGGTAGGAAGGGTCTCTGCAGCAGGGTATGCTGATAAAAGCTGCACAGTAAATACTCCATGCCCCGAGCCTAAGCAATGGAACTATGCCCCTTGGGGCAAAGGGTGCTTGAAGCCCACAGCCGGCTCTGAGTGCCCCATGATCATAGATGGGACACCACTTAATTGAGCAAACTAGCAGTGCAAGGTTAGTCTTGGTCACTGAAGGGGCATTGACTACCCTTGGGAGTTGCATCACAAACTATCCCAAGTACTGGATGTTTCAATTGCTAGACCCTGCACTCGCTGCTGTGACACCCCCTCCCCCCACCCCATGGAAACACCTCCCCTCTCTCTTCGTAAGCCTAGAATTCTCCCTACGGTGAGTGCTCCGCCTGTCTCTGGTGCTCAAGTGACCATGTGCACCCCCAGCTTGGTTTGCCGTTGTTCTGCAGGTGTTCCTTACCCACCTCCCCCCACACGATCTTCCGCAGATGCCGGCCTCTCCCTCTCTGATAGTACATTTTCTCTGAGTGAGTCCAAGTGTCACATTTCTTAGATGTTTGCGACACCGTCGGTACCAATGTCATCTTTCCGGGCTTCACATGCCTTGGGCCCAGCTATTGATGAGTCCGGTTCACAGGGGTGGATACATGCAAGGGCAGTGTATCACTGTGCATGTCAGAACCGCCTTGGTGCGATGGGGGGTAACCCAAGAAAGAGGCATGCCATGTGCAAAGAGAGGGGTGTCGAGGCAGGTCAAATGTCAGGACTGGGGGGCAGCTATCACCAGAGAGGCTGGTCAGGGACATGCTTTCAGAATGGAATGGAAGCGCCTAGACGTAGGGGTAGAGAAGTGACAGCACTATACAGCGATGGGGTGCATTGAAGGCGACGCTTTAACTGCACAGTAAAAAAACATGGTGCCCTTTCAGAACCTTTGCGCTGAGCAGATTGCTACAAGTTTTTTTTTTAATATAGTACTACCACTGTAGATAAGGAAACATGAAAAGAAAGTGGTTTTCCTAGAATGACACACTGTCACCAAGCTGATATGTTGCAATAAAAGCCGATGGTTGAGATACAAATTCGGAACCTTAGACAGGGAACCACGAGTGCTGGTTATTCAGGGCAGAGGGTGTGTTTGTGTCCGGGACGGTCAAATTAGACATTACGCTTTCACAGTTAAGTAAAGTGCTTTCCGGTCAGAGTTTCTGTTGTGTGAGATGCCAGCCCTGCTTGCCTTCCGCGCACATGGCTGAATTATGGGCTGTGCTGTGCAGTACACATGCTTCTGAGCTGCCATGTCCCTCAGCTGAGAGCGTGGGCAGCACCTCTCTCGCGCCCCGTCATCGCCACTGGGCGAGCCCTACAGTTTGTCACTTTCCTTTCTGTGCTCTGCACTCGTTGCTCCGTCTGCCGCCAACTCCCGGTGGAGGGCAGAGCGACACCTTTGACGGCACTTCTAAGGTGCGCGCTTCCACAGTGGTGCCTTTGGTCCCTTGCCCTTAAGTATTAAGTTATGCGAGGACTCTATGACTAATGGGGCCCCGGGGGAAGTAAGGTCGCAGACCAGTCCCCCCCCCCCCCCCGGGGTTTTTGCGCAATTTGGGCCGGAAGGACAAGCTGTGCGGGGTCAAGGGGTTGGTCTGGGGGTGGGAACTAGGGGTAGGGTTTATAGGGGCCTGGGGAGGAGACTCGTCCTCTTCCTGCGCCCAGCATCACTAGGGAGGGTTAAAGAATGTTGGACCACCAACCCACCCTACAAGGTTTGGAGGGCAAGGTGCTGGGTAGGTATAGCATTCCAGTTTAGGACGAGCTGTTTTGGATGGGTTTTGGCAGTATTTTGGACAGGTGGGTAGTCTTGGACGGGCACACCCATCCCTCAAGGGGGGGGGGGAGAAACAGGTGAATGATGGGGGTCCGGGATGCAAGAGTGCATTGGCGGGAGATACAGGAGAGGATGTTGAAAGATAAGCGAGGAGGCGAATGGAGAGTTGGAAGAGGCACAGAGTGGAACGGGAAGTGAGCAGCAAGAGTGAGGGGAGAATGGACGAGGTGCATGAAATGTTTTGGGTTTGGGAATTGTTGAGTTTAAAGTTGATGTTTTGGTTAAAGTATTGTGTTTTACAACCTGTCCTAATAAATGGCCTTTTACGCTTCAAGAACAGCGTGGAGTGTATTTATTGCGTGATGCTGTGCTCTGACTTTACTTTTCTTCAGGCAGAAAGGCGCGAAATAGCCAGACCAGCTTGAGAGCAAAAGGCTTCTTTATTAGGACAGGTATGCAGGCTATGAACTTTATATTTACAAACGTTACTCAAAATACCCCACCTCACTAATACAATAAAAATCCCTGAACCCCCCACCCTCAACAATAAAGAGTACTCCATCCATCATCCAAACATTAAATCCTTGCATCTCCTTTCTTTCCATTCGCTGTCCATCACACTCAATCCAACCATCGCTCCCCTGTGTTCCCTCTGCCATGTACACCCTGCAAGGCCCCCTACCCTTCTGGCCTGTTTTGAACTCCTCCCTTTCTGCCACCTGTCCTAGAGTGACAACTAGTGAATAGTCTGCCAAACTACCCCAACAAAAACTAGCCATTCCTATGATAAAACGCAAAAGCTTCTGGGGTGGGTGGGTGAGGACACAATCTAAGCAACCTACCTCCAGTACCACATGGACTAGCTGGGGACACTCCAAAAGTGACAAGGGACCCTAACTGTAACTAAACCCCACCCAAGACTAAACTAACCAATGGGGTACCTTGGTGGCTTGGAATGTGCCCCCCAGCCGAAGAACCCCGAGGGTGGACATCGTTTGGATGCCAACTCCGGGACCATCATTAGACAGACAGGTGCAAAATAAGCAGACCAGCTTGAGAGCAAAAGGCCGCTTTATTAGGACAGGTATGCGAACTATGAACTTTATATTGACAAACATTACTCACAAAATCCTGCCTCACTAATACAATAAGAATCCCTGACCCCCCCACCCTTTAATCTTCCCCCAACAATAAACAGTCCCCCATCCATCATCCAAACTTCATTCCTCGCCATCACCTTTCTTTCCATTCACTGTCCTTCACACTCAACCCATCCACTGCTCCCCTGTATTATCTTTGCCATGCCTACCCTGCAAGGCCCCCAACCCTTCCGGACGGTCTGGAGCTCTTCTCTTTCTGCCACCCTGAAAAATCCCTTACAGTGCATTTTTCCCACCGCCCGTCATTCATATTTCATGGTTATGTTCCAGATCAGTGGATAGCCTGTCACCACAACAGCCGCAACAGACACAATTAAAAAATCAATGTAATATAATAGGGCGGTCACCATAACAGCCATTAACACAACCCTTTCCTGGCCAACGCCCTAGTTAAAGCCTCTTTAACCTCCAGAAAATATAACTCATTCCCCATAAAAGACATAGGAACGCCATCCGGCATAAAAAATGCTAATTCTTCTTTTTTAATATCTGTATGTTCTATCCAACCTACTCCCAGAGCCTCACAAATACACTGTATTTCTCTGTTCACTTTTCTCATGGCTTTTTCTATTGCTGAATATTTAATTGCACTGTGCCAGACCCTCCTGGAACAAAAGCTGTCCAGAATATGTGAGTATATGACCACAATCTCACAATAAAAAATAGATCCTTTTTAACTTCCATCAGGATACCCAAACCCGATTCCTGCACTAAATCATTCTCCCCTAAATACAAAACATCTGGACACGGTCGTACAGAAATCAAATTCGATACACAAGGCAGCAACTGACCCCACTTCATACAGCCTCTACCCCACCAATCAATATGAATGTCATCAAAACAAAATTCTTTCCCCATGGTCTCGTCTGCATGTTTAGCGGCCCACTTTATGAAGGAGTGCCCCACAATCCAAATGGATAAGGCCGCCATAATTGATCATGCAACACAACCTGAGACGGAAAAAAATAATCAGCCCCAAGAAAATGATAGTGCTTCCAGATTCTTAATGTGTCTAAACACCAGTCGGAGGACCACCTGCCCAATTTCCTGACTTCCCACATTAAAATACGCAGCTTGGCGGCTTCCGATGCTGCACCAATCCTAAAGGAATGTGTACTAAACTTGGACGGGTCCTCTGCTAATACCTGCAGGATTTTTCTCATTCCTGATATAACTTTTCCAGCTGTCAGCCTGGTGCTGTCTATGTGTCTGAAAATGAAAACTTCCTGCACCCACCCACTAATTTAAAATCATGCCCAGCCTGTACCAGGCACACTGTGCCCCCGATCTTGTGAAAAAGAATCTTGGCTCCTTTGCCCGCTTGATCAGTTTTGGATTGTGTTGACCAGCCAGAGGCTACCACATATTCAGCTCTCAGACCTCCTTTCTTGTTGGAATCCATCAATGATGTCATCAGCGAGGCCATTGACCATGTCATGAGTGATGTAACTTGTGATAATCACTATAGGCCAGATTTACTAAGAAGTCACGCAACGCAGCTCAGCAAGAAAACTTGCTGCAATGCATTGCATGAATGGGGAGAGGGCTGTACAGCGCCATGCCTAGTACGATATGGCACTGCTCTGCTTTCTCCCTGTGCACCTGCACTTTGGCTGCCATGCACCAACACAGACACCTTTGCACCATAGTACAAGGGTGCCTGGTGTCTGCATTGTGGTCAGCATAGTTTTTGTGCAGGAAGAGGTCCCTTCCTGTGCAAAACTATGATTTAAGGCATTTTCCTCTTTGGATGTATGCTGTAGACTGCAGTACACATGCAAAGAGGGGAAATGGGGAGAAGTTTTCTTGAGAATCCCTGTCGACAGTACTTTGTGCATATTGATTTGCATCAAAACCCATGTGTGTTTGCATGGGAACAACCACAAAAACCATAGAACGCCACCATGATGCAAAATCATGCAAAGCGACGCATTGTGCCTTGTTGCCTTTCCTTGGGTTACAATCCATTGCATATTGTGATTTGAGTTGGAATGTAAATACCAATCCAACACTTTGTGTTGGGTCTTCGTTAAAAAAGTAGTGTAAACCAGATGCAAAGTCTTTGTAAATCTGGGCCTTTATATGTTTCTGGAGTGCTGAAGGACTTCAATGATGGGAAGTTGAACCCTTGTTCTATGGAGAAGGTAAAAAGCTGTCTACCCATAACTTACAATTTAACATTCATCCTCAGGCATTATCCTTCAAGCCTGGTGAGGTATCATCATAGAAGGTAGAATTTAGACGTCACCTCTTTCTACCAATGCCTAGTGCTCAGCAGAGATAGCCCATCAGTCGTCTTGGGGACGTGAGGCCACCGGGTAAAATTGAACAATTAAAATGATGAAAAATGAGTTAGAATGTTACTGCTGACTGAAGATCTCATGGACTTTACACCTATTCCCGAGGAACTTTTAAAGGGACACTCTTCTAAATCTGCTCCAGCACTGCACAGGCGAACAAACAGACACGCCCATAGAAACCAGTGTACAGCGGAGAACAATTGATAAGAGGATGTGTGGCCACCATTTACAAAGTGCAAACTTGTACTAGGATAAGAAATAAATCAGCTATCCTTTTAAAGGTTAACGTTTTAATCTATAATAACTGATAAAACCCAGCTGAAAGGGAAGCAGCACTCATCAGTGTAAACACATGAACACTGATAAACGCACTCACAACCAAGTACTGAAATGCCATTCAAAGAAAGTAAAAAGGAGAGAGAATGAGTAATTTGTATTTCTTTCTGAAGCTGCAACGCAATGTAACTTTGTCATAAATAGTAGCAGCAAGGAAGACTAGTCTAAAATGATTGTGCTTGATTGTTGTTTAGGGATGTCACTAAGATATTGTTTCTTTTTCTTTTGTTTCCTTCGGTGTTGTGTACTTGGATTAGAGGTGCGGGAGTTAGAAGGCCTGTAACTAATTGTTTTGTACAATGTAAAAAATCTGGGAATATTAAAATCATATTTCATCTTTTGGTAGTTTTTAAATCTTTCACTGATTAGTGAAATAGCTGGCTCATAAGAATCTTGGCCATTACGTACTATCACGTTTACCCCCAGACACAGAATGGGAAAAAACCCTTCGATACACTGGCTCCCTTTTCTAACAAATCAGTATGTATAGCAGGTTACCTGCCAAACACAAAAGGCTTTAAACATTCAATGCAATGTGTAATAACAGGTACCCTACACCAATAAACCTCATAGCTGCAAGGTGTCCGATTGTTATGTGTGATGCCTTCAGCTAATCCTGTTTTTTTACCCAACCTACTTTATTGTTGGAGTTTTTGAGCCCAGACGTGAGTCCTGGGCTCACTATGCCACTGGATTCAAGCTATCCTGGCTGATGAAGAGTGAAACCCCGAAACCGGTCCTAGGATGCTTGTTTCCAGTCCAGGGATGACCTGGCTTGGCAGTTCGGGCTGGACTGTTCCCATGAGGCACAGGGGCAAGACTAATTTGCATATGGCCAGGTCTAAACTGGCGTGGCATGGTGAGCCAAAGAATAAAAGATTTAACCCAGATCTCTTGACTGGGGGTGAATGTTTTGATTTGTTCTGCATTCCGTCCATCAATTGTGTGTCTTTTGCTTTCATGCACAAAGTTTGCCGGGTATACCTAGACGTGGGTCCCGGGCTCACTGTGCCACTGGATTCAAGCTATTCTGGCTGCTGTTAAACCCCAAAGCTTACCATTCTCTTTTCAAAGCCTACAGTAACTGCATTTAATACTTTATTTTCTCACAATTGTAATTCATTGACACAACTGTTTTACAGACACTATGGGACTGATTCACAAAAGTAAGCTACACTTTTGAATAAGTTTACACTTTTTCTAAGTTTAGTGCTTTCAGTATTCACAAACTCAGACTGTATACTTACTACTACTGGGGGTGGAGACTGGAGACTACATGTCTCCAGTCTCCACCCGAGAGATTCTGTTCTTACATGAGTGTGGTCCAGCTTAATACTATTTCAATGTACTTTCCATGGGGCTTCCTAGAAATGTCAATGACAAACTGTGGAAAATGGAAAAATAGATGACCAGACTGCCTCTTTGCCTTGGGCACAGCAAAGAGTGGTCGCCATCAACCCTAGCCTGCAACCTCTAATCGGTCACCAGGCAGGATGGCCACGGACAGGAGACTAGGCTGCAAAAACATTGGCCAATCATCCCTTAGAACCACTGCTACCTCCCCTGCGACACAGAATGCCTTGTCAATCTGTCTGTCTGACCAGATCCCTAGCCCAATGTGAATAAGCAAATGCAATCAAGTGCTCTGAAGCCCAGCAAGATATTTGGAGCTATGTAAATTTGGATTAAATTAATAGCTCTCTTCATGTCCCCCGTCTCCAATAAATAATTATTAATAGTACACTCATACATTTCAAATGTGAACACTTATTTCAAGATATTGCATTCAATCTCCTTTGCTGTGCCGTATTGCTTGATTTTCACTCTGCACTTCATTGGGCATGATTCACAAAGGTAAAGATTGTTTACCTTTGTGAATCAGCCCATCATTTTCACAGTGTTGTCTACCTTGAAGTCACACGTGGAATGAAAACAGAAGGCCTTACCCAGCCTGAACCATAAAGCAGAGTCCCCTGATCACAGCGGTATCAGGCGTTTCAGATGGCGATAATGCTTACCCACGGTAAGGGCAGCAGATCGGCCTCTCGGAGGGTTTCCTCCGTGAACTGAGATGCTTTCCTTTCTCCTCCTAAACTGGCAGGCATCCAAGGCGCAGTCTCCCCAAGGTATTTAATGTTGATGTGCATTCTGCTCTGTTGTACTAATTGCTATGCTTACGAGCCTTTGTTGTATGCAGCGCGTGGCCCCAGTGCCTTTCTCTCCTGTGACTTCACTTCTGCAGCCAATAGTAAGAGGGGAAACAGATTAGCTAGGCTCGCTTCAGTTCCAGAGACAATATAAACAAGCATGACGTAGCAAAGTGACTTCCATGTTTTTTTCTCAAGGATGCTACATGTTTCTTTAACCCTTTCTGTACAGCTGTGTTAGCACATCGCTGCACAACAACATTTCCCCAAATGTGACTGTGATTTGCTTAAACTCATTTGTTAAACTTTGCCCAGATAAAACAACGCCTGATTCTCAACTGTATTACGTTGGGAGGGAGGGGTGGGGGGGGGAAGCAGGCCACTGACCAAGAATTGTGTGTAAAAGGCCGCTTTATTGGAAACAGGTGCACATTACAATTTTAAAACCTTGGCCGAACGCCTTCCAAAACGAAACCTCACTAAATATAACATACCTAACCCCGCACCCCGCCCCCTCCCCTAAATTCCTTCGAGCCCGCCCCCGCCCGTACATTACAACATTACAACAATATCAAACATTACATTCCTGTATAACCCCCCCAACAATCTCTAAATACAAACCTTCCGTTAACCAAACTCCCCTGCCTGCCCCTTTACAGCTATCGGCCCCCAAACTGTGGAACCGAACTAAACTTACCAACCTATCCTTTCCCTGTCGATAACCCAACTCAACAACATAACTCCACCAACCTCCGGTAAAACTGTCCAAAATTCACCATAACCCCCGCACAGCACCTGCTCCAAGTGACAAAATACAAGCGTAGAAAACCCCCTGCACACCTGTCCCAAGAAAAACCGCCCGAAAAATACGAAAGTGGAAAAAAGATAAGCAATAAAACTAAAAAATTAAACAAAAATTAAACAAAAAAGGGGGGGATGCCAAATACAAAAAGTGTTTTTTGTGGGGGGGGGGGAAGGGTGGGGACAAAAAACACGCCACTAGCCTAGCTCCCAGCCACCAGGTCACCAAACCTAAAATGGTGGCCGGGAGCAGGTGCCCAAAGTATTTATACTTGGGCTACATTTGGGCTGGAAAAGGAGCCCAAATTTGAAAATGGCCGCGCGGGGCCAGCCACGCCCCCCATACGCCCCCTCCCAAACTGCCTGGGGGTGGGGACTCCCTACAGTCGCCTGCCCCCCCCCCCCAACCCCCCTTGGGAGGGAGGGGTGGGGGGGAAGCAGGCCACTGACCAAGAATTGTGTGTAAAAGGCTGCTTTATTGGAAACAGGTGCACATTCCAATTTTAAAACCTTGGCCGAACGCCTTCCAAAATGAAACCTCACTAAATATAACATACCTAACCCCGCACCCCGCCCCCTCCCCTAAATTCCTTTGAGCCCGCCCCCGCCCGTACATTACAACATTACAACAATATCAAACATTACATTCCTGTATAACCCCCCCAACAATCTCTAAATACAAACCTTCCGTTAACCAAACTCCCCTGCCTGCCCCTTTACAGCTATCGGCCCCCAAACTGTGGAACCGAACTAAACTTACCAACCTATCCTTTCCCTGTCGATAACCCAACTCAACAACATAACTCCACCAACCTCCGGTAAAACTGTCCAAAATTCACCATAACCCCCGCCACCCAGAAAGAGAGGGGTGGTGTAACCACCACCCACCCCTCTTTCTGCCCCCCAACAACAGAGAGCTTTAAACTCCACGAGCCTGATTCTAGGCCTGGGCAAAAATGTCGTTCCGTTTGCGGAAATTGCGATAATTTGACATTTTCGCGTTCCGCGGTGAGCGCGAAAATGTCAAAATTTCCGCTTTCCGCAGCTTGGCGATAATTTGTTTCTTGCTCGCGCTGTAAAATATTACATTCTCGTGCGCGCGCAATCGCCTTACCTGAATCCCTGCGTTCGCCGACAAGTTTTCTTGATCCAGTCGCGTTCTCCATGAGATGTTGGATTGTTTTTAGCCATTTGCGCTGTCTCGCGACAGTTCGCGCCCGCAGTGACGTCATGCGTCGCGCGATCACGTCTTTCTTCTCGCGATCATGCACCGCGAGACAACTCAAAACAAGATGGCCGCGCCCGCGAGCAACCACATGGGTAAGTTGGCAATCCGCAACCATGCAGAAAATCTCGCGAACATGCGGGAAAAAAAATTCCGCATCTTCGCGATATTTCCGCTTGTTTGCGATAATTTTAAACCTTTTCGCGATAATTTGCGAAAGTGGATTTCGCAAATTCCGCCCACCCCTACCTGATTCTGCACGTTCAAACACCGAGACAAAACCTCCCTAAGTTCCAACAAATAAAGGTCCATGCCCAACCTTGACAAATGCACCCCGTCACCACGAAAAAACTCTACCGTCTCAAAACGAATATCCTTGTGTGTCACTCTTCCGAAACCCAAATCGCGGCAAAACCTGGAAATCTCCGCATTCACCTTCCTCTGAGCCCTGTCAATAGCTCTGGGATTCAAAGCCCCTCTCCACACCCTCCGCGGGACCAATTCCGTCCAGAGCACATGGCAACCCGACCAGCGCTCCTTCAACAACGCCAAATCCCTTTTCATGGCACGCAATAAGACCACCCCTTTCACACTGCAAAGATCTTCTCCCCCAAATGTATCAAAAGAATATCCGGGCATTGTCCCCTCACCATGGCTTTATTTAAACATGGAATAAGCTCCTTCCAAAGCATACCCCCTTTCCCTTTCCAGATCATCCGAAAAAGGCTGTCATTGAACCCCAAACTTCCCCCAAAATAACTTTTGCACGCTTGTACATGTGCTCACTTGACGAAGGAATGCCCCACAATCCACACCGTCAATTCCTTTGCGTGGGGCCGAGCCACCGAACCTGAAAAGAAAAACAAGAATGAGACTCATACCAAAGAGGTTGACGCATGCGCCTCTGCTGCATTCTCTCTTACATATTTGTGAAAACAGTCTGATGACCAATGCCCTAAGCGCATGATGTCGCCCTGAGACCAACCCCAGTTATGCGCTTCAGTCGCTGCCCCAATCCTAAAAGAGTGAGTCCCAAACTAGGCCCCGTCCAAACCAATCCGCTGTAACCCCTTGCGCAGAACCATACGCAGCTGATAGTCAGTGACGCGTGACCCATTCATATGTTTGAAAACCAAGTCGCCCCATCACCCCCTGATAGTATCTTCCATTGCCTCGCCAAACGCAGCGGACAAGTAAAACTGGGGGCTCCTGCTTCTAACCACACCCCCTTTCCAACACCCCTCTGATCCGTTTTTGAACTGGACAGCCAAATGTTCACACCTGTGTCCGTGAAGAACACTTCCTGCCAACAAATGCCCCGCTTTACCTCGGTCCCGAGGAGCTCAGAAACCCGAAAAGCCCCAAAAAACATGAACACCATAAGGGTAGCAAACAATGAAGCCTCAAAATCGTCCCTGCAAACTGCAGGCAAAACTGTCAACAAACGTGCTAACGTCTGCCAGGAAATAGGTAAACGGGACATAACGGTTCCACCCCGCTCTCTAGCCCAGCCCTCAAGCATCCTGCGTCCTATTTCCCCAGTAGACGGGGAATAACCCCAAAAAAGCTTACCCATAAAGGAAATCCCCGCCAGCTTCCCAGCAATAGTGACTCTAGACAAACCTTTCTCAATGAGGTCCAGGATAAATTGAACTACATCTTCCGAATTGCGCCACGACTCCTCCCTCCTACAAGCTCCTGAGGACAAAAATTCCTTCCAAGCCAAAGCATACGCTGCACGAGTGGAAGCAGACAAAGAACCTACCACCAGTTGAAATACCCTACGTTGCAGACAGACTAGAGGTGCTCCGGCATCGGGGTCGGTGTCCTGTCCGCCTCCTTGGCCAACCCATGGAATCTCCCCCACTGCGAACGAGACAAAGCATCCGCAATCTCATTGTCCACACCTGGCACGTGCAAAGCCCTGAATGAAATATCATAGCGCACACAGCCCAGCACAAACACCCTCATCAATTTCAAAATCTGCTCATCCCTGGCTGACTGCCTGTTGACTATTTGCACCACTGCCATGTTGTCCAAACGGAACAGGACCCTCTTATGTTCCAGCTCCTTGCCCCAAATGGTCAAAGCGACCAGGAGTGGAAAAAGCTCCAAAAAGGTAATGCTCCGCCCACCATTCCTCCACTCCTGCGGCCATTTCTCTGCACACCATCGCCCTTGCCAGTAAATGCCAAAACCATCACTGCCCGCTGCATCCGAAAACATTTGCACATCCCACTGCACATCCTCGTCCCTGGCCGGTGGTACTCCGTTAAAGGAGTGCAAGAAAAAGGACCACATACGCAGGTCTTCCTTTACACCTGCCGACAAACGCACATGATGGTGAGGTAAATGCTGACCCGCCAAAGCCCGGCCCAGGCGCCTGCAGAAAGTCCGTCCCGCCCTTACAACCCTGCAAGCAAAATTCAAATGGCCTAACAACACCTGGATGTCCTTCACTGTCACTTTCTGCCTAGCCAACATCGTGTCCAGCAAAGCCAACATTTTGCATTTCTTATCCTCAGGCAAACGAGCCTGTATCGCAACTGAGTCAAGCTCAATACCCAGAAAGGAGATGACAGTATCAGGCCCCATTGTCTTTTCCGGTGCCAACGGCACCCCCAGCTCTTCCATAAGCTCATGAAAAAATTCCAGAGCATGCTGGCACTCTGAAGAGCCCGGGGAACCCACAAAAAAGAAATCATCCAAATAATGTGTAACCAAGCTGTGACCAGTGCGATTTGTGAAAAACCACTGTAAAATAGTGCTGAACAGTTCAAACAAAGCACATGACACCGAGCAGTCCATTGGTAGCGCCTTGTCTACATACCATTTACCCTCAAATTGTATACCCAACAAAGGCCAATCGTCCGGATGAACCGGGAGCAGCCTAAAAGCCGACTTGATATTACACTTTGCCATGCCTGCAGCTGCGCCCTTGGTCACCACAAGTGACATGGCGACGTCAACTGAGGAGTATGACACCGAAGCAGCGTCTTCATCGATAAAATCATTGACTGACGACCCTTCTGGCCATGACAAATGTTGAATCAGCCGAAACTGCCCTTCCTCTTTTTTGGGCACCACACCAATAGGGGAAATGATCAAATTATGAACTGGCCACTCTCCAAAAGGGCCTGCCATCCTCCCCTCATGCAGTTCCTTACACAATTTCTCACGCACCACCAATTTGTGCTCCGCTGCGGATTTCAAATTATACGCCCACCTTCTCAGCCGGGGCGCGTGGTACCCCAAATGAAAACCCCACTTGAAACCATCCAAAAGTGTCTGTTTTGCCACCAAATCCCCGTAGCCCTTCAATGCTTCCTCAAGCTGAGCCAATTTAATTGGCGTAGGAGCCCTTTGGCCCAGAACCCTGTGCGCCCCTACCCCTCCGTCCACCCTGCGACTGCTGCGCATTGCCAGACATCCCTGCACCTGCTTGCTGCCCTTGCTGTCCGCCTGATGGTCTAACGCCCCAGCAGTTGACGAGAGGGTGCCGCTTACCGCACTTGGAACACTCATGTCGGTATTTGCAAAATTCCCGTGTACATAAGCCTTTGTTGAAATCCCAACATGCCCCAACTCCAGTTTGTGATGCGGCTGAGCCTCCCACCCCACCCCAGGTGGGCTTTCCCTGAAAGGGCCGGTAAACTAGAGGCAGACCACTAGCCGTAAAAATAGTCTTACCCCCTGGCGCGGCCCCCATGGTATGTTGCCACAAATCATTATCTAGCTCACCCCATTTTGCCTCTGAATCCCAGGCCATACGGCCCTAAACTCTTCGTTATACTGTGCCCAGGCGTAACCACTACCTGTAATCTGGGCCTTCCGTATTACATCCATATACTTGAATATGGCCACGCAGCGCTCGGGAAATTTTTCACAGTACACACTGGCATAAATTAAAAATGCCGCCGTCCAATTTTCAATTGTCAGCGGCACCTTAGGACGCTTAGCCAATTCATACTCCTCCTCCTTAGGGCCCTCCTTAGACCTCACTTCCCTGTGTAATAACTTCAAAATCTCCACATATTCGCCCTTCCAAATACGCTCCTTTGTTGCCAACATTAAGTGGGCACCTAAAGGCTTAGTCACCCCCATATAAGGAAGCTTTTTAATCTTTAACTCTTTACTCTGTGGTTTGTCCTTAATATCCCCTGCCTCTGTATTAGTCCCAAGAACAGCTCCCTCCGTTCCCGTGCCAACCCCTGTATCTTTTACATACTTCCCTCTATACAATCTCCCCTCCGACACACCCCCTCCCCCATCCTCCCCAGACCCCACAGACACCATAATAGGTTTGGCCTGTGTTTTAGCGCTCTCACCTGGCTCTAAAGAGGGTGTGCGGACCGACTCCGACCGCCTCGCCGACCTCTCAGAAGAATCCCTTGGAGGATGAGCCCTCACCGACGGGCCGTGCTCTCCCTTGGATTTCACCACCACAGACTGTTTAATGGGTGCCACACCCGAAACCTGCAAAAAACTACGAGAAACATGAGAGTGTCCCCCCTCCTCATAACCCCGTATTTCCCCTTCTTCGGGGCTGTCTTCCTCATAATCGAGCAGGATTGGCTCTTCCAACTGCAAATTCTCCTCAGCAAATTCCACCACACGGGCCTTACCGGACCCTGCATTACCACAACCGGCCTCCACGGCCTTAAAACCACCTTGCGGGGGAGCCGAATGTACTCGCCGGTCCTCCCCCCTTCGTTGATTAACATAACAATCCATCTTATTTGAAAACTCCATCCACCTTGACCGTCGTGACGTTGGGGCCAGCGAGGTCGCGCCGGACCTTCGTGAGCTGGCCGCGACGGGATCCCCCGCCGGTACGGAATGTGCCGCGCAAGGCCTCATCCTCCCTTCTCCTCGGCGATAATGGGCCGCACCTCGCCCTACCGAGTCTGCTGCTCTGCTACACTTCCTACCCTGTAAAGAAAAAGTTTGGACTGGTGTGCTGGGACCTTGAAAACTACCTGATACCCGCGGCCCGAGACCACTCAAAAAACCCTCGCCTGATAGACCACCTCTAGAAAAACCTGCTTGCCCCGTCCCCACTGGATTCGGCGAAAACAACCCTTCCTCATCCCCACTCCACTCCAACATTGCGTGACCCAAAGCGGACGCAGAAACCTCGCCATACTCCTCACCATGAACCAGCGAACTGCCCGACCCCATACGCTCGCGACCACTCACCCCATAAACCACCCTCGCTGTACCTCCCACCACCTTGTCCTGCCCCCGCACGCCTGACCACCCCGATGCACCCTCCCCACCAATACCCCGAACACCTTCTGCCCAGGAAGGAAATATGTCTAGACCCTCTCCCTCAAGGCCCCCCCAGCTGAATCCCCCTCACCTAAAAACCAACCCTCCCCGCTGCCCCCCCCTTCCCCAGCCCTCCCCTGAACCTCCTCGCTCGGTGAATGCCAACTCACCCCTCCTGAAGACAGTGACTTCTCTAAGACCCTCTGCTCCCCCTGTAACCTCAAATCCTGCGCCGGACACCACCCTTCCACTTGCGCCCATTCCCCCTCTCCCAAGGAGCTCGCCCCCACAGAGAAAACCGCGCCTCCTACGGAAGAACCAGGAGAAAACAACAAAGGGCTACTAGGCTCTGCCTCTCTATGCACCCGGAGCCTTTCATCCACCATGCGCACCTCATAGGACCTCACCAAACCCCTATTACCTGACACCTGCCCCCTTGAAGACCCCGCCCCTGCCTCATGCCCACCAGAACTCCTAGCGAAAAAATTACTGTCTCCCACCTCACCCCCAGCTGGCCTGACAGAAATAAACTCCCCACGCTCCTGACCCGATTCCTGCCCCAAGCCTGCCGGCCCGGCTACCCTCAGCATGCTTCCCCCCTCCCTCGCGCTACATAAATGGGCCTTCGGCACAGACGACGAGCGTCTCTTCGTGCCGCGCCCGCCCCCGCGCTTAACACCCATCGCGGGGGATGAAAGGGAACGCGCTGCTGTCAGAGGTAAGCCCGCCCCAAGCCCAGCCGCATTCGCTACACCCGCCTACCCCGACACACCCGCCCGACACGGTTGGCCATAACGAGCGGGGGCCGCCTTTTTCAAATGCGGGCGGCCCCGCTCACTCACCGACATCTGCTTTGAGCGCTTCGGCGATGTGCAAGCGGCCACTGCAGCCGCCACTCCAGCCGAGGCCTGCCGCGTAGGGCGCGACGGCCCCGCAACCTCCCCCACAACCAGGTCCATCCGGCCCGCCTCAGACAAGAGCCAGAGGGCCTCAAGAACTCGGTAGTCGTGGGACGCCATCGCAAACCAAGACAAACAACACTAAAACTCCTGACAAAAAACACGCCACTAGCCTAGCTCCCAGCCACCAGGTCACCAAACCTAAAATGGTGGCCGGGAGCAGGCGCCCAAAGTATTTATACTTGGGCTACATTTGGGCTGGAAAAGGAGCCCAAATTTGAAAATGGCCGCGTGGGGCCAGCCACGCCCCCCCACACGCCCCCTCCCAAACTGCCCGGGGGTGGGGACTCCCTACGGTCGCCTGCCCCCCCCCCCAAGCCCCCCTTGTTCAAGTAATTCTTACAGGCGCACATAGCTTTATTTACAAGCGTGAAACCACTTTTACAAACAGTAAAGTTGATTGTGCTTTTGTAAAATGACTCTGCTGAGAGAAGTGGGCGTTGCATGGGGGGGGTTGCCCTGTATGTTAGAGGACACTGCAGCCGTACACATAGGTGGGTTTTCACAAACTCCTCTCTGATCCCGAGCCACAAAGGTTGGAGCACTACTCCTTTCATGGTCACGGGTAGATTATTTTCCAGGGTTGGAAGGGGAAGGGAATATCATGGGGTGTGGAGGAGGGGGTATCTCCACAGGAAATCATATTTCCCTGTGGGGATATTAAATAATAGTTAGTAATGGTAAATAAGTAGTAAGTGCACTTGCTTCTATTTTTCTGCGTCTGCAGATGTGCACTTGTTTATGTTTTCGAGGCGTTCGTCTAGACCCTTGAACTGTTTGTTACAGGTTTACAGGATAGATTTTTTAAATACCGAAAATGCGTAATTGTATATCTCTTGGTAAAGATGTACATCTTTCCCTGTGAATCGGACCCTATAGACCATATCATGAGTCAGAGTGGTAGCGAGAGCTTCATCTGATTACGAGAACCCTCGCACCTGGATTTACCTGGATCGAAAAGCCAGCCGATAAAATTGAGTAAGTGTTAGGCAGGTGCAGTGTGCACCGCAGCAGCTCCTTCCCCTGCTTGACTCCCTCCTACACTACAGAGACACCACGTGTTGCCCCCTCTGCCTGTCTGCTGCCCTCTGTGCTCCCTGACACCTTCCCCGCCCCCGTGCCTCCAGCCCATGACAGCCACCTCCTCCCTTTTCCCACCTGCTCTCTGTAATGGGAAACTGGCACGTGGCAAACGACCCAACAATCCTGTATGTTTTCCCTCATGCTGCAGACCAAAACGTGTGATTGCATGCTGCAAGGATGCCATGCGCTTAATGAAGCCGGAATCAGTGGGTTTCTGCACCCCTGCACTGTGCAACTCACAATCAGGGCATGCAAGCTTTATGGCACAAAGGGCATAGAAGCTTTATGGCACAGGGCACGTTATAGCAGTTTGCAGCCTCTAGATATAGAGGAGAATTTGAAGATTGTTTTCAATCTTTTAACAAGACATTTTCTTTTGATTTTCGATATCCCACCCTGGGCACCCACCAAGCACCATGTTGGGGGATGCCGGGGAGCCCCCTCAGGGCTGGCTCTAGGGCAGTGCGACCGGTGCCACGGCACTGGGCGCTGACTTCGGTTGGGGGCGCCTTTCTTGCAAGCCTATTATGGTTTTAAAGGCACCTGCTATCGCGGTCCTGTCCTCCAACAATTTTCAGGCAGCAATAACAATATCAAAATAACTCTGATGGTTAATGTTCACCCTGGAGAGAGGTTGGAGTTTTGCCTAGTGGAGCTAAGGTAGCACAGAGGGTTAATATGCCCACTGCACAAAAACGTGTTACCATGCAGATCACAGAGTGCATATATACCGTAAATAATCAGCGGGTCGATGCTTTTCTCAGAGAGATCCTTTTGTTATTTGCAGTTTATAAGTTAGAATACTGATGTAGAACAGTGAGCTGCATGAAAACTGCAAGGTATAGTTTAGAATGTTCTTATTGTTAAAGTGAACTCCCAACCATGGTGCTCCGTTTTTAAATTCTGAGTTTGTGCTTCCCCAGCTCAAGCACTCTTAAACTATCCTGCCTAGCTGTATAGCTCACATGAGACTCCTACACCTGGTAGGCGTCTGTCTTATGTAACATTTTCTATACGCTGATTTACACGTATGATTGTGGCGCTATCAAGCTAATTAAATGTATGTGAGAGAGAATGACTATGGAGACTTGAGGGGCACTTGTAAAGGGTGGTAGTGAGGGAATCTGTGGTGAAGGTGTTCATTGGGGGGCGCCAACAAACATTGACCCACCAGACACCACCAGCTCTAAAGCCGGCCCTGAGCCACCTAGGCCCGGCGTCACCAGCGGGCTCCCTGCATAAAACAGGAGCCGGCGTTGCTCTCCCCTGAAGGGAGCAGCTGCTTATGCATGTTCCCTGAAACAGGTTCACACCACTCCACCCATAAATGCCCCTCCCCCCACAACCTAAACCTGCATGTCTTCCTCCTCCAGGGCTCATCTTCAGCCATTGAGACCTTTAACCTCCCATACAGTTTACCTGCAACTATTGACCTCTAACCAGCTTAACTTTTTAAATAACCTTTAACTTCCTGCCTCACCCAGGTGTGGGCTTGACAACTCATTCCCTTTCAGCCTGGATTGCGGCTGTCAACAACAATAAAATTGCCTAAAATTCATGGCGACTTCCTGGCCCACCGCCTCTGAACCTGCGTCAAAGCGACAACAACATACAGGCTTCCCTTTCCCTGCACACCTGTTCCAACGACCGTCAGCCTATCTAAGGAAACAGCCAAATGGCACCCCAAGAGAACCCTCCAATAAAAGCGGTGGGCGGGTAGGAGAAAGCTGCTATCTACATAATACCAGCCACTGTGTCACCTACTGACAAAATGGTTGCTGGTAGCTAAAAATGTCCGGTTATTTTTGGGCTATGTAATATCCCAAACATAGCCCAAAAACAACCCAAAAGCCGGCAGCAGTCATCAGACTACACCAGCTCCCCCAATACTCCTGGAGGTCAAACCTCCCTTCGGTCGTCTGTCCCCCAAAACAACATTTAGAGAGAGGGGGCACAGCACAGACCACAGACACCGACTTTGTGTGAAAAAGGCTGCTTCATTGAAAAAAGTGCACATCACATATAATCCCTGAGCCTTTCGCCTTACGGAACTAAAAACTCACTTTACAAAGATGTTCACCTAAGTTAAACTAAATGTCTGCCCCCCGACAACATAAACCTGCAAGTCTCCATCTCCTCCTGGGCTCATCTTCAGCAATTGCGACTTTTAACCTCCCATAGAGTATAACTGCAACTATTGATCTCAAACTAACTTAACTTGTTAATGAACCTTTAACTTCTTGCCTCGTCCAGGCGTGAGCTTGACTATCCGTTTCCTTTCAGCGTGTATTGCCGCTGTCAACAACAATAAAATTGGCTAAAACTTATGCCAACTTGTCAGACAACCACCACCCAAAAAAAGACCCTAGCTGGACTTTTTCTGCCCCCTCGACACTCAACGACAAACATTCAACGTAGTAGCGGAAAACTACCTAAGCTGAAGCAGGTATAACATGACCAGTGGACCCCGTCCCCTCTGAAAAATCCACCTTATTGTATCTCATATCGTCGTGCTCCATCCTACCAATTCCAGGCTGCCTGCAAAATGTCCTCATCTCCTTGTTACTTTTTCTCCCTGCTTTTTCCATCGCCGTCGTCTTTATAGTCCTGCCAAAATATCTTCTGGGAAGAAACTCCATCCACAAAACGTAACAGCCTGACCACTGCCTCTTTATCTCTTTTAAGTTCTAATTCATGGCCCTCATCAGCGCTAACCCCTTCTCCACTACCAAACCTACATGCAGGACTAAGAAATCTGGACACTTCCCTCTCACTAGCAGCTTGTTCAGGCTATCTCCATCGCATGCCCCTATTGCCATGCCAAAACACATTAACAGGCTGGAATCAAGCCTCAAGTTCGCTCCATTACTCTGCTGTCTCCCATTCTGCGCTGCCCATTTTACAAATGAGTGACCCACTATCTATCAGGGTAAACCTGCGACCTCCGGGCAGGGCCAGTTCTAGGGCGGTGCAATCAGTGCCACCACACCGGGAGCTGACTTGGGGTGCGGCGCCATGTCCATCATTTTAAAAGCACCTGATGCCAGTACATTGTACCAGCAATTTTCAGGCATCAATAAAATTGACAAATCCAGTGATTAATGTTCTTCCTGGTGAGAGACTGGAGCTTTGTCTAGTGAAAGTTTTGACTCTTCATAGCGCAGAGTGTTAATATGCATGCCGCAAAGAACGTGTCCCATTCTCATCATAAAGTGCATATAATATAAATAGGTCAATGGGTTACCACTTTTGTCAGAGATCATTTTGCTACTTGCAGTTTAAAAGTTAAAATCCTAATATAGAGCAGAGAGCTATTAACTGTCATCAAAGAGCCGCATGCAAAGTGCAAGGAAAATATTAGAGCTATACTTTTTTTGTTCAATCACTCACTTATACAGTCAGTCACGCACCTACTAAATAATCCATTCAATCCATTCAGGGACTTGTAAATTCAGTCTTTCTTCAATACACCTTGGCATAGATATATATGAAAAATATTTAAACTTTACAGAAACACACATTCACTGGATGATGTCATCAGTGATGTCATTTGAGATGTCATCAGTGATGTCATCAGTGATGTCACTGACCATGTCATGAGTGATGTAATATTTGACGTCATCACCAGTGCATTGCGGGCGCGCGAGTTATAATTAGCTCAACTAACTACAACAGGCGAATTTCTCTGGTTTTAAATGAGTCAAATGTCCAACTAACTCTAAAGTCTGTGAAACCTATGTTTTTTTCAGTGAATTTCTAAGGTTTTTTAAATGCTAATTCCTAACTATAACGTCTGTAAAACCTATGCTTTTTTCAGTGAATTTCAAAGGTTTTTTAAATGTTAATTTCATATTTTAATATTTATAAAACCTATATTTTTTCTATTTTTTTTGTAATATTTTGCAACTCTATTATTCTTTTTTTATAAATGTGAAAAATGGTGTAATTTTTTATATCTTCCAAAAAAAGTATGTATATATATATATATATTTTTTTTTTAAACTAGACTCCCGTACCAGTAGTGTAACAAGCTCCATCACCACGCGAATCCTATCTGCGATATTGCGAAACTCATTAAGGATGCGCATTTTGTATCCAACGGCTTCGTAGCACCATGTCCCGCCTAACATCATATACGTATAAGGTCACGCCAGCTCCTAGTTTGGGATGCGACGGCTGTGTGGTACCAATACGCGCGTTACTTCATCTACGTATAGGGTCGCACCGGCTGCGCTTTCCGTATGCGACGAGTGCACGCTGCCAGGCCCTGTGTTACGTCATAGAAGTATGGCATCACGCCGGGTACGCCATTCCCTCATTTATTTTTTTATGTCTCAAAACTATATCTAAATAAGTTTAAAGTGTATATGAGAGTAAGCGATAATCTAAAATATTTTCCACATTTATATATTTCTAACTGTAATAAACTTATATTATGGTAAATATATTTTCTCAAAATCGCGTTGGGTGCGGCCTCCTTGCGCAATTGCCATGTGACCTAAAAAAAAAGCTTTTGATTGGTTCATAACATTTCCCATTGTAACAGTTGGAGGACCCCACCAATTTTAGTAATTCTCTCTACACCGTTTGATGAGAGACACCTCTTCTGCTTAGAGAGCTTTTTTGAAAAGTTTTTTGCTGTGTACACATATCTTATAGTACACACAACATGCAACGATCATCTTGATCAATAATCATGCCATGTACAGTAGCCTTACACGTGTGATAGCCATGCATCTGAAACGTTACATCAAAAAACAAATGTGTGTTACACGATGCCCCTGGTGTGTGTGTGCGCATTAATGTGTTGCCTTTCGGCCTGGGTATTGGTGGCTTGAAGGGGTATTATCAGCCACGGGCAGAGTGCACATCCTAGATCACATGCGACAAACAGTAAAGAGTAATGTGTAGATTTGTGTTGCAGTATGCTCTGTTGTTAGGCTTTACCAGTATAGTAGTGTGTTATATGTGAGACTTTCAGATTCACGTTTGACATGCATTGCTTGACTGTAATGAGCGTTAACACTGGGTAAGTTCCTCTCTCCATCCGAGCACATTCACATGTGTGCGCTTCGCGATAGCAACACTTTCAATAATACCGCACACCATTGACATGCGTGTCTGCGCATATCCACAAGCTTGACAACGACATGTGATTTTGTCCATTCAATGTTTTTGGATAGCATCTCATTAGCCGCCCTCCCGGTACATGCTACATTAATGTAAATTGCGGATTGTGCGACGTCAAAACTGCCAACGGGACAAACACATAAGGAACAACGCCCAGGTCCCCGGAATAATTATTCACACCCCTATGCTGGCCTGGCGTACGCAAGCACAGCCCACTTTGCATACGTATAAATAGGATAACGACGACACCACATGTCCCAGTTCTTCCACACTGCTTCAGGTGATATGGCCGCATCCACCTCACATATCACAATGCGCAATAAAAAAAGGGATCCAAGAGGTGTACATCATCCTGCAGCAGGTGAACAGTGGGGCCTGGGTGCACAGGAGCTGCAATTGAGCGCAGTGCGGCAGAAGGGATGGGGTGCATCAGCCTGGGTGCACAGGTGCAAACATGCGATGTTGCCGTGCGTAATGATGTGATCTCTGACCTCATTCAGTCACATCTCTGTCTCATTTTAAGGACCTGCTGGACCGTACTGTAGGCCTGAGCCAGCAGGCAGTGCTGCCCTCCAGACACGTGGCGTTGGCTTTTGGGGCACTGTAGTGAGCTCATTACTAAGTGTACATGCACACAGGCTTGCCCAACTGCATTGCACGCACACATTATGCTTCTAGCATGCGCTCTGTTCCTTTGTATGTGAACGTTGCCATAACATATTATTATTTACCCTTGTGTATTCTAGGCACTCCAACTCCTCTTTGAACCACGATTACCACTAACAGTTGGTAGATCGTACTTCAAGAAGGAAGGATGCACTCAACTGGTGTTCTCTCTTAAGCTTGAAATAAACCTTCATTTACCTTAAGACATTTCCACCATTATATTAATTCTCCCTTTTCAGACACTGAGTTAGTTGCACGAAAAAGCACGCAGCAGGTGCTCAACCGGTGCTGATGCTCTGACCTTTCTGACACCTTCCTTCGTGGTGGCAGGTGAGCAGTGAAGCATCGGTGCGCAGGAGCTGCAATTGAGCACAGTGCAGGGGAAGGGAATGGGGTGCAGCAGCCTTAGTGCACAGATGCAGGCAAGCGATGTTGCTGTAGATAATAATATAATCTCTGGCCTCATTCATATCTCTGTTTCAATTGAAAGACTTGCTGGACCGCACTGTTTCTCGCGGACCCCAGCATCCCAGACACACGGGTGACGGGAGGTGAACAGTGAGGGCTGGGTGCAGTAGGCCGATCTGTCTCCTCCTCCCTCTGTTCTTTTGACTCTCCCTCCCCTTCTCCCTTCCACCCACTTGCTCTCTGTCCCATTCTCACTTTCATTCTGACTACCTTTCTTTTTAGGTTACGCCTACGAAGTGCGCATGCACTGCATAGGAGACCTTTAGTCGTCGTGCTGCTCTTTTTACAAAGCACATACTCGTGCTTGTGGCGACATATGGCTTGCGAGAGTGCGAAGCCACGCGCCACACGCACAAGTATGTGCTTTGAAAAAGAGCAGGATGCACGATCACGCACCCGCTCATCGCCAGTGCACTCACTCAAGCACCTCTGAGCACCACTCGCGTGCTTTTTTAAATTTCCTTTTAGCACAACTCCCGGGCTTGTTATTTCATTGTATTTATTTAGACGTTTTTAGAGCGCCTAAGTGGCGCCTTACGATAACTTCAGGGCGCATGCTGGTATTGCCTCTTTTCTGATGCCAGCTCATGAGGACGGCTTACGGCTGCCTCTGGTCTCATGCGGTGAGCCAATGGTGGTGAGTTTTAGGGATAGGAACCTCATACTGTGAGCAGGAGCCAGTGTCACTAGGCAAGGTGCCTTGGGTCAAAGGACAAGGAGCCTTTAGTCTCGTGTAGGGGGCGCTTGCTCTTTTATTTTTGTTTTCGTTTTTAAAACATCAATAAAAGGCATTGTCATTTACAATGCCAATAGCTTAAACTCGCGTTAATGCGAGACCTATTGCATTGCAAATGCTTGCACTCTTGGACATGGCACACATACTTATGTTTCTTTTTTCTCTTGCAGGTTTTGTACGCTGCGTCCGGAGGAGTCCCACCCACTTCTTTAATGTTTTACTGTTGTTCAAATAAAGTTATGTTTCCATTTATTTGTGTTGTTTTAATAAAAGTTATTTTTTTTACCAATAAATAAGTGAGTGTATGGGTCTTCTTTTTCTGACAACACTTGTCTGTAGTTTATTGTGAAAATCGGCGGTTGATAGAAGGTTATGAGGGAAAACATTTGTAATTTTGCGGTGCACCTACCAAATATAAACCAACAGACTATTACATAAATGAAGCCTGGGTAATTCTACAACGACAAGGGTTCTACGAGTGTATCACTTTATAACACCATGAGTACTGCCCGTGTGATTACAGAACCAATAAGGCACTGCCTAGGGCCACCGAGGCTTCAAGGACTGGCAAGGCCCACCCTGCATATTTACGGAAAGCCCTGAAGGTTGCCGATCACCGGTCTTGAGTTGGCCTCGAAGCCCCCCAAACAATACCCGGGGAGGTGTTGATCCCCTAGTCTGCGAAACGTCTCTGTGCCCTCCCACGCCTAATTTACATGTGAGATTAAGGTCCCAAGTGCTGCAGAGACCCCGCAATATAATAATAGGATTGGCCCCGGAACATAACCTACCAGTGGGCTCATTCAAATGAACAGGTGAGACCCTACTTCATTTTTTTCTCCATTTTTACCATCCGGATCTGCTTTATTGAAGCGATACGAGGTTTTCCTCCTCTCGCTTCAACAAGGCAAACAAGAATTTACTATCACAGGGTGGAAGCAATCCTCCCACCCTGTAATAGCAAACATAAATGTCCCGTGGATGCACACCCTGGGACATTGCATGACCTGCGCCTGGGAGGTGGCGCTCCATAGGGCCATGATGCATTGGTTAATGCATAACTACAGAATTAGTATAAACGCATGCTATTACTACTTGCACACGTGTAGTACAGCAATCAGGATGTAGTGAAGAGGCAGAGGAAGCCCAAAATCAAAAGATATACATCCTACCAGAGGTAGGGTCACATAGTTCGATCAGCCGACGACCCTGGGTTGAGTAGAAACAGCTTCACCATGAAAACGGGTCTTCAGCAGAACGCAAGGAAGCTCGAAATATTGGTGAGTGCTGCCTTCTTTTTACCTTCTCCCGCTCCTCGCCAAATTTATGTAGTGAAGAGGCAGACAGCAGTGGATCCGATAAGCAGAGTTATGGCAGGAAAAGAAGACAGCTTAAACAGCCACCAACAGGAGCAGACAGCAAGGCAACCGTCTTCTCCAGCACCGTGTACAAACTCCCCAAGATTCCCCTCACGATAGCCCTACATTCTAACATTACATACTTACATTCTAGTAGCATTACATACTAACATTCTACTATGACTTACATTGGAATACTACACAGAGCACATGACTTCACAGCATTGAGCTCATGGTTTCATCCACGAGTCTTGAGACTGGTGGGGGTGAGTAGTTTGCTTCCCACCCCCTGTATTGTATAAACGCAAACTAACGCTACTTCCACAGGTATGCTACTGTGCCCATAGCACATCACTTTACAGCAATGAGCTCACGGTTTAATCCCCGAGTATTCAGACCAGTAGTGGTAAGTATTTCGCTTCCCACTCCCTGTATAGTATAAACACATACTAACACTACTTACACAGTTATACAACAGCGGCCAATATGCTACTGCGCCCACAGCCCATCACTTTACAACAATCAGCTCGGTTTGATCTCGAAGTCTTCACACCGGTAGGTGTGAGTACTTTGCTTCCCACTCCCGGTATAGTATAAACCCACGGTAGAGGTCAGTAGTTCGCTTCCCACTCCCTGTATGGTATAAACGCCTACTAACACTACTTCTACAGGTATGCTACAAAGACCAGAGCACATCACTTTACAGCAATGACCAAACGGTATAGGCTCTCGGATTCATACCTGAGTGTAGCAGCATCTCATCTTAGCACCATGTCACTCTGAGCAACGCCGCACTTTCAGTCCGGTAGGAGTGACTACTTTGTTTCGCACTCCCCCACAGAGGTTACAGTGCTCCTATCCTCCTGTTTCCTACTCTTTTCGCCCTTTTTCCCCCTTACTCGTTTCAACGGAATCACAAAATGGCTGCCAACACTTCCTAGTTGCAACCGCTCGCACCTCTCGCAGCCAATAAGCAGCAAGCTCGTGCACGTAACGCCTCAGCCAATCAGATGGCAGAATTCCCAAATATCAATATCTGTAAATTTCTATATTTCTCCAAATCTACTGAACGGATTTACACCAAATAAACAAAAGCGTGCTTTCGAGACCAAGACCCTTCTCCCTGCCAAATGTGGAGTAATTCCGTTCACCCGTTCGACCTGTAGCTTTGTCTAAAGTTTCCTATGGAAATTTTCATGGAGAAAACACATTTTGGGACCCCCCTTTTTTCTCGTCCCCCCCTTGACGAATCACCCCCAAACTTTTAACAAAGGAGCTGATATAAACAAAGAATTAGTTTGGAAAATGTAATGAAGATTCATCAAACAACGCCAAAGTTATAAGTAAAACAAAAAATGCTCTTCCTATGGAAACTTGGTCCTAACTATAACTACCTACTGGCAACCGCCAGTAGGTAATATATATATTGCATATATATATATATATATATATATATATATATATATATATATATATATACATATATATATATATATATATATATATATATATATATATCACGCTACCATCTTGCACCTTGACACCGGAACACTCGCAGGCGGGTGCTTTTATGTGGTGGTGCCCCACGAAATATCAATGCTACCAAACTCCGAAGTTTTTAGCAAACAGAGTACAGCACTCTCGGGGAAAGTTCGTATCGATGTTTTAATCAGCAAACAGACGCGTTCCGGAAATTCCTTCGTCAGTGACTAGTTTGATCACTAAGAGGAGCCATTTCAATTCATTAACGTCACTTGATCAACAACATAGACAACAGAATGTGTATATGGATACATACATTTCCACTGCCGGCCATCTTTAAACAGTTTTTGTGTTACATTTATATACAGTGCCACGATTGTTTTTGTCGTGAAAAACCATCACATGACTACAAAAGACATAAAATCACAATCATAGATAAAATCATAAATGAAAGTTGATGTTTATGAAATTCTGCCATGAATCGGCGATGTCTGCCAAATACATGTTCTGCGTGAATGCACCACCATTAAAAGGCAAACTAACCATTACTCAAATTGCACCCTGATTATGTACATTATAACAAAGAACTCCAATTGAGTTGTCTTCAGTCAATGGACAATAAATGCCCTAGTAGATTGGTTATAGAGCTGTAAATCAGCCGGCACTGAGATATTTACAATTCCTGTTTAAGTGTGGCCCACATCCCTCTTACACGATATTGCCCCATTTATTGGCCTACAGAAAAGGGGGGAGAAAGTCTATGAGCAAAAAATTGACGGCAACTATATACAGTGCGGGTTTAAAATGATACTGAGACAAAACATTATCATCATATTACTTCTCTTGTCTTCCCCTTCTCTTGGTATATTCTGCAGTTATTAGTAGTTTGAATTATCTACCCAGATGTACCGCTAACTCTTCCCCACTGTTAAACCCATGAGGTACCTTGGTCTTTAAATTAATAATATAGCGGGATTCTAACCTCCGCAGTCTTTGTACCCTGTCACCTCCTCTCGGATCAACCAGCACATGATCTAACCCAAAGTACTGCAACAGCTCCCTGTTGCTTTGGTGCTTCAAGGCGAAATGCCTCGCCACTGGGTAGTTGGCATCTTTGTTAGCGATAGCACGTAGATGTCCAAGAATGCGAATTTTGAAAATATGAATGGTGCTTCCTATGTATCTTAACCCACAAGGGCAGACCAGGCAGTATACAACATGAGTTGTATGGCAAGTAAGAAATGTGTCAATCGCCCTAGGTTTCCTCAAACCTGCTATCTTGTAGGACAGAACCCTTTTGTTGTTAGTACAAGCCCTACACTTGCCGCAGGGAAAGAAACCCTTCATGTCTTTTAATGTCCCTGCTCTGTTCAGAATTGTTGGTAAATGACTCTGGACCAATTTGTCTCTTAAAGATCTAGCTTTACGAAAAGTGATCAAAGGTACTGATGGAATATCTTTGCCTATCACCATATCTGTCTTGAGGATGTGCCAGTTTCTTCTCAGCATCCCCCTCAAAGTGTTGGAATCATCCGAATAGGTAGTCAACATGCAGAATTTACCTCCGTCTTTATCACTTCCACCATCAACCTTCTCCTTAAACTTAATGAGTTATTTTCTGGGAATTGTTTGTACCTTCCTCAGGGTAGTTGCCAGTAGGTCTTTCTCATATCCTCTGGCTAGAAACCTGGCTAGACTTCCTTCTGCTGCTTCTCTGAAATCGCTTTCTCTTGAGCAATTGCGTTTGAGCCTAAGTAACTCCCCATAGGGTATGCTGTTAATAAGTTTAGGGGGTTGCTCCTGTCGGAATGCAAGATGGAATTGCCGGCAGTAGGTTTTCTATACAACTCTGTCTCTAAAACCCCATCCTTAACGTACACCCTAAGATCTAAATAGTTCACTGCCACTGAACTCATCTCATGTGTAAATTTAAGATTTATATTGTTGTCATTGAGATGTTGTATGAATTCCTCAGCTGCCTCGACTGACCCCTTCCACACCAGGAAGAGGTCGTCGATGTATCTATGCCAGGCTACTATTTCATTAACCCATTTTTCATTCTCTTGGGTTAGGGCCACCTGCTCCTCCCACCAGCTCACGAATAGATTCGCGTAGCTGGGGGCGAAGCAGGTGTCCATAGCTCTTCCCGAGATTTGTCTGTAAAGATCCCCCTGAAATAAAAAGATGTTATTCATCAAACAAAATTCAATTAATTCAATTAGCATATTGCTATGTTCGACAAATTTTAAGGGTCTCTTTTTCAGAAAGTACTTCATTGCCTCTAATCCTTGTTGGTGATCAATGCACGTGTATAGGCTGGTGATATCGAGTGCAATCAACAAATACGTTGGTTCCCATTTGATTTCACTTATCTGGATGATGAAATCTTTCGTGTCTTTTATATAAGAGGTCAATTGTAGAACCATTTGGAAAAGGAAATGGTCAATGTAAATGGACAGGTTTTCAGTGAGACCTCCTTTGGAGGAGACGATAGGTCTCCCCGGTGGATTCACGCAGTCTTTGTGAATTTTGGGGAGTTGGTAAAAAGTTGGTATTACAGGATCACAATTTCTCAAGAATAGAAATTCATCTGTGTCCAGCATAGATTCATTCCACCACCATTTCTGTATCCTTTCTCAGGTTTGCCAAAGTTAATTCTTGCTCTCTGGTCATGTTTTTCTTCTTGCTGGGAGGCTTATTCTTACGTCTAAACTTTACAAGATCATTCAATACCAGATCGGAGAAAGAGTCTATAGCATTGTATGGCATTTGCAGATTGAATTGTGATATAGTTTTGAAGGCAGTAACTCGTGCCTCTTGTTCGATGCCCACAAGTCTAGTTCTGAGCACTAGATCCTCATTTTTATTTCCTTCACTTTCTTGTTCAGAACGTAAGTCCTCCAGTATTTCAAGCATACTGAGATCATGGGCTGAAAGAATGTCGGTGTCTTTAGCTTGTGATCTTAACTTAAGCTGTTGTGCTTCTTTCACAGTGGGTTTCAACTTGAAAAATTTGTGTAGTTTAAGTTTTCTTACGAATTTGAAAAGATCGATCCTTGTCTGGGTAAATTCAAGGCGGTTATTAGGGCAGAATGTCAATCCTAATTTAAGGGCCGATTCCTCTATTGATGTTAAGACTCTAGGCGTAAGATTGACAATAGTAAGGTTTTCCATTTCCCTTACCACCTGCCCCCTCTATTGCTCCGTGTCACTCTGGTCGTAGTACCGCCTCTTCCACTTCCCCTTCCAGTCACCTCGTCTTGTGCGCCGTCGCTTTCTGGTGGCTTGCTCTTCCCAACTCTTAGCCACGTCTGGCCAATAAGATTGAACTCCAAGTGAAAAGGAGTCTTCACTTTATCACTTGAGGAAGCAGCCATTTCATCTCCTGACTGTTCACTTTCTGTGATCTCAGATTCTGAGGTTTCTACTCTCTCAGAAGGGGGGGTTACTCTTTTCTTGTTTAATTCTTTTCGTGGCCCAACATATTTCTTCGCAAATGTCAGAATCCTGCCTTGCGAATAATCTTGTTCGTCTCTTTCAAATTTGTCTTGCTTTCTTTGCCGTATTTTCGGTTCATATTTCTGTAGTCGTTTCTTCATTTTTCTTGTTTACTCTTATCTGTGTCTTTCGCAATCTCTTCTTCAAGTATCGCTATCTCTGCTAGCGCCTTTTCCCTGGCACTCCAGGCACATTTGACAAGGATACCCAGCATGCCTTTACATGACGCGGCCGTGTACTCAGCCCACTCCTCTAGCAGTCGTGGGTCCGGATTTTCAATCGCGGGTATCGTATAAATCCGCAGGCCCCTTGGGACCCTGTCCACGTCCATGTAATTTTGGAGGGAAGTGGCCTCCCACCAATTCCTCATCTCTCTTTCATAGAGCCTCTCCAGTTTGGTAAATTGTAAATGTAGGCTATTGCGGGCTATGGAACTCGTCTCTGCATCATGTGATCCCACTACTGTCTTTTTCTTTTTAAACATATCCAAGGCTGCCTCCCTGCGATCCGTTTCACTAAACATGATTAATGTGCTGTTATGGAAAAGCTATTGGTGCTTTCCAATGTGCGAATATTCCCCTTCGCCTTATCTCTGGACATACGCAATATATAACGAAAGTTTTCGCGTTACCTCTGCCAACAAATGGCGGCGGGCTTCGGCAAAGACGCGATCCTTAAATCACCAAACACCAATCTTGTACTTCTCATACAACAGATTGCGCCAAGCCCAGTCTCCAGTTTAAATATGGTTTATTTTTTCAGTTTAGACAAAAAAACGCCTAACGCTTTTTGGAACAACCGTTCCTTTATCACGTTTAAACTTGAGACTGGGCTCGGCGCAAACTGTTGTATGAGAAGTACAAGATTGGTGTTTGGTGATATATATATATATATATATATATATATATATATATATATATATTTCCATATGCAAATTCTCCTTAGTCAAAGAATAATCCAGGACATCCATGGCTGCTTCATCAATTTTATTGCCAAGATCTGCTCGAACACCGACGTGTTTCGCCTTTCAGCTTTATCACGGTATGATATATATATAATTGTGTGTGTGTGTGGAGACAGTGAGAGACTTTTTTCAAATGTAACATTTAATAATTAATAACAATAAATATATACACATATACATGTATATGTTGCACTGTGGTCACCACTGAATAGTTATGGTTCAACAACACTTTGCATTAACATGATGTTTTTTAATTTTGAGCTAACATTTGACCCTGTGGAAAAGTTGCACCTAATTTGTTTGGCGTAGTCAGCTAATGCTTGTGAAAGCAAAAAGATACCCCAAAATTCCGACACCCCAAAATTGATCTCAATAAGAGTTCCACATTCACTGGACCTGAGATGGTGTTAAACCTCAATATCATGAGGCAATGTGTCCCGAGTTAAGGCATCTCCCAAAATATCAAAAATCAGAAATAAAATTCATTAAATCAATGAGATGAATTAATCAGACCACTCAAAAACTGAGTTCAAGATCAATAAACAATTATTGGGTTTTATTACGGAAGTTCACATTATAGCGCTAACGAGTCAATGCCATGAAGGCTATCAATGCAGAGTAATACAGAGAACTGCAAACAAAACACAAAAGACAGAAATTATTCTAAATCCCAAATGGGCAGCAAAATTGTGAATGAAATGTATGGCAGCCCCAATAGTACAGGAAAGTTTTCTTACTCATCCACAAACCAAGGGTTTTGGATAAATTATTTTCTCATATTACATTGCAAAATCTGTAGACTTACTGTGGTGTGATGAAATGTAGCATTTCATCAGCAAATCATAGCACATGAAAAATAAATGTCACATTGCCTTAACACCTAAGCACTAACTCACTGCATGAATAATTATTCAGCACCCTCTATGCTCATGCCATCCAGAGGTGCTAGAATATAACTAGATACATGAAGAATAATGTGCTATGCGGATGTATGAAATACAGTGAACCAACAGATCCATTGGATGTTTCAAATTGTGACTTAAAGTTCATGAAGAGTAGGATATCAATAACCATGGAAATAAACCTATGAATCTCAGCTTGACTGCATGCTGCGGAATTTGTGAGTGGAGAGAAGGTGGGCAAAGGGGAAAGAAGCGTGAGTGACAGGGGTGACTTCCATCTTGCATAAGATGGTATTCCTATTTAAACTAATGCCTAGCTAACATACATCAGGAAAACACACTTCTACACATTATAGAATATTCATTTCAAAAGCAGCATCCCAATATACATATGCACATGTGAAATTGAGTGTGGAAATGCATTCTGCTCATTGTAAATAATGCACTAAAATGTAAATTCATAAATCTCTCAGTCACTTTGCCAAATATGTGCAGATCCCTGCAGGGCAAAAATAGTTTGAGGGAGAAAATATATGTTTTTCATGAAAGTAGAACGTTACTTAAAAAAGTCTGTTTTTGTTGGTTTGGTGTAAATCTGCTTAGCAGTTTTTTAGATATAAGCGTTTAAAAAAGTTGCTAAACAGTTAACCCTTTTGCATATCTTTATTGTTTGGGATTCATAAATCTTTTTGAGGAACCAGAAATTAAAAAAATTAATTCTGTTTGTATAATAGAGCCTTTTTCACATTGTTCCTTTTGGATCTGTAGTTTCAGAGTTGGTACCGCGGATCCAAGTGATCTGGTTACCTGCAGCAAGAGAAAAATGTATTTTGTAGCAGCCATTTTAGGACACGTTGTATGGGTCCCACATGCTGAAGAAAAGCAAAAAGGCCATAATAGGGGAAAAAGGGGGGGCACTAGACCATAGCAGAGGGACCCTAAAAGAGCCCTCCTGAAAGTACATACAAAAAAACTGTAAATAAGCAGTGCATGATGGAGGCACAAGTTAAAGTTAATTGACTAAAATGTAACTAGGGGAGTGCTATCATTATAACTGTGTTGCTGGACCTGCTGGCGAACCCGTGCTGACTCCCGAGGAATAATAATAATAATAATACAGAGTTTTGTAGAGCGCATACAGCTACCTCACATGGAGGTGTCCCGGCGCTGAACGCAGGCAGGGATACAGATACTGGTTCCAACAGTTAGCGTGGTTGGGTGAAGAGCCAAGTCTTCAACATTTGTTTAAAGCAGGGTTCAGAGGGGGCCTGCTGAAGCTCTGGGGGTAGTGAATTCCATAACGTCGCTACATTGGCCGAGAAAGTTCTACCTCCCAGCCGTGCCTTTTTTACTCGAGGAACTGCTAGCTGAATACGGCAGTTGGAGCGGAGGGAGCGGAACTGAGTGTATCTCGGCAGCCGATCTCTCAAGTATTTTGGACACGTGCCAAACAAAGATCTAAAGGCCAGCGTAAGTGCCTTAAATTTGATCCTATTGGCTACAGGTAGCCAAAGAAGTGAGAGAAGGTGCAGAGAGACAGAATGCTTGAATGGAATACGCATTAACAGTCTCGCAGCCGCATTCTGGACCAATTGTAAACGCCGAATTAGGTATTTAGGCAAACCCAGATAAAGGCCGTTAGCGTAATCCAGTCTTGATGTTACAGTCGCATGGATTACTGTTTTTCTGCAGCTCACCGGAAGAAGTCGCAGAATCTTGCGAAGATTCCTCAGCTTACCTAGGCAACCCCCAACCAGCTGTTGGATATGCGAGACAAGCGACAGATTATTGTCCCAATGCACCCCCAGGTTTTTTGCTGTTTGGCTCGGGGAAGGGGCCGGGCCCATTGCCATCGGCCACCAAAACTCAGAGGGGGGAGGGGAGCCTTTACCAAAGAAAAACACCTCCGTCTTGTCTGCATTAAGTTTTAATTTGTTGGTGTTCATCCAACACGCAACATCTTGAAGACAACCCTTAAAGCTTGACAAGGCCGCCTCTGACACCTCCGCATATGGAAACACCAGTTGGGTGTCATCGGCATAAGATATTGCCTTGATCCACCAATTGGCAATCAACGTAAAAAGCGGAGCCAGGTAAATATTGAATAGTAAAGGGCTAAGTGCCGAACCCTGAGGAACCCCACAGCTGAGAACCTTGGGTGTTGAGGAAACAGTCCCCAGTGAACCTTCTGGGTTCTTTGGGACAGATACCACTGTATCCAGCCCAGCACTTGGTCCTGCAGGCCCACTTCTGCCAGTCGTTTTAACAGCCTTGCGTGGTCGACTGTATCGAAAGCTGCCGATAGATCCATGAGCACCAGCATAGCTGAGTCTCCCGAATCCAGCGGCCACCTAACTGATTCTGCCACCTCAATCAGTGCTGTCTCGGTGCTAAAACCAGGTCTAAAACCTGACTGTGTCTCATGCAGAATCTTATTTTCCTCTACAAATTTACTGAGCTGCCGCTGGATTATTTTCTCAAGCATTTTGCCCGGGGCAGCCAGCAGGGAAATTGGATGAAGGTTGCTGAGATCCGTGGGATCCCCATTGGGTTTTTTCTTTAGTGGGAGGAGGGTGGCGTGTTTCCATATCTCCGGGAACACCCCGGAGGAAATGGACGTATTCCAGATGTGCTGTAAAGAGGGAGCCACAAAATCAGCCATTGTGTTCCTGAGCTTGGGGGGACATGGATCATCCGGTGATCCAGACTTACAGCGATTTAGTTCCTTCATGACCAAGGTCAGAGTTATCGGCTGAAAATAGGCCATAGATCCACCTGTCATCTCTTTGACAGTCTGATCTGTCTTCACAGTTCTAACCTCCGGGCCGAATGACTCATAGACGCGTTTAATTTTTTGGTCAAAGAAGTCTGAAATTTTATTGCACAACGTGACCGACGGCGGTATCTCCCTCTCAATACATCTAGGTTTGAAAAAGGACTGGACCACCTTAAAGACTTCTTTGCTTGAGTGTTCTGCTTGTTGAATAGAAGCCGCAAAGAACTGTTTTTTTGCCTTTCTGACAGCCTTCTGAAATTTATGGGAGACTTCCTTATATTGTGCTTTTTCCAAAGTCCCATAGTTTACCCTCCACAGCCTCTCTAACCTTTTACAAGCTGCTTTCTGTACTCTAAGGTCCTGTGAAAACCAAGGAGCAGAGGGGAATTCCCTCTTGGACATTGCGCGTTTTGCTGGAGCAATGGATGACACCATGTTCCCAATCCAGTCATTAAGCCGCTGTGCATCAGTGTTGGCAATCATGGTTAAAGTTGGTTTGTTCTGACCCAGTACTGGGCCCATATTGGCAGGGACTAGTTTCCTCCATTGTCTCCTCATAAAAACACGCTTACTTGGCGCTGGTCTGTCAACCGCTAAATTTATTGTGAATGGAATAAGCAAGTGGTCTGACCAGAGTAAAGGCAGAGCTGCTTCCATCATCACATTTTTGATATTGGAAAAAATTAAATCAAGCGTATGACCCGCTCTATGTGTGGGGCCATCATTTATTAATCTCAGCTTGGCAGCGTTCAAAGTGGCCCTTAATGTATCTGCCGGGGCGCAGCCATCTTTATCCATATGGATTTCAAAATATCCTTCTACGAGGAAATAAGGATGGAGAAGAGAGTTCTGCACAATCACATCCAGCAGAGCTATCAGATTGGGATCATTCCCGCCAGGGGGGCGGTATATAACTAGTCCGGCTAAAGAAAGCTGCGGACCTACCTGAAGGCAAAAATGTAATCCCTCCAGTCCCGGAATCAAAGTTGGGGCAGAGGATGTTAGTATAAACTGCTCTTTAAATATAGCAGCCACCCCGCCTCCTCTTTTACCACCTACACGGTTAGAGAGACACATTGTGTAGCCTAGGGGTACTGCTAACGCTATTGCAGTCACATTGTCCTCATTAAGCCAAGTTTCTGTTCAGAATAGGGCATCCCACTCATGACCTTCCAATAGCAACCAAATATCATTTGCGTGCTTCGATAGGGATCTGCAATTCAAAAGGCCGGCTCTTAGGCTTCTGTTACTATGCGGTCCGGGTTTGACGTACCCCTTCTCCTCTCCATCGCTCCACACACCCAGCGATTTACCACATGCCCCACATATGTAAGAGAGAGATTCAGACCTTAAGTCAATCCTGTGAGCGCCGCACACGGCATCTGTATTGAGCATCCACAGGTCATCTCGTGACCATACGATCCTCCCCTCAGAAATCCCTCTAATATTGACGACAACACCCTGGGAGAGGACTTCAACTCCAAGGGTGCAACACCTTTGCGACAGCTGCCACGAGTGAGGGGGAGGCGTGGTCATCGCGCATAAAGCGCTGCCTCTCCCCCCGCGGCGCGGGAGTGCTATCATTACAACTGTGTTGCTGGACCTGCTGGCGAACCTGTGCTGACTCCTGAGGAATCCCTCTAATATTGACGACAACACCCTGGGAGAGGACTTCAACCCCCAGGGTGCAACACCTTTGACACAGCTGCCGTGAGTGAGGGGGAGGCGTGGTCATTGCGCATAAAGTGCTGCCTCCCCCCGCAGCGCGGGAGTGCTATCATTATAACTGTGTTGCTGGACCTGCTGGCGAACCCGTGCTGACTCCTGAGGAATCCCTCTAACATTGACGACAACACCCTGGGAGAGGACTTCAACCCCCAGGATGCAATACCTTTGCCACAGCTGCCGCTAGTGAGGGGGAGGCGTGGTCATCATGCATAAAGCTCTGCCTCTCCCCCCGCGGCGCGGGAGGCTATCATTATAACTGTGTTGCTGGACCTGCTGGTGAACCCGTGCTGACTCCTGAGGAATCACTCTAATATTGACGACATCACCCTGGGAGAGGACTTCAACCCCCAGGGTGCAACACCTTTGCCACAGCTGCCGCGAGTGAGGGGGAGGCATGGTCATCGCGCATAACGCCCTGCCTCTCCCCCGCGGCGCAGGAGTGCTATCATTATAACTGTGTTGCTGGACCTGCTGGTGAACCCGTGCTGACTCCTGAGGAATCCCTCTAATATTGACGACAACACCTTCGGAGAGGACTTCAACCCCCAGGGTGCAACACCTTTGCCACAGCTGCCGCGAGTGAGGGGGAGGCGTGGTCATCACGCATAAAGCGCTGCCTCTCCACCCACGGCACGAAACACGTGCGGAACGTGGCCCGGATGAAGCCTGGACCATGGGCGGGCCAGTCTGAGCCAGTCAGAGGCCGTTGGAAGCTGGGCTGGGCCACGTCATTTGGTCTTTGATTCCAGCCGGACCTATCCACCTTACATGGACCCTCGTTGTGTAACACAGGAACCGGACTCAAGAACTGACGAACTGAGAAATTAAGGTATGGGTGTCAGAGGGATGGGCGGAAACAGAAGCGTGGAGGCCATATGGGGTTGATAGTGAGACATTTATTGTCAGAATGGTAAAGATAAACAAGGTCACAGAGCAAATAAAGTCTGGACGTCTAGGGTATGTTCTTCGATTTGTAGACGTAGAAAAGACGGTCTTCGGTTGCAGGGCTTCTCGTCGCTCTCTCTCTCTCTCTCTCTCTCTCTCTCTCTCTCTTTGGTTACCGTGGACCAGAAGTGGGCTTCCCAGGAGGTTCTCTAAGCAGGCATACCCTCGAGAGAGTAAAGAGGGACAATAATTATCCTTATTGTGTGGGTTTTTGTATTATTTCTACCACCAAACCCCGGTGATAATGTGCTGGTTGTAGGGTGGTAGTAACAGAAGGCGGTGCTGAAAGCACGGTCCCTGTCTACAGGGTCCTTCTCTTACTCTCCCTCTGTTTGGCCGTGAAAGTGGGATGGTGACAAAAAAAAAAACAAAGATAGAGGTGCACAACTAGTTGGATAAAAGTAGGCAAGGTCCGAAAACCTGGTGTTATGGGAAAGGAATATGGGACACAGGTAACCGAATGATCCCCCAAGGCTAGGGATACATAACAGTGCAAAAGAGAAGGGGGAAAATATCCATAGGAAGCTGTGCAATCAATATTACTGTGGCGTGGAATACACAAAGCACACGTTCTCTCCACCCGCCACCACCACGAATCCCTGGTGCCCCGACACGTACCGCCTCAAGCCGCAACTCTCCTGAGTTGCGGCGGCTCCTCCGGGGTCCACCACTCTTCCCACCATTCGTCTGGGTCTTCTTCTGGATTCCAGTCCGGTCTTGCCACTTCCCGGTAAGCGCTCGCTGTCTGTGCTGCTCTCTTCTTGGTCGTTCCTGATTTTCCTCATCCGTTTCAGATAGAACTGCCCCAAGTCCCTTGTCTGAGGCATCTGTTTGTAATAGGAATGGCTTGGTATAGTCTGGGCTTACGAGGACAGGTCTGGATGTAATACTATGTTTGAGATGTAGAAAGGCTTGTTTTTCTTCTGGAGTTGGGTTTTGTAAGTGTTTTGGAGCGGGGACGTCTTTCCTCAGAATGTCGGTCAGTGGAGGGCTATCTGTGAGAAGTGGGGGATAAAGCGTATATAATATCCGACGAGTCCTAAGAAAGCCCTGAGATCTTTTCGTGTCTGAGGAAAGGGAATCTGAGTGATGGCAGAGATTTTTTCCTCCTGTGGTCGGATATACCCCTCCCCTAGTAGGTAACCCAAATATCTTACTGATCTTGCGGCTAAACAGCTTTTGTTGGGATTGATGGTTAACCCACTGTTGCCTAAAGGCTGTATCACCTGTGTGACATTTTTCTAGGTGTTCTTTCCACGATGCGCTATAGATGATTATATCGTCTATATAGGCTGCAGAAAAGGACACATAAGGCTGTAAAACTATATTCATTAACTGTTGCAAAGTGGCAGGCGCTCCATGCAAACCAAAGGGCAGTACCTTAAATTGGTACTATCCCTTGGGGGTAGCAAACGCAGTTTTCTCTCGATCCTGTTCCCTTAACGGCACCTGCCAGTATCCTTCACAGAGGTCCAGCGTGCTAACATATCCTAGCCTCTCGATCATTTCACCCACCCGGGGAAGAGGATAGGCGTCAAATTGGGATATTTTGTTTACTTCACGGAAGTCAATACAAAATCTGATCGACCTGTCTGGTTTGGGAACGAGAACCACAGGGGAGCTCCATTCACTTTTGGAGGGTTCTATGACCCCTAGTTCTAACATTTTCTGGACTTCTTGGTCTATAGCTGTTCGTCTGGCTTCAGGTATGCGGTAGGGTCGCAACCTGACCTTCTGTCCTGGAAGAGTATGTATTTCATGCTCCACCACGGTTGTTCTCCCTGGGGTTAGTGAAAACACTTCTGTTAGAGGTTGAAGGGCATTAAGTAATTCCTGCAGTAGGCCATCGGACAACTCCGGATCTATACTGTGTTCTGCTAAGGCTACAGACTTAGAGCCCACTAACACAGGCAACGGCCCTTCCCATTTCTTTAACCGGTTTATATGGTAGATTTGTGTCTTTTTCTTATGAGGATCCCGTTCCAATCTATAGGTCACTGGGGTTACCTTTTCTATCACCTTATATGGTCCCTGCCACTGACCCACAACTTCTGTTCTGTGGTTGGCATCATAAGGAGGACCATGTCTCCTATCTCCAATGCCCGGTCCTTTGCTTTTTTATCATATTGTTCTTTTTGGGAGATCTGAGCTTTTTCTAGGTTATTCCGTACTATCTCCCTTACTTGGTTCAAATGTGTCTTCAAACTGGTCACATATTGTAAGAGGGGCTTGGTGGTGTCCCTTTCCTCCTCCCATTCTTCTCGGGCCATTTCTAAGAGGGTTCTAGGTTGTCTCCCATATAATAACTCAAAGGGAGAATACCCCAAGCTTTTTTGCTGACTACATCTGATGGCGAACAGGGCTAAAGGAAGCATGTCTTCCCACTTCCTGGCTTCTAGGTTCAGTAGTTTCTTTAGGGTTGTTTTTAATGTGGAGTTATACCGTTCTACTAAACCATCGGTTATTGGGTAGTAGGCTGCAGTGCGTATCTGCTTAATCTGAAGCTGTTGACACACCTGTTGCATAAGGCGTGAAGTAAAGGGAGTCCCTTGGTCTGTAATGACTTCCCGGGGAAATCCCACCCTAGAAAAGACATTGATCATGGCTTTTGCTATCTGCGTTGTGTTGCGATGTCGCAAAGCGACTACCTCAGGAAATCTTGTGGCATAGTCGACAAGTACTAGCACATAGCGATATCCGCTCTTGGATGAAGGAAGTGGACCTATAATGTCCATTCCCACTCTGGAAAAGGGTTCGTCGATGACAGGAAGTGGTTTTAACGAAACTCTAGGGGGAATGTAACGGCTATTTTTCTGGCAGACTGAGCATTCTTTGCAATATTTACGGATTTGTTGAAAGATTCCTGGCCAGTAAAATGGCTTTCTCTGTTTTTTCTATGCCGAAATGACCCCCCAGCAAATGGCTATGCGCTAAAAACAAAACCTTTTTCTGAAAGGGTTGGGGTATCAGTAGTTGTTTTGGTAGGGTTTTCCCCCTTTCTGATATAACAGTCCCCGCTGTAAGAAGAATTGGGGCCCTACGTGATTGGGGTCTTCCTGCTCTGTAGCTTGTTTCCAGGCTTCTCGCAGAGTGGGATCTTCCTGCTGGGCCGCACGGAAATTTTGATCATGGTCCCACAGTCCCTGACCTGAATTGGTTAACGCCGCTGCAGACCATTCTTTCTTGTCCCTTTTTCTCTGCTTCCGACTTTTCCGATTTTTTACCACCTTCCAGTCGGGATCTGGGTCTTGGGAAAAGGGTGCTGTCTCCCTCCACTGGGTCCCTTCTTTCCATACGTCTTGGAGGAGCTCACTCATATGAGGGTAATCATTACCCAATACCAGTGCCTCAGGCAGTCTCAGAATCAGTCCCACCTTCAGAGAGACTGGTGGCCTATTTGGTTGGTGCTGTACAGTGACGGCCACCCCGCTCCCACCTCCCAGCTGCTCCTCCCTCCCTCTGCCCTCATATGGAGGCCGCGAAGCGGTGGTAGAGAGCGACCTTTGACCCTGTCACCAGGCAGGTCGCTCCCCCCATCCGCCATGCAGCCCCCTGTGGGTTGAACCTCCGTTGGCGCTTTTGCCGCCTGACTGCTCGCTCCCTTTTTTATTCTGTACCCCTGCGCTTGGCTTTTTGTGCCACTTTGTTTTTTCATTCTGTGCCCCTGTGTTTTGCTTTCTGTACCCCTGTGCTCTGTTGTCCCTCTCCCGCCGTCTTCTCCCACCGTTTTTTCCCCGGGTTTTCCCCGGATTTTCCCCCGCCGCTGAGCCCCTGCGGCCCCGCCCCCTTCACTCCCATTGGCCGCCCGCTCCCACCTCCCAGCTGCTCCTCCCTCCCTCTGCCCTCATATGGAGGCCGCGAAGCAGCCGCGCAGCGGGCGCGCCACTGGCGCGCCGAAGGCGTGCCTAAGGCAAGCCCGTCTGCGCCCGTCCGTGCCTGGACCGCACCCAGCACCAGAACACCTGGACCCCGCACCCCTCGCAACGCCAGACTGCACTACGACGCAAGCACCCTCCATGCACTCAACACCAGATGAGACCACCCCTGCTACCGGGCCACCCCGAAACACACCCAGGGGCCTTTCACCTGCCAGAACTGCAGATTCACCAGCATCCAACACTCCACACCACCAGCCAGAGAACCCAACCACCTCCGCTGCATCCTCCTCAACACCCGCTCCGCTCGCAAGCACGCCATCGAACTCTGTGACCTCCTAGACTCCACGCCCCGATGTCGCCTTCCTGACAGAGACCTGGCTGAACGCCACCTCAGCACCAGACATCGCCATAGCCATCCCACAGGGCTACAAGATCTCCTGCAGAGACCGCACCAACGGAGTGGGAGGAGGAATCGCCATCATCCACAAAGACTCCATCAAAATCTCAACGAACACCGATGACAACCTCACCACCGCCGAGCACATGCACTTCCAGATCCACACCGATCCCAACACCACCCTCAGAGGAACTCTCATCTACAGACCTCCAGGACCCCGCCCACAGTTCAGTGACACCATCGCCGACCTCATCAGCACCCACGCCCTCGCTTCCACAGACTACATCCTCCTCGGGGACCTGAACTTCCACCTCGAGAACAACAACGACGCCAACTCCACCGCTCTGATCGACAACCTCGCCAACCTCGGACTCAAACAGCTCGTAATAACGACACCTACTCACGCCGCTGGACATACACTCGACCCCATCTTCTCCGCAAGCCCCCACTGAAGTACTGGGTTTTTAAAACCCAGCGGTGCAGGGGAACACACCCTAGGACTTCGAGTTCTTCCTGTTTCAGACCCACAGAAACACAGAGTCTTCTAGGTGAAGTCAAAGATCGTATTTATTGGCTGCAGACCAATTACAGGTATTCGAGAAGTACAACACCATGTATGTTCTCAGGAGACTGCTTAAACTTACAGAAACGGCCTTCTCCTTATATACAAAATATCATGCTTCATGCACACATTCCTCGTTTTACGATATGGTCATTCATATGTATTCATTACAAACGAAAAGGCAGAGTCATGATGACCATCCCACATTCCAGTTCAGCCAGCCCACAATTATTTACCCAGCGAGGCTCAGATCCCACATCAGATATCAGCAGACCCCAATAAACACGGGCACCTCCTGTTTGTAAAACAAGCCATAAAGCAGGAAGAGTCAGGTGTGAAAGAGATTAGCCGGAGGCTTGTGTGGGATGAAAAGGCTTTATGGTGTGTCAAACCCTGATGCTAATCACAGGTAGGATGGGCAGCTCGTGGGACCGGACTGACCTGGGGCGGTGAAGCCAAGTCGCATAGATCACAGAGAAGTCAACGGAAGGCACATGTGTTCTCAAGGCCTGTACTTGTCCTTAATGTGTAGCCTATGTGAGGGCAACCATAAGATGGCCACCGCTCCAAGATGAAACCCACGAAGTCAATGTGTAATATCGTATACGAAGTGCATTTATCGATAAAACGTTATGCAAAGCACTTGTACATACTGCATTGGCCATTCGCGGTTCGCTGATACCGGAATAGGCAGGGTAGGGCCCTGCCTCCTACGCGGTCCCAAATTTTAAAGTACCACAGACCCTCCTTTTGCCCTTACATAGGCAATAACTATACTCATATTAATCCGAGTCCAGGTCTATATTCATAAAGTCATGGAGATGTTGCTGTAGCATCATCCTATTACTTAGCTCGTCCCTCGATACAGGTTTCCTTACTCATAATGTAGCACAGAGGCCACATATCGCAGGAGCACACTGTACACACAGACAGAACAGGAAAAGAATGGCTAAGATCATTCCAATGACCATCAGAATTTTCCAACCCCAGGCAGATATCAGTTCCTAGAACCACCCCATCAGTGACCAATCTCCTTTAGCCACGTGTATAGATTCGGATATTTTATGCAGTTTGGAGATGGCTTGATAAACTGTTGGAGCGTTATCTGGTATGAAAATGCAACAGCTAGATTGGATGACCTTACATACCCCACCGCGGTCTGCAAGTATGACATCTAGAACCATACGGTTCTGCAAAGTCATGAGGCGATCCGCTTGGAGCTCAGCTGTCAAATTACCAAGGGCACCAGCCGTTACATTAACAGTAGATTCAACCACACGAGTCAGTTGTCTCAGGTTCCTACTATTGCCATTGGTCCCCAAAATGGCAGGAAACCCAAAAAGAAGTCTCCTGCTTCCTGACCGGCAGTATCCTCCTGACTAATCACACCTCTCACAACTCTGGTCTTGTGATAATCAGAGGCAGCCGTAAATGTTGGCGGTAGCAAGTTTGCAATATAACATGTGCCCGAGAAATCAGGGGGCAACCATGTATATGCTCGGTCATTGCATACAAAATATGTACCCTTGGCAGCCAAAAACGCAGGGGAAAATTGTGATGAAAAAGTGTACGTTTCAGTACAGTCACTTTTCCCCAGTTGAGCTCTTGGATTCTGGCCATTACCTTGTAAACAGAACCGACCTATGTGGGGTACGACCCAAATTGGGGATGAGATTTTTCGCTGCCTTTCACCCAGACTAATGCTGTACCCTGTCGCGTTCCAACCTACATAAGCTCGCAATTCATCCTTGGGAATAGATGAGTATGCGTCGATATCTCTGCTCATATCAGCAACTCCTTTCATTAAAGCCTTATTGTTTGTGCTAGGTCTGCTGGAACGCGGTTGTCGCGGGGAGTAGGCATCTAATGCAAAAAGAAACATGGTCTGGAATGCCCATGACGATCCATTATAGCTAAACGGCAGCACTAGATAAGGAATACCCTTGTTAATGGTATGTGGCATTAAACCACATACCCAGCAATTGGTTGTATTCATGACTAGTTGGTGCTGGTGCAGGAGCTGAATAAACGAGTTATTTACAAACTCAGACCGTCTAGCTTGTTTGTGTTCAGGCAGAGGGTGGAAAGAGTGCAAGGAGACAGTAGGAGGAGGTATAGGCTGTACAGTGGGGGCAACTGGCACTTGGGAGGATAAGAATACATAACCTACAGTAAACACCTTCATACTAAATAGTATAAATAGACATAACAGTACAAAACGTTTGCTCTTCATTATTTTACATATTTTCTTCAAAGTTCATTTCCTCAGCGGGTCTCTCCATCTTGAAAAACTCCATCCTCTAATCGTGCCGCTCGCGGCGGGTGAGTATCTTCTGCTAAGGAGTACGCCTGTCAGTCCAGGGAACGCCCTAGACCAACCAGAACCGTTGACCTAACGTCTTCGGCCTGTACCCCGAAGTCTTGGCACCGCGACCCTGCGGCTGAACCCGGATGGTGGTTCGAAAAATAAAAAATAAAAAAGTCCTTCAGATGGGAGAGCTAAAATATCAAAAAATAGTAAGGGAAAGGAATTTTTATTTGTCCATAGGCCTTGGTCTTAGGTTGTAGCGGTTTCTGCCAGGTACTGTCTGGTCTTGAAACAAGAGTTCAGGCTCTGTGGTGTCTATTCGAATTGACGGTGGCACAGCTTCCTGCAAAATATCGTCGTTTTCTCGTTCTGAAGTCGTTCCCTTTATACGTGCATCACTGAACGGCACAAAACGGGGGACAGTGTCAGTTTCAGAATCAGCGATACCCTCCTGGACCCACCGGTCATATGGTAGAGGCAGAGGGATCCGTTTGCAGTGGGCGCCGTGTATCCAATTCTTTTTCCCTTTCACTCGAACCGCTGATCTTGTCGATAGAAGTACGAGGTGAGGGCCGATCCAACGGGGCTCATCGTTGTTCTTTCGCTGAAAGTTTTTCACAAGCACCCACGAGCCAGGGTCGATAGGGTGTCCTGGAGCTTCAGAGGCCTGAGGCAGAGTATCGTGCACCTGTTGGTGTAAAACACGCAATTTAGCCGTCAATTCATACAGATAGTCAAGCAGTACTGGATGTTCGATTTCACTACATTTTGTCGGTCTTGGCACACCCCATACATTGGCCGGGCGGCCAAATATGATCTCATATGGGCTAAGTCCCACTCGTGAATGCACAGTCATTCTTGTTGATAGGAGTGCTAAAGGCAGAGCGTCAGGCCATTTAAGGCCGGAGCTCGCCTGGATTTTGGCCAGTTTGAGTTTCAGAGTGCCGTTGTAGCACTCTACTAATCCAGCTGATTGGGGGTGATTTGCAGCGTGGAACTTCTGCTTTATACCTAATCCCTCACACACATTCTTCATCACTCGACCCACAAATTCACTCCCATTATCACTCCACACCATTCTTGGCATTCCAAACCTAGGGAAAAATTCTTTCACAAGGGCTTTGGCTGTGGATAAAGCAGTGTTGTCTTTTAGGGGATATGCTTCTATCCACTTTGAAAAAGCGCAAACAACAACCAGTACATATTTCAAGTTGTTGCACCTTTCCATGTGGATAAAATCTAGCTGTAAAACCTCAAATGGATATGATGGAGGCGCAAAATGACCAGCTGGAGTTGGGGTTCCCCTACCAGGGTTGTATTTCAAACACACCATGCAATTCTTGACCACATTCTCTGCACACTTGGGAATTCCAGCGTTCTGCCATACTGGGGCCAACAACTTACAGATTCCTTTCACACTGATATGTGCCATTCCATGTGCCATAGTAACCACTGAAAGCACATATGCATCAGGTAACAACCATCGCCGATGTTCTGACAAATCAACCCAACAACCATCCTCATCCAATTTACCCTTACTTTCTCTCCACTTGCTCAACTCTTTCTCTGTGGCTTCAGCTTGAAGGGACTTCACACTCTCTATCGTGTCTTCACATATTCCAACATCATCAACCCATCTTGCAGGGCCTACAACATACATTCGAGCCTTCACATCTTTTGCAGTTTCTTTCGCGATTTCGTCAGCAAATGCATTACCACGACCAACATCATCAGTGACCTTCTTGTGCGCACTGCATTTCATGATTGCAACTTGTAACGGTAAGGTCAGTGACTCAAGGAGATCATTCACCAGCTGACCATTCTGAATTTTAGCTCCATGCGAAGTCAGGAACCCACGTTCTTTCCATAATCGCCCAAAACTATGGGCCACGCCTAAGGCGCACTGGCTGTCAGTATATATGTTCACTTTCATTCCTTCAGACAACACGCATGCTCTTGTAAGGGCAATTAATTCTGCTGCTTGAGCCGAATTATGTGGTATGCGTGCAGTCTCAACAATCGTGTGCAAAGTCGTGATAGCATATGCAGCAGTCGTATCACCATTCGGAAGCTTGAAGCACGAACCATCCACCCATAAGGTACCATCACACTCAGTTAGGGGAGTATCTTTAAGATCCACTCTCCCTTTCGTTTCTTCATCTGTTCTGAACAGACAATCATGCTGCTCAATCTCATCTATGTCTGCTGGATTTGGCAATAATGTAGCTGGATTCAACGTGTTGCATCTCTTTATATGTGTATGGTTTGCCAAGGGGAACAACCTTTACAACGCAACTTTTACAACGCACTACACTTACAACGCAATTTTTACAACGCAACATCCACTACAACGCATTCCATTACATCGCATGACACTACAACGCATTTTTAAAAACTACCTTTACAACGCATTCCATTACATCGCATACTACCTTTACAACGCATACCATTACAACGCATAATATTACACTACACTATCCAACACTTACCCTACTGTTGCACCCCCTGGAGTTAGAATAGTAATTTTTACCCCTATACTATCCAACACTTACCCTACTGTTGCACCCCCTGGAGTTAGAATAGTAATTTTTACCCCTATACTATCCAACACCTACCCTACTGTTGCACCCCCTGAAGTTAGAATAGTAATTTTTACCCCTATACTATCCAACACTTACCCTACTGTTGCACCCCCTGGAGTTAGAATAGTAATTTTTACCCCTATACTATCCAACACTTACCCTACTGTTGCACCCCCTGGAGTTAGAATAGTAATTTTTACCCCTATACTATCCAACACTTACCCTACTGTTGCACCCCCTGAAGTTAGAATAGTAATTTTTACCCCTATACTATCCAACACTTACCCTACTGTTGCACCCCCTGGAGTTAGAATAGTAATTTTTACCCCTATACTATCCAACACTTACCCTACTGTTGCACCCCCTGGAGTAAGAATAGTAAATTTTACTCCTATACTATCCAACACTTACCCTACTGTTGCACCCCCTGGAGTTAGAATAGTAATTTTTATCCCTATACTATCCAACACTTACCCTACTGTTGCACCCCCTGGAGTTAGAATAGTAATTTTTACCCCTATACTATCCAACACTTACCCTACTGTTGCACCCCCTGGAGTTAGAATAGTAATTTTTACCCCTATACTATCCAACACTTACCCTACTGTTGCACCCCCTGGAGTTAGAATAGTAATTTTTACCCCTATACTATCCAAAACTTACCTTAAATGCAATGTAATATTATGCGTTGTAATTGTATGCGTTGTAAAGGTAGTATGCGATGTAATGGAATGCGTTGTAAAGGTAGTTTTTAAAAATGCGTTGTAGTGTCATGCGATGTAATGGAATGCGTTGTAGTGGATGTTGTGTTGTAAAAATTGCGTTGTAAGTGCATGCGTTGTAAAAGTATGCGTTGTAACGTCATACATCCGTTTGCCAACAGTGTCAATTCATACCCTGACAATCGAGCACTAGTTAAGTGCTGTGTCTTGGTCCGGTTTAACAATGTGTCCACAGCATGTGGAACCATTACAATCAATCGAATAGACACAGCTGCTGCGGCTGTAGCTCTCAAACAACTTGGCAATGCCCTCGCTACTGGGTCCAAAGTTGACGAAAAATATGCGCATGGATGCGGTCTGTCGCCAAAAGGCTGTGTTAACACTGATAATGCGCAACCTTCCTTTTCATGAACATACAATGTGAAAGGCTTACTGTAGTCAGGGGTACCCAACACAGGAGCTGAACATAATGCATTTCGCAATTCCAAAAAACTTTTCTGACACTCTTCAGACCATGGGACAGGGTTCGGTGTATTTTTACAGGTTAATGCTAACAAAGGTTTTGCCAGCAAAGAAAAACTCGGGATCCAGTGCCTACAGTACGAAGTAATGCCCAAGAAAGCATGCACTTCTCTCTGTGTTCTTGGCACGCTCAATTGTGAAATGGCTCGAATTCTTTCTGGGGTCAGTTTCCTTCCCTCCTTCGATAAGAGATGACCTAAGTAGGTCACTTCTTGTCGACAATATTGCAGTTTTGAGAGAGACACTTTGTGATGAAAGGCAGACAAATGACGCAACAATGACAAGGTAGCTTCTTTGCAAATCTTTTCAGTATCCGCGGCGATTAGTAAATCGTCAACGTACTGAATGAGGGTAGCACCACTAGGTAAAACAAGTGCATCAAGTTGCGCTTTTAAAGCTTGACTGTATATTGATGGACTTTCACAGTAGCCCGGTGGAGCGCGTTTAAAGCGGAAGCTTCGACCTCCTAAACTGAAGCCAAAAATGTCCCTGCTCTCTTCTGCAATTGGGATGCTAAAGAAGGCATTCTTTAAATCAATCACTGAGAACCATGCAGCGGAGGCTGGAATCATAGTTAACAAGGCAGTTATATCAGGGACAACTGGAAACTGTGGCACAACAATCTTATTTACCTCTCTAAGATCAATCACAAATCTGTAAACAGGTGGCTGAGAAGGGTCCGTTCATTTTAAAACAGGTAAAACAGGACTATTGCAAACGTTGCCTCTTGTCTCTTCAATTAATCCCTTTTTAATCAAATCACTGATAATTGCTAACAACGCTTTCTGACCTTCATGGGAGATCTTGTACTGGGGAAGGCGTGGCAATCTGACATTGGCTTTTAAAGTGACCACATATGGCGGTATTTCCAAGAGACCCACATCATTGGGACCAGTAGCCCAAAGGACATCCGGAAGGGATGACAATTCAGGTGGCAATTTATTCTTTGACAAATACATTGGGGAAATCACTTCCCTATCCAATGTAAGTTGTACTCCTGAGGGAGAACAATATAGTGTTGCATGCAATCTTTTTAACAAATCCAACCCTAACAGATTTTCACCACAACCTATCGTTAGGATGAGGGGTGCTTTTAGCTCACAAGGTCCAACAGAAATGGGCATAGGACTAGAAATCGGGTTCCTAACCGGGGCGCCAGAAAAACCTACTGAAACATTAATTTCGCCAGACAAAGGCGCGCCAGGGAGTTTTGAATGCATAATTGAACTCTTTGCAGCACCAGTGTCCAGCAGAAAGGGCTCTGTTACACCCGCTGTAGTTACCTTAACATACGGTCCACTCTGATCCACTGGCACTGAAACAACTCCCTCTCTCTGTCTATGGCTGTCCTAGTAATCATTACCTTCCATATTGTCGTCTTCTGCATAGTAATCATTATTATAGTACTGAGCTGTATTACCAGCTGCATTGGCTTGCTGAGCAAAGCTATTTATCGTATTTTGAGGCGGAAGAGGACGCGCGTTCTGGGGAACTATTCCACGCCCTCTGCCTCTAGGAGCTTGCTGACCACCTCTACCTTTTGTGCCATAAGCATTACTAGTACGCTGCATTAGTTTAGGACAACTATACTTAAAATGACCTTCCTCTTTACAATACGAACATTGATTAGGGCCTACTGGAACGCGTGGTTGAGAATACTCGTACCTTTGCACGTTCCTCTGAAACTGTGGCGGTTGCTGATAATTACTCTGGCCACCACGTGGCGGGTAAGATTGCTGTAACAGAACCTTTGTTTTCAATTCTTTTGTTTTCTTATCTGCTCTATCTTTCTCATCCTTATCTCTATTTTCGTAATACTGTGCAGTAGCCAGTATTTGCGCTGATGAGGAAACAGCCCAAGAACTCTCTGAATCTTTCAACTTCTTACACAACTCGGGAAGCAAATTATGCACAAATTTATCCACAAATAATCGTTGACCACCTTCAGTGCTCATATCTTGACCACTGTGGTCGACAAATGTTTCTTCAAACCCTGTAAAGAAATCAGACACCGTTTCATCTTTCTTCTGCTTACACGCAGACAATTTATCCCAATTCACACGCATCGCGGGCATTAAAGTCTTCATGTAAGTGATAATTCTACCAGGGAGTTCTGCTACTAGAGGCTCAGGTTTTGCACCACCAACTTGTCTAGTGTCTGCAGCAACGATATTAGCCCATGTGCCCCCTAGTTCTGCAGCATGATCTGTATTACGAATGGATCCCCATAAAGGCTGTGGAACAACATTCCCGAACAACATATCTATGTCAGCTAGATTCATGACACACGATTCTGCAGTCTGTGATAACTCCTTATAATATCCTGCAGGGTTTTTACGGGGGTCAGGCAATGTCTGCTTAAGCGCTAATACCTCAGAACGCTTCCATGGGACATGTACCCAAACACGCTGAAAATGTGGCAGAACAGGTGGAACAGCAGTAGCATCACCAGGCCTCCAAACTGGAGGAACCTCACGCATTGGATATTGGCACGCTTTTACCTTTTTCCCCACAGGGAATTCCTGTTCGAACAATGATTGTTGACAATCAACATTCCTGAAGGACAGTAAAGTCGCAACTGCTTTATCTACGTTGGGACCCACAATTGTACCTGTTCCAAAATCAAATCGCACTCGACACAACTCCTGCGGGATTGTGTTGGAACCATGATCTTCCAATTCCTCACAGAGGATTTCACACATTTTCTCAAACACATACCTTTGTTTCGGGGCATCCCATTGGTGAAAAACATTAACGACTGACTCCACATCATAGAGTGAAGAAAGAACGATCCACCTATGTGCCATATGGTCTAATACCTCTTTTTCTTCAGAATCAGGCAGCTGACTACGCAACTGCTTACGTTGCAAACCAGGGGTCATACTAGATGACCCAAAGAGAGGCGACATTAAACTAGTAACCACATTAGCTATTCGTTGTCGTGCAGAAGGAGAAGTTGAGGCGAAAACGGGGGGAAAGACAGAGGGGAGAAAAACGGGTGTAGATCCAGGTACAGGGGCAGTGTTAGGAAGAGCGCCAAGGGAGGCAGTTGATGTACCAGGCAAAGTCGCAGGAAGCGCGGGGGAGACAGGTAACGGAATCGGCGGCCCTTGAGAGGGCTGCACTGTAGGGATAGGAGCCAGCTGAGGGGGCGCTGGCGGCTGTGGGAAGGCTTGCGGCACATTTACTGGAGGCTGCATATTTACGAGCTGTGGAGGCGCTGTGGCATTTTGCGCATACGGGGGTGGTGAACTTAGCAAATGGGACATTAGGGAATCTTTCTCTTTCTCTTTCGTCTCATCTTGTGGAAGGGGTGACAAAACTGGGTAACATTTATCGATCCCTAGTTTGCGCTGTCTATGTAACTGCTCATTCATTTGTTCCTCCTCATTATCTTTAAATTGCACAGCTGCTTGCATCATTGACATACCTTTTTCTCTCTTATTCCTTTTTGCTAGCTTAATTTCCTTCTGTTTGGCTTCCTTTCGCCATAGGCGGAAAGAATCAAACATCGCCGGCCGGGCTTTCTTTTTAAATAATTTAACTTCCAAATTATCCAAGATATCTGTATCGAAACTACCATTTTGGGGCCATTTTAAAACACCGTCTTTTCTGGTGTATCGGATCCATACTTCATTATATGCGATGGGGCCCACGCCATGTTTTACATAAAGCTCATAAGTTGGAGTTCCAATTGGAGGAACTGGACATGAATCCTCTAATTGGGACTCCCTTTTACAACCCAAACAAAACCAATTACCAAATATACTAGAACCAGGCATCTTTGCTCACTAGTCCAGTTTCAAACTTCAAAGGATTATCGAATACGATAGTCTCGTGAATACACGAGTCCTCTGGCTTTGGCACTTGCAAGTTCCAAATCAAAGCGATCCCGAAGGATACCAAATTCCCGAAGGATACCAAAACAAACTGGGAGACGCTCCACAATTATACTTAACTGAGGTATCGATGATCGATGGCGTCACCAGAAGACTCTCTCGATTGTTTCGCTCTACCAAATCGTCAAGGGTCCAAAACAGGGCGATTAATCAGGGCAGCAGTCCTTCGTAGCCGTTGGGACGCGGAGAACCTCGCAGAAAAGACTTTCGGACCACGTCGACATGCAAGGGTCGATGAAGTGGCGGCCTTCCTCCAGAATTTCCACACGAAGCTCCTCACGAACCTCTGGCTTGGACCGGTAGAGCTGAAATCGCCCCGAGTTGGGCGCCAACTGAAGTACTGGGTTTTTAAAACCCAGCGGTGCAGGGGAACACACCCTAGGACTTCGAGTTCTTCCTGTTTCAGACCCACAGAAACACAGAGTCTTCTAGGTGAAGTCAAAGATCGTATTTATTGGCTGCAGACCAATTACAGGTATCCGAGAAGTACAACACCATGTATGTTCTCAGGAGACTGCTTAAACTTACAGAAACGGCCTTCTCCTTATATACAAAATATCATGCTTCAGGCACACATTCCTCGTTTTACGATATGGGCATTCATATGTATTCATTACAAACGAAAAGGCAGAGTCATGATGACCATCCCACATTCCAGTTCAACCAGCCCACAATTATTTACCCAGCGAGGCTCAGATCCCACATCAGATATCAGCAGACCCCAATAAACACGGGCACCTCCTGTTTGTAAAACAAGCCATAAAGCAGGAAGAGTCAGGTGTGAAAGAGATTAGCCGGAGGCTTGTGTGGGATGAAAAGGCTTTATGGTGTGTCAAACCCTGATGCTAATCACAGGTGGCCGTAGGATGGGCAGCTCGTGGGACCGGACTGACCTGGGGCGGTGAAGCCAAGTCGCATAGGTCACAGAGAAGTCAACGGAAGGCACATGTGTTCTCAAGGCCTGTACTTGTCCTTAATGTGTAGCCTATGTGATGGCAACCATAAGATGGCCACCGCTCCAAGATGGAACCCACGAAGTCAATGTGTAATATCGTATACGAAGTGCATTTATCGATAAAACGTTATGCAAAGCACTTGTACATACTGCATTGGCCATTCGCGGTTCGCTGATACCGGAATAGGCAGGGTAGGGCCCTGCCTCCTACGCGGTCCCAAATTTTAAAGTACCACACCACGTCTCCTTCAACCACAGTACCGAACCACACTGGACCGACCACAGATGCGTCCACTTCACCTTCAGAAAACCCACCACACACCACCGCACCCAACAGCTACCACGCCATTGCTGGGGCAAGGTCACCGAGGACCAACTGACTACCGCCCTCGCCCTGAGACCACCCACCGACCCCACCGACCCAGACACCGCCGCGACCAACCTCACACAGTGGATCAACGACTGCACCAACACCCTCGCCCCTCTCAAGACCTCTACAACCAACCACACCAACAAGAAAGCAGCCTGGTTCACCGAGGACCTCCGGATCTCCAAGCACACCTGTCGGAAGCTGGAGAAGAAATGGCTCCACAACCGAATACCAGACAACCACACAGCCCTCAAGAGTGCCACCCGCAGACACCACCAACTCATCAGGACCGCCAAGAAGACCGCCTTCAAGGACCGCCTAGACAACAAAGCACACAACACCAAAGAGCTCTTCAGCATCGTGAAAGAACTCTCCAACCCCAGCTCCAACACCAACGACATCCCGCCATCTCAAGACCTGTGCGACTCCCTGGCCACCTTCTTCCAACGCAAGATCACCGACATTCACGACAGCTTCAACTCCGACCCCCCCGCACCCACCACCGAATCCACCACCCCTGCGACTACCACTCGCACCAGTCGCCTGACCGTCTGGTCCAGCGTCAGCGACGAAGACACCATCAAAACCATGAACTCCATCCACTCCGGATCCCCATCGGACCCCTGCCCTCACCACGTCTTCAACAAAGCCAACGCAACCATCGCGCCCCACCTCCGGAAAACAATCAACTGTTCCTTCGAGACAGCAACCTTCCCAGAAAGCTGGAAGCACGCCGAGATCAACGCCCTTTTGAAGAAGCCCAAGGCGGACCCCAAGGACCTCAAGAACTTCCGGCCCATCTCCCTGCTCCCTTTCCCGGCAAAAGTGACCGAGAAGATTGTCAACAAACAGCTGACCCGATACCTCGAAGTTAACAACATCCTGGACCCTTCCCAATCCGGTTTTCGCAGCAACCACAGCACCGAGACCGCCCTCATCGCCGCCACTGACAACATCCGGACCCTGATGGACAAAGGAGAAACAGCCGCCCTCATCCTCCTGGACCTATCAGCAGCCTTTGACACGGTCTGCCACCGCACCCTATCAGCACGCCTCCATGACGCCGGTATCCAAGAGAAGGCCCTGGCCTGGACCACATCCTTCCTCTCCGGCAGAACCCAGAGCGTCCGCCTCCCACCCTTCCGCTCCAAAACCATCGAGATCATCTGCGGCGTTCCACGGGGATCCTCCCTCAGCCCGACACTGTTCAATATCTACATGGCCCTCCTCGCCCACGTTGCACGACAACACAACCTCAACATCATCTCCTACGCCGACGACACCCAGCTGATCATATCCCTCACCGAAGATCCCCACACCGCCAAAGCTAACCTCCACAGAGGAATGAAGGCCGTAGCCGACTGGATGAAGGACAGCAGACTGAAGCTGAACTCAAACAAGACAGAGGTCCTCATTCTCGGACCCACCCCATCAGCCTGGGACGACTCTTGGTGGCCCACGTCACTAGGCACAGCCCCGAAACCCAGGGACCACGCACGCAACCTGGGGGTATTCCTCGACTCCACTCTCTCCATGACCAGGCAAGTCAACGCCGTCTCCGCGTCCTTCTTCAACACCCTCCGTATGCTCTGCAGGATCTTCAAATGGATCCCCCGCGACACGAGAAAAAACGTTACCCAGGCCCTCATCACCAACAGACTCGACTACGCTAACGCCCTCTACTCAGGAACTACCAACAAGCCCCTGAGACGACTCCAACGCATCCAGAAAGCCTCGGCCCGACTCATCCTCGACGTCCCCCGCCGCAGCCACATCACACTCCACCTGAGAGGCCTTCTCCCCATCAACAAAAGGATCACCTTCAAGCTCCTGATCCACGCACACAAAGCACTGCACAACACCGGACCCACCTACCTCAACAACCGACTCAGCTTCCACACCCCCACCCGAAGCCTCCGCTCAGCCAACCTCGCCCTCGCCACAGTCCCTCGCATCCGAAAAACCACCGCCGGGGCAGATCCTTCTCCTACCTTGCCGCCAAGACCTGGAACACTCTCCCCACCCTCCTACAACAGACCCAGGACCTGCTGGCCTTCAGAAGACTCCTCAAGACCTGGCTCTTCGACCAGTAGCACCCCCCCTCCCCAGCGCCTTGAGACCCTCTCAGGTATGTAGCGCGCTTTACAACTGCAGTGATTGATTGATTGATTGAGGTTTTAGCCATCTCTCCACTAGGTCCCTAACTCTATAGTATAGGGCTCTTGGAGTTTCTTGTGGTCCTTCTCTGACCTGCCGTAGCCTAATCCTATGGGTCTCTTCATCTATGCCCATACATTCCAGGATGCTACGTTTTATATCAGGATAAAGAGTGGTACCCTGGGGATTGGCGGCCTTCATTTCCCCCGATCCCACTTCTGACACCACTTGTCGGAGGGATGGGCAGAAACAGAAGCGTGGAGGCCGTATGGGGTTGACAGTGAGACGTTTATTGTCAGAATGGTAAAGATAAACAAGGTCACAGAGCAAATAAAGTCTGGACGTCTAGGGTATGTTCTTCAATTTGTAGTCGTAGAAAAGACGGTCTTCGGTTGCAGGGCTTCTCTTCTCTCTCTCTCTCTCTCTCTCTCTCTCTCTCTTTGGTTACGGTGGACCAGAAGTGGGCTTCCCAGGAGGTTCTCTAAGCAGGCATACCCTCAAGAGAGTAAAGAGGGACAATAATTATCCTTATAGTGTGGGTTTTTGTATTATTTCTACCACCACACCCCGGTGATAATGTGCTGGTTGTAGGGTGGTAGTAACAGAAGGCGGTGCTGAAAGCATGGTCCCTGTCTACAGGGTCCTTCTCTTACTCTCCCTCTGTTTGGCCGTGAAAGTGGGATGGTGAAAAAAAAAAAATCAAAGATAGAGGTGCACAACTAGTTGGATAAAATTAGGCAAGGTCCGAAAACCTGGGGTTATGGGAAAGGAATATGGGACACAGGTAACCGAATGATCCCCCAAGGCTAGGGATACGTAACAGTGCAAAAGAGAAGGGGGAAAATATCCATAGGAAGCTGTGCAATCAGTATTACTGTGGCGTGGAATACATGAAGCACACGTTCTCTCCACCCGCCACCACCACGAATCCCTGGTGCCCCGACACGTACCGCCTCAAGCCGCAACTCTCCTGAGTTGCAGCGGCTCCTGCGTCTCCTCCGGGGTCCACCACTCTTCCCACCATTGGTCTGGGTCTTCTTCTGGGTTCCAGTCGGATCTTGCCACTTACCGGTAAGCGCTCGCTGTCTGTGCCTCTCTCTTCTCGGTGTTCTCCTCGGTGTTGTCTCCTCCGGTTCTCCTGGCGTCCTCCCCTCCTGTTCTCCTGACGTCCGCATCAGCACCGGATCATCCTTTTTCTCTTCCGGGTTGTTGTTTACTGCAGGTGAAACGGCTTCCTTTTCTTCTCCTCTCGGGCCCGGCCATTGGTTGTACCCGGTCACGTGGGAGCGTGAGGGCGGGCTCAATCCCACACCCGTGGATTCCCTGTGGAGGAGAGCGACAATTGCTCATTAATGCAGCACCTTCTGTGCCGTCCCTATTATCTCCCACGTTATTTGGCCGCCCTGTCAGAGGTAAGCTGGGGTGTTGAGGTCGCCCCCTTTTCTCACAATGGGGTACATGTATTATTGTGTGTCAGATATCCTCTTGGGGTCATGGCACAGAAGCAATTAGCCAAGAGGAAATTGCTTACGGATCAAGGAGTGGTAGGGGCTCTAGACGCTTTTCTTCAAAGGGCTGAGTCAGTCCTTATCCACTAAATTGCTCTTACTGAGTGTAGACTTTCTCTAGAGCCCCAACCCCCTCTTTTACAACCCGAAACCTCTGGTCACATAGACCCAGATGACCATCCTAATCCTGGCCCCTCTGCTGGATTTCCTCTACCCCCAACTATCACTACTTCGCCCAGTCAGGGCCCTGTGTCAAGTGTCGCCCCAGAGATAAGCAAAATAGTCACTAGACCGAAAGTGCATACTAGAAGCCAAAAAAGTAAGATCACTCAAGGGGATAGTTTTTTACCGCAGTCTAAGAAACGGAAAGGGCCAGGCCTTGGTAAACAACCCTACCCCTTACCTAAAAGTGGGTGCAGAGGCGTAGTAATAGAGGCTGCTGAGGACGATGACGACCCAGTGGCCAACACTGCCTCTCTGCTATCATCTTTACCTTCCTTGCTGCCCAATGATAGTGAGGGGTTCTGGACCAAACTAGGTGATGTTGTATCAGCTTTACTGAATCCGCTGATGCAAATGTTATCTAGATTGGAAGCGGACATTGACAAACTTGAAAAGCTTTCAAGTGCTGTTCCTTTAGATCAGCAGAAGCAGCTAAACCATAAGAATACTCATTCCTTTCAGCCAACTCAGGCTAGCTTCGGCAGTACCAAACCTGCCCAGCCTATAGGGCTCAACTGCTATCCAAATGATAAATCCATCAACTCTGGTCCAGGCTCAGCCATGGCTCCCCTCACCGCTACATCCAACAGCCAAGCTAATAATTGCATGGGGGTAACTTTAGCGGGGGCTACTGACCTAGTACACACTCAAAGTACTACCAAAGAACAGCTGTCAAATATTCAAAAAACATCTCTTCCAAATATGCTCAAACATGTACATGCGGAGGAAGCGCAGCCCCAAAGGACTAAGGGAGTTTACAATAAATCTGGGAGATAACTGTTAGGAAACGACACACTCCACCTGCCCCCGGAAGCAACACCTTACACCATAGTGCTAACCAATGTCCCCAAATTGCCTCGGGGAGTACCGGAACATAGGACTAATTTTCAAAATAAATCCTTACATGAGTTAAATATGAGGACAAGGTTAGGATACCCGCTCTTCTCAGAATTTAAAATGGTGAGACGAGTTAGTTGGGTAGGGAATTCAAACAAGTCTCGAGAAGGTGACTGTATAGTAGTTTCCTTCAAGTCACCCGACTTAGTTCATGCAATATTAGAAAGGGCAGGCAATTGGTCGATGGCACGAACAGGGATTAGAATTTTACCCCTTGGAAACTTGTATAAACATCACCGTGCAACACAGTTACCATTTGGGGGGTTTTCAGTGGGGGGACAGAGGCAGCGTAGATATGCTATTTCAGTTAATAATCATTTTGATGTCTTTAACCCCTTGGGTGCCAGGCCTTTTCCCCTCCTGTGCCTGGCGTTTCCCTAGCGGGTGGGTTTCATGACGAGATAGTCTCGTCATGGGGACAGCGCGACTGTGCTCCATGACGAGACTATCTCGTCATGGGCACAGAAGAGTTTAACCCTTTGTATGATAACGATTGACTGTCCCCCTTGACCGCATTAGATGGAGGAAGAGCTGAGAACGTAGTCCTGGCTAGGGGTAACTTGTCGGTATCACAATCTAATGTTTGTATGGAAGATATGGAGACTTCTGTTTTTAGAGAGACAGTAAGGGGTTTCATTGAGTAATCTACCGCTGATAGTCCACATATAGAGCTAAGGCACACTTTGGATACATATATTAATGTATCACCTGTAGATCCATCGAGCTCTGATAATGTTTTAACTTTTGGGCTCCAGGGTGCCAACCTTTCCACCGAACCGGCAGTTGGGAACCTCCCGACTGTAGCTACTGAGGAGATAATTAATAATACAATTGACACAGTTACATTTTTACCTAAGTTGCATTGCTCATTCGCTCCAATCACTGACAATACCCCCCAAGCAGTGCAGCTACTCTTGGGGGTGCCCCCCCGGTAGACATGAGTCAAACAACAAACTAACGCTAGTATCCTGGAACCTAGCAGGGATACACTCCAAGCTCCAAGATCCTGAATGGTTTACTGCCATAAGAAACACTGATATCTGTGTATTCCAAGAAACCTGGGCCATAGACAAGGTGTACATTAATGGCTATACCACATATTGTGTGGATGCTATCCCCCAAAAACGACAGGTAGGGCCAGTGGCGGATTGCTAATATTAGTTCAAAATACCCTAGCTTTTAGGTACAAGCAATTACTAATACATTTGCTTCACCTTATGGGAATTCAGCTTACTTTTCGGTCTGGCTTAACTTTGACCTTGCTCAACGTTTATGCCAGGTGAGAACCCTCTAGCAGTGAATCTTTGGTACTTTCTCTATTAGACGAATTGCTGGGAGGTTATCAATCAAACTAAAAAATTATAGTCGCGGGGGACTTTAACGCCACTTTCGGACCCTCCCCCTTATTAAGTGCTTCGCTCGAGGAGGAGGACGAGATATGGGGCATTCCCAATCTGGTAGTTGGCAAATACGGCCAACAATTTTCTCTTTACAGATTGCCTCCCTAACCGCAGGCAGGAGCCTGAGGGCCTGTAATGGGAAAACGCCTTCAGATATAGGAACACAGGCCACCTTTAAGAGGGGTGCTTACACAAGTATCATAGATTATATTCTCGTTGATGTTAGAATATGGTCGCTAGTGGAAGACTTGACTGTCGAACCAAGGACAGACAGCGATCATAATTCTTTGTTACTAAAACTGAAGGGTAGGGACCTGGACAGGGACGCTCATTATCAAACTTCTAAAATAGTAGAGCCGAGTCCAACTAATAACCGTAGAAGAGTTACATGGCATAAAGTCCAAGCTGACCAGGACCTTTACACCAGAATATATAAGCTCCTTGTGGCCTCCTTAACCAGTCTTTGCAGCCATAAGTACGGACTTGCCCGAATCTTCGTATGTTGCTGTAGTACATAACGAGCTTTTTGAAACTTTAAAATTAGTCTTTTCCAAACATAGCTTCGGCAGAAGGCCTGCCAGTGTAAGGGATCGCATTTGGGTTAATGATGATTGTAAGAGAGCTAAGAAGGCATTAAAATAGCAGTTAGAGAGCGCTCTAGATCTGACATAACTACGGCTCATAATATTTACAGAGTAGCGCTTAGTAAAGCTAAGCGCGATCATGCCGATACAAATTGGAACTACCTCGTCTCAGCAGCCCAAGTTAGAAATAGCCATATGTTCTGGCATATTGTATCTAGGGGCAGCGTTGAGAAAGTCACCTACAATAATTATAACATTCAGCTGGAGGCTTGGGTGGATCATTTCTTGAGCTTATATTCAGAAGAGAAGGTCATTATTGGTCCATATATTGACCAGGTTGCCGTACATTTAGGACCCACTGTCTCTGATGCGAACATAAATGACCCATCGCTAGTTTTTAGCTTAGAGGATACTGTGTCAGCAATTAGTAAATTGAAAGCAGGTAAAGCTCCTAGTTCCGATTTGATACCGGGAGACCTGTACAAATCAGAACCAACGATATGGGCACCGTATATAAACCTTCTGCCTAATTGCATAGCGGCTAGTGGGGATATTCTGGAAACCCGGAGAGGAGCAGAGATAATAACTATTTACAAAAAGGGCGATGCTGCTACCCCCTCCAATTATAGACCTATCAGCCTGATAGACAATCTACAAAAGGTTTTTGCCAGGCAAGTTCTAGATAAACTCCAACGATGGATGGACGATAATACGATATTGTCCTCAGCTCAGGCGGGCTTCCGCGCCAAAATTAGCACATGCGACCAAGCTTTTAGATTTTCCCTGTTAACATGGAAGTACGTGCTACTCAGGAAACAGAGACTCTATGTAGCCTTTGTGGATCTGCGAGTCGCATTTGACCTGGTACCGCGTGTACTGTTGTGGAAGACTATGCTTGACCAAGGTGCCCCAGTGGATTTGGTGACCATGATTGCCAGATAGCATAAGGATAATTATGCCCAGGTCACGTGGGGGAAAATACTGGAGAGGATACCGATACAACGTGGGGTGCGCCAAGGGTGTGTCCTGTTTATTAATGACGTGGTGAGTTATCTAATGGATTGTAAGAATGATGCCCCCTCATTGAACGATGCAAAAGTCCACATCCTGCTCTTTGCAGATGACTCTTTATTAATATCCACATCACCCATGGGCTTGCAGATCTTATTGGATACATTCTTGGGCTTTTGCAAGGATAGGAGACTGGAAGTGAACACTTCAAAGACAACATTTATGGTGTTCGGTAAAGTACGGGGTGGCCTACGGGAGATTAAGATCTTACAAGAACCCATGGAACGGGTAAACATTTTTGATTATTTAGGCATAGGTCTGAACGAGGCACTTAGTTGGGAATATCAACTGAGGAAGAGTTTCCTAATACTATGCCAAAGATCTAAATCAATATTAAGATTGTTTAAACAATCCTATACCCAACCGCTCTCTCCGGCTCTTGAAATTTATCGCGCAAAAGCCCAAAGTGGAGCCCTCTATGGAGCAGAGATTTGGGGGTACACTTCTGTTAGTAAATTAATGATCTGTGAGAACTCTTTAGCTAGGGCTCTCATTTCTCTACATAACACAACACCACTCACCCCACTTTTTTGTGACGTTGGGCTAAAGAGAATTGGTGACTTGGCTGCTTTGAGACCCCTAATTTACTGGTTGCGCCTATGGACCACTCCCCAATTAACTGATTATCGTAATTCCCTTCGGGAGGTCCTGGCGATTAATGGAGAAAAACATCTACAAACACATTGCTAATTGGTGTAAAGTACTGAATCTGACGGGCTTGTGGGAGTATCCAGAAAGGGCCACTAGACGTGATATCTTGACCCTTAAAGCTATGTATTGGAAGGTAGTAGGGGAGCATTATACCAATAATCAAACAAGTGGTCAGTTAACATCTAACTTTTTAAATGTAAAATCAGGTTCTTTTTTTGAACCCTTTCTTGATCTGATTTCGCCCCCCTCGCCAAAAGTTTGTATACTAGGTTCAGATATGGTAACTTGCTCCTGAAATTCCCTGGGAAAGAGGCGGTTGGCCTAGTTTTAGACTCTTGTCCTGCCTGTACTGAAGTTAACTAAACTGAAGAACATGTTCTGTTTTTCTGCCCCAAGTACCGGCAGATACGTAGGAGGTGGATCAGGCCAATATGCCTCAACTTGGGTGCAAGGCAGTACCTGATTGCGTTCAGAATTTTTAAAACAGACACTTCTGGGCCAATAGTTTTTGCTCTTAGTCGTTTCTTATTCTATTTTTGGATAATTCACCCAAAACTTTTAAAATAGTTGTGTTGTCACACTTAATTTTCCCATGCTGCATATGTACTTTAAATATCAAGTTTTGCAAACATGGTTTTGTATCCCTCATGCACTGGCAGTTCCTTTTGCATTTCTTATGTATGATCAGGCTGACCATATTTTATGCATTCATGTCTCTTTTAACTTTGACCTGGGATTGTCCTTTGTACTTGAGATAGTAATGGTTTAATACTTTTTTAAATTGTAAGTACACCTATGTTTTACTTTTGTATACTTTTATGGTTTTTGTACAAATGGCCGAATAAAGTTACATGATGATGATGACTAGTATATTTCAGTCTTTTGCTGGTTGGTTAACATTAATTCTTGTCTCATTTCAACACCTAGCAATAACGACACGTTTACATTGTTTTTTTCCGGTAAATTTCTGTTCTTCTATCATATTCTAATTTGGCTCCGTGCTCGACCTTCCATGAGTGCCCAGCTGTTGCACGGCTTATACTTTCCCTAGTAAAACTGTGCATTTGTTGGACAACATAAACACCAGAACTGTGCGGACTGATTCTATGCACACCATCCGGATATGTTGTCCGAAATCCTACTAGCTCACAGTGCACCATCCGTATCCCTAACCTTACAGGGTTACCAATGGATGTGCAACCTCAGAATATGACAACTCTAAATCCCAAGGAGGTTTTGTGGAAACCACACGTTATCAAGGAAGTCAGTACGTGTTGCACTTCCTTTTGATGTGTTTGATTTGCATATTGCCATGGGCCACTGTCTGACTACGCGTTCTTTGCTATTGGTGATCAATACTTTAGAGATAATATCTGTGATTTTACATAATTTGAACCTAACAGAATCTATACAATTCAATTTTTAGTCCATGGTGTTATGCATCAGTAACCCTGAGGAAGTCTTAGTCAAAGATGAAACACGTGTTGACTGTACTTGGACCTATTTGCACTATCTTGACATTTTTCTATGTATGGTGTTAAGAATGTGCTTAATTTGTACTGTATCTTGTTGAACACTTATGTATGATTTATGTGTGATGTATACTGAACAATACTACATTATGGGCCATATGTAGGTAGGTAAATACCGGCCGGTAACGGCCGAAAATCGGTAATTTTCCCGTTACAGACCGGTATTTAGCCATTTCTCATGTAGTAGGCATGTTTTAAGGATTCGGTAATTTACCGATTCCTTATTTTAAGGAATCGGTAAAATACCGAATCCTTAAAAGCTATGTAGGAGGCACTTAAGTGAGTGCATTTTAGCATTCAGGATTCGTTATTTACCACCAACTACAAGTTGATAGTAAATACCGAATACCTTTAAGAAAGCAATAATTTGCTTTTCTCAAGGTGCAATGTGGCAGACATACATGCCCTTAGGGCATGTATGTGTGCCACATGTGCACACATGCACGATTCAGGGGTGCAACAGGGTGTCAATGTGACACCCTGCCACCCTTGAATATGCAACCCCTATTGCCGATTCGGTATTTACCGAATCGGTAATAAGGAATCACCTTCCCATTCATTCCAATGGGCCTCCAGGCCCATAGGAATGAATGGGAAGGTGATTCCTTATTACCGAATCGGTATTACCGATTCGGTAATAACGAATATTACCAATTCTGTATTATTTACCGAATTATTAGCTACATATGAAATACCGATTCCTAAAACCGAATCGGTAAAATTCGGTATTTAGGATTCGGTATTTCATATTTACCTACATCGGGCCCTATATCTTCTAAACTTTTCTTGCCATGTTTGAAATAGCATTGTTGCTAACAATATGACTTTTCTTGACCACATTAGGTTTTGACTTTACTAGCCCAAACTGTGTTATGCTCCAGACATTGATTGGAGACCATCTGGACATTATGGCCAAAGTCCTGCTAGCTCACAGTGCACCATCTGAACCACTAACCTTGCAGGATAACAAATGGATGTGCAACCTCAGAGGATGACAACCCTAATTGGACAACGACATTGTGGTAACAGATCTAGAACAGAGCCCTTTGACTTAGTTACTTTTGCATACCCAAAGAGATACACAAGAAATACTCAACAAGGCTTTTCAATATTTATTGAAGCACTCTGAATCTTGTGTAAAAGACATGTGCTGCAATAATTATTAGAAGGAAACAAAATGGCGTAATTAACATTATGAGAATGGTGAAAAACAATAATAATTCAACCATTGTGGTATAACAGTGAATATATGCTGGCATATGCTGGCATATAAGTACTGTAGTATTTTGTACTCCTGCCTAGCGCATCCTAAACTATTGTGTCTAAGGTGTTTGAATCTGCCATATCCCTTCTGAGTGGTCTAAATCCTCGTTTCTTGTGGATTAGTCATCAAGCTGCCTGTCTTTGTGTAGAGTTGGACAGCATCCCTCGCATTAGGTAAACAGGAATCAGCTAAACTGGAATACCGCATGGATCGACCTCTCAGTGCCAGTGAAATGCTCATTTGTCTAAACAAATACTTGGTGTCAAATATATCTGTCAACATGCCAAAGCCCCAGCCAGCCCGCTATTGTTTATTCTATTGTGATAGCTCTGTCGCCGAGCAGCATAAACAGATTACAACATCTCGTGTGAAGAACTTAGCCCTTGTACAGAATGTTCAAGGTGTTCTGATAGAGTGTCTTCGAAGTAATAGTGTAAGCAAAACTGAGTTTAAAGAATATTATCCTGTATGTGCACGCAAATGAATGTGTGTCAAATGTCATCATGTTTAGGGAGAGAAGGCAACTTAAGAACATGAGCTTGTAAAATGGAATATCTTAACTGGGCCTAATGTATCCACATGACACAACCCTGTTGCACAAAGCATTTAACCATGCAAAATGGGGGTTGTGTCCAGGCCTTGTGCCCAAATGTCCTCTGACACCCAACCTGTGCCACGCCTTTGGCGGTGAGGAATGGGGGTTGGCGTCAGGACCTAGCCCTGTACCCAATCCTCAGTGCAGAAAGTTTGTCTTACTAAAATCTTTACTGTTTTAGAATTAGGAATCAGCTCAGCTCTTTAACACAGGAGCGGGCCTTTAATTGCCAGTATAGCCCACAATAGTGGGCTATAAGGTTATATGATATGGGGTGATGTGGCTTTCTGATTATAGGAGTAGCTCAGATATGGAGGGCTATTTATTATTGCCCAGTCGATGCATCATATTTTCCTTGAGCCTGTGAGGCACATATATGGAGAATTACCATTATGGTTTAATGGTCTCTTCGTGTCATATTCTGGTGTTTCTCTTTCACTGAGGAACCCTAATTGGAGCTCTACTTCTTGCTCCCAAGAACCTATGTGCTTTTTTTCGTTGTAAAATGAGTGTCATTTGTGTGATGACTTTTATTGTCCAGTTGATAAATGAATGTTTTATAGAGGTACGCTGGCACATATTTAGTGCAAATCATATAATCAACTCATTGTTATCAAATGCTTTGTTTTTGTACACATTCTCAGCTGTACATTTGCAAATTTCTACTGTTGTCTCCTTATGTGATTGGGCATTGTGGCGTGCTGCACATTTGTTAGTAAAAAAAACACACAAATGATGGACGGAATGCAGACTAAATCAAACATTCACCACAGTCACAGATTTTGGTAAATTCTGTTGGTGCTTTGCTCACTACGCCACCCCAGTTTAGACCCGGCCTGGCCAGGTCCTCCCTGGACCGGAACCAAGCATAATGTGGGGTAATACCCCGAATCACGACCCAGGATGTTTGTTTACAGTCCAGGGAGGATCTGGCCTGGCAGTTCAGACTGGACTGTTCCCATGGGGAGCAGAGTCAAGACTAATTTGCCCATAGCTGGGCCCAAACTGGGGTGGCATTCAGTAGCGGCTGGCATGCATCTGGGGTGGCGGGGCAGGGGCGAGAGAGGGCAGTGCTAAGGGGATATTTTTTAAAGAGGAAAAAAAATGCACCTTCCTGCCGCCTTTCTCAGTGGTCTCTCCTCGCATCGGGAATGAAACAGGGAGCAGGCAGTCAGGCTCTTCTGACCAATAACAATGTTGCAATGCAGCGTTGTGATTGTTAGGCACCCAGGCTCCCCTGACCAATCACGGTGCTGCAATGCAGCATTGTGATTGGTCTAAGCGCTGTGGTTCGGCGCTCAGCCAGGGACTGGGGGCCTGGGCATGTTCTCCATGCAGGCTGTATTGCAGCCTGCATGGAGAACAGGGAAAGTCATTGTGCACTTAGGAAGGTGTTACAACTCCTCCCCTGCTCTGCAGCCCCACCATGTCACACAAAGCTGCCACAGAATGAAGACAAAATAAAATTATAATAACATGACGTTATTATCATTTTATTTTTTCCTTTTTGCTTCAAGGCAGTGAGGAGACACTCCTCCGCCTTAGCGGAGGAGCCGCCACTGGTGGCATAGTGAGCAAAAATCGTTTGATTAAACCCAGATCTGTGACTGGGGGTGAATGTTTGATTTGTTCAGAATTCCATCCATCACCTGTTCATTTTGCACATTTCTTGGTGACACTATGCTGAGTTTCTTATTCAACTCTCTTTTTACACAGGCTATTGTCGGGCAGACATCAAAGTTTAAAGTAAGATGCTAAAGTTCCTGCCTGCCATGTGGTGTGCAGGTAGACCATTCAGAAACGAGGTAGTACAGTGCTGTACAACAGGAAACACGTGAAAAAGTTATACCGAATAAAATCGAATACGCCTGCCTGATAATGGAGCTTCTCTGGGGTATCTCTTCAGCAGAATCTGTATGACCACACGATATGTAGATATCATCATAATAAGACACATGCCTTCTTTGAAAATATTAACCCCAGAGATGACTGTGGACATTTCTTCTATCTAGCCAGTAACACACCGTTCCAATTGCTGGCAGATGTATCTCTGCCCTTAAGTTAACGGCTGGAGCTGAAATGGGTCAATACATTGGCAGAAATAAACGTTCTTTTCACTTGGTAACATCTATTCTCGAGTAGAAATATTAATCCCATAAACATGCATGGGACATCACCACCGTTCTGCCACAAGATGGCGATAGAGGAACAACTACAGTGTTAACTACAGACTTAACTATTAGAATTTATAAGCGCATCCTCATTATGAGACTGGGGGCCATAAAAGCTGTGGGTATCAATCAATTCGTTACTCTGTGCAATAAATAACTGCCTTTTAATAAAAATCAACTGCACAAAATAGAAACTAAAAAATGTCCATTAAATGCAATTACAGTAACGTTGATGACTTGTTTCTTTCATAAAGCATAACAGACGCTTGTAAATTAACAGGAGGGTTTCAAGAAGAAAAAGCTCTCAGTTTAACTATGTCAGAAGAACGGCGGGGACTTGCCGAGATTTGAACTCGCGGCCTTCAGAACATAGCCAGGGCCATTTTACCGGTTTACACGAGAAAATTGCTGGTGCATATTTAATGAAACTGCGATTTTGCCAATTTGGCTTCTGGGGCGTTGAACAATACATCAAAGTAAAAAAGCATAAATTCATATTAATTTAGGGTAATAAGAGATAATGAAGAATCAACGCAATTTCGAAGTGATTAAACAAATATCATATTCTATAGGCCGTAGAATAGTGTAGTACAGAATAATCCTAGCAGATACACACAGTCTGCCCAAAATATTTCCGAAAAATATTTTTTATGTCAAACAACAGACTAGATGAATCCTCACAAATGCACACAATCTGTCCAAAATAGTCCCTAAAAAGAAGAATTTTTGTTTATTTAAAAAGACAGGATGTGGAATCAAGTATTACAGTAAATGGAAACATAACAACACAACCGAATGCCCCACCACCACTCACGAAGGTCCGGCTTCGCAATGAGTTTTCTGTGTGTGAGTAAGGCTTGCAATTGTAATAAAGTTTTAAATGTTGCATGCAAAGGTGATAGGAGAATCCCAGAACCACTTATCTGCAGAGGCAGTACAACCTGTAAACTCATAAAAACAGCACTTCCCAATTATTAGTTCTAAAATACTTTGTCAAATAAACACTTCCCAAACACTTCCCTATGCTCTACCTATAGTAGGCCCGTAACCACCAGCTCGGGGCATGAAGTCCACCTCGTGTCCTCAGGACACAAGAAGATCTCATCGCCCCACCAGCAGTGCGCCAAGAGGCCCGTTTGCAGAGTGGTGTAAAAGGGGGTGTGGCCTCTGACCACTCGCAGCAATCCAGCTGTGTGGGCCTTACTGGAGGTACCTGGTGGGCTTGTTGGCCCCCAGGGACCCTCAGGAGGCAAGGGGACTTAATTTCACAACTTAGAACTCGCCAGGGGGCGCGTTTGCAGAGTGGTGCATGGAGGGGGTGGGGCCTCCGGCAAAATGCCGGCTTTTCTTTTTTTTAAACATTTGTAGAAGGGGGGCTGTATGGCCCCCCTTCTTTTACTATTTTTTGGGCCCTGAGGACCCCTTTCCCAGGGCCTAAGCATTTATTTCTTTTTTTTTTTAATGAGAAGGGGGCCACATGGCCTCCATTCCCTGGGCCGCTATTGGCCCCGGGGACCCCATCCCCCGGGACCTGGCCAGCATTGAAAAAAAAACAAAATTGGAGGGAGGCCACGTGGCCCCCCTCCTGAGGCCTAAAATGGCCCGGGGACACCATCCCCCGGGGCATTGGCTCGTTTTTATTTTATTTTAAAAATTAAATGTACGGGACGGGGGGCCGCGTGGCCCTCCTTCCCTTGGCCACTTCTGGCCCCAGGGGCCCCATCCCCCGGGGCCTAGCCTCACCATTGGGGACCATGGGGGGAGCCCCGATATCCCCACGATCCCTGCCGGCTCCCCGCCTCCTGCTGGAGTAGGCATTGCTTTTGCACAAGGGGAGCTGCTAACTTGCAGCTCCACTTGTGCAAAAGCAATCTGCTTTGGTTTTTGGAAGCAAGAGCAGGTTTCCTGCTCTCGCATCCAAAAACCAAAGCAGAGTGTGCTATGACAGGGCAGGAGCCGTGCTCCTGTCCTGCCATAGCAAACAGCAATGTCCCGTGGGTGGGCACCCCAGGACATTGTAGGAGCCGGCCCTGGGAGGTGGCGGTCCTCAGGGCCATCAAGGGCTCCTGGAGAGGGGCCACACGGCCCTCCCTCCTATCATTTGTAAAGCCCCAGGGAGGTGGTGGTCTCCTGTGCCGGGGGTCCGTAACAGACCCCCGCATTTGAATATTTAGTGCCCCGGGGAGGTGGTGGTCCCCGGGGCAGTCTGGGAGGGCTTGAGCCCCCCACACTAATTATTTTCAAAGCCCCGGGGAGGTGGCGGTCCCTAGGGTTTGGGAGGGCCTGTGAGGTCCCCCCACACTCTAATTTCAATAAAGCCCCTGGGAGGTGGCAGTCCCCGGGGCTTGGGGGGCCCATGAGGCCCCCCCACCCTATTTTAATTATGCCCCGGGGAGGTGGTGGTCCCTGGGGATGCGGGGGGGGCGCCAGTAGGTAGTTATAGCTAGGACCTAGTTTCCATAGGAAAAGCATTTTTTGATCTGCCAATACCTTTGGCGCCGTTTGAAGAATCTTCGCGAAATTTGCAAAACTAATGGGGCTCTCCGGTATATATATATATATATATATATATATATATATATATATATATATATATATATATATACCGTGATAGTAAAATGTTTGAACACAACAACAAAAATAAACCCTTCCCAAAGGGTTTATTCCCAAAATATACTGAAGTACGGACAGCGTGAAAGAAGTGAATGGATAGTGATTAAGGGTTACGAGTTAAAAGTGTAGGTTGAAGATTTGAGAGCTAAAGATTTGGTATATAGGGTTAAAGGTTTGGGGTATAGGTTGGAGAGGGAAGGGTTACATATTGAGTTAAGGGTTTAGGGTAATGGTGTAGCATTAGGGGTTTAAGGTTAAAGGTATAGGGATATTCATTTAAGGCATAGAGTTATGGTTTAGGGATTAAAAGTATATGGGTTCAGGGTGTAAGGTTAGGGGTTAAGGGTTATGGCTTTGGATTATGGGTGTCAATGTTAAGTGGTTAAGAATTAGGAGTATGGGTTTTAGTTTAAGGGACAATGGGTATAGTGGATATTGTATCGGTTTTCATATTGAGTTACGGGATCTGGGTCAGGGTTAAAGATTTAGAGCTAAGAGTTAGATGTGTAGTGTTAAGGGTTTGGGATATAGGGTCAAGGATATGTGTCAAAGGGGATAAGTAATAGGGTTAAGAGTATAGGGTTGGGGGCGTGGCTAACCACTGACAGGAATGGCCGCTCGGTAGCTCAGCTCCGGAGCGCCACTCCCAAAATATCCGCACTATTTGTAGTCCGTTGGCCCGATTCTCGCCCAGAGGTGCTCCTTGACGAGCGGTGGTGGCCGGCTAGGTGTCTCCCGAGTTGGGAGCGAATTGGCGACATATTTCGGCGTGCGCTCCACGCACTGGATCACTACTGGAGATCCTGCCGGCAGAAGTGAGGCCCAGCGGCGGGGGCGAGCTACCCTGGCGGATCCAAAATAGCGGTGGTGAGTGCCCATCCAGGAAATACCATTCTGCCGCACGGCGAACAAGTGTGCAAGTAACTCACCCCGAGTCCCCAGTGAGAATGGGATCAAGTAGCTGTCCCCGTGGACCCCGCTGCATGTGTGACTGCAGGCTTCAGAATTGCAGGCGTGGACCTGCGGCCCCAGGACCTTTATTCGAAGTGGTTGCCTAGCAGACTGCTGTGCTCTCCTGGACGGCCTGGGGAAAATTGGTGGCCTTGGGAAAGATTTGTGCATATTGGAGCCTGCGGGACGCCCCTGACGCGGCCCTGAGTGCCCGTAGTGAACACCACTGAGCAACGAGTCCCCGCCGGACTACTGGGGCCTGGTGATATTTAGCGGTAGGACCCTCGAGGTCTGACTAGTGACTGAGGCCGGCAAGGTAGGCGGTGAAGACGCCGGAGCACTACTGAAAGTGTAATTCTTAAAGCGTCTTGTGGAGTTTTGAGTTGCCCGGCGGGCTTGCCTGGATTCCTGCTTCCCCCACATATTGCCTATTCTACAGGAGGCATAACGTGAGGAACAGCAACAGGGACACCTCGATAGCCAGGCGGAGTGGTGTTTCACCCGGCTCCGGTTCACTATCAGTGCGGGCCCAGTTTGAGAGTGCTTCATTGAGAAGGGATAGCCGCAGTGAGTCCAATCAAACAGTCTTGTAAGTGGGGTGCCTCCCGCAAAAACCGACAGGCCGAGTGGGTGATCCCACTGCAGGCGGCGGGGAGTAGCGGTCGCACCCCGACAACAAGTGGTGCCACCTGGACGGATACCTTGGCGTCTGGACACAACAACCGGACGGCGACACAGACCAAGCTGGAGAAATTCGCTTGGCAAAAGCAGCAGAGTGAAGACCGAGGGGAAAAGGCGGCCCGAGCGACGCAATGGAGCCTACGAACAAGGATCTCCTCGAGGCAATCACGGTGATAAGGACCTCCCTCGAGGTGAGGATCGACACAGTGGCAACAGACGTGGCACTGTTCTGGGAGGATATGAAGAAAATGGCGGAGCGTGAGGGGACAGTAAAGTGCACCACCAAAGAACTTGTCACTGACACTGCTCTTCTTAAGCGGCAAGTGATTGAGCTGCGTTCTTCCCACGAGGCAATGGCCCTACAGCTGGACGATTATGAAGGAAGAATGAGGCGCAACAACGTCCGCATTCTGGGTGTGCCGGAACGCGCAGAGGGACAGGCCGCTGACCTTTTTGTTGAGGACCTGGTTCTCAAACATCTACAACCATGAGGGCTCTCCAAATGCTTTTCGATCGAAAGGGCTCACCATGTGTCGGGAGACCGGCCGAAGCCGGGTGCGCCCCCCGAGGCCGCTCCTTGCTCGGTAAGATCATGTTCTTTCCGGTCTTTACCTTGAGAGTGCAGAAACAACACCGCAGCTTCCTGGAGGTGAAGAGGGCCTTCTGAGACCAGGAAGTTAAATATGCAGTAATGTTCCCCGCCAAGTTGAGAGTGGAAGCCAATGGCTAATCGTGGTTTTTCACTCGCCCAGAGGATGCGTGGGACTGGTTGGAAGGCTGGTGCACGGTTAAAAAGAAGTCGAAAAAAGGAATCTCGGCTGCGGATGATGCGGATGACTGGCGCCAACAGAGGTGTTCTCCTCCACACTCTGACTCTGATTCCCAGGGACACACAGGGGGGCGCAGACTCTGGAGTCTGGTAAGACTATGTGGTGTGACTCCTGGCTTCTGGAGGCCCTCTAGAGCGCTTTAATGCGATTGCACGACGTCTCTTCCTCGGATGTGCTGGTACAATGACTACTGATTTGGCTGGATGGGCTGGGGGGGGGTTCCTGATGTCCATGTACTGCACTGAGCCAGAGTTTAAGGGGTCGACCCGGTACCCTAATGGGATAGTTAAGGTTTTAAATTGTATGTTGTTTATCACTTTCAGTGGTTCTACAGTTATTACTTCCGTTGAAGGGGCCGCAGACACACCTGTGCTTGCCAAAAACACCATTAGATAACATTTGGGCTCCGCATTGGGCCCATGGGCTGTGCTTTACCTCTGAGGGGGGGGGGGGGAGGTCGGGCCAAGTGGCATAATTTGTCATGTTTGTGCATATGTAAATGGGGAGTGGGGTAGCTCACGATCCCTGAAGTTGTTTATGGGTGGGCGACAGGCACTCTGCATGTTGGGGGTGGCGGGTGGTTCTAGTTCCGTTGTGTTGGGAGGCAGGGAGAGGGGTGAGACCTTAAAGAGAAGGACAAGTTTGGGTTTGATCTATTGGGGGGGTTGGGGGTTTCTGGTTTTTTGCGGCAGGACAAAATTACATCTGGTATGTGTACATTTTAGTTGGCATCAACATCCAAGTCACGGATGAAAGGTCTCAAGGCATTGGGGTGCAGGATGTTATAGACTTCCATGATACTCATTTTACTATTGCTAAATGTTAATGGTGAGGGGGCAAAGAATTAAACTGATCACCAGGAACGTTAACGGGTTTGGGGACAAAATTAAGAGAGGCATTGTGTTACAGTATATCCACCGTCAGGCGCTTGATATTGTACTGCTTCAAGAAACCCACCTGATAGGAAACTCATGCATTGCCCTGAATAGAAAGGGGTACCACATGGTAACACACTCAGGCTTCACTACAGGTTCCAGAAGGGTGGGGGTTCTCCTACGTAAAGGCTGCCCATACGTGATACAGAACACCTGGACGGACCCACAGGGTAGATATGCAGCATGTACTGGTATGTGGGAGGGCAGAGTTATTAATGTTATTTCCGTATATGCCCCGCCTGGATTGCAACGCCTAACATTGAAGGATGTGGGGGCGTTATTGTTAGACCTGCCTGTGGGATCATTGGTAATGGGAGGCAACTTTAATTTGACTATGGACGGCCTACTCGACCTATCCCCGCCCAGACATGACCCGACACATAGCTCACAACTCCGTGTATTTACTAATGCTCTAGGGATGGTAGACATATGGCGATGGTCGCACCCCCATAACACACACTTTACGTTTCAATCAGGTGTACATGGCAGTCAATCACGGATCGACTATTTGTTTACTCATGCACAGGACATACATAACTTTACTGACTGCTTGCTTGGCGCGTGGAATTTCGGATCACTCCCCTGTTCTGGCGGTCCTAGGTGCTCAACGCACTAGACAACCTGGCCCAATCATGATACAGCCATGGGCACTGAAGATCCCACACATTAGAGAAAACCTGCGACAAGACACAGATTAATATTTTGAGGAAAATGTGGTATCTGTAAAATCGGCAATCACGCTTTGGGGGGCATACGGTGGGGTGATCAAGGGGAGGGCACTGTCCCTGATTGTCGGCCATAGAACCGAGCATAACCGGAGGGTGGTTGAACTGGAAACGGATATTTTGCACGTAGAGGAGGCCATTTCTCAGGGCCCTGATCCTGATACTCAACACCGTCTCAATATTAAACAGCAGGACTATAGACAATTGCTCTTAGAGGACCCCACCAGGCATTCCCTGGCTACTCGTCACCGGATCTATGAGCAGGGTGAGCGTACTGATACATTTTTGGCATGGCTGGAACGAAGGGAACAGTCAGCGAGATGGGTACGAGCAGTAAAGGGGCCTAACAATGATCTGCTCACTGACCCACAAGGTATAGCTGATGCCTTTGCGACCCCTTATGAGAATATATACGCTATGCCACAAGCTTCACAGGCTTCGATGGCAGCAGATCTCCTCACCATTATAGGCGTAACATGTATCTCCCAGCAGGATAGAGAGGCATTGGATGAAGACATATCTGTCAATGAGATCCAGAAGGCAATTCAGGATATTTGTGCCGGTAAAGCGATGGGTACTAACGGACTTCCTATCGAACTTCTCAAACCCATGGCACTGAAGGTAGCGCCCCATTTGCTTAATTTATATACTGAAAGCTATGAATCCGGACTTTTCCCGGCTGATATTTGCGTGGCCACCATTGTGGTTATTCACAAACCCGGTAAACCGGTGGAAGATTGTACATCGTACCGGCCCATATTCTTGATTACGGTGGAGGCCAAAATTCTGGCCAAATTATTGGCTAATCGTTTGCTCCCTTATCTCAATGATCTGATCCATCCGGACCATTCGGGATTCATGCCGGGTCGGAATACGGCGCGGAATCTGCATCGGGTACATGGCGCACTGGGCCGTGTAGACACACTAGAGGAGGAGGGTATTTTGCTTGCACTCGATGCCAAAATGGCATTTGACACTATTGCTTGGGGTTATATGTTTGTTGTTCTGGCCCGCATGGGGTTTAGACCCAAGCTGATCAGGTGGCTCAGACTACTATATACACAACCCACGGCGCATGTCTCGGTGAACAATCATCGCTCCACTTCTTTTCCCCTCTGTCGTGGCACAAGGCAAGGATGTCCGCTGTCACCGCTCATTTTTGCCATGATATAAGAGCCACTAGCAGTTTGGATTAGGGGAGACCCGGGCATCAGATGCTTCAAGTGGACGAAAGAGCATGAAAACCGTATAGATCGCTTTATGCAGATGATATTTTGCTTTATCTTGCCTCACCAGCGCGCTCGTTACGTCGGGTACTACATATCTTTCATATCTTTGGGGCTCACTCAGGGTACCAGATAAACTGGTCCAAATCCCAAATGTACGCTCTCTGGGGGGACCCCCCACAAAGTCATCGAGGGTACGATATTTCAGTGGCGCCCCAGGGTTTTCGTTATCTGGGCATCTTTATCATACCTGATGCATCACTATTTTTTTTTAACGAAATCTCTTGGGGCCTCTACAGCGGTTTCGCTCAGACATCACACATTGGAGGGCATTACCCCTTACTCTCCTGGGACGTGCGTCTCTATTCAAAATGCTCGCCCTGCCACGCTTTCTTTATGCCCTACAGAATGCGCCTAATCCAGTTCCTTAGTCTTATTTTTCGCAGATTGAAGCAGCAGTGCCAGAATTGCTGTGGGAGAACAGGCCGCCCCGAATCGCCATAAATAAACTCACTATGGGATGGTACGATGGGGGTATAGGGTTGCCGGACATGCGCCTCTATTATCAGGCTTCGCAATTAACAGCCATCGATAGATGGGTGTTTGGATCGCATGACAACCCCAGCCTTCGCACTGACCATTGGCTAATGGGTAAGGGGGGCTACAATAGGGCATTGTATACAAATTATCGAAGCTGCGTCTGACTGGCCCCACAGCGCGTATGGTGGAAGTGTGGCATGGTGTCCAGCGAAGGCTAGGATGGCAGGGACGCCTATTGAAGGCTACCCCCTTGTGGGAACCGGACATTCTAGGCCTCCTTAGTACCTGTTCGGGGTTTGACAAATGGGACATGATCGGGATTTCCACGGTGGGGGACATGTGGGTGAAAGGTAATAAGGCAACATTCGCAAACCTCCAAATAAAGTATCAATTAGCACCGTCGGAGGCTTATCAATATCTCTAGATCAGCCATGCCATTGATTCGGCCCTCCCGAAGGATACCCCCCTTCCGAATTCCTCACCGCTTGAGGACAGGCTATTGCTGGACCCAATGGACCGTAAGGCTATTTCCCTCACGTATAAGAAACTGGTTAACAACCGAACCGACCCAATGCTGAAACTACGGTCGAGCTGGGAGGCTGACTTGGGGGAGTTGGCCGACGAGGACTGGAGGGGAAGGGAAATCCTTACTGGAAATCTTCTTCCATGAAGGAAATAAAAGATTATTTTTAGATGTATCTAATTTCTTTAAACTTGGTATGCCAATCCTCCATCTATTAGGAAAATAAATGTACATTAATAATGTTAGAGTACATTTAGGGACATATGATCTGCACCTGGTACTGAATTTACACTTTATTTTAATTTTCTTTAAATGTGGGTTATTGTAAAGTGCTCATTCCACCATACAACATCACTAGAGCCCTATCGAAAGATGAAAATACTGAGGATTCAATTCACAAAGAAAGTCGGAAATCTTCACCTGTTGTTACTGGCTCACCTTCGGGCAAATTTAAGACTTTGTGGAAGTCACAAACTTTCCTGTAGTAGTACACAGGCAAACTGAACAAGTCACAGTTCCTTACTATTTGATTAACAGCCTCGTTCATCTCACATTAGAGGGTATATTTTTACATCTATTCTTCCAATTCAGCCTTATTTCACATGACGGGGCATGCACCATGGTATACTGTAAATTGATTGGTACGGCCCAGGGAGAATACATAAGGCAGTCTCTAAAAAAGTTTGGTTGTTACTTTATTTTACTATTTTTAGATCGGTTCTTTTTTCACATTTCAAGAGAATTAGAAAAAAAGATATTCCTATCATGTACTAACATTTCTTAGAACAATTCTGCAACGTATAGTTACTATGGAGACCAAAGAGAAGCTATATATTCTTTTGCAAAACAAAATCAGAGAAGCTTTGCAGGATGTGAATAAAGATAAATTCCAGATATGGATCCATATGGCATGATGAGTGCTTCTCTTTTACTAATGCTATTTTAGATTGTCATGGGTATAATTGTTGCATGCATCACAGAGTTTCTCCTTCTTTTCCATATTTGATGCAGAAACCACAGATCCCAATTTAGTTGTCCCAGTGAGCGATTCATAAAAACAGACTTAAAGCTGCACCTGCAGGTGTCTGACGTCACATGCAAGCAGACTTCCGATTCTCTTGAATATTCTTATAGGGCCGGATTCACAAGGGTAAACTTACACTTTTGTGTAAGTTTACGATTGTTTGCTATTGACAAAGGGATGTACGAGTAGTATCTTTATGAGTGCCAGAGACTCGGGGTAGGTGTGCAAAAAATCTCATGACTCACTTAACACCCCTAGCCCCTAGGTCATTGCCCATCCCATGCCACAACACCCTCTTCCCATTTACAGGACGAGGAGGGAGCATTACCTTAAATTTGGGCATCCTTAAATGTGGATTTGGAGCTCAGCTCCAAACATTTCAAGGCCAACCGGTATTTGTGCTGCTCTTGCCGTTCCAGCTCACATGAGAAGCTGCACAGTCGGCACTCCAAGGGCCCAACCACACCACTGTCTTCTGATTCTGAACCCATCCTGGAGTTGGTTTAGCATGTGAGTTCTGTAAGCTACCATTGATCCTGCAGCCTGCAGCAGATAGAGCCATTTAGAAAGACCATCTACAAAACTTCAAGCCAATGCCAGCCCTCTCTGTACTCACAGATCCACAGTGGTCACCAGTTGCACTTCCTCTAACATGTTAATGCCTTACACCCACTTTTTCTGCTTGTCCTCCTTCCAGTTCCTTGCTTGTGCCAGCCCATCACTTTACTCCTTCCCCAGGGACCACACCAATCCCTTTGTATTAACTTCAATCCGATCTCCGGTGGCGGCAATGACGGACCCAATTCCAAGTCTGGTCTCTGGGTGGAGGAGGTGGATGACTTGTTCTCCCCTCATTGTATTGCTTCTGGATTGTTCATGGACCTACAATTTGCTAGTAGGTTAGATACTTCTTCTTAGACTTAGTCACAATCTCCACCATGTATGCCCATAGAAGAAAGTCCCTTCTTTCCGGTGGTTGTCTACTGCAGGGCAGTAGAAGTTCTTGAGTTACAGTTGCCCACCATAGAAATGATAGCTAATTTATTGTCGATATCTTGAAACCCAGTCCTGCCACATTGGAGCCCTTGCTATCTTTCAATGAGGCTTTAATGGACACACTCATGCTGCTTGGATGTAGCCATGCTCTGATCCCCCAGTCACTTACCCAGTGGCTGCCCCCGGTGGCCTGGCTTTTCTCACCCAACACCCGACCCTGGAAAGCCTGGTGGTGCAGACATCCACAAGCAAAGTTAAACCAAATGACTTCCCTTGTGCTCTGCCAGGTAGGTAGATAAAGGGAAGTTTCGGCAAGAGATTATTATCATCTGCCAATTTAGCCCTGTGATCTGCCTATTGGGCCCATATATGCATGCCATTTGGGACCTGGCCAGCGAGATATTGCTGGATGTCCCTGAGGATTTCAGAAGAAACTTTACATCTGGTGATTTCCCTCCTGGCCCCTCTTTGGTTCCCCACCTAGTTTTACGTTTTAAACATTTTAAGCTGACATCGTTTTAGCAAGGTTATATATTACATGTTTCGCTTGCATGATATTACTCTGAGAATATGCGGTACATGCTGCTTGGTTTTAGGAAGTCTTTCAACTCATTTTAATCAGTACACTCAGTTCAAGGCTAGAACACATAACAAGATATCATGGTGCTTATGTTGTCCACTCGGGGACAGCTTCTAACATCTACACACATCATTACATCAGAGCTGTATCTCTAACACAAAAGTTTTATTCTATAAACTATGCCCTCTCCTCTTGAAGGTCATAGAGGAACATTCTGGTCTACACCTTCCTGGAACATATTGCTGTATTCAGTATGCAGCTCTGCAAATAATGAGCTTCTATCCTGCAGAGAGGGATTGCCAATCTACTTCAAGCCAATCACCTGGCCAATTTATCCCGGTATGGGAGCTTGGGTTAACGTAAGAGATTGTGCAGTGGGTACACCCACTATGCTCTCAGAGTAAGGGTAATGATAGACAGAAATGCAGATATAGCTCTAATACTGTCATGATTGGAATGCTCATTCTTTGTTGTATCTGCCTAATAATCGCAGCACATTCTCTCTATGCAAGATTACAATAGTTTCAATAAATATATTGAAATCTCTCTTTGTAGCTTTCTTGTTTTTTAAAATGAGCATGCATAGGTAAACAACGAAAGGGGTAAGATCTGTTTCCAAAATTCCCTAGGGGATCAGAGTGTCATGCTCCAGGTTGCTGAAATTATCTGATACCCTACTTGGTTTACAGGTTCGTTTGAGAAACTGTGAGCAAGTCAGAAATTGGGCTAACAGTTTCCGATGATGTAGATGGACTCAGTCCATGCATTCTGAAGTTCTGTTGTCCTAATACGCAGTCCTACATTTTCTAGTGAGTATTGTATAACATGCCAAAATAATTCAGGATGGACAAGACGCTGCCAATTATGTGCTACTGGCCAGCCTTAACACAACAGACTGTGTGGGTCATGTTAGAGTCACCAGTGTTATGCTCTGGCATTATGCCTTGATACGCTACTGAATTTTCTGTGGATGTCCAAGCATCTTTAATAGACATGCCCCTGATGGATCCAGGCTTGATAGCGAAAAGGCCGCCTCAGCACTAAAACATTTCAAAGATAACGGTCCGCTCCCAAGGCTTGCTCTCATCAGCCCATCAGCTTCACCATCAGTACTTTATGTTTAGAGGATAGTCCTGGGGTCTGGCCTATTGACAGCATCATCTCTCGCAGTTAATTCATGTTTTCCGTATCCCTAAAGGCTATGGTTGTGGCTGAAGCCATATACATCATGAAGGGCAGCATTTTTTCCTCTCCTCCCTTGCAGAACCACACGTCTGGTAGGGGACAGGATTAGATTTTTCTAACCTGGCTAGAAAAGCATCACCTCTGTTATGAATCCCTGTATTTCGAAGACTTGCTGCTCAAGGTGTAGTCAGGTGCGAACCACCTTTAAACTTAGGCCACCCTTCAGTCACCTCTTGGATTTTCGATCAGCAAACCAAAGTCCCATCTGACAGCTGGGCAGTAGATTCCTGTTGAGCCTAAGCACTTTCTTTCCATTCCATCTACATCTTCGGAGGACCTCTTGTCTCAGCGACTGGGCAAGGTTCTGCAGCGGAATTTCCACAAACTACTCCTTCATCCATGGAGACTGAGATGCAAGAACTGAGCAGTTTTGATTTGCTGGCTGAGGTACTGGTTATAATTATCATAATCTGATCCTCCTCGACTAAGTCCATCTTTTCGGGGCATTGGGAGAAATCTGTGAACTTGTGTGAGGACCGTTCCCTTGACCCCTTGAAGTTATCAGATGTTTGATTTTTGTCTTATCTTTGACCCAGCAAGGCTTTGAGGTGGGCACAGTTAAATACTAAATGTAGGCCCTCTCTGACTTTTTCACATTTGTCTGTCCAACTTTTCCCATTCAAGTCACCTATTGTGATGAGGTTCTTAAAAGGGTAAATGCACATGTTTCCACATGGTACAAGGATTTTCAGGGGGGCACCAACCATCAACCATCAATCGGAGGCCAAAGAGGGAAGGGGCCCTGCTAGGGGCCCCCAAAGTCACTTTCCGCAAGGCTTTCCATGTGGGAAAGCCTGGCATGGAAAGCCTGTCTGAAACCGACATCATAATACCGACGGCGGAAACGCTGTCCGTTTGGGATTATGTGTGGTTTACGATTATCTGACAGGCTCCTTGAGCCGGTTTGTTTAAACTCCAAACACCTTCTTTGTAATAAGGCAGTGGGAGTTTAAACCATGGATGTCGGTCAGGAGGGCTCCGACCGGCATCCAAATGAGGCCCTAAGTTACTTGTTCTTGAGTTTTACTGAAAAGATTCTCTCAGACAATACAGCCAGGCGAGAATGTATACAGACATCGATGTTGATGGTGACAGACAGCGGAATGATGGATGAGTCTGAAGGGTTATCCCAAAGCGTATTGAAATTTCATACCATTCATGATACATAAAATGACATATTTTGTTAAATAAAAAAAAAACGTGTTTCAGGAAAATAAAGAAGAATTTAATTCTCGGTGAACTGAAGGAGATTTCTTTAATTTTGACTTAAATTGAAATATTTCTGCATTGAAAAGGAGAACGTTCTCCCCTAAAAAAAAAAAAAGGCATATGCACAGCCGGGAAAATCCCCCAGAATGCTTTTTCCGTATACATGCAAGCTAGATGGGATGATCTTAAAAGAACACCTGTGCAGATATGTGAATATTTCCCTCTGCAAACTTTGTGAAGATTTTTTTCAAAACTTTGCACCTCTTGAAACTGTGCAAAGTTGTTTAAAACAGACAATTGTGGGGAAAAAGTTCTACAAAAGCAAATTTAGGCACAAAATGTCTTGCTGTCCACAGCTGCTATAAGTAGAATAGTAGGACCACACAGAAAATGAACAGTCCCTCAAACTTCCAGCACATCAGGAACATTTCTTTTTAGATAGGAGACAAGTTTATGGCTTTGCATTTGGTTGTAAATATCTCGGTCATTACTATTCATTACACGTGACGTGCAGTTATGGAAGTGCAAGCGCACTTGCATGCAAATGCTGCAGTGCACGCACGCACCACCTAGCATAGTGGTGGTGATGGTGCGGTGCGCGGCATATTGTGTTTGTGGGTACCTGGACCGTCAATCTTGTAGCGCGCAAAAGCACTACCAATGATAGCCCTGGGCATCATTTTTGGCCAGCCCCCGCGCTCTGCTGACGCGCGCCACCACCATGCGCTCTCTTGACTAAGTGGAGTATTGGCAGAGGAGTGCTGGGCGATTTACAGAACACCTACGGTAGGGGGCCTGCCACCCCTGTGGAGTCTACAGGAGAGTTAAGCTAAATATTCTATTAATACGCACTCAAAAAAAGCTCACAAATCCCCTATTAGTAGCGTGCGCTCTACTTTTGCTCACCTTGTTATGGCTGTCTTCTGTTTTGTCACATGAGTATGTAAATATCGCCATTTTGAAACATGACCCTGATAGAGCGCTTTTAGCACTCTATATTGTATGGGTGCACTATACTCATGGTTAAAATGCACTCATGTATTCTTATTGTTTGCAGTGTTTTATGATCATTAACATGTATTCAGTAGAAGCATTTAAACATTCATTATAGTGAAATGTTATACTATGATTATGTATGTATCGTAATGCCTGCATATATAAAGTGCAGGACAGTCTTATAGCCACATAATGTAACTGTGTTTGATTTAAGTAGCCCGAATTCATAGGCCCAAGACTGTAGTTGTTTTTGCACCTTCTTGGCTTCTCGAGAAATAAATAATTAAATGCATGTTGTTTTCGAGAAATAGCAGTGTTCTCATCCTACTGCAGGTGTCGGAATGCCAACTCGTTATTTTCAGATTGGAAAAGATACAGGGATGCTTTGAAGAGGGTTGGAAGCGAGAAGGGAGGACGCTTTTCGTGTCTGGATAGCCTGGGAGTCAAGGTCGACTTGGTGAACAAAGAAAATTAATTAAGAGATCATGCATTCACCACATAGAAAAAGTTGCATTGGAAAGTTTTACTAGGATGACTCAGTAACAATCGAATTCTATATTATATGATGCACAGGGACAGAGACCCCAGACTTCTGCTAGCTTTTGGAGAGAAGGAGTATCTTAGAACTAGCTACTAGCCTTAAGCATTTTAACCCATTTGACGTGAGTACTTCTTAGGAAGTCAACACGTGCTGACACCTTTGGTAATTGATGGAAGGGTACTAGATAGCATCTCCTTTTAGTACAGCGTAGGGACAGATTTGTTTTAATGAAAAGAGATTTAGACTCTGCATCCATTTTGAGTTGTATTCTGATTTTGGAATTTACTATTATCTTCCTTTTATGCCGAATCACTTATATTTGTAGAATTGGCTCTTTATTGATTTTCCTATATCTGTATATGTTAATTTTGAGATGTGTATACATCTTATTATTCTTGGCTTTATAATAAATTGACAACCCCAAAGTCGGAGTCTGTGGTCCTTTAAGGTATGTTAAATTGACGTATTGTTATGAAGTCTTTCTTCCCCTCCATCACTTTTAGTAGGTAAATAAAAGACCTTGGGCGCTAAATTCTAGGAAGAAGACAAGGGTGCAATTTAGCGTAATCAACTCATATTCATACCATCACTCAACATGTTATACGATTTATTCGTACATGTGTTTATTTTAGTGAGACTCGTCCATCCGCCATATTAAGATTAGGCCCAGTGTTAAATATATGCCTATATGTGTGCGTATCTTTAAATAAGTCACGTATGGCGGTCATATTAACACAAGCATTACATTTTGTGAAAGATCAATTAATATGTATGCTATTACTTCTCCTGGGAACGACAATGCTCATTATGGACTGCTCTGCTGAACTGGTCCCAGGCGCCGAGGTGATTACTGGTGATGGGGGAGGTGCAAGTAAGACCTGAGGAGCGAATAAATGTGAGAGCGATGAGAAAGTTAAGACTGGTACATTTAGGATTTTAGTTGAAATGGGGAAGGTACTGCATGTGGAGATGAGAAATAAGGTTTATATTATACATGATATCGGGATGAAGTATGTCTAACGTTATGAAGTAAAGTTATGCTGTACTATTCGTGCCTGCCTGTGTCAATAAGTAGCTGTACTTTATTACTGTGGGCATTGTTTACAGTAAAGCACACTGCAATCATTATTAGCACCTACACGTGACAAAATAATTTCTATTTTTATTCATTCTTAAGAATTTCTTATTATGACCGGGTTGGCACTTGGCCTTGAAAAATAATTTGTCCTACCAAGAATGTCAGAACACAAAAGCAGTGTGGGATTTCTCGAAGTCACTAGGCCTTGTATGAAATGAACTTCTATATATCAATAATCAGCTGGAGGTTTTTTGGCGCGATAGAGCCAAGCTACACGGTTGACTCCATTTGGCTCCAGTCTGTTGGTATCAGTGCAAAATCTCTGACCTCTCACCTGCCTCTCTGCACTATTTACAACATGTTGGTCTCCATACCATAACTCACCAGTTTCTGTCTTCTGTCTCCCTGTTGGTCTCTGTACTATGGCTCCCCTGTTTCAGTACTACGCCTCCCTGTTGGTTTTAGTGCTATGTCTCCCCTCTTCCCAGTCTCTCCCTACTATGTCTCCCTGTTGGTCTCAGTGTTATTTGTCCCACTCATCTGTGTCTCTGTACTATGTCTCCCTTTTGTTCTCAGTACTATAACTCCCAAGTTTCAGTATTTTGCCTCTTTGTTGTTCTCGGTACAATGACTCCCCTGTCTCAGAATGTCTCCCTGTTGTTCTCAGTACTATTACCCCACTGACTCAGTACTGTCTCTCTGTTTTTCTCAGTGTCATGACTCACCAGTTTCAGTATAATGTCTCCCTGTTGTTCCCAGTACATTGACCCCCCTGTTTAAGCACTGTCTTCCTGTTGTTCTCAGTTCTTTGACTCCTCTGCCCCATGCCACCTTTAATGTCAGGAAAGTCAAGTCTTTTCATTCCCAGGGAGTTGGTTGCTGCTGCTGCTGCTTGGAAGTAATGACAGGGCACGACCCCTGGTTGTTGCCTTTGGTCCACCAGAGCGAGTTTTGTATCTGGTCTGTGTTGGCAAGGTTGTAGCGCTGACTGACCCCTTTGTGCTGAGTTTAGTTCTAAGGGCACACAGTGAGTCCTTCCCTGTGAATAATTAATTGCTGTTTTGAAAGAGAAATAATCACAGGCTTCTAAACTATTAAGTTGGTTTTGGGTCCCCAAAGCACATCATGTTTGTGCACGTCCACACTGCTTTAATGGGGGGGACCATGTTTGGTCACTTAATGTCAGCTGTAGATCCCCGAATAGTGTCATATATATGTGAATGTTTGCATTGTGCTGAGGGAGTGACCAGGTAATCATTCACGCACTCTGATAGTTGTCACATGCGGTTTTCTGAGTCTCCAGATAGATCAATCTATGTGTTCTCCTTTGTAGTGCCGGTGTATTCAACTGTGTAGCCTTGAACCGTGTCATGTATGTGCATGTAACTTGCATGATTGAGGTAACTATTAGTGGCGATACCACATGCCTCTTGGACCTCTTTCAAGTGCTCGCCGTCCTTTTTCCCCTGCACCCCCTTCCCCCGCTACCTGCCATGGGCGGCAATCTGAGGGATAGCCCCGGGCGCCAGAAGCTCTAGCTATGCCACTGGACTCAATGCTGGAGGCATGGGGCTTGGGAAAGGGTTTCTGAAAGAAGATCCTGCATTAGCACATTGGTATTCCCTAGTCAACTCCTCCCTACACATGTTGCACAGTCAAGACAACGAGAAATTAAGGTCTCCTACCTAGACCCGAATGTGTACGTTTTTTCTTTAAAGACTGGCGTCCGATGTATAGCTTCATGGCGTCACTCTCCTCTAATGAATTAGGGTAACTCAAACGTGTATTGTAGGAGTAAAAAACAAATAGATTGTAAAACAAATTCGCCTACTTTTTACCCTACAGCAATTTTCCGTCTTGGTACTCACAAAAGATTTTCGATGATATGCCTTTTTATAACAAGATTGTTTTTATCAAAAAAACTTCTGCTGGGTCATTGTTAAGATTTGGATAACAATTCTTTGGAACTGCTTGATATCTTAAATGAATCAAAAGAGGTTCAGCAAATCTAGAAGTTTTCGTTTCTCTTGTTTCATGCCCGGGGCAAATTTGTTTTTAATAGTCCTAACTTCTGACTTAATGTTGCATCTTTAAATTAGCTTTTTTATATAAAGCTAATTCTCTGGTCTTGTTATTGGACAGTGGGCCAGATGTACAACCATGCCATTTTGCGACTCGCAATTTGCGACTCGCAAAATGGAATGTACAACAATGTCTCAGACACTGTTTGCAATTCCCAATGGGGTCACAAACGACCTCCCTCATTAATATTTGAGAGGCAGGTCGCAATTTGCGACCCCACTGGGAATGGCCAGCACACTCAGGGATGGTGGCCGGCTGGGGTCAGCAGACCACCATATCTGTGACTGCTTTTTAAATAATCCAAAGAGAACAAATGATGGACAGAATGCAGAACAATGTCATACTTTCACCCCAGTAAATAGATCTGGGCCTAAATCCATTGTTTTATTGCTCACCATGCCTTTCCAGTTTGGACCCAGCCATATGCAAATCAGTCTTGACCCTGCGCCCAATGGGAATAGTCAATCCCGAACTGCCAGGCCAGGTCCCCCCTGGACTGGAAACAAGCATCCTAGGACCGATTTCAGGGTTTCACCCATCATCAGCCAGGCCGCGTTCTACTGTTACTTATGATAATTATAGTAGAGGTGGTAAAAGTAGCAATGAAAATTACAGTAGAGTTCATAAAAGTACTGCTAGTCATCCCTCTTTAAAATTGACATGTTTTCGATGTGGATCAAGCAAGCATGTCTTGCATTTCAGAAATTGTCCAGGGACTGCACAGGAATGCTGCAAGTGCAAAAAAGTGGGTCAGTTTGGAAAATTATGTAGTGGTGGCAAAAGTATGCCTGTTAGGAATGTTCAGGATCAAGCAGGGAGTGATGATCGTGAAGATGTTGAGAAAAGGGTTGAAGAGTAGTATTGTTGGTGGATTGTGTAGAAATAAATTGTGCAAAATTAGAAAAAAGTTGAGCTGTACAAGGAAGATGTAGTGCTTGGACTTAATGGCAAGTGGGGCGATGAAGTCTGTGATGGCATCGCAGAGGGTGGTGCAGGGTCCGGCAGGTCTGTAGGCGAAGGTGCCTTTGATGATTGTTTTGTCATTAGTGTGGAGTTATAAATTGAGGTGTTCCATGATCGGTGTGATGTTGTCTTCGATGGTGGTTCAGCGGCTTGTTTCTTTGTGGATGAAGGCGATGCCTCCTCCTTGTTTGTTGGTGTGATCGTGGTGTGTCATCTTGTAGCCAGTGGACGTTGCGATTTCAGGGGTGGAGGAGGGGGTGGGCCAGGTCTCTCCGATGAAGGTCATGTCGGGGCGAGGGTGAAGAAGCTGTCCCAGACTTCAGAGGCGCTTTTGCAGAGAGATCTGGCATTGATCAGGAGGCATCAGAGTGGTTCAGGGGTGGGAGTGGTACAGGTTTCTGTGTGGAGGGGTGGTCTTATGTTGCAGGTGAAGCAACTGCGGCGGCAGGGGAACAGTACTGCTTTCTTCGCTCAGCATCTCACTGTACCTCTTCTTTCACACCTGCATCCAATGAGGCTGTGCAGAAGGTAAGATGGACTCCTCTCTTGATGTCCTAACCTCGATTGAGGTACCACAGAGTGTGGAAACCCCAGTGTTTGTCAAGACAATCAATGCTTCTTTATCAGAGCTCATAAGACTCATAACTTCTCTCCCTGCCTGATATCGACACTCCTCTAAGCAAACATTTCTACAGACTCAAGCGTTTGTGTTCGGGCTAGTAGAATATTCTTAATTCTTCTTGAGTGGATTTCTCTTGGTTATCACATCTGCCCAAAACTGTGGAGATTAGCATTAACGAGTATGAGGAAGACCTTTATGGCAGACAAGATTACCAAATGTATTTGGCATGTTGCATGAACCTGTTGCACAAAATTACTGCTGGCTTTTGTGGAGGAGCCTTAAGAGAAAGGTAAACACTGGTATGAAATGAATCATCATACAGAACTCTCCCGTCCTGCATTTGCCCCATTTCTTTATTGGATTCCTCTGTGAAAATCCTAGGGAGAGCAGTCCTTGAAAAATTGGAAGATTGGGCCGAAACAAATACTTTCTTCTCTGGCGTACAATAAAGTTTGCGTCCGAGACGGGGCACGACAGAACGATCCCTGAATGTATTGCTATTCGTGGGAAAATACATCACAGCCAGGGGAGGTGCCCTACACATGGCTTTCATGGACCTCACCTGTGCATTTGACTTGGTGGACAGAAGGAAGCTTTGGAACCGGACAGAGCTGGCAGGAATTGAGACCCCCCTGATAGAGCTAATAAAGAGTCTTCATTGGGGCACAATTACTAAAGCTCGTTACAATGAAAACCGGGAACGTACTGATTTCATCCAGTCAAACCGAGGGGTAAGGCTAGTTCCATTTTTATTTATTTTTCATATTAATGCCTTGGGGTTAGAGTTGGTTAAAAATGGCAAAGACTTACCCAAGGCCATGAATCGCCCATTTTCCATCTTCCTATACGCGGGCGATGCGGTCCTAATTGCCCGCACAGTTAACGGCCTCCAGATATTGTTTGACTCTTTAATAATTTTATGGGCAGTCTTAACTTAAGAGTGAATATTCAAAAATCCTAAATTATGAATCGTGGTCCAAAAAATACTCGTACACGGAAATACTCTGTAGGGGGGATTCCCATAGCCAAGGTCCATAAGTTTAGGTATCTTGGCATCTTGCTTGATGCCAGACTTAGCTTGGCTAGGCTGCTTGTCCAAAGGGCGCACACGTTCTCAGGAGCATTTGAGGGCATTTTCGGCTTTGCGAAAAGTTTTGGTCATAAGCCCCTTAAAGAATTGCTTACACTCAATAAAAGCAAATATCTCTCAGTCGGACTATGTGGGTCAGGGGATAGGGGCCATGTATCCTGGGGAAATCTGCAACTTTTGAAAACAAACTCCTATGTAGGTTGCTAGTGGTCCCCAAATCCACAGCAAGTTACACAACCCACAAAGAACTAGGCGTCCCTTTTATGGAGGGCCACGTTAGGATCTCAGCCTTTCTCTTGTGGCTAAAGATTTCGGGGCATATTAACATTGCGGCGATAGAAAATTATCACCGCTATTGCGGCCGTTTTCGGCGAACAGCGGCGATAATTTTATCGCCTTTATCAGCAAAGACACTCTATTGCGTGTTTTGCTGATTTTGCTCCCGTTTCCAGCACGCCTAACTTCGCATCGCTAATGAGATGCAAAGTAGGCGTGTCTGTGGAAACAACATGGGTAAATATCGCGAAGGCAGCTTCGCGTTATGCGGGGGAAGCGATTATTTTAATCGCGCTAAGTATGCCTTAACGCAGGAATTTAACATCTGTTAAATTCCTGAGTACGGCATACCTAACATGGGAGGTGGATTCATGTGATACGACCACAGGGTCGTATCATCAAGCATATCGCCGTTTTACATGGAACATCGCTGGGAAACCAGCGATGTTCCATGGAAAAGGGCGCTATCGCTGGAATATACATCGCCATGGCGCTAAGCGTTGTTAATACAACGCTAGCTTGGCGAAATATTCCAGCGATAGAATAAAATGCGGTATACAAGGTCAGCGATAACTATCGCTGCCTGTTGCAAATATGCCCCCAAGTCTTCTCCAAAGACAAGGTTCTCTTGTTTGGCTCTGGAGGGCTGTATTAGTCAAGATAATATGATTTTAATTCCTTGGCTCGCAAACATCAGGCAAGCCTTGCCGGATCCCGGAATTCCAAATCTTTTCAACTCACCTGAAAACATAAACATCAATACAAAGGATGAGGTTAACACCATATTCTATACATCTCCAATGGGGCCAGAACAGCAAGGGCTTCAGCCATGGAAACTGTCCTCCGTTATGCATCTATTTGAGTTACTCAATGGATGGCTCCTTACATCACATGGGTATTACATCCAGAGCAAAGGTTATATCTGGCGTGTCTGAGACTCTGTGCAGTCCATCATTGAGTGGCCTTCCCAGGTGGGGGCCCCTGGTTTTCCTCACTGCCCTGCTGCCCGTGCGACTCCACCTCATCCCAATCTACGACTCACTTCATGCTTTTCTGTCAACTATATAATTTCTAATTTAAAATGCTTATAAAGCGCAGCATACACCTTGCGGTTTCTTGGCGCTGAAGGTTCAGTGGCTGAGGGGAAGGAAGACCGGGGAGAAAATTTAGGCGGGGAAAGCCTGGCTAAATAGGAAGGTTTTCAAGTCTCCACGGAAGGAAAGGTACTGAGTTGCGGAGCGGAGGTTATCAGGGAGAGAGTTCCAGAAGGAAGGGGCCAGAGTAGAGAAATTGGATCCACCCCACTTTTTGCGCGAGAAACGGGGGATCAGAAGAAGGGACTTGGAGGAGGACCGGAGATTTCTTGCGGGGACGTAGGGTTTGATGAGTGAAGTGATGAAAGCAGGGGCAGTGCCCTGACGGGCCTGGAAGACCATGCACCCGATTTTAAAGAGGGAACGTTGTTTCACGGGGAGCCAGTGGAGTTTCTTTAGGAGGGGGGTGGAGTGGTGATAACGTGGGAGGCCAAATATCAGTCTGGCCGCCTGGTTCTGGATGGCTTGGAGTCTACGCAAACTATAGGCAGGGATGCCATGAAAAAGAGCGTTGGCGTAGTCCAAACGCGAGATTACCAGGGCGGCCATGATGGTCTTGAGGGCCTGAGGGGTGAAGAAGCGGGAGACAGAGCGGATGGTTCGAAGAGTGAGGAAACAGGAGGAGACCACGGAGCTAATGTGTGAGTGAAGAGTGAGCTGATTGTTCATTTTGACACCCAGTGTTTTGACAGTGGTGGAGGGGGAGGGTGCAGGGCCGAGAGAGGGGGGCCAGAAAAGAGAGTTCCAGGGACTGGACGAACCACCAGTGAGAACCAGCTCAGTTTTATCAGGGTTCAGTTTAAGATGGTTGTGATTCATCCAGTCCCTGATAAATGTCATAGTAGACTGGAAATTGGAGACCGAGAGAGAAGAGGGGGATAGATCAAAGATGAGCTGGAGGTCATCCGCGTAGTTAAAGACGGTGACCTCCAGCTGCTGGAGAGCAAAGATGAGAGGAAAGATATAGAGGTTGAAGAGAAGAGGGGAGAGAGAGGAACCCTGGGGAACACCGCAGGTGACAAGGAGAGGAATGGAGGTGAAGTCGCCTAGACGGACCGCCTGAGTGCGGTCCCTCAGAAAGGAGGAGAGCCAGACAAGAACTGATCCCCTGATGCCAGCCGCCTTGACACGGGTGAGTAGGATGGTATGGTCCACCGTGTCAAAGGCGGCGGAAAGATCGAGGAGGACCAGTGCCTGGTGGTTGTTGTCATCCATGCCCTTTCTGAGGTTGTCTAGGACGGCGACTACGACCGATTCTGTTGAGTGCCTGGGGCGGAATCCTGCCTGACGAGAAGCCAGCCCCCCATTAGCCTCAATGTGGGTGCTCAGAACCGCGGTAACATGGCGTTCCATCACCTTGCCCAGAAAGGGCAGCAGGGAGATGGGGTGAAAGTTGGACGAGATAGCACCCCAAGATCACTTTCCTGTGCCCAATCTTGCGTTCAAAGGGTTTCCTATCACATAAAGAAGGCTTGCTATTCCTACAGCGCTTAGAACCACAATCCATATGTTACACTTTGATCAGCAAAAACCAAAGGAAATGATGGACGGAGTGTTGAACATTGCAAGCACTCACCCCCAGTCATCTGATCTGGGTTTGATCCATCACCGTTCTTTAGCTCACTCTGCCACCCCAGTTCAGACATGACCATATGCAAATCAGTCTGACCCTGTGCCTCATGGGAACAGTCCAGCCCGAACTGCCACGCCATGTCTTCCCTGGACCGGAAACAAGCTTCCTAGGACCGGTTTCTGGCATTTCAGCCGTCTTCAGCCAGGCTTGCTTGAATCAGCTTCATTGTTGGGCGCTACAGATCAGAAAGATGTGGGCTGGAGGAGGATCCCAGTGTTTTCAGATCTCTGCTCAGTTAACCCATTGGCTTTTGAACTATACAATGATCTGAGTTTCTGTGTCTGATGTTACCTACTCGCTTTTAAACTAGGAAAGTGTGACAGAATTTTTAGACTGAGTGTTTTTGGCATGGATTATCTCTACTTTACAAATATGTTGTGTTTTGATATTGCCTTTTGTAAATCTTCTTTTTACATTTTAGTCCTCAGATAATTTTCTCTGGTTCTATCATATGTATGGTTCATGCGGATTGACAGTCCACGGGGGCATGCGGTGGCCCCCATTTTACCTGTTCCCATAGCGGCCCCTTTGGAGGTTTTTGTTGTCAGGCACATGTCTAGAGGATCTTTCTGTCTGTATATTGTTACCATCGCATGAATCATATTTTAATGCTTTTCGTTTGGCACTTTATTTTTTAATATATACTTGTATGTATGAATTTATCTTCATGTCTATTGTTGTCATTTTTATATGCGCTTTTACGGTCAACACTGACCTAATAAAGATATTTAACTGACTGACTGAATCATCACTCAGAAAATCCACTGAATATGAAATTGACTAACCGGCCGCGAATGTGATTCACACGTCTTTTAGTCACTATAAAACAGGAGGCTTGGGGGTGGATGTGGGGCGGGCGCCATAATGGTGTAAATAAATACCAGCCTATACATTATGTTAATGCCTGCACCTGGCCAATATATTTTTAACATTTTTAGAATATCTGCCACAAACAACACAAGTGCAAGTAGAGAATGAGGACAGCAGGGGTCCCTTTACAGCCTCGAGCATCCTGGGACATGATACAGCCACGGCCAGCACACAGTGTGGCTTTGACTCTGACTTTCATGGGGCCAAAGCTTCATTGTAATTCCTTGAATTTCAAGGTGTTTAATAAACAAATATTGCAATAAAAGTGCAAGTAGGCAGTGTGATATCATCTCCTGACCCAGCCCTGGAAAGGTGTTGAATGGCAGAAGATACTACTAGTCAACGTGAGATTTATTGTCAACGGAAAGTGCGGAATTTTATTGTTATATTGTGTTATTTTCTTTTTATTGAAGCAGACTAAACCAGGAGCTTCTTGGCACTGATTGAGAGAAATCAAAAGAAAAAAATACCAACGCTGAAAATAGAATTATATAGCAAACAACCAGGTTTTGAGATTATTTCTAATTGTCAAGCGAAAGGTGTGAGTCTGCAGAAACAGAGCAAGAAAGCTCCACCGTTGAGCTGCGGTTACAGAAAGGGCTCTGGGACCTATGTACACATGTACATTTGTGCGTTAACATGCGTTTAAGACAGAATTGATATTTTCCACATCTGCCAGGAATTCACAAAGGAATTCGCGGCAGGCGTAAACCCACGTAGGAGTTGGGAGATCTCCGCAGGGAAAGTCCCTTCCTAAGAGTACCCGGGAGTCCTGCACCTGGCCTAGCTTTCCAGGCGCACTCCAGGGAATGTTTGCGAATCTATAAGAGTAAAAAAAACATAGGGGGCATATCAGCAAGGGCCGGCGATAATTATCGCTCAGCGCTCTAATCGTGAGGATAATTATCGCCGGCCAACTCTGAATTTTATCGCGGAGATAGTGTGCTATTAGCAACGCTTATCTCCAAAGCGATAAAATTCAGAGCGCAAGCTGCCAAATGTGCGATTATCGCTGGAAATCCAGCAATAATCACACAACTTTTGGCAATAGCTTGCTGATAGGGCCTCACATACTTAGCCATGATATCCACCTTCCATAGGATATCATGGCTAAGTCAGTTTCAAAGCAGGCGTAAGGAAAGTAGCGATAACAGAGGTTATCGCTACTTTTCTTGTCGCTATGCTGCTTTGCGTGAGGCTTGATGATAGGAGAAATGTCGCTTAGCGACATTTCTCCCATTATTCTGGGCAGGAACGCCCACTTTGCATCTCATTAGAGATGCAAAGCTGGGCGTTCAAAAAACAGGCGCTAATGCAAGGTTTCACGTGCTAGTGTGACCTTGCTGATTAGGCGTTAAAATTATCGCCGCTTGTTGTCCGAAATAGGACGCAAAAGTGGCGATAATTTTCTATCGCCTCGTTGCTGATATGCCCCAGAGGTTCAGGCAGAGGCGGAGATATCCGCACAGATCTTTCCTACTTTTTCAAGAGTAGGGCCTTATATCTACAACAAGCACTTTACAGGTCAATAGTATATGGTGGGATGCACAATTAGCTGATCTGAGCAAATAGATCCATTTATCCCCCATCGCAGAGATTCCTGGATGGCTTCTCATTTGATACTATAAAGAAGCACTGGCAAAGCCAGTTGGTCTGTCTCTTGTTGGAGCGGATTTTTGGTAATAGTTTGGCGATCTTGCTTGTGGTGCCCCCAACTGTCCTGGAAAGAAAATCCCAGAATAAAAGCAACATCTTGGACCACAACAACATGAAAGTTGGAAGTATGGCCCTTGGCTGAACAAACTACAAGAGCAGAGTAAAGTTATACCCTCAAAGAAAAGGGTTCTGAAAAGGTGTTCAGAAGATGAAGTTTGCTTTATAAATAGTGAACCTAAGGACCTACAACGCAAAAAAAAGAGTAAGTATTTTCTTTGTATCTTTAAGTAAGCGAGTGTGTGTGTTTTGCTTTGAGAACAAATAAAGTTAAAAATACAAATACATGTTATCATGATAGCTGTGTCTTTGCGAAAGGCTAGGGCATTTCTAAACAAAAAAACTATAAACCAGAGATTATAATGTCATGTCAGCAAAGTACATGCATCAAAGAGCTCTCACTGGCTCTAGTCTAAATAAAGAAGTACCTGGTACAGTGAAAAAGCAGCTCCTGTGGGTCACCTCTGCCTTCTCTGATCTTGGGGGATAATGAGAGCATCCGGCAGTGACTTGTCAGGAAAGGGTCTTTTCTCTTTATGTCTTGAAGTCGGTCTAAAATTCTATATTTTTATGGTGTGTATAATCTTTTGCATTTTCTGTATTTTTTTATTAGGTAAAACAAGTTCAACTAACTCAGGAAAGAAGTAATCCGATTCATCGCTGTACCTCCCATGCAGATCTATACCAGCTTCTTTAAAGGAACACTGTGGTGACCTGTATCAAAAGTGGGGGAGAGGTCTGGAAGGAGTTACAAAGGCTCATTTCAATAATCTCTGCTCTCACTTCTTTTTTTTTGTAAGCAGATTTTATTAGCATGTGTATGACCGAATAATCCAAGAGTCACACCGTCAAAAGTTACAGCAACCACAGTCAATAACCCCAGAAGGCACCATCCAGTATAGTCATCCCTCACTCAAGGATAGTGCAACACCAGAAGAATCTCCGGTTCAACCCACTCCCTGCTGAGCCCCTACCAGCTCCATCATCTATGCCATTGAGAGGGCCAACTACGCACTCCCAACAAACAAACCCTCCCACCCTCTCCCCCAACCAGCCTACCCAGTATGGTGTCCTGCATTGATATAAGCTAGGTCAAGCCAGAGCCTCGCTGGCATCGAAGTGGCACAAGAATCCTCGAAGGGGGCATGCCCATTGCAACCAGATAGCAGAGGAATCCAGGTGAGTGGCCATGCGGCATACCTCTCTCACCAATCCGCCCCCTGCTAGTGTTTCCCAGTCGTGCTAATTTAGTTTCCCAACCCCATGGTCCCCCAATGCAGAGACACTATCTGAAACCCTGTCCAAAATCCTCAATTCTTTAACCAGATTTTCCCATGCACTCGCAGCTTCTATAGAGCCCACCCCTCTCTTTGCGTCCCTTAGGAGGGTTATGCTTTCGTAATCCACCCATTGGAGCAATTCCCTTTTCCATCCAACCACTGTGAGGCCCAGCGCGGATATCCAATGGAGCATGCTTTGTCGCTTAGCCAAGATAAGAGCTACATCTATAAACGTAGTCATGATCTTGTGTATAGTAGGGCATGTGTAGTTGCTCAACAGTCCCACCGCCGGGATCCCAACTATATTATGACCCGTAACTGCTTTGAATAGTGCCAGAATCCCACCCCAGTAAGTTGTGAGCACCAGACAGTCCCAACCATATGTAAGAGTTCTCCCCATGGATCCCACACTGAGGGCAAGTGACACTGGCCTGCAGGAAAACCCTCTTTATACTTTAGGTACTCCCTATGCAAAAATTTAAAATTAATCAGTTTAAACCACGCATTTCTGGAGACCTTCGGTATCCATTCCGTGATTTCCCCCAAGCATCCTCAGTAAGAGGTGTCCCCAGATCTGTCTCCCATGTATCCTTTAACTTAGTCAATGTCTATCCTAAAGCCTTGATATAGGCCCGAAACAATCCTGATGTCCCCGGGGCAGGTCAGATAAAGTAATAACATTGATGCATCTTAGGTTCTCCATCATTCCACAGCCACTTTCCCCGAAGCACCACCTTCACTGCCCCGTATACTAACAAATAACCTGCCGGCAGGTCTTTAAATGGCACCAATTCTTCTGCGCTGTACAAGGCCCCAATTGACCCAATGTCCTGTTCCACCCAAGCATGTAGCCTACCCCAGTGAGCCTATGGGAGAAGTTCAGCTAGCCATTGCAGCAGTATAGTACGTTTTGAGATCCGGGGCTGCCAGGCCACCTTCTGCCACGGGCATTAACATTTCGCAAGGGCCACCCACCTTCTGCCTAACCCTTAAAAGAAAGCTACCAATAAGGAATCTATTTCCAGGAATATCGCCCTCTGAACCACGAATGGCAGGGTACTAAAAAATTAGAGGACTCTGGGCAGTGCCACCATTTTAACCACCACTATCCCCCCCCCACAACTGACAGTGGAAGTGTTTCCCAGAAGGATATCGCTGTCTGCAGGGTGGTCGTAGCAGCCCCAATGTTGCCCTCCACAATATCCTCTATTGTACGATAAATACGGACTCCCAGATATTTGAGGTGGGTTCCCAGACTACATCACGTGTTGTAGGGTCTGCGGCTACATTCGGATGAATCGGAAATATGCAGGTTATTCACTAGTTAATCCACAGGCCCAAAATCGACCCAAACCTGTCCAGGAGCTGTCTAGCCTTGCTGGGGTCAGAACACCTGTCCCAGAGAAATAGCAACATATCATCCACATGTAACGCAATATGATGCAGTCCACTGTGGCTGGCCAACCCTTCATAATATCCACCCGATCAGGTCATGCTCGCCAATGGCTCCACTGCTATCACAAACAACAGCAGGAAAAGCAGGTTGCCCTGCTAAGTGCCCTTCTCCAACCAATAGGCATCTGAGATCTGAGTCCTAACTTGTGTCGTGGGGTCGGTATATAACAGTTGTGCCCATTCAATTAATCCATACCCTAAGTCTATCTGTGCCATCATGGCATAGAGGTAGTGCCAATCCAAACTGTTGAATGCTTTCTCAATATCAACAGACATGACCAGGGCATCAGGCACAATATCCGGAGCCTTCAGCAGTATGGATATCAGCCGCCGTATGCTAAGGGCTGTGTTCTGGCTCGGTATAAATCCCACCGGATCAGTATGTATCAGCTGTATCACATATGGGTATGCCTTGACATCATTTTGGTCCAAACCAGGTTAACCAGGGGGATGAGGGTCACCTCTCTTGTTGTTGTAGAGAGGCTGCTAATAAGTCTAGCCTCCCAACAAACCTCTTCCAGGTGTGAGGCCAGTTTTTCAATGTAGGTAGCATAAAACTCCACAGAGAGCCCATCACCACTAGGGACCTTGTCTCTGGTCACAGACTGCATGAAAATCTTCAATCCTTGCAGTGATGCGGGCAAACAAACAACATTTGTTAGTCTAACCTGAGATGCTTGGCAGTAACTGGGCATTTGGGGCTCTAGTTGAATATTAGTGTCGCTAATTGGAAAGCATCTTACGTATGATGGCCGCCTCTGAATATGTTATGGCTGCAAAATTGACATGGTAGCAGCACTTTTGGTACATATCAAGAATTGTACCTCCAGAGGCAACTTTTTTGTTACTTTATTAATCCCAAACTCGTTGTGTAATTTTGCCATTATTATACATTTTATTATTTTGGTGCTGTCACTTCCAGTGGTCATGAGAGTCAAAGGTCATATGATACCACTTACTATTCTGCACCTATGTGTGCGGTTACATGATGTCACTTACTGTGGTGTAATCACTGTCCAAGTTCAAGTGAAGTCACTTCCGCTACCCCTGCCATTTTGGTGAATCGACGTCTATGGGTTTTATGGAGTGACTTTCTCCTTACAAAGGCTTTTCAGTATGGGTGGGTTGTTGTGAGAAGCAGCACAGATTCAAGTCCACTTTGCAATATATACTCAGTTTGGAAAGGTAGATTGAGAGACTAGAGTAAGCAGGCAGACCAGATTGAGACCGAATGTGTCTCAAAAGGGCACATAGATACTTAGCATAGATTACAGTTCTTTGTGAGCAACAGTCCAGGCACAGAGTCCCACAGACAAGACTCTTGTTTGTAACTACTGTATCAAAATGTGGCGCATTTTACTAAATTGTAATTTTAACGGCTGAAGCAGCCAAGGCAAGCTAGCGCAGAAGTGAAAAAGCTTAAATAAAGATATCGAACTGAAACCATATCAAACGCCATTATTTATGAGCTTAGCACATCCAAAAATACTGTTTATAGATTGTATTAGTATTTTGAATTAATGGTTTTATTATAAAATACTTGTATACAATGTACTAGAGGTAACGTCATTCTTGAAGTGTGCACATATTATCTTATTATCTTAATAATGTGTTTGCTTGATCACTCTTTTTGCGAAACGAAGTCTGTGTACCGTAAAGTAACAATATATGCTATGCTGTAATGTCTCTGCTGGCAAAAGGGATTGGCGGCAACTGGCAATTACAAATAACGGCAAATTCTTCCCTTTAATGAATGAGAAAAAGAAGCTTCCAGATAAATCTACTCTGATGGACTACCAGCAACAGTGCAATTCCCACAGGTAGAAAATGAGGCACTGCTAACCACAATTGCATTATTACCCACAATCCACATTACAGGGATAAATACTGGGCCTCTTTACAAGTTTTTGACACAGGGAAGCGCAGCAAGTCACTCTGCTGTGCTGCCCAGCCACAAAAGGAAAGAGTAGGATTGCACTGTATTTATGATATATGGTGCATTTCTGTCCTTTACCACTGCCCTGGAGTCGTTTTAGCTGCCTTGCACCAACGCAGACACCCTTGCACCACCCAGTGAGGCGTTTTCCTCTTTCTATGTGTGCTGCAGTATGCAGCACAATTGAAAGACTAAAATACGAGGAGCAATAAAGATATTTCTCCTTGTTATGCCTGCCCTGGGAGGCATACAGTTTTAACGCATTCCCAGGTGTACAGATCCTTGTAAATTAGGGAATTTGTCAAAGCCCATGGGTGTTGCATGGGAACACCCACCGCAACACCCATGAAACACCTCCCTAATGCACTGTAAGGCAACGCAGCAACTTGCGCTGTGTTGCCTTACACCATATCTACGAGGTCATGAAAAGCCACGCAAATTGGCTTTGCATGTCCTCGTAGATATGGATCTGCACTCTGCATCATGAAAAGTAACGCACCGAAGTGTGAGGGTGTTGTAAGGCCTCTAGGTTTGGCCATAGCAGTGTGCTATGTATTTTATTCATTTTTTGCAGACATATGCAATATTTGAAAAATAATTGGCCAACATATGGAGACTATGAAAATAAAGAAGTGGCCTAGCAACCCAAGTACATCACCCCTGATGCTGAAGTGCACTCTTTTTCAGGCAGATGTGCATGTGACCAGGCAAAATGCTGTCACTGCAAGACAGTACATGGATGAAGTGAGCTGACCCATTGCTCCATGTTGTTTGCTTGCTCTGGTGGGTGAAATAAGCAAAGTATGAATGACATTTGAATAGACCTAAGGAAGGAGAGGATTTACCAAAACAATCCTGCATGCATTATTTATATTACCCTTTAGTTGGAAAATAGGAGGCTGGCACGAGAGTTAACCTCTCTCTAAGCCAGACCTAATAAAGCCCACATCTACTGTGCTATGATTTGAACATCTTAATTTAGCGAAATGAAAATATTATAAAGTTGCTAATTTTTGGTCTTTTGTTTTTTTAAATAATGATTGCTGTTTTTCCATTCTGACCTCTACAGATCATGATGAGTACCAGTGCTGATCTTCCAGAGCTCGAGCAGCTGCATTCGAGTTGAGGATCGGCTCGCACATTGTAAATGTAAATGTGCAGGAATTTATATAGCGCAAATCACCAAGCGGTCTCTAAGCGCTTGCTTAGGGAACCCGTCCTGGTATTCCCCTGTGAGATAACCCAGCAGGGCATCCGCAAGGTGAAAGCCAGGCATCCCGCCGCGAGGGGCCCATGTGGAGATTAAGCAAGCTATTGCCCAGAGTCGCAGAGTGTGAACCCATGAGTCGAGTATGCACTGGAGCGAGAATTATCGAGTCCATGGACATTTATGGACTCAAGACCCAGCCGAGCCGGGAATTGAACCCTGGTCCTGGGCTGACCTCTGCTTCCAGGTCTGCCTCCTCTAACCAGTGAGCCACACTTCTCCACAAAGGAGGAAGGGAGAGGAAAGCAAGTGAAGGCTTGCAATAAATGGCGGCCATGTTGGAGTGGAGCCAGTTGTTCATCTTCAGCAGCACTGTGGTCACAGACCCACCAACCTCTTTCCAGCTTTCCTATCCAGATTTGAAGCTGTTTTGGAACAAGACAGAACTTCAGCAAAGTGAAATTTGCCATTTAATTAAATGAACAGTAGGACCTCCCCACTGATTTTTATAACAGTTTCTCTACACGGACTGAGACGAGGGCTTGGGAAGGTAGCAGATGGAGGTGCACAGTCCCACCACCTCATTTTCGTATATCAATTCAAAAAGGAGTTTAAAACATAATCAATATTTAAAATGAGCTAACATATTTCTAAACATATTAGTTCTTAATAAGTTGTAGGTTTGAGTCAAAATCCACATGTTAAAATGTAATTTAAAGTCATTATTTCAGACTCCACATTTGTTGCATTTTTTATTGAGAGTATAGTATTTTATATATATTTCCATAGAAGCAGCTCTGTGTTGGTCTAAAAGTGGGTTAATAAGTGGCGGTTTCCTTGCCTGGGCAGCTGGTTGCACCTAGAAGACTGTTGTATTCTATCTATTGCATATTTCTGTTTGCTTTTACCCACTCAATGCCCTTCTAGTGGAATGCTTCTGCACTATGATGTACTACGGAATGTTGGGTGCTGGTTGAAGATAAACCACAGTTGTGATGGGGCTGACTTGCCTGCTGGCTGCTCCTGGTGGGGCTTATTCCAGGATACTTAACATCTTACAATAAATCCTCTTGAAATACCTCAACCTGTCTGGACTACATTACTACATCTTTTTGGCGACGAGTTGATCTTACCTACGTGCTCAACTAAAGAAGTCTAGTTTCAAGAAGGCTACTAAAGTCAAGTTTCAAGAAGGCAACTAAAGAAGTCAAGTTTCTAGAAGGCATTTAATGAAGACAAGTTTCATGAAGGCGAGTTATTCAAAATCCTTATCAATTTATCTACACGTCAATTCAAGAACTCTATTTTCAAGAAGGCAAAATATTCAAATTCTTTCAAACATCAAGCAAAGACTCAAACATCAAGCAAAGACTCTGGCTTCAGAGCCCCACCAGTGACCATCACACCGGTCGTCCTTACCTGTTCAAGCCAGATTCTTCTTCAACATTTCATCAACTCCTGTGTTTTGTCAACACCTTCAACGAAAATCTACAATATTTCAATCTCAACTATTTGGTTCCAGCGCAAAACGAAATATCAATGTACAAATAACTGTGCTTCACCAATTTTAATATCTACCATCCAAGAAATACAGCCGAGCGTTTGCCAAGATATTACAGACTAATGAAAGCTGTCCACAGTAACGTGCTAATTAATTCAAGACAGAAAAACCATTCAATTAATGCTTGCGAGAATAGATGTATATAATTAACCAAGCTGCTGTCACGAACGTATGAAACTCCAAGAAATTATTCAAGAAAATCTAAGGGGCACTCTATAATCAAGTATCTCACGGCCCAGCTGATGCCATCCAGTGTTTTCAATTTGCTGCTTTGAAGAAAATCGGAAGCACTCCAGAAACAAGTAACTCACTGCCCAGCTGATGCCATCCAGTGTTGGTGTTACGAAGAAAATCGGCAATTAGAGCTTTTGCACTCGAATTCATCTATTAACAGTGAGCCAATTGCTGATCTGCCTCTATCTGTATGTGCGTGGCCTCACTCACCGTTTGTCAGTTGGGCGATCCTTTTGTCAGCTGGGCGATCCTTCTTCGACGCTGTCGTTTTTAGACTGATGACGTCGTCGAATCTCAAAGTGTACTTCCTACGAGCCTGTCATCGATCTTCTGTGACGGTTGCTTCTCCTGGGTGCTCTGGATGTTTTGGTGCATGATTGTGCCTCCAGCCATCCGGCACGACGTCAGTATGCGTGCCGCCATCTCTTGTTTGGAGCTGTACCATCGGTTCTTTGTTTTTTTTCAATGTTTTCAAACCCACCTTTTCAATAAAGTTTTACTACTATTTGAGGGTGTTGTGAAGGTAGCGGTTAAAAGGAAAGAACTGAGACATCGCATCGTGGTCAGGAAAGATAGCGGTAATAAAAAAAAAAAATGTTGGAGTCTGGAGACATTCTATGGAGGTCAGAGAACACTCGCATCAAGGTTGGGGAACGTTTTTCTAGTTGTTTTACAGAGTTTGCATAGTAAAGCGCATGTTGATGTATCCAAAGATCGAGGTTTCTTTTGTGGGAATGCCTTGCATTTCGTTATGTTCATTAAAGCCCGTTCCTCAACTTGTCAACACCTTTCCAAAGCAATGGTGAGCGAGCATATGCATAACTAGGCATAACAGTGTTTCACAATTTGAGCAGCCAACACTGTCTCCAATTATTGAAACTTTTCTGGTGTGCATGAACATGTTTTTTTCACTATCTTTGAGCACAGAGACCTGTCATAATTTCTGGAATTAATACGGAATTAGAAACAAGCACGTTTGAGTTCGAGTTAAGGTTTCGATTCATTCACAAGCGTGCCACCTTGTGGTTGTTCTTTGGATTCCATTTGTGTCAATACTTTTGGTATTGTATGAGATAGTCAGTTTGACCATCTAGTGTTCCACGAAGCTGCAAGTTTCTGTTCATTTCAATATCCTCAATTTCAATTGCCATATTTATTTTGGTTGTTTCCAATAAGACAGCTCCAGCTCTATGTCAACTAAGGAGCGTGTTGTTGTATTTCAATGTCTTTTGGGTGCACATTCAAGCTATTGATCACAGGTCTAGCTGAGCATCATTTCTATTCAGATTTCTATTTTAGCTAATGGGGTGCTCTGTGCAGGTTCACTGTGATATTCAAACGCACTGTTATTCTTTCCATTTACAGTTTGCAGGTTTGCAGGTTTTCAAAAATTCAATTTCTCAATTTTTCTCCAGTTTTCAATTTTGTGCATGGAAAGTTCCTTGTACAGAGTTTGCATGGTAAACGTTAACATGCGTGCAGCATTCTCTGTAGGAATTGCACATATCAATTTATGTACTCAATTATCAAGGTATATGCATGCGTCCAGTATTTCTTGGTAAGAAATGTGTGTCTCTATCGATTTATCAATTTGCATGTATTCTAGTTGTAAAGGGTCAATATTTCAATGTTTTTCAATTTGTGACCTTTTGAGGTTGTCAATTTGGGTTATTTCTTTTTAACTATTCAATGTTTTCAATGTTTTCGAGGTTGTCGATTAGATTAGGGGTTTATCCCTCTCAAGGTTTCAATGGAATTTCTATCGAGCCGTGCTTTTTCAATGTGCAGCCATTTTATTAGGTTGTCTCTGTATGGGTTATATCTCTTTCAAATGTTCAATAATATTCAATCTAATTTTTTAATGCTGTTTTACAGGGCGGTGTGAAGGAACTTTTGGTTTATTCCTCTGCCTCTCTGTTTGATATCTTTCTATTCTCTTTCTTGTTGTTTAATGAAGAAGGGAATAAGAGTACTTATTTGTGTTTGTACCTTCTGGTGGTTTTCTCTTAATCTTTCTATCTTTCTGTTCCTTTTGTGTATTCGTTCGAGTAGGGAAGAATAGTACTTAAGTCTTATTGTTCTATTTTCTGCATTTTGTCTTGCATTGTGTTCTCAGAGAAGGAATGTGTCTGATTTTATTCTATCATTTCTTTTCTTTATTTTCTGCATGCTGTGCATTGGCTTCTGTCACATCTGTCTGGCCAGTGGGTGTGATATAGGCTAATGATTGGTACGCTTTCTCCTTGAGGTGTTTCTATGTTTCTATGTTTAGTTTTCTGTTGTGGAAGGAAAGGAGGTATGTTGTATTCTATCTATTGCATATTTCTATGTTTGCTTTTACCCACTCAATGCCCTTCTAGTGGAATGCTTCTGCACTATGATGTACTACGGAATGTGGGGTGCTGGTTGAAGATAAACCACAGTTGTGATGGGGCTGAGCTGCCTGCTGGCTGCTCCTGGTGGGGCTTATTCCAGGATACTTAACATCTTACAATAAATCCTCTTGAAATACCTCAACCTGTCTGGACTACATTACTACAAAGACGTAGGGTGGAAGAGGCTTTGGAGCAATGTGCAATGTGCAAGGGTCCGCCATACATGCACAATGAAGACGAACTGGCATGGAATGAGGAGAACATGAATTAAGTCCACACCTTCTGTCCATTCCTCATCATGTCTTTTAAGGGGGACACGTGCTGAGCCTCAAGAGCTCGCTATGTCACTGACGGAAGCTAAACAAGGGGTACTAGAGACAAGAAAGACTTCTCTTTTTCCCAAAGGCAATGAGGCACAGCAGCCTGAATCCGAAGACTCTGTGCTTCCACATGGTGGATCCCTAATGGTGGAGATCCTTGAGTGGCTTAGAGAAAATGACGCAAAGAGGTTCTGCTCCTCTGGGACCACATGGCCTTCTTGGCGACAGTGGATGCACCTCCTTCCTTCCTACAGATTGTTGAAACTTTTTTTGTGACACAGGCTTTGGTGTCTGGAATCATGCAGTGTTTGTCACATCAAAAATGTTAATTGCTGCCAGCCAATAAGATTGTCCAGATCATCACATCTTCTATGGATCTGTGGGTCTTGCAATTTAGGAGCGAAAAGAATACAGTTGATTGTTTTTATTTTTAATGAATTCACAAACTAAAAATTGAGAAATGTAATATTGATTAAACCTTAGAACCAAGTACCTCAAAAACATTTGAACTAATTTACACCAAACCACAAACAATTCAAGTTTTGTGTAATTCTGTTTTGCAGTTTTTGCAAAAGCTGTGGGTAAAGATTTCTATGGAGATCTGAATATGAATTGCCACTTCTGTTCCCACTCCCCTAACTTTCCCCAAGGCAGATCTGCATGGAGCCCGACATGCTGACATTGAGCCAGAAGAACCAAATGAGTGGAAAAGTCAATGTAGATTTTTCAAACGACACCACAGTTATAACCAAATGGAAAATTCCTTTAGTAATGGAAGCTGAGGTTATAATTTATCGCTGAACTGCCTTAAATAACACTCCCCTGTCCTTCCATAGTTGCAGTTCCCTTATCCCATTGAGAGGTGGGAAAACTCCTGGGTTTCTGTGAGCTGAACCTCAACCGGCCCTGCTGGGGAAACATTTGACCTGGTGGCCTGACTTCCATTGGGCCACCAGATCTAGTGATGGGTGCCCTGTCCTACATAGGATTCGGTGTTTTCATGAGATTTCCTGTCCCAAGACCACCATATGGGGCATGATGGTCTCCATATGGGGCATGATGGTCTCCAGCAGGGAAGTCTTCCGCCTACTCATCACAGCCTTTGATTTTTTTTTGTTTTCAGAACAAACTCCCACTCGAGGAGGTGATTGTAGAAAAGTAAAAAATATTTGCTTAGTGGGTGCAACAAACATGGCCCCTGCTCAGCAAATTCTTCAATCTTTCCAGTTGGCCAGAGATGTGAGTATGTGCATGGTCCTGTGTATATGTGTATTCATGTTTTTTAAAAAATATTCATTAGTTTACTATGCCTGAAAAATACACCTTTGCAAGCATTATTAGCAAATTGCTCACATTACTAATTTCTGCTCTCTGGCATTTATTGATGCGAGTGTTTAGCACATAAGAACATGACTGATAGTTGTACAAAACTCGTCTGGATCATTAAGCTGAATGTATATGAGGCTTGCAGCCTTGTTTTAATGAATCGTCCATAAAATAAATGCTACCAAATCCATATTGCAAATGTATGTACTGTTGCTTCTGGAATTCATTATTAACACATTACTAATATACAAACAAATAAGCGATTAAACTTAAAATTGAATTCCTTCACTTAGGAGTAGTGGTTCATTTGCATTCGTGAAAGTGTGGCAGTCTGCATTTTCCGACATTTGTGTGTGGGTGTCATCCGGCATCATATAATTTGCAATGCCATAGCAACACGTATTTTACAACATTGTGGGTGTGCTTGTCAGGCTTAGGTTGTGATGGCCTGGGAGGGATCCAGGTTGGTTCTGGCTTACGATAGTGCATTCACATAGTTTCTATACATATCCATACAGTTCAAGTTGTGTGCGTAAGTACAGAGCGAACTGATGGTATATTGTTTGCTGTGTGTATTATTACACATCCGCACTCCTGTGATATCTTTGGACAGCTCATTGGTGAATGTGCTAGTTCTGAGCTAGTTCTTTTGTTTCCTTTTGATCAACCTATGGCAGTGTCAGAGTTCCATTGTGGGAAATGTACATTTTTTTGGGTTGGTGTGATTTTCATGGCTTACATTATTTAATGGTACACTTTTGTGGGTGGTGAGTGTAATCTGCTTCTGTAAGTTTAACCCCAGTCCATATGAGCATTTTTTGTGTAATACCAGCCAAAATTCAGAAGGAGCATATACTGACAGAAGTGGTAACACATAAATATAACAAATCTGAAAGACAAGAACACCTTGGTGCAAAAGGATGTGGATAAAAAGGTTTTCTTACCACTCAAAAAACCCTCCTACAGATGATAACCTTTCCACAGATCCAATGAGAGTAGGGGATGCAACGGAATATTTTCTTTGACGGTGATTTATTTCATAGAGTGGTCTGATGTCTATACACTGTGAGAGAGGCACACCATACCCTTGATAAATTATTTTTTTTCAATTATTTTTATTGAGCAGAGCAAAATAAGCGTAACACAACCAGTCATCAACAGGATATTTAACTAATACTTATCAATCAAAAAAGTCGTGTTCATTATAGCTATAAAACCAACATGGATCAAATACCAGAAAATAGAAAAAAACCATATAGTGCAACAGTAATCTGGTCGCATCTTAAACTGTTTACAAGTGAGCAAATCTTACTTATTAAAATGCTAAAAGCCTGCATAAAAGGATGGAGAAAGACATGTTGCAGCTATGGTTCAGCTACATCCTTAATTTTTGGGGCGCTACTTGAAACAGTATCACAACCATTAACAAATGAACAAGTTTTACAGGCAAAAGTGCTAAGGTGCCATAGTACCTTTTAAGTGTGCATATCCGGCACACCAAAGGTGCAATGTGCTAAACCACCAAAGTGCTAAAGTGCAAAATCTATAAAATTTCGATTCCCACCATAGTTTCAAAATTCGCAAAATACTTCCAAACAGCAGTGAATTTTTTTGTAGCGCCTACCCTCCTGGCATATGCTTCTTCAAACATCATAGTTCGTTTCATATTTTTAATCCACTTTAAATAAGAGGGTGCGTCTTCAGACCTTCAATGTTGGAGGATTAAAGTGCGAGCTACAAGAGAACAAATCACAATGAAGGTCTCTGCTTTTATCAGGTCTTCCCTTAGTCTAGAAATGCCAGAGAGGGCTACCTCGGCCTCTGGATCAAGCTTCTTCTGGATTGCCTGGCTTTTAGCCGAGAAGATCTTAACCCAGAATGACTCTAGTTTTCGACACGTGAAGAATGTGTGAAGCCAATCCCCTTCCCCTTCTGCCTGGCATCGGAAACATCTATCCTCCACTTTCAGATATCTTTTGCTGAGAGTTTTAGGAGTATAGTATGCCAACCACCGAGACAATAAAATTGGCAGCTCTTAGTGCTTTACTTCGTAACAGGGATATTGACTGCCACTCCTGGCTAGATAATGTGCAATTAGCTTCGCGCGTTACTCTTCCTATGAATTTCTGAACCAAGGGGGATTCGTTGAGTTTCATCAGCTGAGAATACCAGTTGCCCATCCCACTAAGTTTGGCTCGAAATAAAACGCTCACCTGCTTTGTTGGGGCACCATTTAATGTAAGATTATATCTATTTATAAAATTTCCAATCTGTAGATACTCGAAAAAGCCAAGCTTGTTACGTACGCCGTATCTATTTTGGACCTCTTGCCAGGAACTTATTTTATTATTCGTGAGAAAATGCCCCAGCTCTTCTAAGCCACAATCCTTCCAGTTTTTAACATGACTAGAATGAATTTGAAGATCCAAACTTTTGCATTCCACTAACTTTAGATAGTGGAATCCGAAAGAGCCATCTTGTTTAAAAAAGAATTTCAATCTGAAGGCATAGTCCTGTAGCATCTTGTATCTAGTCCTCTTCGGCAATTTAGCTATTTTTAAGAAAATCGGCATTTGCGAGCCATATTCCTGTACCATTTTCACTAAGAAAAAGTTGTCTAATAATCCATTTGGTTGCAGCAAATGAGCTGTAAGATCTAAAATCGCTGCCTCGTAATAAGTTCGAATTTTCGGCAATGCTAACCCACCCTGATTAATTTTTAGCTGTAATATTTCTAGCTTGACCCTGGGAGCCTTTTTACTCTAAACAAATCCCCTAAACATTGACTCTAGCTCTTCAAAAAAATGTAGTATTGATTTTCAAAGGTACATTAATAAAAAGAAACACTAGTAGGGGAAGTATGAACATTTTTATTAGGGCTACACAGCCTATTGAGGTTAAAGGTGAAAATGACCAATTGTCTAGCAATACTTTGATTTTATTCCGCATTGCTTGATAATTTAAACTAAATAGCTGCTCATAGTGTTTAGAAATGAATATACCCAGATAGTGTATTGGTTCCACTTTCAAAGCCTGGGATTTGAGGTTTGAGGGGAGAAAATTGCAGTCGGTATTTAAAGTAAAAGTGTCAGTTTTGTTTTGACTTATTTTGTAGCCCCCAATCAATTCAAATTGGCTAAATTCTGTTAATACCCGGTCCAGATTCAGGCTCTCAGGACTTAAATATAAAACAATATCATCTGCGAACAGCTTTAATTTTGCCATACCTGGTATTGGAGCTCTGATTTCCAAATTATCACGAATTTGTGCGGCCAGGGGCTCGATAAAAAAGGTAAACAGTAAGGGGGACATCGGGCCCCCGTGTCTGGTCCCACAATTGATATTTACTGTCCCTATTTGCTTTGCATTTATCACCACCTGGGCATGGGCACCCTGATAGATGTTCCTCAACATATCTATGACCTGGGCAGGGACACCAAATTTGTCCAGACCAAAGAAAAGTGCGTCCCAGTTCACCAGGTCAAACGCCTTTTCACCGTCCACCATCATGATGAGCGCTGGGGTTTCATTATTTTTTAAAACGTCGAGAGCCTGAATTAAGAACCCGGTATTGGAGGACATTGACCTGCCGGCGACAAATCCGGACTGGTCACTATGAATCAGTTCCTGGGCTAGAGAAGTAAAACGCTGGGCCCAGACTTTCATTAGAATTTTATAATCGCGTTTAAAAGACTAATTGGTCTATGAGAATTAACATCTTTCTGGTTTTTGCCTTTCTTTACAAATATTATAATTATTGATTCTTTAAAACTTGAGGGGACACCGCCCTCCTTCTTAATATTGTTGAACAACTTCGTAAAGAAGGGGATCAATTCCTTAGAAAATGTCTAATAAAATTCTATAGGCAGCCCATCGTTTCCACAGGCTTTTGCCCCAGCAATAGATTTCAGAACTGTTAAAATTTCTGCTTCTGATATGTCGTGTTGGATTTGTTCCACGCGCAAATCAGACAAGCTGGGGAGATTTACCCTCCCAAAATATTTCTGAATTAAGTCCGATCTAACCTCATATCTAGTGGCGTAGAGCTGTTGATAGTGCTCCATGAAGACTTGGGCTATGCTATCCTTATCCGTTATTGCGTCACTGGTCTTAGGATCTATGATCTCGGATATTAGAGCTGCTTCGTGTTTAGTCGTAGTTAACCCGGCTAGCAATTTCCCGACCATTTGACTGTCCTCGTATACACGTTGTTGATAAGTCCTAGAGCTATTTATCTCCTGATTAAAAAAAAAATCACCAAGTTTCAGTTTTGCCTTTTCGAGCTGACTCTCTACTTCCCCCTCCCCCTGTACCGGGGTATTTCTCTGACTTGAGGCACTATCCACATCCTGCTGAAGATTGGCAATTTTGGCACGTCATTTTCTTGACTGGGCGGCAGAGAAAGCAATCATTTGCCCATGCAAAGCTGCCCTAAATCCCCCCAAACTGAAAATAAATCAACCATTCCTGCATTAATTCTTACAAAACTCCAAAATCCATTTTCTTACATCAGCTACCTATTGGGGATCCTGAAGAAGGAGACGATCCATCTGCCACCTAGATCTTGTCCTCCTGCCCTCCTCAATTTCCAGCTCTAATTTTACAAAGGAGTGATCAGAGAATGCATTAGCCCCTATTTCAGTCTCAATGTGGTTCAACGTTCGAGATATAGGAAAGAAATCAATACGAGAAGCAGTTTGAAATTGGCGGGAATAGCATGTATATTTACTCTTTGTCTTGTTACTTTGGCGCCAGGGGTCTAACAGACGATACTCCTGTTTTATGGCTTCTAGGACTTTTTTAGTATTTGGTTTCAATTGCTTCTTGTTTTTATTCGAAGTGTCTTTCCTCAAATCTTGAATAAAATTAAAATCCCCTCCTAAAATGGTCTACCAAGGTGTCCCCCTGAGTAACTCACTGATTTTCACTATTGCTGAGGGGCATCGATTACTGGGCCGTAGTAGTTTACAAAATTTAATACCATCCCATTTAATTTTACCTCGACCCATATCCATCTTCCAAGGGGATCTCTCTGGACTTGACCAAATTCCCAAGGCAAACCTCTACAAAAGTAAATAGCTACACCTCTTTTGGCCAACCCAACAGATGCATAAAAAGCATGGGAAAATACTCAAGGAACAAAAAGCTTTGGGGAATTGGTTTTTAAATGGGTTTCTTGAAGAAATAACACTTGCGGCGCAAAAGAAGCCAACCACCTTATAAGCCCTTCATACTTTTGTTTGTTTAGCATTCCATTCGCATTAACCGAGATAATACAGCACTTACTAGTCAGTTCTAAAATATTTCATACTACAAAAAAGAGATCTAAAAATCCTGCTTTTCTTACTCCATTTGCTACTGCTCTTTTAACTGCTAAACCCTTCCCAACACCAGCCCCCCCACCCAACAAACCCCCCCTCCGGAAATGTGGACAACCACACTAGCTACATCTCACCACCCTACTTCTCTATTGGGTGTCATGGAACTACAGCCTTGGTGACCCGCCCCCACGGCAATAAGAACCTCAACGATATACTTATACGTCATTTTATTTTGAAGAGGAGATCTCCTTCAGAAGGCCCTGCGCATCTTCTAGATTTGAAAACATATGGAATTTCCCCCTCACAAGGACACGCAACTTGGATTGTTGGGCTATTGGCGCCTGTGCGCCTTGAGCATTAAAGAGGTATAGAAGTTTAACAAACTCTTTGCACCTGCGCCCAGCTACAGCTGACATGTCCAAAACTACATGACATTTTGAGACTTCGTTAATAGGAAATTGTCTCTGTTGTATTGCCTTAGCTAGGATCCTTTCTTTAATAATCGTAGTCAGCGAATTGACCAAGATGGTAAGTAGAATCTTTGAGTTTGGAAGGGGGTGAGAGAGAACTCTATGTGCCCTTGTTATTGTAAGATCTCCAGTGAGTTTGGGCACAACCTTCTGCTTAATAAATGATTCGACCCATTGTGATGTTTGTGATCCATCACTGCCCTCGAGAACCCCTACTAATCGTAAGTTTGAACGTCGTGAGTGGTTCTCAAGTTCCTTGAGTTTGTTCTCTGGAGTATTCTTATCCTTTGTAACTTTGCTTACTTTCAGAAGCATGGTACTCATTTGGTCCTCCAACTGGGATATCCTTGACTCTGCTTCTTGAATTCTTACAGGAAAGCAGGCCACTGCTTCTTCAATCTTCCAGAGGCGCTGGTGGATAGAGGCTATCTCATTTTCTTGGGATCTCTTCATTTCTCTTATCTCTTCTAAGATACGATTTAACATGGTCTTAATCTCCATCTGTTAAGAAATGGCTCCTTCTGTTGAAAAATCCGCAGCTTCCACCAATTCCTGTTGTGCCTTCTCTTCCCCTTTTTGACCCCCCGAGGGCTGAACCGGTGGTCCCATAATGTCTCCACCAGAGCACTGAGGCTGGGTCTGTGGCTGTTCCTGTCTTTCCGTTGATTCTGCTACTGGCCTCTGGGTGAGCTGGGTATGCGGCCATGGGGAAGTACCCGCTAAAGTTAAAGGTGCAGCCTTATCCACCAAAGTTATATCGGATTCTTGCACTGCCACATCAGCTACGGAGGGAGCCTGTCCATGGGCCTGGATCTGAAGTAGAGACGATACAGATGAGATCTGTTGCGGGCTATTATGGATGTCTTCTTTCCCTTGTTCCGTCAGTCGTGCTGATTGACCTGTAAATTTGAGGGGTGCTGCCTGAGATATTTTTTTAGAGAATAAAGGAAAATCTTTAGTGCTTTTCACCTCATCTTTGTTGGGTCCTGCTGCAGATTCAGCAACCTGTTTTTTCTCCGTAATTGCGGGACCATCCATTTGCTTCTGGATCACAGGAGCCCCACCTTCCCAAAGAAGCTCTGGAGGCTCCTCTTCAGAACTTTCAAAGCTTGAATTAAGGCCAGAGTGGTTGACGGTATGTTCTGCTCTGGCCGCTGAGGATAGTGCTTTAGCCTGTGCTAGGCGTGTTTTTGCTTTCAGCCCCGCTGCTGAGTCGACTAGCAACAGGATTCACCTGCTTAAGATGTTTCCCTATTTTGCGCCTCTTTTTTTTTTTTAACTAACTACCTCTATACCCTCAAAACTTTATAATTTGGTCATTGGTTAAACCCATGCATCCGGTATTCAAGGCCCCCTTAATTTAAAAAGGAGGGGAAAAAAAAGGCACCTTACTTTTAGATGAGGGAGCAATTCTCTTGAACCCTCTTGTGTCCAACTGGCCTCACTCAACAAGCCTCTTTTTCCCTATGAAGTATCAGATCCCAACTCCTGTACTCCGGTCCTGATTCAGGTACTCCCCCAGGAAGGCTTGCCTCATTCACCACATTTCAGCTACTCGTCTGTCCATTCAAGAGCATGATTGCAAATTCAGAGGCTGCACGTGGGCACGTCCTGAAAACTCCTACAGCGTGACCGCATTCATGCTGAGCTGTCTCCACTTACCAGCACAGGCACGGCCTTGACCCCAAGCCTGCCTTGGCCCCGCAAACAATTTTCTTCATTCAAAACCCCGGGCGATTCGATAAGCGCTGACCGGGGAGAAAAGGCACTCGCTCCAAGAATCGGCCCGCCGAGACGCCAGCAGCCAGGTGAAGCAACTCTGCAGGCTCCATTGCGAGGGAGGAGCGGCAGTCACCTGTGGCTACGCAGAGGCGTGGTTCTCCGCGGCCATCCGGTGTTCCTTGATAAATGAGAAGTGCAGACAGGCTTCATAATTCAAGTCCCCAAGTCAAAAGTTATAATATACTCAATAATGTATTTAGAAAACCTAGCAGTTGCAGGAATAATTTATGGAAGAAAGAACATTTTTATTTAATTATCGGATGCATTAAATACCTTCAAACTCGTAATTGTGACCCATGTGTAAACAGGAGTTTATGAATGAGTCTGAATATTGTGCGGAACACAAAATCAGGCCCTAAGTGAAATGTGCCTAGTCTTGGTTGGAAGTCAGGCTATTCTACTAAAAATCCTCCTCTTCTCTTCTAACTCTCTGCAATAAGCATAGCAAGTTCCTGCACAATTCCCAAATCTGTTTTAATTATCCCAAGCAGTCTACTTTATTGGAGGATGAAACCAACTCTGTTAGACAGGTAAGAGAGAGACCATGATAAGCAGTAGGCCTTGGTTTAAGTATTGGCACCCTCTTCTGTTCCAGTACAGTAAAGGTGGGGCTGAGGTATGGAAATAGCTGTCCTTAGTGCAGCTCGTATCCCTCTCAATCAGCACTTCAGGCTTGTGGGGGATCCCAGTAAATGATTTCATATACATTTGGTTTCCAAAAAATGATAAATAAGTAACATATTGAATATAGTACACATTACATAGTGTAAGGGCATATACATTCACATATGTTCATATTTTAAGGTATCCTATTCAGGAGCTATGCATATGCAATGTGTCAATAATCTCAGAAACTCTAGTGAACAGGAACTTGAGGCTGAGAGGTGGCAGAGAAAGGGGAGTGGAAGCTATACCCCATCTCAGTGAAGATCCTCACATACTCTCAGATGTTAGAACCTCAATTTGCCTCTGCCTGGTCAAGTGTTCATACTGTTGCCTTGATCTGTAGTCTTAGTGGCTCCGCTTCCATTCTGCTTTGCAGAAGTGTAGAGAGAGGTGGCCATCAGAGCCAAAGATCCAAGGAGACACAATAGAGAGTTAATTTAGAGCCATAAAACTGGTAGGGAAGAGCAGACCTGTTCCTGAATGTCTACAAAGGAATAGAAAATCAAACAAGGTCTTGTCCTGAGTTATTATTTCAACAACCTTCAGATACTGGAAGTGGGAAAATGTGGGTGGAAGCCGAATAAAGGGCATTCAATTAACAACTCATGCTAAACAATTCTTTGCTTTGGAATACAACCACAATTATATTGCATCTCCTTTAGATGCAAACAGATTAAGCTATGCCATCCCAAGTTTACTGCTCAAGGACTTAAAACTCTAAGGACTGACCGTAGTCCAGAGAGATTAGATATTCTACAACTGAAACTGTCTCTGGTTACATCTGAACATGCCATTTCCCTCTAAAGAGAGAAATAGGATGGCTTGATTACCGAATACCTGCCTTATGATAAATGTTTCTCAAGGAAGAACTCAGCTGAATTTGCTGGCATTTGTGGCGATTACAACACAAGGATGTATACTAACTCCAAAATCCTCTCTACCTTAAAACCGAACAACCATTTCAATGACCCGCTCCCTGCCAACTGCCTTACGGTCGTCGCCCAATCCATTATTCCCAGCTGGACTTCAATAATCAATGCCTCCCTTCAGCAGGGAATGATGCCAGACTCTCTAAAAGCCGGCCAAGTCCTCCCCATCCTGAAAAAGCCATCGCTGGACCCAGCCTCCCCAGACAACTTCAGGCCCATCTCCAACATCCCCCTCTTAGCCAAAGTGTTGGAGAAATGTGTGCAACAGCAGCTTAGTCACCACATCAACAACTTCCACCTCCTTGATGACTTTCAATCCGGATTTAGACCTGGGCACAGCACAGAAACCACCATGCTTCACATAGTCGATGATGCCCTCCAAGCCCTCGACCAAGGCAAAACTTGTCTCCTAATCCTCCTGGACTTATCCTCGGCCTTCGACACAGTCAACCATGAAAAATTACTCGAACGCCTCAAACTCAGAATGGGCTTAGATGGCACTGTTCTAGATTGGTTTAGTTCCTTCCTCCATAACCGGTCACAGAGATTCCTGATTGATGGCAACCTTTCATCACCATCGCCGGTCACAGTTGGAGTCCCCCAAGGATCAACCCTGTCCCCCACCCTCTTCAACCTCTACCTAGAACCGCTTACCGAAGTATTGCGCGCAGCTAACATCTCCTATCATATGTATGCCGATGACACCCAGATCTACATCAAAACCTCTTCTCTCGAAGAGATTATCTCCCTGAACGAAGCCCTGATACTCACCGTACAATGGCTCGCATCCAACCAACTTAAACTCAATGCAAAGAAAACAGAATTTCTCCTGATCTCCCCTCCCAATGCCAACTTAGAGATTCAATCATGGATCAAGGCTATTACAGCCTTAAATTGCCCACCGACCATTGTGAATTCGGCTAAATCCCTGGGCATTACCCTTGACACAAACCTTAACATGAGGGACCACATAAATTCTATGGCTAAAACAGCCAGATTCCATCTGAGCTACCTTAGGAAATTGAAACCCTTCCTTGATGCCCCCGACGTAAAAATGGCAGTTCAAGCACTCGTCATCTCTAGACTGGAATATGGCTGCTCAACCCTCTCGGGCTTACCCAAGATCTCCCTGGCACCTCTAAAAGCCTGCCTCAACGCGGCTGCCAGACTACTGACTGGCACTAGGAAATACGATCATATTTCCCCACACCTGAAAGCTCTCAACTGGCTTCCCTTGGAGGCAAGAATACAGCTCAAACTAGCAAGCATCACGCACAAAGCTTTACACTCTAACTCCCCCGCATATCTGACACAGAAACTCATGATCTCCGGAGGAACCAGAAACTCCAGATCCGCCAGGGATTTCCTGCTCCAACCTGCACGTTTTCGGAAAAAAAAAACGTACAATCGGGCCTTCTCAGGGGCTGCTCCACGAATATGGAACTCTCTCCCACCCCACATCAGAAGAATCCCCTCACTGTCTCACTTCAAAAAGGATGCCAAAATCTTCCTTATGGGCAAATTTCTCGTCTAACACTACCTCAACTACTTCTTTGGCATAGCCTATGACGGCCCACTACCTCCCCCCTTACTACCGGGTCTCCCGAAACACCAGAATCTTGGGACTGGGTCAGAATTATTTAAAATGTACTCTGTAAATATGGTTTGTCGCTCTTTGTAATCGGTTATGTAAAATGTAAATACATGCTTTGTGTATATATTCCTGCACTATACTGCTACTTGAGCTGTAACTGGTCGACTCTAAATCTGTCTGTATATTGCTTTGCTCCCCTGTAAAGCGCTCTGATACCCTAACGGGTCAAGTTCGCGCTCTATAAAACACATAAATAAATAAATAAATAAATAAATAAATAAATAAATAAAATATTCTTGAGAGGTGAGATGGCAAAACACTGGAGTGATAGATAGATTTTTAAAGGAAAGCCATCAGGGTCTCAAATACTGTTGAATTCTAAACAAATGGACTAGAAAATGGTGAACCAGGTGTATTATGTGAAAACTGGTGACAAGGGGCCATATGTAGGTAGGGACACATTTACCACTTCATAAATACCGAATTTTACCGATTCGGTATTTATGAAGTGGTAAATGATATGTAGGTAATTGGTCGGTAAATATTACCGATTCGGAATAATTCGGTAATTACCGAATCGGTATTTACCGATTCGGTAATGAGGCATACCTTCCCATTGATGGGAAGGTATGCCTCATTACCGAATCGGTAAATACCGATTCGGTAATGGGGGGAACACATGCAAGGGTGGCAGGGTGTCACATTGACACCCTGTTGCACCCCTGAAACGGCCATGTGTGCACATGTGGCACACATACATGCCCGAAGGGCATGTATGTCTGCCACATTGCACACTTGTAGGCGCTATGAAATGCATTTCACCATCCATACTTTATTTACCACCAACTATTAGTTGGTGGTAAATACCGACTCCAAACATCACCCACACACTCCCCCTACATCTCATTTCTGTATTCGGAATTTACCGAATCGTTAAAATTACCGATTCGGTAATTTTACCGATTCGGTAAATTCCGAATACAGAAATTGTCCCCCTACATACCAAAAGCCAAAATACCGGTCGGTAACGGTATAATTACCGAAAATCGGCCGTTACCGACCGGTATTTGGCTTCCTACATGAGGCCCATGGTGAGGAAAACCCCATGTGCTCTTTCTAGCATTCATGTGTGCCATAAATCAAGAATGTTGAATGTGCTCATGGTCCTGGCTTAAACCAGACTCATAATTTGATTTGTCCTGTGTAGAGGGAGATGACAAGAAGAAGACTTTCTGTGCTGCCACACCATACCACTGGAAGTACATGATTGATCTGGAGAAGGGGGAAACCCAGCATGTAAAAGACAAAGATATTCATCTACATATACACATATTTCCCATTCCTTGTTGGCATGGAAAAACACTTTCATGGACCAGGATATGGCAACAAGGAAGAGGAAGGTGAGACTCTAAAAGCCATCATGTGGACCTCGGACAAGTGGACCGGGCTCCTTTCTTATTCATCACACTTGGGAATGAGGAAGGAATTAAATTAAGGAGGAGAATGAAGAATGAAGAGAATTCACTTTCCACATCCAGATACTACACAAACTATGGGGCATATTTACAAGCCCCTTGCGCCACCAGAGCATCACTTTTGTTTGACGCTCTAGTGGCACAGTGTGCTGGTCCATATTTATTATTAAAAAACGTAAACTCACCCTGCATGGCTTTTCATGGCCTTGTAAATATGGCCCCCTTTCATGCATTACTCTGCGTGAAAGGGGCGTACCATGAGTGTTGCTGTGGATGTTCCCACGCAACACCCATGGATTCTGCAGCATTCCCAGATTTACAAGGTTTCATAAATCTGGGAATGAGTCAGATTCTAATGCTTCACCATGGGAGGTGTTAAAGTGATGCAACAAAGAGAAATACCTTTATTTCTCCTTGATATTTCCTCTTTCTATGTATGCTCCTTTCTGCAACACGCATAGAAGGAGGAAACCACCATCAATGATTTTTGTTTTGCAGGAAGATGGCCCTTTCTGCACAAAAATAAGCATTACTGTAACACAGGCACCGTTGCACCATGATGCAAGGGTGCCTGCATTGGTGCTTTGGTGCCTATTGTGTGCCAGCGCAGAGGAACACACAGGGATGCATCGTATTGTTGTAAATACAACGCATCTCTGCAATTTCCTAGCGATGCAGCTTGGCTAGCAAGATGGCTTGCAGTGCCGGGCTGCGTAATTATCTTGTAAGTATGCACCTATGTCTCTTTAAATACGTCAGCAGTACTAAATTCTTGTATGTGTGTACCAATCCATGGGGCATATTTATGAGATAATGCTACAGTGCGGCGTTACAACAATACAGTGCATTCCTGTGCTCTCCTCTGTGCTGGAATACAGGAACACATTCCAGCACAAAACAATCACTGATGGTGTTTTCCTCCTTCTATGTGTGCTGCGGAATGCAGCACACATAGTAAGAGGAAAAAACAAGGAGAAATAAAGGTATTTCTCGTTGTGGCACCACTTTTACTCGTCTCCTCAGGAAGCGCTAGAATCTGACACATTCCCAGGTTTATGAAACCTTGTAAATCTGGGAATGCATCAGAATCCATGAGTGTTTCATGGGAGCACCCACAGCAACACCCACAGAACGCCCTTTTGACGCAGAGAAATGCATGAAGGGTGGCCATATTTAAAAGGCCGTGAAAAGCCACACAGGGTGGCTTTGCGTGGCCTTGGAAATATGGGCCAGCACAATGCGCCATCGGAGGGTAAAAAAAGTGATGCTCCAGTAGCACAAGGGCCTTGTATATATGCCCCTTATGTGCAAGTTGCAGATGTGGTCTAGCTTAACGCACTGTCAGCACTGCATTCCAGAAAACATTTACAGTGTCTTCGGAGATTTTTTTGTTCATCTTAACCTTAAAATATCACCAAAAAACATATCTAAATGTACAACCATATTCCATAGGTGTGGCTCTGAATCCTGCCACAAGTCTCACATTGATCCAGCCGACACATATATTCCCTATGGCCCATACTTCTAAGGAAGCTCTTGGATCTGTTTGCTTTGCCAGGCATGGGCATCCATATACATTGGGCCCGATTCACAAAGCTAAAATGAGACGAAAGTCTAACTTTACAATTTTTGGTATCCACAAAGGGCATTTACTACTCGTAAATGCCCTTTGTGTATACCTAAAGTCGTAAAGTTCAACGTTTGGTATTCACATAGGGCATTTACGAGTAGTTTTTTGTCTTTGTTTACCTATTTGAATCAGGCCATCTGTGCCAAAGTTTTATTTTGTGTGAAACCCTTCGGTGGAAACACCTCCAACATGAGTACAGTCAGATTAAGTGTTGCTAACATGATCACTTTATTCACTTCTGCCATGTGTGATCACTTATGTAAGCATAATAACTGATGATACACAAGAGATGTGCATTAAAATATAATTGAGACTATAACTCTTCTAGCGTGCAGTGAGAAGTATTGGGTTTCACTTTTTAAATAATAGTAACTAAAACATTTTGGTAATTGCCTTTTGCTTACTTAGTACATATATCTGTGAAAATAAACACATGATGACTCATGTGAGTGCTTGCATAAACTGTAATTACTAAAGGTTCATATTTGACACATTGTGATGCCTTTTTTATCCTAAACTTTATCCACAATTAGACATCTCTCCCTAAAAACAGTGGAAACATCTTAAATAACATCATTGATTACATAAATGAGCGCACACAGGGGGCATGGATACAAATGTCATGCATGATGTAATATGTAATGTCATAAGCAGTGAAATATTGGGACGCAAGTTAGTTAGTTGACTAAACTATAACTGGCATATTTCAGTGGCTCCTTTATGGACACCCACATCATGAAATACTGAGAGGACTCAAGAGAAAAAGGACTTGTGTGGGTATGGGTGTGGTAATGGGTGTGGTATGGGTTCAGGTATACACATTATTATTGGCCAAAGCCTGACAGGCAAATGCTTCACTGTGGGTCTGAAACTGGAGCTGTAGGGGAGGGGAGTTGACCTCAAATCTGGTGAACTGGGTTGGAGTCTCGGCAATGACGCTGAACATCCTGTGATTCTGGGCAAATCACTTAATCTCCCCGTGTCTAACAAAAAAGAATGTGTGTCCTCATGTAACATAACTGGTGCTATGTAAAGCGCTCTGATACCTGATTCGGGCCAAGTTCGCACTATATAAAACTCTGCAAAAAACAAAACAGGGAACCCTAAAATATTTTATCTCATGCCTCCTATTACATTCAGAGAACATTGATGGGTTCTGGAGTGAGTAGTATGTCCCCCAAAACTTTTCAAACAAGCATTTGCAAAGGCAATAGTTCACGCCTTTGGGATCTACTGCCTTTGCCTAAGGTTTTTAGCCATGCTACATAGTATGCCCGATACTGTACAGCATTTCGATAGAATTTTTTAAAAAGCCTTTGGAGCGGGTGGCCACATCACTTTGTAGGTACAAGCACCACGCGTGGACGTTAGTTTTTTGCTTTGTAGTTACAGATCTGAGTTGGATGAGTAACTAAAAAGGGAAAGAAAGTGCAAATGTGTTTCTTTTTTAAGAAGCGGGTGAGGGGAGGAAATGGGTTGGAAGAAACACGGGGCAGTGATGAGGCAACATAGAGGGGCTGCAGCAACACAAGGGCCACAGGTGAGAGGCGGAAGCAACATAAGGATGAAGGTGGGGTGGAAGCAGAAAGGATAACAGACAGCGACACAGACTGCATGGGAAGAGAACTACAAGAGAGACACAGCTGGAAACCTTTGCATTCCCATGGAGTGCTTAACCCAAAAGAATAAAAGTAGTGTTTATAAAGTAACCAGTGGAAACATAGAAGCCATCCGATCAAAAGAGATGGTAAAGAGGCAGTGCTCCATCTGAGGAAACAACACTGACAAGCTGGGACACGAAGAAGAAGCAGGCAAACGTAAATGACCGGAAAGCCAGCCAATGGTAAGCAATGGGCAGGCTCCAAGCCCCTATAATTTCTTGGTCAGCTCACAATATGTCTTGCAACAGTAGGCAAGACCTAAAAATGCGTCCAAGCAATTCAGTTTACAGAAGAAATGTCTAAATTAATCGTATATAATGACTAGGGTCCTTGTTTAGACTTTCAAAGGAACTGAAAATCCTCCACATTTTGGAGGGTAAATACGGAGTAGAATCCACCAGCTGAATTCCCTCCACAATAATATCCCTATGGTGTAGGAAATTCATCTGGTGGATTGTAATCATAATTAGGGGTTTACTTCAGAAATTGCAGGATTTTCAATTCTCCCCAGGAAGATTTTCAGTTCTTCTAATTAAGGCTAACGGTTTTAAAGACAGTTCTGAAGAGAAAATCCTGAAATAGTTCAGTGCCAAGTCAGGCATGATACCCTCATTCTTCCTCAAAGGGGCTTCCTGTTGGCTGCTGTATGACCCTCCAGCCTTCCAGGGGGTTTCTCTGCACAATTATGTGCAAGCTGGCCTTGGAGAACCTCCTGTTTCTTTTTGCTTTCCACTGATTGATCAAACCTGATTATCTAAAATGCCACAGCCCACTGTGCCCAGATGTTCACAACAACACTTAATCACATATTTTCCTCTCCCCCTCTCCCTCTGTGCAGGACCATCACTGGCTGCACATCAAGTCTGATTCAAATGCCGGGCCTGTGCATGACTCATTTGGCAGCCTGAGGACTAGACAGTTTTTAGCTTATCAGCAAGGAAAATCGCCTCTGTATCCCTCAGGCAAAGACAGTTCAAGAAACCGTTAAAGCATTCGTGAAGTAAACAACTGCGGTTCAAGGGAAATAAAGTTGCAAAAAATAGCCTATATGATCCTGTCTTGAAAAAAAACCAAAACTGTATTTCATATAAACATTCACATTTATGTTTTTTTTTTAACAAAGTTAATAATTTATGTATTCACCAGATTTTAAATGTGGATACAATTCTCAGACAATCTTGTGAATACAGAAACTTTCCAGTACATACAAACAGACATACATACATACATACATGAATAAAAAGTAAAAAATATGATGCAAATCCAGAGTATATAGAATTTGCACAGCACATGTCACACTTGGTTTTCACTGTATTTCTGCGTTGCTTACTGCACAAGGTTTGGACAAGCACATTTTCTGCACTTTTCAAATTTCAAGTTTAAAATTTTGTTGGCTTACAGGGGGTTTGAGAAGGCAGGAGGTTGTTGGTGGCATCAGAGTCCATTATACAAGCGTCTCTCTAAACATCTTTCTCGCTGTGCACGAGAGGCTTCAAAACAGTGTCTATAATGCGTTATACTTTCTGCTATGGAACTTAAATGATTTTCACATAGTCTATGACAGTGTTAAAACTGTATTATATTCCAAATTGGATTCGATTTGACTGCTTCCTCAGGCAGGCAAACCATGTGCTCTGCTTCTGTGCTACTCCTAACTTTTAGCCAGGCAGGTCGCTCCCCCCATCCGCCACGCAGCCCCCTGTGGGTTGAACCTCCATTGCCGCTTTTGCCGCCTGACTGCTCGCTCCCTTTTTTATTCTGTACCCCTGCGCTTGGCTTTCTGTGCCACTTTGTTTTTTCATTCTGTGCCCCTGTGTTTTGCTTTCTGTACCCCTGTGCTCTGTTGTCCCTCTCCCGCCGTCTTTTCCCGCCGTTTTTTCCCCGGGTTTTCCCCCGCCGCTGAGCCCCTGCGGCCCCGCCCCCTTCACTCCCATTGGCCGCCCCGCTCCCACCTCCCAGCTGCTCCTCCCTCCCTCTGCCCTCATATGGAGGCCGCGAAGCGGCCGCGCAGCGGACGCGCGCATCGGGCGCGCCTAAGCCAAGCCCGTCTGCGCCCGTCCGCGTCTGGACAGCACCCAGCGCCAGAACCCCTGGACCCCGCACCCCCCGCAACGCCAGACTGCACTACGATGCAAGCACCCTCCACGCACTCAACACCAGACCAGACCACCCCTGCTACCGGGCCACCCCGAAACGCACCCAGGGGCCTTTCACCTGCCGGAACTGCAGATTCACCAGCATCCAACCCTCCACACCACCAGCCAGAGAACCCCCAACCACCTCCGCTGCATCCTCCTCAACACCCGCTCTGCTCGCAAGCACGCCATCAAACTCTGGGACCTCCTAGACTCCACCGCCCCCGACGTCGCCTTCCTGACGGAGACCTGGCTGAACGCCACCTCAGCACCAGACATCGCCATAGCCATCCCACAAGGCTACAAGATCTCCCGCAGAGACGGCACCAATGGAGTGGGAGGAGGAATCGCCATCATCCACAAAGACTCCATCAAAATCTCAACGAACACCGATGACACCCTCACCACCGCCGAGCACATGCACTTCCAGATCAACACCGACCCCAACACCACCCTCAGAGGAACTCTCATCTACAGACCTCCCGGACCCCGCCCACAGTTCAGTGACACCATCGCCGACCTCATCAGCACCCACGCCCTCGCTTCCACGGACTACATCCTCCTCGGGGACCTGAACTTCCACCTTGAGTACAACAACGACGCCAACAACGCCAACTCCACCGTCCTGATCAACAACCTCGCCAACCTCGGACTCAAACAGCTCGTAACGACACCTACTCCCGCCGCTGGACACACGCTCGACCCCATCTTCTCCGCAAGCCCCCACGTCTCCTTCAACCACACCACCGAACCACACTGGACCGACCACAGAAGCGTCCACTTCACCTTCAGAAAACTCCCCACACACCACCGCACCCAACAGCTACCACGCCGCTGCTGGGGCTATGTCACCGAGGACCAACTGACTACCGCCCTCGCCCTGAGACCATCCACTGACCCCACCGACCCAGACACCACCGCGACCAACCTCACACAGTGGATCAACGACTGCACCAACACCCTCGCCCCTCTCAAGACCTCTACAACCAACCACACCAACAAGAAAGCCGCCTGGTTCACCGAGGACCTCCGGATCTCCAAGCACACCTGTCGGAAGCTGGAGAAGAAATGGCTCCACGACCGAACATCAGACAACCACACAGCCCTCAAGAGTGCCACCCGCAGACACCACCAACTCATCAGGACCGCCAAGAAGACCGCCTTCAAGGACCGCCTAGACAACAACGCACACAACACCAAAGAGCTCTTCAGCATCGTGAAAGAACTCTCCGACCCCAGCTCCAACACCAACGACATCCCGCCATCTCAAGACCTGTGCGACTCCCTGGCCACCTTCTTCCACCACAAGATCACCGACATCCACGACAGTTTCAACTCCGACCCCCCCGCACCCACCACCGAGTCCACCACCCCTGCGACTACCACTCGCACCAGTCGCCTGACCGTCTGGTCCAGCGTCAGCGACGAAGACACCATCAAAACCATGAACTCCATCCACTCCGGATCCCCATCGGACCCCTGCCTTCACCATGTCTTCAACAAAGCCAGCGCAACCATCGCACCTCACCTCCGGAAAACAATCAACTGTTCCTTCGAGACAGCAACCTTTCCAGAAAGCTGGAAGCACGCCGAGATCAACGACCTTCTGAAGAAGCCCAAGGCGGACCCCAAGGACCTCAAGAACTTCCGGCCCATCTCCCTGCTCCCTTTCCCGGCAAAAGTGACCGAGAAGATTGTCAACAAACAGCTGACCCGCTACCTCGAAGTTAACAACATCCTGGACCCTTCCCAAACCGGTTTTCGCAGCAACCACAGCACCGAGACCGCCCTCATCACTGCCACTGACGACAGCCGGACCCTGATGGACAAAGGAGAAACAGCCGCCCTCATCCTCCTGGACCTATCAGCAGCCTTTGACACGGTCTGCCACCGCACCCTATCAGCACGCCTCCATGACGCCGGTATCCAAGAGAAGGTCCTGGCCTGGACCACATCCTTCCTCTCCGGCAGAACCCAGAGCGTCCGCCTCCCACCCTTCCGCTCCAAAACCATCGAGATCATCTGCGGCGTCCCACAGGGATCCTCCCTCAGCCCGACGCTGTTCAATATCTACATGACCCCCCTCGCCACGTCGCACGACAACACAACCTCAACATCATCTCCTACGCCGACGACACCCAGCTGATCATATCCCTCACCGAAGATCCCCACACCGCCAAAGCTAACCTCCACAGAGGAATGAAGGCCGTAGCCGACTGGATGAAGGACAGCAGACTGAAGCTGAACTCAGACAAGACAGAGGTCCTCATTCTCGGACCCACCCCATCAGCCTGGGACGACTCTTGGTGGCCCACGTCACTAGGCACAGCCCCGGAAACCACAGACCACGCACGCAAACTGGGGGTCATCCTCGACTCCACTCTCTCCATGACCAGGCAAGTCAACGCCGTCTCCGCGTCCTGCTTCAACACCCTCCGTATGCTCCGCAGGATCTTCAAATGGATCCCCCTCGACACGAGAAAAACCGTTACCCAGGCCCTCATCACCAACAGACTTGACTACGGGAACGCCCTCTACTCAGGAACTACAAACAAGCTCCTGAGACGACTCCAACGCATCCAGAACGCCTCTGCCCAACTCATCCTCGACGTCCCCCGCCGCAGCCACATCACACTCCACCTGAGAGGCCTGCACTGGCTCCCCGTCAACAAAAGGATCACCTTCAAGCTCCTGATCCACGCACACAAAGCACTGCACAACACCGGACCCACCTACCTCAACAACCGACTCAGCTTCCACACCCTCACCCGAAGCCTCCGCTCAGCCAACCTCGCCCTCGCCACAGTCCCTCGCATCTGAAAAACCACCACCGGTGGCAGATCCTTCTCCTACCTCGCCGCCAAGACCTGGAACAATCTCCCCACCATCCTACGACAGACCCAGGACCTGCTGGCCTTCAGAAGACTCCTCAAGACCTGGCTCTTCGACCAGTAGCACCCCCCCTCCCCAGCGCCTTGAGACCCTCTCGGGTATGTAGCGCGCTTTACAAATGCGGTGATTGATTGATTGATTGATTGTGAAGACCCTGCAAGAAACCGCCGTGACTATTCACAAACGTAACTTACACCTGTGAGTAATTTATACGTGTAAGTTTACTCTTTTGAGTAACTTTTCTGCTTTGGTCTCGACACCATTTACAAGTGTAACCTTACTCAAAAGTATAGACTTACATGTCTCCACCCCCTGAAAAAGGGAGTGGAGCCAAATTTATGAGTGTACATCACAACAGCCTAAAAGGAGCAGTAGTAAGGCCAGCACCACACATGACCAACCACTGATTCTGCAACACCCTCCTATAGAACCTAATAAAGGCAGGGACTTAAAAATAGAACTCTATTAGTTAGACGTTTTAAAAATATACATGGATTAAATTAAATGTTAAAAAAATTATATAAAAACACTTTATTATTTAATTTTAAAATATTGTTCATGATTTTGCAAATTCAAAAGTATTATTATTTCATTTAAATGTTATTTTCATGATTTTGCAAATTTAAAATTATTGTAACATTAAGGGGTCGATTCCGATCCTGGTGGGTTTTTTTCCGTACGACTCGTATCCGTATTTTTTTACGTACGAATCGTACAAGTCCCGTACAAATGGCGTAGTACGATTTGTACGTGGAAAATACATACAAATCGCCTCGGGAAAAGTCTACGAGACGTCCCCGGACAGTTTTACTTACAAATCGTAAAACTGATGTCCAAGCACGCAAGTACGATCCATACCGCCCGTCCGAAAACACAAGCGCATGGAAAAGGCTCCGTAGGAGCGAACTTCGTACGAGCCCTACCCCGAGTACACTTGTGCCCGGGGTACGAGTCGTACGGACCCACCCAGCCTCCCACCCCTCCCGCGTACATCTGCACCGTACCCCCCACCGTATGTATGGCGTGTACCCCCCACCCCCTGTATGTACAGCGTGTAACCCCACCCGCGTATGTTCGCACCGTACCCTAGGCGTACCCCCCACCCGCGTGTGTCTGCACCGTATCCCAGGTGTACCCCCACCCACGTATGTCCGCTCCGTACCCCAGGCGTACCCCCACCCGCGTATGTCCACACCGTACCCCAGGCGTACCCCCCACCCGCGTATGTCCGCACCGTACCCCAGGCGTACCCCAATCCTCGCGTATGTACGGACCGAACATACGCGGGTGGGGGGTACGCGCCGTACATACGGGGGGTGGGGGGTACGCGCCGTACATATGCCATGTTGGGGTACGCGCCGTACATGATGACACGTACGATGTGGGTGATGGCTTGTACGTCACGTAGCGGGCCCCCTTTTCCTCGTGCTTCGCAGCGTACTTCGCTTTTCCGGCACTTTTTGGCTCCCGTAAAAATATAGCCATGCGGAGTGCTGTTGGTACGAATCGTACTTGCTGGTCCGTAAAACGCTGCCTGACTCCTAGGCACTGTCCAGGATCGGAATTGTATGTATTTTTTACGATTCGTACGGAAATGGTATTTCTGTACGAATCATACTTGCTGGTTTGTACGGTGAAATTCCCGGGTACGAGTCGTTCGGAGAAAACGCTCTGTACGACCATTTGTACCCGGGTTTTACAGGATCGAAATCGGCACCTAAATGTTATTAACATATATTTAAATTTCTTTTAACAAATTCTATACACCACGTTTGATCATTATTTATACGTAATAATGTATTTTTATTGTAGGTAGGAATTTTTTTCATTTAATCCAGGATTTTTGAAACTTAATTTGTTACATTTAAATAATGAAATATTCAATTCAAAATCATGTTAATATTATACATTTAAAATAAATAAGTACAATTAATTTATACTATAGTCAACATAAAGAATGTACATTTTTTTAAATGTAATTTACTTTTTTTTAATGTTCCTTATCTTTAACATAGGGAGCTCTCCAGCCTCTCTAGCGTCCAGCTACATTTCCCTACAGTAAAGTGAACATCTTTAAAGTTTAGAAACTTTAAAAAAGTTATAAAACGACTTTTATCTTCAATATTGATGTATATTAGTTTAATGTATTTAATTTGATTGTAGCACAAAATAAAAGAAATGCTACTGCACTATTACCTTATTTTTTAATTAAATATTTAATTATTTCAAATATAGTAAATTCGATTAAAATTATTTTACTTATTTTTCTGAAGTTTAAATATAATAAATTCCCACCTAAAGTAAAAAAAATATGTTTTATTATCTATTAAAAGTAATTTACTTATGGTAATTTAATTACTAATAAAAATAATGTTACATTAATGTTTAAAATGTAAAAGGTTACCAAAATATTTTACAATTAAATAATAAATATGTTTTATGTTTAATTTCTAGACTTTTTTTACATTAAATTGAATGTACTTATATTTCAAAGAGTTAAATAAGTGAATTTAACATTATTTCCAATGGTTTTTAACTCCTGACCGCCATTGATTTCTATAGGAGGGTGGTGCAATACCAGTGGTTGGCCATATGTGGTGCAGGACTTACTCCAGCTCTGAGCTGGGATACATTTACTATTGTTTTGGTATCCTTATTGGCTGTAGTAACTTTAGAACTGCAGTTTATGAATAGCAATGAGCTTACTCTTTTGTGGGTAAGTGCAGGAACCTCCCAAAGCCCCCACTCTAATCCTTAACTCCTACCCTTTATTCATAAGAATTTCTCCATTCTGAAGCTATTGCCCTCTATGGCAGAGGCTCCTCTTCAATGACGGAGGAGCATCGCCCGACTGGCCCAGAGCCAGCAGCTCAAAAATAAAACAATATTTTACTATTGTTTATTTTTCAGCTGCTGGCTGAGTCGTGTGTGCAGGGAGGGGCGGAGCTGGGGCATGGGAGGGGGAGAGGAGAGGAGGAGTGGTAGGTGCACTTTTAAGTGCCCATGCCAAACTGACATGCACACTTAGGTTTCTCTAACCACAGCCAGGTTGAAGCAACAGCACAGACTCCCTGTGCTTGAGCGAGCATTAATCCAGCCTTCTCAGGCCAATCCCCATGCTGCTCTCATGCTTGAGAGCAGTGCAGGGATTGGATGGGGAGTCCGTGATGCTGTCCCAGGGACTGCTGAGACCAGGGATATAACCCCCCTGACACGTGCTTCCCCTGCGAACTCCCATAAGGCCCCTCCACCCATCCCACCACTCCTTATCTGTGTTGGCTGCCAATGCCCCTCTATCCCCCTCACATTTACTACAAAAATATATACATATGTGTGCAGATACTCTGCAGTCTGTCTGAGAACACTGCTCAGAAAAAGATAGGAGGGGTGGAGGCAGAACCTCTTCATGCAGGTTTATTTTATAGCATTTTGTAGTATGTTAGTATTCTAGTACTACAAACATTGGGAGTGGCCTGGCTGATCACTGTTTACTCTCAAACATAATTTTCAAAAAGATTTTCTTTAAACTCAGCCTTTCCTCCAAGGAAAAGGGGTTGCATTAAATACATGTCTGTATGTATTTAACCCCTTCCCCGCTCATGACGGAACCGTTCCGTCATGAGCCACGGTTGGCGTGTGCTCATGACGGAACGGTTCCGTCATGACAATCCTGTTGGCGGCCGCTCCGCCTGCGCGGCGCTGTTTCCCCGCCTGTGCGGGGCGACAACGCAAATGGGCGGAGTCATGACGGAACCGTTCCGTCATGAGCACAGCTCAACTGTGGCTCATGACGGAGCGGCTCCGTCATGAGCACCGGCCCACCGCGCTGCCCCCCTGCCCCCCCCAGCGCTGCAGCGGAATGTCCGCAGCAGCGAAAGGGGTTAAAAAGTAATTATAGACATTGTGGTCTGCTGACCGCACTAGGCCACCATTCTTTTGATGGCCACCAATCGAAATGAGTCACAATTTGCAACCTACCTCATGCATGGTAATGAGTTAGGTCAGATTGTGACTCACTTTAAAGGGGAATTTTGTCAACCTACCTATTAGTACATGCATGGGATTCCAAAATTATATACTAGTCACAAACAGTTGGTGCGTAATTTGCAACTACTTTTTGCGAATGGAATTGTCATAATTCTGGCCATATGTTTGTACATATCTGAAAAGAACATACGGTTGTCAGCAATCACTGGTGCCATCTACACATTCCACCCTTATTGTTAAGCAGTCAACATTAAAAACAGATAGGAAGTACTGTACTTATAGTAACTGATTATTTTACTCAGATGTAAGAAGAGTCTTAAACTGAGTCATATTGACCCATAAAGTATCCTCCTGCCATACCAAATTACAAAGTAATGACATTTTTGAAGACAAACAATGTTTGCTATTTTTAGGAAAATAAGTCAAGAATGCCAGGGAGCAAAATGGGATCATACTTGGAAATGTATTTACAGATTGCATTTCTGACCCTGCTCTATTTTCCTCGTCTGTGAATAGGCATTGGAAGTAGCAATAATTGTTCTCCTACATCATTTTAGGAGATATACTGTTGTAGGTTCAGGTTGGCACAGGCCTTCAAATGTCATGGCCTGGGTGCTGAGTTTTACCCGGCTCTACTAGTAACTGGTCCTCCTGATGTTACTTCCTCTGATGCTATCACACCAATGGTCACATTATGAAATGTGCTGTAATGTCAAGGATCGTGTGATGTTATATCTGTAGATCTCATTGGGGACAGGGGTTCTAGGAATCTAATTAATGCATAATACATCTCCTATTACAAGTATAATCTATTCTTAAATTCTGTATTACAAGAAATGACAGATCACCTTCTCAAATGTAAGTAATTGTTTTATCATACCACCCAGCTGTTCAAATAGCTAAATAAATAACTCATGATGAAAAGACAATATTACTAAATACATTAAAAATTTGAATTATCAGAAAATTGAAACCCGATGCCATTCTACCTTATTTACTATTGCAACACAACTAATCCCATGCCAGTGAAATTCTATACAGTGTCAAAAATATTGCATTTGCAATTCTTGTTATTGTTGCTTTGACTTGTGTTGAACTCTTGTAAAAGAAATACTTTTAGCCAAAGGCAAACTTTTTGTACTTTTAACCAGGTTGCATACAACACAAAACAGTCCTGGGTTCACTGTAGTGCACAGACTCCACTAAGTATCAGTCTAACAGGTCGGTAATCACTACCCAAAGTAATAACTACAAGGGACATAACATTTCCAGTTGAACAGACTTATGTGTGATTCACCCCAAACATGACCTCCTATGATGGGAAAAGAGATAAGATTTAAAAGTGCAGGCCTTCAGAGGACCCCATGCCATGTAGCGCTTCCGTCAGGCTCTGTGGCTAAGTCTGCTTCTGAGTTGTTGAGGAGGCATGCAAGAAACTGATGCTGAGGGCCAGTAATGGCTTACAGTGTGGAGTTGATCGTGAATGTGGTTGTCAGTGCCGAGTTCGAGCAGGCTTTGAGGACAAATATTTGCAAGGCAGCGAGGGGACATGGCGGCTGCCTCCTTCGTGTAAGGCTGCAGAGCGAGAGCATATAAACTGGCTGCAGTGCATCATAGTAGGTAATACATCGCATAATTGGGGTGCTTACTTCACTATATGCTGGCTCCAGAGGGCTGTTTAATTTTCCACTCACCATCACTGGATCTAACAAGACTGTAATGGGCCATAAGGGGCATATAATGGTGGTGTAAGGTGGTAATGTATGCCGCAGCAGTTTTGTTCCACCTTGCCACTGTATAATATCATTACATAGCTTATCAGAATCTATCAGAGGTATTAGAAGTCAGGGGCAGAAGGGGGGTTGATCATCTTATTGGTGTTGCAATAGGCCTGTCTCAAAGGACAGTGATTTGTCGGGGTGGCTACAGAGGCGGTCCGCATAGCAGCGGATACAGCTTGCAACCTTTCCGGGCTTCCTGGCATGCTCACCCCAGGGGATAGTGTTGCACTTTCACGACAGGAGAGATAATTCGGGCTAGACTATAAGAGCACAAAAGAGACAAAGAAAGGTCATAGTTGACAAATACAAACTAGTAATTTGTATTCCAATGAAGCAACACTCACTACCTGAAGTCTTAGGGAAATATAGGCTGCCAGTCGAGTCTGCTAAAAACGCAAAACATCACACATCCACAATGACTTCAGCTGCATCCATCTCTAAAGCCTCCCCTGACTCTTATGGGTTTGAAGCCTCTTGTGAAAAAGTATGAAGTCGGCAGGAGATCAGAGTGATGCGAGGTTAGCCCAGCAATTGCCTCCACAACCAAACTGATTCAACTGCAATGGGGGAATTGACACTTTCTGCTCAGCCTCAATCTCCAACAGCAGGGGTGACTCGGCATTATTGACAGCACCACAAGACAATCATCTTACCCCTCATGCTCAGCTGGATGGCTCCAAGAAAGAAGCTTTGAGCAGCTTATACTCTCATCACCCAAAACAACATATCTGATATTCTCTTCTTCCACCAACACCATGTCTACGGAAAGAATGGTACTCCTGACTGATGAAATTGGCAATATAGGCAAGCTCCATACCCCTGCAAGTCCTGATAAGCTAGTCCAAATGCAAAGGAACATACCTAACACTCCCTCTTCAAAACTCAGCAGCTCCCAAAATGCTTCGGATAGGGAAACTGCTTCTGCAGGGATTTTGGTGACAACTAATGGAATGTGGTTTTGTCAATGCATTTGGAGTTACCGACAAGTATTTCACAATCTATCTTACCATTTATCGATTTACCCGTCAATTTATCTTCATTGCATTCTACCGCAGTAGCTCAGGTTCTGAAGCAGATTCTGGGGGAAATTAGGGAAAGTAAAGCCTCCCAAAATAGAGCATATAAGGAGCTCAGCTAGCGGCTAGGTTCAATTAATGCTTGTCGATTGCAACTCAATCTTCAAATGGAGCAAGCTGAGCAAAGAACCGCAGACTTGGAAGACTAACTAAAAAATCAGGATATCAGGATAACAAAATCCAAATCGAAAGTGGAGAAGATGGAAAATAGATCTTGTCGATCTAATTCAAGCTTTGGTATATCCCCTAGGGGCATGAGAACAGCCAAGATGCAACTAAGTAAGGCTGATTAAAATGAATGTTATACCAGAACAGATAAAAAAGATACAGATCTTACAATTGTGCATGCCCACTGAGTTCCCAGCCATCGGATCTCTAATGTAAAATATCCTTGAACCATTTTGGTCAACCTCAGGGTCTTCGCCTAAAAGAACGCATATTATCAAAGCAATACAAGATAAAGTTTTTCAACTTTCGAACAACTCCTCATTTAAGATATTCGACGATATGTCATTGACAATCGCAAGCCAACATAGAGAATTTAAAACTTTGATGTATTAATTGAAGAAAGCAGGCGCCCAAGCGGGGCTGGCTCAACAGTCAAAGTTGAAATTGATTTTCCAAGAGCAGTCTTGGATTTTTGCCTCAGTTGCACAGGCTAATGCATTTTTGAAATTCATAAATGACTCTCGAGACAGGGTGGAGGACTTAAGAACAAGCTTAGATAGAGGAGTCTATCTGTCTTTCCATCCCTTCTCTCTGTCTTCATTGTTTGGCTATTAATTCTCTGCTCAATCTCTTTTGTTTCCTAATTTTCTGATGGGCTTTCTTTCTCTATGTTTTGTTTGCTATGTAAAATATATTTTTTTAGAGGGCACAAGGGGGAGCAAAATCAAAGATAGCATGCCTCCAGCACTGAGAAGGCAGCTTTGAGAGCACTTCCAAGGCACTCAAACAGGAGGGGGAGATAAAGGGGACTCTAGGGATGGGTTTTTTGAGGTGGGTCATGTAATGCTACCAGAAGGACTCATGACGGGTTGGATTGAGGGGGCATTTGCTCAAACGTGTGTAAAGTAAAAGCAGAAAACATGTAATAAGATCTCAAGTTATAGTAATACAATCAGCAGGTGGTGCAGTTTTAAAATGCCTGTGGTTAAAGTGTATTTCTAAGTCTTTTAAAGAAGAAATATGGCTCCTAAACTCCTAAAGGTAGTTTCCCGCCAATGGCCTAAGCAATAGGATTAAGTTCAGATCAATTTTGGCCTGGTTTACAGCTTAACACGCAAGTGTTTTCTTTTTTCAAGAAACCCATTTCAAAACCATTCCACCTCAGTCATAAATTTCAGGGTATGTCACCCATGCTTTTTTTGCATCCTTAAACGTGGCAGTCAGAGCTGTGGCTATACCTATTTCAAAAGAGTTGTGCTGTGAAATACACAGGTTAGTGCGAGATCCCGGGGCAAAATGGATTTGGGTTAAAACTTTAGTACAAAATCAGATATAAAGTTTTATGAGCTATTATGGCCCTATGGAAGATTCAACCTCAGCGATAGAAGAAATATATTATATTACAACAAGGGCAACTGGCTTTTTTAGAATGGGAGGCAATTTCAATATTCTACAAAGCGTTACAATTGACTGTTCACGATCAAATAAGAAATAGGTTAAACCTAAATCTATCAAGTTCTTGAGAAAGTTAGAAAACTTGATCTGGCCTTGATAAACCCCTGGTGCACTGATCATCCATATGATAAATAGTACACTTGCTTTTCCAAACAATTTAATTTAACCTCCTGAATTGTCTTATTTCTACAATGCACAGTAATGTCTCTTCATATCCATAGCTGAGAATTTTGTTTCATAACAAACACCTGGGGTCCTCTGAAAATAGAAAAAGGAGCTGCTCTGGCCAGACGTACAGAGACGGACCTTAACTTTATGACTAGGTTGGGCAGCAAATCTATTAGAGCACTCACGAAAATCTACAAAGGCAAAGTGATGCCTAAAAGGTATTTATGGGGCTGGTCTATGGGGGTACAGCAAACACCCTAGGCTGGAGAGGGCTGAAAAAGGTTTTATTAAAAGATTTTTGGCCGTTGTTAAAAATACCAGTAACCGTGTTTGCCATACTGAAGTAATGCTAGGGTACATAAATGATCTTGTGATGCTACAACTGCTTTTGTTATGGTTGAAGATATGGACCAAGGATGATACCTCACTTAATCAGACAGTACTGGCCAACTGCCTGAAACTTGAGCAAGGTCTATAAATACCCTGGATCTCATACATATATTATATCTGTAAAAATTTGAAATTACCTGATTTATTTGAGAATCTGGGCACTTATTCGGCTAGATTCTCTAAATCATTAAGGGAATTGTTTCTGGGCAAATGTACTGATGAAAGAATGGATACAAATGCTGGCAAGTCCACTGCTTTGGCCCATGTTTCAATTTGTACCAGTTCCGGCATTGAACCTTATTTAATTTCGGTTAGTAATACACACCAGAGGTTTTTGTTAACAAGATTAAGGATTCACCCCAATAGGGGATTCAAGGATACTTGCAAATGTGAAGAACACTCAGGATAGATTCCCGATAACTAGATTACACCTAGAGCTGCTTTACCATCTAGTGGCATTCCCCAAATCAGTTTCATGGCTCTTGAATCTCCCAAGGTGCCCATGCGATGGACAGCCCAGACAAACGACTATTCACTTTATATTGTTTTGTACACTTTTTAAAGATATTAAATCTTGTACTTTACATCCCCTTTTTTGACGCAGAGCATTATTTATCATCAGGAGGCCTTCAATTTCCTAAGAAACCTGTCTAACAACCAAATATGTTGTACAATTCTTAAAGAGGGCCATACAAAGACTTACATTGTGACACATCTAGATTTCCAATGCTACAAAGACAGTTGCACTGAAAACTGTGATGCCTAATTATTAACTCTTTATTTGTATTATTGATTGCACCTTATAGAGTAAATCAATGAGATGTTAACCCTGAACCTTCAGAATTGTTTATGCACAGGAGATCTTTTGATTTTACCGTTTTTCACTTTAGAACCCCAAATATATGTTGAGCACCTTATCTGTTAAATCAAATGTGTTTTTAATAGGAGGAGACTTTTAAATTAGAACAAAAGGAAGCTGTGATTATATTGAAATATGAACTTTGTACCTTTATATTATGACTTTGCACTGAATGGTTTGGTCTTTTAACTGTTTTTAATGTAAATACCTGTATTGTAATCCATTCCACTGAGATATATATTTTTTATTTTTTTATATCAATGTATGTGGATATATTATGGGATTTTCAAGCTGTTTAACTCTGCTTTTATGGATTTGATATATACATCCAAACAAAGATTTTGAATTTGATTATGGCTGAATACTGTACACTTTCTTGTGGCTTACCCTATGCAGGGTTGTCAACTTACCTGTTTGACCATGTGACGTCTGTTCTGCACAAAGCACATTGCACTTTATGCTTTTTTGTAAGTTCTACTCTCCACTCAAAAAGCTGCATTGTTTTAAAACTGGCTAATCTTAGACAATGCAGGGCAGCTATGGAGTTTTTACAGTTGTTACCAACAGAGAGGATATATTTTTTGATTGCAACTTTTATACAATGTGATATACGTTCAAGGGCACTGAATGTATCATGAATTATGAATTCTCTTTTTAATGTTTGTTTTATGACATCTTTGTATGTATTATTAACTTTATGGCATTTCCTGAATTGTTTCATACAAGTTTACATTGTGCTTCTTTTATGGTCAACTCTCGTATAAAGAATAATGACTGACTGACTTTTTTCTAATGACACATTTATTGCATCATGTGCAGGCAGAAATTCTGGTGAATGGTTTTTCAGATCATTCAGCAGTAACAGCTAAACTATTTATTGCAGAATTGGAGCCCATTCTCTATAGATGGCTTTTCGATAAATCTTTATTGACTAATGACATTTGGGTGGATAATAAGCGGCTAACCTTAGAAGAGTTTCTTGATTGCAATATAGGTACAGCCTCTGCTATCTCTGTGTGGGATGCTTTGAAATCGTTTTTTAGAGGCGATGTTATCTCAAATCAAATTAATCTTTATAAGATCTCGTGAAAGCAAATAATAAAAGATACATGATAAAAGCACGATATTACATTATAAATAAAAACAGATAAAGCATCAATTAATACATACAAAAACATCAAATTCAATCAGTATATTGTAAAGAGAGGTATGACATAAAAGCAGCAGGGTCCTTAAGAAGATATCCATTAAGTCAAACACTGAAACAGCATAGATTACACAAGTAAGGTGCATTTATTTCAAAATAACCCAGTGCCTTGCAGGTAGTGGGCTCTTCCAGTTGGAGGAAGATAAACACAACCCTGCAGCTGCTAAACTTGTGCTTGCATAATCATGGGCGTAAAATCCTTTTGGTGAGAGGAGCATAACATTTGCAAAAAAATGGAAAGTGTAGTAGGCTCTGTGGTGACGAGTCATCGCAGGGGCTAATTAATATATCTGTAGGGGCAAATTTTCTCTGGGGAACCACAAAAGCCATCTTATAGAGCCTATTCTGAAGCGTGTTAATAGCATCCACTCCCATGTGTCCTGTACAACAGTTAGATAGAGGGCTACAGCATCAGAAGTTTGGAGAATGTAGTAATCTCTAACTGATGGTTTCATTAATCCCCCCTCTCTGTGCCCTTCTGTGGGATAGAAAGCAGTCTTTAATCCACCCTTTAATCCTTCTTTGTGATACCTACTGGGTTTTCAAAAATGTAAGGGCAACCTAAAGCGAGGGTTGGCTCTCTGATATACCCGAGCGAGGAGTTGTTAGGACTGTATTGGCAAGAGAGGCAATCAGATATAATTGTGCGGTTAACACCAGCCTCATCATTTGACCAAATTGAGCAGCATATTAAATTGGGGCAAGATTTACCTGGTCCTCCACATATTTCAAGCCTAGCTCGTGGTGGAATATAAAGTGAGAGGTTGAGAGAGGGACGCCCAATATCCGCCCACAGACTATTCTCTTCCGCTTGTACCCCAAGCCATACATCAGAGAAGGGAGACACTTCCTCTTATAGACTTCCAGTATAGGAATGATTGGTTTGCCCCCCAGGCTGGTGGCTAAGGAGAAGATAGCGCCAACAACTCACGAGTAGCAACTTATCCTGTTTCCCACACATGGAGTCCAGGACCATGCCTCATCAAATACCAGTTCTAGATAAGGAAACTGGTTCACTCTCTCAATTAGTTTACCTCCTGTACATATGGGGCATGTTTTTGTATTCTTGGAGCCAGATACCATTATAAAGGTCTTGGAAAAGTTGGTTTGCAGGTCTAATTTCTCCATGAAGCTAACAAAGCTCGAGATCAGTGACTTGAGGCCATTTGCGGTCCTAACTAACAATATGGCGTCATGCGCATAGAGAAGTGCCGGAATAGGCTTGTTTTCAATTATGGGCACATTGGCCCCCATATTCACAAGAACTGATTCAAGATTTTTTATGTATTGCAGGAATAGAATCGGGGCAATCACACACCCCTGACGTACTCCTCGGTTAACCAAGAAGGTAGGGGAGCACTCATCGTTTTCTCCATACCTTCTCCACGCCCCAGTGAAGGTGGCACAGAAAAGTGATAATGCCTGGCTCCAGGCCCATAGATGATAATATATTCCACAATTTGGACAGATTAATGCAATCATAGGCGCTTGATAGATCCGTAAATGCCAACTGCAGAGAACTGCCTTTGGCATCCTTGTACTTGGAAACTAATACATGGAGATTTAGGCACTGTTCTACGGTGCCAAGGCCTTTCCTAAAATCATACTGGGTAAATGAGGATTGTCTCCAAGGTCCAGTATGAATAAGCCCAATTATTTCTGTGGCAGAATCAAGGAGAGAACGTAGGATCATGCATATTTCATTTCTTAAATACTGTGACAATAATAGATATGCACCAGGATAGGGGGACGTCAGCCTTGGGGCTATTTTGAATAGCCTTGGTTACTTCCACAGCGGTAAAGTTAACACTCAAAGGTAGTGGTGCATCCAACAACCTGTCATCGCCACATGGAGTGCTAGATAGATACATTTTGCTAAAATGCTCCGTCCAGCAATCAGGGCCATAATGAGTGGTCACTAGATCAGGGGAACTGCCCAGAACAAAGACTGCTCTGACTGGTTTCCAAAAAACCTGCTTCACGAAGATCAAAGAGGATTTTTACCAGTTAGATTGATTTTTCATCATCATCATCATAACACTTTATTCGATTGTTACAAAATTTATAATCATAAAAGCACAACTTAAAAAATATATTCACATTTATATTCAATAAAAATTGAGATTTCAAACTAGCAGCTATCATGTTGTGTAAAATGCTTTCATACAGTGTGCAATGTTATTACATAAAAAGTTAAAAACCATTCGATCAGAGGTAATAATTTGTCAATGGTAGTTAAGCTTTTCCTCAAAAAGAATACTCTCTTTAAGAACATTGCAAGTCTCCATACTACATGAACACTATCCAGTAATCGAAGTTTTACAAAAGCAGGATGACATTGTCTTAGCCCGTAAGATTTTAGAAGCGGGATCAGCCAAACTTTTCTTAGTTCACAATAAAATTTACAAAAAAGGATGGTGTGAATTGTAGTCTGGCATGATTGATTATCGCAAGAACACAATGGGAGTTGTCTCGACCAATCATTCATCTTGGGCCACAACACCATTCTATGGAATGTGTTTAACCTACATCTAGCCAATAACATTCTGTCAAAAATAACAATTACGTAAGACAGGTATGGCTCCATTCCAAAAGTCGTTAAAATCATTTGATGATGGCTAACAGTGGGCTTAAGGAGTTTGCTGGGCAGTCTAGCCTCTTCTAACATACAGAGCCCCTCTCTTTTTAATGTTTCCCGTGAGATTTTCTGTAAGGAGCTCGGATTTATGAAATACTCAGGGTGCCCTAAGTTAGTCATAAAATCACGAATATAGCTGATCCATGGTATTTTTAAGGCTCCATCTAATTTGAGACAATCAGCGAGTATATCCTGGTTTAACTGGGTCTGCTCCTTAATCCAAATACTATGCCACAATAGTATTGGTTCTATTTTAATTAGGTCAGATAGAAAAGGGATGCCCAGCTCTTCGTGACATACAAAACTTGATGTGCTCGGGGGGACGGATAATATAAATCTTAGAAAGGAATTCTCCACTTGCTGCAGCTGTGAAATATTTGCTAGTCCTCAGACCCCAGCTCCGTACAATGTGGAGCTGATACACCTTGCCTTATAGATTTGTATCAGCTCCACCGGGGGTTTCCTGCCCAGTTTCTTAGAAAACCCCACCAAAGCAGATTGATTTCTGTTAACGTCAATTATTTAGTACAGGCAAACAATTTGTATTCTGCTAACAATACGAAGGCGACAAATATGTTAGATGTTGAAAAAGCTTCTGATCTGGTCGAGTGGGAAGTGCTTTTTGCTATTTTGATCAGATTTAAGGGTCTCATTTATGAGGCTCCGGTGTCACTATTGCGCCGCCGGAAATTCACTTTTTTGACGTTCCAGTGGCGCAATGTGCCACTGGCATATTTATAAGGCCACGGAAAGCCACTTTACCTGGCTTTTCATGGTCTTATAAATATGTGCCACTTTCATGCAGAAAACTGCGTGAAAGGGGCGTTCCATGGGTGTTGCTGGGGGCAATCCCAGCAACATCCATGGCTTTTTGACACTGCCCCGGATTCACAAGAAATCGTAAGTCTGAGACAGCGCCAAAAACTTACGCCTCCCCAGGGGAGGAGTAAGGGAGGCACAACGAGGAGAATTATCTTTATTTCTCCTTGTTTTTCCTCTTTCTATGTGTGCTGTAGAACGCATTCTGCAGCACACATCGAAAGAGGAAAAAGGCTGTTGTGATTGTTTTTGTGCAAGAAGGTTTCCCTTCATGCACAAAAATAATCATCCCCACAACGCAGGCACCCTTGCACCATGGTTCAAAGGTGTCTGCGTTGGCCAACAGCCGCCCATTGTGCACCGGCACAGGCGAAAAGGACAGCAATGCGCCGTTTCTAATAGATACAGCGCATTCCTGTCCTCATCTTTTGGGCAGCGCTGCAGCAAGACTGCGCTGCCCTACTGCAAAAAAAACTTAAATGGGGCCCTAAGATTCCATACAGCTATGTGCATCTATTGTGAAATTAATATATAAATGCAGAAGCAAAAATTATAATTAATTCGAAACAAGACGGACAAATAACTATGAGTTGAGGGACTCGACAGGGCTGCCCTATGTCTCCCATGCTTTTTTCCTTATTTATTGAACTGCTGGCTTATGCAATTCATCAAGATGCCAGCATCCTTTCCAAGGTCCCAGGAGCTGCAAAACTGACATTGTTCTCAGATGACATGATATTATACTTGGAAGCAGAGCAAAGGATTTTAAAAACTCAATCTCCAAAATAGAAGCGTTTACTAGTATAGGGGGATATAAAATTAATAATTTTAAGTCTGGCAATTGTTATTTAACCGCACCCCAAAGGATATACCAAAAGAAACGAGGGCTCATTACTCACCCACTTCCACCATTAGATACCTTAGGGGCATATGTATCAACCGATTTTGTATTCGCAAACGCTGCGAATTGCAAAAAAACAGCGTTTGCGAATACAAAATCGCAAAAGGAGATGTATGAGGCATTTTAGCCTCGCAATCTTAAGGAATCGCTAAATTTGCGATTTCTTAAGTTTGCGTAAGCATTTAAGAAATCGCAAATTGCGATTTCTTAAATGCAATGTAACACGCACCCAAGATGTGCGATTTCTCCTTAAGAAATCGCAAATTACCACCAACTTCAAGTTGGTGGTAAATTGCGATTTCTTTGAAATATGCACTTTTTTGCATATTTCAAAGTGCCATGTGGTGCACATACATGCCCTTAGGGCATGTATGTGCGCCATATGTGCACAGATTCTGATTTCAGGGGTGCATCAGGGTGTCATCATGACACCCTTGCACCTTTGAAATTATTCTCAATTTGCGATTAGCAAATAGCGAATCGCAAATTGAGAAGGACTTCCCATTCATTGCTATGGGCCTCCTGGCCCATAGGAATGAATGGGAAGGTATTCCTTAATTATGATTTCGCAATTTGCTAATCGCAATTAAGGAATTTTAAGAAATCGCAAAAGTTTTGCAATTTTTTAAATACATCCCGTTTTGCAATTCTCAAATAGCGATTCTCAAAAAATCGCTATTTGAGAATCGCAAATGGAGATGTTGATACATATGCCCCTTAGTATTTTCATTACAACCGACTTTGGTGATCTATTTTTCTTAAACTATGTCTCAATACTAGGAAAGGTGTGTAGGTTATTAAACCCCTGGCATAGGCTACCATTAGCTATTATTGATAGGGGCGCTTTGGTTAAAATGAATACCCTTCCCCTGTTTTTATTTGTTTTTGCTAACATTATGATTAGGGTCCAGCAATTTGTCTTTGATTAAAGAGATGCAGTATTACGACACTTTATATGGTAGGGAAAGAAACCACGTATCAACTTACAGGCATTGCAATTAGACCAGGAAGAAGGAGGGCTGGCACTTCCTAGGATTAAATTGTATTATCACACAGTTTTTTGAGATATGCTTAGCCTAGCTGCTACCTTTAATAAGGCTTATAACCACTTCAATTTAGCTAGGATGATTAAAGAAGCAGGATCCAAGGTACTCTGGTTTTCAAAAATACCCAGACTCCAGAAAAGATCCAGATATAAGATGTCACACATAATAATTGATAGGTTTAATTTGATTTGGCAAGAATTCAATGTTCCTAGATTTCCCCTCACCTTGCATTTAGCTAATTGCATGGCTTTATGGTTACACTTGAACGCTCTTACTCTCAACCAATGAGATAGCCTTGGATATCGTAAGCTAAAGGATTGCTGTCAAGGTGACACTTTTATTAATCGGAATCAACTGTTAGGTATCTACTCCATATAAGTCCTAATTTACGTTTCAGTTTTATTCAAATTAGGAATGTTTGTAGTGACAGTGAAGCAGGAGGCTAGGAATTAGCTGAAAGTATTAGCAACGCTTTTTTTATATTATGTTCAAAAGGTGCAATCAATTGGCATCATATATTTTTTCAGAAACTATATGTAGAGGTTGTACCTGTTTTCTTAAACAAAATTGCAGCTTCTAATTGCTTTAAGATCAATGCGTCCCAGTGGAAATTTTCCAACCAACTGAATTCCAAAGCCATTCCCAGGGCAAATTATAAGAAAATGTCCTTTTTCAGTAGATGGATTCTGTATCATCATTGTTGCTTATTCATAAAATGCATTCAATAGTTTTGTCAGCATGCTTTACATGCGGAGATGAAAAGGGGGATTGGCTTCATATGTGCTTTACCTGTCCTTTACTATATATTTTTTTATGGAATGAGATATCCTTGTTTATCAGTCTAAAATTTAAATTGAGCTGGGTGCCCGATGGCTATTGAGATCTGTTGGCATACTTTCACAGTATCAAGAGATCTCCGTTGGGCAACTGCAGTTTTTTTTCGTTGTAACCCTTGTTGCAAGATCTTTGAATCTAGCTAATTGAAAATCAATGGAAGTTCCAAACTTTCAGCCAATGGTTTCAAAATGTTCTAAGGGTAAAAAGCTATCGAAATTTGTATGCAGCAAGAAGTGGATCCTCAAAAAGATTTTCGAGAATTTGGAAATGTTTGGATGAGTAACATTAATTTGAATCATGATTGTAATTTCCCTTGAGATCATGTCTTTTTATTGTGGCAAGAATTGGATCCTTAAAAAGATTTCAGAGAATTTGGAAATGTTTGGATGAGTGAAATCAGTTTGAATCATGACTGTAATTTCTCTTTGAGATCATGTCTTTTTTCTTATAAATCAATAAAAATGTTTATAAAAAAAGAATTATATGTGTGTTGCAACATATTTAATCGAGGTGAGCTTCTACTTATATCTTGCTCTCCCTTAACATCTGACCTTATAGAGAGAGCACCAGATAATGGCGAGGCAGCCAATTATGGACGTGCACATGCTGTGATAACCAAACGTTCAATGGAGATATAGCTAGATAAAGCTGGGTTTTCAGCTTGGATCAGTTCAGCTGTTGATATGGCTGCCCCTATCAAGGAAACCAAATTGCGGAGGAAGTTGACAACTTCTCTGTGATTCACAGAATGGCTCAGGCTTCTAAAACAGTCCTGCTAGAGATAAGAGTGGGATTGGTGGAAACATTATGACTTTCAGGAAATATCCACATGTAAGACTCTTATCAGGGAATACAAAACAGCTGTTAGGGAAGAGAAATAACTCTTTTGCACTAATAAAATCGAGTCTGTCAACTCCTCGGGAGAACTTTTTAAAATGGTAAACCTGATATCCTGTCCCAAAGTTTCTTTTAACATTTCTGCAACAAATTGGCAGAATACCTCCAAACAACAATCCTTAATATCTACAAGTAATTTGACTCCCCTGGTATAGTGTCCTAAACTCCCTTGTAGCTGGATTCAGAGTCTGAGCTGAGTCTCTCAGAGACCAAAGGAGTAATGGAGAAACAGTTAGTGAGCTATCCTGCATCCCAAATATGACATGTGAACAAATGGAGATCCACCTTTCTCAGCACTAAGTCAGCTTTTGAGCCATGCCTTCCTAAAATATTAGAATTGGCAGTCAGAACCATTGCTCCACCACTGACATTAATTATGAATATAGTCATCAGCTCAGGATGCTATCCACCCCTGTGAAAAGAGGCTGGTGTTAAGCCTTTACTGAAAAAGCTCGAACTAGACCACAATGATCTAAAAAATTACCGTCCCATTTCCCTGCTCCCTACTCTGCCAAAAGTTGGGAAAATCACCTTAATACACACCTTATGGTCTATGTGGAAGAACAGGGGCTGCTGGATGCTTCACAGTTTGGCTTTATATGCAAACATGGGACGGAAACTGCACTGGTCTCAGCAGTTAATAGCATTACATCCATGGTGATGCAGGGCAGGCTACGGTCCTTTTAGATCTGTCTGCATCCTTTGATACCATCTCTTTGACCCTGCTCACCTGTCGACTACAGGAATTGGGGTTAAAATGCTCAACATTAAAACTGCTGACATCCTTTCTTAAGGACTGATCTCAGACGGTTATTGTCAATCAATTTAAGTCAGAATCTATCACCTTTCCATTGGGTGTTCTTCAGCACTCCTCCCTGAGACCAACCTTATTTAACCTATATGTCTCCCCATTGGCCAAACTGATACAGTCATTTGGGCTACAGACTCTCTTGTATGCCGACGACACTCAAATAATTGTGTCGATCACTGAAGATATGAAGGCCATCTCTGCCAACTTTAAAAACTGTATGAGGGCAGTAGCTAATTGGACGGGTAAAAACAATCCAAGACTAAATGGAGGCAAGACAGTGGTCTTGAGTTTTAGCAGTCAACCATGTTGGGTACACTAACAACCCCCACTGACTCAGCAAACAATTTCGGAGTGATTTTGGACACAAATCTGTTGTTCAACCTTCAGGTTTTCAGCACAGTGTCGACTTGGTTCTGCATCATAAGGATTCTTTAGAAAGTATTCTCTTTTATCCCACTACCAGCACGCAAACAAGTAGCTCTGGCTTTAATCTCGTCTATAATTAATTACTGTAATGACTTCTATCTTGACATCAGTAAGTCACCGCTAACTACGCCGCTGATGGTACAGAATTCAGCAGCAAGACTGATTCTTGATATTCCTAAATACTACTCAGTCTCGGCAGGATTAACTAAACTTCATTGGTTACCTGTGAAAAGGGGCATTATGAGCAAAGCCCTGTGTATTGTACTCAAGGCCCTACATAACTCAGGGCCTGGAGGAATCAGAATAATGTTCCAATGGTATGTTCCTTCCAGGCAATTCTGCTCAGCAAATCAAAGTCTGGTACTGAACCCCAAGTTCAGAAAGGCTAGATGGGGAGGAAGAGTCTTCTCGGTGGCCACGGCCAAGCTCTGGAACTCCCCCCCTGTCATCTCACCCACTAAAAGACTCATGCTCCATTTAGAAACACCTCGAAATCCTGGCTTTTCACATATAGGGAAGTTGCGATGACTCCATGAGCATAGATCCTGCTATCCTTTGGGGATTTGTTGCTCTTAGAAATCTATTCCATTTCATTTTATAGCTACAAAAGGAAAAAATGGCTTCTGCTTCTAAACCAGTGCAGAGCTTTAACAAGAATTTCACTTGTTGCCATGGCTGCCTCCTCCTTTCCAAATGTGCAAGTACAATGTGACAGCAACCCAGGAGGATACACTGCTGAGAATAGAAGTGCAATCTTTCAATGAAAGCCACTCTTTCTATGCATCAATATTAATGGTATTAATTACCAATTCACAGAAACTAGGTTGACAATGTATTGACCTGCTGGAAACGTGGAAGAGGCTAACATTGTGCCAGGTTGGCAGTGGTGCTTGTTTTATGAGAAATCAACAGTGAAAGTACAACACTGCAATATGCACACACATTATACAGCAGGCACAGGAAATATAGTCTAACCAAGTGATGCAATGCACACATAAGAGAACTTTGTCACAGTATTCAAAACTGGAGGTGTGGGGAATCAGATTGCTAGGCAATGCGAGAGATAAGCTAAGGTGTTTTTTGTGAGCTGTGAATAAGCTCTCACCAGGTTCAAGCAATCTTACCCATAAAATGAAACAGGTTCTTTATGGCTTGTCCTTATTACTTTGGAAAAGTCAGCAAGCTTTCTTCAGAGTCAATGCATGTGGTATATTTGCTGTTATCTCTTGACATAAGGAAGAGGGGGAAGACCCTAATCCAGGCCGGAAGGGTAGAGGTTCTTCCACTTACTGGAATAGATACTGGAGGGATACGTCCTACCTGTCTAACTCTGGCAAATAAAAAATTATACAACTGTGTTATTTGAAATGTCAGGCACTACTCTCATTAGATTTTACACCATCTGCTCATGGGAGCGGAAAGAAGCAATTCCTTTTTATTATATAACCCTCACACACTCTAGTACTGTGATATGCTTCATTATCGGGTTCACCATGACTCCAAAAGGCCAGGGTGGGCTCGACCATATTCCAGGGAGCACTTAGGAGAAATAGGCCAGGGAGTTTAAAGATAAAAACTCTTCCATTAACTCTAGGTCTCCCTTTATTGGTGGAGTTACAGGGGATATTAAAAATAAGGAAGTAGTTGAAACTAGTCGACTGGAATTCTCTGAATAGGAAATAAGTAATAATGAGAAAAACTTACAATATTGCATTTATCCTGTGGTCATATCTGGTTTGTGCCAGTTCGTCTGAGCCAAACAGACAGACAGCCGTTGAGCTGACAAAGCACAACATTAGTGAACACTCCAGAATAACTTTAAAGCGTGGGATGTGGCGTTGTAAGTTGAGTCTCTAACTCATCATTCCTGATAGAAATGTTGGTTTAAACAAACTAAATTTGCTTCAATTACTACATGCTCTAATTCTTAGAACAAGTGACACCGTAAGACAGAAAGAAATGCCTTTCACACAAAAGGAAGTCATGCCAGGATGCAGCTCTACTGTAATAATGGAGAGCACCTGAAATCATCCTATATGTTATGGAGGGTTGAGTACTCATGCAGCAAGTCACAATTGATGAGTAAAGGGCTTGTCGCGGTGCCCATTATAAGCAGCAGCATTCAGTCTAGTAACATCTCTTGGCACCATGGCATAGGAACTATTGGTTAAACCAAGAAGTCGCAAGTAAGATTCAATGAAACTAAACTAAGACAACTGAGTAACTCTCTCAAGGGCTAACACTACTCTAACATTCACCAAAACAACTCTGCATTCATTTATACCACAGTCTTACCCACCAGTACACTGGCAGTCCAAAGCTATGAACTTGGTAATGCTTCAACTCGCAATCTACAGCTGAAGTATCCAGCTTCACCACAGTTTCACAACTGCTCGACCACCACAAATCAACTCAAGGAAGAGCAGCTGCAATGGCTCATGCTCGATACACCTCAACTGGTACAGCTATCGGCCTCCAACAATTGTTTGGTTGAAGCTGTTCATGCGCCTGTCATCCTGGAGCAACAAAGTTTTAATACTCTCCTTCTGGAGGAACTAGTCAGTTTCTTCTTGATCCTTAACCTCAGGTAAACAAATTGCTTGGCCACTTCCAAATTCTTCTCAATCATTAATTTCCTTGCCACCGTGCTTATCTCTCTTCATCATTAACAGCTTGTTCTTATGTCAGTAACTAATATCTTTGCAATGCAGAGCATTCTCTCAAGCAAAAACTAAAATGGAATCAGCAACAGTGAAAGGAGTGCAGCCACCTGCTCCATCATTGGAAAATCTGATGTACAAGAAATCTTAAACGTGTTGAAGCAATTTGCGACAGGCTGGATCTGGTGAGGGTCAGCGCATATTCCAGTCTGACACTAACCTTCACTAGAATTCTTCTAGTTTACTCTTTTTCCAACCCATGGCTGATCTTTACAAAATAATTGTCGTACACTTAAAGCACCACTCCGTTGAGGAGCTTTGCACGTTAGATACCAATCTACAGACAAGAAATAAATTACATCGAAGGGGACATGTGCCTTTTTAAGATCAAGAACTACCAAGAAGCTAAACCCATTTTCGGCAAGATGTGCTTCCTAATGATCAAATTAACGTCAGCAGTTCCATTATATGTTTAAATACATTTCCAAAAATGTTCATAGATTCGTCAATCAATAAAACAGGGTGTGAATCCTACAAAGCAGTCCAGTGTTCATTTCTTTGCTACAGAATTATTTAGGCACCAAACCATGAATCATGAACCAATCCTTTGGCTACAAGGGCGTTCATCACTTTGGCGATAAAAATGGAAGGTGGTGTTGGGTGACTTATATGGTGGGGTTAAGACGCCTTACGTTTGTTAGTATCTATGCCAAAATGAAGACAATGCCATGCCTTATGAAGAGTTATATCCATCCCTACTACAAAGTACGGGTGAGATAATCATGGGGAGCACTACAACTTTCTGCAAAAACTGAAAATTGATTCCTCAGTTAAACCATAAAAGCAGTTAAAGAAGTACAACGTTTGATAACTCTGGTGTGGATTTATTGAAGCCAACGTACACTGAGTGTATCGTGGTTGATTTATCACCTTTCTGGGAGCCATGGCCTTTACACACTTTCACAAGCTCACGTGGAGTGAACATGTCCTGGACCCCAGCCTTCACCTACATGCTCACTGGTAGAGCACTCACACAGGTTTGATCAGAAAGTAATGAAATCGTCCTCTCATTCACCGACATAGCAATCAGCATTTCTACCTATGCACCCATCATGCAACCAAAGTCCTACTTTTTGTCTTTTCTCTTTGATTCAATAGTTATTTTGAGTGCATCCCTAACCTGTGCATGCAAGGTGTGCCTTTCTTCCTACAATTTGAATGAGTGGAGAAGACTGTTGAATTGATCTGAAAATCCTGAAAGGATATCAACTTCCAGCAGTGCCTGCTTCCAGGCGAAGCATTTTTTTGTATTTATTTATTTACTTACGCATAGGATAGCACACAGATACGCCTAGGGTTATCTTGGCACTATGAACACTCAAAAATCTAATTGAAAAAAGTGTAATTATGCCTTCAGCAAACGTACTTCCAGAATCCATTAAAAGAGGATGGCGGAGATGGCGAGTGGCTGATCACCAAAGCTCCACCCCCCCTCCTTGTCAGGAAGTCAGTATACGTGAGGAGGCGATGCACCGTGTAGATGCAGAAGGTGGCCGTTGGAGGAAAGACGAGCCATGAGAGGGAGAATGCGGCCACAGTACAGCTACTGGGCTACCGCTGGTTTTTCATCGCATGAATCTGGCACCGGAGCCAGGGCCTGAAGGAGTGTTTTTTCAGGCTGATGTTTTGGAAGGTGCATATTTTCCAGGAGAGGAGCCAGGGATGGGAGTAGGAACAGGATCAGTGGAGAAGTAAGCTGGGAATTTGCCTCTTTTCCCAGGTATTTGCGGCCAGAATCTGTTTGGCAGAGATAGCTCTCTTTTTTATTCTATATTCAGCAGGCTGAAGGATAGATTAGGCCAATGGTTCCAAAACGTTTTCATCCCGCGGCTCCATTGACCCATTGGCCATTGCCCATAGCTCCCCACTGTTATTTTTTCTAGGAGGGTGGGGTAGTGTAAGTCTGACCTCGGGAGTACATGCGTTTTTGTCTCTGAAAAAGATTGGGATGAAGCTGATGAAGGTATTATAATCATATATGCAGGGTGTTTCCTATTACTAAGGTGGCACCTCTAATAAAATATTCCTACTTACACTTCTTTGCCCATGCCTTTTTTAGAGTATCCTCTCAAACCTTTTTATCCCACTTACAGTGCTAGATAGCACCCCTATGCATGTAGGTCCCATTGCCAAACTGTTTCTGTGCTTGAAGAATATTTGCATACATTTCCATTTCTACCCATGTCATACGTGCCAACACACCTGTCTCAGCATGGTGACTCACGATTTTGTAAACCACATACAGCTTTATTTTTGCTGTCTCCTCCCTAAAATTGCGTCAAAATCAAAGCAAGTAAAATAAATTTCTCTTTTTTTTAAACTTCCAAATGTTGGCATTATGCCATATTGAGGGGCCGATTCCGATTTCGATCCTGTAAAACCCGGGTACGAACCGTCGGACGGAGTGTTTTCTCCGTCCGACTCGTACCCGGGAAAACCACCTTACAAACCCGCAAGTACGATTCATACAGAAACACCATTTCCGTACGAATCGTAAAAAACACCGACCGGCTAAAATATACCCACAATTCCGATCCGGGACACCGCGTACGCGACATTCACACGGAGTCAGGCAGCGTTTTACGGATCAGCAAGTACGAATCGTACTCACAGCACTTCGCACGGCAATATTTTTACGGGACCCAAAAAGTGCCAGAAAAGCTAAGTACGCCGCGATGCACGACGAAAAGGGGGCCCGGTACGCACCATACCCCCATCCCTCCATGTCCGCACCGTACGCACCGTACCCCGGCACCGATACGTGTACGCGCCGTACCCCACCTCCGTACCACAGCCCCGTACCTGTACGCACTGTACCCCCACCTCCGTATGTACGGTGCATACCCCCACCCCCGTATGTACGGTGCGTACCCCCACCCCCGTATGTACGGTGCGTACCCCCACCCCCGTATGTACGGTGCGTACCCCCCACCCCTGTATGTACGGTACTCCCACCCCCGTATGTACGGTGCGTACCCCCAGTGCTACGCGCTGGGGGTACGCACCGTACATACGGGGGTGGGGGTACGCTCCGTGCCTACGGGGTGGGGTGAGGGTACGGCACGTACATGGGGGGCTGGGGGTACGGCATGTACATGGGGGGCCTGGGGGTACGGCGCGTACATGGGGGGGTGGGCTGGGGGGGTGTTCGGCGCGTATGCGGGCACATGTTTGGACGTCTCCATGGTTGCTATGGGAGTTCGCTCCGTACGGTGTTTCTTCCATACGGTTGTGCATTCGGACGGACGGGACGGATCATACTTGCGCGCTCGATGTTCAGTTTCCCGATTCGTACGTAAAACTGTCCGGGGACGTGTCGGACACTTTTTCCGACCCGGGGACGTGTCGGGGAATTTTCCCAATGCGATTCGTATGGATTTTTTAACATACGAATCGTACTTGCCAGTTTGTACGGGACTTGTACGATTCGTACGTAAAAAAATCCGGATACGATTTGTACCGGGAATATTTTTAACGGATCGGAATCGGCCCCTTGGTGTTTTACTTCCCTGTGCACCAGGAGAGAGCAGGCCTATATAGAAATGTGTGTGTACTGAAAGAAATGTGTACTGGAATGGAACGTGGGTATCCAGTAAAATATCGAGGTCTTCTCCCTCGACATGCCATCAATTAAGCACTACGTTTACAGCTTTAGGCATGTCACGCATTGACATCATGCGTTTAAGTCTAATTAGTTTAACTAAAGCCAACAGACCCTTCAACATTAAATGCATTAAAGTGCTTGGTGCACGGCTCCCCTGGCTAAGACTGGCGGCTCCCCAGGGAGCCACGGCACACAGTTTAGGAACCACTGGATTAGGCCCTCAGGGTATATTTTTTGTTGTTCTCCTGCTCCCTGCTCTCTATGGACTTTGGACTTTTTCCACTTTGTGCTTTACTGCCCTACATGGGGTATATTTCCGCATGGTAGGCACTTTTAAAGTTATCTAAATTTTGTGAGCCCACCAGGTTTCTTATCAGGGTCAGTGTACAGCTCTGCGGGAGGTTTCAATGCAAGGCAGTGAGTCACTTCCTTGTTGAGGGTCGCTGCGAGGACCCTGACAGGTTTCTGGAGCTCAAGGCATATATCTGCACAAGGCAAGATTTATAGTCCTAAGATTGGCCCTGGGGAACAAGATTGTGAAAATAAGCGCAGTCATCCCAAAATCTCAGGCACTGCAGGCAGTCTTGATGCAACTGCCCTGGCTCAGAGAATAGAAAATTGAGTTCGACAATCCACCGCTCGAGCAAATCGTACAGTCTCCCTGCGCAAGGATCTGGCAATGTCTCTTAATCCAAAAGACCATGATGGGGGGATGAGCTCTCTAAGACGTTCCCAAGATGAAGAGCCAGAAGATTTAACCATCAACATTACTGGTATTCTCAACAACGAAATAACTGGGGCAGTTCCACTTGAACAGTCGCTAGAAGGGAGGCCCTCAATGGCCTGGGAAACTCTAGTAGACTCTGTGCTCGACTCAGATGCAGTTTCCATAAGGATTAAGGAATATCCTCTGTTTGTTAAGTCTTAGAAACCTTCTGGCACGGATCCCATGGTCTCAGAGAAATTTCAGTTTGTCGCTTCATCATCTCCTTAAGCCCCTGCCACCTCTCCGGGTGGGGACGTTGTTTCCCCGCAGCTGGTAGCAGCGGCCTCACAGAAGCCCTTGCCCTTGGCACCTGAACAGGGTGACTCAGTTGGTGCAAAGAAACCCTTTGCATTGCTCCCTGAACTTTCTAGGGAAGTTATGGCACTAGAAGGTACGCCCATAACCATGCAGTGGGATGTTTCAAGAATGCTGAATTTTATTCTTGAAGAGAGAAATAGCTGCTCTTCATGCTCTGCTCTCCAAAATTGAGGATGCTATGACTCAGATCCCTGAAAAGCTGAAAGAAGCTGAGTCTAGGTTTTCGCAGTTGGAAGATCAGGTTACTCATATGCAGCAAAAGTCGGATATGTTGCAGAAACAAAAATCCACTATAGAAAATAAACTCAAGGAGCTGGAAAATCCTTCTCGCCGTGCTAACGTTCGCATCGTTGGGGTCTCAGAGGGATAGGAGGGCCAACACCCACTTCAATGGGTTGACTCTTAAAACATATGTCTTACTGGAACATTCTGGAGATTTGGCAATAACAAGAGCTCACTAACAAATAATGGTTCAAAAACCGGAGGGTCTGAGGGAAAATTTTAAAGACCACACAGGGTTTGTTCCCCCAAAAAATAGAGTAAGAGACAATATAAAACCCCGGGGTCTAAGAAGTGAATTGAGAAGTGTGAAAACTACTACATCAATATTAAATCAAGAAATACAAAAGTGAGACACAACCTGACTAAGTCAATGGGCATATCCCTTTAAAGGACGAAATCCCTCACTCACCAAAGGTGACATGCTTCATCATTTGGGATTCTCCTCCCAGAGGAAACGCCTAGTTCCTCTGGGGGCTACAACTCCATCACTGTGAGGGAGGAGCTCAGGGATGTTTTAATAATAGAGATGTTTGGATATACTAAATCCACAAATGTAGAGCAAATGGTATGAGTGAGAGCGCAGCGCAAAGAAAATCTAAATGCAAGTGAGAAAATGTGAGTTTAAAACTAGCTTAAGAACGTAAAACACAACTTTCTAGTTGACCAACTGTTCCATCACCGCGGTCTAGAAATCCGCTGACTGCTGGTGCATTATTTTTAACTCTAGCTAAGCACGTATTACGAATAAAGTTGTGTTTCACGTTCTTAAGCTAGTTTTAAACTCACATTTTCTCACTAGCATTTAGATTTTCTTTGCGCTGCGCTCTCACTCATACCATTTGCTCTACATTTGTGGATTTAGTATATCCAAACATCTTTATTATTAAAACATCCCTGAGCTCCTCCCTCACAGTGAGGGAGTTGTAGCCCCCAGAGGAACTAGGCGTTTCCTCTGGGAGGAGAATCCCAAATGATGAAGCATGTCACCTTTGGTGAGTGAGGGATTTCGTCCTTTAAAGGGATATGCCCATTGACTTAGTCAGGTTGTGTCTCACTTTTGTATTTCTTGATTTAATATTGATGTAGTAGTTTTCACACTTCTCAATTCACTTCTTAGACCCCGGGGTTTTATAATAACAAGAGCTCACCAAGTACCATTGTATCAGCCCCCCAATTTAAAGTTTCCATACACTAGACCTGTCAACTTTGGGGCCTATCGCATAAAGGAGCAAGTCTTAATGAAGGCAATAAAGCAGCAACAGTTTTCAACCCCTGATGTTCCCTGTGTCGCAGATTTTCGGAGATGTCAGCAACTGCTGCCAGGTGGCAGAAAGAATTTGTAAAAATGCTTCATCAGTTTAAGTCCCAGGGTGCTCAAGCAATGATTGCACAGCAATCTAAGCTGAAGGTGCTGTTCATCGGGAAATTCCCCTTGTTTTGCTATGTCTCGAAGGCTCAGGACTTGCTTCAATATATTTCTGTGAAGTGTTAATAATATATTAACATCTGGTGGGAGGTTATGCAACACGTAGCAGCTACCCTTAGTCCAGACGAGCTACATCCCCTGCTGATTTGGTAGCACTGGGACAGCGATATAAGAATATAATGTATGAAGGGATGTTGAGCTGCTTGTGCCTGGATAGTCTGGGTTTTTTGTTTCCTATTTTTTTTCCTTCTTTCTCTCTTCTCTTGCTTTCTTTTCTCTGATTTTCCTGGCATAGGGAGGGGTGGGGGAGACAGGCCACTGCGCACAGGTATAGTGTCATTATTTAGAGGGGGGCAGAGCAAGTTAGGTGTGAGTGGGAAGGCAAACAACTCACCACAGCTCTGGATCAGGGGTGAGTGTGGGGGTAAGAGGGAGGGTGGGTTTATGGTGGTTCGGGGCAATAGGTGTGTTAAAAAGAGATCCAGTTATGTAATTGATGTTAAGATACGCATTCACGACTACTGTTAAATACACAAATGCACAATGGTCAGAGATACAAAAGGTAAATTTTTTGCAATGTCTAAGCTTATCTTGTATGAAGGGGGATTTTATTTCTGTGTAGATTGTTCTATTAGTCAGCAAAGTGTTTGGGCCCAGCTTAGAACGCACACAAGAGGTATAGCGCAGATATTCCGTTTAATGAATTTAGATTTTAATTCTCACAAGGGGATCATAGGCTGCTCTATAGCATTCAGTTCTGGTTCCGATTTTAGAATAGGCTTGAGCAGACAATAATGAATAAAAACTTGAAGGTAGTCTCGTTTGACGTATATGGCCTCAACAATAACAAGAAACTGCGGGCCATTGAAACTTGGATTAAAACTGAAAATCCCTCTTTGACTTTAATCCAGGAGACCCATATTCCGGCAGGTAAATTGAAGGAATTTTCTAGGCTTAAAATCTGGGCAACATACAGTGGGTTTTCCTCCTCCCAAGCAGCACATCGAGGTACCGCGATCTTTGTGGGGAAAAGGATGGACGTTGAAGTGGTCACTTTTTCTAGTGATAAAAATGGAAGGTGGTGTTGGGTGACTTGTATGGTGGGGTTAAGACGCCTTGTGTTTGTTAGTATCTATGCCCCAGTTGAAGACTATGCCACACCTTACAAAGAGTTATTTCAATCCCTACTACAAAGTGGGGGGACTACAACTTTCCACAAAACGCAGAAATCGATTCCTCAGTTAAATCAAATAAGCAGTTAAAACCTAAAACGTTTAAGGTTATCCAAAATTATTGTAGTATTGTGGAATTAATTGATCCCTGAAGGGCGGCTTTTCCTATGAAAGCCGCTTATACCTGTTTTTCTGGTAGATTTGCACCTCATCCCAGATAGATTTTTACCTACTCTCTAAAACATTGGCATTTCGTACCCAACAAATTTTACCCAATGGCTTCTCAGACCACGCAATGATTGCTATTGAGTTTGAGATAGGGAAAGCCTTAAATACATCCTAGGTGGTGGGTTTTTAATAAGCAACATTTACAGGACGAAGAGTGGGTGCAATTCTGCAAAAATTAGATGAATGAATTTCTGGTAATAAATCACGAGACTGCTTCCCCTAGCACTGTATGGGATAACCTAAAATCTTACATCCGAGGGCTGGGGATAGGTAAGGACGCGAAAAACATAAAAATAAAAAAATTACAAAAGCAAATGCTAGAAAGAAATGTGCGGCAAAGATATGGAAGCTTTCTAAGGTTTACATTGGTGTCAAATAAAAGGAAAGATAAGGTAAAACAGGTGCTAAGTGATGCATGCTACGTAAAATGTGAAAAAATACACTGTGCCCATACGCAAAAAATATTTGAGGAAAGTGATTTCAGAGTGAAGTTCTTAGCTTGGCAGGCCCGTGAGCAAGCGTCTAATAATCGGATTGAAACACTGAAATGCCCTTCCACCGGCATTCGGAGTAAGGAGTAAGGACTCGGGGAGGGTGGGTGAAATTATGCTTGAGCATTATAGACGAATTATAGACGAATATATGCACCAAATCAACTAATTGATAAAGAGTCCCTTGAGACGTTTTTATCACAACAGAACATTCCTGTGCTATCTGAAGCAGATGCAGCAAATATTATGCATTCCTTTTCTATTGAAGAACTGTCCGTGGTTATTGGGGATCACCCGAATGGCAAAGCCTGTGGCCCATATATTTTCCGAGCAGAATTCTTCAAAACATTTTTAGAAGTTTTAATTGAATATTTTCTCTTTGTTGCTAATATAATGATAGTGGGCGGCCCTATGCCGGCATCATTTCATAAGGGGAATGTGGTTAATTTTTAAAAAAAGGGGAAGTATGCTGAGGACCCCAACTCATATCGCCCAATCACATTATTAATCACTGACTACAAATTTATTACCAAACTCTTAGCCAATAGATTGAACTTAATTGCATCGACATTAATTCATCCAGACCAGAATGGTTTAATTACAGATAGGCAGCTGGGGACAAACACCCACTATCTGGCTGGAGCACTGGATCACTTTGCTGCTAATAATATATCCACCGTAGTGCTTCTGCTGGATGCAGAGCAAGCATTCGACTTGTGGTCTGGGAAAGGTTATTTCGTATCCTATTTAGATTCAGGATACCATCTCAGATCACGGGGTTGAGGCAAAGGATGTATCGCAATGCAGAAGCCAGCATAATCATCAGCACAATAGAAGTGGAAAAAATAAACGTCCGGCCAGGAACCCGACAGGGCTGCCCGATTTCCCCTATTTTACTCGCCTTTTTTAATGAACCACTGACATTAATATCTATCCCTCCCCTGCCGTTGGTGGGGAAGATAAAAATCTACGCCGACGACATTATGTTAATTCTCGATTGCAGTCAGGGTGCTCAGGAGAAGGCATTCAAGACTTTTGAACAATTTCAGAGATTGGGAGGTTATAAAATCAATAAAAAGAAAACTGAAATAATATTATGCAGGTGCAATCCAGATGTTCTGCATCTAGAAATCTCTCTGTGCGTGAACTCACAACCCAAAACATATTAAGGGATTCATTTTTATTCACGGATTGAGGATCTATACGATGTCAATTTCTCTCTGTTTCTTTTTAAAATGCCAGATCTATTTTCACATTGGAATTCTCTTCCCTTAACCATCCTCGAGCGATCTCCTTGATTAAGATGTCTATTCTTCCTCTGTTTCATTTTTTATTCTCCGCAATTCCATGCGTTGTACCTGCATCCTTCTTTAAAAAGGTAGAGTCCATTTTTATGTCCTTCATTTCGCAAAAACAAATCCTAGAATTGCACTGAGCACTTTATATGAGGACCTGGAGAAAGGTGGGATGGCATTCCCTAATCTCAGGGATTATTATTTTGCCTATTTTACACAGTATATGCCTAGGTTTAAGACAAAGCCCCATATAGGATTAATATTTTATCATTTTATCAGATAGGCAAGGTATCAAAAATCGTGAAATCACCCAATAAAGTCAGATGTAAGAGCATGCAGTGGCTTCTTCGAAACGCAGGGATTTTTTAAGAAGCTATGCTATCCCTGTATTAATGCTGCAACACCTCTGTCAGAACTGGTCATAAAATCAGGAAATAAATTACCGCGGGAGAAAGTCCAAAAATGGGCCAAAGTAGGGTTTAGGAAAATATCAGACTTCTTTCTGATGGAAAGATGGCTAACTATCTCTAAAATTCATGAGCTAATTCAAAACGATATTTTTCTGCTCGTCTCCTATGAAATATTATATAAATCTTTAGTAATCTGGAATTGGCCAAATGATTTCCAGTAAAAATATTGTTCTGGAATTATGTGAAGCCGATAATCACAAAAACCCTGGAGATGGAAAAAAAATGTTAGCTTCCATAAAAAGTCCGGATCTTACCCAGAAAGCAATCGATAAATGGGGAAAATATGAAGGTTTGGAACTAACAGCTCGGATGTGGGATTAAGTTAACAAACGTAACTTTTGCACACTAAGAGGCGCCAATTGGCGTTGGATGTTATTTTTCAGTAAATGGCTCTTATACAGAATCCCTCAATTTCTCTCACAAGTTAATAATAACTTGCCGAGCTGTTGTTTTAGGTGCCTAGACGGGCCAGAAGCCAAATGGATTCATATCATTGATCAGTGCCCTTTTATTCAGGGGTTCTGGAATAATATATTCCTGTACTTGGAGAATGAATGGCATATTGGATTGGTTTCTAGCAACTGGCTGAAAGTTCTGGGATATGATCCATCTATTGGCTTAAGTTTCAAATGGGCCGGATAAATCTATATCACAATGGCGGTGGCCAGATCCCTCCTCCTGAAAAATGGCGATCACGACAGGTTCCAACAATTCGAGACTGGGTACGAAAAATTTAGCAAGATAGAAACAGCAAAAGGTTATACACAATGCGTAATGGGGGGATTAGGACATTTGAAAAACTGTGGGAACAGTATTTTGAGTTAAAACAAGGCTCAGAGCTGATGGTTCAATTGCCATTTGCTATTTTGCACATCTTGCTCCACATGCACTTTAGCTACTTGACTTTGTCTATCTCAGGTAGAGTTTAACATTACTTTTTTTTTCTCTTCATCCTATGTGGGGATTCTTAGCCAGTTATTATTCCTCTTCATAATTCGGGTTGTAACTTTGGGGCACATGCATCAAGATAAGGAATTGCGATTCCTTAATAGCGGTTTTTAAGGAATCGCTATTTAGGAGTCGCAATTTCCTATGCATGTAGGAATTGCAAAATAAATAGCGATTCCCACACATTCCCTAATAGCAAATCACAAATTGTGATTCGCTATTAGGGAATGCATTCCCATTCATTCCTATGGGCTAAGCCCATAGGAAAGAATTCGCAATTTGCGATTACCAAATAGGTAATCGCAAATTGTGACTGCAATTGCAAGGGTGCTAGGGGGCCTAAGACCCCCTGATACACCCCCAAAAAAGGTAAGTGTGCACATGTAGCACACACACATGCCCTAAGGGTATGTGTATGCACCACATGGCACTTTGAAAAATGCAATGTTGTGTATTTTTCTAAGGATTTGCAAATTACCATCAACTTGAAGTTGATGGTAATTTGCGAATTCTTAATGCAAAGATGCATTTTTAAAATACTTCATGCATTGCATTTAGGGAATCACAAATTGCAATTCCCTAAATGCATTCGTAAAATAGGTCATTTGAAAAATTGCGATTACCTATTTTACGAATGCTTTTGGGTTTCATGCATCGGAAATGGCTTGTTACCGGTCGCAAATGGGCCTATTCTGCGAATCGGCCCGTTTGCGACTGGTAAAAAAGTTTGATACATGTGCCCCTTTGATTTTTTATTTCTGACTATGTTGGTAATATTTATGGATAATTAGTGCATGTTCAATATTTATGAATTGGGTGTACCAATATATTTGTAACTACATTCTGAATCTAAATAAAAAATAAAAAAAATTTTTAAGTGAAGTTCATTAAGAAACAAACAATTTTTCAAGACCCTGCACTGTACAAAATAATGCAATCAGAAATGCATTGGAGAGTCAGTGGACGTTTACTGGGGACCAATGCCCTGTACAGTTCTTGCCACCCCAGCGGGCGCATTTCAAGTGGTGGACAGTCACAAGGGGCATGCCTCATAATCGAAGGGTTCATCCAGAACATGAGGAGCTATCAGGCTAGAAAGGGACAGAGGTCCAATTTTGTAACAGGCCCTATAGACAAAGCAAAAGGTGTTAAACTGGATAGACATTAGACATTGGGGCAGTAAGTGGGGTAGGAGCACAATGTCTCACATTCCAGTGCCATTACCCCTTTGCATTCTGGTTAGTGTTGTACAGGATTTCGTGTTGTATCAAAGTTCATCATCATTTATACCAAAGCTGGTGCAGTCACTGCCGTATCTCTAGACATGTGTTTATGGATTATTAATAGTGAATTATTCTGGGGGTTGCGTGACATGCTGCCGCACATTTCCTCAGGTCAATACCACCCCAGGCATGGAGGAGCTCCGAAGCTCATCAGATTATAGGCTCAGAGGAGCCTTTTTAGGTCTCGCCTAGCGTTGCAGCGTCAATGCGCTGCCATCGCTCTCTGCCCATTGGCTTTTGTCTTAAATGCTGCCTTCCGATTGGTTGGAAGCTTGTTAGTCCCTCCTCAATCATCATTTGCATCCTTCCACGGCTATTGGCCCCTTTACTCCTGACACTATTTTCTTATAGGTCTCGCCTAGCGATGCAGCGTGAATGCGCCGCAATCGCTTTGTCGAGACATGCAGTATATACTGTAGTGTGGAAGCTTCGTGAAAGCCCCGCCCACTCTCTGCCCATTGGCTTTTGTCTTAAATGCTGCCTTCCGATTGGTTTGAAGCTTGTTAGTCCCTCCTCATTCATCATTTGCATCCTTCCACGGCTATTGGCCCCTTTACTCCTGACACTATTTTCTTATAGGTCTCGCCTAGCGTTGCAGCGTGAATGCGCCGCAATCGCTTTGTCGAGACATGCAGTATATACTGTAGTGTGGAACCTTTGTGGAAGCTCCGCCCACTCTCTGCCCATTGGCTTTTGTCTTAAATGCTGCCTTCCGATTGGTTTGAGGCTTGTTAGTCCCTCCTCATTCATCATTTGTATCCTTCCACGGGTATTGGCCCCTTTACTCCTAACACTATTTTCTTCCCTGTCTCCCCACCCCACCGCCCCCTCCCTTAGTCTGTGACTTCTCACCCTCCCCCACCCCCCATTCCTGTTCGTGTTTTCTTGCCTGCCTGCACTTCCGTTTTCATCTTTATTATTGCCACCTTGATATATGTGAGTTCAAGATGTGTGCTGTACAAAAACATCTCGTGTTTAATGAACTAGATTTTAATGTTACTCTAAATATAATAAGACTCTAGGCAACATTCGGGGTATGCATGGCAACTGACGCCTCTTAGCTCACAAAGGGCATTGTTGTCGGGCGGGATGAGCGGCAGTGTTTTAACTCATGCTTAAAATGAGCACTTTTAATAACTTCCTCTCAATTCAGTGCTATAATCATGTGTACTGAGGTGTCGCGCTAAAGAAATGCACTTTTTTTTAATTCTGAAGAGACATTATTGCACATTTACATCATGTTTACTGTATGATTAACATGCCGATCATTTTCACGGATCGCCCACTGGCTCGTATATGCTTGGCTCATCTCCGGCTGGCTCTACCTGTTAATTAATATATTGGCTCGCGCACCTCTAACAAAGAGAGATGAATGATACATGACAGTGAGCCCGGTAGATGGTAGAGAAATAGACTGGTGCAGACAAGCAGACAAAGTCAGTCTTCATTGCCTCACGTCAGAATCATCACTTTCAATAACCTGGAAATCTGCCGGCAACTCCTGCATGCCCCAACTTCATCCCCCTCACCTATTCTTAGCAGAAGCAGCAGATTCTGAGCTGTGCCCTGCTGGTGCAGAGGAACACGGCAGAGTATTTAGAAGTGCTGGGATCCCTAGCCTCTCCGGGCGGGTTCCTAAGCCTTCCGGGTGCCTTCACACTCAGGATAAATTAATACATTTTGTTCTGTGCTTTAGTCGCCCCTCTGTGAGCACTGTCTGGTAGACGAAGCTCTGTGTTAATAAACACATTCAGAGAGGTGGTTGTGTACAAACAAACAACAGCCACAATACCGTACGTTTTGAACATGCACTTTAGCTACTTGACTTTGTCTATCTCAGGTAGAGTTTAACATTACTTTTTTTTTTTCTTCAACCTATGTGGGGATTCTTAGCTAGTTATTATTCCTCTTCATAATTCGGGTTGTAACTTTGGGGCACATGCATCAAGATAAGGAATTGCAATTCCTTAATAGCGATTTTTAAGGAATCGCTATTTAGGAGTCGCAATTTCTTATCCATGTAGGAATCGCAAAATAAATAGCGATTCCCACACATTCCCTAATAGCAAATCACAAATTGTGATTCGCTATTAGGGAATGCATTCCCATTCATTCCTATGGGCTAAGCCCATAGGAAAGAATTCGCAATTTGTGATTACCAAATAGGTAATCGCAAATTGTGACTGCAATTGCAAGGGTGCTAGGGGGCCTAAGACCCCCTGATACACCCCCAAAAAAGATAGGTTTGCACATGTAGCACACACACATGCCCTAAGGGTATGTGTATGCGCCACATGGCACTTTGAAAAATGCAATGTTGTGTATTTTTCTAAGGATTTGCAAATTACCATCAACTTGAAGTTGATGGTAATTTGCGAATTCTTAATGCAAAGATGCATTTTTAAAAAACTTCACGCATTGCATTTAGGGAATCACAAATTGCAATTCCCTAAATGCATTCGCAAAATAGGTCATTTGAAAAATTGCGATTACCTATTTTACGAATGCTTTTGGGTTTCATGCATCGGAAATGGCTTGTTACCGGTCGCAAATGGGCCTATTCTGCGAATCGGCCCGTTTGAGACTGGTAAAAAAGTTTGATACATGTGCCCCTTTGATTTTTTATTTCTGACTATGTTGGTAATATTTATGGATAATTAGTGCATATTCAATATTTATGAATTGGGTGTGCCAATATATTTGTAACTACATTCTGAATCAAAATAAAAAATAAATTTAAGTGAAGTTCATTAAGAAACAAACAATTTTTCAAGACCCTGCACTGTACAAAATAATGCAATCAGAAATGCATTGGAGAGTCAGTGGACGTTTACTGGGGACCAATGCCCTGTACAGTTCTTGCCACCCCAGCGGGCGCATTTCAAGTGGTGGACAGTCACAAGGGGCATGCCTCATAATCGAAGAGTTCATCCAGAACATGAGGAGCTATCAGGCTAGAAAGGGACAGAGGTCCAATTTTGTAACAGGCCCTATAGACAAAGCAAAAGGTGTTAAACTGGATAGACATTAGACATTGGGGCAGTAAGTGGGGGTAGGAGCACAATGTCTCACATTCCAGTGCCATAACCCCTTTGCATTCTTGTTAGTGTCGTACAGGATTTCGTGTTGTATCAAAGTTCATCATCATTTATACCAAAGCTGGTGCAGTCATTGCCGTATCTCTAGACATGTGTTTATGGATTATTAGTAGTGAATTATTCTGGGGGTTGCGTGACATGCTGCCGCACATTTCCTCAGGCCAATACCACCCCAGGCATGGAGGAGCTCCGAAGCTCATCAGCTTATAGGCTCACAGGAGCCTTTTTAGGTCTCGCCTAGCGTTGCAGCGTCAATGCGCTGCCATCGCTTTGCGAGGCATGCAGTATATACTGTAGTGTGGAAGCTTCGTGAAAGCCCCGCCCACTCTCTGCCCATTGGCTTTTTTCTTAAATGCTGCCTTCCCATTGGTTTGAAGCTTGTTAGTCCCTCCTCATTCATCATTTGCATCCTTCCACGGCTATTGGCCCCTTTACTCCTGACACTATTTTCTCATAGGTCTCGCCTAGCGTTGCAGCGTGAATGCGCTACAATCCCTTTGCGAGACATGCAGTATATACTGTAGTGTGGAAGCTTTGTGGAAGCTCCGCCCACTCTCTGCCCATTGGCTTTCGTCTTAAATGCTGCCTTCCGATTGGTTTGAGGCTTGTTAGTCCCTCCTCATTCATCATTTGTATCCTTCCACGGGTATTGGCCCCTTTACTCCTAACACTATTTTCTTCCCTGTCTCCCCACCCCACCGCCCCCTCCCTTAGTCTGTGACTTCTCACCCTCCCCCGCCCCCCATTCCCGTTCGTGTTTTCTTGCCTGCCTGCACTTCCGTTTTCATCTTTATTATTGCCACCTTGATATATGTGAGTTCAAGATGTGTGCTGTACAAAAACATCTCGTGTTTAATGAACTAGATTTTAATGTTACTCTAAATATAATAAGACTCTAGGCAACATTCGGGGTATGCATGGCAACTGACGCCTCTTAGCTCACAAAGGGCATTGTTGTCGGGCGGGATGAGCGGCAGTGTTTTAACTCATGCTTAAAATGAGCACTTTTAATAACTTCCTCTCAATTCAGTGCTATAATCATGTGTACTGAGGTGTCGCGCTAAAGAAATGCACTTTTTTTTTATTCTGAAGAGACATTATTGCACATTTACATCATGTTTACTGTATGATTAACATGCCGATCATTTTCACGGATCGCCCACTGGCTCGTATATGCTTGGCTCATCTCCGGCTGGCTCTACCTGTTAATTAATATATTGGCTCGCGCACCTCTAACAAAGAGAGATGAATGATACATGACAGTGAGCCCGGTAGATGGTAGAGAAATTTACTGGTGCAGACAAAGTCAGTCTCCATTGCCTCACGTCAGAATCATCACTTTCAATAACCTGGAAATCTGCCGGCAACTCCTGCATGACCCAACTTCATCCCCCTCTCCTATTCTTAGCAGAAGCGGCAGATTCTGAGCTGTGCCCTGCTGGTGCAGAGGAACACGGCAGAGTCTGTAGAAGTGCTGAAATCCGTAGCCTCTCCGGGCGGGTTCCTAAGCCTTCCGGGTGCCTTCACACTCAGGATAAATGAATACATTTTGTTCTGTGCTTTAGTCGCCCCTCTGTGAGCACTGTCTGGTAGATGAAGCTCTGTGTTAATAAACACATTCAGAGAGGTGGTTGTGTACAAACAAACAACAGCCACAATACCGTACGTTTTGAACATGCACTTTAGCTACTTGACTTTGTCTATCTCAGGTAGAGTTTAACATTACTTTTTTTTTTTCTTCAACCTATGTGGGGATTCTTAGCTAGTTATTATTCCTCTTCATAATTCGGGTTGTAACTTTGGGGCACATGCATCAAGATAAGGAATTGCAATTCCTTAATAGCGATTTTTAAGGAATCGCTATTTAGGAGTCTCAATTTCTTATGCATGTAGGAATCGCAAAATAAATAGCGATTCCCACACATTCCCTAATAGAAAATCACAAATTGTGATTCGCTATTAGGGAATGCATTCCCATTCATTCCTATGGGCTAAGCCCATAGGAAAGAATTCGCAATTTGCGATTACCAAATAGGTAATTGCAAATTGTGACTGCAATTGCAAGGGTACTAGGGGGCCTAAGACCCCCTGATACACCCCCAAAAAAGGTAGGTGTGCACATGTAGCACACACACATGCCCTAAGGGTATGTGTATGCGCCACATGGCACTTTGAAAAAGGCAATGTTGTGTATTTTTCTAAGGATTTGCAAATTACCATCAACTTGAAGTTGAGGGTAATTTGCGAATTCTTAATGCAAAGATGCATTTTTAAAATACTTCATGCATTGCATTTAGGGAATCACAAATTGCAATTCCCTAAATGCATTCGCAAAATAGGTAATTTGAAAAATTGCGATTACCTATTTTACGAATGCTTTTGGGTTTCATGCATCGGAAATGGCTTGTTACCGGTCACAAATGGGCCTATTCTGCGAATCGGCCCGTTTGCGACTGGTAAAAAAGTTTGATACATGTGCCCTTTGATTTTTTATTTCTGACTATGTTAGTAATATTTATGGATAATTAGTGCATGTTCAATATTTATGAATTGGGTGTACCAATATATTTGTAACTACATTCTGAATCTAAATAAAAAATAAAAAATAAATTTAAGTGAAGTTCATTAAGAAACAAACAATTTTTCAAGACCCTGCACTGTACAAAATAATGCAATCAGAAATGCATTGGAGAGTCAGTGGACGTTTACTGGGGACCAATGCCCTGTACAGTTCTTGCCACCCCAGCGGGCGCATTTCAAGTGGTGGACAGTCACAAGGGGCATGCCTCATAATCGAAGAGTTCATCCAGAACATGAGGAGCTATCAGGCTAGAAAGGGACAGAGGTCCAATTTTGTAACAGGCCCTATAGACAAAGCAAAAGGTGTTAAACTGGATAGACATTAGACATTGGGGCAGTAAGTGGGGGTAGGAGCACAATGTCTCACATTCCAGTGCCATAACCCCTTTGCATTCTGGTTAGTGTTGTACAGGATTTCGTGTTGTATCAAAGTTCATCATCATTTATACCAAAGCTGGTGCAGTCATTGCCGTATCTCTAGACATGTGTTTATGGATTATTAGTAGTGAATTATTCTGGGGGTTGCGTGACATGCTGCCGCACATTTCCTCAGGTCAATACCACCCCAGGCATGGAGGAGCTCCGAAGCTCATCAGCTTATAGGCTCACAGGAGCCTTTTTAGGTCTCGCCTAGCATTGCAGCGTCAATGCGCTGCCATCGCTTTGCGAGGCATGCAGTATATACTGTAGTGTGGAAGCTTCGTGAAAGCCCCGCCCACTCTCTGCCCATTGGCTTTTTTCTTAAATGCTGCCTTCCGATTGGTTTGAAGCTTGTTAGTCCCTCCTCATTCATCATTTGCATCCTTCCACGGCTATTGGCCCCTTTACTCCTGACACTATTTTCCTATAGTTCTCGCCTAGCGTTGCAGCGTGAATGCGCTGCAATCGCTTTGCGAGACATGCAGTATATACTGTAGTGTGGAAGCTTTGTGGAAGCTCCGCCCACTCTCTGCCCATTGGCTTTTGTCTTAAATGCTTCCTTCCGATTGGTTTGAGGCTTGTTAGTCCCTCCTCATTCATCATTTGTATCTTTCCACGGGTATTGGCCCCTTTACTCCTAACACTATTTTCTTCCCTGTCTCCCCACCCCACCGCCCCCTCCCTTAGTCTGTGACTTCTCACCCTCCCCCGCCCCCCATTCCCGTTCGTGTTTTCTTGCCTGCCTGCACTTCCGTTTTCATCTTTATTATTGCCACCTTGATATATGTGAGTTCAAGATGTGTGCTGTACAAAAACATCTCGTGTTTAATGAACTAGATTTTAATGTTACTCTAAATATAATTAGACTCTAGGCAACATTCGGGGTATGCATGGCAACTGACGCCTCTTAGCTCACAAAGGGCATTGTTGTCGGGCGGGATGAGCGGCAGTGTTTTAACTCATGCTTAAAATGAGCACTTTTAATAACTTCCTCTCAATTCAGTGCTATAATCATGTGTACTGAGGTGTCGCGCTAAAGAAATGCACTTTTTTTTAATTCTGAAGAGACATTATTGCACATTTACATCATGTTTACTGTATGATTAACATGCCGATCATTTTCACGGATCGCCCACTGGCTCGTATATGCTTGGCTCATCTCCGGCTGGCTCTACCTGTTAATTAATATATTGGCTCGCGCACCTCTAACAAAGAGAGATGAATGATACATGACAGTGAGCCCCGTAGATGGTAGAGAAATAGACTGGTGCAGACAAGCAGACAAAGTCAGTCTCCATTGCCTCACGTCAGAATCATCACTTTCAATAACCTGGAAATCTGCCGGCAACTCCTGCATGCCCCAACTTCATCCCCCTCTCCTATTCTTAGCAGAAGCGGCAGATTCTGAGCTGTGCCCTGCTGGTGCAGAGGAACACGGCAGAGTCTGTAGAAGTGCTGGGATCCCTAGCCTCTCCGGGCGGGTTCCTAAGCCTTCCGGGTGCCTTCACACTCAGGATAAATGAATACATTTTGTTCTGTGCTTTAGTCGCCCCTCTGTGAGCACTGTCTGGTAGATGAAGCTCTGTGTTAATAAACACATTCAGAGAGGTGGTTGTGTACAAACAAACAAAAGCCACAATACCGTACGTTTTGAACATGCACTTTAGCTACTTGACTTTGTCTATCTCAGTTAGTGTTTAACATTACTTTTTTTTTTTCTTCAACCTATGTGGGGATTCTTAGCTAGTTATTATTCCTCTTCATAATTCGGGTTGTAACTTTGGGGCACATGCATCAAGATAAGGAATTGCAATTCCTTAATAGCGATTTTTAAGGAATCGCTATTTAGGAGTCGCAATTTCTTATGCATGTAGGAATCGCAAAATAAATAGCGATTCCCACACATTCCCTAATAGAAAATCACAAATTGTGATTTGCTATTAGGGAATGCATTCCCATTCATTCCTATGGGCTAAGCCCATAGGAAAGAATTCGCAATTTGCGATTACCAAATAGGTAATTGCAAATTGTGACTGCAATTGCAAGGGTGCTAGGGGGCCTAAGACCCCCTGATACACCCCCAAAAAAGGTAGGTGTGCACATGTAGCACAAACACATGCCCTAAGGGTATGTGTATGCGCCACATGGCACTTTGAAAAATGCAATGTTGTGTATTTTTCTAAGGATTTGCAAATTACCATCAACTTGAAGTTGAGGGTAATTTGCGAATTCTTAATGCAAAAATGCATTTTTAAAATACTTCATGCATTGCATTTAGGGAATCACAAATTGCAATTCCCTAAATGCATTCGCAAAATAGGTAATTTGAAAAATTGCGATTACCTATTTTACGAATGCTTTTGGGTTTCATGCATCGGAAATGGCTTGTTACCGGTCACAAATGGGCCTATTCTGCGAATCGGCCCGTTTGCGACTGGTAAAAAAGTTTGATACATGTGCCCCTTTGATTTTTTATTTCTGACTATGTTGGTAATATTTATGGATAATTAGTGCATGTTCAATATTTATGAATTGGGTGTACCAATATATTTGTAACTACATTCTGAATCTAAATAAAAAATAAAAAATAAATTTAAGTGAAGTTCATTAAGAAACAAACAATTTTTCAAGACCCTGCACTGTACAAAATAATGCAATCAGAAATGCATTGGAGAGTCAGTGGACGTTTACTGGGGACCAATGCCCTGTACAGTTCTTGCCTCCCCAGCGGGCGCATTTCAAGTGGTGGACAGTCACAAGGGGCATGCCTCATAATCGAAGAGTTCATCCAGAACATGAGGAGCTATCAGGCTAGAAAGGGACAGAGGTCCAATTTTGTAACAGGCCCTATAGACAAAGCAAAAGGTGTTAAACTGGATAGACATTAGACATTGGGGCAGTAAGTGGGGGTAGGAGCACAATGTCTCACATTCCAGTGCCATAACCCCTTTGCATTCTGGTTAGTGTTGTACAGGATTTCGTGTTGTATCAAAGTTCATCATCATTTATACCAAAGCTGGTGCAGTCATTGCCGTATCTCTAGACATGTGTTTATGGATTATTAGTAGTGAATTATTCTGGGGGTTGCGTGACATGCTGCCGCACATTTCCTCAGGTCAATACCACCCCAGGCATGGAGGAGCTCCGAAGCTCATCAGCTTATAGGCTCACAGGAGCCTTTTTAGGTCTCGCCTAGCATTGCAGCGTCAATGCGCTGCCATCGCTTTGCGAGGCATGCAGTATATATTGTAGTGTGGAAGCTTTGTGAAAGCCCCGCCCACTCTCTGCCCATTGGCTTTTTTCTTAAATGCTGCCTTCCGATTGGTTTGAAGCTTGTTAGTCCCTCCTCATTCATCATTTGCATCCTTCCACGGCTATTGGCCCCTTTACTCCTGACACTATTTTCCTATAGGTCTCGCCTAGCGTTGCAGCGTGAATGCGCTGCAATCGCTTTGCGAGACATGCAGTATATACTGTAGTGTGGAAGCTTTGTGGAAGCTCCGCCCACTCTCTGCCCATTGGCTTTTGTCTTAAATGCTGCCTTCCGATTGGTTTGAGGCTTGTTAGTCCCTCCTCATTCATCATTTGTTTCCTTCCACGGGTATTGGCCCCTTTACTCCTAACACTATTTTCTTCCCTGTCTCCCCACCCCACCGCCCCCTCCCTCAGTCTGTGACTTCTCACCCTCCCCCGCCCCCCCATTCCCGTTCGTGTTTTCTTGCCTGCCTGCACTTCCGTTTTCATCTTTATTATTGCCACCTTGATATATGTGAGTTCAAGATGTGTGCTGTACAAAAACATCTTGTGTTTAATGAACTAGATTTTAATGTTACTCTAAATATAATAAGACTCTAGGCAACATTCGGGGTATGCATGGCAACTGACACCTCTTAGCTCACAAAGGGCATTGTTGTCGGGCGGGATGAGCGGCAGTGTTTTAACTCATGCTTAAAATGAGCACTTTTAATAACTTCCTCTCAATTCAGTGCTATAATCATGTGTACTGAGGTGTCGCGCTAAAGAAATGCACTTTTTTTTAATTCTGAAGAGACATTATTGCACATTTACATCATGTTTACTGTATGATTAACATGCCGATCATTTTCACGGATCGCCCACTGGCTCGTATATGCTTGGCTCATCTCCGGCTGGCTCTACCTGTTAATTAATATATTGGCTTGCACACCTCTAACAAAGAGAGATGAATGATACATGACAGTGAGCCCGGTAGATGGTAGAGAAATAGACTGGTGCAGACAAGCAGACAAAGTCAGTCTCCATTGCCTCACGTCAGAATCATCACTTTCAATAACCTGGAAATCTGCCGGCAACTCCTGCATGCCCCAACTTCATCCCCCTCACCTATTCTTAGCAGAAGCGGCAGATTCTGAGCTGTGCCCTGCTGGTGCAGAGGAACACGGCAGAGTCCGTAGAAGTGCTGGGATCCCTAGCCTCTCCGGGCGGGCACCTAAGCCTTCCGGGTGCCTTCACACTCAGGATAAATGAATACATTTTGTTCTGTGCTTTAGTCTCCCCTCTGTGAGCACTGTCTGGTAGATGAAGCTCTGTGTTAATAAACACATTCAGAGAGGTGGTTGTGTACAAACAAACAACAGCCACAATACTGTACGTTTTGAACATGTAGTTAAATACCTGCTCATCGAATACCTCATTGGCTGATCATTCCATGGCACTACCAAAATTACATTTGGACATATTTGCTCAACTGTAAAACACTCCCTTATATGGGTCATTTAACAACTCGGGGCTTTGGGGTTAGGTAATCTACTTTGGATGCTGTGTAAAAGAGAAAATACAAAAATTAATGGAATGAAACTAAGCAACCAGTTCTGTCTAAAACACTATGAAAACTGACAAGCATTCTGGCATTTTGTTTAGTAAATGTCGATTTTCTCATAGATGCGAGTAAAGTATTCTTAATATTTTAATGAAATCGGCGCACTTTTAACTAATAGCACCGTGCGACCTTTGACAACTAGGCAATGAATACATTTTCATGTACCTCCGAAGCCCCCCTACCCCGCCCCCTTGGCAAGCTTTATTGCCTCCCAGTGTTTGGGGGATAACCAAGACGCAGGAGAGTGTGTCAAATAGTCTAGAGAATGAAAGAGAAGCCGGGATTCAGATAAACATGCTCTGATCCCAATCGTATTGATTAGTCTGTAAGCACTATTTTTATTAATGAGTTTCGCATTAGTAAAGCACCACGGTGTGCATGTGTGGCGAAACTTCACCCATGAGGGACGTGCCAAGCAATTGTTAACACAATCCACACTTTGCGTCTTTTTCAATATATTTATTACGACGTGCAGGACCGTTCCAAAGGATTTTGCACACTACATACATTCACTCCAAAAATAAAACGTGTAGGTAAAAATCATTTTTATATCATTATATCAATCTTTCCCAGAAACTGAAATTCGTTACCACGTCACTGTGATTGTTAACGTTTTCATCTACCAAATCTTCTTTAAGTAGTTGTGATACGGATTGCACGGAGGTTTCCTGCCATCTCTTGAAGCTCTAAATGTACGGTGCGCGTGGATGGAACCTTTGGAAGGCAATGATGAATGTCAATGAAGATGGGCACGTGCAGGGCGGTACTTTGTGGTCCTCGTTCGTAGGCAGAAAGGAGCTTTTCATCATCAAGGGCTTGTTTTATGCCATGAGGATTATGTCTAAGGTGTGTTCTTTGGCGCTGGTGGGTCCTGTGATGCAGGCTTGGAAATAAAGTGTTGGTTAATACTTGCTGAAGAGCACAACAATTGCGAAATCATATAAAAGGGCCCAGGCTATTTTGACAAAGAAAATATCAGAGGCCCGGATTCACTATGCTGCAGCCTGGAAAGTCTCACCGATGCGTCGCACAAGCAGCAGAAAGTGCACACAGAGCAGCCGCAGATGCTGTCGTCGCACTGAAAGGGACTCTCGCACAGTGCTCGCTCAGTCCTTCCTTAAAGTGCAGAGCTGAGCCAATGGCGTCTGGCGTAGGATTTGTTGTGCGAGGTACTCTCTCCAGCCCACAGTCCTACATGAAGACAAGTGCACGGGGCTCAAACTAGGAATCTGAAAGGTCACTTTACACTTGTGCCGAACAACATGTATTATCATTATAAAAGTTTGTTTTAATAGAGGTAACAACACAATAGCCTCAGTCGAGGTAGTCACTGAATATTTTATGCGCACAACACTCTCATGATGACAAATACGTACAGTGCAGCCTATGTCCATGGTGGAGCATACATTATCCTGTCATAGGTCTAGTTGCAGAATGAGGAACAACAGACTTTACTAAGACAGATTCTGAGAAGGTGGCCTTCCCCACTCATGTGTCAGCCCAGGTCTGTGCTTGGCTCACAGTGGCAGCATCCAGCCACAGAATTATGTAACCTTTTCAGTATGACTCATCCTTTTGCATCCTCCTCTTTTGTTGAATTTCTGGAAGCTGTGCAACACGATTAGACTGCTAGCCCACAAATGCTGAGTCACACACTAGGAGCTTCTGTTATGCCGCATATAATAACAAGCATTTGCAATGCAATAGGTCTCACATTATAAAAGTTTGAGCTATTGGCATTGCTAAATAATGCAACACCAATAGCTTAAACTTAAATAATGCGAGACCTATTGCATTGCAAATGCTTGTTATAAATGTGCCCCTGTGTATATGCATCAATCACAGCTGTTTTTAATGTTTTTGATATTATCTCCCACCCCTGTTTACCAACATCAGAAAAAAGAAAATCGGAGTCTGCCTTGCTAGTATTGAGGCCTGGTATGCCATGGCCTTCTGTAAACAGGATATAGGACCCCTGACACTGCTGCGTCTTACAGATATGGATCGCCTGAATGTCCCCCCCTTCAACTCTCGAAGGGTATGCAATATTATTATTATTTTGAGTTTCATATAGCGCTAGCTAGACCCGAAAGTATCAGAGCGCTTTACATGTTATGTGAATGCACAGACCACTGCAGTAGGGCCATTGACACACTGCACAATACTGAGTTTCTTTGGAATTAGCATCCAAGAAAGTTTAGCACTGCTACGCGCAGCACATCCCCGTCTTCAGCGCTTCTAGAAGGCTGCGAGGAGCTGCATTGCCATGTTCTGATTTACTGACGTTGATCCATCGTCTTACAGGTTTTTCGGAACACAGTGAACTTACTTTATCTGATATTGCTGCACCAGAAAGGCAATGATATATAAAGCGGCCCCCCATACATGTCATTGATGAATGTACGCATGAATGATTTAACATACGCGTATAGAAGAGTGCCCACTTTGTTCCTTTCTATCTGAGAGCAGAGTGCATTGTTATAGAATAAAAAGAGTTGCTGTAAAAAAAGAAAAAAGACCGGTACAGGATCTGAAACCTGTTGCCATAGCAACTGTGCAATGGTACAGTGCGATACGCTCAGAACCGTATGGACCTGGGGGCTGCGGTGCTGTGTCAGGTGGGCAGTCAGGGCAGCTGTCTCCTGCAGAAGGGCTGCTAGGCCTCCGGCTCGAGCGCCGGCTGGGACTGTGTAAAAGGCAGCAGCTGCTGAGGGGGAGCCGAGTGCTGTAGAGGCGGCTGGTGAGAGGAACAGGCAAGGAGAGACTCGAGCAGAGGGAGGCATGGCGGGGGTGGGGAGAGCACAGAGGAGGGGAGACACGGGGCAAGGAAAGGCTTGTAGCAAGGGGAGTCCAGTCCAGGAGGAGGCGTGGTGCAAATGGGAGCACAGAGGAGGGAAGGCATGGTGCTAAGGGGCAAGCACGGAAATGGCATCTTTGGAGCTTTACAAACCTGCAGGCGGAGGGCGGAAATGGTGGTGCTTGAGGGTAACGCTGAGGTCTGTGGCATCGCCGGATATCAGGATCAGGCAGTCAAAAAAAAACACGCCCCCATCTGTGTTTTCAATTATCGCGCCTGTGTCTGGGCACGATAATTGAAAACATATGGGCTTTGGTGCACGTAACAGACACCAATAGGCCATGGGCGGAGCAATGCACCCGCCTTTGGCCTATTGCATGCTCTGTTTTAAAAAAACACGCACACAAAGCCCAATAGCGGAACCTGAAAGGAAAAGCACACCCACGAGCGTGTGCGATTCCAGGGTCCGTTTTCAAACCCCTGACAAAAGGGCTCTCGCCTGCACGAGCACTGCTGCGCAGAGCAACGCAGGGCGCGAGCCCTAAAAAGCAAGGTTATCTTAATCAGAAAAAAAACCTTTCAAGGTATTCATATCTTATTTGAGAATCCTGCATTACACTCTGTATGAAGAGCTCCTAATATTAAAGGAAACATGGACATTGTTTCCATTTGAATCAGGCACACTGGCATCATTCATTGTATTATACTATTGAACTGTCACGAGACATGTGCCAACTTCTCACGTTTAGTAGATTCTGAAGAATTTCACCTCGGAATATCTTTAAAAAAGATGTGACTTCTGAAATATTTCTGCATGTAGCCAGTTTAATGCAAGTAATATGGAACAGTGTAAGATATACATCACAGAAAACATATAGGTCTTCACTCCATGAGCCATATAAACCGCAATTTGCACCCGACTACTAGGGTGTGAGCAGCCCCCACAACAAAAAGCAGAACTAGGAATGGTGCATGGAAGAAATTGGGTTATTAGTCGTGAAGGATGGAAGCCCTTCACAAGTAATAGGCCCACAATTTTTACATTACTGGGAAAGCCTAAACAATAAAAATCCAAACAGAAGAGCCTAAGCTCGGGAGTTTTAAAGTTTTAGCTTCAAAATAGCACCAAGCAAAATTCTGTGCCTAAAGAGGTCCCAGGATACTTGTATCTGGTCCTAGGATGATTGTTTCCAGTTCAGGGAGGACCTGTCCTGGGAGTTCGGGCTGGACTGTTTCCATAGGGAGCAGGGTCAAGACTGATTTGCATATGGCTGGGTTTAAACTGGAATGTCATGCGGAGGCAAAAACAATGGATTTAAGCCCAGATCTCTGTACTGGGGTGAATGTATGACATTGTTCTGCATTCTGTCCATAAATTGTTCTTTTTGCCAGGGCTGAGGAAGACGCTACAACTGGCGATGAGGGTGGGCTACGTGCCCAAGAAAAACTGCTCTCCCTGAGAGTTTGCAACGGTACGGCAATCTGCTCGTGCATGTCACGTGTGCCGAGAATTGTTTCAATGAAATCTGCGACAGGCACTTCTGGAGTTAAAGTCCTGCTGCAGCCCATAGACCATATTACCGTCATTTCAGTTGATTCTGGACGTGACGCAGGGTAGGGCGGTATATTTCCCTCTCTACCTACTTTGAAGAAATCACTCGATATTTGGTGCTCAGGAAGCACTATTTGGGTTTTCTGGAGAACTCCAACGTACATAAAGGATTAAGACACTTGGTTCTTCTGCACTTTTTTTAACTCGATTTGTACAAGACAATACTCATTAAGGCCCACAGTGAGGACTTTTTATGATACATAACCTTGGATACTTTATGATCCCTACTCTTCATCAGGTGGAAGGCATTATCTCTATAAAGGCTATTCTGAAATTCCTTTGTCCTGAACAAGACCCAGTGTGATGTGTTATATGTACACACTCTCTATCAAAGGTCGAAACGTCGACGATAACCATAGGTGTTCCGTCCTAGTGTCCTACATACTCACGTCCAAGAAATAAGGACATATGTTTAACATACAAACCAAGGATATACGGATGCCCAATTACATGACCTTTTCTGTGTTTGTTGATGATGTTGTGTCTTTTTAATTTTTGGATTGTGTTATATGTAATGCACCTTGTATATGGCACTTATGTATGTAACCTTATATGTTGTGTAACAGTCCTGTGTCTTCAAGATATAGGTTTATGTATTGTCCTGCATGACATATGAACATTAATAAATTGTGCATAGTCTAAAAACTTAGTGTCAGTCTCATTCATAACATTTCTGTGAGTATCATTGTTGATCTTACACCATTTATTGGTTCCCCTAGGTGAACAAGATACATGAAATCTTTTCAAAGAATGTACACACATCTCGGCAGAACCCACTGTTAGTATATACTGCCAGCCCACACACAGCAGTAGAAGAAATTGAAGGCACTGCAGATGAGCATATTCAGATGTCCGCCAAAAAAGCCCGCTAGGTGGTCGACAGACGCTGCATCGCACACCAAATACAGCACAATCGCCTGAACAGCATGTGCCAACACAATGCCAGCAGAAAGAAGCGTGACAGACAATGCAGCTGTGTTGCTGAAGCCACCAGCGCCTTTCAACACTTCTAAAATCAGAACAGTGGTGCCAGGTGGACTGCGTGGATCAAAATATTCAATGACTTCATTCTATTTATTAGTTACAATTTTGAAGATACAGTTTTGTATTTTAATTATAATAATATTAGCAGTAAATCATGATATGTATGTAATGATGCAATACATTTTTATTTTATTTAGTTAAAAATATAAATATATTTCTTTTTTTAACATATTTCTTTTTTTAATTGTTTACTATAAATTTGAAAATATTTTTTAATATGTTGAAGTGAATTAGTTTGTTTCTAATGTTGCACTGACTGGAGAATGAATAGTACATTTTATACCTCCACAATACAACACTTTCTTTACTGTTGCACTGATTGGAGTGGGAATAATAAATTTTACCCTTCCGCAATCCAACACTTTCCCTACTTTGCACTGACTGGAGTGGGAATAGTAAATTTTACCCCTCTGCAATCCAACACTTTCGCTACTCTTGCATTGGCTGGAGTGGGAATAGTACATTTTAACCCCTCAGCAATCCAATGCTTTCCCTATTGTTGCGCTTAGTGGAATGGGAATAGTACATTTTACCCCTCTGCAATCCAACACTTTCCTTACTGTTGTAGTGACTGTAGTGGGAATAGAACATTTTACTCCTCCCCAATCCAACACTTTTCCTACTGTTACACTGACTGGAGTGGGAATAGTAAATTTGACCCCTCCGCAATCCAACACTTTCCCTAGTGTTGCAGTGACTGGAGTAGGAATGGTAAATTTTACCCCTTCACTATCCAACACTTTCCCTACTGTTGCACTGAATGCAGTGTGAATAATATATTGAACTCCTCCACAATCCAACACTTTCCCTATTGTTGCACTGATTGTATTGGAAATAGTAAACTGTTAAAAGAATAATTCTACTGTTACACTAAATTGAGTAGTAATAGTACATTTTCCCCTTGTGTAAGGTAAAGGTTTTCCTACAGTTGCATGGTGCGAAGTGGGAGTAGTACATTTTATCCCTCTTTAGTCCAAAACTTGGCATACTTTTGTTTAAATTAAATTGGGAATAGTATATGTTTTAAATGTAAAATGTTATAGTTTTATATTGTTACAATTTATATTATCATGGGCATCATTACGATGTCAGGCGGACTTGTGTCCCTCCAACACCAAAGCGGACTGGAACCAGCCAACCATAGGCCAGCGGTTCTTTTTTTTTTTTATTCCTCATATACCAAAGAATAAGGGCAATCCTGATGGGAGGCCATAACCTCTCCTCAACGGTCATCCTATCCCAGCCCTGATGTTTAAGTCCGATGCGTAAAAAGGAAAGGCTCAAACCCTCAAGCAATCACCACTTACGCAATCCACTTCTTTTCGCGCTGCAATATGGACCAGCATCGCGTTGAAGGGACCAGCCAAGTGGTGCCCAGGTGAAATCATTGGAATATTCCCTATCTGTTCCGCCATGCAACCAAGGCTGCCCAAACATTTCCATAACTGTTACTGTCACATGCCATATCAGATTCGCTAGTATGAATTATATATTTCAGACACTCTGTGAAAGTAGGAGCCTTTATATTCCTCCAGGCTCTACATATCTCTCGTCTTGCCAGGATAATCACATAAAATATATCATCAGTGTCCAAGATGTAAACTTCCTTTGGCAGACGACTATCATATGTTTATGAGTTGTCCTGAAATAGTAGATTATTGGGCAAAGGTGCAAACCTTTCTAGCTGAGGACTGGATAAACAGATTGAAATTACTTCAGGATTGATTATGTTTGGGTTACACATAGGCCAGCAGTTCTGACCGTACTATTTGTAAGTAACTGGCCTACTGGCAGTTGAAAACATCCATTTTAAAATGTCAGCATGTGCAGCAGACGGAAAAGGCCCGCAGCACAAGCTGCCATTTAAAATTGATGTTTTTAAACATCCTTGCACCGTGCGGTAGGCCCCTCACGGAGCCTGCCACACAGTGCAGGGATGTTTAGAGGGGCACAATAAGTGACCCCAAGGCCTCATAGTGGAGGCTACAGAGAGACGAGAGCCCTGATAGGGGCCCCCAAGGTCACTTTCCGACAACCTTCCGTATCAGAAAGGCCAACATGGAAAGGCTGTGGGAAAGTGATGAGGCTGGCTCCGCCGTCATTATGGGAATATGATGGCTTCCGACGCTCCGAGAAGCTCCTTGAGCCTGTCGGAAGTGCGGCAGATGGTCCCTTCGCCCGATGCCTCTGCCTGCCTCATTGTAATGGGGCAGGCGGACCGCAATGGCAGATTATTGTTTTTAATGTGTTAAATATTTTTAGTACGTTATAATTTTGTATGTTATTTACCTTTCTACTTATTTTTTAAATGTTTTATGTTATTGGGCATATATATATATATGTAATAAATATATAAATATAGATATATATATATATATTCAGTGAAAAAACCATAGGTTTCACACACGTTATAGTTAGGAATTAGCATTTAAAAAACCTTAGAAATTCAGTGAAAAAACCATAGGTTTCACACATGTTATAGTTAGCTGGACATTTTACTCGTAAAAAACCAATGAAATTGCCCCGTTATAGTTAGTTCAGCTAACTATAACTCGCGCGCCCGCAATGCACTGCTGATGACGTCACATATTACATCACTCATGACATGGTCAGTGACATCACTCATGACATCACTGATGACATCTCAAATGACATCACTGATGACATCACTGATGACATCATCCAGTGAATGTGTGTTATTCTGAAAATTAAATATGTTTTATATATGTATATCTCAAGGTCGATGGAAGAATAAATGGGTATATAAGTGTCTAAATGGATGATTTGTTTTTGAAAAATTGATTGTGTAACTGACTGATTAAGTGTATCATAGTGAATACATGGCTTAGTGAGTAATGTTTAAATATGTAAATATCTGTATCAGTCTCTCACTTTGTGTATAATTGGCTGCATGGGTTGGTGAGTAGCTACATGGGTGTCTATATAGGTTATTAGTTGGTTTTTTGAGTATCAGTCTGAGTGTCTGCATGGTTCGGTGGGGGGTATTACGTAGTGCATAGGTGCATGAATGAGTGAGTCACTGTTTGTATGTGTTGAACACAGTATGTGTGCAGGACTGTATGGGTGGATGAGTGTGTGTATGGGTGTGTTAGTGAGTGAATGACTGTCTCAATAGTGTCTTTATGAGTAACTACATATGTTTTAAACTAGTATATGTGACTATTGGTGTATATATGTGAGTATATGTGAGAGTGAGAGATTGAAAGAGTTCCTGTATGAATAAGTATGTATTTCTATAAGTGATTGTTTAAAAGACTAAGTATGTGTAAGTTTCCGTAGAAGTAAGTGTGGTGGTGTGTGTATAACTGTATATGCAAGTAAATGTATGTTTGATTCTTTATTAGCATGAGTGACTATGTGTGTGAGTAACTCTATGGATGAGTGGCATTGTGTAACAGGATGTATAGGTGTATGAGTACATATGATGAGTGAGTACATGTATGAGTGACTGAATTGGACTGTTGGTGAATGAGTGGATGTGTATGTGGATCTTAGAATTACTGAAAAAGTTGTTTTAACTGGTATTGGTATGTCCATTTTTTTGAATATTGTAGTTTCTATTTTTGAATGTGTGTGTCAAAGGTTATATTAGGGGAAGAGGAGGTCTGCCACTCTATCACAAGGATGATGTCATCAGTGATGTCATCAGTGATGTCATTTGAGATGTCATCAGTGATGTCATGAGTGATGTCACTGACCATGTCATGAGTGATGTAATATGTGACGTCATCAGCAGTGCATTGCGGGCGCGCGAGTTATAGTTAGCTGAACTAACTATAACGGGGCAATTTCATTGGTTTTTTACGAGTAAAATGTCCAGCTAACTATAACATGTGTGAAACCTATGGTTTTTTCACTGAATTTCTAAGGTTTTTTAAATGCTAATTCCTAACTATAACGTGTGTGAAACCTATGGTTTTTTCACTGAATTTCAAAGGTTTTTTAAATGCTAATTCCTAACTATAACGTGTGTGAAACCCATGGTTTTTTCAGTGAATTTGCAAGGTTTTTTAAATGCTAATTTTTTTTTTATTCTTCAATTTTTTCAAACATATTTTTAATTTAATTTACTTACCTTTTATAAAGACTATGCTTTAATTTTTAAAATCCTTAAATATTTTTTTTTAATATATTTTTTAAAATAAACATGTAAAATTTATTTCCAGTTCTTTTTTTAATTTTTTTTTGGTACGCGTACCGTAAGCTCACGGTAAGCGTACGGTTTACGCAACGTCCGTAATCTATCTACGCTGCTTGCGTATAGTTACGCACTTTGCGTAGCCGCGCGTACTGCGCGTGGGACGCGTGCGCGCTTACGCCACACGCGCACGTTACGCGGAAGTGCCGGGGAGTGACTGTTATGCGCATGCGCGCAAGCGCGTGTCTTTTTTACGCGCACGCGTACTTTTTGCCGTAAGCGTACCGTAAGCGTACCGTAAGCGTACGGTAGGTCATGTGATCTTGAAACACAACTTTTGATTGGTTGAAACTACTTTCAGTTCTAGAACTCTCCTACACCACACCCATTCCCCTCATTTCTGCTTGTGATCCCTTGGGAGAAGGAGCTGGTTTGTCTTTGGGATACGATGGCAGAACAGCAGAGCTCTTCTGAGAGTGAGGCTAGCACTAGCAGCACTGTCTTGAGGCAGAGATCGAGGAAACAAAAGCCTTCTTATGTTTGGGATTATTTTACTTTTCCAGAAGGCCAGCAAAAGGTGAATGCACCCTTAGTTACTTGCAAGCTGTGTCAGCGTGTACTTTCTAGAGGTAATCCTAACAGGAAGTATTCCTTTGGGAATCACACCATGAAGAGACACCTCCAGGATGTACACAGAAGGACACATGGTCATCTTTTTGGAGGTAACTCTTCAGAAAGACGAGCCAGTACATCCACAGCAGCTCAGCCTGAACCATCATCTGCAGGGCTGACTCCTTCTTCTGCAGGTCAGGTGAGCCCTTCATCTGTGGGGGGAGCATCTCCTTTTTCTTCTCCTCAGGAAATTAACCCTCGGTTTCTGAGGGTTGAAATACGGTGCGCCACTTGTCATGATCTAATTTGTTATAGGGAGACCAGTATTTCCCTAGTGAACAATAAAATAGATCAGCACACTTGTCGTACCGTCTAATATTCCCATTCTTTCTTTCCTCTGTCCCTGCATGAACACAACGGCTCTTTTAAGAGCCAACCTTACCTTTCATCTATTTTTTATATATGTTTTTAAAACTTTTGGTGTATTCTCTGTGACTGCCTACACTCCAGCAAGGGCAACCAGCCTTAGTGATGCTGAATGTATTTGCATTACAGACTTAAACCTGAAAACCCCACTCGCTTCTAAATACTGTGCATGACTATACATGGCAAGCACATGGGTGTGTGCTAAGACTCTGCTTCTTCCCCCAAAAATTCGCTCCCCCTTTCCATCTAATGCAACTGTGAAATCACCAGAGCAAGACGCAATAAATCTCTGCCTATAATTCCTCTATGCACACAGAGTCATGTTTTCACATTAGTCCCAAAACGAAATTTCTTTGCCATTTTTAAAGCACACTTACTGCTCTTTTTTTTTCGGGCCAAGTGAAAATCACTTTTTACAATTGGAAATCACTTTTACAGACTGACACATTATGAAACCACTTTTTTTGATTTATTTAAATGCACATGTCCAAGCTGTTTTTTCAGACCACCACCATGTGTATTCTCTGTGACTGCCTACACTCCAGCAAGGGCAACCAGCCTTAGTGAAGCTCAATGTATTTGCATTACAGACTGAAACCTGAAAACCCCACTCGCTTCTAAATACTGTGCATGACTATACACGGCAAGCACATGGGTGTGTGCTAAGACTCTGCTTCTTCCCCCAAAAATTCGCTCCCCCTTTCCATCTAATGCAACTGTGAAATCACCAGAGCAAGACGCAATAAATCTCTGCCTATAATTCTTCTATGCACACAGAGTCATGTTTTCACATTAGTCCCAAAACGAAATTTCTTTGCCATTTTTAAAGCACACTTACTGCTCTTTTTTTTTTCGGGGCAAGTGAAAATCACTTTTACAGACTGACACATTATGAAACCTTTTTTTTACATTTATTTAATTGCACATGTCCAAGCTGTTTTTTTCAGACCACCACCATGTGTATTCTCTGTGACTGCCTACAGTCCAGCAAGGGCAACCAGCCTTAGTGATGCTGAATGTATTTGCATTACAGACTTAAACCTGAAAACCCCACTCGCTTCTAAATACTGTGCGTGACTATACATGGCAAGCACATGGGTGTGTGCTAAGACTCTGCTTCTTCCCCCAAAAATTCGCTCCCCCTTTCCATCTAATGCAACTGTGAAATTACCAGAGCAAGACGCAATAAATCTCTGCCTATAATTCTTCTATGCACACAGAGTCATGTTTTCACATTAGTCCCAAAACGAAATTTCTTTGCCAATTTGAAAGCACACTTACTGCTCTTTTTTTTTTCGGGGCAAGTGTAAATCACTTTTACAGACTGACACATTATGAAACCACCATGTGTAACTACAACAAAAACAATTCCCATTTCTATTATTCATTTCTTAAGTTACCACATACATCCCCTCTCAAACTGTAAACTCACCTTTAAAATTAGTTAGTTGTGAAAGAAATGTGACACTCAAACAGCAGATTATCAGAGCCAGGATCTCTGTTGTGTTCACCTCTCTCCTCTCAGCAGAACCAGATAATGGCAAACTTTCCCTCTATTTTTCCACACATATACATGTAAGTTTCAAATCTCAGTGCTTCCCCCTTTTTTTCAAATGTAATCACACATTTCTATTGGTTGAAAACCAACCCTTTTCCAAAAGTACCCTTCCCCCAACTTGACTTCTGCCTAGTACCCTTCCCCCAACTTGACTTCTGCCTGCTACCATAGCAACAGCTCATGGAACACTGCTGTGTAGAGTTAGGTCAGAAGTTCGACACACAATGTTTCAATTCCACAGAGCAAGAGTGCTTGACTTTTCAAACCTTACAGCAAATCCATAGTACTGTTCTTTGGTTACACATTTTTTTGTACCAATACAAAACATGCTTCTATTAATTTACACATACAGCCTAGTTTTTATTCTAGAATGGTATGAAACAGCCAATCAGTTCTTTTTGTTTTGAAAAAAATATGTATGCCTCCATTTCCAAACTGTCTTTCTTTTCATATTGCCATTCTACTGAAAGACACCTCCTGAGTGCATCCAGTTCTCCTTTGAAGATGTTCACAGTGTGGATTGTAGGGCACAGCTATGTCTTCTGGAGTGAAAAGTTTGCAGAGAAAACAGGTATGATGAGAGACCTTGCTTTGCCAAATGTAGACATTAAATGGATTGGTCAGAGAGGGTTAAAGTGGCACCAATTGATGCCATTGGTGAAATCCTTCATTCAAATCCAACACCCTGACCTCATAATAGTGCACTGTGGTGGCAATGACCTAGGCACTTTGACTGGGGTAGGTCTGGAAATGCTTATGAAGGACACCTTTGCACAACTGTTTACACTTTTCCCTAAAACTGCCTTTGTGTTTTCCAACATATGCCAAAGGCAAAAATGGAACTGGTCCTATCATTTCTGTCCGCAGATTGACAAAGCAAGAAAGCACGTCAACAAATCTGTTTCTGCTTTCCTCCGTGACTATGGTATGGGTGCCATTTACCACAACAACTTGCGTTATGACATGCAAGACATTTATAGAGGAGATGGTGTGCACTTCAATGATGAAGGGAACAGAGTCTTCCTCTTGAACCTTAGACTCTGCATCGGTACTTACTTGTAGGTACCACTTAAAAAATGACTTCATAAACACAACAGCTCTTTTTAGAGCTCCCTAATTTCTAAACTCTTAAATCTGCTTTTCATTTATTTATTTTTATTTTTTTTACCGTACGCTTACCGTAAGCTTACGGTACGCGTACCCCGTGATTTTTTTTAAAATCAATAAATGTTTTTTTTGTACTTTTCTGTCCTTCTTTGACCCCCTTACAAATGTTAGGGGGTCTGTAACTCTCCTCATTGCCCCCTTTCCTTGTTTTCTCTGTTTTTTTTCTGAGTGAAACACACAAAATGGCGGCCGCCGCTTCCTGGTTTCGGCCGATTCGAATGTTTACTAAGATCTATGGGCCAATCAGAATCTCCTTCGCGCACGCCATGTTTCTTCCGTACGCTTACCGTAAGCTTACCGTACGCGTACCCCGTGATTTTTTTTAAAAATCAATAAATGTTTGTTTTGTACTTTACAGTCCTTCTTTGACCCCCTCACAAATGTAAGGGGGTCTGTAACTCTCCTCATTGCCCCCTTTTCTTGTTTTCACTCTTTTTTTTTCAGAGTGAAACACAGAAAATGGCGGCCGCCGCTTCCTGGTTTCGGCCGATTCGAATGTTTACTAAGATCTAAGAGCCAATCAGAATCGCGCTCGCGCACGCCACCGTACGCTTACCGTAAGCGTACGGTAAGCGTACCGTAAGCGGGCTCAGATATATATATTGATTTAAAGGCTATTTTCTCAGAATCTACTGAACAGATTTACACCAAACCTACAAAAGGCACTTCCTTGACCTAGGGACTACCTCTCTGCCAAATTTTGAGTAATTCTGTTCAGCCGTTCGGGCTGTAGCTCGTTCTAAAGGTCCTATGGAAAAATGCATGGGAAAAACGCGTTTTGGGACCCCCCTTTTATCTCAGCCCCCGCTTGACGGATCCCCCCGAGACTTTCAGGGTAGGAGCGGAGCGTAGCGCCCCACCTATTTTGAGAAATTCACGAGGATTCGTCGACCGGCGCCAAAGTTATTCAAAATAGAATGTTGAGGTTTTCCTATGGAAACGTGGTCCTAACTATAACTACCTACTGGCGACCGCCAGTAGGTAATAAACCAAATTAAAACTTTGCAATGCGCACTCAGGCAGAAACGGTGAAATCATCAGCAAAAATCGGGATTAATTAACTTCATAAATCCTCCATACCACGTTTTGACCGGTATACGGTCTTGATCACACAACAGAGTGCATTGCAAAACGTAATTGCATACTATCACGATTCACTCCCTGTGCTCTCATGCCCACCACCAGGGGGCCGAATTGTGTGGCTTTCCAGTGTTCTATAATGCCTCCAGACACTCTCCTGTATGCATATCCTGAGTACCAGGCATTTGGACATCATTTAGGAATTGAAATCCATTCCCAATCCATGCCGGGTTTTGTGAAAGCCAGCCTGCAGATACTTGAAGCCAGCCTGCTCATGTTTGGAACCCCACTACCTAGAATTCCCTGCTCACTACTTCGTCTCCACCCCTGCAGGCCAAGGATGGGTGGAGGAATTCAGCTCACCTGTGGCTGGCTGCTGCTAGCCTACTTACACCTGCTGCATGTGATTACTGTGAGCTCTTTTAAGCCCCAGCTCCCCTCCGGCCAAGGTTGGTCATTGTAGCTGTATATCGGTGAGACCGATCCTTGTTCCAGTTTTTCCTGAGCCTTTGATATTCTTGTTTCCAGTGTTTCCTGAGATTTTGTTATTCCTTGTTCCTAAGCTCCTGCTGTTTTCCCTATTCCTGAATTAGCACTGTCTGCAGTGCTACCTTTACTCCTGAGCCTTAGCATTCCTTGTTCCTGAACTGCAGCAGTTTCCATTCTCCTGAATTAGCACTGCCTGCAGTGCTACCTTGTTTCCTGAGTTCCTGAGCTATAGCTATTCCTTGTACCTGAATTAGCACTGCCTGCAGTGCTACCTTGTTTTTTGAGTTCCTGAGCTATAGTTATTCTTTGTTCCTGTTCCTGGGCTTCAGCTATTCATTGTTCCTGATTTGCACGGCTTGTAGTGCTTTCTTGACTCCTTGTTTCCTGAGCTGTAGCTATTTCATGTTTCCTTGAACTAGCACTGCCTGCAGTGCTACCTTGAATCCTGAGCTATAATAATTTCCCTGTTCCTGAACTAGCGCTGCCTGCAGTGCTACCTTGACTCCTGAGCTCTAGTAATTTCCCTGTTCCTGAACTAGCACTGTCTGCAGTGCTACCTTGACTCCTTACAGCTTTAGTAATTCCCTGATCCTGAACCAGCACTGCCTGCAGTGCTACCTTGTCTCATGAGCCTTAGCTTAATTCTTGTTCCTGCCCCAGCACTGCCTTCTATGCTACTTTGTTTTCTTGATTCCTGAACCTGCACTATTCTAGTATACCCTTGTAGCCTCCCCTTCTGTATATCCTTTTCCAGCCCCTGCCTTTCTTCCCATTTCCTTGGTTCCAGTTCTAGTTTGCTGTCTTTCTATTCTGCTGTCTTGCTTCTGTTGCCTTGTATGTTTGTTACCTGCTTTCTGCCAAGTGTGCCCTGTGATTTCCTTTCTTTCCTGTTAAGCACTCCTCCTTGCTTGCTCCTTGTCTATTGTGATTGTGTTTAGTTCCACCCCCTTGCTGTTACTGACTTGCGTGTTCCTGATTGATCACCAAGATCCATGGGCACAGCTGACTACCTAGTTGGTGTTCCTTGTTCACTGTGAGTATTGTCTGAGTTAAATTTATAACTTCACCATAGGTATAAGCTCCACAGACCCTGCCTTTGCATGCATATCCTATATGTGGGTATTTGCAGTCAGTATCTGTAACAGCAATTGTGGGTGAGATACTTACTGAGCTTCAGTCTTACCGTGTGGAGCTCCTGAGTGCTTTACCCCTCACTCCCCTTTATTGTTAATGTTGTTTCATATATATGTCTTGCACATTCGTCCTGGGTGTAGTTATTCTGAATGCTAAATTGCCTCGTGAGTGTCCTTCCTTTCTGAGTCTTACCCATCTTGTTCACTTGTACAGACTTCCCCTTTGGATCCCTTTTTCTCCTGACTCCTGTGTGATCCTGGGCAGCACTGTACTACTTTCTGTGCACTGTACGTTTTCTACCCAGTTCCCAGTCCTTGCCCAAGTCCCTGACTGTGTTCCTGACATAGTCCCGGACAGTTCCTGACACAAACATAATAATCAAAACCGACATACGACTTAGACCTGTGAATAGACAGTCAAAGTTGAAGAAACAATGGCGGCCAAATCGGCACACGTTCAAATTGAAGTGATGTCCTGAAAAATAGTTTGTCAAGTGCTAAATATCTACACAGAGTGTGCTGGTTTGCAAGTAAATCTTGTTATACTATTAGGTACAAGATAGGAGTCCTCACAATGCCTTTACAATGTATACAATAGAATCATCGTGGTGATGGACACTGTCATTCGTATGCTGGTGTGATAAGGATCACAGCTCACAACGGCAGTGGTTATAATTAATTAAATGAGGCATAGTGCCTGAAAAAGCCCCTGCGTGTGAAGAGAGTACATAACATGGTTGTCGACATAGTGCCTAATGCCTGAGGTGCTTTAGATGATTAATAAGCAAGTGCTGCATAAGTGCAGGTGTCTACTAATGTATACGGAAGGCAAAAGAAATTAATAAAGCATAACTTTCTTGCAAACAGAGAAAACGCAACTGATGGGAAAATGTAGAATGCAAAAAGTAATGACAATGCAAATGTGATATCAATCCCAAAGGACCTCAAACATAGTGCATAAACATACTGTGGAAAAACAAAGTGTGAGAAAGTCTTATCCGAAGGGTACGATACACCTGATGGATGTCTCGAAGAAAAGGGTAGGGAACCCAAAAAGTTGATATCCTGTTGGGAGGAGCCCCATGGTCATACAGGTGAAACATGAGAAAAGGCATGAAAATGGGCATTCGTAGAAAAGAGAAAAGAGGAGAATGAGCAGCGAATAGAAGAGAAATGAACACACAGAGAAGGAGCGGATGAAGACCTAAGTAGAGCCATCTACCTAGTCACATTTGGCAAACCAAGACAAGGCCCTTCGAGGAAGAAGGGAAGCTAAGAGTTATGACATCTACTCTTCCTGGATGTGTACAGCCATTTATTCATCTATATTGTGACCCTCTGGAAAACGGGTCCCCAGGCTGACGATATTCCTCAATTCCCTTTTCCTGAGTTGAAGAACCGTATTGCCACCTCTGATGTTGATATTAACTTGTTCGATGGCATAGTAACTTAATTTTGAACAGGCGGACCAATTATGTTTTTCAAAGTGCCTGGCAATAGGGTAAAGTTGGTCTTTGTTTGTGTTGGCCCTCATTTGCTCCAGTATTCTCTTTTTGGCCATGAGCATGGTACTGCCCACATATTTAAGGTTACAAGGGCATTCTAAGATGTACACCACAAACGTGGAGCTGCAAGTCAGAAACTGTTAATGGACATCATGGTGTCAGTGCTCGGGTTATAGTATTCTTTTTTCATCGACTGCTGCTGCAAGCCTTGCAGTAGCCGCATGGAAAAAAGCCCTGTAGGTTGATACCCCTCCTCTGGTCTGTGTTGGTAATTTCGCTGTGTACCAAACAGCCATGTAAACTGTGGTCTCTCCTGTATGTGATTTTGGGCCTTTCTGGGATTGTATTCCCTATAATTGGGTCTTTGATGGGCATGTCCCAATTTTTGGATAAGATTTTCTGAATGTCTCCAGAGTTCCCATTATAGGTGAGTATGACCCTTGTTTTGTTGTTTTCACCGGTCAGTTTGGTGTCAACAACGTTGTCATCCAAGATCCTGCTTCTATTGACCCCTTTTACTCTCTCCATGGCCCTCCGGAGTACCCACTTCGGATAACCCCTTTCAATGACGTTTGGCTCTCAAGAATTCCCCAAAAGGGATACTCCATTTGAGGTTGTCAGGATGGCTACTCATGGCATGAAGTAGTGTTTTACCTGCAGTGGTCTAACTGAATAAGCTGCTTTGGATCTCATTGTTGGTGATTTCCACCTTGGTATCTAGATATTTCACTTCTTGCTCATGAAACTAGTGAGTTTGGGATTCTATATGTTGGAATTTAACCTGTTTACAAGGTTCTTGGCTTTGTATTCACTGCCTTTACTGACTACAAACAGGTTGTCCATGTATCTGAGCCAGAGAACCACTTTGTTAAAGTCATTCACAAAGGTGGTATCCATCCCGATTTCCTCCTCCCAGGCACCTAGGAACAGGTTTGCAAAACTTGGTGCAAAAGAAGTTTCCATGGCGGTGCCTAGGGTTTTTCTGTAAATACTGCCATTGAACATGGGCATGTTTTTGTGAAGGCAGTACCTGATCATGTCCAGGAGCATCTGGGTGTGTTCCATGTGCCAAATTCGTCTTCTGGACAGGTACTTGGCACAGGCAGCTATTTCCTGTTCATGTTCAATGACAGTATACAGAGAGTTCACATCCATGGTAATCAGTAGGAAATCATCCTGCAACTTTAAGATGTTGATCTTTTTAAGAAAATATTTGGTATCCCGGACATATAAGGGTAGAGTGATGACTTGGTCCCTGAGGAAGTGGTTGACAGATCTAGAGACATTCTCAAGAGCACTCCCTAATGAGGACACAATGGGCCTTCCAGGGGGATTGGTCTTACTCTTATGCATTTTGGGAAAGTCTTTTTTGAGGAAGCACTACTCCTCTTATTCTAACGGACCTATGTCTTTCCAGTCTACTAGGCTGCTCCAGATGCTGGTTATGCTGTTATTGTATTCATTTTTGTTGGTGGTAACATATGAACAAGGGTCATTGAGTTGGTGTATAGCCTCCTCAATGTACATCTCTCTACTGAGGATGACGATATTTCCACCCTTGTCGGCTGGTCTTATAATTACTCTTTCACCTGCCAGATCTTTAACTGCATTTCTTTGAGCAAGGGTAAGGTTGTGTCTAAACCTGCTCATTTTATTGAACCAGTTCTTCCATGTTTTGAAAAGTATCAATGTTGTAGTGTGACATGTTGGGCAAAAAGGTAGATTTGGGTTTGAAGCACGTTTGCAGCTTTGTCATACGATATATTAAGATCATCTAACATTTGATACATTTTCTAAACCCTGTTCTCTCCAACCCCTTCCAGTTCGTGTAGCGTAACCAGAGTGTCCATATCTACAATATTGAGTTCCCTACCAGCAATGACAATGCTGGCATTGTCAGATTCCCTGTTGGTAACAGGTTTTAGTTTGTGCCATGTTTTAAGTTTAAGTTTGCGGCAAAATTTGAATGGTCAATGCACGTGTCCACATAGTTGATAGGTTCTGCGGAACAAAAGGATAGGCCCAGACGCAGGGTTCTTTTTTCCAAATCATTCAAGTGTCTCTCAGATAGGTTGATAATAGTGTGATTCACCATAATTTCATCCATTCTGATGTCATCTTGGAGTGTGTTGTTCTGTTTCTTATGTGCTCCATATCGCTCCCTCTTCTTTCTCCTCTGTTTGATTCTTTTCCTCCTCTTGACCTGGTACCCCAGCCTCTTCCTCGTGCTCTTCCTGCCTGCCTTGCTTGCTTGGATTAGAAGTCATTCTGGTAGTCTGCTGGCCCCTGTGCAGGAGCCGGTATTCATCTACAAAAGTCTTAGGTCTTGTTGTGGCATCAATTTATGAAGTAGAACTCTCTGATGTTATGGATGTCATTGATAAATCTGTATTCGAGTCACTGGAGATGGCTTGTTCTACCTCTTGGGTCCGTGCCGTTGTGACTTTTGCGGTCATGTCATGAGAAGTCTCATATAGGTGGTCGTACTTGTGACTGTAAGTCAGAATTCTTCCTGACTCGTAGTCCCCACAGTCGTGGTGTAATTTTCTTTGTTTCCTTGCCTTCATCTCCTCCAGGAATTTGACGATTGTATCTTGTGCCTTACTTTCGTTCAATTCCTCCTTGATACGGTTGATTTCTTCTTTAATGGTATCTCTGTCAGACCTGGCATATTTGACCAGTATTTCTAAAATATTTTTGAGCTCTTGGCAGAGTTTGTTAATCATTTACCGCACCTCAGGCATTAGGCACTATGTCGACAACCACGTTATTCACTCTCTTCACACGCAGGGGCTTTTTCAGGCATTATGCCTCATTTAATTCATTATAACCACTGTGGTTGTTAGCTGTAATCTTTATCACACCAACATACCAACTACAGTGTCCATCCCCACGATGATTTTATTGTACACATTGTAAAGGCATTGGGAGGACTCTTCTCTTGTACTTAATAGTATAACAGGATTTACATGCAAACCAGCACATTCGGTGCAGATATTTAGCACTTGACAAACTACTTTTCAGGGCATCACTCCAATTTGAACGTGTGCCAATATGGTCGCCATTGTTTCTTCAACTTTGACTGTCCATTAACAGGTCTAAGTCCTATGTCGGTTTTGATTATTATGTATGTCATGACGTTTTGCAATCCACTCTGTTGTGTTATCAAGACCGTATACCAGTCAAAACGTGTCACAGAGGATTTAAAAAGTTAATAAATCCCTATTTTGGCTGTGGATTTCACTGTTTCTGCATGAGTGTGTGTTACAATGTTTGATTTGGTTTGCATGGAGGACCGGTTTACTCCGCCAGTAAAATCGCCACCTTCCATGGGCTGGTGGTTCCCCGAAGGAGTTGTGTGTACTTGCCGCACCGACCATGGGGTATACATCCTGGAATTTACTTGTGGTTTAAAATGCATAGGCAGCACCACGCTCCCAGTATTTAATAGAATCCTGCAACACTTGAGGGCCATCATCAATTTAGATCCCAACTACCCGGTAGCCCGACATTTCAAGCTGGTGAATCATAACAATGTGAACGAGTTAAAATATTCTGTGATTGGGGCAGTCCCAGCGCTTAGACGTGGAGGTAATAGAGAAAGAACTCTATGCCAACTCGAATCACATTTCATATTGTCTCTAGATAACTAGATGCGCAATGGGTTTAACACAAGTGAAGACTTGCATAATTTCCTCTAAATATGTTTACATCTGGTAATAATTGTTCACACACTTATTGGTGGTTTCATCAGGTTTTCAAATCATTCTGTCCGTAGTAAGGTGTTCTTTTCAACAAATTGTCATACTGTCTCGATACAAACCATTTCCATATGTTAATTTTGCATCATAATGTGAGTACCCGCATCTATGGGCACTTGCCCTAAATGTTGAACTAATTGCATAAACTGGTACTTGCTATTTTAGGTTCGTATTCCACATTTATTATTGCATTTGCACTTTATTGTTCAATAATCGTGTGTCCAGGCTATTAAGTTTCGTCTCTGGGCAGCCCCTGTGGCCACACATTGGTGATTCCCATGGTGATCAGGTTCTTAATACACTGAGTTGCACTATATTATTTTTCATAGGAGTATATAAGCACTGCATTTTACATACACCATGACTTTTGCATACATTCAGCGGGACATTGGCTTGAGGTTGATTTTGATAACTGGCGGGTTTTTTTTAGTCTGCGTATTAATTTATATACAGAAGAAAGAATCACTCTAGCAATACATTTTTTTAAGTAGTTTTTTCATCTCAGTACGAATCAATTATACAAGCACTTGCACTTTCATAGACTCGAATTTAGGGATCAATATTTTCTAGCATTTAATGATGTAGAAGCTGATATGCTCTATCGAGTGGATTCTATGATGCTTTGTTTATTTTAACTTTTTACCCTTGCCTTGTATTAATGAATTAATCCATTTTATTAATTGATTATGTCTCAATGTGTATTATTCACATAATTGTATCTTATTGACCGCTGCATTTATTTGATCTTTTATATATTGCATTAGATATTAAATTGACAGCACAATGCTGTGTGATATGGTAGAAGGTTTGTCGTCTCTATTTATCAACACAAACGAGAAGTTTTTACAACGATTGGGCATGCACTTGATTTAATGGTCATATTGTCGGTGGCGCATCATGTGATCAAGATCGCATTCCTGCAATTGAAACGCGTCATGGCGGACACTTGTCTATTTGCATATGGAGGGTGATGGAACAGAGTAAAGCACTTGTTTGAAGAAGCAACTTTCTAAGTCTTGGTGTTTTTTTGTGGTCCGTACCTGGGAGGTCCCACGGAGCAAAGGAGGTGGGCCAGGATCGAGAGTTAACATATATATATAAATATACATATACATTATATACATATTATCTACTGGCGGTCGCCAGTAGATAGTTATAGTTAGGACCGAGTTTCCATAGGAAATCTCAAAATTCTATTTTGAATAACTTTGGCGCCGATTGACGAATCCTCGCGAAATTTTCAAAACTAATGGGGCGCTCCGCTCTGCTCCTACCCTGAAAGTCTCGGGGTGATTCGTCAAGCGGGAGCTGAGAAAAAGGGGGGGTCCCAAAACGCGTTTTCCCCATGGATTTTTCCATAGGGACTTTAGTCGCAGCTACAGCCCGAACGGCTGAACAGAATTACGTGAAATTTGGCAGAGAGGTAGCCATAAGGTCCATGAAGTGCCTTTTGCAGGTTTGGTGTAAATCTGTTCAGTATTTCCAGAGAAAATAGCATTTAAATCAATATATATATCTGTACGCGCGCACCGTGCGCGCTGTGTGCGCGTACCTTGCCGTGCGCGAGCGCAATTCTGATTGGTTGTTAAATCTTAGTAAACATTCGAATCGGTCGAAACCAGGAAGTGTCGGCCGCCATTTTGTCTCTCGCACTCTGAGGGGGTGAAAAACAAATGTGGAGAACGTGAAAAGGGGGCAGGGTGGACAGTTCCTGACCCCCTAGCTATGGTCAGGGGGTCCCAAAAGGACCCCCAAGGGCCCAAAAAATGTTTTTTTTTGTTTCGAAAAATCGCCGAGTGTGCGCACCCTGCGCGCACCAGCCAAACGTAAAAAATTCTGCGAAGTTTGCGCATCGTGCGCGCACTCCGCGATTTATAGAAAAAAAAAAGTATTTGGCCCTTGGGCTCGAAGCGCTCCGTGCGCGCACGGCACGAACTGCGTATAGTGGGTGTGCGGTGCGCGAAGCGCACCGCGAGCCCACCGCGCGCGCACGGTGCGCGAAGCGCACCGTGCGCGCGCCGGGAAAAAATTTTGTTTAAAAAAATATATTAATAAATACATAACTTAGCATTTAAAAAACCGTACAAATTCACTGAAAAAACCATATGTTTCACACACGTTATAGTTTGGAATTAGCATTTAAAAAACCTTGCAAATTCACTGAAAAAACCATAGGTTTCACACGTTATAGTTAGCTGGGCATTTCCCTCGTAAAAAACCAATGAAATTCCCCCGTTATAGTTAGTGCAGGCAACTATAACTCACGCGACCGCAATCCTCTGCTGATGACGTCAGATATTACATCAATGATGACATATGTGTCTTTCTGAAAAAAAAAAATATGTAATATATGTATAGCTAAAGATGAATGGAAGAAGACATGGGTAAATAAGTGTCTAAATACAGTGATGTAATATCTGACGTCATCAGCAGAGGATTGCGGTCGCGTGAGTTATAGTTGCCTGCACTAACTATAACGGGGGAATTTCATTGGTTTTTTACGAGGGAAATGCCCAGCTAACTATAACATGTGTGAAACCTATGGTTTTTTCAGTGAATATATATATATTCACAGAAAAAGCCATGGGTTTCAGGCACGTTATAGTTAGGAATTAGCATTTAAAAAACCTCAGAAATTCATAGGTTTCAGGGGTGTTATAGTTAGCTGGACTTTTCACTTGTACAAAACCATTGAAATTCCCCCGTTATAGTTAGTTCACTCGTGCGCCCGCAATGCACTGCTGATGACGTCACATATTACATCACTCATGACATGGTCAGTGACATCACTCATGACATCACCGATGACATCTCAAATGACATCACTGATGACATCACTGATGACATCATCCAGTGAATGTCTGTTTTTCTGAAAATTAAATATGTTTTATATATGTATATCTCAAGGTCGATGGAAGAATAAATGGGTATATAAGTGTCTAAATGGATGATTTGTTTTTGAAAAATTGATTGTGTAACTGACTGATTAAGTGTATCATAGTGAATACATGGCTTAGTGAGTAATGTTTAAATATGTAAATATCTGTATCAGTCTCTCACTTTGTGTATAAGTGGCTGCATGGGTTGGTGAGTAGCTACATGGGTATCTATATAGGTTATTAGTTGGTTTTTTGAGTATCAGTCTGAGTGTCTGCATGGTTCGGTGGGGGGTATTACGTAGTGCATAGGTGCATGAATGAGTGACTCACTGTTTGTATGTGTTGAAGACAGCATGTGTGCAGGACTGTATGGGTGGATGAGTGTGTGTATGGGTGTGTTAGTGAGTGAATGACTGTCTCAATAGTGTCTTTATGAGTAACTACATATGTTTTAAACTAGTATATGTGACTATTGGTGTATATAAGTGAGTATATGTGAGAGTGAGAGATTGAAAGAGTTCCTGTATGAATAAGTATGTGTTTCTATAAGTGATTGTTTAAAAGACTAAGTATGTGTAAGTTTCCGTAGAAGTAAGTGTGGTGGTGTGTGTATAACTGTATATGCAAGTAAATGTATGTTTGATTCTTTATTAGCATGAGTGACTATGTGTGTGAGTAACTCTATGGACGAGTGGCATTGTGTAACAGGATGTATAGGTGTATGAGTACATATGATGAGTGAGTACATGTATGAGTGACTGTATAGGACTGTTGGTGAATGAGTGGATGTGTATGTGGATCTTAGAATTACTGAAGAGGTTGTTGTAACTGGTATTGGTATGTCCATTGTTTTGAAAATTTTAGTCTCTATTTTTGAATGTGTGTATCAAAGGTTATATTAGGGTGAGAGGAGGTCTGCCACTCTATCACAAGGATGATGTCATCAGTGATGTCATCAGTGATGTTATTTGAGATGTCATCAGTGATGTCATGAGTGATGTCACTGACCATGTCATGAGTGATGTAATATGTGACGTCATCAGCAGTGCATTGCGGGCGCGCGAGTTATAGTTAGCTGAACTAACTATAACGGGGGAATTTCAATGGTTTTGTACAAGTGAAAAGTCCAGCTAACTATAACACCCATGAAACCTATGGTTTTTTCAGTGAATTTCTGAGGTTTTTTAAATGCTAATTCCTAACTATAACGTGCCTGAAACCTATGTTTTTTTCTGTGAATTTCAAAGGTTTTTTAAATGCTAATTTCTAACTATGCCTACAGAGATAGGACATGTGAAGAAAGAAGAAAAAATGCACAGAAAGAAAAAAAAGAAGTGCAGAAAGAAGCAACAGAAGTCCTCAAAGACGAAGAAAAGTGCAGGAAGAAGGATAACATGCAGAAAGAACAAAAAGAAGAGCAGAAAGAATCCTTGTTGCAAAATCATCCTGTACCCTCAACTTTTTCATACGGATACTGGTGGTAACTGAGTCTGACTAACCAGTCCTAGAGCCAGTGCTATGTTAAAAGACACTTAGAATACAGTGAAAACACCTACATACACTAGGGAACATTATGCGTTGGGGTCCCCCTGTGATTAGCATGACCTCCTCTGTAAGCCCCTAGTATATAATAGGGCAGGGGGAATAAAACTACCTCTTAAAACAGGCCACAGGGCGTTTTTGCACACGTTAACTCAGGCCCCGTCCCCTCCCTTCACCACTGTGTAAACACGCCCTGTGTCCGTTTTTAGTTGGGAGATTAAGTTCATTTGAATCCTGAGGGGCCCTAGGGTCCAACTAGCCCACTAGGTACCTCCAGTAAGTGCCACAGAGCTGCATTGCAGAGAGGTGTAAAAAGTGGCACTGCCTGGACCACCTCTCTGCAATGCAGCTCAGTGGCGCTTACTGGAAGCACTTGGTGGGCTAGTTAGCCCCCAGGGGCCCTCAGTATTGAAGGGAAATTATATCCCCAATTTAAAACGTGCCATAGTGCGTGTTTGCACACGTCACCTCAGGCCCGTCCCCTCCCTTCACCACTGTGTAAACGCGCCCTGTGGCTCTTCTAAGTTGAGAGATTAAGACCCCTTGAATCCTAAGGGTCCCTAGGGTCAAACTAGACCACTAGGTACCTCCAGTAAGTTGCAGAGAGGTGTAAAAAGGGGCTTGGCCTCAGAACACCTGTCTGCAGCGCAGCTCCCTGGTGCATACTGGAGATGCCTGTTGGGCTAGTTGGCCCTCAGGGACCCTCAGTATTGAAGAGGAATTAATTCCCCAACTTACAACTCGCCAGGGGGCGCATTTGCAGAGTGCTGCAAGGAGGGGGCGTGGCCTCCGGCACGATGCCAGTCTTTTATTTATTTTAATTTTTTAAGAAGGGGGGCTCTGTGGTTCCCCTTCTTATTCTAATTTATTGCCCCTGATTACCCCATCCCCCAGGGCCTGTCTCCTAATTATATTTTTTTGACCCCAATCCCCAGGGCCGGCCACTGTTTTTTATTATTTTAAAAAAATATATATTTATAGACACACCTAGGACATGCTGGACAAACCGTACGTACCTATCACTATGACGATTTGTGTGATATTCATTAAAAGGCGACTATGCATACAATGAATCCACGTGGAATGTATTTACACCACTAGTGAAGCTCTGACATGTCTGATGCCCTACCGTGCCTAATCCCGGTAGACACCCTTGTCGTTTATTTATACAAACATGGGTAGCTATTGACAGGGCACATTTAATACACATGCACACCAAGCCATTCAAAGGCGATTTGACAAAATTTTGACCAAAACTATGCAAGAAACCCCCCTCACGGTTAATATAACACACATCCACTGCCGGATGTGTAATACTTTTTATTTTACTCTCTGGAAAGGGGACGAACATCACTTGAGAGTCACAGCGCGCTCCTGGCAGAGCCCAATGCTGTGTTACACCCACCATTGCCTGCCGAGTGCCACACACCTCTGTGTTGTATTCCACCAGCTAGTGCATATGCTATGACACTCTCTAGCCCATGTGCACTGTAACACCACCCCGTGAACATGTCATGCCACACTTGTCTTCGCACGGGTTATATTGCCCCATCTAACATGCCTTCCTCGATGCCTATGTTATAACGCACAGTGCTATGCCATACATATTACAATCTGGGATCCATATCTTTGTCACAGTGCATATGCAACGTTACACTCCCCAGCACATATTTTATATTACAACTTTAGAGACTAGTTAGGTTACACAACACTGCCCTGTGCATATTACACTCCAAGGCGCACATCGCATAGCACGCGCTAGTGCCTGTGCTATCTCGCTCTCTCCAATGAATCTGTCATTGCGCACAATGTATTGCATATTATATTTCACGCCCGGTTCATCTTATATCACACTTTTTGGTGCATAGTTTATACCATACACTATATCTAGTTTTCATTTTCAATCGTGGTCTCAGGACTATGTTCTATATAACACTGTGTTCACCTACCCTTTTCACAGGCATTACATTTTGCGATAGGGGGTGGAGGGTCAGGGGGTGTTTCTGCCAAGTGAGCCCGGAGTCACAGTCACAAACGTCCTCTTCTTCCTGAATAAAAGTGAGATTATGCTGCATACTTGTTCATATTTTAAGTAGTTCGCACAGACACACGTTTTAAAAACAATAAAGTTCCTAATACCCGCCTTCTCTGAACAGTTAGCTTGCTGCCCCATCCCCCTCCTCCCTATCCTCTGTTGTGTGAATCCATGGACTAGCCTCCTCCCTCCTGCCATGCATGGTCTGATGTGCTGCCACTGCCCTCAATTTGGTATGATGTACCAGTCCCCTCCTCCTGCCCTCCATTGCCCAATTCTATGCCCCATCATTGACCTCCTGCTTAAACTCTGTGCTTAGCTTGTTGCCCCTATTCTCCTTCTCCCTGCCCTCCGATGTCTTTGTGCATGCCCCTGCTCCATCCTTTTTGCCCACCATGTTCCATGGACCTGCCACTCCTATCTACTCTGGGTGTTCTGTTGAGCTGCCACTCCCCTCCCACCTGCCTAGCATTGTCAGATGACTGTAACCTGTCCCTGCCACCTCCACCCTGCCTGTCCACATGCAATGCCCCTATCCTCTTCCTCCTGTCCTACATGGTCCATTGTACTGCCACACCCTTCTGCCCTCCCTGGTCTGTTGTGCTGCAACTGCTCCTCCTGCCTGCCCCGTGCGGTCTGTTGTGAGGCCCCTTCCCCTGAACTTTCTTGTCTGTGCACAGGTCCTGACCCTCCCTTCTATCCTCCATCATCCTTTGTGCATGCCCCTGCACCCTCCTTCTTGCCCATCATAGCCATTGTGCTGCCACTAACCCTCCCACTTGCCATGCATGGTCTTCTGTGCTGCCATGGCCCCTCCCACCTTCCCTGTGTGGTCAGTTAGCTGCCCCTGACCCCCTCCCACCTTCCCTCCATGGTCTGTGTGTATGCCATCACAGTCTCACTGTTGCTCTTCATGGTGTGTCTTGCTTCTAGTGCCCATCCTGCCTGACCTCCATGGCTATCTTGCTGCTCCTGCCCTGCCCCCTTGCCCCCAGCCCTCTGTTTACATGTGCAGACCCCTACTCCCTCCCTCCTGGCTTGTCTGTTCCATTGTAATGCCCCTGATCCGTCCCTCCTGCCCTTTATGGTCTGTTATGCTGCAGCTTTCTCTCCTGTCTGTCCATTATGGTCAGCTAGCTACCATTGCCTCTTGCCCCTCTGTTCTCTGTTGTCCATGTGCATGGTCCTGTCCCCTCCCTCTTTCTTTCTATGGATTGTTGTGCTGCACTCCCGTCCCGCATGCCCTGTGTGGTGTATTGTGCTGCTGCAAACCCTGATGCCTGCCCTGCAGGGCCAGTTTGGTGCACCTCTCCATGTCCCTCCTGTCCTCTGTTATCCAAGTCCATGTTCCTACCCCATTTCCTTCCATGATCCAATGTACCATACTTGCGAACATTTTGAACTTGGTAAGAGGGAGATTTTGAAAAAAAACTGGGGTATTGATTTTCCCCTTTGAGTTACATTGAAAAAGAGGAGATTGTAGACAGGAGACAGATCAAATAAAGCCCATTTGAGCTTAAAAACATTGGACGTTTCCTGGCTGAATCGGGTCTGTTGGCATGTATGGTTGTACTACCATTGCCTCTTCCTTCTGCCCACAATGGTCTATTACATTGCCACAGCCTCTCTTACAAGTCCTGTATTGTTGGTTTGTTGCCCCTGCCCCCCTTTCCACTGCCCTCCATAGTCTGTTGTGCTGCCACGGCCCTTTCTGCCTGCTCAGTGTGGTTAAATTGTTGCCTTTGCACCCTCCTACCTGCCTTCAATTTTCAGAGTCCGTGCCCCTGGCCTCTGCCTCTCAACAGTATCCTAATGAACAACTAGATTGCTAACATTCTATATTTATTACAAAAGTGTGGAAAGCCTGACGTCATCTTGATGTAATCAAAACTGTAATACATAGAGTATTTAATTTAGAAATTACATATATGAGAGGGTCTTATTGGCATCAAAATATGGTTAGTGCTCTAAAAGACTAATATAAGGACCTATTTTCTGAGTTTTCAAATAGCGACAAAGCACTTTTAAATTATTTGTTATCTTTATGTTTTTTTTATCCAGTTGACCACTTGATTAAATGTTGCACTTAGGGGAGAGGATGTGGTGTTACTTCAAGAACTGCAGACTTTGCAACTGGGGAACCAGGTTGGAGTTTCTGCTTCAGCTCGACATACTGTGATTCTAGTCAAATCACTTAGTCTCCCCATGTCTACAACCAAAATGAATTTGTTCTTGTGTGATGTAACCAATGCTCATGTAAAGCACTCCAATACCTGACAAGCCTGCACTAAATAACACTGCAAAAACACAAAATAATAAGTGTTTTGCACACTTCTGTCATTGGGCTTTATTTGGGCTACATCTGCGTGATTTTGGGCTACATTTGGGCTCTTTTGTCTCCGGTGGCCATCTTGGGAGATTTATTTGTTATGAAGTTTCCTAATTTCCTCATGTACTGCAGTCTCCTCAGTAGGAAATGCTTTCAGTTTTTTACTTTGATTCCTTCATGAAGGTATTCAGATATGCCATAAATTCTGAAAGTTAGCACTCTAGTTGCTCATTAGATCACTGTAGTAAAACTACTGTTCACCATGGAAGTCTGCTCCTGGTATTAAAAGTGTATGTTTCAGTCTGCATGTCAGAATTTTTTAATGAAATAGAAGAGGATTTGAGAAGTCACTCAAAATGTGCCCTCATTTTCTTTCTTCAGCATTAATCATAATTTCTATGGCAAAATGAACCCCCTCATTGTGTTCCTTTTTAAATTAAATGTTTTAAATGTTACCAGTTTATTCCAATCAAGATGGCTTCAGGTGTGCCATACTTTTGTCATAATGAAGACAGTAAGCGCTCTTTTAAGAACACTCTGGGACATTCTGTCATTGGGCTATACTTGGGCTACATCTGGGTGATATTTGGGCTACATTTGGGCTCTTTTGTCTATGAAGTTTCCTAATTTCCTCATTTACTGCAGTCTCCTCAGTAGGAAATACTTTCAGTTTTTTACTTTGATTCCATCAAGAAGGCATTCAGATGTGTCACACATTTGCCATAAATTCAGAATGTTAGCACTCTTTTTGCTCATTAGATCACTGTAGTAAAGCTGCTGCTCACCAGGGAAAACTGCTGCTGGTATTGAAAGTGCATGTTTCAGTCTGCATGTCAGAATTTTTTTATGAAATAAAAGAGGATTTCAGAAGTCAAAATGTACCCTAGTTTTTCTTTCTGCAGCACTAATCACACTTGTTATGGAAAAATGAACCCCCTCATTTTGTTCCTTTTTAAATTAAATGTTTTAAGAGTTACCACTTTAATCCAAGCAAGATGGCTTCAGGTGTGCCATACGTTTATCATAAGTAGGACTGTTAGCGCTCTAGTTGTTCTTTGGAACACTCTGGGAAGCTGCAGTAGAACACAAAGGAATCAACTGACAGTCTCTGCCCTTGTTGGATGTACATGTTTTACTGAGAATGTCAGACTTCATTCTCACATGACTGAGAAAGATAATGTGAATTTACAGAAAATAAGCTCTCAGTTTAGCTGATAGATCACCTACCAAACCTCTGTGGGAAAAGCATGAGAAAATATTTTTCTCTCAATCATGATATCCCAGCAGAAGGCTTTTTCACATGGTGAAATCACCTTAGAACATACCACAATTCCTAAAATGAGTATGGTACCATCAACAAATGATTTATAATGTAACTAAAGTCTTAAAACCTTCTATTAACTGCAATGCTTTTTAATGAGGTGCTATCATGTATATTGGTCCCAAGATGGCTGCCAACACTTCTTGGATGAAGTGCTGACAGCCAATCAGATCTCAGGATGAGATGTGTGGTTAGGCTCCGCCCACATATATATATGATTTTACTTTTGATTTTCTCAGGAACTACTGAACAGATTGACACCAGACCTGCAAAAGGCACTTCCCTGAGCTGAGGACTACCTCTCTGCGAAATTTCAAGTAATTCTGGTTAAGCCGTTCGGGCTGTACCTTCGACTAAAGGTCCCTATGGAAAATTGCATGGGGAAAACGTGTTTTGGGACCCCCCTTTTTTCCCAGCCCCCGCTTGACGAATCCCCCCGAGACTTTCAGGGTAGGAGCGGAGCGGAGCGCCCCACCTATTTTGAAAATTTCGCGAGGATTTGTCAACCGACGCCAAAGTTATTCCAAATAGAATGTTGCGGATTTCCTATGGAAACACGGTCCTAACTATAACTATCTACTGGCGACTGCCAGTAGTTAATATATATATACATATAGATTATTTGGGGGCTCATGCATGGCATCTCACTTGAGCAATACTGGGCACTACGTCTACCATCAGGCCACGGGAAGAGGCCACGCCCACTGGGGCGGAGACTCTCAATTAAGTGGTGCTTCAAAAACTGCTGTGCTGCCGCCTCGTCAGTTTCCTGTGCCTTTGAAGAAGTGATGCAGCTCACGAAACGCGTCAGGCTGGATTATCCTTTTGGTGGGGCATGGCTGTTGTTTCCTCGCTGCAACCCCCTCAATAAAGAAGTTTGGGCTATTGAACATCCTGTTGTGAGGCTCCTCCATTGCAGGCAAACTTTGTTGTTTGGTGGAATTTGAGCGGCATGCCTGAGCCGCGGAGTGAGTCCCGGTGCTCGTGAGCACTCCTGTAACGACGCCACCGGCGCCGCTGCGTGTGGGGCAGGAGCCGGTTATTGAAGGAAGATCGTGTCAGCGGGGACCCAGGCCATTCCCCTCCGCCCACTGTGGTGTTTTATTTGAACTTTATTTGGGGGCTCATGCATGGCATCTCACTTGAGCAATACTGGGCACTACGTCTACCATCAGGCCACGGGAAGAGGCCACGCCCACTGGGGCGGAGACTCTCAATTAAGTGGTGCTTCAAAAACTGCTGTGCTGCCACCTCGTCAGTTTCCTGTGCCTTTGAAGAAGTGATGCAGATCACGAAACGCGTCAGGCTGGATTATCCTTTTGGTGGGGCATGGCTGTTGTTTCCTCGCTGCAACCCCCTCAATAAAGAAGTTTGGGCTATTGAAAATCCTGTTGTGAGGCTCCTCCATTGCAGGCAAACTTTGTTGTTTGGTGGAATTTGAGCGGCATGCCTGAGCCGCGGAGTGAGTCCCGGTGCTCGTGAGCACTTCTGTAACGACGCCACCGGCGCCGCTGCGTGTGGGGCAGGAGCCGGTTATTGAAGGAAGATCGTGTCAGCGGGGACCCAGGCCATTCCCCTCCGCCCACTGTGGTGTTTTATTTGAACTTTATTTGGGGGCTCATGCATGGCATCTCACTTGAGCAATACTGGGCACTACGTCTACCATCAGGCCACGGGAAGAGGCCACGCCCACTGGGGCGGAGACTCTCAATTAAGTGGTGCTTCAAAAACTGCTGTGCTGCCGCCTCGTCAGTTTCCTGTGCCTTTGAAGAAGTGATGCAGATCACGAAACGCGTCAGGCTGGATTATCCTTTTGGTGGGGCATGGCTGTTGTTTCCTCGCTGCAACCCCCTCAATAAAGAAGTTTGGGCTATTGAACATCCTGTTGTGAGGCTCCTCCATTGCAGGCAAACTTTGTTGTTTGGTGGAATTTGAGCGGCATGCCTGAGCCGCGGAGTGAGTCCCGGTGCTCGTGAGCACTCCTGTAACGACGCCACCGGCGCCGCTGCGTGTGGGGCAGGAGCCGGTTATTGAAGGAAGATCGTGTCAGCGGGGACCCAGGCCATTCCCCTCCGCCCACTGTGGTGTTTTATTTGAACTTTATTTGGGGGCTCATGCATGGCATCTCACTTGAGCAATACTGGGCACTACGTCTACCATCAGGCCACGGGAAGAGGCCACGCCCACTGGGGCGGAGACTCTCAATTAAGTGGTGCTTCAAAAACTGCTGTGCTGCCGCCTCGTCAGTTTCCTGTGCCTTTGAAGAAGTGATGCAGATCACGAAACGCGTCAGGCTGGATTATCCTTTTGGTGGGGCATGGCTGTTGTTTCCTCGCTGCAACCCCCTCAATAAAGAAGTTTGGGCTATTGAAAATCCTGTTGTGAGGCTCCTCCATTGCAGGCAAACTTTGTTGTTTGGTGGAATTTGAGCGGCATGCCTGAGCCGCGGAGTGAGTCCCGGTGCTCGTGAGCACTTCTGTAACGACGCCACCGGCGCCGCTGCGTGTGGGGCAGGAGCCGGTTATTGAAGGAAGATCGTGTCAGCGGGGACCCAGGCCATTCCCCTCCGCCCACTGTGGTGTTTTATTTGAACTTTATTTGGGGGCTCATGCATGGCATCTCACTTGAGCAATACTGGGCACTACGTCTACCATCAGGCCACGGGAAGAGGCCACGCCCACTGGGGCGGAGACTCTCAATTAAGTGGTGCTTCAAAAACTGCTGTGCTGCCGCCTCGTCAGTTTCCTGTGCCTTTGAAGAAGTGATGCAGATCACGAAACGCGTCAGGCTGGATTATCCTTTTGGTGGGGCATGGCTGTTGTTTCCTCGCTGCAACCCCCTCAATAAAGAAGTTTGGGCTATTGAACATCCTGTTGTGAGGCTCCTCCATTGCAGGCAAACTTTGTTGTTTGGTGGAATTTGAGCGGCATGCCTGAGCCGCGGAGTGAGTCCCGGTGCTCGTGAGCACTCCTGTAACGACGCCACCGGCGCCGCTGCGTGTGGGGCAGGAGCCGGTTATTGAAGGAAGATCGTGTCAGCGGGGACCCAGGCCATTCCCCTCCGCCCACTGTGGTGTTTTATTTGAACTTTATTTGGGGGCTCATGCATGGCATCTCACTTGAGCAATACTGGGCACTACGTCTACCATCAGGCCACGGGAAGAGGCCACGCCCACTGGGGCGGAGACTCTCAATTAAGTGGTGCTTCAAAAACTGCTGTGCTGCCGCCTCGTCAGTTTCCTGTGCCTTTGAAGAAGTGATGCAGATCACGAAACGCGTCAGGCTGGATTATCCTTTTGGTGGGGCATGGCTGTTGTTTCCTCGCTGCAACCCCCTCAATAAAGAAGTTTGGGCTATTGAACATCCTGTTGTGAGGCTCCTCCATTGCAGGCAAACTTTGTTGTTTGGTGGAATTTGAGCGGCATGCCTGAGCCGCGGAGTGAGTCCCGGTGCTCGTGAGCACTCCTGTAACGACGCCACCGGCGCCGCTGCGTGTGGGGCAGGAGCCGGTTATTGAAGGAAGATCGTGTCAGCGGGGACCCAGGCCATTCCCCTCCGCCCACTGTGGTGTTTTATTTGAACTTTATTTGGGGGCTCATGCATGGCATCTCACTTGAGCAATACTGGGCACTACGTCTACCATCAGGCCACGGGAAGAGGCCACGCCCACTGGGGCGGAGACTCTCAATTAAGTGGTGCTTCAAAAACTGCTGTGCTGCCGCCTCGTCAGTTTCCTGTGCCTTTGAAGAAGTGATGCAGATCACGAAACGCGTCAGGCTGGATTATCCTTTTGGTGGGGCATGGCTGTTGTTTCCTCGCTGCAACCCCCTCAATAAAGAAGTTTGGGCTATTGAACATCCTGTTGTGAGGCTCCTCCATTGCAGGCAAACTTTGTTGTTTGGTGGAATTTGAGCGGCATGCCTGAGCCGCGGAGTGAGTCCCGGTGCTCGTGAGCACTCCTGTAACGACGCCACCGGCGCCGCTGCGTGTGGGGCAGGAGCCGGTTATTGAAGGAAGATCGTGTCAGCGGGGACCCAGGCCATTCCCCTCCGCCCACTGTGGTGTTTTATTTGAACTTTATTTGGGGGCTCATGCATGGCATCTCACTTGAGCAATACTGGGCACTACGTCTACCATCAGGCCACGGGAAGAGGCCACGCCCACTGGGGCGGAGACTCTCAATTAAGTGGTGCTTCAAAAACTGCTGTGCTGCCGCCTCGTCAGTTTCCTGTGCCTTTGAAGAAGTGATGCAGATCACGAAACGCGTCAGGCTGGATTATCCTTTTGGTGGGGCATGGCTGTTGTTTCCTCGCTGCAACCCCCTCAATAAAGAAGTTTGGGCTATTGAACATCCTGTTGTGAGGCTCCTCCATTGCAGGCAAACTTTGTTGTTTGGTGGAATTTGAGCGGCATGCCTGAGCCGCGGAGTGAGTCCCGGTGCTCGTGAGCACTCCTGTAACGACGCCACCGGCGCCGCTGCGTGTGGGGCAGGAGCCGGTTATTGAAGGAAGATCGTGTCAGCGGGGACCCAGGCCATTCCCCTCCGCCCACTGTGGTGTTTTATTTGAACTTTATTTGGGGGCTCATGCATGGCATCTCACTTGAGCAATACTGGGCACTACGTCTACCATCAGGCCACGGGAAGAGGCCACGCCCACTGGGGCGGAGACTCTCAATTAAGTGGTGCTTCAAAAACTGCTGTGCTGCCGCCTCGTCAGTTTCCTGTGCCTTTGAAGAAGTGATGCAGATCACGAAACGCGTCAGGCTGGATTATCCTTTTGGTGGGGCATGGCTGTTGTTTCCTCGCTGCAACCCCCTCAATAAAGAAGTTTGGGCTATTGAACATCCTGTTGTGAGGCTCCTCCATTGCAGGCAAACTTTGTTGTTTGGTGGAATTTGAGCGGCATGCCTGAGCCGCGGAGTGAGTCCTGGTGCTCGTGAGCACTCCTGTAACGACGCCACCGGCGCCGCTGCGTGTGGGGCAGGAGCCGGTTATTGAAGGAAGATCGTGTCAGCGGGGACCCAGGCCATTCCCCTCCGCCCACTGTGGTGTTTTATTTGAACTTTATTTGGGGGCTCATGCATGGCATCTCACTTGAGCAATACTGGGCACTACGTCTACCATCAGGCCACGGGAAGAGGCCACGCCCACTGGGGCGGAGACTCTCAATTAAGTGGTGCTTCAAAAACTGCTGTGCTGCCGCCTCGTCAGTTTCCTGTGCCTTTGAAGAAGTGATGCAGATCACGAAACGCGTCAGGCTGGATTATCCTTTTGGTGGGGCATGGCTGTTGTTTCCTCGCTGCAACCCCCTCAATAAAGAAGTTTGGGCTATTGAACATCCTGTTGTGAGGCTCCTCCATTGCAGGCAAACTTTGTTGTTTGGTGGAATTTGAGCGGCATGCCTGAGCCGCGGAGTGAGTCCCGGTGCTCGTGAGCACTCCTGTAACGACGCCACCGGCGCCGCTGCGTGTGGGGCAGGAGCCGGTTATTGAAGGAAGATCGTGTCAGCGGGGACCCAGGCCATTCCCCTCCGCCCACTGTGGTGTTTTATTTGAACTTTATTTGGGGGCTCATGCATGGCATCTCACTTGAGCAATACTGGGCACTACGTCTACCATCAGGCCACGGGAAGAGGCCACGCCCACTGGGGCGGAGACTCTCAATTAAGTGGTGCTTCAAAAACTGCTGTGCTGCCGCCTCGTCAGTTTCCTGTGCCTTTGAAGAAGTGATGCAGATCACGAAACGCGTCAGGCTGGATTATCCTTTTGGTGGGGCATGGCTGTTGTTTCCTCGCTGCAACCCCCTCAATAAAGAAGTTTGGGCTATTGAACATCCTGTTGTGAGGCTCCTCCATTGCAGGCAAACTTTGTTGTTTGGTGGAATTTGAGCGGCATGCCTGAGCCGCGGAGTGAGTCCCGGTGCTCGTGAGCACTCCTGTAACGACGCCACCGGCGCCGCTGCGTGTGGGGCAGGAGCCGGTTATTGAAGGAAGATCGTGTCAGCGGGGACCCAGGCCATTCCCCTCCGCCCACTGTGGTGTTTTATTTGAACTTTATTTGGGGGCTCATGCATGGCATCTCACTTGAGCAATACTGGGCACTACGTCTACCATCAGGCCACGGGAAGAGGCCACGCCCACTGGGGCGGAGACTCTCAATTAAGTGGTGCTTCAAAAACTGCTGTGCTGCCGCCTCGTCAGTTTCCTGTGCCTTTGAAGAAGTGATGCAGATCACGAAACGCGTCAGGCTGGATTATCCTTTTGGTGGGGCATGGCTGTTGTTTCCTCGCTGCAACCCCCTCAATAAAGAAGTTTGGGCTATTGAACATCCTGTTGTGAGGCTCCTCCATTGCAGGCAAACTTTGTTGTTTGGTGGAATTTGAGCGGCATGCCTGAGCCGCGGAGTGAGTCCCGGTGCTCGTGAGCACTCCTGTAACGACGCCACCGGCGCCGCTGCGTGTGGGGCAGGAGCCGGTTATTGAAGGAAGATCGTGTCAGCGGGGACCCAGGCCATTCCCCTCCGCCCACTGTGGTGTTTTATTTGAACTTTATTTGGGGGCTCATGCATGGCATCTCACTTGAGCAATACTGGGCACTACGTCTACCATCAGGCCACGGGAAGAGGCCACGCCCACTGGGGCGGAGACTCTCAATTAAGTGGTGCTTCAAAAACTGCTGTGCTGCCGCCTCGTCAGTTTCCTGTGCCTTTGAAGAAGTGATGCAGATCACGAAACGCGTCAGGCTGGATTATCCTTTTGGTGGGGCATGGCTGTTGTTTCCTCGCTGCAACCCCCTCAATAAAGAAGTTTGGGCTATTGAACATCCTGTTGTGAGGCTCCTCCATTGCAGGCAAACTTTGTTGTTTGGTGGAATATATATATATGTGTATATATATTCACTGAAAAAACCATAGGTTTCAGGCTTGATATAGTTAGGAATTAGCATTTAAAAAACCTTAGAAATTCACTGAAAAAACAATAGGTTTTAGGGGTGTTATAGTTGGCTGGACATTTCACTCGAACAAAACCATTGAAATTCCTCCGATATAGTTAGTTGTACTAACTACATCTCGCGCGCCCGCAATCCACTGCTGATGATGTCACATATTACATCATTCATGACATGGTCAGTGACATCACTGATGACATCTCAAATGACATCACTGATGACATCACTGATGGCATCATCCACGCGACAATCAGATACACCTCATCATACACTAGTATAACCTTTCATCACTCATTGTAAAATACAGAGTGCCAGATTTAAAACCATTGACACACCAATACAAGGTTTTTTAAATGCTAATTCCTAACTATATCAGGCCTGAAACCTATGGTTTTTTCAGTGAATTTCAAAGGTTTTTTAAATGCTAATTCCTAACTATATCAGGCCTGAAACCTATGTTTTTTTCATTGAATTTCAAAGGTTTTGTAAATGACAATTTTTAATGTATTAATTGTTATACTGATTTTTTTGATACTGATTTACTACATTTTTTAAACTATTTATTTTTAGATATATTTTTTTAACTACATAATAATTCAATTATACATTACAATACAAAATATACTTTCTCACAATGAATTACTTTAGTTTAAATACTTTGCAAATAGGCAATAGACTTTAAAGTACAGTAGTTACAGTTGTTGCAATGGGCAACACAATGTCAAACACAATGCAACATTGATCTCAATGTGAATTTCTAGTCAAATGCAATTAGTTACTTTATGGATTACTTTTCTAACCACAGGACTGGATCCTAGATTCAGTCCTTGGACATCTCCTGTAAACAGTTGAGTAAAAGCGTTTTGGTTGCAGTAGTTATTTGTAATGTATATTATTGTATTTTAAAAGTTGAGACTTTGAAAAATGTTCACATAGAATCACCAATGTTATCCTATGGCAGAAAATTCACTTAGCAGGTAAGTAGTGTTATCGTTACTTTTTCTTACTCAGTGGTCGATCCTGGATCCAGCACTGGCCAATCTCCTGTAAACAGTTGAAAGAATGTGTTTAAGTCATACAGACAATTTTTTAGGAATAGTTTTAGTTTGTGAAAATAGACAGAAACTTTTCTGGTGAAAACCACACAATGGATTCCTATGGAAGGAAATACAAGTTACTCGTAAGTACGCTTAGAATTACTTTTCAGAGTCAGTGCTGGTCTAAAAGATGCAGCCCTGGGTTTTCTCCTGATAATAGGTGAGTAAATCAGAATTCGTAGTTCGGCTGATTTTAGAGGAATATTTGTATGTTTCAAAAATGGACACTTTGAAACTTTTCTGGTGAAAACTACACACTGGATTCCTATGGAAGGAAATACAAGTTACCGGTAAGTACGCTTAGACTTACTTTTCAGGGTCAGTGCTGGGCTAAAAGATGCAGCCCTGGGTTCTCTCCTGATAACAGGTGAGTAAATCAGAATTCGTAGTTCGCCTGATTTTAGAGGAATATTTGTACAATGGTGAAGGAAGGGGGCGTGGCCTGAGGTGACATGTGCATCCTGAGGTCCCCTGGGGGCCAACTAGCCCACCAGGTACCTCCAGTATGCGCCAGGGAGCTGCATTGCAGAGAGGTGTTCAGAGGCCACGCCCCTTTTTACAACACTCTGCAACGCAGCTCTGTGGCGCTTACTGGAGGTACCTGGTGGGCTAGTTGGCCCCTAGGGGACCTCTGGATTGAAGAGGAATTAATTCCCCAACATAAACGCGCCACAGGGCGTGTTTGCACACATATCACCTCAGGCCCCGCCCCCTACCTTCACCACTGTGCAAACGCGCCCCGTGGTGCGTTTTAAGTTGGGAGATTAACTCCCCTTGAATCCTGAGGTCCCCTGGCGGTCAACTAGCCCACCAGGTACCTCCAGTAAGCGCTACGGAGCTGCGTTGCAGAGAGGTGTAAAAAGGGGCGTGGCCTCATTACACCTCTCTGCAACGCAGCCCCCTGGTGCATACTGGAGGTTCCTGGTGGGCTAGTTGGCCCCCAGGGACCCTCAGTATTCAAGGGGAATTAGATCCCCCTCTGCAAACGCGCCAGGTGGTGCAAGGAGGGGGCGCTGTGTAGCCCCCCTTCTTTTTCTAATTTATTGGCCCTGGGGACCCCATCCCCTAGGGCCTGCCCCCAATTTCTTTTTTTTTATAAAAAAAACAAAAATCGGGAAGGGGGCCGCGTGGCCCCCCTCCCGAGGCCATAATTTCCCCCGGGGACCCCATCCCCCAGGGCATGGCTCTTTTTTTCAAAAAAATTGTTTTTTGGAGGGGGGCTGCCTTGCCCCCCTTCTGTGGCCCCTTTTGGCCCCGGGGACCCCATCCCCTGGGGCTGTTTTTTGTTGTTGTTTTTTTTAGGAGGGGGGCCGCTACTGGCCTGGGGACCCCATCCCCCGGGGCCTGGCCACCTCGTGGGAACCATGGGGGGTCCCCAATCCCCCCACGGTCCCAGCCGGCTCCCCGCCTCCTGCAGGAGCCAGCATTGCTTTTCCACATGGGGAGCAGCTAACATGCTGCTCCCCATGTGGAAAAGCAATCTGCTTTGCTTCATTGAAGCGAGAGCAGGTTTCCCTGCTCTCGCTTCAATGAAGCAAAGCAGTTTGCAATGGCAGGGTGGGAGCCGCGAGGCTCCTGCCCTGCCATTGCAAACAGCAGTGTCCTAGGTGTGGGCACCCCGGGACACTGCAGGAGCCGGCCCTGGGGGGTGGCGGTCCCCAGGGCCATCATTGGCTCCAGGGGGGGCCGCGCGGTCCCCCTCCCACTTAATTTAAAGCCCCGGGGGGTGGTTGTCCCCAGGGCTTGGGGGGTCTGTAACAGACCCCCTATGTTAAATAATTAGTGCCCCGGGGAGGTGGCGGTCCCCGGGGCGTATGGGGGGAGCTCGAGCCCCCCCACACAGGGTTTTTTTTTTTTTTTTTTAAAACAAGCCCCGGGGGTGGCGGTCCCTGGGGCTGTGGGGGGCCATGAGCCCCCGCATACATTGACATAAAGCCCCGGGGGGTGGCGGTACCCGTGGCTTGGGGGGCCTTTGAGCCCCCCCACCCATCTATAATAAAGCCCCGGGGGTGGCAGTCCCCGGGGCTGGGGGGTCCAATAATTCAGATAAGCCCCGGGGGTGGCGGTCCCTGGGGCTGGGGGGCCCCTCAGGGCCCCCCATTATAATATACACATTGCCCCCGGGACTTGGCCCCCCCGGGGGCTAAATAAAAACGAAGCGTGGCAGCCCGTGCTTCGTTTTTTTCGGCAGCGGGATACGCGAATCGTAAGCGCATCCCGCAATTTTTTTTAAAAATTGTCGCGTTTTGCACCTTTTTTGGGGGGTTTTCTTGTGCCTCGGTTCGGTTCTACCGAGGCACAAGATGGCTGCCAACACTTCCTGATTCAGAGTGTTGACAGCCAATCAGCATTCAGCTCGTGCTCGGGAGGGTGCGGGACGGGTGCGGGGAGGGTGCGCGGATCCTCCGAGGCCATAGATATATCTTTCTTTTTAACTCTAATTTTCTCAGGAACTACTGAACGGATTTACACCATTTAAGCAAAAGGCATGAGTCTGAACTGAGGACTACCTCTTTGCCAAATTTGGTGTAATTCCGTTCAGCAGTTCGGGCTGTAGCTGCGTCAACAGGTCCTATGGGAAAATGCATGGGGAAAACGCGTTTTGGGACCCCCCTTTTGTCTCGTCCCCCGCTTGACGAATCACCGTGAAATTTTCAGGATAGGAGCTGGCCAAAGGTTTGGAAAATTTCGCGAAGATTCGTCAATCGGCGCCATCGTTATTCCAAATAGAATGTTGCGGATTTCCTATGGAAAATAGGTCCTAACTATATCTACCTACTGGCGACCGCCAGTAGGTAATACGTGCAGTAGCGGCCCGTGGTGGGAGTGCTGCTGGGCGCTGACGTGGGGTGGGGGAGGGGCAGGGTGGGGGGTACTAAACTACGGATTATGGCTGATTAGAGGTAAGTAAGCATATAAATAAATAAAATGAATTTCGTTGCGCGCGCTGCATCGCCAAATGCGATGCAGCGCACACAACAAACTTTGTTTTATTTATTTATATGTTTACTTACCTCTAATCAGTCGTGTGCTTTCTTCCTCGCCGTCAGGAAGTGGGAGACAGCTTTTGGAGCTCATATATATATATATATATATATATATATATATATATATATATATATATATATACATATACATATATATAACATTATTTAAAACAATTTTAAAATTAAATTATAATTTTAAATTATTAATTTAATAACACTTTTTTACCTAGACATATGTAAATGTGTGTATGTATATGTATATAGATATGTGTGTGTTTCACTTAAATAAGTATCATTGTTATATAAATTGCTAAATAAATGTTATTTTTATTATATTAATGTTATTATTTAACGTTTACAAACTACATGTATATATATATAGTGACAACGATATTTTTTGGGGATATTTTTGACTTCAACATTTATGTACCAATATTTTTGTAGCACGATATTTTAGGAGGTAATATTTTGTCAGTAAGCCTGTCAAGAGTGTCACCACATTAGCCACATGTCATGTTGAAACCTCATACTGCCACTAAAGTCAATGAAAACTGTACTATCGGTCACAAGCATTCATAACAAATGTTAAACGTTCGTTGATCAATGATTATGTTGTCAATAAAGCATTTGAATTCAAAACCACATAGGTGTCTGAGTAGTTCTTTACGAGCTATATGCCACATAATTCAGCCATTTGGCTAACACTCCAGAACCTGAGAGCTTTATCCTCCAACTCAGAATGCTTTGAAAAATAAATAAACCTCACTTGGGTCATGCACACTGGCCTCCAGGAAACTTGGAATTAACTTATTATAAAAAACCTATATAATGCTCTTACACACCTGCAGCCCAACAACCACTCCGTCTGCACAGTTGGTGGTTCCCCTGCCCCTCCATGGTGCTCCAATGAAAGGAATCAGGTAAATTCAAGCTGTTGCGTGGGATTATGAAGTGTTCCTTGTCTGAGTCCTTGAATATTAATGAGCGTGTTGCTATGCTTTTTAAATGCATTCTTGCTCAGCGGTTCCTTTTTTAGGTCGAGCCTGCAGTCAGTGTACATGCGCCGTTACTATGGCGACGAATGACTGTATCTGTAAAAAAAACAAATCTACAAAAAGGTCCTTCCTGTAGCATGCCTCTGCTTCCTCTCCCATTCGCTCGCAGAGCTAGAACGCCGACTGCCTTAATCACGCATGTGCGTGGTTAAGGCATATATGTGGGGAAGGTAAGCGTTGTTCAGCTTGCGGGTAAACGCACGTGTGCATAAGGCGGTTTACCTAGTTTTTGTCATTTGGAGAACATGCAACCATTTTTCTTCTCATACCTCCTGTGATGTTGGGCCCTAGGCCCGCATGCAGGGGGTAATCATAGACACCAGACACATAGTCAGGGTAGTGGGTTAATGGCCACGAGCACGTGCGCTCGGCCTCTTTATTAACAGCGTCACCTGACCCAGTGACGTCTGTGGTGGGTGGGTGTACAGTGTATTCCACACATACAGAAACACTAGAACGTGTCCCTGCTAGGACACTACATTCCTCCCAATCTTTAATGAAAGAAAACCCAAAGTCAAATTTCAACCTGCGGGAGGAAAAATAAAGATATACACCTATACAGTACAGTGACCAAACTTCGGCAGAGTCTCTTACGCCTCAGCTGCTTGGATACTCAGACGACGTTCTTCCTGCCGTGGAGACCAACAGTTCGCTGTGACACCAGCCATGGGTGCTTGATGGATCCAGTCTGTTGACGGCTCTGCCTTGAAGTTGTCCTCACAGTCTTTTCTTTATCTTGCTTCCGTGGCGACAAACGCAGTCAGAATTCCTGTGATTCACCGCTAGATGTTGCCGTTCGACTTTCAGTCCTGTCCTCTTCTTCGTCGGTGGCGTGTGTTCTGTGTTGGCAAAAGACGGATTGTTTGCAAGACACCCCTCTCACCATGATGCCCCTCTCACCGGTGTTCCCCTGCCACGGGATATCCCTGAGGCCCTCTCTATAGGACTTGTCCGGGGCTGGGTGTACAGTATCGTGTTCCTCGCCCTCCAATCAGTGTGGGCGCAGCGGAGACGACAAGTCTCACCTCAGATTCCGCAGTCAGACCTGGAGGGTAGCTGTTGGCTCCTGTCTTTGCGCGCGATGTCTTCCTCCTCCTGGGACCTGTGCTGGAGGGCGGCTGATGACCATCTCTCGTTGCGGGGATGCTCTCTCACTGGCATCCCTGAGGCCTTTGCCCCTGAGTCACCACGGCTGGCAACGTCCAGTGACCGTGTGACCCCAAAGGTGGGTGTCTCGAATGGTCCGGCCGGCTCACCTCTGCCGATCCCCGATGTGCTGAAAGCACCGCCACAGCAGATGGACTTCTACCCGTGCCACGGGTGTTTTCAGGACTTGCTCTCCATGTTCTGGCACTTGTCGCCTTCCTTATCTCTGAGGTGTGAGTAGTCTTGCCACACTCCTCTCTCCTTCCTCGGTTCTAATCTCCGTGAGGGTGTCGAGTCACTCTGACTTCTCCTCCTGCTCTTAACAGTGGCCAACGTGCCACGGATCTATTCCCTTCTTCACCTCTTCTTGCAGTGGCCTGCGTGCCACTCCGATCTCTTCTTTCTCCTTTTCTTGTAGTGGCAACCGTGCCACTCCGATCTCGTCTTTCTTCCTTTCTTGTAGTGGCAAACGTGCCACTCCGATCTTTTCTTTCTTCCTTTCTTGTAGTGGCAAACGTGCCACTCTGCTTTCTTCATCCTTTCGCTTCACGACCTACTCTGGACCGTTTCTGTTCTCCTTTTGGTCTGGCCAGGCTTCTCCATGCAGCGCGCGCACTCTGCACGTGTACCCCCTGGTCTTGTCCTCGTCCGAGGACACTCTCTCCATCTTCCTCAGCATTCCGAGTTAGGGTCGTGACCTTCTCTTCGTCTTCTCCTTTTCACCGGCTACTTTGGTTGTTGAAGTTCGTGGGGCCCTGCTCTTGGTCCTCTTCGTTCTCCTCCTTTTCGCCAGTTACTTTGGTTGTTGACGTTCGTGGGGCCATGCTCTTGGTCCTCTTCGTTCTTGAACTTCTCGGACCACTTGACGGTCCATTCTGCCGATCTCTGGCAGGATACCTTCGGTCTTTCGTCAGACCTTTTGTTCCGTGGGTTCACTGACCCGTGCGTCGATCACCTCCTTTCACCCCCTGGCGGGTTGGCTTTTGTTGGTGCGACCATTTGGCTGGTCAGCTTCACGAGATGCGTCACTTCGTGTGACTCCCTGCGTCTTCTGACTTGCCGGGCGCTGGTGCGTGCTTCTCTTCATACCGTCGTGGTACATCTTCAGTGTAGCATTGCTCCCTGCGCCGTGATCTCTTGATGTGGTGGCTTCTTGGCGCCACTGGGTGGTTGTGGTGGCTTCTTGGCGCCACTGGGTGTGCCTCTGCGTCCTTATCCTTCCGTGTCGTTGGATATTTGCTGCGCACATCTTCTTCCGTGTAGTTCCTCTCTTGTAGGCGCTGCTGTGTACTTCCCGCGTCCGGGGTACATCTGCGCTGAGTCCTTTGGCTCTCTTGAGGGGTCACTCCACTTGATGCGGCGACGGCGCAGTCCTAGCTGGGGTGGACGTGGCTTGACCCTTCTCCTTTCCTCCTCCTTGCCGCTGTGTGATGGCGCTGCATCCCTGCGGCACACTATCTTTCTCCCTTGCGCTTCTGTCGCGTTCCTGCGCATCCCTGTGCGCCTCCGTCGCGTTCCCGTACCTCTGGCGCATTCCTGCGCTTCTGGCGCATACCTGTGCGCTCACCACCTTGTCTCCGTCAGACATTGCGGTACCTTCCTTGCTGCCTCTTCTCTAGCCTTTCCACTCTTTTCCTGCAGCTGGTGCAATGCTGCCCTCCGGCCACTAGATGGCAGTGCAGGGTATGCTTGTCTCCCATTCAGCAGCAGCCTTCTTTGCTGCTAGACTGTCTTTCGTGTTGTTTTCCACTTTCCAGGCTTCACCGGTCCGGGAGCTGGAGCTGCAGCAGAAACAGAACACTGGGAGCCAGGTCGGGGCCAGACAGCAGGTAAGTCTTTTACATTTATTCCTTTAGAGGCAGGGGGGGGGGGGGCACAGGCATTCCCTCCAGCCTAAGCTAATTTCTATTGTAGAGTGCTTTCTGGGCCACATTGGTGCCTCCTGACGGCCCCTCGGGAGGACTCGGTGCGTGCCCATCCTTTCTGTCCTTGGGGAGGGGTGGGGGCTTATTTACTCGGACCCTCGCGCTTCCCTGGCTGCGTGGGGACACTCGTTGCTACCGTCTGCTTGTTCACTTTGCCGGGGGTGGGGCTGGCTTCGGTGCATGCCAGCCGTTGTCTCCTTTGTGACGGCAGGCGGTGAGGGAGGCACTCGCAGGCTGTCGGTCCTGCTCTGCCCTCGCTGCGGCCCCACAGCGGGGTCTGTCTTTCGCGTGGCTGACGGCCACATGCTCACTGCTCCTGGGGGTGTGACACTACCTCTACCGGCTGTTCTTCAGTCGCGCACCGACTCTCTCGCAGTAAGTCTCTATGCGGGGTAGGCACCCGCTGGTTCTATTAATCCGGTGCTCTTCCTTGGCAGCGCTGGCCGCCTGCAGACACATCTCGCTGCGGGTGGGCTCCGCGATGCCCCTAGTTTCTCCCGCCCCCGCTTCCACCGGCCTCCTTACTTCCCGGGTCTCGGGCGGGGGTGCTGGCACTGAGCGGCCACGTCTTCAGGCTGCCGCTGATGCGGGTGGGCTCCGCTTTTCGTTCGGTTCATTCCGCCCCTGCGCGGCCCCTCACCTTCGGCCGGCGGGCCTCCTTCTCCCCGCGGGTGGGCTCCGCGTGATTCACGCCGCATGTGGGGGTCGCCGCTGATGCGGGTGGGCTCCGCTCGGCGTGCTGTCCTTCAGGGCGCTTCCGGGCACTGCGGCAGGGTCGACGGGGTCGGGGTGGGCACCCGACTTCCTCGGCAGGGGGTCACAGCCTCACGGCGGATGCGGGTGGGCTCCGCTGCGATGACTGCTGCTCACTCCGGCACTGCTGGCACCGTAGGTTCCCTCTCCCTCTTCTTTTGTTGTTGCGCCGATAGGGGTTGCACACGCGGGGAAGAGTACCCGCCTCGTCGCCAGTGTGATGTTGGGCCCTAGGCCCGCATGCAGGGGGTAATCATAGACACCAGACACATAGTCAGGGTAGTGGGTTAATGGCCACGAGCACGTGCGCTCGGCCTCTTTATTAACAGCGTCACCTGACCCAGTGACGTCTGTGGTGGGTGGGTGTACAGTGTATTCCACACATACAGAAACACTAGAACGTGTCCCTGCTAGGACACTACACCTCCTACCAAAGTCTTTCCTAGGCTGTTGACTGCAAGAAGGTTGCTGGACTTCACTCTCTTCTGGGATAAGTGTTTCATCATAATGGATGGAGCATTTGCCAAATGTTTTTACAAGGGTTTCTACACCGAGATTACTTTTTTGGTTTGGTCCTAAATTGGGCCAGCGGGGTAGAATGCAGTGCAAGCCCTATCCCCCTAGAAACTCTATTGCTCTGAGATTCAAGACATCCCACGATCAAGCATTCCAATTGCACCCATTCTTAGCACCCTTATGCTGCATTTCCCATTCTTAGCACCCTTATGCTGCATTTCCCATTCTTAGCACCCTTATGCTGCATTTCCGTGGCAACATATTTTATGCATGCACACTGCGCTAGACAACCCTCCCATAACATGAACAAATTAAATATTTGCGCCCCGTTTCTAATTTATTCTGTAGTAAATTTTGCAGCCTCAAATTACAGTTAAAACGAGTCAATAAAATCGTTCAGTTGTAGCGCAGTTGAAGTGTTTGCAGTACAGTGTTTAATTTGAGAAAAATGAGTGGAAAGCTTATCTATCACAGCTGCAGAAAGGGCTGCTGATGCTGTAAAGAGAATCTATTGACTGCTCTAGACATAACAATTATCTCTGCAATTTGTGTCTGATGCATGGGGACATAAACAACAGGCACACCTTTATCAGCAGAGACAGACTGCACGTTCATTTATGCGACTTCTACACCAGTAAATAAAGTACTTTGTGTTTTTCACTGGCAGAACAGCAGCATGCCGAAGGTGTCACTCCATTGCACAGGGAGTCATTCATTTAGGGGTCAGGGAGGATAAAACAGCTCCGCATTTCAAAGTAGCAGCATTCCCTCAAAACGTGACTAATAATTGGACCAATAATACCAACATGAAATTAAGAAGTGCTGAAGAATACCCTATCCCTTTTTGAAGGAAAATATAGAACGACTTTAGGGAAAACACATAAAGAATTCCAATCACAAGCCCCACAATAAAAGAAACGAAAAAAGGAAAAACAATAGTACTAAGTCAACACTTAGGAATAAAAACGATGAATGTCAAATAGCAGTTTTGCAGATGTATATATTCACATTTCATCACAATACTTCAAAAAGGAAAGATGGAAAAAATTATATAACCCTGCAAATTTAATATAGACTTGAGCATGGAGCTACCATTACACTGCACCCAGGACTACTCATTGTACATGAATTGCGGAATTAATTTCAGCCAAAACAAATGAAATGCTAAATTCTCTGCTTGAACGTGTCTAACTACCCTTCAAGGGAAGAGATTTTGTGATTACAATTCATTCATGAAACTCGTAAAACAAACACTTTTTGTGCATTTTGCATTAATTTGTGGAAAGATACATTATGAATAAATAGATGGATCAAAATAATTTGTTACTCGTACCCAGCTTTCTCCCTGAGTCATTAAAAAGTGTTCTTACTGTTGCAGCAATAGCCAGTTCGTATGAAATCCTTGGCGCAGTGAGCCACAGTGAGTTAAATGAACAGCGAGGCCTAATGTGCTCTTCAAAGAATTATACTATAGTCCCAAGAAATTAAATGCAGGAATTAAGGACAAAAAAATCTTACAATAATAAGTGTAGAAAAATGGTTTATTAGTTGGGATGGACTGAGGTCCACCACAAGTAATAAAGGCACTATCTTGTTAGATCCAATAAATGGCTTCAGTAATTTAAGCTTGAGCTCAACCCTTGATAGCTATAGCACCGAGCGCACAGGTGTAACTTAGAGAAAATATGTAAGCCATTTAGTGGTACTAAAACACTTAAAAAGTCAAAAACACGACCCACTCCACTTAATAAAAATAAAAAATAATTTAATGAGCAAAATTACACCAAAACGACAAAGATCCAATAAAGGGGACCAGATATATGAATTTGTAAAGATTTCAGTAAAAATAGTGCCATAAAGCGCAATCCGCCAATGGCAGCCAGTGTTCATGGTATACTGGGACATAGGTGTGATTTCAGTCTAACTACTATGGAGTGCAGGTCAGATACACCAACCACCAATCAGGTTTGACCAGGTCGGAGGTTTTATCCTGTGATAGCTGTATTTGCTGGAAGGCAAAATCCTTCACTGGGGCAAGGCTACATGATGTCAGATAGGCATTGAACACGGTCCCAGTCAAGCTGCTGGTTTTGGCTATCAAAGCTCTGAGCAGGAACATTTGAATTTCGCACCCAGGGAAGTAATCCTGCTGGTTGGATGCGTTTAGTGCCTGCGTCCGGTCAGGACTTTTACCTTCAGACTTAATCAGAGCGAAGGATCCTTCAGCGGGGCAAGGCAACAGGATGTGGCTGTCATGGGCTCCATGAGGCCAGATAGCTTCTCACGAAGGTCCTGCTGAACATGGATTTTCTGCTGCAGAGAAGGTACGAGCAGGAAAACCTATTTATTCAATCCAGCAAAGTTGTGACTTGGAAGGATTAGCTTGGCTGGTTCGTCCCTGACCTTCGGCAGTCTTAAAATCCAAAATTAGAATTTTTAAGTTACAGGTTTTAGAGTTAAGAGTCCCAGGACCTTGGGAACAGCAACTGGGGTGGAGAGGTGTCAAGGTTGACTTTAAAAGAAGCCACCAGTAGGGTACAGGTCAGGTCCAGTTGGTACCGGTCCAATGGGCACTTCAGGGACAAGGTCCCTTACAGCTTGTTGTTGCCCTGTAGCTTACATAGGAGATCAGCCCACTGACTCTTGAAGTCAACTTCTTCAACTTGAGTGCAAGTGGGAGCAGTTGCAGCCCTTTAGGTCTCCTCGCAGGTCTCAAACAGCAGGTGCAGTCCTTCTTCTGTTCCTCCACAGGTCCAGAGTGACATGAAGAAGGTCTCTTGCAGTGCCACATTTATTCCTGGAACTAGCTTGTGGGTGGGGGGGGCGGGGGGTGACACCTACTCCCTCCCTATTCAATAGGGCAAATGTTCCCAGGAGTAACTGTATCCACATTTGCAGGAGTTCCTGTTTTACCTACTGCAAACAATCTCAAAGTCCTCCTCACTCTTTAAATCCAAGATGGAGAAACCCTTCTTCCCTTGTGCAGAACCTGTGTGCCCACCCAGAGGTGTGGCCAAGGTAATGAGCAGGACTTACTCTATCATCACTCCAAATTAGGAGACAGCTTTCCCTCCACTTCTTTTGGTGTCTGCCTGACTGGGAGGACAAAAAAGGGTTCTGTCCAAGAGTAATCTGACATCTGTTTGTGATAGGGGATGCCCGTTTGAAGTAAATTATGTTCCTGGGCACAGCCCAACTGTGTCCCAGGCAAAGAAACAAAAACAACTCCCAACACCCAGGCCATTGTCTCTGCTCTGGGAGCAGTTTTCCCACCTCATATCACAACTGTCTTTGCTTGCCTGTGTGATAAAAGACCCTCTGCCCTTCTGCTTCTCATGCCACAGGCTTTCTTTTATGCTATGCATGTCTTTTCCATTCCTCGCATATCTCTAGTGTTGTAGACAAATGCTGACAGCATGTCTCCTTTCTAGTGCTGCAGACCTGTGTTATTAACATGTCTTCTTTCTCTTGTGCTGTTAGACATGCACTGCTGAACATGTCTTCTATTATCCAGTAGGAGCCCTGTACTCATACCAACTTGTGTTTCCAACAAGTTTCCCTTTTTCCAACATGCACCTTCCAAGCTCTACTTCTCAACATGCAGGACTAATATGATTTGTCTCCCACCTGTATTTTGCACTCCTCGTTGGTAATCATGTGCCATTGTACCGGGTGTTTACTGCAAGGTTAATACATTTGTATGTTGAGCCCCTTTTACTGTAACATCTAGACCGCTAGCCTGTGTCCTCACTTTCTGGCTTCTTTCTCCCTTGCATGGAATTTGCAGCTACAAGTTCTCAGGTGCCATTTTGGATCGGGCATGCCTATATTAGACGCCCGATCCCAGAAGCAGGTGGCAGTTATTGATGCAGCGGACTCAAAGCAACAACAAGCGGTCTCAGCGAGCAGCCTGCACAGAGTGTAGCTTCTATCTCCATCCCAGAATTATCAAAATTGTGGTGGTGCTCCGGACATTATATACTGATCAGGCAATCCAGACTACAGAACACCTGTAAGGCTACATGTACCCACCATAAGGCGAGACTCCCTTAATTCTGGAGTAAGTGACTGGTGCTGATTCAAATGTTATAACCAAAGTGAGGATTCTATGATGAAGGAGAAACATTATTGAAAATATGTCATTCAGATACTTATTGGGGCAATGTACTGAGCTGTGAAAGTAGTGCATAAGGAAAAGCATTTGTTTTGGAATTGACCCAAGGACTCTCGGTTAATGCTGGACATAGCATAGAAACAACTATATAAGCTTCTAGTCAAGAGTCACTAGATTCCGCAAATCACAACCTAAATTCTTTTACAGGGCTCCTGCCCCACAGTAACCTGCTGGCCACTCAATACCTCTGTAACATCTCAAATCAGAGTCTGTGCTGCTGGAGGGTGGGCTCCGTGAGGGTATTGCTCTCAAGGAACCCGGGTCTTGACACCTCATCAGGTCTATTCACCACATGGGTGACAATTGAAGACCAATCCAAATTAATCCCAGATGCTTCATGTAATTAAAAGGTAACACTCTAAAAGTCCCCTTTTCTTAATTTTTATTACTAAATATCAACAGCAGCTGTTTAATCATTTGTCTAGCTGGTCGCTAGCAGGAGATAGCAGAATTAACATTAAATATTGCTCTCCAGTGGATCTCTGCAGACCAGCTAGCCTTTCTACAGTGAAAATAGCTTTCAGATGCTCGTCATTGTAAGGGCATGTTAACTTTAAATTTCTACCTGTCCTATTTTTAAATACTAGGCACATTGCCTTGTGGGCTACAAGGCCTGCGTAGGGGTGGCATAATATTATTTACACAGACAGTTTTCTTCTGTTAAAAGGAGTCATTGTGACAGGCCAGCTACAGTTTAAAACTGCAGCAGTTAGTCTACAGTTGTAGGCCTGGAGTCCTGTTTGTCTTGTCACATTAGTCGATGGTAGGGTAGTGTCATAGCCTATAGATGCCCTTTAACTTTCCATGCTGAGACACCATATACTAGGGTGTTACAGAAAAGTTAAATAGGCCAATGAGGAGTAAGCCAATCTGGACATGCCTAGGGGTCAAAGCACATGCACTGGTGCCTCATTATCAGTATTCCAGGGCCCAAGTCAAAAAACCAGCAGCATCAGTCCACAAAAAATGGGTGCGATCACACCAAAAAGAGCCACTTTCTCGCAATATGTAAAAAAAAAAAGGCTTAATAGGAATAGAGTAAGAACTAATGAGGAAGTTAGAGTTAAAAGACGTTCTACGATGGAAGTCAAAGTAAAAATGATTAGACATCCTGTTGAACGTGACCACATTTCTTAGGTATAAGAACATATGGACTCACAGGTATGAATGGACTATAATGTATGTACAAAAAGGGCCCTCTGTGAATATTAGGTGCTCCTAGAACAGGGAAATAACTCATGAGAAAACAACATTCCTAGGCAATAATTAGCTTAAATGTGTACGTCTAAATTGACACTCGAAGCTGAAAGGATTGAATCAGTGTACTCTTGAAGAGATAAAATTATAAATCTTTTTATTTATATCAAGTAAAAAAATTCGACTTCCTGAATGTGAGACGGGCGTGCGGCACCCCGTACTGAATCCTTTATTCAGTCTGTAAAGACTCGCCAATCTATGCTTGAGTCTTCAATTTTACCTTCAGATACACTTTTATCAATGCAAAGATTGCAGGACAGACGTCCAGTTAATTCTTGCTTCCACCAGTGATTCTCGGTGACTTGTATTCAAGCGCCCTCCATGACTGATTTAATTACATACATGGAGCACGAGAACATTTAGTGATTCCTGCCACTTTTTCTATTTTTATCTGGGATACAGCTTCATGATCCCGCATGATTATCCTTAACCTCCATTGTCAGGTCCCTCTATATCCAGCATAATTTACTGCCATTGCCATCGGTTGCCGCCCACCGACAGTCCTTTGCATTGACTTCCATCTAGGATTCAGAATCCTTGTGGCTTTTCCTGAAGAAGGGGTTTTATACGCCGAAACGCGAAGAAAATTACATCGCTCTACTGAAAATAACATCATAAATTGTTTTTCGAGCCACCGTTTGTTGCATTGTATAATTGTAATGTGTTGATTTTCTGTACCATCACTTGTCACCACAATTTGTTTAATGTCTTTCCATTTATGTTATATGTGACCTGTCTGCAGTATATTTATGTTTAGGTATACATTGCTATATCAGACAATAATATATATATTTTTTTTACTTGATATAAATAAAAGATTTATAATTTTATCTCTTCGAGAGTACACTGATTCAATCCTATCAGCTTTGAGTGTCAATTTAGACTTGCAAATTTAAGCTAATTGTTGCCTAGGAATGTTGTTTTCTCATATGAATGGACTATAAGCCAGTTTTTTTCTTCTTATTTTTTATGGGGTAAAACATTATCTTCCATATCAATACACGTTATAGCCAAGGCAATAAAAAGTAGGCTATAGCTAAATAATATTATGTGATGGGAAAACTGATCATTATCGCCTGACCCTCGGGATTAGTTAAATCTGCCCCACCTAATCTCTCCCCAGATTGAATACCATTATTTCACCTACACTCGTTTAAACCTTTCGTAACCTTGTCAGAATTTTTCAGGTTTGCATACTTGTTTATGTCCAGTAGCTCCTGTTTCCATAAACTAGGCTGCATTGAGCTCTTCCAATGTGGGCTATTTGCAAGTCTCCAATCGAAATAGCTAGAAATGTAAACAAACTTCTGGCAGATCTATTAAATCCCATCATTGTTCAGATAGTGTCAAACATAATCTGATGGCATGTTGCTGTGCTGATCCTTGAATTCCTTGAATTTTCTATTGTTGGGCAAGCGTGAAGTCTGTCAGCTTCTTGTGATTTACATCTAGGAAACTAACTTGACTGTTCCCAGCCCATTTAGTGACCTTGGCTAGTGTTATATAGAAATTAAACAAGTTCTCATAGTGCTGAATTCTATATTTAGCAGTTCTAGTTGTGGTGTCACTCATATCAATAGACTGGTTCAGCATTTCTGAGGTAATCTCTTTACCCAGCCAATCTGACCTCTTTTCCATCTACCTGGGTATTTGATCTTCTCCTGCCTTAATACAAATGTGATAATACCCAAAAATCTTAAGTGGATCTTTCTCTACCAGTGTTACACATAAAAATAGTAAATCATCAGACACCAAATACTAGTGCCTTTTATTTCCATTTACCTGTATTCGTAGGTATCTATAAAAATCTATCATTATGGAGGGATATTGAACTCAGTCTAAATCTGCTGGAACATTTTAAATGATCTTTCTGATGTATAGTAGTTGTACATTAGCCCAATGTGACATACAAGGAGTCAGGATACTACCAATACAAACTGGAACCTTTCAAATACTGCACAATATCCTTCCATACAATGCTGTAGCCTAAGATATACCCTATATCGGATGTCCTAAGGATGATGATTGGGATGAGAGTACCTTAAAAAAGCTAAATCGGTTGTTTTACCCATTATAGCCTCCACAAATGCAGGATAGCTCTCCCGATCTCTAATTATTTTCTTTAGCCTCTTACACATTGCATCCCAATAGTTGAACAGCCTATTATGGGAGAACACATTCCACGTCCCGTCTCTGTCAGTTGTAGATAAATTAGGGATCTTCTTGGCTACAAGGTCTCCATATGAAGAATGTAATAGCTGCATCTATTTTCTTGAAAATATATGGTGAATGACAAATCGGTAGAGTCCTAAACAAATACCAAAGTTTGGGCAGAAAGGTAACTTTAATATCAGCCATTCCTAGAATAGAAAAGGGTAGCTCCTGCTGCTTTTTTAGTAACAGAGAGATCTCTCTACGAATTTTCTGATTGTTAGCCTCTTTTAGAGCCTTTTAACTGGGTGTGAGTCTAATGGCTGGATAAGTCAGGCTATTCGCTATATATGTTATCTGAGTATTGTGAGGCACTATATTTGATATATCTGTCATTTTGAAGTTCGCTTTGTTGGAAATGGCCCTTTTTGGAAGGACGCCCTCCAAACTTTTTGCCTTCCTTCTCCTACTTTTTGCTGAATTCATTGGGACTCTGAGCACTTTACCACTGCTAAGTAGTGCTAAAATGTATGTGCTCTCTCCTCTAAATATGAAAATATTGGCCTATGCCCAATCAGCATATTTAATTTACTTATTAGTCCCTAGAAAAGTGGCCCTACATGTACCCAGGGCCTGTACGTTAAATGCTAATAGTGGTTCTGCAGCACTGTGTGTGGCACCCACTTAAGCAGTCTTTTGAACGTGTCTCAGGCTTCCCCTTGTAGAGCCTGTATGTGCAGTTTAAACTGCCATTCCGACCTGGCAAAATTAAGCTTTTTCCAGGCCCAAACCTTCCTTTTTATTACATATGTCACCCCTATGGTAGGCCCTGGCCAGCCTAGAGGGCAGGGTGCAATGTATTTAAAAAGCAGGACATGTGCATTTACGTTTTACATGTCATGGTAGTGAAAAACTCAGAAATTCTTTTTTCACTACTGCAAGGCTTATATCTCCCTTAGGATAACATTGGGATTACCTCATGACATTTTCTAAATGTTATTTACAAATGTGAAGATATGACTGATTCAAGTTTGATGTCTCTCGAATCCTAATTTAAAATCTTAACTTATAGTGAAGTAGGATTTTCTTTGCAATTCCAAAAATGCCTCTTATAGAAAATCAGAATTTTCTTGCCTTAGCCATTTTGTGCCTACAGCTTGTCTCTGGGCACATGACTGAGTGTAGTTGGCAGTTGGGCTTTTTTCATTCCTCCTAGACAGCCACACACAATGGGAGCTTAGGTGTGACTTAATTGGCCATCACTGGCAGGATGGGAGGGAGGAGCTGGACCCAGCCTAACTTAAACCAGAATGGGATGTGTCCTGTCTTCACACAAAGGGCTACATAGTCCCTGTAGTTAGTCTGGAGCCCGGGCAGGGAAGGCAAAGTGCCTGTGTACTTGAAAAGCATGTATTTGGAAGTATCCCCCATTTAAAAGGGACCACTGGGTATAAAGACTGGACCGCAGACACCACCACTTCAGTAAATTCTGGGCCTGTGTATACTCTTCCAGAAAGAAGGACTAATGCGCTGCTGAATGACTGCCACTCTTCTGTACTGCACTCTGCTGGACCCCTGCTTTGCTGTGCAGATCTGCTGCCTGCTGCCCTCTTGCCTGGTTGAGAAGGAGTGTACTGGACTCTGCCATCTGTGAGTCTAACCTGCTAAGTGGTGCCACCCCAGACTTGGGCCCTTGGAAGTGGGCCTAAGGTGCTTTTCAGTACAACTGACACATCTTCTCTGCTGAGTGATGCATCCCTGAGCAGAACTTATGCATCTCCTGAGCTGAGTGGCGCATCTGCGAGGAGAACCGATGTATTACCGCTCCTGCATGAATTGGTCCCATCGAAAAAGACTCTCATTGTGTTTGCAACCCACATGTTGGGACCAACGCATTGCCTTCAGAACCAACCACCATTGCACAATGCTTTCCCCGGTACAGCTCCTTGCATCTTTCGCCGACGGCAGCCTCGAAGAAGATGCAAAATCTCCGCATTGCAGCTTCATCGCTGATCGGAACCGGCGCATCGCTTCAACTGTGCATCGCATCTCTGACACGGACTTTGTATCGCTAGTCCCTTTGATGGGATCCTTGATGTCAACACAATATGACCTCACACCGCAGTCACGCCGCATCTCAGAACCGATGCATCACCTTGGATTTGCGATCTGTGCAACTCTCTGGAACCAGGATTTAAGCTACTCTATTCATCGGGCCTAATTGTGTCCCTGTAGCCAGCCCACGATCCATCCTGGTCAGCCTGACCTTTTGACTTTGTCCTAGCCTGGCATGACCAGATATTCCCAGTAGCACTTTATGCTTCTTGGTGCTAATTTTCACAATAATCTTTAAAATTCAATATCTGACAATTGTCATTTTGGTCCTTTTATTTATTAAATTCAGAACTATTTTTCTAACCTGGTGTGGGATCTTTTGGTGTGGTGTTTTCATGGTTTTAATGTATAGAGTGCTGCACAAATATTTTACACATTCCCTTTAAGTTAAGCCTGACTGTTCTGTGCCAAGATACCCGAGGGTGAGCACAGGTTAATTTGGGATTTACATGCAACTTACCCTGACTAGGATTGTGGTTGCTGCTTGACCAAGCCTACACCCCAGTCAATCAGTAACCTAATTTCTAACAAGCTTTTATTTAGATACCTTTCCATACTTAGGGCCTGATTTAGATTTCGGTGGGTGGGTTACTCCGTCACAACGGTGAAGGATATCCCTTCCGCCGAAATATAATATCAAGGCTCACGGGAATGAGAGGCAGGAGACTGAAGAGTAGGTCCCAACTTCCTACTACCACATAGTCTGCCCAACAGAGTCAAAGCAAGACCAGTGTACAGGGGGACGAGGGAAACAAAGGGAGGAGAAAAACTGAAGAGGGTCCCTCGGCCCGACCTGGGCAGCAAGGATACGTCACTGGAGACTTCTGTGATCCTGTAAGCAAAGTATTGTCAATAGACTACTCTCAAAATGAAGTGAAACACAGAAGTAGATCACAACTATATATACATCAATATTGTGTACCTGAGAGAAAAATTACTGAGGGTACACTATTCTTTTATGTAATTGGATTACACTAAATGGTGCTTACCAGTGGAGGTAACGTAGAAAAATAGCACATAGCCCAAAAGTAACGAAGACCAACTCATGTGATAGGCCAGAAGCAAAGCAACAAAAATAAGAAAAAAAGTGCACGTTTAATTAATCTTATCTCCTAAAATTCAGGAGTTTGTGATGCTGACCGCTATACTTTAATACAGCCAGGAATTACTGCATGAATCTTATTTCCTTTAACTCAGGAGTTTGTGATGCTGTCCGCTATACTATAATACAGCCAGGAATGATGCCACAAAAGAAATGGAGATGCCCATTTTCGCCATGGAGATCCTTTCAGATAAGTATATGCTTTAGTAACCCATTCTGAGACGCCTTACATGCGAACATGCGCAAGTGCGTTACCGGATTTGAATGATTCTTGTTGGCTTCTTTTATTTTGCAGGCGGGGGTCACTGAGGATGCTGTGAGTGGAGGCGAGAGCAACGAGAAGGAGTACCCAAAGTGAGGAGTCGGCGTTGGAAAGACGGAAGCAGACATGAACCAGAAACGAAGAAGTTACCTCGTACGTGAAGGAAACGCTCGCAGAGCTGGAACTCAAAGCGCTCCTTCAGTCCGGATGGGGCATTTTAGGCTGGCGTGGCTCCGCCTCTGCCACAGACTGCGGCAGGGATGGAGCATTTATGACATTAAATCCCATAATATCTTATGAGATTTATATTTCGGTGAACGGGATATCCGTCACTTTTGTGACGGAGTAAACCGTTAGCTGAAATCTTAATCAGGCCCTTAATTGCTGTCTTTGTGATTGCCGGAAGTGAGGTGCTTGAGCCTGATGTACTAATTGGTACATCATCTGCATGGATTAATCTCCAATCAAGGAGGTCTAATGAGAGGGATAGTAGGTTGATCAATACATTTTCTCAGGAACAGTTCCATATATAAGGCATATTGACAGGATGACAGGGGGCAAACCTGTCTAATCCCTCTCGTAATTCGGAAGAGACTATAAAAGGTCCCTTTGATGGATGCCATCCCAACTAGGCACAAGCAAATGTCTTGTAGTCATTTTCTTGCACCTTTTGGGAGACTGAATTGCTCCAGTACCCAACAAAGAAAAGGCCATTCCATCCTGTCAAATGGTTTATCAGCATCCAGTGCTTTTACTGATAGAGGGCTAAGTGTAGGTTCGGCCCAGTCAATTCGAATTGCAACTAAATCAGTATGGGCTATAGCTTCTCTCCCATGAATTAATTTGTGTTGACACAGAGTAACAAGGTTGCTAATTCTAAAATCAACACTGTTGGCTGGACTCTACATGAGTTGGCTCCCCGTCCTTTATCAATGGCGGCTGTTGCGGAACAGAAGTGGTGGGACAGCGTGTGGGAATAAAAAAAGAAAAGATGACTTAGCTGCCAGGCCCCACCTCCATCCACTTCTGTTCCTGTCAACTCCCAGCTGCACACAGGCTCCCAGACTCCCCTAAGCCAATCACGACGCTGCTGTCATGCTGGTAATACTATTACCAGCATGACAGAAGCTTCGGAATTGGTCTGAGTGGCCTGGTTTGAAGCTCAGACAGGGCTCGAGAAACTGTGTCTGTTCTCCAGCTGGCTGTGCAACACAGCTGGGTGGAGAAATGCTAAGTACGTATGTCAGTTTGGCTCTCCTAAGACAGCCAGCCAGACCGGCATGTGCACTTATGGTGCAAACCACTCCTCCTCCCTGCTCCTCTGTCATGATAGCCTAGCCCAGCCCTACCCTAGACTGCCTCAGTGCTGAAAAATAAAAATGATAATAGCATTGTTTTATTATCATGTTACTTTTCCTGTTTGCACTGCTGAGAGCAATGGGGCAACTCTCCTCTGCCTTAATGGAGGAGCCGCTGCTGTCCTTTTCACACAAAAACCATGATGCATGCTTTTGTCCAAAAGACGCCTAGACAAACTCCTCTCTTCATGATCTCTCTCATCAACTGTAAAAAAGTAGGAATTAGTGCAATGTATAGTTCATTTGGAATTTCATCCATACTAGAACCTTCCCCTAGTGGGGCCATGTAAATCGAGTTTCTGCAGTGTGATTTGCCTTTTAATTTCCTCCTCTTCTAGTTGGGAACAGTTAAGTAGCTAGCTCAGTTTAAGGGGTCAGTCAGTATACTTGACATCGTCATTCTACATTCGAGAAGAGCACAGATGACTATTATATTTATGGAATTCGTCTACTATGTGTCAGACATCACCAGCTGCGGTCTGTGCAGGTAACAGCGGCGGGGCGGTGAGGCGGGTGAGGGGGGATTTCGAGGGATGATACAGAAGGAAAATTAAATACATAATTAATTTTCCCTTGGCATCGTCCCTCAAAATCCCCCTTTTCCACGCCCCACCTCCCCACCGCTGTTATCTGCATGGACTGCGGCTGGCCATCACCTTGAGGGGTATAAATGTCTAATACTAGTCAATTCACTAGTCGGACCTGGTATTATGTTGCCAGCAAGAGACCTATTTTATCTCTGTGTTCTATTCTTAAAATTTTGGGACACGGAATCTGTTACTCTAACCCTTTTTTAGGGAGTGCTTTAATGTGCGCCATAGCTCACACCAAATATTTTTCTTTCTATTGCCCATGTTTGTTACTAGGTAGACATGCTCCTGCCCCAGAGTAGCCAGTTTGATTTTCAGGTGTCTCTTCCTCCTTTTTTTTCTTGTCTAGCAATAATATATTCACGTTTAAATCTAATCACTAAACTAATTGCGATTTTCAAAACATCATACACCACAGTAACTGGCTGTACCATAATTTAATAAAGACTTTTGCAAGATAAATAAATAAATTTAAAAAAAGAAGTCTTTTGCAAACTCCTTAATTCTCGCCATATAATCTTTTACTTCAAACGTGTGTGAAAAGTACTTCTCTAACTATGTGATGGGGTAACAATATTTACTAAAGTTAGCATAAGGGTTGTGTTGGACTCGGCCCGTTTTGCAGGGTCATCTCTGAACTTTTTGCCTCCCTCCTGGTCTTTTTTTCTAACCTGGTGTTGGTGGTTTTAGGACTCTGGGCACTTTAGCACTGCTGGCCAGTGTAAAATGCTTGTGCTCTCTGTGGTAAACATGGTAAGATTGGTCTACACCTGTTTGGCGTATTTAATTTACCTGTCAGTCCCTTGTAAAGTTGTATCTCAGATATCCAGGGCCAGTAAGTTAAATGCTACGGTAGGACCTAGCTAGCCCTATGGGCAGGGTGCATTGTAGGTAAAAGGTAGGACATGTACCTTAAGTGTGTGACATGTCCTGGTAGTGACAAACAGCACTTTTGGTTTCTCACTGCTGTGAGGCTGCCCTCTCATAGTAATGCCTTGGGGATTCCCTGATAAATGTTTCATTGGTAATTTCTGATAAGAGAGGAGCAGCATGGTCAACTTTGGTATGTTTGGAATAGTGATAATAAATGCTGCGTAATGGTGTGCGCAGATTACGATCAATATTTTAGAAATGCCACTTTTAGAAGTTGGCATTTCTGTGTGCTATGTGTCTTTGCCTGCCTGATGTGTATTACATGTCTGGCTCTGGAGTGATAGGGGCTGGTGAGGTGTTTGGCTCCAGAGGGGATGGTGAGTCAGTGCTAGGCTGAATGGGCAGATCTGCATTTGGAGTAGTGGGAGGAGTAGCCTCTGACCCTGAATAGGTCAGTTCCTGTCTTGTTCAATGCTGGCTCCGCCACCCTGTGGTGTGTCTGAGGACAGAGCCCAACCAGACAAAGGAGGGTGTGAGCACTGTACAGAAAATGCTCCCAAACCCCCCAGATCCAGTTATGACTGGATTCCCAAACCCTGTGCCAGGGCAAAAACACAGATACAGCCTGGTATAAATATGGGGGCTGTGACCCCTTGTTTGTGTGCTTACTTGGAGCAGTGTGCCTGCTTGGACTGCTGGGCCCCAGGATGTACCACCACGAGGGATTGCCCCTCTGCCTGGAAGGCCTTGTGAGATGGCCTGCCTGGGTCCAGTTCTGCCCCTCTGAGAACTGGCCTTGTGAGTGCTACATCTTAAGGACCTGATCCCAAAGAGGGGGAATCTACTTGGCCTGTGAGGGCGCGTATCGCCCGGGTAGGAGAGCCCCGGGGAGAAGGGCTCAAGATCCGCTCAGTCCGAGCGAACCGGGATCTAGGCGGCGTGTGCCTGACTGTGGGCGGGCTCCACGTAAGGAGGAGGAGAGCCTCATGTGTCTGGCTACCCGCGTTGCTGGTCCAGGAGAGGAAGTCCGGCGGTTGCGGCCTGATTGGGGGCCGGTGAAGGAAGTCAGGCAGGAGTGAAGCCTGATGGTGGGTGGGAGCCTACCCCGCATTTGTGAGCAACCAAGAGAGGGAACGGAGCCTTGCGGGCTCCAGGCTGAAGTTCTGTGTGCAAGCGGAGGGGACCGTAGGAGGCAAAGAAGAGCCCCGGTGAGCAGGGACCCACAGGGCACTGTCGATGCCTGCTTTTGCGCCCATTCCTGAATCCGGCCCAGAACTGCCCCGGTTTGTGGGGCTGAACTTTGAGCATTGTGGTGCCGTGAGTAGGCCCCAGAAGAGACCCGGTGAAGGAGGCTCTCAAGGCACGGTTGATGACAGTGTTAATTCTTCACAGCTGCACCGCAAGAGCGTGGGCAGCTGCAGCGAGGGGGCACTTTGTTCCAGAGTCCTGGTGTGGTGCTCGAGAGGCACTGAGATGCCGAGGCAGGTTTTCACAGCTGCACCGCAAAAGCGCGGGCAGCTGTAATGATGGGGGCATGCTTATTTTGATAACGAGGAAGGGGTGAGATGCACCCACGCCCCCCTGTTCATCACACACATTTCTCTGCTGCATTGGCAGCCAGAGGGCCAGTTGGAGGGCCCTGTGATTATCGAGCCCTGACTTTGGTCAAAGGGCAATTGGGACTGCCCAGACGGGCCCTCAAGGAAGGCCAGTTGGCCTGGGGTCCTTTTTGTGGTTTTGGTAGAGTGCAAGGCCCTAAAATGATGCCTAATGTGGTTTATGCCTGAGGTGATGTATGCACCTAGGGAGTGTTACTAGGGTACACTTCTAAACTATGGTTTATGCCTAATGTGATAATGCTGAGTACAGTAGTTTACCAGTAGTCACTGGTTGTTTCATTACTTACCTGTTCTTATGGTTCTGACAGTGACCTGATTGGCCCTGAACTGTATATAATCCCCTGTGAAGTATTGCTTAGTGCCAGGTGGCACAGTATGCATTTGTGATTATGATTCTAATGTGTTTATGGATAATACAAAGGCTATATCTGATATAACCTTGTGTGGAGTTTATTTTGTGGTGTGCCTAGTGTGTCGCTGATGTGTGTGTGTATCTTGCACAAATGCCTTACACATTGCCTCTGGGATGAGCCTGACTGCTCATGCCAAGCTACCAAGGGGGTGAGCAGGGGTTATCTTCAGCGTGTAACTCCCTTGCCCTGACTAGAGTGGTGGTTTCTGCCTGGCTTAGGCACATGCCCTAGCCAACCAGAAATCCCATTTCTAACAGGTTGCATGATCAAAAACCCAAATAAGTCGAAATATACCCCCGACCTCTGAAAGGTTTCCTTGGTCAATAAACCTCTAGGTTCTGATTTTTCCACAGGTCAACCAGATCAAGGCTGTGTTTTTTCAACTTATAGCTTTTCAAACTTTGGAAATTCGAACACACTCAGATGTATTGGTTGTATCCTTAATTAGACATAAAAAGCAGTTAAAATCTTTTACTGGTATATAGGAGCCAGAACGTACCAGGAGAGACTCTCTAATATTGCCCTATATTGTTGGATCATCTTCAGTGGGTTAATATAAAGAATATATAGTCAACCTAACACCTTGTATTTTGAACATTATAATTACTCATCTCACGCTCCCAGGTCTGATGGATTATAGACAATCTGACAGTTAGATTTAAATATTAATATGACCACCCTTTTAATAGTTCTTTCTGTCTACTGATCTTAAAGATTTCTTACAACAATCTATCCTTCCTGATGACTCTAGATTCTAGTAGACATGGTTTGCAAGGTTTGAAACTTTTTATTTCCTACTAAATTTTTTTCTATTTTGCCCTAGAACTTAGCCCTTTTATGTTCAAAGTTCCTATTTTAGCGTGTGCCATTTTTTCTGATTGATTTAACTCTCGGCCATCCTAGAATCCTCAAATTCCTGCCCTTCCACCCGATACTCTCATTCCTCAACCCCTCCTGCCATCTCCCGCCCACCCTTCATACCTTTAACCTAAGAGCCTGTCCGGCTGGTCGTAGACTCTCTCCCTAAAGAATGCTGATGTAAGCATCCTAGTAACATGGCCCTGACCCAGTCACAAACCTAGCCTTGCATTGCAGTCCCTGATCCTTGGATTTTTATTTGAAGTCTCTTGAGTTTCATCAACATATCATTTTATTTTTAGATCTACTTACCCCTATTTCAATTCTTAGGAGATCTTCCGCTGTGAAAGAAATGATCTTGCATCAGATAACATAACATAATATAACATAACATAACACATGTATTTGTAAAGCGCATGTATCACCCAAGGGTATCAAGGCGCTGAATAACAGATGTTTATGTAAAATGATACTGCTGTAAAGTTTCAGACTTTATTTCCTAAGCAGGAGCCCTTCAATGTCGTAGTAGTCAACAGGGCCCTACATTCTGGGAGTATGGCCCATAGATCATGTTGTTTATTTCCTGTTTCCCAATAAAGATCCAAATAAACGACAAATTCCAAGCCTGATTGTATTCTGGGCAGTATAAAGAACTGTTTCTTTGATCCCGTGACATTGGAAGTGAGCAATCATCGTTCTAGGTTTGCTTCTTGTCGCTTTGGCTTGGACTATGTGCTCTGGCAACTGACAGGTCAGGGTTGACTGCTATTTCCCTAGCTTCCTCCCATATTGTCCATTGAGACAGCGTAGAAGTTGTTGAATATTTTCACAACAAACAAAACTTGATGTGACAGGAACACCACACACAAAAACGAATGTGCATTTTCACACGTTAAGAGAGGGACAATGATTTTGATGAAAACATGCGCTTAGAGTTGTAAAAGTAGAAATAATTCATATAGTGTATGTCCATTTTTCTGATGACGTAAACAATGCTGAAGTGACAAATTCATAAAAAGTATTCTTTGCTATTATGCAAATGACTTTAAACTAAAATGATGAGTTATACAGACATGCATGCATGAGTCTCAATCACAATTGTGCAAACGTTCATAATGAATGTGAGCCATCTTTTATGGCTTCCATTGTAACGCACCATAGATATTGAAAAAAGCTGGTGCAATTTCCCTATTCATTGACTTACATGAATGAAACTTACTGTGTAGAAGCTTCATATTAATAGTCTTGGATTTCCTTAAATGATAATGTTTATGTGTTTTATAAAAATTATTTTACATGTAGGAACCTTATAAATTGTGGCAATAGGCCATAGTTAGAGCTAAACATTTCTATGCAGCAATCTTTCACAACTTATATTATTTGACTTATTGACATGAATGACTGATTGAATTTCATTATACTTGTGTTGAATTGCATATTCATTTATTAATTAAGATGCATTGCCTGTATTTGCATTAAATGACTTTTCCCTTAGGTTTGCATTTTTACTTCAAGGAAAGATGAGAAAAGAATTTACTTTTCTTCTCACTCATGTAACTTTATTGTACTTTCACATGACATTCCTAAAGTTTAGAGGATACTTTCTGGACACTTTGACATGTACTTTAATGTGAGAAACTAAACTCTTGGCCCTAGCACAGTGAAACCAACAGTTTGAATTGTACTTTGTGGACGAACATGTGTGCCCGGAACAGATGATAGATTCCCCTGAAATCTACTGGGAACATAAGCCAAAGCAGTGCTTAATTTGAGACTGTGGTTTCCAAAGCACAGCTCTGGCACTTAATTGTCAACACTGGCACTTGTGACAGTCTTCCACAAGGTGGCCTGTCTCAGATGACCACAAAAAACAATCAATTATTTTAATTCAATGTACATTAAAATGACTATTACCTGCCACCAGCCGCGGTCCGTGGGGCGGAAAGGCGGGGCGGGGGAGGGGGAGAGTGGGGGGTACTAAACACCGGAATGTGGATAATTGGAGGTAAGTAAACAATTAAATAAATAAAACGAATTTCGTAGCGCGCGCTGCATCGCATTTTGTGATGCAGCGCTGTGAGAAGTTGGCCTGGCATATGCTGGTCACTAGTTATAGTGGCCACCTTGCACCAGTCCAATTCGACTCTTATGGTAGATAGGTTTAAGACAACCTTTTAAAGAAAGCTATCCTAGTGGTAGCTGTGGAGAGCAGCCTTCAGGCTAAGTCTCTGAGTAATGTAAAGCAGCTTGTTTTACCTTATAGTCTCTTGAATTACCAAATGAAAAGGACACCACACAGGTATATAAATCAAATATATATGTATTTATTTCTAGATACACTCTACTAATCTCTTTAAGAGATTAGAACCCAGATACACATTCAAATGTCAACACTTCTCAATAAATTAAGCACAAGTATGGCTGTAGCCCTAGGGGCGTACCAGACCATATACTAAAAAAATGGTTTAACAAACTCGACTTGCAAAATGAAAAGGCCTAGGGCCTTGGGAATCGCTGGGGCTTCACTTCTGCAGTGTTCGCAGGTAAGTAATCAGCCCACGGGAGACGCGTGCAGTGTCTAAACACAGCCGCGGTTTTCCTATTGGTTTCAATGGGGCAAGTAGCGGTTTGTATTTTAAAGTTTTATGGCACTTCGAAGAAGTCAACAAGCAAGCCACTTACAGGGTAAGTATTTCGAGGGCCAACACACACTTGGGCACCGGAGTGCACGAGTTACCTCACCCAGGGAAGCCGGGTGCATAGGTGTCTTTTGGTGTCGGGTCGAGACGCTGTTTTCAATGGAGATCACTGAAGACTTGCTGCTTGTGACGACTGGAGAGGTGTCCACTGGAATCCGAAGGTGGATTGAAGTTGAAGAAGACCTGAAAATTGAGGGGACAGTGTTCAAGGTCACTTGCCAGTGACCGGTGGACAGCAAGATGGATGACCACCGATGTCGCGTCGATTCAGGCTGTTGATGGAGATTTGTCTCTTCGCTCACGAGGTCCAGGAGTGATCGACGATGACCAACGGCTGGATTTGGAGGGTCCCACAACATCTGCAGCTGATGGAGGTGTTGGCAACCGGATTGGCGCCAACAAGCCTTGGCAAGTGCAAATCTTGTGTAGACTGAGGATTGACGATGATGCAGACCAGCAAGGTCTGATGGACTTACCCAGCAAGGGTAAGTGAGGGCAGGCCCGGAGCAACCAGAAGAGCCCTTGAAGTTGATGAGAAAGTCTTCGGGTGAGTCACTAGCCAACGGGCAAGTAACTGCAAAGATGCCTTTGCAGGAAAAGTTCCACAGGAGCCCACGGTCACTCGGGCCGGGGTAGGCTGCTGATTTTCGGTACCAGACCTGCTAGAGACTTGGACTACAAATGGTCCAAAGCACAAGTTCATAGAACGTTGTTTAGGGTTTGCACTCGAAATCAGTGCACGGTTCCCTGGTATTGCTGTTCCTCATCACTCATGGGGTCCATATTCCACAGCTTTGCTGGGGACTCAAAATGGCCCTCGAGAGGTCAGGAAATCTGCTTCAGGGGACGCAGGGACTTCAGACTCTGGCGGGAGCCGGGAAGTTTGCAACCGTTGATCAAAGTTACTGGTGCCTGCCAAGCAGGGGAGTCACTCCTTGACTCCAAGGGAGATTCATCAGTCTTCCAGAGATAGTGGAACATCGAAGGGCCAGGATTCTTCTTTGTTGAGCGTCGTCCAGGGTAATCTGAATTGCATTGGCAATGTTTGGTATCTTATAGTGAAGATAGGGGAGGGACTAGCTCTATGACCACTCCTCTAGGAGGGTCAGGGTAGTGGGTGGTTATACCCACTTCCCTTTGTCCAGTTTCGCGCCAGAGCAGGGGCAGGTAGCCCCTGAACCGGTTTGAGCTGGCATATGCACAGAGGAGCCTACTGCTCCCACAGTGCAGGACTTCAAAGCACTCTAAGAGTGCACCCACCCAGTTCCAATACACTAAATCCTGTCTGGGAGGTGGTGACACCTCCCTGTGACAGGATACCTTCCTCCACTGCGAGTTTCGGTCAGCAGCAGGAGGGCAGCCCAGTGTCTGTGCTGGTGGCATCCATTTTGTGATGCCAGGGCTCTAGAAGATTTCTACCGTTTAGTACAGTGGGTACATGTCGTCCCCTCTAGAAGGGTGGGATCATACTCCCACATGAGTTACTGGTGTGGGTGTATGATTCCAAGTTGTTTGACACCAAACACGACATGTTTTGATGCAGTCATTCCAAAGTTAGCATTTACCGCGGGGTTATAATGCACTTAAGAGTATATGGTTTAACCGCATCCACAAACAGCAGCAGAGAATAGACTCTGCCAGCTGCAGAGGGGCCCTGCTCATGCAGAAGCACCCCCTCACATAGTAAACCAAGCACCCTGCCCTCAAGATTGTTAAGGCCTGCAATACGGGTGACTAATAGGTTTACATGTGTGTGTATGGTGAGATATAGGAACCTATACCTCAGTGAGGAGTGCTAACACTACCTCACACAGGCTGCAGTAGCAGGCCTGTGGTGTCAGATTGTGAATGCTTCCCAGGGGTGGCATAATACATGCTGCAGCCCCTGGTAGGCCTGTGAAGTACCAATTTATTTTATTTGCGAGTTTATACCGCGCTGGAATCGACTCCCGAAGGAGTATCTCCGTGCCTTTGGCCAACCATAATACAAGAAAAGAGTCCAAGCAGTATATCATGTTAATTTTGAAATAGATAAGTTTGTAATTGTTTCCTGAAAGGAAGGTGATCATCACAGAGTCTCAGAGATATTAGGAGGCTATTCCATAGAATTGGGCCAGCAACTGAAAGGGCTCTAGCTCCCTGTCTTGCTTTTTTTGCTCTGGGTACACACAGCAAGGCCTGTTCACTGGATCTCAGAGAGCGCGTGGGTACATAGGGGGAGAATTTGTTGGACAGGTAAGCAGGGCCTCTCCCATGTAAACATTTGTGTATAATACAACAGGTTTTAAACTTCACCCTCTGTTTGATGGATAGCCAATGAAGCTTGGTCAGCAGAGGTTTGGAGGGAGTGCGAGGGGGCCGGTTTAAGACAAGACGAGCAGCGGTATTCTGGACCACCTGGAGTCTGGAAATTACTCCTTCATTTGCAGACAGTAACAGTCCATTACAGTAATCCAATCGACTCAATACTAGAGCCTGCACCAAGGTTTTTCTAGTAGAGTCTGGCAATGCCAATGCCCTAGGTACCTAAGGTACCATATACTAGGGGCTCATAAGGTACGACAGTATCCAATCACTAGTGCATCTAATATGCACACCAATCATTTAAGGGAGTAAGCAGATAGGCTGGGGTCCTGGATAGCAGGATCCCAGCCAGACTAGTCAAAAACCATTCAAACACCAGGAAATTGTGGGGGCAACCATACAGTCAGATTCCACCTTCCTACAAGCGCGCGCTACTAAATTCGTTTTATTTATTTAATTGTTTACTTACCTCCAATTATCCATATTCCGGTGTTTAGTACCCCCTCCCCCGACCCGCCTTTCCGCCCCACGGAACTCCCTCCACGGACCGCGGCTGCCTGCCACCCAAGCTATTCCTATAGCTTTGGGGGCCTGGAATAGTCTCAATCAATCAATCAATTACGGCATTTGTAAAGCGCGCTACTCACCCGAGAGGGTCTCAAGGCGCTGGGGGAAGGGGAAATGTCGCTGCTCGAACAGCCAGGTCTTGAGCTGCTTCCTGAAGGAGAGATGGTCTTGGGTTCGCCGAAGGTGGGTGGGGAGGGAGTTCCAAGTCTTGGCTGCCAGGTAGGAGAAGGATCTTCCTCCGGCGGTGGCTCTGCGGATGCGTGGAACGGTGGCGAGGGCGTGGCTGGTCGATCGTAGCTGGCGGGTGGGCGTGTAGAAGGTCATGCGGTCGTTGAGGTACTTGGGGCCCAGGTCGTGGAGAGCCTTGTGTGCGTGGGTGAGGAGTCTGAACATGATTCTCTTGCTGACGGGGAGCCAGTGCAGGTCTTGATGAATACAGGCCCCAGCTAGGCCCGCAGGACACAAGGGTTCGCTCTCCTGAAATGGAATCTATAAGGAAGTTGGCACGGAAACTGCAAAGTACAAAGACAGCATTTATTAACCCTTAAGGGTGGTCCTACAACCCACACAACACCCTTCAGTATTGCATAGAGTAGCACAAAGAACTTACGTACATGGTCCCCTTTTATACACAATAGAGGGGTTCATAAGTGGGTGGATACAACATGAGGCCGAAGAACATTACCATTTATGGTCATTGTCGATACTGAATCAATATGTGGGCAGAGCTAACACACTCCTTGAGCCCGCGAAAACATGGTCAAGCAGGGTTAAGTGATAACAGATGTGGTCAAGTCTGGGCATGCGCCAGATGGACAAAGGAGCTATTTATAGGCTGTTACTAGGCAGATTACAAGAGTAACTAACACAGAGGTTGGACTCTTCTCGTGGGGAACACGTGGAAGCATGACAATACAAAATGGAGTCCGAACTTCGGTCAACATAACAGAGAAAACATGATCTAAAGTAAGGGGATTAATGTCTTTAGTAAATGCTTAATCACATCGTTGTTTCAATTTACAACAGACGACCCTTTCAGCATTTACTGAAGACATCCGGTTTGTTAGGATAATCATCATATATGTCAATTGTCATCATTCCTTCAACTTCTTTAGCTAGACGTTTCTGGTGAGCAACATCGGCAATAGCTTTCTTATCAGGGATACAGAATGATACGCATAAGGAGCAGAGCAAGGGACCACATTGAACACAGATACAGCACGAAAACAGAACTGCTACAATAATACAGAGACCAGGTTAAAACCTTCCATCCCCAGGCAGTAATTAATGCCCAAAACCATCCAGAAAAGGACCAAGTGCCGTTTTCTGTATGGATCTCAGCTGCAATTTTATGCAGTTTATTGATGGCATTATAAACTGATGGCGTATGATCAGGGATAAACACACAACAGCTACTTCCAATAATTTTACATGCTCCTCCTCTGTCAGCTAGCATAACGTCTAATACCATACGATTCTGCAATGCAACAATTCTAGTAATTTGCAATTCCTCCGTAAGATTCCCAAGAGCAGCAGCAGTCTGATTTGTCACAGCCTCTACCACTCTTGTTAATCTTCGGATCTTCCTACTGTTCAGGGCAGCTCCCACAAAGAAGAACAGTCCTAAGTTAAAATCAATATACTGTTGCAGACTGGTATCAGTCTGATCTACATCATCAATTGATAAAGTACGTTTATACCTATTTACAGTCACATTATTCAATAATTTCAGATCCTTATGATAAGATGCGGGTGCTAGGAATACAGGAGGTAATAGAAATGATACATAGCATACCCCAGACCACCCAGCCGGCAGACGGTAATAACCTTTATTTCCACACACAAAGTACGTATTATGGGAGGCTAAAAAGGTACTATTGTTCAACCCATCAATGTTCAGAACAGTAATACAATCACTAACACCAACAGGAATAAAACCCACACTCTGGACACACAGATCCGCTTGAGCTTGTGCTACTTGAATCACAAATTTGTCCTTTCCCACAGTGTCTCTTGTGTTCGTGAAGATGTAGGGAATGGATTCATTGTCTGGTCGGTACTCTTCCCACTTCCAAATTGTCCCATTCGCTTGTGGATACCCATTTTTATCTTGATGGCATTCTTTATTGAGTCTGAAGAGCAATCGTCCCACTGTCGGTTTCCGAGTGGCAAAAAGCAAAGTATACCATGCTCTACAAGAGCCATTATGAGAGAAAGGAAGTGGTATAAATGGCGTTCCTCCTTTCTTCTGATGGGCTGGCATCATCCCACATATCCAACAGTTCGTAGCGTTCGTAGCAACGTGGGTATGATGCAGCATCTGGATGAAAGTGTTGTTCAAGTAAGACTGTCGATGCTTCAACTCTTGATACGGTAATGAATAAAAGTAGTGCTCCTCAGGCACCGGAGTTGTCAACACAAGTATTTTCCGAGTGGGAGTTACATCCTCCACAAACCATGTGGTTATCCCAACAATGGCTACTGTCACCATGAACCCTAATGCACAAAGGATTTTCTTTTTCTCCATGTTAAAGTAAAAACCCAATATCTTCCTGAAACTAAAAGTCTGTCAGAACTCTTCCCCTTGGGCAGCGGTCGATTTCTTCACCAGCGGGCCAAGACGGGTGTCGCTACACTAATGCAGGGCTGATCCCCCCCCCCTTGCCTCATCGGCTCTCCGTTTCACTAACCCAAGGGCCGTTCTGACAGTATGTCCCGGTACTGGAGAACTCACTTCCTTGGTCGAAGATGATATCGCCTTCCTCCAGGAGTCGCGTGGTCCGGAAAAAGCTCCTCAGTGGCGTTTGGCTCCGCAGCACGGCCTGTCTCTGCAGCCAGGATTTCTCGTTGATCGGTCAGCACGGCAGGTTCCACCAATCCGGGCGGCACCTTCCTACAGTGCAGGGAATGGATCCAATTCTTTCTGTTGGAGACTCGCACAGCCGTCCTCGTTGCGAGGAGGACCTGCTCAGGACCCACCCATCTCGGTTCCAAGCTGTTTGTTCTGTCAAAGATTTTCACCATCACATGGTCACCAGGTCGGAGACCATGTCCTTCACCGGTGGACCGATCAGGGAGCGCCTCTCGGACCTGTTGATGAATAGAAACCAAGTTATCCGTTAACTGTGCCAGATAATCGTTCATCATTACACAAGGTACATCATACACAGCTTTAGGTTTTGGTGGACCCCAAATATTCATTGGGCGTCCAAAAACAATCTCGTACGGCGTAAGGCCAGTTCGAGAGTGTGGTACCGATCTAATTGACAATAACGCCAGTGGTAGAGCATCTGGCCAAGTCAAAGACGTCGAAGCTTGAATTTTAGCGATCTTGAGCTTCAGTGTACCATTATACTTCTCGACTAGTCCCGCAGACTGAGGGTGGAATACCGCGTGAAACTTCTGGGTGATGCCCAGGCCCTTCAAGACATACTTTATAACATCCGCTACAAAGTGAGGCCCATTATCACTCCACAGAAGTCTACAAACGCCATATCGAGGGAAGAACTCTTTCAGCAGCAGCTTCGCAGTAGTCATTGCAGTATTGTCTTTCGTAGGGTACGCTTCAACCCATTTACTGAAGGCGCAAACCACTACTAGAACATACTTCAAGTTGTTACAGCGCTCAAGCTGGATGTAATCCATCTGCAAAACCTCGAAGGGTGCAGTGGGCGTCACGAATCCTCCTGCTGGAGTTCGAGTACCCTTTCCTGGGTTATACCTCAAGCAGATCATACAAGTCTGCACCACCCTCTTTGCCGTGCTAGCAATCTCTGGATGCTCCCAGACTTGGGTAAGCAATTTTACAATTGCGGAAGCTCCAACATGTGCTAGCCCATGTGCCATCTGAACCATAGGCTGTACAAAAGCCGTGGGTAATTTCCATCTATCCATCTGCTTATTTCTCCAGCAGCCCTCATCGTCCAGCTCTCCCTCACTAGCCCATTGTTCCCGCTCTTTGTCAGAAGCGGTCCTTTGCATTTCCCGCACTTCCTCCTTCGCATCATGCCATCTCTCCACCTGTGACTTTACTACATACATGGCAGTAGCACCGGGCTGCATCGCAGTCTCCCGTGCTACTCGATCTGCTAACGCATTCCCTTCTCCAACTTTGTCAACTACTTTCCTATGGGCGCTACACTTAACAATGGCAATTTTCTTTGGGTATGTCAATGCAGTTAAAAGATTGTGAACTAACTCTCCATGCATTATCTGTACTCCATGTGACGTTAAAAACCCTCTCTCCTTCCAGAGTAGGCCGAAGTCATGCGCTACTCCGAAGGCATAGCGGCTATCTGTATAAACATTCACACATAATCCTGTACTGAGCTCGCATGCTCGTGTTAATGCTATCAGTTCCGCTGCTTGAGCTGATTTCTGTGGTATGCGTGCAGTCTCCACTATTGTTTGCAACGTGGTAATTGCATACGCTGCTGAAGTCGTACCATCTGGTAGCTTCAGACATGATCCGTCCACCCACAGTTCTCCATCTACATCTGGAAAGGGCGTATCCTGGAGATCAATACGACCCTTTGTTTGTTCCTCGGTCACGAGAATACAATCATGTACTCTCCGCGCCTCGGGCTGGGTTTCGTGGTATGGCAACAATGTTGCCGGGTTTAACGTTACGCACCTTTTCAACATAATATGAGGAGCCAAAAGCGTCAACTCATATCCCGTTAAACGGGCACTGGTCAAATGCTGCGTCTTTGTTTGATTAAGCAGGGCATCGACAGCATGGGGGACTAATACCAACAACTTATGAGATAACACAATTCCCTCACTTTGGCGTATTGACACAGCTGTCGCCGCAACCGAGCGAAAACACCCTGGTAATGCTCGGGCGACAGGATCAAGTACAGCCGAAAAATATGCACAAGGGCGCTGCTTATCGCCGTGCATCTGCACTAGAACTGACAATGCACATCCATCTTTCTCATGCACATACAACGAAAAGGGTTTTGCATAATCAGGGGTCCCTAACACTGGTGCTGAACAAAGGGCCTGTCGTAGCTGCTGAAAAGCAGTATCACACTCATCTGACCAAGGGATTGGGATAGGCGTGTCCTTTGTCAAGAGGGCTAACAATGGCTTAGCTATATGTGAAAACCCCAATATCCACTGTCTACAAAAAGAAACAAGACCCAAAAATGCACGCACGTCCTTCTGCGTGGATGGTCTCGGTGTGTCCAAAATTACTTGGATACGATCCGGTGTGAGTGCACGTCCCTCCTTAGACAAAAGGTGACCCAAATAAGTCACCTTTGGTCTACAGAATTGCAATTTCTTCCTAGATACCTTATGATTGTGGGATGCTAAAAAGGAAAGTAAGGATAACGTACTTTTTTCACACAACTCCAGGGTGTCAGCCGCCAGCAAGATGTCATCGACATATTGAATGAGGGCGACCCCCTCGAGCAGAACAAAGGAATCCAATTGTCTTTTCAAAGCCTGACTGTAAATGCTAGGGCTTTCTGTGTAGCCCTGGGGGATCCTACAAAAACGATAAGATCTATTATTTAATGTAAACCCAAAAAGATATCGGCTATCAGGGTGAATGGGAATGGAAAAGAAGGCATTCTTCAAATCGATCACTGAGAACATAGTCGCCGTAGGTGGTACCAAAGTAAGCAACGTCGTGATATCAGAAACCACTGGGTACTGAGGTATCACGATCTTGTTTACTTCTCTCAAATCAATTATAAACCGATAAACTCTGGCGTCCGTATCCTTTTTCAGTATGGGAAGGATCGGACTGTTACAAATGTTGTAGGGGACTTCCTCCACGACCCCTACCGCCATCAAATCCTGCACTATCTGCATGAGAGCCTCCTCACCCTCCTGGGAAATACGGTACTGTGGGAGGCGTGGTAACACCGCCCCCTCCTGGACACTAACGTGGACCGGTGGAATCACCATTTGTCCCACATCAGTATCCGACGTTGCCCACAAAGCACGAGGGAGGGTAGCTAACAGCTCATCTTCTGACATCGCACACATCCGTTCAGACCGGGGGTAATTGTCATTCAATATTACCCGCACACCAGCAGGGGAGCAGCGGATCGTAGCCCTAAAATGCTTTAACATATCAAGGCCCATAATGTTGTCCGGTGTGTACGGGGCAAACAGAAACGGACAGGGCGCAGAAAAAGAATCAACCTTAAACATGAGGGGCTGCGAAAGAGGGCTTCGGGAGAGTGTACCGTCAAACCCTACCGATGTGACCATTAAGCCGGAAGGGGGAACCCCCCCGTAACCAATTGCTTAGACAGCGCACTACGTGTCGCTCCTGTATCCACTAGGAACTGATCAGTAGAGCCCAGAACCTCAGCCGATACATAAGGACCCTTCTGATCGACCGGTACCTCAACTGATTCTAACCCCCATCCAACGCATTCCTATGCATGCTGAGAGTCATGGTACCCTGATCGGTCAATCCCCGACACTTGATACTGATGCTGTCGATCGAAAACATTTGATCTATCTCGGTGCTGCCCAGCAGAATCAAAACGAACCTGTTCGTTAGAATTCCCTCTAAAGTTCGAAAAACCCCCTCGACCTCGCGGGCCACCCTGGGTATGCCCCTGACGCGATGCATGCAACACCGGGCAGTCCCTAACCCAATGACCCGATTGCTTACAATACGCACATTGGTTCCTATTCAAATCAGATCGGCCCGAGGGAGGACCATAAGATCCTCCCCTACCTCTGTTGCTACCCCGTCGGGGCGGGCCATAGACTTGTGCCAACATCACCTTTGTTTTTAAATCTTTCGATTTCTTTTCCTCCTGGCCCTTTGCTTCTTGCTCCTGACGCTCATAATACTGGGCGATAGTCAGGAGGGCCGTCGGTGTTGCGGAAGACCAAGAACTTTCGCTCGCTTTTAAACGGGCCGCAACTGCCGGCAGCAGATTGGCCACATATTTATCCGCAAAGAGGTGGCGACCCGTATCATCAGTAAGCGACTGGCCACTAAAATCATGAAACGTCTCCTCAAAACGCGTAAAGAAGTCCGCAACCGACTCGTCAACTTTCTGTTTACATGAAGCTAACATATTCCAGTCAATCTTTTTAGGGGGGATAATTGTCTTCAACTTAGTCAGAATAGCAGCAGGGAGGTCCAAGATACTCTGGGGTGGTTTCTGCGCGGGCTTCCGCTCCCTATCCTCATCCTCAAGGTCAGACCACCGAGCCTTAAAGGCAACTACATCATCTACCTTTCGGACAGATCGCCACATATCCGGTGGTAGAATAAGGCCAAAGAACAGGTCTATATCTGCTAAGGTCATAACGCAAGAATTCAAGGCCCCCTCGACTTCTTCGTAGAAGGCCGCTGGATTCTTGCGGGGATCAGGCAACGCATTCTTTAATGCCATGACGTCAGCCCTGTGCCAGGGAGTATAAACCCAATTATACACAAAATATCCCTTAGCATCGGCGGAGGTAATATCCGAGCTAGTCCCTGCTCCTTTAGGAGGAACATACAAAGGCGCCGCCTCTCGCATTGGTTTAACATGCACTATGTCATCCTTATCTGACTGGGAGGTGGATGAGTGGCCTTCTGCTGTACACGGATCCGACTGCTTCACCTCCCCTGCTTGTTGGCGCGCTTTTCCTTTAAGGGCCAGCACCGCATCCCGCAAAGCGAACAGCCGCCGAGCAGTGTCAGGAGCCTTAGAGGGAGAGAAAACACCATTATGCAATGCTTTAGCATCCAATGTCACATCATCAGGCTCAAAAACACTGGAATATTTCCGGTAAGCAGCAGTCACTTCATCAGCAAAGTGACCCAAAAAATACAATTTCTCTCTCTCCTGCCACGGCCCCCAAGTATGGTACAATTCATCCAGGGACACCTTGCCCTTAAGCGCACGGAAGGAAACTTGCCGAAGCTCAGCCATTTGCTCAGCCGATAACATGGACCGCGTGTCCACCTTACTCAAACCCGATCCAGAATCTTGTGGCCCCGGGGCAGACGCGCCGACATAAGGAGGCGGAGAACGATCTAATAAATAAAAATCATCGTCAGGATTATTAAGGACAGGATAGAGTGGCTGACGAACAGCGTATTGACCCGAGACTTGTAACCTATGCTCTTTCTCTTGTTTCTCCATCTGTTCTCTTTCCTCCCGACGCCTCGCTTCCTGTGCTCGCACATGATCATTCTTCCGTTGTTCTTTATCAAACAGCGCTTTCTCACGCTTCTCTCGCTCCCGCACTTCCTTCACCCACAACCGCACACACTCAAACATATCCTGCCGAGCACGCCGTTTACACATACACTGTTCCACATACTCAATCTTACGTATATCAAACGATCCATACAAAGGCCATCGCAACTCAGGATCTTTTTTAGTATATTTCCTCCATACTGTGCTGTACATTATGGAAGAAAGACCATGCTTCACATACATATCCCTATTAGGAGTCCCCTCTGGGGGAGCCGGAGCAGATTCCTCGAGGTTCAACCGGTTTCCAAAGCAGCAACACCACTTACGGAGTGCGCTAAAAGCAGGCATGCTCAGAAATAATGCAAAATATGCAATATTATAAAGAAAATGGCACTTAATCGTTGCGCCGTTCAAGGTTACACAGCTGCGGAGAAATCTCTCCACATTACCTGCCTATATGTGTTGCAACGCATATATTTTCACAAAGACAAATACAAAATATTACTAGTCATCACAAATCAAACTCAAATAGCCAGGCCAGGCTTCAAAAACTCAGAGCAAGTACCGTACAACGGTTCTTACCAATCAAGAGTCCAGATTCCAACTGCCAAGCTCCAAAATCGCCCAAACGGCTTTCACGGCAGGACCGACAGAAGAGGTCTCAGTCGAGGACCGGCGCCACCCAGACGGTCAGCTCGGAAGGGAAGGAAGAAAAACCTCGGGATGCCAGGGCCAAGACGCCGCTGGCAGTGATCACGTCCCTGGCCAAATTCCTCACCTTCGTCGCGACCAGTCCTTCGAGCATCCGAGTCGCCGATGAGCCCCACGTGACGGGCGCCAATTGATGAATACAGGCCCCAGCTAGGCCCGCAGGACACAAGGGTTCGCTCTCCTGAAATGGAATCTATAAGGAAGTTGGCACGGAAACTGCAAAGTACAAAGACAGCATTTATTAACCCTTAAGGGTGGTCCTACAACCCACACAACACCCTTCAGTATTGCATAGAGTAGCACAAAGAACTTACGTACATGGTCCCCTTTTATACACAATAGAGGGGTTCATAAGTGGGTGGATACAACATGAGGCCGAAGAACATTACCATTTATGGTCATTGTCGATACTGAATCAATATGTGGGCGGAGCTAACACACTCCTTGAGCCCGCGAAAACATGGTCAAGCAGGGTTAAGTGATAACAGATGTGGTCAAGTCTGGGCATGCGCCAGATGGACAAAGGAGCTATTTATAGGCTGTTACTAGGCAGATTACAAGAGTAACTAACACAGAGGTTGGACTCTTCTCGTGGGGAACACGTGGAAGCATGACAATACAAAATGGAGTCCGAACTTCGGTCAACATAACAGAGAAAACATGACCTAAAGTAAGGGGATTAATGTCTTTAGTAAATGCTTAATCACATCGTTGTTTCAATTTACAACAGTCTCTCAGGTGTCCGGTGATGTGGCTGTGTCAGGGGATGTCCAGGATGAGTCGTGCGGAGGCGTTCTGGATGCGTTGGAGTCTTTTTTTAAGTTTGGCTGTAGTTCCGGCGTAGAGGGTGTTCCCGTAGTCCAGTCGGCTGGTGACGAGTGCTTGGGTGACGGTCTTCCTGGTTTCGGTGGGGATCCATCTGAAGATCTTGCGGAGCATGCGCAGGTTGTTGAAGCACGAAGATGTGACGGCCTTGACTTGTCTGGTCATCCAGAGGGAGGAGTCCAGGATGAAGCCCAGGTTGCGTGCGTGGTCTGTTGGTTTGGGAGCGGTGCCCAGGGCCGGGGGCCACCAGGAGTCGTCCCAGGCGGAGGGTGATGATCCCAGGATGAGGACCTCCGTCTTGTCTGAGTTCAGTTTGAGGCGGCTGTTCCTCATCCAGTCGGCGACGTCTTTCATCCCTTCGTGTAGGTTGGCTCTGGCGGTGGTGGGGTCGTTGGTGAGGGAGAGGATCAGCTGGGTGTCGTCGGCGTAGGAGATGATGTTGAGGTTGTGTTGGCGTGCGATGGCTGCGAGGGGGCTCATGTAGACGTTGAAGAGGGTTGGACTGAGTGAAGATCCTTGTGGTATGCCGCAGATGACTTTGGTGTCCTCGGATCTGAAGGGGGGGAGGCGGACTCTCTGGGTTCTTCCGGCGAGGAACGAGATGATCCATTCCAGTGCTTTCTCTCAGATTCCAATGTTGCTGAGGCGCTTCACTAGGGTGCGGTGGCAGACAGTGTCGAACGCCGCAGAGAGGTCCAGGAGGATAAGGGCCGCTGTTTCCCCGTTGTCGATCAGGGTTCTGATGTCATCGGTGGCTGCGATTAGGGCGGTCTCGGTGCTGTGGTTGGCCCGAAACCCGGACTGCGAGGGGTCGAGGGAGCCGTTTGTCTCGAGGAAGGCGGCAAGCTGTCTGTTGACGGTCTTCTCGATGACTTTGGCCGGAAAAGGAAGGAGCGAGATGGGACGGTAGTTCTTGAGGTCGGTGGGGTCTGCCGTTGGTTTCTTCAGGAGGGCGGTCAGCTCGGCGTGTTTCCAGCTCTCCGGGAAGGTGGCGGTGTGGAAGGAGGAGTTGATGATGTCCCGGAGATGGGGTGCGATGATGGCGTCGGCTTTGTTGAAGACGTGGTGTGGGCAGGGGTCGGTTGGAGATCCGGAGTGGATGAAGTTCATCGTGCAGGTGGTGTCTTCGGTGCTGATCGGGGTCCAGTTGCAGAGGGTGGTGGTGGCGGGCGTTGGTTCGGTGGTAGGGTGCGTTGTCTGTGCGTCGAAGCTGTTGTGTATGTCGGCGATCTTGCGGTGGAAGAACGAGGCGAGTGAGTTGCAGAGGTCTTGCGAGGGAGTGATGTCGTTGTATCCGGCGCTGGGGTTGGAGAACTCTTTGACGATGCTGAAGAGTTCCTTGCTGTCGTGGGCGTTGTTGTCAAGTCGTTCTTTGAGTGCCGACTTCTTGGTGGCGCGGTTCAGCTGATGATGTTTTCGGGTGGCGTGCTTGAGGGCGGTCCTGTTGTCTGTGGTCTGGTCATGCCGCCAGGCTTTCTCGAGGGTGCGGCAGTTTTTCTTGGATTCCTTGAGTTCGTTGGTAAACCAGGGGGTTTTCTTGCTGCCGGGTCTGCTGGGAGGGTTCTTTAGTGGTGCGAGGTCATCGGCGCAGGCGGTCAGCCACTTGGTGAGGTTGCTGGCTGCTTCGTTGGGGTCCGTTGTGCTGGCGGGAGTGTTCTGGCTGAGGGAGGCGGTGAGCTGCTTGGCGGTGATCTTGCTCCAGCTCCGGCGGGGGGCCTGTTGCGGGTGGTGGTGGGTCGTAGTTCTTCTGAAGCTGAAGTGGACGCAGCTGTGGTCGGTCCAGTGGAGTCCGGTGGCGTGGCTGAAGGAGATGTGCTTGCTGGATAAGAAGACGGGGCCAAGCGTGTGGCCGGCGTAGTGGGTGGGGGTGTTCACCAGTTGCTTGAGTCCGAGGTTGGTGAGGTTGTCCAGCAGGGCGGTGGTGTTCCTGTCGTCGTTGTTCTCCAGGTGGAAGTTGAGGTCCCCTAGGAGGATGTAGTCAGCGGAGGGGAGGGCGTACGGGCTGATGAAGTCTGCGATGTCTTCGCTGAATTGTGTGCGTGGTCCCGGGGGTCTGTAGATGAGGGTGCCTCGGAGGGTGGTCTTGGGGTCAGTGTGTATCTGGAAGTGCAGGTGTTCGGCGGCGGTGAAGGTTTCGTCGGAGTTAGTCGAGATGCGGATGGTGTTCTTGTGTATGATGGCGATGCCTCCTCCCGTCTGGTTGATGCGGTCCTTCCGGGTGATCATGTATCCGTCCAGGATGGCTGTGGCGATGTCGGGCGCTGAGGAGGCGTTCATCCAGGTTTCGGTGAGGAAGGCGACGTCAGGTGCTGTCGCGTCGAGTAGGTCCCAGAGTTCCACGGCGTGCCTGTGGACGGAGCAGGTGTTGAGCAGGATGCACTTCAGGTGGTTGCTGCTGGTGCTCGACTTGGTGGTGCAGGTCCGGTAACAGGTGAATCGGCAGGCTTGGCAGGCGAAGGGTCCGTGGGTGCGTCTCGGGGTGGCTCGGTAGCAGGCAGGGTTCTGGCCGGCATTGAGTGCGTAGAGAGTGGCGGCGTCGTAGGTCCGTCGGGTAGTCTTGCATCGGCGGGGGCCAGGGGTTCCGGCACTGGGCGCGGTCAAGGCGCGGACGGGCGCAGACGGGATTGCCTTTGGCGCGCCTTTGGCGCACAATCAGCGCTCCCGCTGCGCGTGACCTCTGCCCGTCTGCGCGGTTGCCATTTATGGCTAAGTGGGAGGGAGGAGCAGCTGGGAGGCGGGAGCGGGGAGGACATGAAAAAGGGGCGTGGCCGCGAGGACGACGGCGGAAACCGGAGAGCGGGGCAGACACAACAATCACCTAAAATCACAACAGTTATGCACAAAAACAATTACAAAATGCAGAGATAACAGAAAGGAACTAGAACACAGCTGGGGGACAGTGCGAGGCAGGCAGAGGGCAAAACGAGTCTGCGAGCAGCAGCAGGGCACACGAGGGGGCTCACACAGCTCGGGGCCGTGCGGTGCAGGGCTATCCTGAGAACAGGTCACACTCACCTGCGCCGCGCGGTCGCCATTTATGGACAAGTGGGAGGGAGGAGCAGCTGGGAGGCGGGAGCGGGGAGGACACGAAAAAGGGGCGTGGCCGCAAGGACGATGGCGGGACCGGAGAGCGGGGCAGACACAACAATCACCTAAAATCACAACAGTTATGCACAAAAACAATTACAAAATGCAGAGATAACAGAAAGGAACTAGAACACAGCTGGGGGACAGTGCGAGGCAGGCAGAGGGCAAAACGAGTCTGCGAGCAGCAGCAGGGCACACGAGGGGGCTCACACAGCTGGGGGCCGTGCGGCGTGGGTGTCCTGAGAACAGTCTGAATTGTCACACTTGTAGAAGTGAGACGGTTATTAGTTGTGCTGTTACTATCACTGGCAACACTATCAGGGGCAATGAGTGATGCAAGCTGTAATTGTCTACTGACGAGAGGCTTGGCTCTTATTTATTTTCAAATTAAGCACTGGGCCAAAGTATCTACTTTTGCACCTTGTGAGTGGATGATGATGACATGGGCAACGTACACGGGTTGACTATTGATGTCATTTCTGGACTTTTTGAGTGATTTATCAGGAGGCAGGCCTCGTTGTCCTATTACTGAGGCAGACCTCAACTTTCCTGCCGGTGGGCAGTCATCATTTTCCCGTTGCTGCTGATTTTCTTCTCCCCTGCTTCTTTGTCATGGATGCATCTATTCTTTGTGGACTGATCTCCCCCTTGGGGTGGAGATTTCTTTAACCCTGCCAGTGCCTAGGTCATGTCAGTGGGCTTGCTGACACTCCTGGTTTTCCAGTCCTTGACTCTTTTCTTATCCTGACTTGGTCCAGACACTATGCTTATGCTAAGAGAACTTTCCCAAAATTCACGGTAAGATTTTCTTTTGTCTAATATGTCGGCTAAATGTGTGGTTTTATACTACATTCTGTAACTGATTATTGAAACTCATGACTTATTGCCTAAAATGCTTATTATTTCTATGAATTCAAATCTGTTTAATACAATAACTAAATTCAAACTAAATTGTCTGAATCTTCTTTAAATTGTGTTCTTAAAATGTTCTTTCTAAAGAGACTGCGCCTACCAAAATTGAGATTTTAATGCATAATGGAGATAATGATAGATTATTTTCAGAACACCAGATTTTTCTGTTATTGTTCTGCACAGCAACGGCAGAACTGTGCGTTTGTATGATCTTGGCCCAGTTGAAGTTCTTCAGGAGGTTCGGACTTCCCCTTGCTATCCTATACATTTGCAGCATGGTTTTGAGAGTGGTATATTTGAATTTGATTTCCAATTTGTGAGTTGGTCTCCAATTATAGGCCCTCATTGGGTAGTCAACAAGTAACACCCTAGTTCCTCACCCCTCAATGCGATGAGTAAGAAGGTTCATCGGAGGACCAAAGGATCTATGGGTGTGGGTAGATACTAAGATCAGATAAAGTAATGAATGGTCCAGGTAAAAATGCTGCAAAACCATAAATGACTGAGCCCAAATGATTGTGTCTTGCATCCCGTCACAGTATCCTGTGGAATTCCAATTAAGCAGATTTTGGAACATCTGGGTTCATAATCAAGATGCTCACATTTCGGGGTCGGGTTGTTGATCTGTCTCATTTTCCACTTGCTCTTCTAAACTAGATGTTTCTCAAAGAAAGTCTGCAGCCTTTCATCCAACATCTTATCTTTCATTGCCAAGGCATTGATCTTTCGCCTTTCTTCAGATTGGGCTCTCTTTATGCCTTTCATTTCTTTCAGAATAGTCTAAACCATGGACTTGGTGGATACTGGGGCAAAGGTGTGTGCGTGACACTATGCAGTCAGGAAGTGCACTATCGCCAGCAAAGAGAGCAGCAGCAACATATCTTAGTGAATATGGCAGTGTCCCTCTCTCTCCCATTCACACAACACAGCACAGCTCTGGTTGCTGCTCTGCATTGAGTGAACAAATAGTAAACTTGCCCCTATATCTCTGACACCAGTATTGTACGAAAACCACTGCAGCACAATGTAGCAGTCTCTCGAGCACCCTCAAGATGCAAACTCTCCATCAAGACCCATGCAGGATTCTCCATGCCACTCGAGTCAAGCTATCCTGGGTGATGAGGGGTGAAACCCCGAAACCGGTCCTAGGATGCTTGTTTCCAGGCCACAGAGGACCTGGCCTGGCAGTTCGGGCTGGACTGTTCCCATTGGGTGCAGGGTCAAGACTGATTTGCATATGGCTGGGTTCAATCTACAAAGGCATGGGGAGCAAAAAAACGATGGATTTAGGCTCAGATATCTGTACGGGGTGAATGTCTGACATTGTTCTGCATTAATTGTTCTTTTTGCGATTCTCAGCCATGGCATCCGAACATTGCCTGAAGAGCCCTGAACAGCTGCTCAATCTTATTAAAAGGGATGCAGTAAAAATAATAAACAAGCATTTGCAATGCAATAGGTCTCGCACTTACGCAAGTTTGAGCTCTTGGCATTGTATATGAAAATGCCTCTTATTTATTTTTTGGTATTTAAAACATAAATAAAAGCATTGCCATTTACAATGCTAAAAGCTTAAACTCTCGCAAATGCGATACATATTGCTTTGCAAATGCTTTTTTTAGAAAGCTGCGTTGTAATTGGATAAAAACGTAATGCTGCCTTTAGGCTATTCTATCAGTTCAGTCTGTTTTAAATGTATTCACACCTTGTGCTTGGCTTTTATGTTAAAGCAAACCAAATGCTGCGTCCTGCAAGTGGTGCGAGCGTGTCCGTGTGGCGTTGGGCTGTATAGGCGAGCGTGGTGTGAGCGCGCATTGGCAGAGAACAGACGGCGTGAGCGTGCACATGGACTGTCCGGGGGGAAAGTGCACATCTCCTGTCGGGTGTCCAGGCGAGCGCAATGGGAGCATGCATCGGCAGATAAGATGGCGAGCGCTGTCACTTCAGAACCCACCAGTCTCGAGCCACGGGGGCGAGGCACCTGCCTGCAGCGCCCACCGAACAGGCCGTCGGGAGCGGACCCCCCAATGCCCGGCATCCCGCGGGCGGCATGGGCCAGGCGAGGAGGGAGCCAATAGCCAGAGCCCTGCGCGCGGGGCCGAGCGCGAGCCGCCGAGACAGGTGAGCTGCACCCGCGGCCGGGGGGATGGGGACGGGCGGGGAAATGAGGGGAGACGGGAGTTTGGAGAGAAAGAGAGAGAATGCGTGTGATGGGAAGCGGGCAGAAGACACCGGAGAGAGCGGGGCAATAGTAGCTGTTGTTGGGCCGGGGAGTGAAGGTAAGAAGACAGCAGAAGCTGCGCACCGAGCGGTCCGTGAGGGGGCGGAGGAGACCCAGAGCACACGGGTGGGCAAGAGAGAGTCAGGGCCGGGTGTCGGGGGCGCACAGACGGAGAAAGGAAAGTTACAGAGAACATGAAAACGGACCGGCCCTGAAGCAGGAGCGCCGAAGACAGAGGCTAAGACACCGAGGAGAGGTTTGAGAGAGGCAGGACTGGGGAGGCAGGTGAAGAGAGAGGGCCGGGAACGAGCGGGCAGGAGGAGAGAGAAGGACACACTGATATAAAGGGAGGAGACATACTGAAGAGAGAGGGACCCAGACAGACAGACAGGGGATGAGCTGAGATGCAACAACTTCTACAATGAGGACGAAAGTGAAACTGCATACTGGCTTGCTGAGGGAAGGGAGACAGGAGATGTGCACGCCGCGTGGCTGTAGGCGCGTACACCAACTCAAATCCGCCGAGACCATGCGCGTGCCCATCTCCTGTCCCACTTCCGAGGCAAGTCAGCAACAATAGATCTCGCCGAAAGCAGCGCTCCGCGCTGCGTTCGCAGGCGAGACCTAAAATAGATACTACGAAGGGAACTACCATGACTTTAAAGGTTTGTAGTTTCGTATGAAAGGCGGGCCATCTACAGTCCAATAGTGGTTTTTTTTAATGTCTAGGATGCCAGGAGCAATCTTCAGTGGACAGACACAATTTACCCTTTCAAGCTTATTCTCCTTTCAGTTGCATCCCAAAGGGGTATATATACATAATTCACTTTACAAACATGGAAATTGTTTCTTCGGTTGTATAGGACTGCTACCTTGCAATAACCCGAGACAGGCATTTGAGTGGGAATGAATTTACAATCAATAAAGGCTTTGTAAGATACTGACAAAGTGACATTTTAAATGGTGATTTATGTTGCAATCTATTGCCGCCGAGGCTGCCAGCGGCGGCTGCTTGAAAGAGGTTTATTACATCAGTGCATCGCCAGCAATGAGTCATGCACAGCACAAACTACATTTAACACACTCCTCAGGCCGTGCAACAATGTGCAGCTGAGAGGCAGAACGTGACGAGGAGATGGGAATTGAAGTGCACATCACGATGGAAGGATTTCGCATCCATGTCCCCGGGCGGAGAGGCTGCTGTGGAGGCAGCTGCTGACGGCAGCGGAGTCTGCATCCGTGAGCTGTGGAGGCAGCTGCTGACGTCAGCGGGCAGCGGAGTCTGCATCCGTGAGCTGTGGAGGCAGCTGCTGACGTCAGCGGGCAGCGGAGTCTGCATCCGTGAGCTGTGGAGGCAGCTGCTGACGGCAGCGGGCAGCGGAGTCTGCATCCGTGAGCTGTGGAGGCAGCTGCTGACGGCAGCGGGCAGCGGAGTCTCATCCGTGAGCGGCTGTTCATATAATGAACTGCAAAATGAAACAAAGATAAATTATGGAAATTCACGTTCACCGCCTCAGAGTTTGTGATTGGAAAACCCAGCGTGGCCTGCAGGCAAACAACCTCAGAAATCAATGCAGTAGACTTCTATTTTCAGTGACAGAAAATTAATGGACTAGACCACTTCAAATCCAAGGTATGTATTCAAAGCAGGCACCTGTCCTATTGCTTGGCTGTGAATACTGCCATGCAAACTTACACCGCAGAGGTTTTGCAACTGAAGGTTAGGATCAAAGCATGGCTTGATAGTTTGTACTTGTGTAAATAATATTTTTTAGTGCACTCGTACAGTCAAAACAAGCATTTGCAATGCAATAGGTCTCGCATTACTGAAAGTTTGAGCTATTGGAGTTGCAAATAATAGTGCAACGGCAATAGCTCAAACTTTCAGTAATGCGGGACCTAGTGCTCCAACACCTTTGGGTCGAGTATGCGCTATACAAAACTGCAAAAAAAAGCGAAAGATTAGAAATCCACGTTCCAGTGTGCTAATAAGGTATGTTCTTACAAAAAAAAATGTAAGCTGTTGATGGCAGTGCGTGGACACTATTTTGTTAATTTAGTCTGCTTGTCAGACAAGCACGGGATGTGAAAACTATTGAAAGGCAGTCTGGTTCCGCAGTATGTATAGGCGGCTGAAACTCGTAATTTTCATAAGTTTATAAGGGGTAAACTGCTGTGAAGTGGGACTTAGCTGTAGATAGCACTATAGGAAGGTGCTAAACAGTAACAGGGAAGAATGCTGGTTTTTACCAGTAACACTATTAGGCAGGGCACAGATGCATTGATATTGTGCCTGGTACTGACTGTAAAGCACCCCAGTCAGTGTGGTAGTGGGATGCAGCGGGGGATTAATTAAGCTATGTGCGCAGCAGGAAAATCCACAGCAGGTCAGTGGCGCCTCCAAGACAGTAGTGCTGATTGATAGAGAGTTAGATGAAAGGCTGCTGCAAATCACTAGATTTCCCTATTGCTCCCTTGTTTCCTGCAGACTCAACATCAATGCCATGCTTAGACCTCACCTTTACTGCCTGTAGTGAGCAGTACCATCAGAGGCCAGACCACCACGACAACTCTCTCCTCCTGCACCAGCTCACCTGTGGGCAGAGGTCAAGGAGTTAAATCGAGAGTTGAGCCATTGACTCGCGCTGACCAGCGATGTTGTGAAATTAATTATGGCCGCTCAGTGCTAGACTGCACTGCAGTGCAGTCTGTCTGCTGACACCAATCCACTCCGGCCGCAGAGTCACATTTATGGATAAATGGGCCAGCAGGTGAACTGTATCAACTTCATTACATTATAGCTGCTGCATAACATGGCCTCCCGGAAATCACATTAAACACGCACACACCCGATGAAGGGCGGAAGCAGTGACTGCAGTAACCTGTTTTAAAAAAAAATACATTGTGCAAAACAGATGAAGAAAGTAAGCGTGAGGAGACTGTGCTGGACGTGTGCTCCTTAGCTTTGACTGGCTGCTTGAACAACTTAGCAGGCAGCAAAGAAGAGTGAGGTAGGTGCGATCAAACCGGCTCCTTGCGCATGTGCCGCTGCCATGTTTAGGTCAGGCAGCGATGCGCAAGACAAACAAAAAGTCCGAACAGTGTGGACTAAAACTGTAGTTGGTGGCCGCTGCTTCCGGATTACACGGAAGTAAGTTGGGCCACTGAAAACAAAGGTAAGAAACACTAAGCCAACACTAAGCCAATGGCAAGCAGCAGGAGAAACTACCGGCTGCTTGCCAACATGTAGAGATTGCTTTAGGTCTCGCTGAGACAGCGCATGCAGCGAATGCGCTGCCAAGGCGAGACCTAAAAATGCTCCATTGCCTAAAAAATGTGGCACCATGCACAAAAAAAAAAAAATTACAGCCTTCAGCCATATCTAATAATTAGCTGCAAATCAGTAATAATTTGCAATAAGGATAACGAAAATGAAAAGGTGTTTTGTAATGTATAATACCAGCCCAAATGCTAATATGACGCTAAGAACTTAGTGCCAATGGCTCCCACAACGACTGGATTCCAGGATGCCAAATGTGCGAATTCAGTTAGCGCCCTCCAGATGGAATTTAAAATCTGTGAAAGTACGCTAAAATGTGACACATTGTAGCACTGGTGTCAGAAATTGGGTTACTGATTTAGGAGGGGAGACCTACATAACCTAATGAAGACTGGCACCAGGGTTGTGAGACTGGTGCGACCGCACCGGGTGCTGACTTCAGGTAGGGGTGTCATGTTATGGTTTTAAAACCACTTATGCTAGGTTCCTGGCCTCCAGCAATTTTCAGGCAACAATAAACATGTCAAGATAACTCCGGTGATTACGGTTCTTACTAGGGAGAGATCAGAGTTTTGTGTAGTGGAGGTTTTGACTCATGGTTAGGTAGGACAGAGGGTTAATGTGCCTACTGCAAAGAACGTGTGCCATGCAGATCACAAAGTGCATACAATGTAAATAGAACAGGCACACAGGGAATGAGGTATGAGGCAATTCTATCTGCACTTATTATTGAGTTTGGTCAAAAGTTTTTTTAGACTTGTTTAGGGTGCTGAGGATCTGAGATTCAAAACCTCTAAATCTCCAATGGAACCATAAACAAAGATAAGTTGATCCAGCACACCATAGAAGTTATATACAGTACAATTTAGTAAATTCCAACAAAGGTAAGTCCAATCAGCAGGTTCCGTTTAAAAAATCCTTTATTCAATTTTCTTCTTTAAAATCGGCGTAGCCAACGCGTTTCGTCCTTACGGACTTCTTCAGGGCTATAAGTAATCATAAACATACATGTAAACAATAAGTGAGGTGCTCTGTATTTAAACAGCATAATATTTACAATTTTATTTACAAATTAAAACCCTATATTACAATATACATCATTATACATAATTTACAGAAGCATAGACAAATCCTTTAGAACCTGCTGAGAACAGAGTATATTATTTGAGTTGAATAGGTTCTTGTTAGAAAAAATGATGTCAAAGGTTGGAAATAATCCTATCCCAAAGGTATCTTAAAAGACTATCTTGTCTAGTTTAGATGGTATCTACATATAATTACTTATATCTTAATAGGCGGAATGGGGAATTTTTCTTACCAAAATTCTTATTTCATCGAGTTCTTCTTTATGTGTTCTCACAAGTCTTTAGTCAAAGTGCGTTCTTTCTTATATGGACCAAAGTGGTTTATGATCTAGAGATCCAATGAGTGGCAACATGATATGGCCATATATATGTATTCATCAATATCACATTTTTATCTTATTTATATGATCCTCCTTCATTGTGTGCGATAAAAACACAGAAGGACCCAGTTCATTAATCAATTGGCTAATTTAAAATATCAAAACAATGCATACCGTATTATGTGTCCTTTAGCAATTTTCTCAATATGATCCATTAATCCATTGGTTAGTTTTGATATCAAAATAGAGTGTACCGTGTTGAGTGTCCTTTTGTGGAATTCTCAATATGACATATCCCATGTAGGGGCAGACTCAATATCTATCAGGGATGAGTGTGGAAGAAAATCATTATATTAGAGCCATATCACACAGATTTGAGGGAATACTCATAGCAGCAGGGTTTCTGTTAATGCTCAAGCTCTATATTGTAGTTTTGCAAGGGCAAGATCTGTTCATAGGCATAAAGTACATTCAGATTAACATGATAACTGTGGACATGCTACCCAGGGCAACCCATTAAGGAGTTAGCTAGGATAATATTAGTTGATCAATAAAGGACAGGTTGTAAAGGGTTCCATATAAGTGTATGTTAAAGCTTCCAGATTTCAGGATTAAAATTTACCAGCACATAGTCCCTAAGTTAGCAGGACTAGTGCAAAATTCAAATTTAGCTTGAGCTTGATTACATGTTCAAAGATAAATAAAGAAAGTTCCCTATTACCAGTTGCTTCAAAAATCCCCAGCTTCAAATTAAACTTAAACTTAGTTATATGTTCTACGATGAGCAAAGGAAGTTCCCTATTAACACTTACTTCTAAATTCCCAGTTTCAAGAGTAGTCCTTCCAGGCCATGGTCCTCGTGTTAATGAGACTAGCAAGAAGTTCAGCCTTAAATAGTTCCCCTATGCAGCACCTGTATTCAATTAGGACATTAAATGAGGCCGAATGGGTGTAAAACCGGGCCGGCATCTTGGAAAGTGTTAAATTTCAAACAACTTGATATAAACAAAGGACCGTTTAGTTTGAGCTATTTAAATTTAAAAGCGAGAAAGCGGCATACAAGGTCATTTCATGCTGATCCTTAGTATAGTGATCATGTGAGACATTTTTTTAAGTGATTACGGTATGTTTCTATTATTAAATTTAGCGGTGGCAACTTCAGGAAATGTAAGACTCTATCCTGGAATATTTTTAACAAACCAAAAGGTAGCGCGAGTGTAAAACCGGGCCGCCATATTGGAAAGTGTTAATTTCCAAACAACCCGTTATAAACCGAAGACCGTCTAGTTTGAGCTATTTTAGATTTAAAAGCGAGAAAACGGCATAGGACGTCATTTCATGCTGGTCCTTAATATAGTAGTCATACGAGACATTTTTTGTGCGATTGTGTTATGTTTCTTATTATTAGATTTAGTGGTGGAAACTTCAGGAAATGGAAGACTCCACCTTGGATCATTTTTAACGAATCAAAGGTAGCGCGAGGCCGCCATGTTAGAAAGCGTTAAATTCCAATACAATGTAAATAGGTCAGTGGGTTACTGCTTTTGCCAATGAGATCCTTTTATTACTTGAAGTTTATAAGAAAATACAAAATAGAACAGTGAGCTATTAACTGTCATCAAAGAGCTGCATGCAAACTTGAAGGTATACGTTTGAGCGTTATGATTTTTTCCCCTAGTTTAAAATATTCTATTGTTGCAAAAAGGGTTCATAAGGATAGAAATCTATTCTGATTATTAAACAGAATCCCCAAACCATGGTGCTACGTTTTAAATTCTGAGTTTGTGCTTCTCAAGACCAAGCACTCTTAAACTATACTGCCTAATAGTATAGTTGTCATGTGACTCCTGCACCTTGCAGTCCTCTGTCTTCTGTAACATTTCCTTTACAGTGATTTACACACGTTTGACTGACTGTATCTGTGTAATGTGTGTGATGTAAAGTGCTCTGTTACCCTACACTATTATGTGTGGCGCTATAAAACTAATTAAATGCACCTGAGAGAGAGAGACAGTGGTTATGGAGACTTGAGGGGTACTGTTAAAGGGTGGCAGTGAGGGAATCCATGGCGGAGGTGGTCATTTGGGGTGCCAACAAACATTGTCGCACAGGGCGTCACCAGTGCCAAGGCCAGCCCTGGACCTAATAAAACACATCGTGTTAGGTTACATTACAATTCCCTGAGAAACTCTGCTTAACCCCTGGTAGCTGACACAAGCAGCCGGTGCTCTATCAGAAAAATGTATGACAGGTTCAAGCAATACGAAACACAATTAAAATTAAGCATTTCAGTGTCTGGATGCTTGTGCACCTCAGTGATGAAGCTTTTTTCAAACACTTGTGTTAGGTCGTTCAATTACATATACAACTTTAGTCTCTATTTGCACACACAGAAACTGCATTTTTGGCACATACAGGGTAACTTCTTGGTACAACCCCAGCATCAATATTTCATTTAAGCCTGAAGAAATAGTGAAAAATGTGCAACAAATTTGTTAGATTTTGTTGCCATTTCTCAACATTTCAAAGATAAATGCTGGGAGATAAACCGGGTAAATGGTACCCTGAATATGTGGAGTCTGGCAATGTCAAATACATGTGGGCTTTCCCAGCGAATGTAGTCTGGACTTGCACAATTGGCTGAACTGTGCCCTAATCTATGTTTATGGTGCACTGTTCATTTGATGACAGATCTCAAACTATAGACTGTATTGAAACTATAAAAAAAGATATATTTTCTAACTCTAGATGAATGTCAGGAGCCATTTGGTGCAAGCCAGACCTCTCTTGCCCTGGCTGGCTGACTGGGTAGAATATGCTGAAGAAGATGCTTTTCACACTTTAAGCATAGTTTTTCCAAAACATGGTAATTCCCTTCCGTCTTCCTTGTGCAAGAACATATTAATGCCAAGGCTTGACTCCTATCTGTTTTCTTCTGGGTATTCTGGGTGTGTGGGGGCAGATCTATGTGTGTTTTGTATGAGTTAGGGGTGTACATAGGTGATAAACTAAGTACAGTGTATTTGAAAATGTTGAAAGCAAGTTCAATCCAAATGTCGGTTTAGGGCACCTGTATTGTAGTCATTGATATTGCATCTGGACTGTTTGGAAACATACCACAACCATATGCTTGTAACATTTGCACATATGTTTTTATCACTGGGTGCCTGATCGCCTTCACGCTACTGACTGATTAAGAGATTGTGTTTGTCAAATATTTAGCATTTGTCCAAAATATGGTAATATTCTCCAGTCTCCATCATGCAGGGGCACATTTCTTCTTAGGCTTGAAACCCAGCCTTGCTTCTATGGCTCTCTTGCGTATGTGAGCACCGGACATGTATAGGATTTCTATAGATTTTAGGGGGTCAACAGATGATAAACTGAGTGCAGTGCTTTGAGATGCAAAAAGCAAATTGCTGGATTAGGGTATTTGATTTTATAATAGAAGGTTTCATTCTTAGGCTTTATGGAAACATACCATACCTATATATTTTTAGAATCAACATATTCCAAGTTTTCTATCAGGGGTGATTCCCTCACCCTGAATGGCTGACCAGAACAATGTGATGAACATGAGATTTGCCGGTTTTTCAACAATATTTCCCAAATCATGGTATTTCCAGTCAATGTTTGTCACACAAGAAGATATCACTGCCAAGGCTTAACCACATTTTTGTTCCCCCTGGTTATCTGTGGGTAGGGTTACCAGATATCATGGATTTTCAAACGGTTTGTTCCCCACTATACACTATGCACTGCTTTAAGGGGAGTCCTTTTATAGGCAAAGTCTGCAGTATTTGGCACCATTGCCAACGAGCTGTCATTGCAACCCACCAATCCCAGACATTTCTAAAAGGAAGAAACCAGGAGAAGCCGAGGTGATAGAAATTAAAAACTAGATGAAAGAAGCACAATTTCTCCAATTTTCTGTGACAAAGGACTCCAGGACGTTTAGTAAATGGCAATAGTCCCACCATCCACACTTCTAATGATAAAAGCAGCAGCCCACATGTGAGTTTATTAAACACCACAAGAATAGGTGAAAACATTGACCATTTGATGACCACTTTGACAATACAATAACTTCGCTCAGTCAGTTTTAACCTGTTCCTGTCCATTACGGTAGGCCCAACTACATATGTGAGGTACTATTTTTATTCCTGGAAGTGTGAAGACACTTGGTGGTAGAATTGTTGCTGTTTGCCACACATTTCTAGCCTTTCTGGCTCAGAAATGTGATTGGCTAAATATTCAATGTTCCTTCCACCCACATTGCTTGTTGCTTCGTGAGGGGAAGATGTTGTATGATTGTGCCCCAGCAAAGAATCAGTTGCTGTTTGGATCTTTTCTTATCTGTGTGCCTATACTCCAGCAAGGTGCCAGATGCTATTTGGATTTCCATTGTAGGCTAAGAATAATCCAGCCAGCATAGGGCTCTTTTTTGGGGCATAGAACTTGACTTTGTATCTCAGCAAAATGTATGGGACCCAAACGTTATGTGGATTTTTTCGTAGATTAACCAAAAATCTGAAAAGTATCTAGAATCTTTCTAATGCAGTGTTAGACCTGGCGTGTTTCCCCTGTCTTTTGGATTTCTGACCTGTTCTTGATGGTATGCTGGACTTCGTTCTTGCTGGTTTAGTGTCTCTGCGCACTTTTTCACTGCTATTCAGTGCTCAAGTGCAGGTGTTTCTACTGTAAATTGTGTTGATTGGTTTTCCATTATTGCCTATTTGATTTCCTAGTAAGACCCAAGTACAGTGCACTGTGTGTGCCCAGGGCCTGTAAATCAAATGCTACTACTGGGCCGGCAGCACTGGTTGTGCCACCCACACAGTTAGCCGTACAAGGTGTCTCCGACCTGCCAGTGCAGTGTCTGTGTGTAGGTTTTACTGCCATGTCGACCTGGCAAGTGTACCCATTTGCCAGGCCCTAACCTTCCCTCTTACTAGCTGTAAGGCACCCCTTAGGTATACCCAAGGGAGCCCTATGGCGTGTAGTATATGTGAAAGACAGGAAATGTCGTAGTGTGTTTTACATGTCCCGATTGGCTCCAGCTGGTAATGGAAGAGAAAAGGATAATGAACCATGAGCTTAGAGTAAAGGAGCTGTATCAGAGAAGTAGGTCCAGCACAGATGGTGGCAGCAATTCTTCAGTGCACTCAAATAGAATACTACGCATTCTCAAGAATGCAGGAAAGGAGTACAAGAAGGGAGAGGATATCTGGAGGGGATTTCAGGGCTACGAGGCATCTATCCACATGAATAGAGTCCCTGAGAAGAAATGGAAGCAGGATTGCGGCCTAATTTCTCAGAGGACGGGAGGGAAACATTGTTGGATTTGGGTAAGGGGTACAACCTCACCTACACTGACATGAAAGAGGCCCTTCTCACTAGGTAAGGTCTCATTCCTGAAAAGTACAATAATCACTTTCAGGAAACTCTTCTGTTGAACCTAGAAGCCAGCCAGGAAGAGGTGAAATGTTGGCATGACCAGAATTCCACTCTGGTAGAGTTTCAACCTGGCCAAAAAGTGTGTGTTATGGCCCCAGTAGAGCTTTGTGCTCTTCGGGACAAGTGGTCTGGGCCTTTTGAGCGCAAGAGTGATGTCATGTACCTGGTGATCTTGCGGACTTCCAGGAACCCTTTGAGGATCCTACATGTGAACCCTCTCAAACCTCACTTTGAGAGGTCTGAAGTAAGCCTGCTCTTGGCAACATATGATGGGGTGGAAGAGGAGAGTGAACCTCTCCCTGACCTCCTGTCTGCCAAGGGGAATGATGGGTCAGTGGAAGGTGTCAACCTCTCCCCTACACTGACCCCAGAGCAGGAGAGTAATTGTCTCCAGTTGTTGGGGCAGTTTGCCACACTGTTCTCCCTGACCCCAGGTGTCTCCCACTGGTGTACCCATGATGTGGACAAGGGGGGCAGTACTCCTGTGACCCACAACATTTACAGGCTGACTGACAGGGTAAAACGCAGAATCAAAGAAGAGTTTTCTAAGATGTAGGCCTCAGGGGTGATTGAGCCCTCCAACAGTCCTTGGGCCAGCCCAGTGGTCTTGGTCCCAAAGGCTGCTGCACCGGTGCCACTTTTGAACTTCAGTTCTGCATGGACTACTATGGGATTGTTGGACAGGCCACACGAAGGGCTTGCTCCCTCCCCGCACGACAGGGCCCGAGCTCCGGCCCACCAGGCATAACCCACGAAAAGCACCTGTACCCCGTCTCCCGACGGATCTTCTGCCCTCGGACCTCTATTCATCACGGGGCCCAGCCCCACCGGCTCCCCCGGCCGGTTCAATCCGCCATCTTGGGCCCTGCACCACGAGGCCGCGTGGCCTCGCCCCGACCCTAACCCCGGGCCTGACCGGCCCCGACATCCCGGCACCACCATCCACCCGGGAGGTGAGCGGACCACTTGGCAGGTCAATGGGAGGACGAAGGGTCAAGAGCTCTTCCCCCGCCAGGTGCCGATCGCCTCCAGCTCCCCCAGGCGCTGGCTCCACCCCCTGCTGGGTGTCTGGACACCTTCATCCCGGGCCCTCCGACCTCCAAGTGCGAGGGTCCGGACATCAAAGAGCGCCTGCCCTATAACTGGGGCAACTCCGGAGCAGGAAAGCAGTTGTATCCTGGAGTCGAGAGACACCGAGAGAACTCAGCCTTGACGGACTACTGGCGCGGCCGTAGCCCGCTCTTGTGAACCATCGTCCTGCCTGCTGGCGCTGCCGCGGCCTTCTGCAACATCCATCCTCGTCGGGACCTGCTGGCGCTGCCGCGGCCCGTTGTAACGACCATCCTCACCGGGACCTGCTGGCGCTGCCGCGGACCGTACATCGACCATCTTTCCGGGACCTGCTGGCGCTGCCGCGGACCGTGTCCCGACCATCTCGACCGGGACCTGCTGGCGCTGCCGCGGCCCGTACCAACTAAACCACCAAGCTCGAGGATTGTGAGCTAGTCATCATCTCATCCGAACTACCTGACTGGTAAACAGACTGTCCCGCTCCCCCTTACCCTGCATTGAGAGACTTGAATCGAGGGGACCCCTGAGTCCAGACCTCCTTGTACCATTCAACCGTACCTTAAGAAGTGCTTATAAAGAACACTGAACCTTATCCGTGTGTGGTATCTGTCTGTGGGGGGGGGGGGGAAGTTACTTGTCTGTACGATCGCTGGAGACGGCTCTCCCCGGAGACCTCTCCTCCTGACCCCGGCCGACCCTCCCGGTCCGTCTACCCTTTCTAACATTGGTGGCCAGCGGCGCGATCCGAATCAACGCGTAATCGTACAGAGAGTAGCTCACCCCACGACAAAAACACGATGTCAGCCAAAGATAGCAGCTCCACCGAGAAATTCCAAATGGATAAGTTAGAAGAATACAACCACCGCGAACTGAGACAATTCTGCATAGAACTTGGCATTGCTACCACCGGCCTGAGTACCAAGGATGATCTAAAGCACGCCCTAGAGTCGTGGACAGAAACTGGGGTCGCCGGACCCTCCGACCAAAGCAGCATCACACCAGAGGGGAACGCCACGGCTCCCGAGGAGCGGGGAACGGGCCTCTCGCAGGAGGAGATCCAAGAAAGAGAAAGAACCAGATTGCACGAGTTGGAAATGGCACGACTCAAGATGGATGGGGAACTCAAGTTAGCTGAACAGAAACTCAACCTCGAGCATATGCGGCTCCGAGAAGAACGAGAAGAGAAGCAGAGACAGAGAGAGCTGGAGGAGAAAAAAATAACGCTCGAGCACGAGCGCCAACTAGCGGAGATAGAACTTCGGAAACAGAATAAAGAAATGGGGGTGCCTGAGCGACCACACACCCCGGGGCCAATCGAGAATAAAGTCCACATCCCCAAGGATGTTGTCCGCGAGTATGTCCGAGAAGACGACATACAACAGTGGTTTAAAGCCTACGAGATCGCCATGACCTCCCACCGGATCGACCGGAGTGATTGGGGAGCCGGACTTTGGGGGAGGTTTGTCAACGAGGGTCGCGATGCCCTACTGCAGCTCCCAGATCACCAAATGTCGTCCTACGACCACATGAAGGCTGCCCTCCTCACCCGCTACGGCCTCACACCCGAGATGTACCGCCAGAGGTTCAGAGATTGCACCCGGATCCCAGGTACAACTTGGGTAGAATACGTGAACTATTTTAGCCGTGCCTTCGAGGGTTGGATCAAGGGGAGCCATGTCACCACCTACGAACAACTCTTTAACCTTATGGTATGGGAGCACCTGTCGAACAACTGTTTCGTCGAGCTCAGGCAGCACCTCCTTGACAGTAAGCTGACTGACCCCCGGCAGCTCGCCGCCGAAGCTGACCGATGGGAAAGCACCCGAGTGGGCCGGAGGGGGCCACACGAACAGAACAGAAGCAACCCAGGCCAGCACCGTCCTCGGGGAGGAGGAGGGGGCCAGGGGCGAGGGAGAGACGCCTTGCCAGCAACACCCGTGGCCAGCACCCCGCCTCCGGCCGGCCGGGGCAACCCCCCGTGGCGTCCTGGGTTCCGAGCCAACGTCACGTGCCACCGATGCCAGCGAGTCGGCCACTACGCCAATGACCCGAGCTGCCCGCAGAACCAAACACCCAAGCCCCGCCAGGTAGCTGCCGCCGCCCTGGGGGAAGAGCGATTATCGGGGGAACCAGAAGAGTATGAGCCGGCCCAGCAAGAGTGGGAACCGGCCGCCATGGTCCTGGCGTGCTTAGGGGGAAGAGACATGGTCCCACGGGCTCCCCTACCCGCTAACACCAGGAAATACGGTCAGTGGGTGACCATTAATGGACAGCGAGCCGAGGCCTTGCGTGACACAGGCGCCAGTGTGACGGCCGTCCGCTGTCACCTGGTGAAGCCCGAGCAGATCCTGCCGAACATTCTCTGCCCCGTCCGCTCGGCAGACAACTCTGAGAGTATGTGTCAAATGGCCTGCGTCCCGTTCGAATGGGGAGGGGTCTCCGGCCTGTTGAAGGTGACGGTCCGGGACGATGCCCCCGTGGACTGCCTCCTGGGGAATGACCTCGAGAGTTCCCCGTGGGCCACCTTTGAGAGAAGAGAGCACCTGGGGATGCTGGGCCTCCCGGACTGGGCCTGCGTAGCCACCCGGTCCATGGCCGCCCGTGCCGTCCCCCGATCAGAAGAACCGGAATGGCCAGCACCTCCGCCTCCGGTCGCCCCAGTAGAAGACAACGACGAGGCCAGCCTCCCAGACCCGACGACCGAAGGGGACGCGCAACCCCAGAACCTTCCTGACCTGGCTCAGTGGCGTCAAGAAGGGGGGCCCACCCAAGAACAGTTCCGCCAGGAACAAAAGACCTGTCCCTCCCTCGAGGGACTCCGCCAACAAGCCAGCGCCCAGAACGCAGGGGACTCCACCGGAACTCACTGGGTCTACTGGGATAACGACCTGCTATACAGCGAGCAAAGAATCGCCGAGCTGGGGGCCGGTCGAGTACTGGTGGTACCTCTCCGCTTCAGAGACTTTCTGCTCAACCTGGCCCACGATGTCCCCCTGGCTGGACACCTGGGCCAGGACAAAACGTACAGCCGCCTAGTGACCCACTTTTTCTGGCCGAAAATGAGGAACGACGTCCTGAACCACTGCCGATCTTGCCCCACATGCCAAGCCAGCGGGAAGAGTGGTCGGAAGCTGAAAGCCCCTCTGCAACCCTTCCCTGTGGTCACCACCCCGTTCGAGAGGGTGGGGATAGACATTGTGGGGCCTCTGGACCCCCGCACGGCACAAGGACACAGGTTCATCTTAGTACTGGTGGACCATGCCACCCGCTACCCCGAGGCGGTGCCCCTACGGACCGTGACAGCTCCGGTGGTTGGCCGGGCACTAATGGGGATCTTCTCCCGGGTAGGCTTCCCCCGAGAAGTCGTCAGCGACCGAGGCACGAACTTTATATCCAAATACATGAAGTCCCTCTGGCAACAATGCGGGGTCACCTACAGATTCACGACCCCCTATCACCCCCAAGGGAACGGACTAGTGGAGCGTTTTAACCGCACTCTCAAGGGGATGATTGGGGGATTGGAAGAGCCCCTCCGTCGCCAGTGGGATGTACTACTCCCGTGCCTCCTCTTCGCCTACCGAGAAGTTCCCCAGAAGTCCCTCGGTTTTAGCCCTTTCGAACTCCTGTACGGGCACCCTGTGCGAGGGCCCCTCAGCCTAGTAAAAGAAGGTTGGGAGATGGCCCCCCTAAAGACCCCTCCAGACGTCTTCAAATACCTCCTGGCCCTACGCAATCAGACCCGGCGCTTCAGAGAGATGGCCAAGGCGAACCTCGAGGCCAGCCAGGAGGACATGAAGAGGTGGTATGATCACAATGCCTCCTCCGTTGAGTTCGAGCCTGGACAACAAGTATGGGTGATGTCCCCCACCGAACCATGTGCCTTGCAAGATAAGTGGACGGGGCCCTTCAAAGTGGTCGAGCGCAAAAGCCCCGTCACTTACCTCATCGACCTGGGGACCTCCCGGAACCCCCTTCGGGTCCTCCACACCAACCGACTCAAACCACACTTTGTGCGCTCAGAACTCAGCCTCCTGATGGCTACGGACAGTGGGGCAGAGGAAGACTCCGAACCCCTCCCGGATCTTCTGAAGACTCAGGAGAATGACGGCTCCGTGGACGGGGTCCGGCTCTCTGATGCCCTCACTTCGGAGCAACGCCAGGGCTGCCGGAACCTCCTGCTGCAGTTCGCTACCCTGTTCTCCCTCACCCCCGGGGTCACCCCTTGGTGTTTGCACGACGTGGACACCGGGGACAGTCCCCCTGTCCGACACCGGGCCTACCGCGTACCAGATCGGGTACGGGCCTGCATACAGGAGGAAGTGGCCAAGATGCTCACAATCGGGGTCATCGAGCCCTCGGACAGTCCTTGGGCCAGTCCGGTTGTATTGGTCCCCAAAGCCGCTGCCCCCGGCACCGCACCTGAACTGAGATTCTGCGTCGACTACCGGGGCTTGAACGCTGTCACCCGGACCGACGCTCATCCGATCCCCCGAGCAGACGAGCTGATCGACCGGCTGGGGGCCGCCCGCTACCTCAGTATCTTCGACCTAACAGCGGGCTACTGGCAGATCGGCCTCACACCCAGGGCTCAGGAACGGTCAGCCTTCTCTACCCCCGATGGCCACTACCAATTCAAGGTCATGCCCTTCGGCATGAAGAATGCCCCCGCCACGTTTCAACGCCTCGTGAACCAGGTCTTGGCGGGGCTCGAAGAGTTCAGCGCTGCCTACCTGGACGATATCGCTGTATACAGCCGCCACTGGCCCGACCACCTCCGTCACCTCCAAGAGGTCCTACAGGCCCTCCAGCGGGCCGGCCTCACAATTAAGGCCGGCAAGTGCCCAATTGGCCAAGGGTCTGTGACCTACCTTGGGCACCAAGTGGGAAGCGGGCTGGTGGCCCCGCTACAACTTAAGATTGCTGCCATCCAGTCCTGGCAGCCCCCCGTCACCCAGACCGAGGTCCGAGCCTTCTTGGGGCTCACCGGCTACTACCGGCGGTTCGTGAAGGACTACGGCAGCATCGTGGGGCCCCTCACGGGTCTCACGTCCAAGAACCAACCGAAGCGGATTAACTGGACCCCCGATTGTCAAGCGGCCTTCGAGAAGCTGAAGGCCGCCCTGTGCACCGCCCCTGTGCTCCAGGCCCCCGATTACAGTCGGGAATTCGTGGTACAGACCGACGCCTCTGACCACGGCATCGGAGCCGTCCTTTCTCAGTTAAACCCCGAAGGTCATGACCAGCCGGTGGCCTTCATCAGTCGACGTCTCCTGGCCCGAGAACAGCGCTGGAGCACCATCGAGAGGGAGGCCTTCGCAGTGGTGTGGGCCCTCAAAAAGCTCCGGCCCTATCTCTTCGGTACCCACTTCCGGGTACAAACCGACCATCGACCCCTGCAGTGGCTGATGCAGATGCGGGGGGAGAACCCAAAACTCTTGCGCTGGTCCATTTCCCTGCAGGGAATGGACTTCACTGTGGAGCACCGACCAGGCCAAGACCACGCCAACGCGGATGGCCTGTCCCGCTTTTTCCGCCTCGACGAAGAGAGTCCCCAAGGAGATGGGTGACTCTCCCCGCCTTCAGCTGGGGGGGACGCATGTTGGACAGGCCACACGAAGGGCTTGCTCCCTCCCCGCACGACAGGGCCCGAGCTCCGGCCCACCAGGCATAACCCACGAAAAGCACCTGTACCCCGTCTCCCGACGGATCTTCTGCCCTCGGACCTCTATTCATCACGGGGCCCAGCCCCACCGGCTCCCCCGGCCGGTTCAAGCCGCCATCTTGGGCCCTGCACCACGAGGCCGCGTGGCCTCGCCCCGACCCTAACCCCGGGCCTGACTGGCCCCGACATCCCGGCACCACCATCCACCCGGGAGGTGAGCGGACCACTTGGCAGGTCAATGGGAGGACGAAGGGTCAAGAGCTCTTCCCCCGCCAGGTGCCGATCGCCTCCAGCTCCCCCAGGCGCTGGCTCCACCCCCTGCTGGGTGTCTGGACACCTTCATCCCGGGCCCTCCGACCTCCAAGTGCGAGGGTCCGGACATCAAAGAGCGCCTGCCCTATAACTGGGGCAACTCCGGAGCAGGAAAGCAGTTGTATCCTGGAGTCGAGAGACACCGAGAGAACTCAGCCTTGACGGACTACTGGCGCGGCCGTAGCCCGCTCTTGTGAACCATCGTCCTGCCTGCTGGCGCTGCCGCGGCCTTCTGCAACATCCATCCTCGTCGGGACCTGCTGGCGCTGCCGCGGCCCGTTGTAACGACCATCCTCACCGGGACCTGCTGGCGCTGCCGCGGACCGTACATCGACCATCTTTCCGGGACCTGCTGGCGCTGCCGCGGACCGTGTCCCGACCATCTCGACCGGGACCTGCTGGCGCTGCCGCGGCCCGTACCAACTAAACCACCAAGCTCGAGGATTGTGAGCTAGTCATCATCTCATCCGAACTACCTGACTGGTAAACAGACTGTCCCGCTCCCCCTTACCCTGCATTGAGAGACTTGAATCGAGGGGACCCCTGAGTCCAGACCTCCTTGTACCATTCAACCGTACCTTAAGAAGTGCTTATAAAGAACACTGAACCTTATCCGTGTGTGGTATCTGTCTGTGGGGGGGGGGGGAAGTTACTTGTCTGTACGATCGCTGGAGACGGCTCTCCCCGGAGACCTCTCCTCCTGACCCCGGCCGACCCTCCCGGTCCGTCTACCCTTTCTAACAGGGATCAATGCCATCACCAGGACTGAAGCGCACCCCATCCCCAGGGCTGATGAGCTCATAGATCGGTTGGGAGCTGCCAAGTTCCTCAGTACATTTGATTGACGTCTGTGTACTGGCAGATTGCCTTGGCTGATGGGTCTAAGGAGAGGTCTTCATTATTAACACCAGAGGGGCACTACCAGTTCCGGGTGATGCCCTTTGAATTGAAGAATTCCCCTGCCACCTTTCTGAGGTTGGTCAACCATGTGTTGGCTCAACTGGAGGATATCAGTGCCACCTACCTGGATGACATTGCAGTGTTCAGTTCCAGCTGGGAAGATCACTTACACCACCTCTTGAAAGTGCTGACAGCTCTGCAGAAGGCAGGCCTCATGATAAAGGCCAGAAAGTGCCAGATAAGGTGGGTTTCCGTGGTGTACTTAGGGCACCAGGTAGGAAGCAGCCAGGTGGTGACCCATTCCCAAAATCCCATTTTAGCTTGGAAGCCCTCCAAGACCCAGACAGAGATAAAAGCCTTTTACTGGTTACTGCAGAAGATGTGTTGCCCCCTTGACTTCCAGGAAGTAGCCAAGAAAAGTGATCTGAAAATCGAGGGTATGTCCAGGCCTATGAGTAGGAAGATAGATCAATTGAGATAACCCAAAATTCGACTTTATCCACACTCTGTGTGGGAGGGTATGCTCAGACGTGAGTCCCTTGCTCATTGCACCATCAGGATTCAGGCAAGCCGGGCCGACGAAGGCTGTGATGCCAGAAACCGGTCCCCGGAAGCTTGTTTCCTTCCCAGTATAAGAATTGGCTTGGCAGTTTGGTTTGCCCTGTTCCCATCATGCACTGGGACAGGTACAGACTAATTTGCATGTAGCCAGGTTCTGAGCTGGGATGGTGCAGTGAGCTAAAAAACGGTGATGGATTACAACCATGATCTCTTGACTTGGTAAGAGTATTCTGCATAATTCAGAAACTCTGTCCATCACCACCCCCTTTTTCCCAAATCGACTTTATCCACACTCTGTGTGGGAGGGTATGCTCAGACGTGAGTCCCTTGCTCATTGCACCATCAGGATTCAGGCAAGCCGGGCCGACGAAGGCTGTGATGCCAGAAACCGGTCCCCGGAAGCTTGTTTCCTTCCCAGTATAAGAATTGGCTTGGTAGTTTGGTTTGCCCTGTTCCCATCATGCACTGGGACAGGTACAGACTAATTTGCATGTAGCCAGGTTCTGAGCTGGGATGGTGCAGTGAGCTAAAAAACGGTGATGGATTACAACCATGATCTCTTGATTTGGTAAGAGTATTCTGCATCATTCAGAAACTCTGTCCATCACCACCCCCTTTTTCCCAAATCGATAACCCAAAATTATTCATTAGATCTAAAAATGTACTAACTTCTTTACTTTCCAAATCTTCCAGATGGAGATTGCTGGACTTGGCCCTTTTGGCAGGTTCACCCCTAAACTTTTTGCCTTTCCTGTGACCTGGTATTGGTGGTCTGGTGTAAAGTGCGTGCGTTCTCTGAGTGTGTGTGGTGAGATTGGCCTGCCCTCCCATAGGAATGCATGGGGGATATGTGTGTCCATGGGAATTCCTGATGTGAGAGGAGTGCAGGGTCAAGTCTAGTATGTGCGAACCCGTGAGAATAAATGCTGCGAAATGGTGTGCACAGATTTATTGTGACTGGTGGAGAAGTGCCACTTTAGAAGTTGGCTTTTCTGTGTGCTGTTTTTCTGCCTGCCTGATGTGGAGTGCCTGTCTGGCTTTTTGATTGACAGGCGCTGGATGGTGTGGGGAATTCCAGGAGCCAGGGTGAGTCAGCCCAGTGGTGAATAGAGAGATGTGCATCTAGATGGGAGGGAAGAGTTGCACCTGGGACCTGAATAGGGCTGTGCCTTCCCTCCACAATGCTGGCTCCGCCCCCTGTGGTGCGTCTGAGCACCGAACCCCACCTGATAAAGGAGAGAGGAGCTGAGCACAACAAAGTGCTCCAAAGCCCCCCCAAACCAGTTGCGTCTGGTTTTGCCCTAAGCCCTGTGCTGTGACACAAAGGGGATATGAGTATAAAAGAAGGGGCTGTGACCCCATGAAGAAGCTCTCTGTTGTGCTGTTCCTGACTTGAGGGGGGGCCTGCTGCTGCTGGGCTCCAGGTGGAACCGCCACTAGGGACTGCCTCCCTGCTGGAGGGCCCTGTGTGCTGTCCTGCCTGTGCCCAGCCTTTTACCCCCCCATTCCCCCAGACTTTAAACTTTCTAGCACCTTGGGAGCACTTTGCCTTTATTTGGAAGAGCGCGTTGCTCTTTATTGCTGGGAGGAGCGCCTCGTGGACACTATTTGTTTTGAGTTGCCAGCAGAGGAGAGAAGCCGGCGTTGGCAGCATGAGGCTGTGAGGGAGACCCAACGTGTAGGATTCCCCCGTGCTCCGCCGGAAAAGCAGGAGCCCACCCTGCGCTTTGTGGGGGAGAATGCTGGAGAGACTGCCCTAGCGCTTGGAGAGCGCTTCTCTTTTTGATTTGCAGCTCTTCTGCTATTGTAATTGAGCGGGTGCCCACCCCGCTAATTTATGCGAAAAAACGAGCGGGAGCCCACCCCGCATCGGTACCTTGGAGGTGGGTGCCCACCCCGCGTTCTTGCCACCTGTGAATTTATTTTGTAGGCGGAAGCCCACCCCGCTTTAGTATTTATTTATCGGGAGCCCACCCCGTTTTCATACCCTTTTTTTAATCAAGAGGGAGCCTACCCCTCATCGCAGCCCAAACGGAGAAAATCCCGCGATCCGCAGCCCGCCTGGTTGTGGGCGGGGCATCACAGACGGAAGCGGAAGGGCCGTGCGGCAGGAAGCGCCGCGTTCAAAGACCCCGGCGGGAGCCCACCCCGCACGGGGACGTGCTGCATCAGAGGTCTGGAGCTTGGCAGGCTCCACGTCCAAGAGCGGCCCAGAAGACGGAATCCAGGCGGAAGCCTACCCCGCTTGCCTGTGGCCTGGACACATGGGAGGAAACAGCGCGACACACGCAGGGCTCCGTGTGGTGAGAGAGCCCTGCATGTTGAGGAGACTGGCAGCGCTGAAGACGCCAGCGAGAGGAGACCGCGAGGGAGTCCCAGGTGAGTGGGACTACCCCCCCATGGCCGGTCCTTGTTCTTCTTGAGCGGTCCCGCAGGGCAGCGGACCGCTCCAACATTGGGGGCATTTGTTTTCCAGAATCCCCGAGTGGGGCTCCCAGGCGCAGTTGTGCCCGTCCTCCCTGTTCTTCTTGAGCGGTCCCGCAGGGCAGCGGACTGCTCCAACGTTGGGCAGTTGTTTTTAAGAGTCCCCCGAGTGGGGCTCCCAGGCACAGTTGTGCCCGTTTTCCCTGTGGCATCCCAGCAGTGCCGCAGTGGCGGGCCGCTGCAACGTGGGGACCAAGTATTTTAGGAGTCCCTGAGAGGGCCCCTGACGGCCGTGGAGGACCAGTGCCATTTTCAGCAGCTGCCCCACCTGGCAGAGGGCAGCGGGAACATGGCGCTAACTAGTGACGGAGTCCTAAAGAGGGGCTCAGGAGGCACCCTGGTGCCATGGCTCATTTTCACAGCTGCCCAGCAATTAGGGGGCAGCTGCCACGTTTAGGCTTGAGTAATTGCGCCTTCCGATTTTGCTGCATTGGCAGCCCGCCCTGACATTCGGGACCTTGGGCATTTGGAGCCCTGAGAGAGGCCAGTTGGCCTGGGGACAGTTGGGTGATGTTAGCCACTGTGTTCATTCGTAAGGTGAGGCCAGAAGGTACTGGTTGTGCTTTGCATCTACTTACCCGCATTCCTGGTGGTTCTGACCGTGGCCCGATTGGCCCGGTCCTGTATATAATCCCCTGTAAAAATTGCCCAGTGCCAGTTGGCACAGTGTATACTATGTGATTAGGTTTCTAATGTATTTATGACAATACAAAGGCTATTGTTATATATAACCTTGTGTGGAGTTCCTTTGGTGGTGTACTTAGGGTGTTGTTGCTGTGTGCGTGCGCAAACGCTTTACACTTTGCCTCCGGGATAAGCCTGATTGCTCATGCCAAGCTACCAAGGGGGGGAGCAGGGGTTATCTTTGGCGTGTAACTTCTTTGCCCTGACTAGAGTGGCGGTTTCTGCCTGGCTTTGGCGCAAGCCTTAGCCAACCAGAAATCCCATTTCTAACATTGGTGATCAGCGGTGGGATTAGGACTTGTGTTTGCGCAGTACCACAGTGCCAACTGGCTGCACTACAAGCTCTGCATTTAGATAATCACATGTTGGGGATTACTGTTTCAGATTTAATTTTTCTCCTGAAAGTGTCATTTTCAAATTGTGTACTCTTGCTTCAGATCTTAAGCCTAGGAGTCTTACATTATACCTGTGTGGGTTTTAGTACCTTGTCAAGAATGGAACCTACCTTTAATGTATATAATCTGTTGGAATACAGTATGTTGGAGTTAAGGGGGGTTCTGTGATGAGAGAAGCTTAGCAGTGAGCGAGGAAGACACTCAGCTATCCCTTAGGACAGCCCTGCTACACTGGCAACAGGATAGATGGAGACAGATAGGCAGGGACCAGGCCGCATGCCAGGAAGAGGAAAATGACAGGACAGGGACGCCAGTAGATAGTGAGGACCCCATAGATAGGGAGTCCCTTGCTGGGTCCAGTGTCGGGGGTAGCGCCCCATCCCTTTCCCTATCCCCAAAGGAGTGGGTAGATAGGAGGGAAGGAAGGGAGCATCAGCTGGCTTTGGAGAAGCTCAGGTTAGAGCATGCCAAGGAGATAGCGCTGCTGGGTGTGGAGGAGAAAAAGTTTGAGACCGAGAGGGTCTTAGCGCAGGAGAGGATGGCGGAGGTTGAGAGGGCCTTCACCAGAGAGAAATTAGCTCTGGAGGGTAGATTATCGCCTGAGCGCAGTTGTAGTTTTCTGGATCCCCCAGTGAGGGTGGAGTCTAGTGGTGGCAGCAATATAGAGTCCAGTGCAGGAAGTCCCATTCCCAGTTCCCAAAGTATGGTACCTTGTTCCCAAGAAGAGGAGTACAGGTTGAAGTTCAGGAACAGTAAGAAACCGTCTAACCAGTCTTGGGTGGATTTTTCGGATGACTGTAATGATGCACTGGCTTATTGGATAAGGGTTCACACGGAACAGGATTTTGATGGACTGTTCGACTTGATTATCAGAGAGCACCTGCTCAGTTGTTCACACGGGTTGCGCCAACACCTGTTGGAGGGTGGGTTTACTGATCTATGGGAGTTTGCACAAAGAGCAGACCTCTGGGAAAAGGCCCGATGTTCTGAAAAGGCATTGGGGAGTGATCCCAAAAGTAGTGGCTTAGGTATCTTCCAGCCCAGAGTGGTGGAAGAGGTTCAGAGTAGCCCAGCTAGGTCCCAGTGTAGGGAGAGGGGTGTAGGAGCTCACGTCCTGTCTCAGGGGAGTAGGAGTGAGTGTGGGACTGAGTGTTCCCAGGTGCCCGAAACCCAGTCTCAGAACCTGGATGGTTTCTTCAGGGAACACCAGGTTGGGGGCCTAGTGTAACGATTCCATCCCAGGTCCAATACTCCTCAGGATTCAAGTGATGCCATAGGGGGTCCACCTCTCGACGTCACCAACTCCTTCACTAATGGCACGGAAGGTTGGAGCAATCAAGCGAGGGCAGAGAAGGAAGGGAACAACGGGGAGTAATACCTGTAAAAGAATAAAACAGACAACACAAACGAAGTATTAAGGCATTTAAGGCTACGCTCATTAATTCTCGCTAGGGACACCAATATTGCGCCATAATCAGACCAACAAATAAACCAGAACCAAGCCCAGGCACCTCACAGACATTCATGAACATGAAACAGCGGAAGACTACCACCCTCCTTTGTTTGCTGGTGCCCCATAGAGAAACAGTGTGGACGTTATGTACACCAGGTACCTGCCCTTAGTGCCCTACTAGTCCTGCAGTGGCAAGTCTGAAGTGTCTCCGTATGGCACGAAGTGAGGAAAATGGTTTGCTTTCTTGTGACCAAATAATAACAACCGCGTGAAATGATTAGACGCTGGTCTAATACAATCTGACAAGTTTCCTATGGAGTTCACGATTGTTCGAGCTATAAGTCCGTTGTGGTTTCTGCACCACTCCTTGGACCCAAGCACACTCAAAGAAAATAAACAATGTACCTCAGCTGAAGGTTTGTGGAAGAGAGGAAATAACGAGCAGGATTACCTGCTTAGCGCCAAGGCCACAGCGCTCCCTGCCTCGCAATAGACTGATGCGAGCAGCAGTGATTCACTAATGAAGGCCTCCACCCCGAGGGGAAGGCTCCGGCGCGAAACACCTGTCGGGAGTAGCTCCGGGTCTGGAAGCACCGAGCACGGCTCTGGCGTTAAACGCTGTCTCTGAATGTGCGTGTCAACAGCCGTTCACCTCAGCTGACAGGCGGCCTAGACGTGCATCGGATAGGCTGACGGGGGTTCAAGAAGCCAACAGTGGAACGAGTTTTCCCAACAGGCGGCGGGTCAACAATCCAAAGCTACGGCTCCAATCTTCTCGGAGCGGGTTCGGGAAACGGAACTCGCCAATCTGGAATTACGCACAGCGTCCTGTGTGCGTCACTTCTCTTTTGTGCTCGCGGCTCCTCCCACTCTATCCCCGGATATTCTGGGGATCGTAGGCAATGCAGGCGCGCAATGCCTGATCTCTGACACCTAGGCTGTCCTGTTAGTCCATTTGAGGAGGATTTCCTAGTGTCTGGAGAACCTGGAGCGTCTGTAAATACAGCTCCAGTGGTTCTAGTGTCTGGCGGTGCCGCTCCAGGTGGGAGGGTACAGAAGTCCGAATTGAGGGATGACATGGGGATGTGTTCCCCAGTGGAAAAAACAGTGGGTCAGGGACCAGCCAGTAGGGCTGAGTTCCCTTGGAGTGACCAGGGTAACACCACTTCTGTTCTGGGGGATCTTCGTGCCCTGTCAGGTGGACAGGAGAGGGGAGATCTGCGCCAGGCAGACTGTCACACGACACATGAGTCATGTGTTACACTCGGGAGATCCTGTATGAGTCCCCAGAAGTCCTGGAGTGCCACGCAAGTACTCAGCCAAAAGGTTTAGACCCAAGGTTGGGGGCCAGGTTCAGGATCTGCCTGACCTGGAGGGAAGGACGTCTGTAACCAGTGCCCTGATCGGTTCATCTTCCAGGCGTACCGCTCCAGTTGGAGGGGTGCAGAACTCTGGAAAGGGGTGCAGAGGGAGGGAGTCCTCGCCTCTGACCCCGGTGCAACCTTAGGGGTTAAACCCTAGGTTGGAAGATCAGTTCTTGGAAAGAGGTCCTGAACTGGTGGGAGAGTTGTGTTATAAGGGTGCCTCTCAGAGGAGGATAGGGCGGAACCGTAGAAGAAGAGGTAGAGGGAGGAGAGCCTCGCCCGTGACTTCTGGTCAGCCTGAGGGTACGGACCCTAGGCTTAAGGATTGGTGGCAGTCTAGAATTGCCCTGATGAGGGGTGGAGAATGGTCACTATGTGCCAGGGGTTACTGCACCCCACTCTGGGAGATGGCAGGGACCAGATACATCTGGATGGCCTAGGGCCTGGTCCTGGCCACGGACAGCTAGGAAGTACCAGTGGGGTAGCCCAGTTGCTCCGGACAGCTTTTATGGAAGGAACCACATGGGTTCACCGTGGCGTAGAACAGGAGGGTGTCCCTGAAGTTGCGGGCCCGTGTCCATGTTCTATCGCCCCAAGCAGGGAAGCCCATCACAGTGGTGATTGGTCTGCCCTGCGTTTTGGCTGGAAGGTGGTTGTGTTGGACTTGGCCCTTTTAGCAGGTTCACCCCTAAACTTTTTGCCGTTCCTGTGACCTGGTATTGGTGGTCTGGGGTAAAGTGTGTGCGCTCTCTGAGTGTGTGTGGTGAGATTGGCCTGCCCTCCCATAGGAATGCATGGGGGATATGTGTGTCCATGGTAATTCCTGATGTGAGAGGAGTCCAGGGTCAAGTCTAGTATGTGCGAACCCGTGAGAATAAATGCTGCACAATGGTGTGTGCAGATTTATTGTGACTGGTGGAGAAGTGCCACTTTTAGAAGTTGGCATTTCTGTGTGCTGTGTGTCTGCTTGCCTGATGTGGAGTGCATGTCTGGCTTTTTGATTGACAGGCGCTGGATGGTGTGGGGAATTCCAGGAGCCAGGGTGAGTCAGCCCAGTGGTGAATAGAGAGATGTGCATCTAGATGAGAGGGAGGAGTTGTACCTGGGACCTGAATAGGGCCGTGCCTTCCCTCCACAATGCTGGCTCCGCCCCCTGTGGTGCGGTTGAGCACCGAGCCACACCTGACAAAGGAGAGAGGAGCTGAGCACAACAAAGTGCTCCAAAGCTCCCCCAAACCAGTTGCGTCTGGTTTTGCCCTAAGCCCTGTGCTGTGACACAAAGGGGGTATGTGTATAAAAGAAGGGGCTGTGACCCCATGACAAAGCTCTCTGCTGTGCTGTTCCTGACTTGAGGGGGAGCCTGCTGCTGCTGCTGGGCTCCAGGAGGAAGAGCCACTAGGGATGCCTCCCTGCTGGAGGTCCCTGTGTGCTGGCCTGTCTGTGTCCAGTCTTTTGCCCCCCCCAGACTTTAATCTTTCTATCACCTTGGGAGCGCTTTGCCTTTATTTGGAAGAGCGCGTTGCTCATTATTGCTGGGAGGAGCGCCTCGTGGACATTATTTGTTTTGAATTGCCAGCAGAGGAGAGAAGCCGGCGTTGGCAGCATGAGGCTGTGAGGGAGACCCAACGTGTAGGATTTCCCCGTGCTGCGCCGGTAAAGCAGGAGCCCACCCTGTGCTTTGTGGGGGAGAATGCTGGAGAGACTGCCCTAGCGCTTGGAGAGCGCTTCTCTTTTTGATTTGCAGCTCTTCTGCTATTGCAATTGAGCGGGTGCCCACCTCGCTAATTTATGCAAAAAAACGAGCGGGAGCTCACCCTGCATCGGTACCTTGGAGGCGGGTGCCCACCCCGCGTTCTTGCCACCTGTGAATTTATTTTGTAGGCAGGAGCCCACTCCGCTTTAGTATTTATTTATCGGGAGCCCACCCCGTTTTCATATCCTTTTTTTATTAAAGAGGGAGCCTAGCCCTCATCGCAGCCCAAACGGAGAAGAACCCGCGATCCACGGCCCGCCTGGTTGTGGGCGGGGCATCATGGACGGAAGCGGAAGGGCCGTGCGGCAGGAAGCGCCGCGTTCAAAGACCCCCACGGGGACGTGCTGCAACAGAGGTCTGGAGCTTGGCAGGCTCCACGTCCAAGAGCGGCCCAGAAGACGGAATCCAGGCGGGAGACTACCCCGCCTACCTGTGGCCTGGACACGCGGGAGGAAACAGCGCGACGCACGCAGGGCTCGGTGTGGTGAGAGAGCCCTGCATGTTGAGGAGACCGGCAGCGCTGAAGACGCCAGCGAGAGGATACCGCGAGGGAGTCCCAGGTGAGTGGGACTTACCTCCCCCCATGGCCAGTCCCTGTTCTTCTTGAGCGGTCCCGCAGGGCAGCGGACCGCTCCAACGTTAGGGGCATTTGTTTTCCAGATTCCCCCGAGTGGGGCTCCCAGGCGCAGTTGTGCCCGTCCTCCCTGTTCTTCTTGAGCGGTCCCACAGGGCAGCGGACCGCTCCAACGTTGGGCAGTTGTTTTTAAGAGTCCCCCGAGTGGGGCTCCCAGACACAGTTGTGCCCGTTTTCCCAGTGGCTTCCCAGCGGCGCCGCAGTGGCGGGCCGCTGCAACGTGGGGGCCAAGTATTTTAGGAGTCAATCAATCAAAGGCTTTATTTCGATAAAAACATATCATAAAAGCTTTACAGTTAAAAAGATTTTGAATTCATTTAGCTAAAAATCCAAGTTTTGCAATAAAAAAGAGAAGCACATCATAAATAAATGTTAAGAACGAATTAAACAATTTCTTTAAGCCTTTTGCTTCTGATGCACCATGCCCAAGATAGAAATTTTGAAAGGGCGCAAGCGTACAGAGGACGGGAGTCAGACATTAAAATGCGTAACGCCTCAATGTGGTTTCTAGTTCCTAAGGAACGGCACAATTGCTTGAGCCATCTTCTTCTTGGGTACACATACTGCTGGCATTCAAATAAAAAATGGGCCACAGACTCATGTCTAGATATACAAAAGGGGCAAAATTCAGTGGTCTGGGCAGGGGGTTTCCACCGGGAAGTAAAAGCATAAAGTGGGAGAGTCCCAGTCCTGAATTTGAAGTAAAGAGATCTATCAAAAGGTCTCTCAATGATGTCGAGATATAGTTCCCGGATCGGCTGGTCCTTGAATTCCAGAAAGACCTCCGTAAGTCTGCCCAAAGTACAGTTCGTGATTCGTTGGGTCGCAATCCAGTTCCAATATAGAGACTTAAGCGAAGCTTTCGGAGGGGAAGACCTATTATCCCATGCTGCGCTTAGCCCCAGATTACACAAGAGGGTTTTCATGTCACTCAGCCATTTTATCCTATGCCATCCGGGGAGTGACATAACTTCGGAGAGGCCTTTGGCATATTTGGCTAATTCCGGGACTCGCCACAACTGAGCCCATATCAGTAAAGGGAGAAATTTCGCCAAGTCACCAATAAGACGACATCCTAGATCGAGCATCAGTAGGGTCGTGGGGGTACCTTGAGGAAGTGACATGATGGCCCTACAGAACTTCCTCTCGGCTCTTGATAGCTCGCTAATATTGCATGAGCCCCACAGCTCTGCTCCATAAAGAGCAGAGCTGACTCCCCTTGCTGCATAAATTTCCATGACAGGGGCTATGGCTCTAATTACACATGAGCGCTGCTCCTTCAAGAGGGCCCCTGTTACCCTCTTGTGGAATGCAACATCTTGCATAAATGAGGGGCCCACTGCATATTATGAGATAGACGGATCCCTAGGTAATCAAACACCTCCACCCTCCCCAAAGGTACGGCATTTAATCTCAGAGGGCGCACAGGTTTTTTGGGGGGGTTCATCACAAGAAATTTCGTTTTGTCAGTGTTGATTACCAGACCCCGTTTTGCACAAAAGAGCTGGAAGTTGTTTAATAATTTTTGAAAGCCCATAGGGGATTTGGAGAGTAAAAGGGTATCATCCGCGAAGAGGAGGGTAGGGATACGTTCCCCCGCCAGGGATGGTTCATCTGAAGGGTCTTTCAACAGATGCTCAACCACACCGTTAACGTATAAAGAAAAAAGGGTGGGGGCTAGGACACACCCCTGGCGGACCCCTCTCTCTACCGGGATTCTACTAGTTCTCTCTCCATCCCTACCCCATCTGATCTGGGCAAAGTTGTTTTCGTGCAACCTAGTGATTATCAAAAGTAAGTATTGGGGTACCCCCATGTCAGCAAGGACTCTCCAAAGAGTCTCCCTGGGCACTAGGTCAAAGGCAGTCTTTAAATCGATAAATGCGAGATAAAGACTGCCCTTGCCCAGGACCACCACCTTCCAATACACTAGTAACAGTCTGAAAGTCTGTCCAATTGTACCGGTGCCTGCTCTAAAGCCTGCCTGGTAGTCGGAAAGGATGTTGTTTTCATCAATCCATTGTAATAATCTGACCAGCGACACCTTCCCGACTACCTTTTGAGATATATCCAGCAGGCTTATAGGTCTGTAATTGGACGGGTCATCCCTGGCCCCCTTTTTAAAAATAGGGACGACCTCCGCCCCTTTCCAAGATGCCGGAATGGGAGCTCCTCTACTAATAGCATTAAGGAGACACTGGATAAGTTTGCCCCATTTCGGAATATCTGAACGTAGCAGATCCCCAGGGATGCCATCAGTGGCCGGCTGCTTTTTGGGGCCTGATGTTACTAATTGCATACTCCACTTCATTAGTCGAAAAAACAGAATCTGCCAGATCTGCCTCCCAGTCATTGAGTGGCATGATTAAACATGGCGTGCCAGTTTCGTGGTCTGCACTTCTTAATGAGAGGTCGGGAGTTGCTAAAGCCACCTCCCGCACCTGATCGTCGATAAAACTATCTGTAGGGAAAGTTATTAAAGTATCACCAGTTTGACTAGCATACAATTTAGAAAAGTGGTCAGTCCATGCTTGGCTGGTGATATTGCATGTAATAAGGTCGCTAACGGGTCTAGTTTTAGCTCTGATTGTATCCCAAAAGCGCCTTGAGTCTTTCCCTAGGCTTGCCTCTTTTAAGGAGCACCAATATTCAAGTTCCCACTCCTTTCTGGCACTTGCCAGGGTTTCCTTGTAATTTGACCTAGCTCCCTGTATCGCTCCTTGAATTTTAGTTTTGATGTCCCTAATCAAGAGCGATTTTGCATGTCTGCAGGCAGATGTATACCAGTCATGCTTCCCCCTAGGGTTCCCAGATGCCTTGTTTTTGCCCGGACGCTCCTTTTTTGAAAACACATTCCCAATAGACCTAAGAGTTTCCTCAAAGATGGAAGTGACCCAGCCAAGAGTTGAAGGGGCCTGGTCGGTGTTGTCCAACTCCATTTGTGAGGCAATAAGCAAAGTGTTAATAGTATTGAGTTTGGTTTCGTCCTTTGAAACCAAATTCCACTTCAGTCGTCTCCCGCAAGAGGAGACAGAGATTTTATGGGCTATCTTGGGAGATGAGTTAGACCTTTCATAGGGCCAAGGATTCCTAATGGACAAAGAAAGCGAATTGTGGTCGCTTTCAATGGTAGGCAAGACTACCATATCCTGGACAAAACCCCAAAGAAAGAGATCTAACATGATGTAATCGATCCTTGAGGTATAGTTAGTTCTATTAAATGTGGCCGCGCCCATAGGGTCTGAGCGAGTACGGCCATTAGCAGCTCTTAAGCCGAATTCCAGCGTTAAGGCATTCAGCTGGATCGCAGTTGTAGACCATTTTTTAATCGGGGGATGGTTAAAGACGGGATGCCCCATCTTTCATCATCCTCACCCGGGTCGAGAATATCATCCTGAGTAAGGGGCTCATAAGTGCAATTAAAGTCGCCCGTGACCAAGACTTGGGCTCCAACTAAGTTTTCTCTCAATACCGTATCAAGGATGGACACTGTTGGAGACGTAGAGCCATATTTGGCGCCTCTGGCATATACATTAAGTACATCCAGAATAAAACCCCTTTGGGGACCTCTCAGGGAGATTCCTAGAATATCAGGGCAGTTAATTTGTTTTACTTCTATACGGAGATTTAGAGCAATGCTTACCCAAATGAGTAGGCCTCCAGAAGGACGGCCTATCCCATTTCTAGGAAGAACTGCAGGGACAAAATAAGTGACATAGCCTACCCGGTATAGGGGTTCTGAGCTCCAGATCTCTTGGAATAAGCAAATCATATGTGCCTCTACTAAGGCATTCCACTCCGGTAGGCATAATTTCCGGTGGATGCTAGAGAGATTCCAACTTAAAATCGTTAAAGTGCCCAGAAGATCATGGACAGCATTTTTATGTGCACTTTGACATTCAATGGAGGGCATGGATATATCGGGAGACCCAAGCTCAGTGAAGAGCATAGGCGGTGCACTCCCCTGCCCTATTACCACAGTAGAGCATGGGCCTACGGCAGGGGCCTGCAAGGTTACTTGAGCAATTGGTTTCAGGGATGAGGCAATCTTGATAAACTCAGTGCTATTTTCAGGCACAAAGCTATCTGGGAAGTGGGGTAATTTGGAACTATTATGTTCGATAACCTCAGGGCCATATGCTGGACCCAATGATGGTCAATCCACTTCTTCTAGGCAGCTGAATCTGTTGGCGAGTGGTATGCCTCACCAACCACCAGAGAAAGCTATATCTCTGCCCTCGTAACCTGGCCAATCGCTCCACTCCCTTCTTATGTTCCAGTTGTTTGTTTGAGGCATGTTCCTACCAGGGATGTCGGCCCAACAATTTGTGCGAGGATAGAAGGAAGAAAGCCTTCTCACCTTTATACCATCGTACTTGGGCCACATACCACGACGGCAGATGTAATCCGCCGTGCGCGGGTTGTCAAAATTAACAATTTAGGAGTCCCAGAGAGGGCCCCTGACGGCCGTGGAAGACCAGTGCCATTTTCACCAGCTGTCCCACCTGGCAGAGGGCAGCTGCAACGTGGCGCAAACTAGTGACGGTGTCCTAGAGAGGGGCTCAGGAGGCACACTGCTGCCAGGGCTCATTTTCACAGCTGCCCAGCACTTAGGGGGCAGCTGCCACGTTTAGGCTTGAGTAATTGCGCCTTCTGATTTTGCTGCATTGGCAGCCCGCCCTGACATTCGGGACCTTGGGCATTTGGAGCCCTGAGAGAGGCCAGTTGGCCTGGGGACAGTTGGGTGATGTTAGCCACTGTGTTTATGCGTAAGGTGAGGCCTAATGTGATGTCTACTGCGCAATGCCTGCATGCCCTGATTTATGCCTCTAAGGATGTTTATAGTTATGAGATTCGGGCGTAAAATGGTGATGCTAATGGTTTTAGGCCCAATGTGTTTTATGCCTAATGTCATGCCAGGATATGTTAGGATGGTTTCTAATGCTTAGGTCATTATTTTACCAGAAGGTACTGGTTGTGCTTTGCATTTACTTACCTGCATTCCTGGTGGTTCTGACCGTGGCCCGATTGGCCCGGTCGTGTATATAATCCCCTGTAAAAATTGCCCAGTGCCAGTTGGCACAGTGTATACTTTGTCATTAAGTTTCTAATGTATTTATGACAATACAAAGGCTATTTTTATATATAACCTTGTGTGGAGTTCCTTTGGTGGTGTACCTAGGGTGTTATTGCTGTGTGCGTGCGCAAACGCTTTACACATTGCCTCCGGGATAAGCCTGATTGCTCGTGCCAAGCTACCAAGGGGGAGAGCAGGGGTTATCTTTGGCGTGTAACTTCCTTGCCCTGACTAGAGTGGTGGTTTCTGCCTGTCTTTGGCGCAAGCCTGATGTGAGAAAGTGCCATCTTTCTTGCATGGTATGCACCCACTTTTTGCTGAATTGCTGAATGTACTTTGACTGAGTGTGCCCTGGACTCCTGCCAATCAGGTGCCCAGGGCCTATGTTCCTTCCCTAAACAAAAACCACAAAACCAAATTGGCAAACCCTGGCCACATGTTAGCCCCTGGTAAGTGGTACCCTAGGTACCCAGGGCCTTGTGACCAGGGAAGGTGTCTAAGGGCTGCAGCACTCATTGTGTCACCCTTAGAGGCCCTGTACCCTAACACACACACTCTGCCCTGGCAGAATGAGTGTCTGGGTACAAGACAAAACAGAGAGACGACATGGCACACATCCCTGTGTGCCATGCCCACAACCTACACTGCCCTGGCATACATCAGCCACCCCTCTAGCTGGGTGCCCTATGCCAGTGGTGTGGGCACAGAGGCAGGAGCCCTGCGCCCCTACAGTACCCAGGTCCATTCCTGGGCCCTGTAAGTGCAGTGCTGCCATTTAAGAGTACATGGTGCTGGGAGCTTGTCAAACACAAACTCCACAGCACCATAATGGCAGCACTGAAGACTGAGAAGTTTGGTATCAAACTGCTCAGCACATTAAATCCACACTGATGCCAGTGTGGGATTTAATGTACCAAGCACCACAGAGGGCATCTTAGAGAGGCCCCCTGAAACCTAACCTACAATCCACGTCTGTTCTGAGGCTGCCTAGGCTGCCACACAGCAGATATGTTGCTGGACCCCTGGGTAGGAGCCCCTGCTCTCCTGGGTCTGCAACAATGCACATCCTGGGCGAGGTGCTAAATCTCCTCCCCCAGGATGGGCAGGGGGAAGCTTCAAAGGCATGCCACCTCTGTGAGCTTCCCCAGGCCACTGCAACCCCCCACTCTGGCGGGAGGCTTGGCCGGAAACCCCAAATAAGGACAGGGGATGTGCCAGCCTGCCAACCCCACTCCTTAGGTGGGGTAAGCGAGGTGAAGCACATCCCCGGGCTCTCGCCATCTCGAAGATGGGGAGCCCTGCCCAATCAGGATTAGGCTACTGCCCCTGTCCCACAGGAGAGAGGCAGGATAGGGGGTGTACCCACCCCAGGACAGGGATCCATTGGTCCCTGCCCTTCACCTACCTGTAACACCCCTAAATCTAGTATTTAGGGGCACCCTGAACATTCCTTCCCCAGATTCCAGATTCCAAAATCCAAAGAAGAGGTAGAAGAAAGACCTGCCCTGCAGCTGCTAAGAAGAGGAAGACACCAACTGCTTTGGTCCCAGCCCTAACGGCCTGTTGACCCTCGAACCTGCTCCTGCTCCAACCCGGCATCTCTTGTGGCCAGCAACCTCACAAACCCCAGAGGACCTGGCTACCTTTTGACTCTAAACCCCTGGGACTCCCATGAGTAGAGGCTCTACTCAAAATCTACTTCTAATCCCTGGCAACAGCCCGGAACCGCAAACCCAGCACACTCTGCACCAGCCAAGCCTGGCCTGTGCCGAAAGGAACAAAGACCACGAGGACGACCCCACGGCGACTGTGACCCTGAGTCCAGCACCCAAGGACCTCCCTCGACACTCCTGAAGAAGCCTGCAGCCTCAGAACAAGGTGCCCCCCCAACCCCGATCAACAGAGGGTAAGATTTCCTGACACCAAAAGGCAACCCTGCACCCGGTGCCCCGCGGCCCCCTGTGCCCAATCCCGGGGTACCTACCTATCCTCCAACTACCCAACTTACCTCTCGAAGTGGTAGTGGCACTTGAAGAATCTTCGTCCCCGAGCTTGCAGTCTTTTTCTAAACCGGAGATTTCCCATTGAAATCAATTGAGCGCCCGAAGACTAAAAAGCGCCCTGCACCCAGCCGCCCGAGTGGCCCTGGCAGTGCAACCTCTACATCTATCTGCTTCCCCACTTGCCCTGAGTAAATGACCAGGAGCCCAGCTCCCACAGCCACGTGGCCTGCTAGTCAGCAGCCACCAACCAAGGCCCCCCTACCTCTCATAGGATAACATTGGGCCTAACTCTCTCTGCACCCGACCGCCCTTGTGCCGCTGAGGGTGAACCAACTGTACCTACCTGACCCTGGGAGACCCCTGAGTCTATGCCCAGAACCTTAACTCTGCCAGTCGAGTACTTTAACTTTAAACCGATAACTAAATTTTCTCCATAGGGTAACATTGACTGGCTTTTCCTGAAATTTCTTCTTAGTGTGGACTTTTCAAAACTTAAAATATTCACCAAAAATCAGCCGAGTAACGAAAATGAAAATACTCACCTGCTCTTAGGTGAGCTCCCAGTGCTGGATCTTGGTGCCCAGCACTGACACTGAAAAATACTTACAACTGTACTTACCGGTAACCCAATTTTCTTCCATAGGAAATCATTGACTGTTTTTCTGTGAAATTTCTTCTAAGTGTCAATTTCTGCAATCGTTAAATATTCTTTAAAAATCGTATAATATCTGAAAACGTAATTACTTACCTGTTTTGGATAAAGGTCCCAGTACTGAGTCTAGGCAACCAGTACTGGATTACAAAAGTAACGAGAACATACTATACCTGCAACTTGAATTTTCTGCCATAGGGAATCATTGACTGTTTTCTATGAAATATTTTTTAAGTGTCAACTTTTAAAATAGGAAAATATTGTCTAAAAATCATCACAGTAATTAAGCCAACTTTTATCACTTGCTTCCAAGTACTGACCCAGGACTGAATCTAGGATCCAGTCCTGGAATTCCAAAAGTAATCATAAAAGAAATCTGTGGCAAATAACTTGAAACTTCCATTGAACTCAATGCATTATTGTGTTTAGAATTGTGTTGCCTATTGCAACCACCTGTAACTGTCTACAAAAGTCAATTGCATATTGCAAAAGTATTTATATAAAGCATTGTTTCCCAAACTGGGGTCCGAGGACCCCCAGGGGTCCGTGGCACATTCCCAGGGGGTCCGCAGTCAGCAGTTCTAAAAGCACTGCAAAGTTCCTTGTAAAATTAGCAGTTTTCGAGCAACTATAAAAGTGTCAAGAAAATGCCAGTGATTAATGTACCTGCTGGAGAGAGATGAGTTTTTCCAGTGGCGGCTTTGACTTATCTAATGTAACACAGAGGGTTAATATGCCTACTGCAAAGAACGTGTACAATGCATTTTAAAAAACAGTATTTTATGTGCATAGGTCAGTGGGTTACTGATTTTGTCAGAGATTCTTTTGTCACTGTGCAATTCATAAGGGACAATCGTAATCTAGCACAGTGTCCTATAAACTGTCAAACAGCTGCTTGCAAACTGCATGGTAAAATTTAGCAACATATGTTTATTCCCAGTCTATCATTATAATGATACTGCTATGTTCCCACTTCCTGCACATGAACAATTTTGTAATGCCTTTTTGTCACTTCTATGTGTGCTGCCTAATGCAGCACACATGGAAGTTGCAAAACGTCATTTTTTATTATCAATCAATCAATCAGTGACATTTATAGAGCGCACTACATACCCGTAGGGTCTCAAGGCGCTGGGGGTGGGGGGGTGCCGCTACTGCTCGAACAGCCATGTCTTCAGCTTCTTCCTGAAGGAGAGGTGGTCTTGGGTCAGGCGCAGGTCGGTCGGGAGGGAGTTCCAGGTCTAGGCGGCCAGGTAGGAGAAGGACCTTCCTCCTGTGGTCGCTCTTCGGATGCGGGGGACGGCGGCGAGGGCGAGGTTGGCTGATCGGAGGTGGCGTTTGGGAGCGTAGAAGTTGACTCGGCTGTTGAGGTAGCTCGGGCCTTGGTCGTGTAGCGCTTTGTGTGCGTGGGTGAGGAGGCGGAAGGTGATTCTTTTGTTGACGGGGAGCCAGTGAAGGTCTCTCAGATGTCCGGAGATGTGGCTGGTTCGTGGGATGTCGAGGATGAGTCTGGCTGAGGCGTTCTGGATTCGCTGGAGTCTCTTCTGGAGCTTGGCGGTGGTACCGGCGTAGAGGGCGTTGCCGTAGTCCAGTCGGCTGGTGACGAGGGCCTGGGTGACGGTCCTCCTGGTCTCGGTGGGGATCCACCAGAAGATCTTCCGTAGCATGCGTAGGATGTTGAAGCACGCCGAGGAGACGGCGTTGACTTGCCTGGTCATGGAGAGGGAGGAGTCCAGGATGAAGCCCAGGTTGCGTGCATGGTCTGTCGGTTTGAGTGCGGTGCCCAGGGCGGGAGGCCACCAGGAGTCGTCCCAGGCGGAGGGTGAGGAGCCCAGGATGAGGACCTCCGTCTTGTCCGAGTTCAGCTTCAGGCGGCTGGTCGTCATCCACTCGGCTACGTCCTTCATCCCTTCGTGTAGGTTGGCTCTGGCGGCGGCGGGGTCGTTGGTCAGGGAGAGGATCAGCTGGGTGTCGTCGGCGTAGGAGATTATGTTGAGGTGGTGTTGCCATGCGATGGCCGCGAGGGGGCTCATGTAGACGTTGAAGAGGGTGGGGCTCAGCGAGGATCCTTGAGGGACGCCGCAGATGACATCGGTGGCCTCTGACTTGTACGGTGGAAGACGGACTTTCTGTGTTCTTCCGTCGAGGAAGGAGATGATCCATTCCAGCGCCTTGTCCTGGATTCCGACGTTGCTGAGGCGCTGTACTAGGGTGCGGTGGCAGACAGTGTCGAATGCTGCGGAGAGGTCTAGGAGGATGAGGGCCGCTGTTTCTCCGTTGTCCATCAGGGCTCGAATGTCATCGGTGGCGGCGATGAGGGCGGTCTCGGTGCTGTGATTGGCTCGGAAGCCGGACTGTGAGGGGTCGAGGGATCCATTCGTTTCGAGGAAGGCGGCCATCTGCTTGTTGACGGTCTTCTCGATGACTTTGGCTGGAAACGGGAGGAGCGAGATGGGGCGGTAGTTCTTGAGTTCGGTGGGGTCCGCTGTGGGTTTCTTGAGTAGCGCGCTGAGTTCGGCGTGCTTCCAGCTCTCAGGGAAGGTGGCGGTGTCGAAGGATGTGTTGATGATGTCTCGCAGGTGGGGTGCGATGACAGCGTCAGCCTTGTTGAAGACGTGATGAGGGCAGGGGTCGGTCGGTGATCCGGAGTGGATGGAGTTCATCGTGCGGATGGTGTCTTCGGTGCTGATCGGAGTCCAGGCTTGGAGGGTGGTGGTGAGGGGTGGTTGTTCGGTCTTGGTGTGCGTTGGTTGGTTGCTGAAGCTGTTGTGTATGTCCGCGATCTTGTTGTGGAAGTATGAGGCGAGGGAGTTGCAGAGGTCTTGCGATGGGGTGATGTCGTTGTTTTCTGCGCTGGGGTTGGAGAGCTCTTTCACGATGTTGAAGAGTTCCTTGCAGTTGTGTGCGTTGTTGTCCAGCCGGTCCTTGAAAGCAGTTTTCTTGGCGGCGCGGATCAGCTGGTGGTGTTTCCGGGTGGCCAGCTTGAAGGTGGTCCTGTTGTCCGGTGTGGGATCCCTTCTCCAGACTTTCTCGAGGGCTCGGCAGTTCTTCTTGGAGCTCTTGAGTTCGTCGGTGAACCACGGGGCTTTCTTGCTGCCGGGTCTGCTGGGCGGGGTCCTCAGCGGGGCGAGTTCGTCCGCGCAGTTGCTGATCCACTGTGTGAGGTTGTTGGCGGCCTGGCTGGGGTTCGCTGAGCTGGCAGGGGGGTGCTGGCTCAGGGAGGTGGCGAGCTGGTCTGCTGTGATCTTGTTCCAGCTTCTGCGGGCGGCCTGTTGCTGGTGGTGGTGGGTCGTCGTTCTCTTGAAGGTGAAGTGGACGCAGCTGTGGTCCGTCCATTGGAGCTCTGTGGCGTGGCTGAAGACGATGTCTTTGCAGGATGAGAAGACGGCGTCGAGTGTGTGTCCGGCGAGGTGGGTGGGGGTGGATACCAGCTGCTTGAGTCCAAGATTGGCGAGGTTGTCGAGCAGGGTGCTGGTGTTGCAGTCGTTGTTGTTCTCCAGGTGGAAGTTAAGGTCCCCCAGGAGGATGTAGTCGGCGGAGGGGAGGGCATGCGGGCTGACGAAGTCGGCGATGTCCTCGCTGAATTGTGTGCGTGGTCCCGGGGGTCGGTAGATCAGGGTGCCTCTGAGGGTGGTGTTTGGGTCGGTGTGGATCTGGAAGTGCAGGTGTTCGGCGGTGGTCAGGGAGTTGTCGGTGCTGGTCGTGAGACGGATGGTGTTCCTGTGGATGATGGCGACGCCTCCTCCCATCTGGTTGGCGTTGCGGTCCCTTCGGACGATCTTGTAGCCCTCCGGGATGGCGATGGCGATGTCGGGAGCTGAAGAGGCGTTCATCCAGGTCTCCGTGAGGAAGGCAACGTCAGGGGCTGTGGCGTCTAGGAGGTTCCAGAGTTCCACGGCGTGTCTGTGGACGGAGCGGGTGTTGAGCAGGATGCACTTGAGGTGGGTGCTGCTGGTGTTTGGCTTGGCGGCTGCTGGTGCGGGGCAGGTCCGGATGCAGGAGAACTTGCAGGCGTGGCAGCTGAAAGGTCCGTGGGTGAGTCGTGGTGTGGCTTGGTGGCAGTCTGGGAGTCGGCCGGTGTTGAGTGCGATGAGGGTGGCGGCGGAGTACGTCAGGCGGGTAGGTCGGGGTCTTCGTGGGCCAGGGGTCCTGGCGCTGGTCGCGATCCGGTCGCGGACGGGCGCAGACGGGCTTACCTTTGGCGCGCCTTCGGCGCACAATCGGCGCGCCCGCTGCGCGTGACCGCTGCGCGTTCGCACGGTCGCCATATAAGGCGAAGTGCGCGGGTGGGCGGGGCAGCTGGGAGGCGGGAGCGGGGAGGGATACAGAAGGGAAAAGGGGCGGGGCTAAGCGGCGGTGGCGGGAAGCGGGGAGGGATACAGAAGGAAAAAGGGGCGGGGCTAAGCGGCGGTGGCGGGAAGCGGGGAGGGTGAGCGAGGATCGGCGAGGTAGGCGGGCAGACAGGGAGGAGACAGCGAGACACGGGCACAGTTACCAGAAAAATAAACAAAAACACGGGCACGGTTACACTGAAAGGAGAAGCACAGGTCACACAGTCAAGGGAATACAATTAGCACCAAAAACGATCAGCCGGCAGGCAGGCACGGACCGCGCCTCTCGGAGGAGGGGGCGTGGTCAGCGGCAGCGCGACAGGCAGCGAGGCAGCTAGGCAGGGCAGAGGAGCACACGCAGCAGCTGGTGGCCGTGCGGCGCGGGGGTGTCCCACAAGTGGGTCACACTCACCTGCGTCGCACGGTCGCCATATAAGGCCAAGTGCGCGGGTGGGCGGGGCAGCTGGGAGGCGGGAGCGGGGAGGGATACAGAAGGAAAAAGGGGCGGGGCTAAGCGGCGGTGGCGGGAAGCGGGGAGGGATACAGAAGGAAAAAGGGGCGGGGCTAAGCGGCGGTGGCGGGAAGCGGGGAGGGTGAGCGAGGATCGGCGAGGTAGGCGGGCAGACAGGGAGGAGACAGCGAGACACGGGCACAGTTACCAGAAAAATAAACAAAAACACGGGCACGGTTACACTGAAAGGAGAAGCACAGGTCACACAGTCAAGGGAATACAATTAGCACCAAAAACGATCAGCCGGCAGGCAGGCACGGACCGCGCCTCTCGGAGGAGGGGGCGTGGTCAGCGGCAGCGCGACAGGCAGCGAGGCAGCTAGGCAGGGCAGAGGAGCACACGCAGCAGCTGGTGGCCGTGCGGCGCGGGGGTGTCCCACAAGTGGGTCACACTCACCTGCGTCGCACGGTCGCCATATAAGGCCAAGTGCGCGGGTGGGCGGGGCAGCTGGGAGGCGGGAGCGGGGAGGGATACAGGTGGAAAAAGGGGCGGGGCTAAGCGGCGGTGGCGGGAAGCGGGGAGGGTGAGCGAGGATCGGCGAGGTAGGCGGGCAGACAGGGAGGAGACATCGAGACACGGGCACAGTTACCAGAAAAATAAACAAAAACACGGGCACGGTTACACTGAAAGGAGAAGCACAGGTCACACAGTCAAGGGAATACAATTAGCACCAAAAACGATCAGCCGGCAGGCAGGCACGGACCGCGCCTCTCGGAGGAGGGGGCGTGGTCAGCGGCAGCGCGACAGGCAGCGAGGCAGCTAGGCAGGGCAGAGGAGCACACGCAGCAGCTGGTGGCCGTGCGGCGCGGGGGTGTCCCACAAAGATTGTTTATGTGCAGGCAGGGTCACCTTCCTGAACATAAACAATCAAAGGTGTTTTGCTTTTTCCGTTGGAAAAAGCAAAAACGAGGAAAAATATGGCATTTCTTCTTCTATCGCCAACTTAAGACCAGGTTTTTCATGGTCTTAATTTTGGTGCCGTCTCCTATTTAAGCTGACTTTGTAAATAGAGGGCAGCATCAAAATCAATGGGTGTTGGAGTGAAACTCCCACTGCCCACCTTTTTCATGCTAAGCATTGCGTGAAAGGGGGCCTTATTTACAAGGCAGCGTTAAGCCACAATAAGTGGCTTAACGCTGCCTTGTAAATAAGGCAAAGCCCCTATTGCCACAGGAACATCGCAAAATGTGACGTTCCCATGGCAATAGGGACTTGTAAATATGCCCCTAGAATCCTTAGTAATTTGAGTATTTGTTTTGTGTGCACACGTGCGTTTTTTTAATTCGAATTACTGTTTTAATGTTTGAAATTTAAATCCTACAAATTGCTTGGGGTCCCCGGCTTCCAGTGGTGACTCAATGGGGGTCCTCAGAAGTCAAAAGTTTGGGAACCACTGATATAAAGCATCTCATTCTGAGAAAGTATATTTTAATGCCAATTGTTGGTTCTAAAATAAAACAAGCATATATTTTTTTATATATATAAACCATTGGCCTAGAGTTCAGTTATTGAGTGTGTGAGGCCATTTGCTGGCTGAGTGTGTGCAACAAATGCTTTACACTGTCCTCTGATACTGCCTTACTGCTCGACCAAGCTACCACTTTAGAGAGTACGGTTATATCTAACTTTAGCCTCTGCCAAACCTCTGGGGACTGTGGACTCTGTACACCCTGTACCTATTTGGGAACAGTATATACAGAGTCACTTTCTCACACCTTAGCCAACCAGAAATCCCATTTCTAACAGAGATTTAAATCCCCAAAATAGTAATGTCAGAGCTGGAAATAAAGGGTTTGAGAATTCGATCTCAGAAGTTGATAAACTGACCATTAGAGAGCCTGGAGGGTGATTCACCAGAAGGCGAAAAAAGAGCAGATAATTCTTAGCTTTGAATATGAACTACGCTATCTCACAAAAATCCTGTATTTCAGCTCTAATAGGTTGTAAAGTGCAATCCAAGCAGTTTCTAAATGAAATTGCCAAATCCCCCCCCCCCCCTCTATAGGTAGCACGATCAACACGGATCAAAAAATAACCCGGAGGGGTGGCTGCTACTAATTCTGGTCCTGAGTCTTCCTTACTCAAGATTCAGTCACAAATATGCAATCTAAATACTGGTTAGGAATTAATTCATGTAATTCAGTACTATGTTTAACCTTCGACATTACATTCAACAAGATACACCGAAGCTTTTCATAAGTTAGGAGCCCTTCAGCCTTATGTATACCCTCGTACTGGCGGGAAACCATTCCCAAATCCAAGGTAGGATTCGGGTGGCAATTACAATGGGAACATTTATGCACCAAGGTGTAAGTGGGAGAAAGGAAATCACAGACTTCCTAACCTCCATTAGGAGAGTAACTCATTAACCCCTTCCAGGAGTAGTACAGTCGCCAATCCTCAGATGTACCGGGGGGAGCATTCCTGGTCTGTGGTGCCGTGCGCCTTTCCCATACAAGTGTTGCACCTACTGTGCACGTCCGTGCATCAGACATTTTATTATGTGTACTAGAGTACATGTGACAAGCACTAGACCGCTTACCTCTCCTTCTTCTTAACACAACCAAAATGGCAGATGGCAGCAAGAAAATCAAAAGGCACTGTGAGAGGGCGGCTAAAAAGGCTTTAACAGGCCTCAGAAATTCCCCCTAAAGTGCAGAGAGACAGCCAACCTCTAAAATAGCAGCAGAAGATCAATGTGACACAATGTGCAACTCAGCAATTGAAAATAACCCACAAACCAATTATACCGAAAACGACACCTACCATTGTTATACACCCCAGAAAATACCAGAAACACTAAAAGTAAAACATATTAAAAGAAATAAACGCACTGGGAGCAGAGACACCTCACTTGGCAGAGTCCCCGCGCAGCAGCTGGCTTTTAATGTGCACGAGAGCACAAGAGATCACACCTAGACCACTGACCTCCCCTTCCCCTCGGCACAACCAAAATGGCCGATGGCAGCTAGAAAAAAGGCCGATGGCAGCTAGAAAAATGGCCGATGGCAGCTAGAAAACTGAAAGGCACTGTGAGAGGGTGGCAACAAGGGTTTCTAACAGGTAGACAAATCAGAGAATGACTGTTGGGTGTGGGGAGCCTGTTGGCACATGTAAACATAAATCATAAAGGCATCCTAGAGACAAATGCATAAGACATTGCTCTGGATGAAAGGATTCCCTCATTTCTCTCACATTAAAACTCTAATACATTACATAGTGACAGTTCTCAGTTAACATTGCCCTCACTTACAAATCTTTCCTATTAAGTCATAGGAAAAATCTCTAGTGTAATGCAACAAACCTACAGTCTGTAGGCAAGTTAATATTCATGTACAAAATAATTTATAGTGTTTCCATCTTACAACTACCTAATAACCTTCAAACAAATCCAAAGGGACCAACTGTACTTTGCAAAGGAAATCCTCGATTCTTAGAGTAAAGTGATGGCTGCCCATGGTTACATGAAAACGGACTTTTTGTGTTTTCATGAACACTGCCAGTGCACAGGTCAGTCCTCTCGACCTCTGCTCCAAGCTCCTGATAACAGGAGGAGGAGAGGGCTCAGGGGACTGAGCCATTACCCATCTACAGAGTGTTTGTTGTTTAAAAACGTAGCACTCTGTAGATGAATGTCTGGATTGTGCATGTGAGAAGCATATTTCAGCTATGATCCCCTCACACAGGCGCAATCCATTTTGCTTAGCAGACATACTATGCATGTTAAGGCTGCTATGGTGCACATCAGTGTATCCCTGAGGCCAATGAGGAGTCTCCAAAGCAGCAGGGCAGGATCCCAGGTGGATAGGGGGCTGTACTCCCAGTCCCGTGAAGAAGCTGGGAGACAGCTAGAGGCTAGTCTTTCTCTTAATCCTGGCCCTGCTCTGTGTTGCTCCTCTATGGGAATCATGGCTTGCTGGTTCCAATGTCCACAGCCGGATTCCTGCTCTTCTGCTTCCATGGAGCCTTTGAGTGCCCGTAAAGGAAGAAATTTAAAAGTTAAATAAAAAAACTGTGTTGTTTCTCTTTGCATGTATGAGTGACAGTGTGTTTGTGAGTGATTGCGAGCGAATGAGATTGAGTGACAGTATGTGTGTAAATGTAGTGCTTTTGAAAGTGCCAATGAGAGTTAAAAAGTGTGTGAATAAATGAGCGAGTGTGAGAGTGAGTATGAATACGTGAGAGTGAAGGCAAGAGAGTGAGTAAAGTAATGTTGAAATTGGAATGGAATGAGTTAGTGAGGGGGGCATTGTGAGAGGGGGTGGGAGTGAGAAGTTGCATTAAGACCCAGAGACCTGAGGAGCCTACTGAAAACTATTTTCAGTAAAACTATTTATTAAAGCAGAGCACCTGTAACCCAGGAGTTCAAACTAGAGCTACTGTACACTAGTAGTTGTGAGTGAAAGTCCATGATTGTGAACAAGAGAGTCTGTGTAAGTGCATTTGTGAGTGGGGATGAGTGAGAGAATCAGTGAGTCTGTGGGTACATTTGTGTGTAACAGTGAATGACAGTGAGTATGAATCAGAATGAGTAGGTGAGAGTGAGAGTTAGAGTGAGGGAGGGGAGAGAGAGTGACTAAGACAGAGAGTATGAGCGAGAGTGAGTGTAAGTGAGTAAATGTGTGTTTGTTACCATGTTTTATGCTGATGAGTCTGCTGCGGATCATGGCAAACTCAAAATAGTTCTTGGCGTATTGGAACATCCAAGATAACTTGCTGTCCCTGGCATATTACAGTTTATTCTTGGCATGAGGTAGGGCACCCATTTGAAAATGTAGGCCCTGACATACTGGTTGTAATTCGTGCTATGGGGGGACACCTATGGCAAAATGATGGTGCTAGCATACTGGAGGTAATAATTGCCAACCATGGCACATTAGGGGTGAGAGGTCTGGTTGGAGAAAGCAAACCATGGGACAGTGCTGGCTCTGACAGACTGGGGGCAATTTTGACTTATGGGTCACCCGTGATATATGTATGGTACCATGGCAAAATTCTGGTATTGACATATTGCATGTAATTCATGGCATAAGGTGGTACCCGTGACAAAGCATGGAGGTAATTTTATTTATTTATTTATTTTATAGATTTAGAAAGCGCGCAATTACCCAACAGGTAAGTGGGGAGTGAAAAATCACAACTGCTGGGAACAGGAAGCTAGAACAGCCAGGTTTTTCATTTCTTTCAGAACATAAGGTGGTTAGAGAGATGCTTTAGATTTGGTGGGAGCTTGTGCAAAAGAGTTGCTGTGTGGTAGGTAAAAGAATGCCCACCTATGTGCACCTTGTGGATGATGGGGGTCCGAGGCAGTCTTTGAGAGGAAGATCGAAGGTGGCGGGATGTCCGATATTATTTAAAGAAGTTTGCAGAAACAGAGGATCCTTGCCATTATTCTTAACATATAGGGGGTACCCAAGGACAATTTTGAAAACAACGAGATGAACCCCAACCAGTTTCAGGGATCAAGAACCACCCCTGATAGGAGGCTTAACAAAAGGTCCACAAGTGTGCCTCTTCACAATGTTCCTACAACCAGTGATACAATGCAGCATCTACACTTGTATACATTTCTGGTTCCGAGTTGTCACTGTAAAACTACTTGCATGTTGTTCTCTCCTTGGCTATGCATCCTGTTATGTGCTGTGCTCTGCTGTCTTCTATGGCTAGATTTCACTTAATAAATACTCCAAAGTATTTTCTAAAATAATTTTGCTTAGTTATGTATGCACAACCTTAAGAACAATTAGCAATTTTAAAAAGTGTGATTTCCTTGCACTTCAGTAAAAAAAAATGTTGTGTTAACTCGAAATAGTTAATAAAACACAAGCCAGGACTAATTTCCCAAAGGAAGCACTGTAATTAAACCTACAGACGCCCAGAGGCAGAGCCAGTGGTGAATCATTTCATGTGGCTTTTAAGGGGCAGCCACACCAGAAGTGTTTTTCAGTCCTTGGAGAAATATGATCTCTGCAATGCCTCCTTCTTTAAGGTGCAAAATAAGGTGCCACTCAGCTTCAGCCACCACACAGCTCAAGCCCTGATCTAGTGGTAGCAACACAATGGAAAAATATTAATGGGAGGTAAGGTGATTCAAATATTCATACAAGACAAGATCTAGTCAACATTATATAAAGTTAGGTCTACTGCAGAAACTACTTTGTGTGAACTGGTAACACTGTATGGACATTGGAAAGTTAAAGTTCACCAAATGGATAGGAGACACATCAAGAGAGTAACCTATGGGGACCACAGTTAGGGTGGTTACTGTGTCCCGGCTTCCCATGATAGATGTTCAGTCCACAGTAGAGAGGCCTAATGGCAAAAAGTAGGTGTGTTGCTTAATGGTTGACCAACTTTACTCCTGACTGTGCGGTTGGGGGTAAACTAAAAATGTATCAGGAAAATTTTAGATTTATGTGTATTTTCTCAGCTGCTGTACTTGTTAATAGATTGTAGAACATGTCAAGACCATCGTGACATGTTTACAGGTTAAACATTTTTTTCAGGACTTGAGGACAGAAAGAGGAAGGGGCAAGGGGATAAAATCATCACCCCATTCACAAGCTGGTGCTAATAGCCTCTCCCACTATTTTACCTGCGATAGCAGCCGCAAAAGCCTTCGCCAAGGATGACTCCGGCAACTATCACTAATGAGATACAGAGTAGGCATTCCCGAGCAAAAATCCGCGTCAACACCACTCCGCGACATTCTCAACGACCTGCCAGATCTGTGATAAGATCACAAAACAGGCGATAAGGCGCGTTAGCAGCAGGAAACTAACACCTGCTCTGACCTGGTGCAAAGTCGAACGACAACCTGCACCATCAAAGGGAGCCCAGCACAGAGCCACACCTGAAGAACAACAGATGCCATGGAGCTACTCATCATGCAGCTTGGAGTCCCAAGAGGGCCAAAACACCCACTGCCACCCACCCCCGGACCACCCCATCCTGGGCCCCTACCCCGGGCACCCTCCACCTCATCTGGACCAAGAGACTGCACACCAATGTCACGAAACCATGAACAAAATCATTCGCCTGATGCCGCAGAATCACAACAACTAACAGTCATGTGAGTACAGAAAAAGCAGAATCAATCATTCAACATTGAAAGTCCAAACAAAATATCACAACCAAATTTGTCTCCAAACAACTATTTGGAAGAGTCATGGCGGGTCATCCCTGGACAATCTGTAAGTGATAGCCTGTAAGACAACATCCAAGATAAGAAGGAGTGTCAGGCACTCATCAAAGGTCAGAGAGAGAGAGAGAGACCAAACAAGGAGCGCAAGGACAATCGGGCCCTTGGCTTATACATGCCAACTGTTGCGTGTGTTTCGCAATTGATGCACCCTAAATCTAAGGCCTGGCACCAATTCCAGCGCGAAGGCCACATCACATTCCAGAAATGCAAGCAGTAGTCAGACTATAATTAGGCATGAAAGCTCCTTTGTCTCAATACACAAGGCGAAAGGACATCCAAACCTCCTACCTCGGCCTTCAGTGCGCCCGGCACCCCCTGAGTGAGATACCATACCAGACTCTGACCACTCCCACACCACGAACTGCGCTAATGAAAGACCAACGTGTCCACACCCCACACACACTTGTCCCTGCTCGAGCTACACCTGCATGGGATGCCCCTGACACATTGGCAAAAAACAAACCATCCGTCCAAACGTTGAACACACATACGACTCATTCTTTTTTTTTTTTTTAAATTTTATTTTTGAAACTTTAGTGCAAAACATACAGCTGTATTCAAAAGAGTGACAAAGAGTACATAAAATCCACAGTATTGATACATAGAAGGCATGGAGTAAGAAAAGGTAATACATTTCAGGCATTGTTGGCGAGACCAGCAGCATAAACCAGTGCAGAACAACATCCAGTTAATCACCCAAAGAAGTCAGCGCATGGTTCCCACACCCCAGGGGGGGCACCCCAACACAACACACTCCACAATAAGAGCACAACATGTCAGTCGGATTTGCGGCCCACATCCACAGCGCCCTCAATGCTAGCATACCATGTCAGTAGCCCAGGGCAGCCATTCCCGCCAGCACCCGAGGTCCCCAGGCCGAGATCACTCAGCTGATAACACGTCGTCCGAGGCAGTCGCCCCAGCTAGGAGATAGCATCGCAGCGGCGCCCAAATATCCGTGGGCTTAGACGTAGGCGGCATAAGCTCAGAGTACGTACATATCTGTTCTTGACAGTATACGAGATCCCGCATCCAGTCCTTGAATTTTGGGGCCCTGCCTCTGCCCCAACGACACGCCACCCTCCTCTTAGCAAGCAAAAAAGCCAGCGCAATGAATTTGCGGTGCGTCGCCTGTATAGGCTCTACATAGCCCAGTAGGGCAAGGAGAGGTGAGGGCACCAGCACTGTGTCGATCATCTTTGAGAGCGCGTCAAACACCAGGCACCAATAGCGGTGCACCTCTGCACACGACCATGCCAGGTGAAGAAAGTCCGCACCGGGAGCCCGGCATCGTTCGCAGCGATCATCATCGCGGAGCTGATAACTGTGAAGCCTGGCCGGCATGTAATAAAGTCTGTGAATGCATTTGTAGTGGATACTTCTGAGCCGGCTACTGGAGGAAACGCGATCCGTCTGCATTAAGCAAAATTGCCACTGCTTATCCGTCAGCGGGGCCGGCAACTCTCGCTCCCATTTCTCCCTGGCTGCCAGCTGCGGCGCTGGCGTTGAGGAATGCACCGATCGGTATATTTTGGAAACGAGCTTGGCTGGAGTGTCGTCATTCAATATGCGCTGCAGCGGAGCCATATGCGGGGGTTCCTGTGGGAAGCAGGGCGTGATCGCCCTCAACCCCTGTCGGAGGCGAAGGTATAGAAAAACATCGAGGGGAGAGGGCTGTATGCCGTCAAACAGGTGCTCCATGGATCGGAACGTGCCATTATGGTATAAGTCCCCCCACGTCTCTACATGTATAGCGTGAAGTAATTTCCGGAAACCCGCCTCCTGCAACAAGGGCATATGCGGGTGGTAAGCAAGGGGCAATAGCGGCGCGTAAACCAGGTCAATCCCGAGAGTAGCAGCCAACTTGTTCCATGCAGTCACCGTGCTAAGCAACGTCGTGGGCGTCTTGTCTGTTCCCTGCACTGGGATGTACAACGCGCCCTCTATAGGAATGGGGTGCGCCAGCCAGTGTTCGGCCGCAAGCTGCGGCATATATCTAGGCTGCCGTATCCAGAAGTAGGCGTAGTGCGCCTGGGCTGCATGGTAGTAGAGCTCAAAGTTGGGAATGCCAAACCCACCCTGGTCGTAGGGCTTAATAAGTATCTCCCACTTGAGCCGGGGCGACTTACCGCCCCACACTAGCCTGATGAGTTTCGAGCGTAGTTGCTTAAAGAAAAAAGCACCGGGAAAAAAGGGAATATTCAGAAAGAGGTACAGGAGCTGCGGTAAAATCACCATTTTAATCAATGACGACCTGCCAGCCATGGAAAGGGGCAAAGCGATCCAACGAGTAACGCAATCCGCAATGCGGGACATCGCTGTACCATAGTTAGCCCTCATAAGCTCTTCCCTGTTTTTTTCTATGCGGATGCCCAGGTATTTAAAATCCCCCTCACACCAGGCAAGGGGGAAGTCCAGCCCGAATCGCTCAGTGGAGGCTGTCAGGGGGAACAGACACAACTTGTTCCAGTTGATCTGGATACCAGAAATCATGCCAAACCGAATAAATTCCCGAAGGATCGGGTTGAGATTATCCTTGGGGTCGCGGACGTAGAGGGTGATATCATCAGCGTACATGGATATCAATATCTGCCGCTGGAAACATCTCAGAGCCTTGTCACGATGGTGCTGCCGCAATTTGGCAGCCAGAGGCTCCATGGCCAAGGCAAACAGCAGGGGCGAGAGGGGGCACCCCTGTCTGGTGCCTCTGGTAATAGGGAATGCAGAAGAAAGCTGGCCGTTCACCAGCACTTTTGCCATAGGAGCAATGTATAATAGCTTGATCCACGAGATAAATATGCTAGGGAATCCCATGCGCCCCAACACTTGGAAGAGATAGTCCCATTCAAGGGAGTCAAAAGCCTTCATGGCATCAAGGAACACGGCGGCCATGGGGAGGTCATCATGCACAGAGTTGAGGATCGAGAAGAAGGTGCGCAGATTATGGGACGTAGCCCGCCCTGGCACAAACCCGGCCTGATCGGGGAGTATCAGGTTAGGGAGGAGCAGGTTAATGCGAGTGGCTATGATCTTGGCTAAGATTTTCACATCGCAATTGAGCAAGGAAAGAGGCCGGTAGGAGTCACAGTCACTCGCCTCCTTCCCCTGTTTAAGAAGCGACGTGATGAGGGCGATGCGCATCGAAGGGGGCAGGTGGCCCACCTCCAGTGCATCCTCATATACCTCTCTGAAGACCGGCGCCATAAAATCTATGTAGGTTTTGTAGAATTCGATTGGTATCCCATCCAGTCCTGCGGTCTTGCCTGATCTCATGTGCATGATTGCCTCTCGCACCTCATCCAGCTCAAAGGGGGAACTCAGAAACTCTCTTAGCGCGTCACTAAGCCACCCCAGGGAAACATCTGCCAGGTAGTCGTGCAGCTGTAGCTCCCCAACTCTGGTCGATGCATACAGCACATGATAGTGTGCTACAAATGCGTTGAGAATTTGCGCAGTATCTCTGTACAACGTGCCGTCCGCCCCCACAATCTCCATGATAGTATTAGACGGTCGTACCAGCCTCATTGTCGCTGCCAGGGCTTTCCCCGGCCTCTCACCCTCACCATAACTCCGAGCGACCCAGTATTTGCCTCTAAACTTTGTTTCCCTAGCAGCCTCAGCAGTGTACTCTGTGACTTTGTCCCGAATACCTGCCAACGTAGCGTCATCAGGATTTGCAGCCAACGATGTCTCCAGCGCCTGAAGATCAGTCTCCAAGGTGCGCAGGCGCGCCATAATACTCTTCAGTACACCCGACCCCTTTGCAATGCACAGACCACGCAGGGTCACCTTGAACGCATCCCAGATAGTCTCGACATCCTTCACGGAGTCCTTGTTGCGCCTAAAGAAGTCCAAGCAGTCTTCCCGAAGCTCCTCCTGGAAAGGGGCATCGAGGAGCATCATGGGCTGCAGACGCCAGGCCGCCAGTGGGGGGCCGAGGTCCGCAGCCCTCAAGGTAACGCGTACCGGCGCGTGATCCGAGAAGGTTCGCGGAAGATGTCGCGCCGCAACCAGCGCCGCATGAAGCTGTGGGGCCAGAAAGACATAGTCGAGCCAAGCCCAAGTGCACGCCTGAGCCGTGAAATGAGTACCCTCACGGACCTCCGCGTGGAGGTGTCGCCATGTGTCTATAAGTCTATGCTCCTCTACGATCTCAGATAGTACCCCCCTGGATCGGGTATAATGATGTGGGGCCGGGTGGGACCTGTCCATCGTCGGATTGAGCGCGACATTAAAATCACCCCCCCATATGAGGTGTTGTGTGCCCACACCCACTATGTCTGCACCCAGGTCCGCAAAGAAGGTAGGGTCGTCCACATTGGGACCATAGCAGCACGCCAGGGTAACCGCCCTGTGGCCTAGCCTACCCCACATCAGGCTGTATCGCCCGTGGGCGTCACCTTTTGTACCCGACAGAATAAAGGGGGTTCCTTTTTTGACCAATATTGCAACTCCACGAGAGTATGATGAGTAGGAAGAAAATGCAGTGTACTGCGCCCACCGACTAGCAAAGGTAGGAGCAGACTGCGCCTTGAAGTGGGTCTCTTGAAGAAACGCGATGTGTATTGTATGGCGATCTAAATAGGACAGGATTTGTCTACGCTTTCGAGGGTCACCCAGGCCTCTGATGTTCCACGTAAGTATGTTCAGGTCAGTGTCCCCCATAGACGGGTCAGTACAAAACAGAAACCTGATGCATTGGTATAGGGCTCTCGCCCACACATCCCCAACCAGCCATGCACGACATCCACTCTACTCATCTCGCTCAGAGGCACCGTACTTCCATAGCACTCACCAGCCGACAAGCCACAATAGGATACACCTTCAACAATTGTGTGCTCTACACGCCCTGCCAAGGGACCTCTTCAAACCCACGCAGCATAGACCTTCGTCACCTTTGTGGACAGTAACACCCAGAGCAAAGCTGCGCCCAACAATGGAACAACATTAAGAAACATTACCGACCTCCCACCCATCCCCGCCAAATGTACCAACCTGCGCCCCATGTAAAGTGCAGTCGCGAAGCAATAAGAGGGAGCGCAACAACCTATCTCACAAAGCCTCAAATTAGGTATGCTCCCCCCCACCCAGGGACCAGCCCCGCTATGCAGCCTCCCCAGACCGGTGGGCAGAGTCTGAATCCCAGGGAAAGGAGCCCACCCTACACCCCTATCGCGCAGCCCCGGACGATATAAGATCAGTACTCCACCACCCCCAGCGCCATACGCCCCTCCGGCACGGCCGGCAGAATAGGCCATAGGAACTTGGGGCTTTGCGACTAACCTGGGGGCCGCAGTGTGATCCCCCACCTGCAGGGCAACGTAACCCAAGAAGGCTATCAAATCCTGCACAGTGCCAGAGGTCCCAGCAGTAAGCAGAAGGGGCCCCCCCGGCCTTCGCCGTAGTCCAGTCGTAGGTACACACAACAGAGTCCCCAGGGAGAGCCTCGCACCCCCTATGAGCACCAACCCATCAACTCCTAGGAAGGGAAAGGAGGAAACCGGCAAGGCCTCAAAGCCCTCAACCCCACCCCCCAACCACTGAAGCAGCCCCAACTCGCCAGAAAAAAGAGCCCACCCCCCACCCGTCATTACCATCAAAGAGCTCAACAGGAGCAACCAAGTCAATTTAGTCAATGGGGTACACCCTACAGAGGTCATCCAGGGGCACACATATCCACCCACTACGGCCCGCTCCCCATCTGAGACACAGGAAGCGGGGGAAAGGGTGGTGCCCGGAATACATTACCGATCACCGACCAGCACACGACCAGGACATTTTCGCCCATCAAGAAGGGCTCGCGTGACAGGTCACCAGGAAAAGGCAGAGGAGCCGCAGACAAGTTCAGGGGCAAGGCCCAGGTGACCAGCAGGTTAGCAGTTAATGTTCATCTCCCTGAGTAGCATCCTCCTCTTCAAGTCGTGCATCCCGCACTCGACGCAGAGATTTCAGGTAATCCTCCACTTGTTGCGGGTTCATGAAGAAATGTTGCTTCGCTTGATGGGTGACTCGGAGCTTCGCTGGATAGAGCAATGCGTAGTCAATTTGGAGTGCACGGAGCTTTTTTTTGACATCAACGAATTTGCGCCGCTGCTCTTGAACAACTGGCGTGAAGTCTGGGTAAATGGTGAAGCTGACACGCTCGCAAGAAAGGTTTTGGTTCATACGCGCGGCCCGCAGCGCGGCAGCGCGATCTCGATAGTTTAGGAGCCGCGCGATGATGGGCCTAGGTGGGGCACCAGGACGGGGTCACGGCCCAAGGGAGCGGTGTGCTCTCTCCACGATGAACTGTTTAGAGAAAGTCTCCGTGCCAATAGAGGCCAGCAGTATCTTTTCCACGTAGTCTTCCATGCGCCCTGTATTGGTGGACTCCGGCACACCTACCACGCGAATGTTATTGCGCCGGGTGCGGGCCTCCAACTCCTCGTTCTTAGCAGCGATGACCCTAAGAACATTGTCCATTTTGGTAAGTTGCGTAGAATGGGCCGCAGTGGTATCATCATTATCGGATATCCGCCGCTCGACCTCGGTGATACGTTCCTCGTGGGCATCGATTTTCTGGGCAAACGCATCCACGCGTGAAGAGAGGCGGTCCACCTTGTCCACCACGGTGGCAAAACCCTGCCTCATCTCACGTATCATCTGTTGGAGGTCCGGTGGCGGAGCGGCCATGACCATGTCCGTCGCCGGAGGGCCCTGTCCGCCTCCAGCATCTGGCGCACGCGGCCAAGGCACCCAGGTCACGGAAGCCCACGGGCAAATGATCCCAACCCCCGGACCAGAGTGGGGGGGGGGTCAGAGCCAGCCACACCAAGGTCTCCGCTGTCGCACCGCGACTCTGGCCGCCAGCACCACAAGGTACAACAGCTGCGGGGCAACGGCGGTGCAGTGCCCCCGGCGACAGGTCTCCGTGCACCACGGAAGCGAACACAGCAGGAGGGCCCCACCTCAGCCGGGGCTCCAAATCCCCGGGAACGGGAGACTCGGAAAGGTCTCACTTCGACATTAGGCTGCGGCCTCCAGGCACGGGAAGAACGTCGGGGGGGACCCACCGCAGCACCCCAATCAGCACGAACACATCCGAGGGGAGGGCGGCGGTCCACCCCTCATGCATCCATCTCCCAAGAGCCCCCAACGTAACAATCCGCTACAGCGCTCTCGCTCCACAAGTTGTCCCAAGTCGGGGGGCGGGGCACTCCAGGCAAATAAGGCAGGTCTCGTGCCCCTTCGTCACCCTCCGCGCCCTGCCGACGAGTAGATGCCGCGATCGTCGCTCTCGAGGGCTCCGGTGCAACTGCGGATGCTGCAAGGCCCACCTGCCTCGTGGGACGCACCGGAGTCGCGTAACGCCAGAGCCCAGCCGCACACTCCACTTCACAGCAGCCAGGGGCACGGTCCAATTTGCAGCGCCGCTATCTCCGTCCCCGGAGGTCACACAGCTCCCAAACTTTCAGCGGAGCCGCAGGGGGACATTAGCAACATCCACACCCGGTCGTGGCTCGGACGGCGGTCAGTTAGCCAGGATAAGTACAGGATAATGAGTCCAGGCTGCAGGAGCCTCACGTGTGTGCGGCCATACTGCTTGCGCGCCCTCTAGCGCCCCACATACGACTCATTCTTCCGCGCTGTGGCATATCGTCCACAGAACTGCTGCCGATCTGATGAGTGCCGGTGGTACGAGACCAACAAACGCAATGGCAGGCAATCCCAGACACATGCACAACCCCTGTCTCGTGGAACTGTACCATGCACGAATGCTGCATCTGTTGGGTGCTCTGCCAATGGCAGTTTTGCGAATCAGTTACCATCTGAGTTTCCGGCTTGCGTACGTCACATATGTCCAGCCCTGGTTCCACTGTCGATCATGCACATTCGAGTCGCCCATGGAGGTCTGCCTATCCAACACAACGGTAGCGGAACTAGATTATGACTTGTGTGTGCGCCCCCTGTTGGCCCACGAACAGGAGTGCATTCTGCCCTGATCTGTGGCGTATGTGCTGGCAGTACTGGATGGGAAATTGCACAAGTCATCGTGTGCAGTGACCACATCGAGGCGCTCCCCTATCGGGCTGTGCTGCGGATTGGTGAAACGTTGTGGACAAAGCACAACTGTCCAGACCAGTTAATGGATTGGCTCTCCGTCGTGTTCCTTGAACTCGAGAACGACGTACTACTGGAACTGATTGCCTATGAAGCTGAGCTCGAATTCATGGACGAGTAACTACCTTCCGGCAGCCACAACTGATTGACACCCAGAGCACAGGTCCCAACACCTTGTTGCATCGTGGAGGAATGGTCACACATCCCAGGACAATAGTGGACATGGCTGCATTCGCCTGGACTCAGAATGCATGTGCGTGCACCTACGCGTGTTGTTACACACCTGTGCAAGGTGATGCAGACCCATGGGCGGAGCTGCACAGTGTCGTTTGACAACGTTCCTATATCTGACATACTGCTGGAGGGAGACTACACACAAGGCAATGTAGCACGACATGTGACCTTGTTGGTCCCTTTCACCTGCTCACTGTCAGCATAGCACACAGTCGGCGCAGTCCGGTAGTACAGCTCCATGAAGATCCCATGGGCTGTGAGTCATGTGATGTTTGGTGTCTGCTCATTGCCCCGTGTCCTGTGACACGGGGCAATGAGCAGACACCAAACATCACATGACTCGACCAGCAAGGCAAGGTGGGCTGAGACCGTTGCCATCCGTAATGATATGTGTTCATTTTTGCCTTCCCATTTCTTGCACCTTGACACGTTCCCATTCTGCCTGTAAGTGTCTTAAGCATTTGTCTGCCTTTTGTGGCCCATTCCTGCCTGTACTGACACGCACATGCTAATGAAGTCTACACAACTTCACCAGTGTACAACTGTGATGAGTGTTGATTAGTATGACAAATCCTGTGCCTCAATGTCCTTACACAGGGAGGGGCAGACTGCCGCATGTACATTGGTGGTGAATCCTTATTGGCAGCTCCACCTCTGTGAGCCAGCAATTGTTTTCGGGATAGTTGCTGGTAGACCTGTGCTTTTACGTGTCTTAAGCAATGTGAGTATTGTGTCCAACTTCTTGCCATGTGGATCAATGTGATCCATTAAAACAGACTGTGTCCACACTGATGTGTGAGAGTAGGTAATGCGAAGAGATGTTCTATAGTCACATGCGATGGGGGACACTACTTCAGGCGTGCTACCGATTTCTACATTTCTACACACAGCCCTATATAATACATGGACGTGGGGCTACGTTGGGGAGTTGCGAGATTGTTGTTCATGTGCAATGGGGCCACAGCTAGTTCACACCTTCACAGTCATCTAATTGGCCATGTGGGTCAGGGTCAAACATGCGCATATATGACATTTACCAGGGTGTACATTTTTGTGGAATCAATGTCCCTACATTCATCCATACATGAGTGAACATAGACATGACACATCTGTGTGATTTGGAATGTTTTATTCACATTCTGGGGAGTGTTGGAGCTGGAGGGGTACATGGCCAGTTCAAGCCCACATAACGTGGTTGCCCAGTGGTGGGCAACCAGAGTCCTGGGAGGAATGCAAGGTTAATCTGAAGAGGAAGAGTTCAGTCTGCACCCGGGTTGCTGTGTCATTGGTACAAGAGCAGATATGGCAGGCCATGTGGGGGTCCAGGTGAATGTCGCAGAGTGTTCCGGGGGACAGTGTGATGTGTTGTTCCAGGGCATGATGCATAGGGCTGAATCAGGCAGGGACAGGCCTTGTGGTGGGTACCAATGCTGCTGCCTCCTTCCTCACACAGTCATTACCCTCCACATCTTACTCCTCTGAGACGTCCTCTGTGTCCGGTGTGTCAGGTGTGTGTGGTGCTGTTATGTCAGCATCACCGTGTGGCACTGACACATCAGGGTGTGAAGGTGATAGGGCTGCATCACTGAGTGCCAATGACACATCAGGGGCCAGAAATGTGTGTGTCAAAGTTCCAGCAGCAGTTATCTGGGACAGGCTCTGTGGCAGCAATGGCAATATGAAGATCTGCAAGGCATACAAGATCCCAGCCACATCTGGCTGGTGTTCAGCCATGGCAGCCCTACTTCCAGCCTGCATCGGCTCCATGGTCTCCATTGTCCTCTGCATCTGTGCCAAATCTATGCTGCCATCGCTGGAGCATGTCTGACTAGACAGTTCTTGTATCCGAGTAATGGCCCCAGCGATATCAGCCAAGGATTGTTGATGAGCATGATGCGGACAATGGGTGTCCGTTAGGGACTGTAACTGGTCCCTGATGGGACTCAGACACCCACGTATGGTATCGAGTTTGGCTGCCATGAGGTCGAACCCCATCCGCAGCTGATCAGCCATCTGCTTCTGGCACCCTAACACACAGGATTGGAATTCCATGTGTTGGTCGTGGGGGTCCTGTGAGCCAGCCGTGGTAGTGTGTGCTTCCTGCTGTGTGGTCTGTGCAGGGTGTTGGGTCACCACGATGCAGCTGGGCTGCCCCGCTCCTGGGGGTGGGGTGCGGAGGCTGTCCTCGAGCCGTTGGCTGGGTGTCTGGGCAAATGTGCAGGGTGTCCTCTTCATCATCACTGTAGAGATGTGTGGTCTGCTCTGCAGAAGGTGTTGATTGTCCCTCTGCAATGTGAAGGGGAAATGCAGGTTAACAGTGTGTTCCATGTATGTTCACTCATTGGACATTTTTACAATCAGACTGCATGACAGTGTACATTTTGGCTGTTTTGGTGAAGCTGGCTATTTGATGGGAGACAGTGGACATTTCGACTACGACTGATGTGAGGTTGTACTCGTACATTATCATCTCACAGTGTCATGCAATGCCAGATGTCATTGGCCAGTTACTACGCACGAGCGGCACCAGTTGTGTCCTCTGTTGCCTTTGCTGCCTTCATGTTGGCAGCAAGTTTCTCCTTGGTTTGGCTGTGCACCTCATGCCAGCGCCTCTTGACCTCCTCCATTGACCTCCTTGTTACTCCGACTGCATTCATGTTGGTGACGATGGACTGCCATATTTCCGTTTGTGTTGCCAATGACACAGTGGAGGTGACGAACAGTTGTTGGTAATGTTCTATGATCTCCGTGACGATGATCCGTTCTTTTTTTGCGGACTGAACCCCGTCTTCCTCTTCTCCTTGCCCTTCCCCGACCCCGGGGTTCCTGGCTGGTCCTCCGTGGGGCTTGTGGGGTTCGGGTTGTCCTCAGCACTCGGTCTGTGTGCATCCATGGTGCTACGCAGTTGGATTTTGTTGTGGTGTTTTGCTTTTATAGTGCATTTTCCCGCATGACTCGTGGGAATTACAGGCCTGTTGCTGGTTGTCGCTGATTTTTGTATCGTGATTTGGGGCATCGCAACTTTTTGGTGTTTGCATTTTTGCAGGGTCACGTTGATTTTAGCGCGGTCATTTGACACGTTGTCGTGGAACTATCGCATGGTGCCGCCGGCTTGGAAATACCACGTTAACACAGAGTTGTTTTCCTGCGATAGACTGCGATGTGAAGAGTTGCGTTAGGCTAATTTTGCGATGGTTAACACACGTTCTTGAGAATATGCCCCCGAAGTCTTCAAACATGCAACCGCACCAGAGCCCAAGAGTTCACAATCATGCCAGGTTTACCTGTGCATGATATTAGTGCAATGCAGTTAAAGCTCCACGGAGCCGTGAGAGGGATGTTGCTAGAAGGGAATACCTCGAAGCTTAGTGCTAGTTAGCACAAATGTCCTCGCAGGCTCATGATGCAAAACGACTTCATCCTATCAAATTGATACTGAAGGCAACACCTTGTTGCTGGCCATTTACCATAATAGGCACATATGGCTAAATTCAAACACATAGATTTTCTATGTTGAGACAGTAGTATTCTGTCACATGTGAGTAGGGTAGGGATCTGTGCACCCCGTCCTGAAGAAAAAGCTTCAGCTTCTAAACATGTCGACGCACACAGGTTTTGTACATTAAATACACAAAAACCTCCATCACACCTTTTTAATAATACCAGCACGGAGGCATATTACATTTTTTTAGCCCTCACATGCCAGGAATTTTTTAACACTCACTGACCTATTCACTTCTGACCCTACCACTCACTATCCTCACACACCACACATAGTGATAACATCAGTGCGCCCACGTATTGGTTAGTAGCACGCCGCGTTCCGTAGAGGGACGCGAAGACCCCTATGATGAAGCATGACACCAAGGGCCCTTTTGGTGTGTGAGGGGAATTTAAAAAACACTATGTGCTTTCCCACCAATGTAGGATACACATGTTACTCCAGAACCTGTTCTTTTCCTTCGCCTATTTTACAAGGGCGGATTCCTTTTGCTCTTTAACTATAATTGGGGAGACTGAGTCCGCCCCCAGTGTCCTGGTGGACACGTTCTCTCTCCACTCCCTCCCTTTGATTTACATGACCTTGGAGATACTCAGCACAAGTAGAGAAGTTCAGTCCAGTCCTTTCACTGCCCAAGGCAGAAGCAGCAGCTGCAGGCCAAGCCAGCAAAGCAACAACACAGCAAAGAGGCAGTACTCCTCCTGGCAGCTCTTCCAACTCTTCTTTCTTCTTCTTGAATCCAGCGAGTTCTAAAGTCTTGGGGTTTGGGCCCCAATATTTATACTAGCAAATTCTTTGTCCTCTGAAGGCAGAGGGTCCTGTACCTATTTCAAACCAGTTCTGGGTGCATTCGGCCAGTGTACACCTTCTTCCTTTGTCAGTGTGAACCAGGGTCATCAGACACACCACAGGAGGTGCAGCCAGCATTGTGGAAGTCAGGCACAGCCCTATTCAGACCCAGGTGCTACTCCTCCCACCCATCTACACGCAGATAGGTCTATTCAGCCCTGTGCTGACTCACCCTGTCTCCTGGAGTCTCCCCCAGCCCCTGTCACTCACAAACCAGACAGACAATGCACAAGCTAGCAGAGGCAGGCTGGATGGTTAGGTAAGAAAATACCTACTTTCTAAAAGTGGTATTTTCAAACACAGAATGTTAAAACCATCTTCACTAAAAGATGTATTTTATCATTCTGAGTTCAGGCATACTAAACTCAAATTTCTACCATGTTCCCTGGGTCAGTTAGGATTATAGGATGTTATAATCAAACTGCCCATTCTGGTCTATGGCGAAAAGCTAGCCTTACAATAGTGAAAAACAAAGTGGGCTGTACTTCACTATCAGGACATGCCACACACACCAGGGCATGTCCTACCTTTCACATACAATGCACCCTGCCTACAGGGGTACCTTGGGCCTAACTTAGGGGTGACTAACATGTAGAAAAGGGAAGGTTTAGGGACTGGCAAGTGAGTGCACTTGCCAAGTCGACATGGCAGTCCCAGGCTGCACACCGGCTCTGCAATGGCAGGCCAGAGTTACACTTTACGGGCTGTTTGCGTGGGTGGCACAATCCAGTGCTGCAGCCCACCAACAGCATTCGATTTATGGGCCCTGGCATGCGCAGTGCACTTTACTAGGGACTGACACATAAATCAAATAGGCCATTCATGGAAACACAAATCCATAACACATTTTACACAAAGAGCACTTTAGCACTGATTGGCAGTGGTAAAGTGCCCAGAGTCCTAAAACGAACACAAACAGGTCAGGAAAAAATAGGGGGAAGAAGCAAAATGTTTAGGGATAACCCTGAAGAAAGGGCCATCTCCAACAGCTACAAAGAAGAGACTTTTGATGGTGGATATTAATTTGGGTAAATACACATAGAATGTTTTCAAATATGCCTTAAATCTGGCATTAATTCCATAGCTAGAAATATTTTGTAGGTGATAGTGCATTTGCCTTATGCCCAAGGAATAGCACACCGCATCTCTCCGCCACATCACCTAATGAACATTGTTACAATGTGGCACATCGCAGAACCAGAGGCGCCAAAAATAATTTTGGACTACTAAAAAGTCGTTTCAGATGTTTGCATATGTGTGGTAGTACCCTACAATATTCACTTGATACAAGCTGTAAAATTGTAGCAACATCTGCTATCCTGCAAAATACAGCTACAAGAAAAGCTTAGGTTGTAACACTGTGATATTTCTCAGTCTGATGAGGAAGGAGAACTGATCCCCCACACCTCCTACACATTTTGAAACTGGAAGGGTGATTGAGATGTGTAAATATAGCTAATCATTTTTTCTTACATCAATAAATTAAAAGATACGTTGTAGGTTGTACAACTGAATATACCCTCATTTTCAGATGAAATACTGAATATCTGAAGTGTTACATCTCTTTTCAGATGGTTGTTTGAAACAAAATGAAAGAATATACAATTGTTTTGCATTGAAAAGGAATTAGAGATAACATTACTTTGAGGCTTGCGTTATCTGCAAGCAGATGTCTTTGGTCCCGCATTTTACCCACCAGGGCCGGACTGGGAACCAAAACCGTCCCTGGCAAAGTGCTCGGCCGCCACCCCCCGGTGGTTGGGGGTGCCGCCGAGCTCTTTGCCAGGGCCGGTTTTCGGCCGATTTTGTTACAGGGCCGATTTTGCAACTATTCTGAAAAAACGGCCCTGTAACAAAAACGGCCCCCAGGGGCCCAAAACCGGCCCCCACCTGTGCGGCCCACCGGGGGATTGCCTGGTGCCCGCTACGGCCAGTCCGGCCCTGTTCCCCAGCACCACTGTGACTCCTGCTTTGACACATATTTAGACTGTCTGTGGCTGAGATGCTGCTCACACTGGATTGGTCCTCACTTTCTACCACTCCCAACTTGTGCCACTAGCAATTTGAGCTGTTTCCATACGTTCCACTGCATTAGTGACGTGTCTGAGTCCTCTAGCTACATCTGTGCTGTAGTGCCCCATTTCCACTTGTAAACTCAGTTTGGCATGATAAGGTGGTTGTAGGTTGTGCTAGCCGATTGATTACACAAGTTAAGCCATAAAACGAGATGAGGTATGGCTCGCCCTACATGTGTGATGTATGTTTTCCTTATGTAACCCTCCAAATTGATGTGAATGTTCTGCACTGAACATATTTGCAACAGGTGACTGGGATTGAGAACGTGAAGGATGAGTGCCACGTCTAAATCTTCCCTGCAGTTGTTGTGGCCTGTGTAACTGGTTGTGTGATGTGTCTGTGTCTATGCTCTGCATAGCTACAGCACTTGCATGTGCAGCATTTTTTTAACTGGCCTGGCTGCCACTATTATTGGGGTCATCTAAATGCATGTGTAAATCTTCTTGACAATCCCCTTTTGATTGGTCACTTTCTTGAGGAAGGATTTCTGTTAAAAAATGGATTGAGATTAATTTAGTGAACCCAAGAAGACCGTGGCGGTCTCCCGCCCACCGTATTACGAGGTTCCCGATGGACCAGAGGCGGTGTTTCTGTGTCGATGAAGTTGTTTATTTTTTGATTCATGAGACACGTGGAAAAATACCTACTAGAAGTTCTTTCCCATTGCTGGAATCTGGACCATATGTGCCCAGTCCAGTCCATGGGTGAAAGACTACCAAACTCGAAATCAGGCCCTCACTCTTCTTACCAGTGTGGCATGACTGCATCAGTGTGCTCTATGCAGAATTCTGTTCCCTCCTCTAGGAGTGACAAAGAGATATTTGATATTGGTGAATGAGACTATCAAGTGGTACAGAATGCCAATCATATGTTACTGATCTTTGACAAACTGAACTGGCTGACCACAATGTGGCACATCCAAAGCAAACTCTCAGCACTCTCTAATTTTTAGAAGAATGCATTACTTGTTGCTTGACAAATCTAAACCAGCTGACAATATTACATCCAAAGGTGAAGGGTGTAGGAAACCTCCCAATCTATTTTTTTTCTCATTCGGTTTCACCTATCAATACATGGCACTATTCAATGCCTCACGCTCAGTCCAGCAAAATCATTCTTTGGCAAAGACAAACACAGAGGTTTAAGTAAAACTTTCGTTAGTACAGTACAATCTTTATGTAGTAACATGAGGCTAAATATGAAGCAATTCAATGAGTTAAGTCTTTCAAGGTGGCCAATACATTCCCAGAGTTTCATATGAGGAACACCTTTATGCACATGGAATAGACAATGGTTTCTTAAGTTTATCTATACATTGATTCAAAACGGACTTTGCACATACAGGTTCTCCAACAGTGACTTTGATTGGCCCCTTCATTTGTGTTCATTAAATCTGTAAAATAAGCTCTGACCATCCTTGGAGGCCTGGGCTATGGGCTCTGACCATCCTTGGAGGCCTGGGCTATGGGCTCTGACCATCCTTGGAGGCCTGGGCTATGGGCTCTGACCATCCTTGGAGGCCGGGGCTATGGGCTCTGACCATCCTTGGAGGCCGGGGCTATGGGCTCTGACCATCCTTGGAGGCTGGGGCTATGGGCTCTGACCATCCTTGGAGGCCGGGGCTATGGGCTCTGACCATCCTTGGAGGCCGGGGCTATGGGCTCTGACCATCCTTGGAGGCCTGGGCTATGGGCTCTGACCATCCTTGGAGGCCTGGGCTATGGCCTCTGACCATCCTTGGAGGCCGGGGCTATGGGCTCTGACCATCCTTGGAGGCCGGGGCTATGGGCTCTGACCATCCTTGGAGGCCGGGGCTATGGGCTCTGACCATCCTTGGAGGCCTGGGCTATGGGCTTCTTAACTACAACGCATCCCTCCACCTGTTTGCATGTATTTACAAAATAGTTTTGCAAAGGAAGGGCATTGATTCTCGTTGTCCACTGCAGTCCGGTCCTACATGACTTTTTTTCCTCATTTATGTATGAAGATGAAAAATTCCCTACAAAGGGAATGTTTACAAAAATTCTTGCATTTGGGCCTACTGCCCTCTCAAAGGAGTAATCATCTGACTAATGCATCTTCTGTTTATGCATTGCCCCCGTAGAGTATATTCTTAATATTTGTATTTGTTTTCCAATGTATGTCCCAGCCGTGTGTGCAATATTTTCTGTGGTAGTGTCAGCAGCGGCCCGTGCAGGTAAGGGCGGTGGCATGGTGGCGGGAGGTGGGGTAGTGGGATTTCGACAGACGACGAGGGACAATTAAATAAATAATTGTGTTTCCCTCCGTGTCCTCTGTCGAATCCCCCCACCCGGCCCCTTCGCTCTTACCTGCACACGCCTCTGCTGGGTATTGTACTAGGTCCTCACATTTGAATCTGAACCAAAGCCTCCTCTACTGGGTCACACACATATTACAGTCCAATGTTTATGCACGGCCAGACAGGACTTTTATTCCACAGGGCATTTCCCCTGGTAGATCGGAGCCCTTGAAAGCCGGTTATATAATTTCGGGACAATCTTGGTGCCTCTGTTACTTTCCCCAGCTACCCCAGGTTAACTGCAGCAAGCACAGGGAGGCTACCAGAGAAAGAGTGGGAGGGTGGGGAAATGTACAGATAAAGCAGAGAGAAAGAGAGAGAAAGAGAGCGAGAGAGAGAGAGAGAGAGAGAGGATGAATGGAAAGAGAGATTGTGTGAGGCGCTGAAGGGAGCAGGGATGTTTTGAGCATTTTTGCCAGGCCTGCTTTTGGTTCCCCAGTCATATGAACAATTAATTGCTAAAGAATGGTCCCTGTGCATTTTAATCAATGCCTGTCGAACCTGTGAGCCAATAATATTATCTTAATATAAATATGTCTTACCATCCTTTAATTTTTACAAGAGAATGTGCAGTTTCCTCGACGTTCATGCTTACACAATCATCTTGGTTTATTTCCCATATTATATTATTGCAGAACTGAGGATGGCGCAGAAGTATTAAAATACAATATTTTTGTTCTTTGATGAGAATACTAAAATGCAATAACTGCTGCACGAGGTTAATTAAAATATAATACCGCTTAAAAAGGAGGAGAATTATGGGAGGTCTCTTTTATATTTAAAATTGGGATGACGCAGTGTCAGTGGGAAGACTTAACAAAGCATTTCGAAATATCACCCATCAATCTAGCATTGAAGGGAGATAAGCAGCAGCCATGTAATTATGTAAAACAACTTACATGACAGGGAAACGAATTCTCAGGTTCTTCAATCTGTCACCTATCAGAGCTCTGTGTGTTAGTGCATGCTGTGTAGAGTTGATTAAATACCCCACAGCAATACTCAAGAGGGGTACTTGATTAATGAGTACACTGTGGATTTATTTCTCAATAATCCTTTGTACCAGCCAGGTACCCAATAGGGCTCTGTCTGTACCCGTAGATGGGGCCAAATGTTATTAAAAATTAGGACATATCCATTATTTTAATCCAGTTTTGCATAGTTGTAAGTACAAGAATAGATTCAAGACATGGTAAGGTCTGGGACTTGGGAACCAGAAGCACCCTGGTAGGAATGCTCAAACCAGCCGCGCTCCCTTCATTTCCTTGGGCAATCACTCTCTTTCCCTTCATCCATTCTTTGTCTCCCCTTCGCTTTCTCTCTCTGATCACTGTCTCTCTACCTTTCCCCTCCCTCTTTCTCTTCCTCTCTCTCTTGAAGTGTCCCCATGACAAATGCTCCAGGAGCAGCCTGGGCTTTGAAAGCCGACCTCCAAGGGCTCCAGTCTACCAGGGAAATGCCCGGTGGAATAAAACCCTGTCCGTTCCTGGATGTGATGCGTTTACGTGCCGTCTGCCAGCTGGAGCCATGCTGTCCTGTGAAACTGTTATAAAGTTTCTCTTTCCATCCTGATGCCCTCCCTGTCCCTCTACATGACGTGTTGTAGGCCAGGCCTATTTCAAAGTATTTTTGGTGCCAAAGGCAAAGTATATTTTTTACACCCCATCTTTTCTTGGACCCCCAAAAAATGCATGCCACCACTCTATTTTTTGTCCACCCATCTAGACTATGTTAGCTGCAGAAGACTGGGGATGAATGAATGATGTGTAAGGCAATGGATGACTTTATATATACACGTGTGTCCAGTAGCATTGCTCAAAATCTGGTAGGATTGAAAGGCTACTGTACAGGGGTCTGGGGGACTCTCTCTCAAGGAATTAACATTGCTCAAATTACTTGCTCGCTCTCCTCTTAATAATTCTGGGGTAATTTAGTAGTACATTTTAAGTAAATTACCATTTAAAGACCATTTCACAAGATACCCTGATCTTTAACTCAAAGTTAAGAGAGCTTCTTAGGCAATCTAGGCTCTCACACTGTATGTTTCTCAAGTGACTCTCATTTAGAGAGTTTAACCGGATGCAGGACAGAAAATCAAGAATGTTATTAATATAGCCAACAAAAATATCGAGTTACATACTCAGTATGTATAACTACTAAAATACTGAGTCAAACATATTGTGGAACAGAATATCCCCAAAAAATCATGTCTATCAAAATATTCATATATATACTTATTTATTTATTTGATGAGTTTTATATAGCGCTGGCTAGACCCAGAGGTATCAGAGCGCTTTACATAAAGATCAGCGAGTTACAAAGTTAAAAACAGTGTTGCACAATAACATCAGTTACAATAACATAGTAGAAAATATAGACATGTCCAAAGGGGTATGTAAGGTAGGGGGAAATAAAAAAGGGGAGGAAAGAGAATCAGACTAGGTAGAACCGCCAGGGATGGTGGTGCTCCAAAGGGGACCAAAAGACAATAGGGAAAATCGAAAAGGGGGATCAATAGTAATAACGTCAGGAGGCGAGGTGACTGAAAAGAAAAGGAGGGAGGAGGGAGACCAAAGGGGGAGGGGTCAGGGCAGGGTGAAGGTATTGTCAGGTGACAACGGGCGTAGTCCAGCAGCAATTGAGGCGGACGAATCCTCCAAGATGGATGACCCGGTAAACGGTCACCATTTGCAAAGTCACAAAATGGCGGGGCAACACAAGAGATCCAATTCGCAAAATAACAAGGGCGCTGGTACTATGGAGCAGAGTAGGGGGGGCAGTCAGAGGAGTAAGGAGGGAAAGAGGTTGGGGGATCGCCGAAACACAAATGGGTAATTTTGATGGGCAAACGCTCAGGGTTTCTGGGGCAGCAGAGTCGTCGAGGATGTTGAAACACAGTCTGTCCGAATGCACAGGCTCTGGGCCGCGAGGGCAGCAGTGCCATCGGGCTTCATGCAGAATGACTGGGGAAGTCCACTTGGGTGCCAGGGGCAGAGGTCCCAGACCGAGGGAGGCATTAATGCAGTCCAGGAGGGCACGTCCCCCAGGGTCAGATAGCAAATAAAAGCCCATGGGCGTCACGCCGCAGTGCCGAGATTCTCCCAGCACCTGCACCCCAGTACCTGGCAATAAGACTCGCAAGTCCCGGTCGTCCCATGGGAGGCAAATCAGGAGGGCAGGCTGTGGGGGAAGCTGCAGAAGTCAAACCCGAAAGGCATCGGGTGGGAAGACCTCATCCCAGTTGTTTAACAGCCAGCAGGAAAAACGCCACCAGGCATCTGCACCGCCGAGATTGGATTCCATCGATGGCCGGCCATCACCGAAGCGTCGGTAGGCAGGGGGAGGAAATGCATCAGCAGCGGAGAAACCGCAGAGCAACGATGCCAGATGCCCGGCTGGGTAGGTGACGGCCAGGGCGGTGCGCCGGAGCCAATCTCCCCTATAGCTGTCGATGCAGCTCCACCAGACATCGGCCATTCTGTTAGGGCTCCGCCTGTCAGGGAAATGCTTCAGATTTAATCCAAAGAGCTCAAATCCAGAAGAGGAGGTTGGAGAGATGATGACAGCAGTCTGAGCACGACCCTGGTGAGTACAGAGGGTCCAGGGGGTGAAGATTTGGGGATTTAAGCCCAAAAAGGCAATCCCTGGCCGGAAGCTCACGGCTGGAGCTCCTCACCTGTCGGCCATCTTGGAAGCTGCCATTATATGCAAATTATTTCAAATATTAAAATACAAAATAATAATATAATTAAAAATAAATAGTTTTAGTTACTAATGTAAATTACATATATTAATAAATATAAATGATATATTCTTTAACAAATATAAAACAATAATTAAACACTTTTCAATAAATTTTACGTTTAGAAAAATTACATTATAGACATTAACAATAACTTGAAAGTTAAAATGAACAACCGTCGGAGAACAAAGCGGACACTCCAGGACATGTTGCAAATACCAGCGTTTCTTCTTTAATGGACCACGCCACTCCTCTGATGTGTTTCGGCAGTGAACAGCCTTTGTCAAGGTGAATAGGCCCTACCATGCTTCGACAATAAATGCCTTCCTGGCATTGACACTGAAGAAACACTTTGGGCCTGATTACAATGTAAGTCGGAAAGCCTTCAACCACAGGTCGATGGCTTTCCGACTTACATTGTTGGTTTAAAATCCTACAGCCTTGATACGAATTGAAAAAGCAGGGCGCTGGTCATTACAAACGACCTCACTGAGATTCACATCTCTAAAGGTTCCTACCTGCAGGGCCGGTGGTCATGACCACAGTCATCCACATGCCAGCCTGTGGCATCCACTGGCATTAAAAGGGTTCCACCCAGTCAGACAGCTATTGTGCTGCATTGCTGGTTCAAGGCATTGGACATGTGCAGTCTTTTTGAGGGAGTCAACGGCCCTCCAGAGTACAATGCTTAATAAAGACTAAAGGGGACCAAGAGTGCTGCCTGGCCATGAACATCAAATATACTGAATTGTATGGAAAAATTACTTGACCAAGCATTTTTAAATAAATAAACATAATGAAACAATAATGTTCAATGCAAAACGTTTTTACTCCCACTAAGATGCATAGGTATTGGAGAGCCACGAAAATGAACTTGAAAAATACCAGATGTTACTCAACCCCTCCATATCATTATCAGGCACACAAATGTGAAGAATAGTCCACATAAACAACAACTAACACTCACCAGTGTTAGTGTTCTGGCAGGAAAGCCCACATACAGAAGACCAGACATGATGTGTACATGACATGTACCGGGGAGTCATGTGAGGGCACCTAGTTGTGTTTCTAACTCCAAAGCGGTGTTTAACCATAAATCCTAAGCCACTCCATTGAATCATTCTGACCAAATTTGTCTGTTCAGAGAAAGTCCAATGGGCCTCCTTTCTGAAAATGGCCTTCTCTGCACCATCCAGTCTCCGGTGAACCTATTTCAACCTGCTGTTTAAAGTGTAGAACAGTTTAGTGGTCACTTTTTCTCCTCTGATCGTACTAATATGCTCTTGCATGTGTGTCTTCACTTTCCTAGTTGTAACACTAATATAGAAAAATGCACAAAGGCATCTTAATTGATGTATCACAAAGCAAGTGTTACAGTTTATCAGTTTGTTGTGGAATCACACATGTCCATTGTTAGAAATGGGATTTCTGGTTGGCTAGGGCTTGCGCCAAAGGCAGGCAGAAACCACCACTCTAGTCAGGGCAAGGAAGTTACACGCCAAAGATAACCCCTGCTCACCCCCTTGGTAGCTTGGCACGAGCAGACAGGCTTATCCCTGAGGCGATGTGTAAATCGTTTGCGCGCGCACCCAGCAACAACACCCAAGGCCCACCACAAAGGAAACTCCACACAAGGTATTCTATAAAAATAGCCTTTGTATTATACACAACACATCAGATAAAAACACACACTTTACAATGTGCCAACAGGCACGGGCAGAATTTACAAGGGATTATATATACAGGGGACAGGGCCACATGGACCACTGTCAGGAATTAGCACTTTGTAGAAATAGCACTTAGAACGTAGGAATAATATTTGAGAACATAGCACATACAATCACTGTAGCACTAAAAATAGAACATATAGCACACAACCAGTAACTACTGGTAACAGGTAAGTACCACCTACGCAACCCTAACCACCTTAGGAAAATACTGCGCAGGGAATCAGGACCTCACTAGCATCACCTGTACTAGGAGAAAAACAACCACCTAAGTATCACTCTACCTGTAGGGGTCTAAGCACATAAACACAGGATGCATAAAATACATTCAGAGGTGTAAAGCGAAGCACATGACGCCTAACACATTCAGAGGTGCAGGAAAGGAACAATGGCGCAAAAACTTACATTAGCCACTATCTGTGGCAGTCCCTAGGCCAACTGGCCGTGAAGGGGCAAGGGCACCCTGTGTCCAAATGTTAGGGTAAGGCTGCGCCAGCCAAAACACAGAGGCTACAACCTAAACGTAGCAGTTGCCCACTAAGTGCTGGGCAACTGGAGAAATGCTGGGGCCAACATTGGAGCCTCCCAGGGCTCTGAAACAACTGGAATGCCCCCTAGAGCCTTGCAGGCTCTAAACTACAAATATGCCCTGTGTGGGAGTCCTCTAGACTCTAAACAAATATGCCCCCAATGATGGAGTCTCGTGGGCTCGAGACAAAAAATGCCCCAACGTTGGAGCGACTCGCGCTCAAGAAATAATGCCCCCGCATGTGGTGGAGCCTCGTGGGCTCTCAAAGAATGCCCTCGCAACGTTGGAGCCCTCACGGCTCTTTAACAAAAGGCCCACGTTCGTTGGAGTCCCACACGGGGGACTCTTTACACACAATGCCCCCGGAGCCTCTCAGGCTCTAAAGAAATATCTGCATCGTCGCTGGAGCCTTCACGGCTCTTGGACTACACTCTGCCCACACAGCCAGGCTGGTAGCAGCCCCCACTCTCCGGACTCTTCACGGCGGGTTGTCTTCCTGCTCGGCCGACGACGGGAGTGGGGCACACAGCGCTCCGACCTCGCTGGGCTGCGGGGCTCTCTTTCCGCTCACGAGAGCCCCGGGCTGACTTCTCTCCTGGGCTGGCCACTGGGGGGGGGGTTGCGGGGCTCCCTCACACGCCGGGAGCTCCGGCTGTAACTACGCACCTTTCCGCCTCCCTCAGCTTCCGGGCCGCGATGAGGACCCGCCCACATCCAGGGCTTCGCAGGCTGCTTCCGGGTCGCCGCGGGCAGCGCGGCGGCCCTGAGGGTTCCGGCGCCGCACCACGGGGCACACCGTTCTCCGTTCTCTGGGCACACCACGCGGGGTGGGCACCCGCGGCGGGCACAGTATGCGGGGTGGGCTCCCGCACGGGAAATAATAAAATAAGCGGGGTAGGCACCCGCGAGGATCAGGCAACCAAAGACGGCATAATCAGCGGGGTGGGCTCCCGCTCGATCTCAGCCAAACGGGGGAATCCCTACGTCGGGGTTCCCTCCCTGGTTATCGTAGCGCCGCGCTACGGGCTTCAATGAAGGCGCTTGTCAGGGAAAGCGCTTCTTTCGGCTGGGGGCCCTAATAAAGCGCTCCTAGCGCTATAAGTCCAGTAAAAGCGCTTTCAGGCGCTCAGGGGTACAAATACAGCGCTCCCAGCGCTTAGGAGGATAAAAACAAAGTCCAGCAAATCTCTCCCCTGCCTACAGCCAAGCAGGGGTGGGGGGGGCAAAGCTGGACCCAGAGCCAGCTCACTGGACCTCCAGGCAGGGAGGTAGTCCAAATGGCGGTCCTCTGGTCCAGCAGCAGCAGCCCCCCTCGGTAAGATCCTGGAAGAGAACAGTTTTTGTGGGGACACAGCCCCATTTTTATACAGCAAAACCCTTTGTTCTGGGTTCAGGGTGAGGGGGAAAACCAGTCGCAGCTGGTTGGGGAGCACCCTTGATGTGCTCAGCCCCTCACTCTATTCACTGGCAGGGCTAGGGTCGTCAGTCGCACCACAGGGGGCGGATCCAGCATTGTGTGTGGAAAACCCTGTCCTATTCAGGACCCAGGTGTACTCCTCCCACCCATCTAGCTGCTGATCTCCCCATTCACCACTGGGTGACTCATCCTGACTCTGGGGAATCCCTAGCCCGTCACATGACATGACCAGCCAATCACGCGACAGACACACTGCACACAGAAGTGCCCACTTCTAGAAGTGGCACTTCCACACTAGGTACATGCACGCCGCACACATCATCGCGCAGCATTCACTCCCACGAGTCCGCACATACCAAACTCGGGCCTGCACACCCCACGCATCAGGAACTACTAGGGACACATACATTCCCCATGCATTCCTATGGGAGGGCAGGCCTATCTCACCACATGCACTCAGAGCGCGCACGCACTTTACCCTGGGACACAGGGAAAGTGCGCAGAAACCAAAAATCACCACACCAAGTCACCAATAAAAAGCAAAAAGTTCAGGGGTGAACCTGCCAGAAGGGCCAAGTCCAACATCCATTGTGGATTGTAACACTGCTGGTTAGCAGGCGCGGCCGGCACAGGTAAGAGTGGTGAGACGGTGGGGCAAGATTGGGGGGGGGAAGTCGACAGATGACGGGATAGGTAAGATTAAATTTTTTTTAAAATACCACTTACCGACTCGGCAGTGCGGCAAGCGCAAGGTAATTGGTTTAAAAATGTTTTTATTTATTTTGACCTATTCCATCATCTGTGGACTAGCCCCCACCCCGCCTCACCACCGCCTCACCACTCTTACCTGTGCCAGCCATGCCTGCAGGTAAGTTTTGTCAGCTTTCAGACACTAAACTCCGCACATGGAAAATAACCCCTTTAAGGCTTCAGTGAAAATCTGGAACTCAAAGATTTGGATCTGGGACTCTAGGCTTTTTGAGAAGCAATTGATCTCTAAGATTCATTGATCACCAAAAGGCAAAACAAGGTGGTGGGCCACTTGTGATCAAACATTCAGTTAGTGGATGTTCCTAGAATGTTTATACACACTTTTGTAGCCAGTGGGTCACATTTATATTTGATCCCTGAACTTTATAAAATTCCTAATAAATGTAAGTTCTATACACTGAAAAAACAAACCTCTGCCACCACCAGCATCGCATCCTGCAGATTATTTGTATACAATGGCTCAATGTCAAGAGTCGCCAGGAGCTGCTTAGACACATGAAATTGAAAGCCTTGTAGTAGAGGAATTGGTCTTCTAGGTGGGGGCGTTGAGGCCTATGGATCTTTGGAAAAGTATATAACGCCAGAATCTGTGGGTAAGCATTCCTCAAGAAATCTTTTGCTCTCTTTGTGATCCATTGTTTATCTGCAGCCTCCTCCACAATTTCTGTGATAATGGTCTTAAGTTCAGGAATGGGATCTCTGCGTAAAGGGATCTAATTATTCCTATCACTTAAGATGCGGTTGTCTTCTGGCTCATAGTCACTGGTGGCTTAATCACTATAGTGGTATAAGTTTGTAATGATGTTATAGCTTGCCGCTCATTCTTCTTGATGTTTTGAAATGTCTGAGGAATTGACTAATCTAGGGTTGTGACCTTATCTAGAGTTCTTTGCTCTAAAACAGCCACCTCAGGTCCCATTCATGTGGTGGCAGGTGAAAAGGTGTAGGGTTTGTGTAGGTCGGGCGAAAATACAGACGGGGGATCCCTGGGTTTATCTTGAATACATTTTTGCAGTTTGATCTTGCAGGTGCTTTCTTGAAATGCAATCAATCAGCAGCATTTATAGAACACATGTCTATTCAAACAGGGTGTCCCGGCGCCAGCCTAACTTAAAGAGGTCGTGAGTGGAGTTTGGGATGAAGCCCAACACCTTTTTCAACATCTCTTCCTCTGTCAATGTGCAATCATATAGATTGTTTACGTTTGTTAACACAGTAAAACAATTGCTTGGTATTTTGATCAAAAAGAAAATTGCGATTTGCATGTGACTGCATGAGTATGGCATATAAGTGGAGAAATCATTAGACTTACAGAAAGAATGGAGAGAGATCAAACTTGCTATGTTGTTCCTACAGTGCTGATGATATAATGGAAGCCACACTTAACCCATCAATGACGTTAGGAACAATGAGCCTGATTTAGACTTTGGCAGATAGGATACTCCATCACAAACGTGACAGATATCCCGTCTGCTTTATTACAAGTGCTATCGAATGTAATGTGCTCAAAATACAGTGGGAGGCATATCCGCCATGTTTGTGACACAGTATCTGTAGGAGAGTAGGATCTGCTTCTTATGGTTACCCCCACTTTTTGCTAATGTTTCACTGTTTTTTGACTTTAGTTTGGCTGGGGCCCTGCTTTTCAGGACCCCAGCCTAGCTGCCTCCTCTCTCAAATGGATTCCATGTACATTAGGTACATCACCGATTGGATTCTGGAGTGCCCTTATAAGTCCCTAGTATATGGTACACTATGTACCCAGGGCATAGGTACCCCAGAGGCCTACCAAAGGCTAAAGCATGTATTATGCCACCCCTGGGAAACCCTCCAAAATGACACTACAGGCCTGCTACTGCAGCCTCGGTAAGGTGGTGCATGCACCCCTTACTGTGATATAGGCTACCTATATCACTGCACATACACACACATATAAACCTATAAGTCACTCCTATGGCAGTCCTTATCAATCCTGAAGGCAGAGTGCTTGGTTTTCATGTGAGAGGGTGCCCTTGCATGAGCAGAGCTTCTCTGCAGCGTTCCGAGTCCATTCTCTGATGCTGTTTGTGGTGCAGCCTGACCATATACTCTTAAGTGCATTATAACCTCGCGGTAAATGCTAACTTTGGAATGGCTGCATGGAAACATGTCGTGTTTGGTGTCAAACACCTTGGAATCCTACCCCCACCAGTAACTGGTGTGGGAGTAGGATCCCCCCCTTCTAGAGGGATAGACATGGCAGCACAGGTATACCCGGTACCAGCCTAAAAGAGCCCTGGCATCACAAAATGGATGCTGCAGCCACAGACACAAGTCTGGCCTCCTGCTGCTGACTGAAACTCCAGCAGGGGAGGCCTGGACCATAGGGTTCCTGTCACAGAGAGGTGTAACCACCTCCCCAGACGGGCTGATGTGTATTGGGGCTGGGTGGGAGCACTCTCAGAGTGCTTTGATGTCCTGCACTGGGGACACATTTGGTGTCCCTGTGCTTAGTCCAGCTCAAACCGGTTCAGGGGTTACCAGCCCCTGCTCTGGTGTGGAACTGGACAAAGGAAATGGGTATAGCTACTCCTCTTTCCAAACCCTCCCATAGGTGGGTCCCCTGAGCTAGTCCAACCCCTTTCTTAGGTATAAGTAAGGAACCCCTGGCAACTGGAATTTAGATATCCCTGGACGACGCTCTGAAACCGAATCATGGACCAGCAATGCATCTCTCCGGTCTGCATCTCTGAAGCTCCCACCGGATGCCGAAGTCTTTGCAACACCAGAGGAAGACTTCCAGACTTCCCCGAGGCTGCCCTGAGTCCATCGACTTGTGGGTCCCAGAGGAGGTAACTCTAACTTTCCTTGGGCTTCCCTGGTTGCTCCAGATGTGTCCTCACTCCTCCTTGCTAGGGGAGTTCCTCGGACCTTGCTGGTCCACACCATAGCCATTGTTCTCTTCCTACATGGGTTGCTGTTGCCAAGGCTTGTTGTGTCCAATCCATACTCCAATGCTGCAACACTTGACATCCTTCATTGGACAGCTCGAATCCAGCTCCTGATTGTCCTTGATGCCTCCTGGTCCTCGTGGCTGAAGAGTCAAGCTTCACCTACCTCGCCTGAAGCACCCGACATCGGTGGGCATTCGACTATCGTGCCCCTGGTCACTGGCAAGTGACCCAGACTCTGTCCCCTCTGCTTGCAGATTCTTCTCACCTTCGATCCAGGCTCGGATCTCTTTGGACACTTCGCATCTTCCCGGCAGCAGCACTTCTTTGCCAGCTGCCATTGAAAACGACGACGCGACCCGACACCATTTGACACCCATGCACTCCGCTGGGTTAGGTAGCTCGAGTACTCCAGTGCTCCCGTGGGTGTTGGCCCTAGAGACCTCTAAATCCAAAAGGGTTAATTCCTAGTTGTCCCCTAAGTGTCCTTAAACTCTAATTTTGCAACTGCGACTTTCCACATAGAAGCTAAGAGCGCTCGCGGCTGTGTTCTCACACTGCACGCGTCCCCCGTGGGTCCCCTGTGTCACTACCTTGGGTGGTTCTGAAGGGGCCCAGCAATTCTACAGGCTCTAGGCCTTGTGTCTAGTCAAGTCGTGGTTCTTATACCACTATTTTAGTATATGGTTTGGTAGGCCCCTAGGACTAACTGTATATTGTGCTAATTACTGTGCCTATATAACTTGTTAACTTGTGTACTTCGACTTCTAGCCTCATAAAGAGACTAGGGGGGTGTGTTTTAGAATAAATAGATATATTTTATATATGCCTTTCATTTCGTCATTCAAGAGTTTATAGACTGGTAAAACAAGCTGCTTTACATTCCTTCAAGACTTAGCCTGAAGGCTGCTCTCCATAGCTACCACTAGGATAGCTTTCAATAAAGGTTGTCTTTAACCTATAGCCAATAAGGGGTTGTTTGGACTGGTACAGGGTGCCCACTATAACTAGTGGACAGCATATACCAGGCCAACTTGTCACGTTCTCGCTTCAGCCAAACTCTAAATCAGGCCCAAAGTCTCTACAGTGATATTAAATTCATGATGATGATCACTGAATTCAGATTATGTAATGTAACTTTCTTAATCGAACCACAATGGCTGTATAGTTTCCCTGTTTATAAAAACTCTCCATTTGGGAGCTGAGCCAAGATTTTCCCTTGCATCCGTTAGAAACAGACGTCATTTCAAAAGTCTTATATTATAGCACTTACATTTTTCTGGAGGCTAACCCTCTTCGAAAGCAAAAGACACACAGTTGATGGACAGAATGCAGAGCAAATCAAAACATTCACCCCTAGTCAAGAGATCTGGTTTAAATTCATCATGCTCTTGCTCACCGTGCCACCCCAGTTTAGACCTGGCCATCTGCAAATCAGTCTTCACCCTGTGCCTCATGGGAACAGTCCAGCCCAAACTGCCAAGCCAGGTCCTCCCTGGAACGGATACAAGCATCCTAGGACCGATTTTGAGGTTTTACCCCATATCACCCAGGATAGCTTGAATTCAGTGGCACACTGATCCCGGAACCCACGTCTTGACATACCCGGCGCACTTAGGCCGAGAAAGCAAAAGACACACAATTGATGGACGGATGGCAGAACAAATCAAAACATTCACCCCCAGTCAAGAGATCTTAAAAAGCAAGAGAGATTCTTTGGTAATCCATTTATCGATCTGCACTTAAGTAAACCTTCATGGTTTGTTCTTTATACTGAGGGTGGGCAGCAAACTATGCTCCGCCTGTGGAGTTTGCTGAGTTTATGGTACTCCGCTCTCCGAATCAAGGAAGTACGTAGGCCTTGGGTAGAAACTAAAGAAAGGTGAGAGAAGGAATGGGAATCGGGAACAGAGGAGGACCGGCTGCCGCGGTGACCCTGCACTCCCTTAGAAAGCTGAGAGGGAGGCAGGCGCTGCTCGCCTGCGGCTTCTGTGCTGTAAACACTAAGCCCAGCTAATGCCTTCTCTCCAGAGTGCTCTCTCACTGAGTGCTGTTTCAGGACTGCCCAGCCGGCCACTGCCCGACAAGCCAGGCTGACCGGCCATAAGTGGCTCCTACCAGGCAACCGTGGCCCCGGCCGGGGCCCCTTCTGTGGATGGACTCCCCCTGCTGCCGAAGACTCAGAACGGCCTGCTCATCTTCAGCGGGGGCTCGGTCTGGTGGCCCTGGAGTGAGTCTACACCCAGAAGTCATGCATCCAGGAGAATGAGCTGAGCCACGGAGGTCCCTCCAGGGGCAGTGCACAGCTGCTGCCCAACCTGGACGCAGCCTTTGCCCTGCTCAGAAGAGATAGTGAGTATTTTAGGTGGGGGAGTGGAAGAGAGGTAACTATATTGATTTCATGTACATGTTTGATAATGAGGCTGGATCACTGTAGTACCCGTATTAGTATCACAGTGTTTCTTCGAAAGGTGTGAGGACTGGAGCACCACAAGTAGGTGCATGTCGTCTTTTAAACTAACTTTTTGGAAACGTGTGGCATGAGGTGTGTGTTTGTGTGTGTGCAGGTTTTTTTTGGGGGGGTGGGGCAAAAGGTTTATAGTTACATTTCTGAGACTGGATGCCTTCACCGGCAACCCACCACACAAGATCTACAACGCCTCACCTTCCAGAAATGCTTCCTAGTAGAAGGGAGGCATTGCTGGTGCTCCTCTGGGAATGCCTTCAGCCTTTGTTGGCCCACGCCTGCGTGCGCCGGTGTGCCCATGCGGAGCAGGGCTGTTCAGGCTCGGCTGCAGGCCCCTCCCATCACCAGAAGCCCGCAGAGGTGAGGCAGCCTTCCTGGCAGTAAGAGGGCTCTCTCCTGTGAACATTACATGCAAAACCTCACCCGCTTGCGGGACTCCATGGAATTCCAGAGGTTTTCTGCAACTCCGCGGAATTCCACATAGTGCTACTCCACGAGCTCCGCCCACCCTTACATTAAACCTTGGCTCAATTAGATTTTCCTGTGTTATATTTTCCACTCATGGAACACCTCTCAGACATTAAGTAATGCGAGGCAGCGCAATGTGCTGTGTTGCTTTATGTTTTTTTTTGTTTAGAAAGCAATGCAAAGAGCCATTTGAGTTACTTTGTAAATACCAAAAAGGATTTTGCATCAGGTCTGGGTTAAAAAAGGAACAGAGTCCCAATGCACAACCTTTGCAAATCTAGGTAGGCCTCCTCATGCTTTCAGCAGCTCGAGTCTCCCGGTGAAATACTCATTCTCCACTGAGTTACCACAAATCATATAATCCCAACGGGGCCGCCACACCCCATTAAAGTGAGGTTAGTAATAATCTCCTGGATTGCAGGGCGCTCAGAGGCATTGGTTGCATCACGTTTCTGTTTTCAATAGTGGAAAGAAGGCACTGGGGGAGTACTCCCAGGAGTGGAGGAGACCGAGGAGCCGCTGGAGAGCAGAGCGGGGCGGACAATCTGGGATGGGATTGCTGAGACAGCAGGTCCATGAGTGGAAGAGGAAAGAGATCAGTGGGGCTGAGACAATCTCAAGAAACAATAAGGACGAAGCATTTCTGTGTATAGATTACAGTTTCCAGCTCAGGAGGTGCGGTCTTGCCTGACACTGGAGAAGCACATTTCACAGAACTGTAAGGCTGCAGGCAGTGATGAGTGAACCTGGGACCAGTGATGGGGCTCAATGTTTAACCACGTTAAGGCAAGTATGAACATAAGGTTCGATGATGTGGATTTTAAGGAGGATATATTTCTGGCAGGACACTGTTGTCTTCCGTCAAAACCAGGTAGTCACAGCACACATTTAAACCCAGTGGCATGTTATTTCATGGTGCATTTGACTGGGTACCGGAGAGCAGCATCCTTTAAAAGCTATCACCTGCAGTCATGTTCACACAGGAAGCCTGCACCACATGCTCATTAGTTCCGGTAATGATGCAGGGACTGGAGTCGCAGCCATCAGTTGCATCCTGCAGAGAGTGAATCATTCTTTTCCTGAGCCAAAAAAAAGAAATAAATACAGTAATCTGACAGTTCCTGTCACCCAGCACTGTCAAAATGTCCAGTTTATCCAGGGACCAACTGGTGGCTCCCCGGTGGGCTGCGGCCTGCAGGTGTGTGTGTGTGGGGGGGGAGGGTTGGGGGGGGTTGCTTTCAAAGATGGGTGGTCCTACCATGACCCACCCGCTCTTGTGTTGCCTCATTCTTCCTTTCAACACTTTTGCCAGTCCTGATTTTGTGTTCTGTTTCCAGGCCTGAGTTCATCTATTCACAAAGCGCGCTTAAAATCAGGAAATGCGGTGTGTTGATGTTAACAGCAGCGGTCGGCAGGGAATAGTAAATGTCGGTTCATCATTTGAGTTTGGAATATTCTAATCCGTAAATGCTAATATAACCAAAGGAAGGGCTGCATAAGCATTATATTATCACAACAGAAGTCCATTATTCATAATCAACATAGCTTGATATGTGTTTATAAAGCGCCTTACTACCATTGGCATCCAAGCACTAAAAGGATGTAGCCAGTGTAGCCCCTTTCTGAGCTGCGTATGACAAATTCCTCGTAGTTTCTTAGACACACATGTCGTATAAGTAATTTATCGACTGTTAACAGTACGGATCTCATGCCATAATGCTGGCCAGTTGACCAGTTTCAAATGGTTTGTACTGAGAACAGTTCAGTTGACTGCAGTTAAGAGATGGGTATTGTCGTTCATTCCAGTCCGTTGTCCTGATCACATTTTTTATTTAACCAGTAGAATTACTTTATCTTTTAAGACGGATGTTCAACACCCCTCGCGCTACAAGTGGGTTAACTGCATTTCCAACAGAGCTGTGATGATGCTCGTGCGTCACTGGCCGCTGCAGCTACGTGGCTTTCGTAAATAAGCACCGGGGGCCCCGATTCACAAAGGTTTTCCTGTGAGTGGGTGCGACGTTACTCCAGGGCGTCAAGGGAGCCACAGGTATCGGCGAATAGCAGCTTTGTGAATCCGGCCGAGAGATTCATTCATGTCCGTTGTCATAGGGCTCTCGACGTATGTTAATGGCATGATAGCATTTGCAGAGGTCTCAGGCATAGCACACCAGTGATAGTGTACGTGCATTCAGTTATTAAAAAGATTTCTGTTGTAAAAAGACAGGAGGAAAAGCATCGAGTGTGGGTGACCCCTTATACTGTGAGTGCTGTGAGCACTCAACTCTCTGGCTCATACCATGTCCTGAGCTCCCAGGAAAACAGAGTGTGTTTATCAAATATGCATCCCATTTAATGCACATATAACTAGTGTTTAAAACGGGAATTACGGTGAGTCACTCCCAGGAAGGCCCGGCACAGATCTCCATCTATAGAGGTTGTTATAGCAGCCACAGTGATGCAGAAGTGTCTCAGAATAGCTCCCTGGCGCACACACAATATGCCAAGTGTTGATGGAGAACCAGGCGGGGCCAGGGCTGCTCACTCTATTCAGATTCTGCAGATCCCGATGGCACGCGCCGTGCATTTATCTGGGTTTGCAGCACAGCTCTGAGGACCACAATCTGAGCCGTTCCTAGTGTCTCAAGGAAGTTTGCTGGCTCTGGTCCAGCACATCCGAATGGTGCGCACACCGTATGCCCGTCGGTGCTATCATGCCTTGCGAGAACCCGACGAGCAATGGTTTACTCCCTTTGACCTGTGCCTTCTGGGTTAACTCGCCTAGGCTGTGAGGAGCTGCTCGCTGAGTGGGTGCCCTGAAGATGGGCAACCTGATCAAACTGCATTGGGGCATCATGTTGAATTGAGATGTTGAGTGACCCAATGATAAAGCTTATCCATAAATTAAAGTTCACTCATACTCTATTGACGGATTCAAGAATGAAGTAACATGGATTACGCACTCTCATTATTAAAGATTAGTATGAACTTTTTTGAACAGTACTGAACATTTTTGTCAGTGTCTAGGAAGGAGAAGAATGATTTTCCTGATCATTCTCTCAGGTATGAACAACAGCTTAAACATACGTGGTTAATCTGTACTGAAAATATATCTGGGACTTGAAAAAGACTCCCACATTTTCAGCAGAGAATGTGGGCACAGGGTGAAGGACCTAAGTCCCACAGCCACCAATTCAGTGTCCATTGGTCTGGGAAGTTATCAGTCATCACATTTTCAATTTTATGTGCATTTTACTTAAGGTTATTTTTGTTCATCCAGGAAGTCATTTTAAGAAGACAAAGATGGAAATTAATTTGTGTGAGAAGAGGAGATTAGCCAAGACACAAGGAATTTTGAGTGTCATCTGCATAGGCCATTGCAGCCCGAATGAGCTAAGTTAGCAGGACAACAGCCTTAATTAATTGTCTTGAGGTATGCCACAATAAAGCTTGCAGAGACAAGATTGATAAGGTACCATATGAACTGCCTCACAGCGATCCTCAAGAAATCTTAGAATTCATTTTAGAGTTCTGCCATCTATAGCAATCAACATAAAACTAAATTAAGATGCAGTTGCTCACAGTGTTGACTACAGTTCACAAATTTAATAGAAACAAGCCAGAAATACCATCTTGATCCTATGTCTTCCTAAAATTGTCTACGATGGACAGTATGACACATTCCATAGCATGTAGTTCATTGAAACCAGATTGTATGTGATCAAGGAATGAATTAGATTCAAGATAAGAAGATTTTTGAAGATTCACATGTTTCTCTAAGATTAGAAGAGAGAGGCAATAGAAAATTAGACATCTCAGAGGCATCAGTTTTAATGGAATTGCCTGGGTGTGGTGATATAAACAGCAATAGTTAGAGAGCCATTGAAGGCATACATCAGTAGGAATTGGGCTGATCTGATCAGCTGCAATGCTTAGAATGAGGGTGGGCAAAGCATAGGCTGATACCTGGACTGAAAAGAAGTAAGAAAATTAATGGTAGAGTTGGGTGTGAGAGACTCAAATTTGGAAAAGGTGCAGTTAGAAGAATATCCAGAATTATACCAGATAGAGGCTGTGGAAGCAGAGGGAAGAGGACATGACGGGAGGTCCTGGGAACTTCATTTCACCTCCAACTTGTTACATATTAAAATGATGGGGGAAGTAGTGCAAACACAATACATTTTTGATTGAAAAGCTTCAGAGAGCTGAGATAATTGGAAAAATCACAAAGTTATCCTATACAAGATGTGTGTGGTACACATGTTAATGCACATTTATTGAAGTGAAATTCAAAGATATCTGAGCCCCTCAAATGAATACTTTAAGCCAACAATAGAAAATGTACAGTTTTGAAACCACATCTTCAACTCTTTTAACTCCCACACATTACAAATACACATTGAACACCTATTGCAAGTAAAAAGTATAGTAATTGCCATTCAAACCTGGCACGTTACTTTGGTATGGACCCGGATCCCCAACTATAACCCTTCCCTTTGTCCACACCCTCCTCTGTCTAAATTTTGTTAACACTGCCCCAAACATAAATATTATTACGTTCATGTTATCATATGGAAATGTTGGCAAGCTTTGTCTCTATTTATGAAATATATGATTTCTGTGCTAATGATATCTAACTAGTAGTTCATATTGATTATTCACTTTCCTATATACAAATCCGGCACATTACTTGGTTCTAGACGTGGATCCCTGATTCTGTCCCCTTCCTATTGTCTGCCTCCTCTTCTGGCTGCATTTTGTGTACTGTTCCATTTCATTATATGGAAATGTTGACAGGCTATTTCTCTATTTGTGAAATAGCTGATTACTTTGCTAAGGAGAATTCCTATTTATTGCTTCATATTGGATGTTCTCTAGCCTACATATTTTTAATATATGAATTGTTTTGATTACTTATGAAAATAGATATGATAACCCAATTAAAACAAAATAACTGCCAGTTCAAACTATGAATTGTAGACTATAAAATAGACAGCTAACCATATTTTCTAAATATTATTGTTGACAGAACCCACAAAAACTCTATAGAGGCAGCAGAGATCACTTGCTATGCCGGCTCAAGTAGTGCCAGTGGGGTGCATATCTACTCAACACCTGATCGGTGCTCTCAGAGTTACGTTCATGGCAGTCCATTCTGGCGTGTGGGTCACCAACTTCAATCAGCACATGATTGAACGCACATGATTGATCGCACACTCGCTCGACCACATGACCTCAACATAATCTCCTACGCCGACGACACTCAACTGATCCTCTGCCTCACCAAGGACCCGATCACCGCCAAAGCCAACCTCCACAAAGGAATGAAGGCTGTCGCCGACTGAAGCTGCACACGGACAAAACGGAGGTCCTCATCCTCGGCTCCAACCCTTGAACCTGGGATGACTCCTGGTGGCCGATGGCACTGGGGGCAGCACCGACACCCACAGACCACGTACGCAACCTGGGAATCATCCTCGACTCAACGACGCTCTCCATGACCAAGCAAGTCAACGCCGTCTCCTCCTCCTGCTTCAACACCCTCCACATGCTCCGTAAGATCTACAGGTGGATCCCGACAGATACAAGAAGAACAGTCACGCATGCCCTCGTCAGCAGCAGACTCGACTACGGAAACGCCCTCTACGCAGGAGCCCCGACCAAGCTCATCAAACGAGTGCAACGCATTTAAAACGCCTCGGCACGACTGATCCTCGACGTACCACGCCACGGCCACATCACCCCCATCTGAGAAACCTGCACCGGCTGCCCGTCAACAAGAGGATATCCTTCAAGCTCCCCATCCACACACACAAGGCACTCCACAAGACCGGCCCAGCCTACCTCAACATCCCCCACCGCCAGCTCCGCTCCACCGACCTCGCACTCACCACCGTCCCGCGCAGCCGAAGAACAACCACCGGCGGGAGGTCCTTCTCCCACCTCGCCGCCAAGACCTGGAACACCCTCCCACTAAGCCTACGACAGACCCAAGATCTGCTGACCTTCAGGAGGCTATTCAAGACCTGGCTGTTCGATCAGTAGCGTCCCACCCCCAGCGCCTTGAGACCCTCACGGGTATGTAGTGCGCTCTACAAATGTTTGATTGATTGATTGATGAGCAGACAGCCAGATTGGTGGTACAGCAGTCTGGATTCACAAGGGGCCCTCTCTGGGTCAGGGTCGCCAACTTAAATCACCACATGGGCAGACGGCCCGATTGGTGCAACCGCAATCCTCTCACACCTCACTGTGGGGTTTTACTCACCAGGATCTCTCAATGCACTCTTCATGCACTCTCCCTCCTCCTCACAGAGTTCCTCTGGTATCGGCAGGCAGGCAGATGATGTTGCTCCATGCTCCCGGGCAGTTTGTCTTGACTTCCCTACGTGATGTACCCTTTCCTAGCTCAACGACTTGCAGACCATGAACCCCAATCCTCTTTCACACAAGGAAGAAGTCTTGCTGAGTTTCTCTATGTCGAAGTACAGCCATGGCTGACTGCTTGACAGTTGCCAACTTGAGAGCTACATTGTTATAGTCCATTTCAAGACACAAATGTGATTTAGTTTCTCAGTCCTTGAAGTTTGGGTTATAAGCTGCATTCCTTAAAGCGCCTACTCCTCTGTCCTGTCCTTTCATCCAGGAAGCAGCCAATCACAGCAGAAGTAAGTCCATTCGAGATACCTCCACAATCACATCTGAATAGCAGCCTCACAGATAGACAACTCACAAAAGGTTACCTAAGCGTCCCTGCCCTTATCCGTATGATTAACTTATCAGTCCCTTATCCTTCCTGAGATGTGCCCAGGCCCGTCTGAGGAGTGACAGTTGTTGGAGTCAAAGAGCTCCTTTGAAAGGTACCAAAGAGGCCTGGCTCTTCCTTCCTCCAGTGTGTGTTCCACGCAGCTCTCAGGGATGTAGTATGTCACAAGTCTGTATGGGGAGCTTCTCCACCTCCACATGCCTCTCCAAAAGATCCTTGGACTCTCAATATGGAACCCACAGGCTTCCATCTATTATGCCTCTCACATTCATAAGCACACATAAATCCCTACATGTGCAGGCAAAACACAAGCGCAGACTCCCATGTATCGAACTCTTTGCAGGCACACATGCATCTCTGGATTCACACACAAGTGCGTGCTGCCTTCACTGTTACACAGCACTAACAATACACATACATCCCAGTGTGCAGATGCAAGACCCATGCTCTGGTTTCCCTGTATTGCACCTCTCATGGTACACATACATCCCAGTGCACATACACAAGACACACATGCTGGCTTCCTTGTATTGCATCGTCATGGTACACATACATCCCAGTGCACACAGGCAAAACACATGTGCATGGTGCAGCGCTACATCCAACCTGACGTAGGACAAGGATGAATTAAGCACACAGTAGCAGAACTTTATGCAAGTTGGCTTGGAGGCCGGACTCCAATGACACAGATAAAGAGACCTTTTCACTCTTGATCACTATTACTTAAAACACGGGCTGCTGCCACCACCGTGCTCATGATACCCTAACTCATGGCTAAAGCCAGTCGTCTTTCACTACATAACGGTAACGCCACAAGGTTCAAGCAAGACTGCAATCTGTGAGAAAGACCTTGGTCATGGCGCACCCTCATCATCCATGTTCGCCCATGACCAAAAAATCATCACCAGGGAGCCAGACATCGTTGCAGGTGGACACTCAGGGATGCACATCCATTACGAAACGAGGGACTTTTGAGTCCCAACAATGTTTGAATAAACTTGAGTAGATTCAATCAGGGAAGCAAACCCTAGACTCGAACATGAATTGCATGGAGAAGACACACATTTCTGCATACACATATTAGGCACAGATGGGCACATAGGTTCTACATATTTTTTATTATCTATAATTTATTTTGATGTATTTTCTTTTCGTTTAAGTTTGGCTTACGGTTAGGGTTTAGACAAATCTATCATCATTCAATTTACTTTATTTTAATTTAGTTTGGAGTTGTGGTTATTATGATATAATATGGTACATTAAAATATGATGTAATATATGATAATGTAATGTAATATAATGTCATATTTTTGGGTTAGTAGTAATTGCACTACATATAATAATTTATGCTCCAATTTCTTGTAGAGTCAAGTTTTTTCAAGATATGGATGTGTTGAGAGTCTCAGCTGTCCCTAACTCTCTCTGGAGGTATGACTTGTATAACAACCTCACAAGAGAAAGTAGGGGAGAATGAGAGAAAAGACACAGGATGTGCTTGCTGCTGCAGGGCGGTACTGGCAAAACCCGGGATGGAATGGCATCCGGTGGAGGATTTAAGCTCTGACTCTCAGCTGTGTTAAGGAACTGAGCAGAGCGGATAAGAGAAAAAAAGAGAATCCAATGTTTAAGCAATACTGAGTAAATGTTGAACGTCATCAAATTAAAGCGTCAGCTTCTCACAGGTGACCGGGCGGGAAGTAATGATCACAACATCAGTTGCCCACCAGGATACTGGCGCTGATCATCAGGATGCCCCAGAGTTTGGCAGCCACTGCACAGCAACAAAATGGAGTCGAACAACAGCAAACAAACAAGTAGAAAAGTGAAAATATGGGAAGAAGGCAGGGAAGTACGAGGGAGCGGTGAAAATAATGTGATGAAATAAATGCTGTGTGGTCGAACTAAACATGAGCGGAGAGTCACTACAACTGCAACACGTTGCCAGGCACTGAAGGCTCTGTGTAATGGGGTTAAATATACTCTACCGTTAATGATCCGGAAGTAAACGCCTGCTCTTGGTGTTCCATTACATGTTAGTTAGCGATCTAGTCTTTCCCACTTTCCACTGACCGACCTTCCACATTCTCCAATCCTGTCCTTGTCTAAGCTTTGTGACTCGTAAATTCAAGCTGGGAGTGGTTCATGGCTGGCATAACTGTTTACAAAGTGCCCTTTCGAATGAATTCATGACAACTACCAAGTGTCTGCAAGGCAACATTTTTTGTACTTAGAATTAATTTTAAAGTTATTTCATTTAGGTTGAGGGTTAGTATTAGCTCTAACTGAATATACTTCACTTACATTTAATTACATGTATTTGAATTTATTCTTGGAATTTGCATTAGGGTTAGAAGAAGTTTACTTATATTATTTACTTGGCATAGAGTTAGGCTTGGGGTTAGTGATGACTTAATTTAATACAATTTGAGTATATTTAATTTAATTTAATATAGAGTTAGAGTAAGGATTAGCAGAAAGGTTAAAGCTAGCATTTGGTAAAAAAAGGTTGAAGTGATGGTATGTGAAACTGGAGGGATCGAAAACATTATCATTACAATTTTAGGGATGGGGTCTATCGGGTCCAAGTAATGCAATAGGGTGGTATTTGCAAGGAAGGGATGGAGGTTGAGGTAATGGCTTTGTACATTTGTGAGATGGTCATTTTAAGAGTACTGTGATCAGTATAGGTATCATCCTTGAGTAAAGTTATTTGGGGATTTACAAGAATTCCTGGGGATTTAGAAGAATTCCTGGCTCTCAGTACACTCAAGGAGTTGCTGGATGAGTGTCATAGCACTGGATCGGATCTACAGTCAGTCTTTGTTGAAAACAGTTTGAGTTAAAGAAAAAGCCCAAAGTATGTGTAGGGGGCACCTGGAGGCTGAAGCGAGCTATGCAGGTGCTGAGTACGGGGTTGTCCTGGTCAGACAGCTGTCCAGAGCTAACCTCACTGCAGCAGCAAACTCCAAAAAGCACACAGACACTGGAAACAAGAGCAAAAGAAACTGAGGAAAGCTCCTCCGCAAACAACCTCAGCTTCCTAAAATTCCCAGAAGGATGGGAAGGTCACGCCCTAGAACTATTCCTGTACTCTAAAATACTAGACTACCCATTCTACGTCCAGACGACTGGTCACAATTGTTCTTTTAGAGACCAAGGAGCAATACTGGAAAGATTTAGAGGCAAGGAAGAGGCACAATATGAGGACCTCTGGAGCCACATTTACCAAGACTACACATGACAAGGGAAACAACTTTGGAAAAGATTTCACACAGTTAAAAGACAAGTCAGGGGAACAATATCTCAAATGCACACCAGAAATATATGCTAGAGTTCCCAGCTAAACTAAGAGTCATCAAGTATGGAAGGTCAGATTCTTTACATTGCTAGAAAGGGGCATGGGACTGCTGGTCAGGAAGAGGCTCGTCCCCCAACCCAAGTAAAAACCCTGACAGACTGCATCAAAACTGAACTGGTAATTAGAAATCAAATAATAGGAATAATTTACCAATCTTGCAATTAAAAAGTGGTCCATGAAGATGATACTTTAAGTATGTAATAAAAAGACACACCAGTGAGAGACAATAGTTGTGTAAACAGACCTTCAGATCTTCACCACAAACTCATACTCCTACACTGAAGACACCCACTTCCAAGAAATAGGGGGAACTGGACTGCTATTCCGTCTACCCATCACATATGCACGAGGAGCCGTCATGGACACACATGCCTCCTCGACTGCTCGAATCTCTGTGACACAGTCCCCTACATTGGCCCATATTACTAGTTGGTTAATTGCTATGCTTAGTTTAGTTTGCCGAGGTGGGATTCAATGTGGGGCAAGAAAAACTAATCGGACATTAAAAAATACTGCCTCTGTGCCTCTGAAAATGTATGAGGTGGTCAAGGTATCCAAGCCAAGAATGTTAAGGCTCGGTGGAATCAAGCCCAGGGTGGGAGAAAGAAAACACCAGTAGTTTAACATGCTGCAAACCACAGGGAGAGCAGCAACACAGAGACACCATCCAGTACATAAAACACCACAACAAACGATAGCACCCATAATACATGGGGCAATTAAACTAAGACCTAGGCCTGTGAGAGGCCTAAACGACATGAAAAGGCATGTAGGTTTATCAAAAATTAGACGCAGGAATGTTGCAGTGATATTATTTTAAGAGACCCAATTGCTACACATAGAAATAAACAAACTGAGAAAGAAATGATGTGGTAAAGTATATGCAGTTTCTTTCTCAGACTCTCTAACCACAACCTAGTTTTTTTAGCTCTCTTTTCTGTGTCTCTAGGAACAGCAGCCCCTCTTGTTGAAATTGACTCACACTAGTCCCCCTCTCTCCTTTTTGATTTTACTTTGAAAAGTGTATGCAACCAGTTATTCCTCTTACATTCGGAGGAGTGTTGACTTGGATTAGCAAGGTGGACCGGCTACAAATAATATCCACCACAGCAGACCCTGCGCGGTGATACATATTTATACGGGGTGTAATGAACAGACTAAAAATTGGCCTATTAAATTTACATGCCCCAAACACACATCTCTACATTCTTTTTGAAAACTCATAATTTGACAACTGTACATGCAAAAATCCCAATATTATGGTCAGGAGATTTTTTCTGTGTAAGATCGGGCCAGTTTGACAGAACCCCCAAGGCAAGTGTGGAGGGATGGTCAAAAGTAAGGCTTTGAAGGCTTGTCAGATTTTTGAATGGTTGCTTTTAATGTAGGTGTCTTACAAGGAAAGTCACAGAGGAAAAATAAAAAATTGTAAATTGCGGAAAGTCTTTGGTCTGTAAGACTACTCCGATGATGTTTGAGCCTAAGGTTCGTCTGTCTTAGGAGGCCTAATGGGTTCCTTTTCTCCTAAGCCTGTCGGACCAGTGCCACCAGCACCCTCGGGAGAAGACCAGAACACAAAGGTAAGTATAGGTATGTGACTCAAAATTTCCTTTTTCTTTCCCTTATCCGTGTTTTTTTCTACCGCTAAATTTGTCTTCAGCGGTTTCTAGACCTTAGAACCCATTCACTCTTTTGTGAGCATGCGGTCAAAGAAGGATTGTGAGGATCTACCCCAAGACACGCCTGATTTGATCTCTTCTGAGGTCGGGGTATTTTTACCCTGCTGTGTCTTAGGAATGCTCTCTTAGTTGACAATAATAGGGAGCATATGTTCTCCCCTCCTTCCTGTGTTTCCCCACCGAAGTAAGACGAAAAGGGAAATGCACAAAAAAAATCCAAAGTTTCTTTACCCTTGTTCCACCATCCTTGGGTCTGGAATATCTTCCCCCCACTTTTTTGCAAACAGTGAAAAGAAAAGGCCCGCAACAAAAACGTGACACTCACATTCATCATCTGAACAAAAAAAAGAATAAGACAAAAAAAAGTAAACTCCATTCCTCTCCCTTCCGATAGGTTCCTGGTCACCCACCGGGTATACCACAACTCTCGTGACTTGTGGCAGGCTCCCTGGCGACTGCTGGTGGCATCTGCCAGTCTTCACACCAGTCGCCCTCCCCAATGCCTTCAGGTTTGGTGTCCTCCTTGACCTCTGTTCGTTCTGGGTCTTTCTCCACCATAGTCCAGATTTGCCTCTCTTCTTGGCAGTTCTCCTCCTCTGCTGCATTGGCCTCGTCTGGGTCCAACTTCCTGCCGCAAGGTCCTCACTTCCCCTCCTCCTCCTGCCTCCTCCATTTGGTGCCCTCTGACCTTTTTACCTCTCTTGGCTCTGGTTCCCCGAATAAGGGAGTCCGTCGTTACTTTTTATGTTTTTTTCTGTTTCCTCCTTTCTGCCTCTTGTTTCTCTGTCCTGTCATTTTTCTTTTTTTCCTCTCCTTGCCTTCCAGACTCCTCCTCCTTTCTGACTGTCTTTTGTATTCTTTTTATGTGGTATATTACCCTGTGTGTCGCAGGATGATGGTGTCCTCCTGTAGGTAAATTCATCTCAGTCCTATGTACCCCCTCGCATATCCCCTCACTCACTTTCTTCATAGGAAGAAACATTTCTCTGGGGTATCGTGAAAGATAGTCTGCATCTGTCTGTTCCCTTCCTTTCCTGTAGCAAATGTTGAACCTGAAAGGTTTTAGGGATAGAAACCATCGTAGTACTCCTGAGTTGTCCCCTTTTGTTTTGGCCATCAATTCCAGAGGTGCAGGATCAGTATATAGATCGATCTCCCTTCCTTCTAGCAAACATATATGACTTTGAATTGCCCATTTTATGGCTAAGCCTTCTTTCTCCACAATTGCATAGCTGCCTTCCCTGTGGAATAATTTGTGACTGATATGTAGGATAGGTTTTTTGTTTCCTTCAATGTCAGCTTGGAAGAACACTCCCCTCACCCCACCCCAGAGGCAGCAGTTTGTAGGATGATGAATTTTTATGAAACATCTGGGGACTGTAGTACTAGATCAGAGGGCAATCTCTCCTCTAAGTTTTCAATGGTGTTACCGTTATTGATGCAGGGTGTTTTTTTATGTTTCCTGTCAACCAAGGGATTCTTGCTTAAAAGATCTGTTAAGGGAGTAGTCCTAATGGGAGAAGTGTGGAATTAACCATCTTCGGTACTCTATGAAGCCTAAAGAGGCTCTTAAGTCTCTTTTCGTCTTTGGGAAGGGAACCTGTCGTATTGCCATTACTTTCTATGTTTGGCTCCTTTGCCTAGCACTGAATGCAGGTGTTTCACCTGCCTTTACAGTTAAATGACTTTTGTGTGGGTTGATTTTTAATCCTGCCTCTCACAGAGTTTCTAACACTGCTGTCAAATGATGTGGATGCTCTTGCAGGGACATGCTATGTATTATGATGTCAGCAATGTATGCTGCTGCGCACCTTTCGTGTTTTCTCAGTGAATTATTCATCAACCTTTGGAATGCGGCAGGCACTACATGCAACAAAAACAGAAGTACTGTAAATTGATATAGATCCCCGGGCATGGAAAAGGCATTTTTTTACCTTGTCTTTAGAATTTAAGGGGATTTCCCCAATACCTTTTACAAAGGTCCAACATCCTTATGAATTGGACTTACCCTAACCTTTCAATCACCTCGTCTATCCAAGGAATGGGATAGGTGTCAAATTTTGATATTTTGTTAATTTCTCTAAAATCTATACAGAATCGTATTGACCCATCAGGCTTTGGAAACACGGGGGAGTTCCACTCACTTACTGAAGGTTCTATTCTATTACTGTTCGGAGTTCATTGAGTTTCACTCTGCGGAATTCCTCGGAGTGACTGAAAAACTCTGCCAAATTTTGTGGAGTTCCGTGAGTGGGCAGAGTATTGCTCAGCCACCATAATTTAGAATCTCTGTCAAAGTCTTTAGTACCTTGAAAGGCCTTCTCACTCTGTAAAGCACTAGCATTACCCTAAAGTTCGCGCCTCCAGCAGAAATGTTGAACAGTGGTCTGGCTGCAAATCTCTCACTGTCAATTCCACATGATGAAAAACGGGTCGGGCACCCTTTAATTTTAATTTCCTCTTTGCTGCATGAAAGAAGAAGTGACTAAATGAAAATGAAACTGACTAGGCAGCAAAAAAAGTCAAACATGTCTTTGATAAATGCATATTGGGCTTTACGGGTCATTAAAGCCAAATGTTTTCAAGAGCAAAAAACAATGCTGCTTACTTCACTGCATGGCACTGCTCAACATAAAGCACAGCTGCTCCTCACCCAGCCAGTAGTGCAGATCGTACACGGTAGAGTGGGGCTTGATGTCTGTGTGCAGCACCAGGTATGCGTCCTCCACATAGAAAGTGCCATGAAGACTTCCCGGCACTGGAGCCGGGTCAATTTTCTTGATCCTCCAGATCTGTTCAGGGAGGCCCTGGATACTGTATAACGTGCCTCACTGGGCGGCAATGCACCTGTTTGCGATCTCTGGCAACTCTCTCAAAGCGCTTAGAGACCCGTCGGTGATTAGCGCTATATAAAAATCAATTAACATTACCATCTGCAGGCCAGCGTTTTTGCCAGCTGCAGCAAACTCTTTGTGCACCATGTGTACAAAAGCCTCCAGAGAGCCTCCTTAAATCACAGACAGAGGGCAGTGCCAGGGGTGGCTGCTCAGCTCTAAAGCTCCTTTGCCTCCTTTCACCTCGAAGTAAGAACTGAACAGCAGCAACACCAGATTCTGCAAGAACTGCCCAGCTTTCTACAGCTGGATGGGATGGAAGCAATGCTGAATACGTGTGCCCTGAATTCAGCACACCCATCAGCCAGCAAAGAAAGCACACAAACGCGAAGCGCATGCAAACTTGTGATATTATTTAGTATTTGATCTTTTCTTCGACCTAATGAAGACAGAGCATGCACAGCAGTTCACCATTAAAAGTCCCATCATCCTTCCATGATTAAACCCAGTGTATGTCCATGTTAGCATTATGCACTTGCCATTTTGGTTACCTACTGTTTGGCAGGTAACTCTTAGTACTTAAACAGAATTGCTTTGTTTTTATCCATCCTACTGAAGTAGCTTTAAACTATGGGTGTCTTGACAAATAGAAAAGACTGCTATACACATTTTATTTATGTACTAATTTTCTTATATATATATATTTTTCTGTTGGACTGATAACCTTAGTCACGATTGGTATACCTGTAAAAACTTGTGCAGTTTTTCCCACGCTGCCTTAAAATACCAGGACAAAAACTCTCCATGCCAAAATGCCTGGTGCATTCGCGTGGTGGACCTTGCTGTGACTTATCTGTCTAAGAGAAGCATGCATCAATGTCGAATCTGACCCCCCTTTGAGACCTCAGAAATATCAATTGTCCTTTTATGTCCTACTCCTAACACGCCAATGAGAAGTGACAGCGAGCGCATCTAGCAGAAAAGAAGCAACACTGCTACTGCCTCTCCTCTCGGCTTGCCTGTGGATCTGATGGATATGTTTTTGCCTATTGTAATATACTCAAACTTTCACACGCTCATCTCTGCTCGGGTGAGAGGTCATGGGCACACTGCCAGGAGCCCAGCCAAAATGACATAAAATGGGAGGATCGCTGTCTGCCCTGGCACCGTCCCCAGGAGACAAGGCCTTCGCGATAAGCCGGTGGGTGCATATAATGCCCTCTGCAAGTTAGTCTGTTTTGCGTGACCAAGACCTTTTGTTAGTAATTTGAAAAAAAAGATGGTCGCTCCGGTGACATTATAATCTGCATATAAATAGGTACTTTCTTTTGTGTACTTTCATAGAATGAACGCTCATGGACCATGTGCTGCTATGTCCTTGACACTGACTTAACATTTTGTTCTCCATAGTTGGCAAAAAGAGTAGTACATAATCTCCAGGAGAAACCTGCCTGAGTTTTGCTTTTTTAATCATTCATGGCCTTTTGTCCTTGCTGACTCTTTTCCAAATTGTTCCTATCTCTGACATCTCCCTTAACCTTATTTTTAACTGGCTTACATAATCTAAAATATTTTAGATATTATCTTTCACTCTCTTCCATACTTCTTTGGCCATATCGAGCAAAGTTCGGGGTTTTCTTCCAAATAGTAATTTGAAGGAGGAAAATATTGTACTTCTTTGTTCCTTGCATCTTATGGCAAACAAGGCTGCGGGTAACATCAAATCCCATTTCTTCTTTTCTAACTCCAACAGTCTCTTTAAAAGAGGTTTTAGTGTAGCATTGTATCTTTCTATAATGCCATCAGCTTGCGGATGATACACCACACTTCTAATCTGATGTTTATTAAACTGTTGACATATTTGAGCCATTGACTTAGAGTTGAAAGGACCCACCTGGTGGATTAGGATCTCCGTTGGGAAGCCTACTCTAGAAAATATCTCAACCATTGCTTTGGCTATTTAAGTGGTAGTGGGCTGACGTGAAGGGACTGCTGCAGGATACCTCGTGGCATAATGTACCATAACTAACAGACATGTATGGATTTGTCCCTTACTCAGCGGGTGGTAGAGCCTACACATACGGGGACACACACCCTGGATCTGATTAAGCCAGTGAAGATTCAATGGAAGTTGTGAATGTGTCCCCGGTTAGCTGGTCTGATCACTATCTGATAAAATTTTACGTGCTTAATATCAATCGCAATGATATGGTTAGGAAGGAGATAAGATGCTTTCTTAGCAGGGACTGGAAAGGCCTGCTGAGGAATATTATCTCCTCCCCGATATTCCATCTGGAAGGTTTGTTCGATCTGGGGAAACATGTGGAGGATAATTATATCACCTTCTGTTCACACATAAATAATTATCTAGATTGGATTGCCCCGCAGAAAATGATCAGAAGAGGTGGTAAACCCTCAGTGCCCTGGTATTACACTGCCCTGAAAAATTCAAAGCTGGGTTGTAGACAGGCTGAGCGAAAATGGAGGAAGGGGTATGCGGATACAGACAAAGTTCTCTTGAAAGAGAAAATTTCTAGTTACAAGAAAAGTATCGCTGCTGCCAAAGTACTTTGCTGATGTAATCTTGAAGGCCCCAAATAGCTCTAAGAGCATTTTCAAAATATTGAATGATATTGCCAATCTGGTATGTACTAAAAATAAGGTCCCTCCCACACAGGAACTTTGTGATAGCCTAGCTGCCTTTTTTAACAGTAAGACTAGTAAAATTATTGAAGGGTTGGAAGAAAATAACATGGCTGATAAGACTGCTGGTCTCATACAGGATAAACAGGAAGACCCGAGAATGATGAGGAAGGTCCCAGCTCACATCCCTGTCTTAGATCATTTCGACATACTTTCTACTGAGGTGTTTGAGCAACCTGCTGCGGGGGTTTCCTCTGGTTCATCTTTAGACCCCTTTCCACATAAGGTCTGGAAAGCGTTTGGATCTGAATTGTTTCCTCCACTCAGACAGCTGTGTAATCAATCCCTGCTTAGTGGGATGGTTCCCTCCTGTTGGAAGCAAGCGGTTGTTTCCCCAGTATTGAAGAAGCCTTCACTTGACCCGGCGTGTCTTAAAAACTACAGGCCTATTTCACTCCTTCCATACCCAGTAAAGATCATTGAGCGCCATGTGAGCAGAGCACTTTCCCAGTTCCTAGAGGCAAATGATCTACTGGATGAGGTTCCGTTTGGATTCCGCCCGGGACATGGGAAAGAGACTGCTCTATTGACCGTGCTGGACGATCTTCGTGTGCGTGCAGACAAGGGTCAACATGCCATCTTGATCCTATTAGATCTGTCTGCCGCATTCGACACGGTCAATCACAAGGTCCTCTTGGAGCGGTTGGAAGGAGTGGGGGTAATCGGTCTAACACAGAAATGGCTTCATTCATATCTATCTGATAGAAGTCAGGCCGTAGCTTTTCCCCCCCTTTCGGTCCAAGTTCACCAAAATCCATCATGGTGTGCCGCAGGGTTTTGCAATAAGCCCCATTCTGTTTAATGTCTACATGCGTCCCTTGGTGGATATTATTAAATCTAGGCATGGTAAACTATGCAGATGACACCCAGTTGATCTTATCACTGGAGGGAGAACAGTCATCCTCCTTGGAGAATTTTCCCGCATGTATGCAGAGTGTGGCGTGTTGGTTAAGAATTAATTCTCTGCAATTTAATGCAGATAAAACTGAAATCCTTTGCACTGAGGGTGGGAGAGTGTCCCATCCTCTTCGGGTCAACTTCTGGCCTATTCCTGCAGACCCCCAATTGCGACCACCTAAGGCAGTTCGCAATTTGGGAGTTACATTTAATGAGAAACTGACCTTGGAAACACACGTCAACAAGATCTTGGGGACCTGTTTCTCTCTTGTAAGGATCTTGAGGAAGATTCTTCCCCAGCTCCCTGCTCAAACGCGCCCTTTGGTAGTTAGGAGCGTGATTTTGAGCAGGTTGGATTATTGTAATTCATTATTGCTGGAATCCCCTAAATTTTTGACTGGGAAATTGCCGAGAATTCAGAATATGGCAGACAAGCTAGCTCTGGCGCGCCCCCGTCAATCTTCCTCTACTCAGGCCCTTGCGGAGTTGCACTGGCTTCCCATAGCACAGAGGATCTATTTTAAGTCCCTTTGTGTTGTGTTTAAGGCATTGCATGGTCTGGGTCCCATACCATTGCAGAGTAAATTCTGCTGGTATGCACCTTCCCGCTGCCTTCGATCGTCTACAGCTTACTGGGTGAAAGTACCTCGGATCAGAAGAGCTAAGCTGGGGGGACAGGCTTTTAGTGTTGCTGCTGTGAGACTTTGGAATAAACTGCCCCTGGAGCTGCGACAGATGAAAGATCTTTTGTCTTTTCGTAGACAACTCAAAACCTGGCTTTTCCCCAGAATCGAGCATCTCTCTGCTTATATTATAATAACTGTCCCGTCTTTTCCCTCTTTAGCGCCAGGATGATCGAAGAGTTGCAGTGCGCTCTATAAGTTCTTTTACATTACATTACATTACATTACATCGATGAACACTTTCGAGATGGCAAAATAGGGCCTTTGATACCCATACCCACCCTCAAAGGGAGCTCCTTTATAATGGGTAAAGGATATAAAGGGCTAGTGTTGATAACGACTCGTCTTTTGACAGATGCCACATTCTCTGCAGCATTTCTTTATATGGCTATATATGTCTTGCCAATAGAAACGTTCTAAAATTATCTTCTACATTGTTTCCTGCCTAAAGTCCCTTCCCAACAAATGACTATAGGCAATATATAGCACTGTCTCTCTCTAAACTGTTACAGAACTAACTACTGGATTGGTTGGTTTTTCCTTCCCTTTCTTTGGAGCAATCCATTTTGTAAAATAATTGAGGCCCTAGCTCCTCCATCTTTTCCTCTTCTGTTGCTCTAGCCCACACTTCCCGGACAAGGGAGTCCATTCTCTGGACTGCCTTGAAGTTTCTATGTGATTCCCACAGTACCTCTTCCTTCCTTGAAGAGAATCCGATCATTCCCCTCTTCTTTTCTTTTCGCCTTTGCTTCCTACTTTTTTTCTCTTTGTCCTGTACCAAGGAATCCAATTGAAGTTAGCCGGTGCCAACTATTAGGGGTTCAGATAACTTGGGAATCGGGCCTTTGGTAATCGAAACAGGAGGCACTCCTTTTCTTCCAACAGCCACCTGAACTCAGGATATTCTATGTGATCCCCGTGAACACACTGTATAGTCACTGTACCTTGTAGATTTGGGATTTTCCCTCCCAAGATGTGAGGTCTCATGACAGTCTGTTGGAAACCTGTATCTAGGAGGTCCTTTATAGGATTCACATTGACCTTTAAAGAACAGTGATAGGGCTATTGTACTCTTGTTTCCTTTACATGACTGGTTTAGAAACCCCCATAGGTTCAGGTTTCCATGGGTAAAAGCGGGCTATTTGACCACATCCTCCACATTGGTAACATTGTGGCCCAGGAAGGACTGGAGCAATACTCCCACTACTAGAGGGTATCCCATTTCCCTTTTTCATGCCTATAGGTTTTCACCCTCTTTCATTTGGTGTCCCTCTACCCTTGGAATTGTTGCCCTCTCGCTCATAGATTCCTGGGCCCTATTATATGCTCCTGCTATGTCAAAAGCAGTTTCTAGGGTATGCGTTGCTTCACCCAGAATTGGACAGGCAAATGGAGAGAGTTCAAAAATTGCTCCAGATATAATTTGTCAGCAGTTCCTCTTTTGACTCTAGTTTCAGCCAGCTATCTGTTAAGTCCTTAACTCTGAAAAACAAACCATGTGGCATTTCATAGGGCCCTTCTTTTATTTGACGCAGTCTGATCCTTTAAATTTCTTCATCTATGCCTACTCTTTTTAACACACTGTTTTTAATATCAGTAAAGGGGGTTGTTCCTTGGGTATTCACAGCTTGATAAGCTCTTTGGAGTTTTCAAGTTAGTAGAAGTCCCAAGTATTGTCCCTTGAGCACTGCTAGGCATGCTGCAGACTGAGCGATTCTTTCAAAATTATTACAGAAACAATCAGGAAATTTCCCTTCAGAATATTTCTGTAGAATGACAGAGGATAAAGCAGTATGGCCCCATTGTTGTCCATTGGCTAAGTTTTCTAAGGCTGTGTCTTGACTCTGCGCTACTTTGTCTCTATGCTCGCTTGGACCTTTTGGAACAACTATCTGTCCTCTGTCGCCATAACCATACATTTTTCAAGAGCCCTCTCCAGCTGTTTTTGGCCAGCTGCGAGTTTAGTGACGAAAGCCTGCATTTCTTCCCATACCACTTATAACATCGCTTTGTGGAGGGATGGTCAAAAATAAGACTTTGAAGGCTTGTCAGATTTTTGAATGGTTGCTTTTAATGTAGGTGTCATACAAGGAAAGTCATAGAACAAAAAGAAATAATGGCAAATCGCTGAAAGTTCTTAGTCTGCAAGACTACTCCGATAATGTTTTAAGGTTTGTCTGTCTTACGAAGCCTATGGGTTCTTCTTTCGCCTAGGCTTGTCGGACCAATGCCACCAGCACCCTCGGGAGAAGACCAGAGCACAAAGGTAAGTATAGATAGAGGAACACAACATTTCATTTGTCTTTTCCTTATCTGTGTTTTTCTATCACTAGACTTGTCCTCAATGGTTTATAGACCTTTTACTCATTCATACTTTTGTGAGAATGCGGTCAAAGGTAGGGTCATGCGGATAGACCCCAAGTCACCCAGACTGGTCTCTTCTGAGGTCAGGGTATTTTTACCCTTTTCTTGTGTCTCCCCACTGGAGTAAGAAGAAAAGGGAAACCCCCCAAAAAATTATACGTTTCTTTACCTTTGTTCCACCACTCTTGGGTCCAGAATATCTTCCCCCACCCGTTTTTGCAAACAGTGAAAAGAATAGGCCGTGACCCAAAACGTGACACTCACATTCACCTCCTGAACAAAAATCAATAAGGCAAAAAAACATAATCTTGTATTCTCTTCCCCTCCCCTCTGATAGGTTCACAGTCACTCGCCCGGTATGCCACAACTCTTTGGATTTGTGGTGGGTTCCCTGGTGACTGCTGGTGGCATCGACCAGTCTTAAAACAAATCATCCTCCTCCTCGCCTTTGAGTTCTGCATCCTTCTTGACCTCTGTTCATTCCGTGTCCTTCTCCTTTGCAGTCCAGATACATGTCTCTTCTTGGAAGTTCTCCCCTGCTCCATCATCCTCTTTCAGGTCTGTCTTTCCGCCGCAAGGTCCTCTCCTCCTCTGTTCGGCGTCCTCTGACCTTTTACCTCTCTTGGTCCCCCACCCCGCATAAGGGGGTCTGTCATTACTTCTTGGTTTTTTTTCGGTCTCCGCCCTCTGTTTCTCGGTGTTCTTTTTCTCTTTTTCCTTCCCTTAACTCCCTGACTCTTCCTGTTTCCTGACCGCCTGTTTTCTTCTTTTTAGGTGGCATGTCACGCCAGGTGTTGCAATACAGGGGTCTCCTTTGGCAGGCAAATTCATCTCCATCCTTTCTACCCCCTCACAGCAAGACACAGAAACAGTCAAATCAAGACAACTAAAAGGTTTAGTGTTACAATTCAACTTAAAAGATATATGGAGATCACAACATCCAACAACACAAACTTACTCTTTATAATTTCCACCCCGTCGTAACCAGCCGTGGCCCGAGCAGGTAGGAGCGGTGGGGCCGGGTTGGGGGGCATTCGACAGACGATCACAAGGGAAAATTAAATAAATAAATCATTTTCCCCCATCGGCCTCTTTCGAAATCACCCCCAACCCGGCCCCACTGCTCTTACCTGCATGGGCCGGCGGCTTGTCATAACACATTTTGCAGAATAAAGTACATGCTCAAATCCAAAGATATGTTTTGAAACAGAATACCCAGGTAGAATAATCTTAGATCACTCTCCACTGACAGCCCTATATTCCAGGGAAAGACACAGAACAGGAAATAGCTGACAACGGGACTATGAGCAGAAACATCGGACACAGAGTTTAAACAAGATGCGGAGAAAGAAGTAACAATCTACTTCACACAAAGTGATCGAACGGCATCCCCCAGACAGTGGAATGGGAAGGAACGAAGGTCATCCTTTGTGGTAGCTGTTTGGGGAAAATGCTTGTTGCAAAATCCCAGTTGGCTAAGGATACAACCAAACTGAAAACAAAATAGCTAACCTCTAGAAAGAGGTAGTGAAGCAACGTAACAGACAACCAGAGCTGGTGGCAGTAGATATCTATTCCTACATATCCTTCCAGCAGCACCTTCACATGGAAGGGGACAAGTCAGAGAAATTACCGGCATGGCCAATAAATAAAGAAAGGAAGCAAAACACAACATTTCAGGTAAAACACTGACAGGAACACGTACAACAAACAAAAACAGGTATTAACAGGATGTTCCAACAGTATCTACTCACAAAAGCAACCACTCATACAAGAAGACATAAGAAGTTATTATAGATACCTTTCATCTATCAAACCTTACCCCAAAAATGAGGGAATAAAACTGGAGGTCCCTTTAGAAAGACAAGAATTAGCAGAGGTCATAAAAGAGATGCCAGGGGAAAAACACCAGGACCAGACCAGTTACCCTTGGAACTATATATTGGCAGGAGCCCAAAAAATGGAAAAACTGCATGCAATATGCCCAAGAAACAAGAAAACAAAAACTCCCAGAGTCTAGGAAAGTAGCATTACTAGTAGTAGACCCAAAACCACAAAAGGTGTCATGATGAAGGCGGTAGTGGTAGGAACAGAAAGTAAACAGGACTCTCATAATCATGTCTACTTCATGTAGTTCACACTCCTACAATTCCTCTAACCCATTTACCAGTTGATGAGCTGAATTGGAGGGGTCATACTGCAGTAGGTGCAGTGCTGGTGGGCCCTGCCTGCGTCCTTGACTTGGTATCCCCAGCCCCTCCCTCCTTCTCCTATGTGTATGATGGATCAGCACATGCGCATTCTGCATTACAGGACTCTGGTGGCTCTTAGAGCAGTATCCAAATATATCCCTCCCAGGGGTAATGTCAGTAATTGTCATTTGTGCATCGGCTGCAATGCGTGCAGGGCCACTCAGGATCTTTTGTGGACAACTGTTGTCTTTTCATTAATATTTGGTTCTGTTTTTAAGGCAAATGTATTGTAAAGTGCATGGGGCTACAGGGTTGTTGCACAGTTTTTATATTTTTTTCTATTATTACCTAGTAATTGTTTAGCGTTCTGTTGCTTAGTAGTTTACATTACCACTTCATAAAACAAGTCCACTGAAATTAACTGAAATAAATGAAATCTAGGTGAATCCAGAGTAAGACAAGAATTTTAATAGTGTGATACATGAATTACAAAATGGAATGCCCAAAAATTGATGGGCTCTGGGCAAACAATTTAGCATTTTTCAACAATGTTATACAACAAATTCGCCTGCCTAGCTTCCTATTTAGATCAGTTAATTACATAAATTGCATTTTCACACTTCAAGTATCCCTGTGGTATATACAATAGTTTAAAAAAAGCAAATGCCCCATGCAGGTTCACATTTTATCTGGCTCAACCAGCAAGGAAGGTAGAGCAGAGGCAGGTCGGAAATGATGCAATTAAACAAGTTTAACGCGCGACTTTTATCCTGGAGGACACTCACGTTTTTAATTCAGAACTGCTTGCAGGTCTATTAAACTTCTGAAAACCCACGCAGTGTTTTGACATTTAGGGGCGCGCGCTTCAGTTTAGTTAGTGCTGTTGCTATGGAAACTGAAAACTCTGAACACCAGAATAGACTATTTAGCTAAATGTTAAATATGGTCCCCTCCTACTCACTTTATCTAAAAGGTGCAGCACATGATTCTAAGGTCATGCGACTCTGGGCTCTTTTTGGTACCTTCTGCACCTGCAATTATTAGGAATACTCACTCAGGAAATTATTTATTGGAAAAGTTCAATTTCTACCAATCTTGAATGGTTGAATGAAGGTCAAAAGAGATACACCAAGCTACATAAATTAAGCCATCAGATATCTGTGCCAGTTGATATCTTAGCAATAACACATCTCACACCAGTTCCATATCAGGAATATGTGCAAATTTAAAATAAGACTTTTTAATAATAATAATTATAGCAATAATAAAGCACATTTTCTCCATCTGGAATCTAATCAAAGCAAAAACTTGCTCACCTGACTCTGGTAATGTGTGGGATTGCTACTCCTCCTGGCAGGCTTAGGGGCAAAGTGAGGAGAAAGGCTTTGAATCACACCATAGCTATGCTCCCACAATACCTATTCCAGGGGGATCCTAACAGGCAAATCACAGCCCTACAAATGGCATCCTTTATCCACATATAGTCAGACCAGAAATACAGTTCAAAAAAACATTGTATTGCGCAAACCAATTTCCTAAAAGTTATAGGGTGTTTAGAGGACTATCACAAAGAGTAGAGAATATGATATAAAAGAAAACCAGCGCACAAAATCCTAAAAATGTTCAGTTAAAGTGAATGTAGTCAATCATTATTAAAGATGACAATGGGTTCCATTGTTACTTTTTTGAGAGGTTCAAAAAAAGAAAACAATTTAACTGCTGGTAAGGATGTTTTTGGTGGGATTATGTTTCAAGATAGTCAGATTTTTGAGTGCACTCAGTCTGATAAGGCCTGAGGTCCTGCCCTTGTAAACATAATGTCCTTCAAGCTTAGAGCTTCATTTATACTTCTGAAACCCATCATTGTGGCAGGTTCAGTGCCTCTCCTTCACCAGTAGCAACAAGGCTAGAGATGTCTACCACAAAGATAGAGACTCCCAGGTGTATTTCAGGAGTTGCTTCAAGGGGGTAAAATGTCTATTGTCCTGCAGTGCTTTGGCAGCATGGCAGAAATTCCATCACTTATTCCTGTAGAAAGACTCTCCAAGACAGTGGGTGGTATCTTCAGAACTCACATAACTAATGTCCAAATGGGCGGGGAGTTAACAACCTGGTGGGGAGGGGGTAATTCAAAGACTATTTATGTTCCAACCATGCCAGCATCAATGGCGGTTCAGGGCAGAAGGTCCTCTGGTGGGAATGACTCTGGCGGTCTTGCCTTTGATTGTGCAATGCCCATGACACCATTTCAAACGACACGTATACCACCAAGTGTGGTGGAGCCAGTGGCTTTCGGAGCCATCAGCAATAAGGGCTTTCCCCATGCTCTGAATGAGGTGGAGGAGTGGTAAGGGGTGTAGATGGGAAATCCACCAACTTTTGGTAGGGGTCCCATTGCCCCCCAACTCCATCTCAAAATTAAGCCATTTGGGTCTGAAGGCCACCGAAATAAGGGTGAGCTCCCATCAGCATTCATGATGGTAGACCTGTCCCTACACACTGTATGACAACTCCCAGCACTTGCTGATTATGTGATTCCTGAAGATGGACCACTGTTTAGGAACGTATTGTGAGGAATCAAATAAGGATTGACTCTTCCCCTATGGCGCCATGTTATTGCTGAATGTCTGTAACATTTATCTTCTACACAGCAATGCATTTTAATGGGAAAATGGCTGTATACTTTGCACGCTAATATGGAATTTGTCTCCAAATTTGCTATAAGTGGTTTTGTGATGAGAGAAAAACATATATATATTAAGAAAAATGTGTTTGCCAAAGACTAACCACATCTAGACTTTCTCTTAGGTGACCTATACCTCCTTTTCCCAGAGTGTGGCATGTCTCAAATAATGAGAGATTTGTTTTGGAGCTGTCATGCTCACATGCAATGTTTGCTATTCCTTCCAAAATGACTGTGCTCTCGCCTCCCTGTTCACCAGACCAGTTATGTCAGGGTAGAGTCATCAGTGAGAAGAAAATGAGCTTGAAGTCACTTGTCTGAGTTTATGCTCATAGAGTAATATCCCAGCTATCTGGACCTCACCTGGAAACCTCAAGGGAAAAGGAAAGGAGGAAGGTCAAGAAACACCTGGCATCGAGGCCTCGAGGCTGACTGCAAATGGATGGGTTATACCTGGAGTCAGATTGAAAGAAAAGCCGAGGACAGAGATCGCTGGAGAGTCCTGATTAATGGCCTACACCCCGGAAGGGGTAGTAGACATGAATAAGTAAGTCAGTGTCTGGCCCGAGCACCTAGCTTGTTGGGTGTAACACTTTACTCAGGATCTAGATAGGTAGGATAATCTATAAGCTGCTTTCCAGCAGCTACCAGAGCCAGTGAAATGTATGCTAGCCTTTATATATTTTAGTATCTTATAGGTGTCTGGAGCGCCTGCTTCATTATTAAAAGAATTTATTGACTACTACTTGTTCCCTTTCATAAACCCTAAGTGCCTCATGTTAAGTGGAGTGCTAAAATGGGATCTAAAACTTAGCAACATAATTACCGTTTGCACCGCTTTGGCATTGGTGTTTAGCAGCTGACATAGCATCCTTTACATAAATAGGGTATAATTAGTGGAAATTACTTTTCGGGGGTATTCAGCCCTCCATCTTACAATCATCTTATGGCTGGCTGGTGGCACTCAGACTACAGAAGCTCAGAGAGTACTACTTTGTACTCAACACACAATAGTCATAATTGTTGAAATAGGTACTTGTACAGGGTTGAACACTTGCACTGGGCTCTAAATGAGAGCATGTTGCAGCTTTCACAGAGGCAATTTATAGTACATAAAGTAGTACTCCTGTTTTGTGCCTTCCCATACTCTTACCTGTCTTTGCACATTGCCCCCAAACATCTAAAATGGGGCTATTTAGGGAATATTCATATACAATTAGTACAAATAGAAAGGACTGTGCCCTCTTAGCACTTTTACTAATACGAGTTGGTTGTTTCAGGGCTGACTCACAAAAGCATGTAAAAGAGTACTCCAGTAGTACTACTTTCCCTGCTCTTAAATGGTTTTTGGAATCGGCCCTTAAATTACTTAACTTAACCCGAGAGTAGAAAGTTAATACACAAGCCACACACAAAACTTCCAAATACAATTCAGGTAAATTTGACATATTTGAATAAGAACTTGACTCTTTCACTAAACAACAACCACTTAAGGTGCTCTTAATCGAATACTTGTAGATTTTTGCGCATTATTGTCTTCTCTTTAAAATCCCATGCTTTTCTAGTGTTGTTACATTTGAGCTAATATTGCATCCTCTAATTTATTCTACCTTTCAGATCCATTACCCTCTTATCTACCTCTTTGGATCACTGCAATTTGTCTTTAAGTTGATTTCCTTCAATTTGTCTTGCTTAAACATCAACATTTCCAAACACATTGCAAATCGGTCTTCTATTAACCTTTGCTGGATTCCGCCTGCCTAATTTAATTTTCCCTTAAAAGTTTTCACCCCTTTACATTTGTGTCAGTTTTAGAATTTTAGGCTGATTTAGAGATGTGCACACTTCCATATTATAGGATGACTGTCAGTCGCTCTGGGCGGCATCACAGTCCATCATTGTTCTCCTACCATGCCATCTCAGTAAGGACCCAGCCATATGTAGATCAGCCTTGACCCTGCTCAAATGGGACAAAGCACTCTGAAATGCCAGGCCAGGTCCTCCCTGAACAGGAACACAAGCAACCCAAGACTAATTTCACCGTGATAAGGGCTAATCAGTCGTGTATAGCTTGGTTCCAGTGGCACAGTTTTCGGGACCCATGTCTGGGCATACCCATTGGACTTAGGGCGTGAACTGCAACAAAAATGGATGGAATGCTTTGAATTAATCTCAGCCACTGGCAATCTCTCTGGGTCTGACCTGGTCCTCTCTGATGGCTTCTGTGGGAGTGAGTCCTGACTCCCAAGTTCTGTCCTCAAGATGCTGGACCCTTGACTGGAATCAGAGTCCACTTCTCCGTACCTAACTAAAGATTTCACCAGATTCAACGCATAATGATGCAGTGCCTCCAGAGCAGCTCTCGTCTGAAAGGCTACAGGATCTGATGCTGAGCAACACAGAGGCCTGGAGAGCTGCGCAGCTCCTAACTGAAAGCCCACCGTATCCAACGTCAAGTGCTTGATTAGGGACAATAGCAAGCATAGAAGAGCTCTGCAGAGTTGTGCAATGCTTGTAACCTTAATCGGTTCTGATGCGTTAAGGAGAGGTCTGCATGCAGAGTCACGCTATGCTTGGAACCTTCATCGGTTCTGAAGGCAAGCTATGCGGAGCTCTGCAGAGCAGCACTGTGCAGTCCCCATACCAAAACCAGAAAGTAAAACTTCCAGCAGGAGGAACCTATTCCAGTATTCGACCTGTGCCCCATCATGGCTGGGCTGATCCTGTTACTTTGTCCTGGTCCTCTGGGTGTTAATTTTATCTAAGACTATAAAAACACATGATTCCAATTCTACTTATTGGATTTGTGTTGTTGTTTTGTGCCATTGTATTTATTAAACTATTCTCTATTGTTCTAAATTGGTTTGGGATTTTTCTTGGGTGGGGTTTTCACTTTATTATTGTTTCAGTGCTGCATAAATGCTTTATGCATGACTTCTTTGTGCCAAGGTACCAGAGGTTTAAGCACAGGTTTATTTATGGACTATAGTGGTTCACCCTGACAAGGGTTGTGATTATTATTTGAGGTGGGGTCTCCCTTTCTCAACTAATACTTCAATTTCTCATACTAGAGATTTATATGACGAGGATTACAACACACTTACGTAATGAAAGGAGTAATTGTTCATAACTCCACCACTCATCTCCAGTAAAAACTCATTACAACTTCAATCAATCACAGCCTGCAAGAAAACACATAATAAAGGAACCCACACACCAAAATTCTTTATCTACCTTCACTATGTCGGTGAAGGTATTTGTAGGTTTCCCCCTTATTTTTTTGAGGAGGACAATAGAGAAGGTTCAAGGCAAAGAATCAACATCCAGGGAAGCTTTTATTTCCAGATACCGCTTCCTATCTAGGCATAGTTGCTTACTGAGAGCAGAAGCTGGATTCACCTACAGCTCGCTCCCAGACTATTCAAGCTTTTGCCAAAATACTTGCCACAGTCCTTTTTATGTATGGCCTATAGATCTTTCCAGAAGGTCTCATTCAACAATATTAGCATTTCACAGGCAAGCCAGTCCAGATACCTGCATTGGCACTGAGCTGCATCAACAGACGAGTGCACCAGTTTATTATCATACTCCAGTCACTGGTGGCAAACTAAGTTTGGTAAGGGAATTTTATTTCTTTACCCACTTCCCACGTGTTCTAGGTGCCATTAACTGCACCCATGTAGCACTACAGCCTCCTCTGCACACAGCACACCTTGTCTACAGCAGACACCACTGACACTTCATCAATGTGCAGGCTCTCTGTGATGCCAGGGGCTGCTTCACTAATGTTCGAATTTCCTGGAAGCAGACATCACATATTTTTATTTGCTAACAACCACCTCTGCACATTATTTGGTTGCTGGGTATATTAGTGACGTGGCTTATTGGTAAGTAACAACACCTCACACTGGACCTGCATATACATCAGAAGTTTCCATCTCAACACTAATCAGTAATCACTACACATAATAAACACACATGACCCTGACACACACTGCATGTACCTAGGCTTGCATAATGTATCAAGGTCAGGATACAGGACCCTTTGTTAAAATCTCACATTTCTTTTTTGCAGGTACTGTCGAGTATGCTCTCTCTCCCCATCTCCTCACACCCTAAAAACGCCCAGCCCCAGTATCTCAGCAGAGGTACAATAAGGCACACGTACATACACAAGCTATTATAGAATGCACTTTAGGCCTCAAGTCATTATTCTGATGTCTTCATTATATAGGTGTGGTGCTGGTGTACTCCTTAGAAGTTGTGTGTAAGATTGCTGCAGCCTGTTCCACCACATCTCCGTACGACTGGGCTTACACATAAATATTGACCCTGATCAACGCTGAGATCCAGGTAACAGAGGTGGAGTAGAGAACAGAAGTCAGAGTCTGCAGGTGCAGGTGCAGGATCAGGATTTTTCTCTTGAGCTGCCAATTTGGTTACTGCATTTATGTTGGTGGACAGTCTGTTGTCAATGATGAAATGATGGAAGACTAACACACTGTCCATAAATACCACCCTGAGACACCTCTGTTTACATTGCATAACATCCTTAACTAATATGCTAGGACCAAGTTTAAAATAAGTTGACTGTTCTTTTCCTCCAACATTGTAACCCTTTTCTTAAGAAACATGAAACCACTTTATTTTGCATACAACACTCATGCTTTGGGAAAAACTTACAAAAAGTATAAATCAACACACAAGTTCGCTGATATAGGATTACATTTATTACATGCTGGTTGTCTCCCTCCCACATCTGGAGCCTCTGCTATGTGTGTGGAACTCTCCTCTGCATGTTGTGCACAGACTTTGCACTTGGCCTACAGTGTTAAGATCTACTCATCTGAAATCCAGGGGTCTGTGGGAATGAAGATATTCTTGCGATTCCCCCGGAGACTAATCACACACACACTATTTTACCAAGAGTGCTGATGACTGGCTGATAGGGGAATGGTATTAGGAATGCAACTCCTTCCACATTCAGCCAGTAGGGTATCTTGGAGTGTTCCTGGATGTGGGTGCTTCTAATCTAACTTCTCTGGGTTAGGTTTCTCTAAGGCAATCAACAAATCAAGGGATAGCAAGGGTACAATCTTAACATGGCTCAGTGACTATTCTTTCGATTTCTTAATCCTGCAAATACCCACCATCTTTGGGTTAACTGTGTGGTCTACAATCTTTCTATTCACAGCATAGAGAGCAAGATTAGGAATTGTTCACTCTTTCCAAGTGGAAAGTCTCTAAAATGTTCTCACTATAAAAGACCTCTTCGGGGGTCAAGTTTTAGAAGGGAATCCTTTGCTTCTGTATTGTATTGTCGTTTCTTTTCCCTGTAGATCCAAAGTTAACTAATAAATAAAGATTTAGACCTTTCAAGTCTTTGTTATTCTTTGACTTGGTAGTGCACTATCCTTTTTAGGACTGAACAGCTTCACAGGTTGAGTTCGCTGTAGATCTTTTTCACCTTTCTCCATTGTTCTCTCTTTTCAGGTTCAGAAGAATTGGGGTCCAAAGAAACAGGACTAAGAGGTAAGATTCAGAGGTAAGTTTGCCATGTTTGAGCACCAGATTTCCTCAGGTTGAAGCCAAGTGATTATCAGGGCAATGGGCGCTATATTTATACTGTTGCAACCAAGAGGGTCAGCAACTCTCGCAAGAGCCGGAGATCTCATGAGATCTTGGGTCGCACCAAAGATTGCCTCCAAGTCATGCGAGAGACCGAGATCTTGGGTCTCACGCCAGAACGCAGGTTCGCATGCTACCAAATCACAGGAGTGAAAGGTAAATATAGTAACTTGGGGAAAGGAAGGGTGTGTTGTGCATTAACTGCCACTGGAATGTGTTATCTTGGGGTCAAGATGTCTCAATTGTGGGGGCAGGCTGTGAGTTGGAAGTGTGTTGAAGTATTTTTGTGGAACACGCAGAGCAGGTGGTGACACAGAGACTCTGCACTTGGGGCACAGATCTCCACCTACCACTAATGGACTGCCTCCATGTCTGCCCCTGATCTTCAGGAAGAACACCTCTGCATGAGACCGCAGCTGGTGGGCAGCAGAACTCGGACCAACACCCACACCAACAGGCCATGAACGCAACCTCAGCATCATTCTCGACAGCTAGCTGGCCATGAAATGACAAGTCAACGCAGTCACCTTCCCTTGCTTCCATACCCTTTTCATGTTCCTCAGGATCTTCAGATGGATTCCAATCAACACAAGAAAGACTGTCACGCAGGCCCTCGTCACCAGCCGCCTCGACTACAGCAACTCTCTCAATGCTGGAATCTCAACCCAGCTCCTCAAAAGACTCCAGACCATATAGAACACCACAGCCAGATTCATCCTGGAACTGCCCAAACGGACCCACATCACCCCTCACCTCAGAAACCTCCACTGGCTCTCCATCTGGAAGAGATGCCAGTTTAAGATCCTCACACACACATACAAAGTTCTGCACAAACAAGGACCATCCTACTTCAACCATCGACTGAACTTCCCCCTGCCCTCAAGACAACTGCACTCCACCTCACTTGCCCTCGCATATATCCCCTGCATCCATCGCAGTTTGCAGCAGGGGCCGCTACTTCATCTACATCACTTCCAAGACCTGGAACGACTTGTCCCTCTTCCTCCAAAGAGCACCCTCCCTGACGGACTTCAGAAAGAAACTTAAGATCTGGCTTTTTTACAGAGACGCAGCACCCTCAGAGGCCAGATACGCCTATGGGTGACAGTGCTGCGCTATACAATTGCTGATTGTTTGAATGAACTGGAAATAACATATAGGAAGAGGAAATTGGCCATTTTGTTTTCAATCCGATTCATTGTCTCCTCAATGAAGAATCCTCCACCATTCTGCTGCTCTTTTGACAACTGAGGAATGCAGCTTAGGCCCAAATCTGGCCCCAAAAAGGCACATGCTGCAGTGTAGTTGGTGTCCACAATTGACTGGGGCAGCTGTTTCATAAATGGCGTGAGGACATTTGATGCTGGGCCCATATTAAGGCCCAGAACATTATGGGGTTGTACTGCCAGCATCATACATAGCAAACCCCACATGACACCACTGCTTCACGTCCTGAAAGCTGCCTGGCTGACCCTCCATGCTTAGCTGGAAGAGTGTGAGCAGCAATGTAGTGGAGACAGGGTTTTATGTGCACACATTGCTATGTTAGCATAAGCTTCTTAGAAACTAAATGCCATCTTGCCGCTTTGCTGCTTTTGCACACGACACTACAGGTAGCTGTTATTACAAGTAAAACTGCTTGCTTGCTTTTTCTTCACATGAGAACGGTCTGTTGTTCACATCCCTAGACGTGCACTGCTACCTTAGTTTGAACACTGTGTGCAGAAGCCGTCAAGGTCAAATAACAATGTATGCTGTTGAATTTAGGTTGATCGGTCCACGCTCTAAACACAACACTCACACAGCTGCAAATATCTGAAACTCAGGTGCTTTTAATATTGCATTTGCATGCATGATTCAGGCACTTAGAGAAAACCTTTCCAGACACAGAGAGCAGAGCTGATCTTGTGATGTGTTTCACCTAAGCTGATCTTTGAGGTATGGGGTTCCCCATTAAAGCCTAGAGACCTTCTATTAGTTTATAAAACTTGTTTACTAGCCAAGGGAGGGTATTATAGGACTTGGTGTCCACATCATTTTTATTATGATTTCTCCCTTTATTTTCTATGGTACTGTAACAATGCTGATGGTTTTGTTTTTAATCATTTTCCTGCTTGTATTAGCCAAAGTACTGCATCTTAGAGCACATAGTTAAAAATAAACATTTTAAACTTTTCCGTGTCTCTGATTACTCTTGTTGTGGACTGATATGATAATAATAACGAAAAGGTGTTTCTGATTCCCACCATTCCTGAGAGTACTCTAAGTCGCTTGTTCTGGGTTGTCTAATCACTGGTAGCTTCGAGATGATATGGAGAATGAATGAGACACTGATGCTAGTCGGATAGGGGTTCTGGGTACTGAGGTGAGTTTTTTGGTACACCACAATTCACTGAGGTCCTGGTTTCCTGTGCATAGTTCTGTGCATGAGCAGAATCCCCACAACATGGCGCACCTAACATTTTGGTCTTATGATTGAGACACCTTAGTAGTGCTTATATTTGTCCACAACACCCTCACTCATGTTTCCGGTTGACGGGAGTGACGGTTTAAACCTACCTAAATAGTTAATATATAGGTTCTCTCAAGCTTGATCATTAAAAAGGTTTCATTTTATCTTATACCCTTTTTGTGCTACCGTTAATATAGATTGTTTTTCTTCTCTGTGTCCTTATGGCTGAAGTCACTATTGCAGCGCATAGTAGCGCACCTCTCCGGCGTCATTTGATGCAGTTCGGGGTGCCTGACGATGGGATGGCTATTATTTTTGTAGTGAGTGCCGATGCATCATTTCCCTATGAGTTGTTTTACTCTTGTGTTACTTTGCCGGAGGTGAATGCGGACGATAAGACGTTTCACACATACACTCCTACGGCGGTCCCAGCTAATTACATGCCATATAGGACGCAGGAAATTCCTATTTCCGCCTGCAGGATCGTATTTGGTTCAATGGTGCCATCCCCCACACTGTTACACCGGATTGTTTGGGTCCCTTGTCCATTCCAGGGGCCACTTGGCCAGTCTTGGCCGGGTTTACACCACATCCACATTATTTGCAAGCCCCGCTGGATGACTTACGTCAACTCCACACCGCCTTGATTACGGTACATAGGGTTTTAGTGCAATACGTTTCTCGCAATGTCCAGGTGGCAGCACCTGGAATCGCGGCGCAACCAGCTGGCCCGGCCAGGATTACTATTAGTCCTGTCATGCTTAATTCGGTAATGGGCAAGCGCCCCCAGAATAAGGACGATATGCTTTATTGGCTTGCTGAGAAATTTGACCAGCTGGAAGCAGTATTTCCAAATTCTACTCTTGTGGAAAAACACAGGATCCTTACCATTAGTTTGCAGAAAGACTTGGTCCCTGGGGTTAATGATTGTCAGAACTAGGGTAAGGTGTTTGCAGCAGTCTACTCGAAGTGCTTCGGCACACCGTCTATGACTGTACTGCCCTCCGTGATCAAGCGTGTTCAAGATCAACACGGTCCGGAGGCGGCGGTCGAGTTAGGAATGAGGCTTGTTGGTGTGTTTGACTTTGTTGCTGATCTCATCCTTGCTAACGTCAAGGGAGATGAGGTTAACTTTCAGGTGTTGAATGCCCTGCGCCTCGTCGACGACGTCGATAAACCCCGGCAGTTACCGAAAATTATTGCAGAGGCTTATAAGACCATTGAGCGCAATAGTTAAGCCTTTTGTTAAAACAACAGCGCAGCCGCAAACTCAGACGGTTACGTCAACTAAGGACGACCGTCCAGCTTTTCCTAAGCAAAATTGGAAAACTAAGAAACAGGGGAAGCAGCAACAGAAACAGGGGTCTCGGCCCGCGTCTCGAGTACAAGTGACTACTGAACGCACATATGAACTGCGCGATCGCACTAGAATTAGGTCTTCTGATAGATTTCAGGTTCCTGAACAACGTTCTCCTCATTCTTCACAGGAAACATCGGTCTCACAGTCCGGTGGAGGAGAAAGTGGCAAAAGTCGGGGAGCCCAACAAGGACGTGAGCAGCCGCGCCAGGCTGAGGGTAAAGGCAAGCAGGAAGAGTTTGCACGTCAGCGACCCCCGTTTCAGAAAAATAAGGTTGCTGCACTAACAGCGAGGTATGCCACAGATGGTGAGAACACAGCTTCAGAACCTGACATGGGCACTAATGCTGCTAGACAGTGTGGCGGAAGTTACAATAGTGCGACAAGCACTGCGTCCATATCTGAAGGCGACAGCAACTGATACGTTCATTACTGTAGAAACTGCTGACACTAGAGTGGCTCCCCTGACAGACTATATGACATGTTCCTTTTAATTGAAGATGACATACAACGTACCATAAAAGGGATTTTTTGGGAAAATCTAACCTCTACATATGACATTCTGTTAGCAGAGGCAGACTGGCCCCCAGCTTTCGTTTTGGCAGCTCCAAGAGGAGAGGAGGTAATCCTACCATCTTTCGCGCACACAGTGCCGAAGGAGCAAGCTCAGAACTTTGCAGAAGAGTGGGCACAGGTGCTTGCTCCGGCGTTGTACCGTACTCAGGTTGGGTGGGATAAATTGTCACCTAGCCATGAAATTCCATTGCGGTCTCTGCCACAGCCACAACCCCAATATCCCATGCGCCGTGAAGCTAGATCTCACGTCGCAGAAATCCTTGAACAATTGGAATATCAAGGTGTAATTGAAACATGTGTGTCACCCTTGAATAATCCTCTTTTCACTGTAACCAAACCTGATGGGTCGTACCGCCTAGTTTTGGATTACCGGCATTTGAACTCTCATTGTCGGACCTGTGCTGTACAGAATACCCACAGTTCTGCCCTAGTTGATAGTGTCGTGCGAAAAAGGTTTAAGACCACACTTAACATCTCCAATGGCTTTTACAACCATAACCTGTCCTCTATTAGTAGTCAATGGACAGCCTTTACTTCTGGCGGCAAACAGAAACAGTTTAAAAGATTAGCCATGGGCTACAAAAACAGTCCAGGTGTCTTTGCCGCACGTGTTGTCTCTCTGTTGGAGAGCATTGACCATGATGCATACTTGTATGTTGATGATATCTATCTCACAGATGACAAATTATGGCCGCATCTGTGTCGTGTTGACCGCATCATTGTTATGTTTGCGGACTTCGGTTACAAATTCAACTTTGCAAAATCACACATTGCAGAGTATACAGTGTTGTTTTTGGGATATGAACTCAACAACGAAGGTCGAGGTTTAGCACCTCACTTCCTGGAGAAATGTGCATGTTTGCGCGCTCCCACAACCCTGAAAAAACTACAATCTTTGCTGTTTTTTTTTAATTTCAGACGTACTTACATTCCCGATTATACCCAGCGTATCAAGCCGCTGTATGCCTTGGTACAACCAACTTTTTCCAAATCGAGCTGGCTGCCAGAACATTCAGCTATCCTGCAATCTTTGCAGGCTGATCTTCTTGCTTCTAAATACTTACTGATGCGTGATAACCACACAAACCTGGTAATAAGAATTGTGCCTGGCGCAGTGGGTTTCACGTACTTAACGTTCAATGAGGGCGACACAGTCCCTATTGCTTACAAGTCACATCTGAACACTGCGGCTGAAATGCGCTTATCCACTGTAGAAAAAGTTTTGACTGCAGTGCAGATGGCGATTCTGAAAGAGACAGCGCTGTCGCAAGGGAAACGCATGTTGGTTGTTACACCATATCCTGCCCTAGAGGCAGTAACGAAAGCAAGTGTACCAAATTCTAAAGCTTTGCGTCTGCGTTGGATACAATGGGCCACTTCTTTGACATCTTCAGATGTAACTTACATCTTTGATGCCTCATTGCAGACTCAGGAGTATTTGCAGTATGAATTTGTTCATCCAGCTCCTCTGTCCTTGCGCTCACTTGAGGATTACCATTGTATCATTTACACCGATGGTTCGGCGCAACTGGTGACGATTTCTAAGCATGCTTATTCGGCGGCCTGCACAATAGTGGCTGGTACTTTCGTGAATGGTGAATTCAAGTCTGATGTCGTGCATACGCAGACATTGGGTGATTGGACCACCCAGTTGGCAGAGCTTCGTGCTCTGATGCTTGCACTGGAGTTCGCTGATCCTCGAGTGACTTCTCTTATAGTGAGTGACTCTTTTCACTGTGTTCAGTCTTACAACGACAATTTATTCTTTTGGTCTCAAAATGAGTATCGTGATTCCAAAGGTAGCACAATCAAGCATAAAATGCTTTGGGTTCGAGTCGCAGAACTTAAACAACGTCTGCTGCTCGTGAATGTAATTCATACTCTTGGGCACCAACGTGCAGGTGTCCACGCTGTTGGCAACAGTTTAGCTGATGAGGCAGCAAAAACAGCAGTGGCAACATATCTAGTAGCAGCAGTTACAAGATCCAAAAGTAAGATTGATGATGACATCTTGGCAGCAATTACTGCAACAGAGAAGGGTGATAATTACCCTCAGGGTTTCCCTTCTATATACTCTTATTATTTAAGTCCTGATAAAGTTCCCTATGTGAGAATTAACGACGTTGGTGACGGATTGATTCCCAACGCGGACTGCAGGCTTTCCTTGATAACAGCCGCTCACGAAGTACATCTTAGTTGCAGTGGATTTGTGCACACATTTTCTATGGGTCTGGCCACAACGGAGTGCTGATGCTTGAACTGTCATCAGGGATTTGCGTGTCTTTGTTGGAATTTTTGCATGTGGTACCCTTCATTCTGACCAGGGTCCAGCGTTCGCCTCTAAGGCGTACAAGGATGCCATGAGATCTTTGGGGGTCCAATTCAAATTTTCGTCTCCATACCGGCCTGAGGGCAATAGCGTTGTGGAACGAATGAACCGTGACTTAAAGCAATCCCTGACAGCTAGGGTATTAGGTACTGGCAGAAACTGGTTGACCCATTTGTATAGCGTTCAACGTGCACTTAATAATCTCCCTAGAAGGTCTTAGGGTGGGTGGACCCCATACGAAATGCTCTTTGGCATAAAGATGTTTGTCCCTGACCTTAATGGTCTAGACATGGCGGCGTCGGTCGCACCCTTTGACGTAGATGATCAGTCTGCTGTATTACAGAATTTACAAGAGACAGTCTTGCAAAGGAACACTTGCCCTCCACAACTGATGCTGCGCTTCAGATTCCGGTAGTCGGCTGGCTACCTCGAGTTGGTGACCTGGTCCGTGAGAAGGTGGAGAACAAGAAGGAGTTCGGCCCCTCTTATCGTGCACCGGTTCCCGTGCTTTTCGTGCAGGGTACAAAAACTTGTCCAGCAATGCTAAGAAATTCTGTTTTGGCTCCAGCAAATACCAGCAGGCCTGACGTTGCCATAGAAATGCATACGGTATCCTTTATTGACTCCACCGGCTGGTGGTCCAGTTGAAGATACTGAGTATACCTATCCCACAGATGTGTTGTTGCCTGGTTTACAATCAAGTGCAGTTGACCAGTCATGTTTTTCATTTGACACTAACTCTATGACTTCCAATGCCCCATTGAAAATTTCTATTTTTGCTGTTTGGTTTAAAAGACATTTTAAAATCCCCCCTTGGACTTACATTTGGCTGGTGCTCATTTCTATTTTTTTGTTCATGTCGATTGGATTTGTGGTTGTATTTTTCAGTCTGGTAAATGGACACTATCTAACCGAAAGATCTACAATTAGATTAATTGATGGAACTTTGGCTGCGCACTCCTTATCACACATCATGAAGAGAGACCAGACTTTTGTTAATATTACTGCCTGGCCTGTGTTAGATGGGATTGTCATAATGCTGTGAAATTTCAAATTCAGGGTCCCACAGAGGTGATTAATGTCCTCAATGTACTTCGTGTTTCTATGGGGGATGTTGTGAAATATTATGCTTTTGATGCTGAAGAATTGTAATTAGACACAGCAAATTATGCAGAGTTGTTTTGTTACCAACACTATGGCAATCATTTCCTGCATAAAGCAAATACATTTAGGAATATCGTCAATTATACACAATGGGAATATTGTCCAGCACCAATTGAAGGCAGCTCCAAAACTCTAGTGAAAAATGTACATATTTTACTGATTTCTGTGTATCTGAACCTGAATCCTTTTATTTTAAAATGGCTGCTGAGTCAGCTTCCAAAGTCAGACTGACCCACACTAAATCATTGTATTCTAAAACCTTTATGGATGACTTAGCTATAAGGGACTATGAGCTGTGGAACGATACCATTGATCTTAAATCTGTTTGGGGTTCTAAAGCTTGGCAGGTACAAGGCAACGAGGCACTGCATCATGCATGCCTTATCCCGAACCACATGTTGTTTTTGAATTCCACCATTTTTCAAACCACCTGTTTTGGATTGGCTACCTCTAAAAAGATGAATTCCCCCCTCTATTCCTGATCTGGGCATTTATCTGAGATGGGATAATCACACACATCTGTCCCTTGATGCATTGCAGTCATGTATTACTAATACATCCTTCAACATTTCCAACCTACACCCTGAAGGGTGGTTAATATGGCAGAAAAGTTCAGATTCCTGTCAACATCGTTTTCTGGGTCTGTACCCCGGCTATTCACAGGTTAGGGTGGACCCACGATTTGAATCTTCCCATTCTGTTACTACCTATTCTGTAGGAAAGTTATGTCAAACCTGGCTGCAACATTCCACCTTGGCATCTGTTAAACTTCATTGATCAAAATTGAATGACAAGGTAGATTTAAATGATTTTGTTAAAGGCCCTGTGGGTGGCAGGTCCAAAAGATGGGTGTGTGCTGTGTACAACGAAGTTTGGAAATTATCTCAAATTGAAGCTGCTTCTAGATAGAGGGCTATTGATCAAGCCGATTTAGAAGAAGTGCTAGCTGTCATCGATAATAGCACTAACACCCTTTCTTCCAGAATTTACACTTTAGATAATATTGTTTCATCTGTTGTGGATATTGTACAGGATGATATGTCAGTTTTGTACCATGGTCAAAATCAATTGCGTTCTATAATGCAGTTTGCATGGACGTTACAAACATTGAAGTCTGGGAAAGTTCCCTGGGACTACATGAACACATCGTCTTTATTCCTGCCGTTTAATCTGACTGCTAAACAACAGTTCATGTCCATGAAAGATGCGACAGGCTCATTATTGCATATTGAAAAGTTGGAACATTTACCTTTCTCTGTGGCTGAATCGAACTCAGCTGTGTGGCTTATCCATGGATTATTGACCTTACCATTTCCATTGTTTAAGTTCAGTACGTGTATGAAACACTATGCCTTAGGCCGGTACGAATCATTGGGTACCGCTTTCCTGCATGAAGTTTGGTCACTCCCGTTTACATACAGATGTCTGAGAGAGGGTAAAGAGGTTTACTTAAAAGGAGAGGAATGCACATCCACACCTGATCACTCAGTGGTCTGTAGGAACATCCAATTGCATGGCGCATGCAACGTTCACGCACCGAATTTAGCTTGCATTCTGAAGGGAAATCCTGTGCCAGCAATTACGCGCACTTTCACGTTATTAGCTAACGGTAGTTATTTGCTTTAAATAACGAGGCATGCTGCGGGAAGCTAGTGGGGATTCCGTACATTGTAACTGTCTCACAATGCGTAGTCTGTGGTAAAAATGTCCTCTTCCCACCCCTGCATGGGAGACTAGATGTTTCCATCTGGCCTTCCTTACCAACCTTGAAAGCAGAGTTCAACAAGATGAGCAGAATAAGGGCTCTATTGTCTCAAAAAGAAGTCACTCTGACTTCCGCCCGTGAAACATTTGTCCTACACGTAGCAAACACCCGCACCGAGGTGCATGCGCTTTTAAATACTGATCTCCCACTTCATTTCGGTGCTCTGATTCATACTATATTCAATGCCTCGTCAACAACTGGATTGGTGCATTTTTTCAAAGTTGTGGGCTCCGGCCTCCTGACCTCCTTCCAAACAATATTTGGTGTGATACCGGCATTTTTGCATTCTATTTTTTCCAGCGTCTTCGGCGGGCTTCCGTTAATTCCCGCCTTGACTGCTGGTGTGCTCCTGTTGGTTTGCTTGCTCCACAATGGCTGCACGATCTGTATCACAAGACATCATGCCCCGGCTGCTTCTACTGTGCAACCGGATGCTTGATTACTATGAAACATTCCCACTGGCCACTTTGAGCGTAGCCTATGGATTATCCTTCCGGTTCTCATACTTTACTTGCGTGCAACCTGTTTTCCATTGCCTAGATTGTCCATTTGAATGGGCTCTGGATTTGTGCCTGTCGCACAAGGCGTCTCCTGCCCCGGATTATGATCGACTAATGAGTCCCTTAGTGGCTCATGAGTTGGACTGTTCTGGTATCGGGATTATGGCCTGTGGAGCAGCGCATGGAGTCCTAGGGAATGGGGATATATATGCAGCAGCATATGACTTCTTGGCGAGAAGTTATCTTGAAGAACACGCAAGTTGTCCTCTGATTGTGCTAGAGGCTCCGGTTATCGAAGAACATGTATGTTCATTTACTTTACTTGACTGGATGGCTGACTCTTTTACTGAACATTATAATGACTTCCTCTTGGAGGCAGTTGCAATTTATTGTGCCTACACGTTGATGGATTAAATTGACAGTTGTCCATCTTCCGCACATCCTAATCTAGATTTTTAATTTTTCTTTTTTTACTCCACATTTGGGGGTATTCCACCCATGGGAGATATTTTAATTTTGACTTTTTCCCAACAAATTTTTCCAACTTTAACTACCGATTATATGGATTGGCAATATATAAACTTGGTTCTGTCTCACTCGAACGTGAACTCTTCGTTCCTACATTGATTCCCTATTTTGTTCGTGGTCCGATCAAGGGAGGGTGTAGTGGAGACAGGGTTTTATGTGCAGACATTGCTATGTTAGCATAAGCGTTTTAGAAGCTAAACGCCATCTTGCCGCTTTGCTGCTTTTGCACACGACACTTCAGGTAGCTGTTATTACAAGTAAAACTGCTTGCTTGCTTTTTCTTCACATGAGAACGGTCTGTTGTTCACATCCCTAGACGTGCACCGCGACCTTAGTCTGAACACTGTGTGCAGAAGCCGTCAATGTCAAATAACAATGTATGCTGTTGAATTCAGGTTGATCGGCCCACGCTCTAGACACAACAGTCACTCAGCTGCAAATATCTGAAACTCTGGTGCCTTTAATATTCCATTTGTATGCATGATTCAGGCACTTGGAGAAAACCTTTCCAGACACAGAGCGCAGAGCTGATCCTGTGATGTGATTCACCTAAGCTGATCTTTGAGGTATGGGGTTACCCATTCAAGACTAGAGACCTTCTATTAGTTTATAAAACTAGTTTACTAGCCAAGGGAGTGTGGTTCACAACGTATTATAGGACTTGTTTTCCACATCATTTTTATTATGATTTTTCCCTTTATTTTCTATGGTATTGTAACAATGCTGATGGTTTTGTTTTTAATCATTTGCCTGCTTGTATTAGCCAAAGCACTGCATCTTAGAGCACGTAGTTAAAAATAAACATTTTAAACTTTTCCGTGTCTCTGATTACTCTTTTTGTGGACTGATATGAGAATAATAACGAAAAGGTGTTTCTGATTCCCACCATTCCTGAGAGTACTCTAAGTCGCTTGTTCTGGGTTGTCTAATCATTGGAAGCTTCGAGATGATACGGAGAACGAATGAGACATTGATGCTAGTCGGATAGGGGTTCTGAGTACTGAGGTGAGTTTTTTGGTACACCACAATTCACTGAGGTCCTGGTTTCCTGTGCATAGTTCTGTGCATGAGCAGAATCCCTGCAACAGCAGAGAGACTGTAAGAATATGCATATTTGTAGTTGTCACTTAGGTGTACACGAGTTTTGAGAGTGCTGCACTGTCATGTGTTCATTGTGTCCTTTGTCATAATCTTACTTATTCTTATTAACATGTTTTTTGGTTGTCTGAAATTTGGAAAGTTAATATTTAATAACATGCATGTTTATTGGCTATTTTCATTGTTTTAAGTACTAACAAGTTTTTGCCATTATATAAAGGGTGACATTGTGTATTTATACCTTACTTCCTAACCAACATACAGTTGCAACATTTTACTTTATAAGTTCACACAATTACTGAATAATGTGCTGAACTCTGATGGTGCACAATTACGTACCAGTTCAAACTCCTTTGCAGTTCTTTGTAGGCTGGTGACAATAATCTTTCCTCAAAAATAAAAAGTGTGTTTAACCTGTTGTGAGCCTATATTTCCAGTAGTTAAACATTTTTAACATGACTAAATTCTCACCTAACTGTATACATACTTTGAATGGCTGATACCTTATCTATATTGATAATCAGAAAAATGTAAGTTTTTCTAATTCACAACTTTTTCATAGGAAAGCACAGGATTTTTAGCAGTTTGATAAAGTGTCCACATAGTCAGCTAATATTATTGAGATATGATTTATTTGCCTGATGATTTAACAAAGCATTATTATTTTTGTAATTCCTTTTCAACAGATCTTACTGGCCAACCATCAACAGAGCAGGACCAGGGGCAAGAATGGAGATCCGTGTATTGGAGGCGGGTATTTGTTGATACAGCCAACAGGGAGGAGGTCAACATCAGCAGGGATAGTACACCTGTCAGGAAAATTATGCGATCTTTGACCATGAGACTGAGGGAGGAGGTTGAACAATCTCTGGGGAGTGCAGTGGAAGTGGGCACCACCAGCCAGAAGGAAGATGATGTAGGTTCTCCTACTTGCCTTGAAGAACAACAGCAAGAAGCTGTGTCCCAACACCATCTACCCATGCCCCCTGCACCTCCTTTAATCATGAGGCCCCCATTCGATTGGAATCTCCAGCTGCACCCTCTGTACCCCTGCATCAACCTCTCCTTCTAATGCCACCCAGAATATCAAGAGAGAAGATATATTTCTGCTCTTGACATCCCACAGCCCTCTTGTAATGCCTAATCCCTTTCAAATGAGTTGTGTCAGTGTCTGTGTTTAAGGAGGTGATGATGTCAATTGGAGAGGCTAAGCGCCACATGTATCAACCCTTGTAATAGCGATTTTGCGAATCGCAATTATGTAATCGCTATTATAAATGTATGAATCTCATAGAGTTTTCAATTAGCAATTCCTAGGGGGTCGCAAATTGACCTACCTCAATAATATTAATTAGGTAGATCGCAATTTGTGACCCCAAAGAAATCGCTAAAATCATGGGGATGGTGGCCTGCAGGGGTCAGCAGACCACCATGTATGTGATTGCTTTTAAATAATGCAATCTTTCTTTTTAAATGCAGGCTGTTTTCTTTAAAGAAAAACAGGTTGTGTTTAAAAGAAAAGAAATGAAAAGTTTTCTTTTCATTTTTTAAGAGCAGGCAGTGGTCTGTAGGACCACTGCCTGCTCTTAAAAAAAGTTTTTGACAACATTGCCAAAGGGGAAGGACCCCTTCCCATTTGCAAATGGGTTACCACCAACTTGAAGTTGGTGGTAGATTGGAAATATTTTGCTACCGCATTCACGGTCACAAAACATTCATACATACCACAGCGATTTGGAAGGGACGCCCTGAACATGCCCCTTCCAAATACTGAATTGCAAACCCATTTTGCGATTCGGTAACAGGTTACATAATAGCAAAATAGGGTTTAAAACATGTGAAAAGCATTTTTTTCATTCGCGAATAGCTGATTCTGAGAATTGGCCCATTTGCAAACGCAAAAAAGCTTGATACATGTGGTTCTTAGCCACTCTCTTGGGACATCCAGGACTTAATGGGAGAGGCCCAGATGCTTCAAGAGAAAGTCTTTTGGCAGCTGAAAATTTAACTGGCACCATCACCTTTTTGATTGCAGGGATTATGTCTTGTCTGCCTCTCCAAGTCGCCACACCTCTAGTAGTCCTGTTTCCCAGATAGTTGTCCCTCACTGTTTCCCCTTCTACTCCTCATGTACTTTCTTCATATGGGGTGCCGGTCTTGCAACTGCCAGACAATTTACATTTTCATCAAAGGCAAAGGAGGATCTGAATATAAATGCCAAAACATACAGGGAGGATGGCCAGTGACAAACCGGCCGTAACACAGGCTCCTATGGAGAAATGGGGGGAGTGTAAAACCCCGCACCCTGTTGCAGGCACCCCATGGTGCCTGACACACAGTGGAGATTTTACAGGGGGGTACCTTAGGTATCTCCTCGGCCACCAACTATAAGCCTTGGAGGCAAGAGGGCCCTTCCAGGGGCTCCCAAAGTCACTATCTGACAGCCTTTCCATGTCAGAATGACCAGCACACAAAGACTGTCGGAATCCGACATCGTAATCCCAACGGCAGAAACGCCGTCCATAGGGGGTTACGGTTTGGTTTTGACTGACTGAAATACTCCGAGAGCCGGTTGGAACCGAGTCGGAATGACAGGCCACTTTGCGTTCCAACCATGATTATCGTAATTGGGCGTCGGAATGCAAACCGACGAGTCGGTCAGAAAGCCTCTGACACGGTCGGAAAGGCTCCGACTGTCGGTCGAGGACTTTTCACCCACCATCGTAATCAGCCCCAAAATGTTTGCTTTTGGCTAATCAAATAGTCAATGACAATGCTATTTGGTATGTCGGTTGGGTTGACCCAAGAGATCTGGCAGAGGGTACTCCCACTGTGCTCTTATTTATTTATTTTATTTATTTATTTATAAAGTTTTATATAGCGCAAACTTGACCAAAGAGGGTATCAGAGCGCTTTACATTTAGGATCGTTGCGTTAAAAGTTACATCAGTTACAAGAGCAGAGTAAGGTACAGTGCACATCAACAATGTTGCAAGAATTCGTAGGAGGGAGGGGAGGAAGGAGTAATAGCGGGGAGACAAGGAGGAACTGTGCCCAATGTCCAGCTGGGTAGGTGACGGTCAAGGGGGAAACCAGGGCCAATCTCCACATTAGCTGTCTAGCAGCTCCACCGGGCAACCGCCATGTTGCTCAGGTCTAGACCCAGAGGTATCAGGGGGCTTTACATAAGGAAACAGCGTGTTACAAGTTGCAAAAGTTTCATAATAGTTACAGAATGAACATACATACAATACAAGAGTAATTTAATGAAAACGAAAATTAGGATCAGAAAGACCAAGAATAGCTGGTAATGCACAGGAAAGAGACAGCAGTGGGGAAGAAAACGAGACAAATGTCCGAAGTCCAGCTGGGTAGGTGACGGCCATAGCGGTGTTCCAGAGCCAATCTCCCCTATAACTGAACGAGCAGCTCCACCGGGAATCGTCTATGTATGCGTTTTGGGCTCCGCCAGAATAGAGTGAGGATCAGGAGGAGATCAAAACTCTAGAATCCAAAGACGGGAAGTAGGAGCTGGCGAGGATGGCAGGATAGGAGAAGGAATGTAGTTTGGCATCATTGAACTGAAGAGGGGTAGAGAATAGAAACCTGAACTTCAACAGAGGTTAAACCTCAGTAGGCAACCCATAGGGACATAGAAGAAATAGAGTCTGGGCGCCATTTTAGAGTCAGGCAAGTCCTGGGTAAGGAGTCCCACCTCGTCTAAAAGGACATCTTCCCTCTTCAGTGGAGATATCTTGGCGGGTGCCATTTTGGGGTCGGGCTCAGCGAGATCCGATTTAAAAGTAATTAGTAGAGTCAGAAAGGGGATTCATTTGGGTGCCAGCCGGATCTCAAAACCCCATTGAGATCGAGTGTGGCTATTTTCTGCTCCCCCACTCACCGCCTCTCAAGCGCGTCCGCTGAGGATCTTGGGGTGGGGGCGCTGCCGGTCGTGCTCGAGTGCCCCTCCCTCTCCTGCACAAATGTAGCATAGCAAAATAAGGGGGTCAGGGGTCATAAAGTGAAGAGAGCGTTCTGTGAGGGCAAGGTAGAGCGCGTTCAGTAGATTTCAGTTGCCATCTTAGGGTCAGGCGGCTATGATGATATGAACACCGCAGGTTTCAAAAGTAACACTGAATCAGGCAACAACGGTTAACTTGCCCTGTCACGAAACAGTGCCTGCAGAAACCCAAGTGGACGGGCACTCCAGCGAGCAGCCAGGTTGACAATCCTGCACTCACCGAGTCGGCCGCAGAAGTCACTAGTCATCCGCCACCATGAAACTCTGCGTTTCTTCATCCGACGGGACCTCGGCGATAACTCTGCCCAAGTCAGTGCCCTCAATCAAGCCATGACAAGACGAACGTGGCAGCGCTCCAAGCATCGGCGCCGTGATTCGGGCCCCAGAGTTCAGGTGGCAGCCCTGATAGCCCCTGCCAGGAGAGGGCCCGGGGTCACCACTCCAGAACCGCAGGGCGTCTTCGATGCCGAGCAGGGAAGGCAAGATGATGCACGCACACCTCGGGGGAAGGAAACAGTCCCGCGGGGAGAAATGTGTCAGATGGCGAAAGGAAGGAGGCTCAATCTGCCAGGTGGAGTCGCCGATGATCCGAGTCCGAGGGCTCAATGCTGCTGAAGGGCGTTGAGGCAGGGGACCCCGGAGCCCAGGCGGTCGCACAAGCAGGCCACCGCGAGAATGCAGATCTGGAAACAAGAGGCGCTTGATGCAGGTAGGCTGGGTGGTGGAAGTCGGGCAAACAAGGGAAATCTACCGATCCGGGAGCTCCCAAGTCGAGTTCCTACTCCTAACTGGTGGCCATCTTTACCATCTTTACCAACCAAACTAGCTCTGGCTAGTGTAGGTAGAATTAGGTAGGAGTATAAGTATAAATAGAATTATGCATTCATATAATCACACAATATTGTTACCATAGTTGAACTGTTTATCTTTTTCACCATTCTTCTAATGCTGGTTACAATGCTATGTTTCATCCTGCTAATAATTGCAGCTTTTGTATTGTACAGAGAATATAATTGCTTCAATAAATTTTTGAAAAGCCAATTTGTTTCTTTCTTGTGTCACCTTGGGCATGCTTGTTCTGAGGTTGTAGATACCATCTGGTACCCTGGTATGGTTAGAGGATCAGATGTCCCTTCCTGCACAAAAGCACTCTCCCGCAACGCAGGCACCCTGGCACCATGGCAGTCGATTGTGCACAAGCGCAGGAGAAAGCACAGGGATGCCACATATTATTGTAAACATTTTGCATCCCTGTGCTTTGAAAGTGACTCAGTGCGGTGCATCCAAATGGTTTGCAGTGCCACGCTGAGTCACTTTCTTGTAAATTTGGCCCTTAGTTTGGAGGCGCTTCAGCAGAATTGAGGAGGTTAGGTCCACAATGCAGCTCCTGCCTTTGACAGTCACTGTCCACTAAGTCTGTTTGGATGTGCTAAAGCTGGCTCTTTCCTTTGTGCTTCAACCAATGGGAAGAGGCTATATGGAGTTCCGTAGGAGTTTGATGATGGATGGACTTTCAAATAAAGCTAATGGTGTTAATTTTGAAATGAGTTTTGCTTGGTGTCTAGTTCATGTATTGTGCAATTTGGAGAGATGCTAATGCTTTTGATGACCAAACATAATTCTAATAGCTCTGAGATGTGCAGCTTTAAGCCACTATTATTACCAACGTCTTCACAGAAGGGAATTAGATTCGGCTTCAGTCTTTCCAAAAGGGGCATTTTACACTGGAAAAATCCTGTTTTGGGTTGGACAGAAAGTGCTGATGCAAGCAGGAGATGGTCGGCTGTAAGTGGTCAAAGCTGTAGACTCACAGAATGCACCACATCTGTCTGAGAATCTGAATGAGATTGTAGACACCACCTGTGGAATCCTTGGGCATATCCCTGGTGGGCTTCCATGTAGGTGAGCCAGTGTGACTAGGTGGCCTCATTGCAGGTTCCCCATAGTACTGCTTTAACAGGGGATCAACATCTCCAATTGCAACTAGTATCCTTGCAACTAAATCTAAGAATTATTTGTGTCCGCTGTCCTTTGAATGGGGAATAACACACAGATGCGCGAAGTCCCGGTCCAATTTTGTATGTTTTCCCTCCTTCTTGGGTAAATAACAGTTTCCACGCGCCACACATTTACCACCCATCTGAAGTAGGTGAAAGATTTGTGTGGGGATGCTTTGTGTAGTAGAGCACTTTTAAGGCTTGGGGCAATGGGGGTGGACAGAGCAGGTGTGGTGAGAGTATTTGCTTCTTCTCTCATACGGTTCATAGAGAGTGGCGTGGGGGCTGTGTGTGGCAGATGCTTGTAGCCCGCCCATACAACTCACACAAACAAACAATTCTGTTTTTTCTAGGCCCAGAATCATCCGGTCTGGAGCACTGGACCTGGTGATTACACACTGGGAAAACATCGGGAAAGGCAGAATGGCCTACAGCAGTATCCTCCCCTCCCTCTGGGAATACCACTTCCAGACATCAAGAAGGATGCAGGCATTAGGGAACATGTGAAGAGCAGAAGAGATTGACATCATAGCCCCCATTTTCAGGTTCTTTGACTTGCATTAATTTTTACATTCCTTCAGCTCCACACCCCGTGTAAATACACACCATGCTGTGATACAATGGAAGACATAAAATGATGAATCAAGGAAGGCAGGTGAATACGACTAGTGGCCATAGAGTCGATAAAGACATGTATTTTGAGTTTCATCTGAGCACAGCCTCTCATTACCAAGCTCCCTTTAGGCCCACCATCTTTCATGCCTTGATTGACAACTACCTAGCCTGATTAAGAGGTGGGCAAACTGAGTATCATTAAATCATTGAGTATTAATACATTTTGTAATTTTGTAAACGAAACACCTGTTATCAAATTTATATAAAAGTTAGTATTACTCAATTTAAAAAAAGGTTATCAATAGAATTTGGTGCGCAGGTAGAGGAATAGGTAGGGAATCTATTTTTCTACCCATATCAATGTTCACGGAATGCACATACTCTCTTTTTGGCTTTGGGATTAAGCGTAACAGACTTTCAAACCAATGCCCCTTGGTCTCTCTAAATTAGAACTGTGTCATTCAAGGGCTTGATTTAGAGGTTGACGGATGGAGTAACGGCAGTCTGGGTAGTGGAGGACTTTACGTCTGCCACTGTGCCTTTACTTCTCCAAGAAAATTTTGAGTTTGCCGCCAGTCCTGCTGTGAACTCTATGGGTTTGTATGGACCGTGGCCATGGAGGTTCTAACAGAAGGCATTTAAAAGTTTGGTGTGTGTCCCCTATAGGTGCCAGACACTTACACAAAACATTTAAAAGTTTTTACTTTTCATAAATCAAACTCCCAAAGCAGAAGTTTAGTTTTGGATAAAGTAAAAACTAACAGCACAAACACCATGATAGTGTGTTCCCTTGCTGTTGGGGATGGGGGAAGGGGGTCATTTTTTTATGTTTTACTGTCGTTCACTGCCAGGAGATTCATGGTGTTGATGGACAGTAGAAAAAAAAAGTTATGCGAATGACTACTCCAAATGGGGCCAACGGTCCCATTGCTTACCTCCAAATGACTCATGCTCCCTTGATCTCCGGAGGAAGGTTTACACTGATGGAGTAAATTTTACTATGCTGACGTAAACCTGGTAGTTCGCCTGACTCAAAATTGGGTGTGCAGACGAGAGTTCGGTGAACAGGTTACACCATTGTCATTGTCAACAGAAAACCGTGTCCACCAAACTTTAAATTGGGCCCTTCATCTTAGTTTAGAAGATGACTGAAGATTACATCCAGCAGATCATTTCACAAATGTTCCTTGAGGAAAGAAGGTCCGTAGGTCAAAAGCACTTTACATCTCACACACAGGTTTGAAGGAAATCCTTATGTGACCCTGAACCTAACCAGAGGAGTGATTGATTTGGGCAGTTCAGTAAATTTGTTAAATCCACAAAAAGGTCTATGGCTGAAGGTTGGATAAAGCACAGAGATGTAAAACTAAATAATAGACCACTTTGCCAAAGTCTACTATTAAATAAATATTTTAAGGGTTAAGTTTGGAGGCAGGCATAGTGGTATGTATAGAGATAGGCAAAGGTCACAGAGGAACCCTTCACAGAGGAGTGCTTGAAAACAGGGGCCGGTTGGGACAGGGACCTGTTCACAGAAGGCTGAGCAAGATTGTTGCTCCAAAGGAAAGGGAACTGAGGGCCCAGTGACAAGACCGTGTCCCTGGAAACAAGCAGGGAACGATTATGGCAGGCTGAAAGAGTGGGACTGGTGACCTCCAGAAATAGTCATAGCCTGGCCAGGCTGTCCAGCAAAGTGCTGGAATCTGTGATAGGGAGTGTTACCACCAAGTGTTCAAATCTCTCATTCTCATGGTTTTTGCTGCATTAAGGACAAAAAAGAATAGCTTCTGAGAAAAGAGAGAAAGTGGCGATGCCAGACACTGAGCCTGGAATGCGATGTACCACTAAGGAAACATGCATTTCACAAACCCAGTTTGTGGTGATTTGCTATTGGTTTTTCGCTGCCATTATTAGCTTTGGCAATGCTTGTAGAATTCTGTCAAAAGCATTGGCAAAGTCAATGGAGGCTCATGGTCATCTTAGAATGTTACTTTGTATATTTCCAAAATTGCTATCCCCTTCGACTCAACGTGATGGCCATCTTGGAATTGAATAGCAATAAATATAGAAAGTAATATTCCTATAACACTCTTAAATAGCTGGCCTGGCGCGTAAGGGTGACTGGGGAGGCAGATGGTGGAGAGAGTGGAAAGAGCAGCACATTCTTTCCCATTGAGCTAAGGTTCAAATATCACAGAAGCTTGCAAAAGGAAAAATAGTTCCCCGATACCAGCAGTGGAAGGATATGCTCAATAACCCAAAGCAAGATGAAACCTAAATTATCCAAGAATGGGAAAACACAATAATAGGGGTGGAAAGCCATTTACATATGAAGCAGTGTATTGAAACAGTTGAGAAAGCCATCCAATCCTAAGCAAGAGTCAGACCCAAAGCCCACTCAAAGTATATTTTAAAGTTTGATGACAGTGCAGTCAGTGACAGTCAACTAATGATGTGCCTAGCAAGACTGCAAGAATGAGCAATGAGTTGTAAGGGCACAATTCAATTAGGATGTCTGTGTTGTGTTTGCAGGGCTCACAATTAAGAACAGAAGGAAAGTCAGACCAGCTCATCTAAATATGGCGGATGTGCAAGGGAGCTGGAAATTGTGCCATCCATAAGGATAGCAAGGACAATATGAGGCACAGACGAATCTCATAACTACCAGTCTATAATGGCTCAAAGATTGATTCAAAGATTGACTTCATAAGTGATAATCACATCCAAACAAGAGAGCTTTGTCTGGATGATGTCTGAACATTTTATAGCAAAGCATTTAAATCCATTACAAGGCTTTGGATGCCTCCCAGAGTGAGAAGAACCAATAAGACAAAGTGATAGTGGAACCCAAACAAGAAGAGTTGGAAAGCTATGTTTGGTAAGGCAAGAGAGGGGGGAGATGGAGATCCTACCTGCACATGGCCGCAGGGCCAAAAGCTATTCTCCCTCAGAAGTGGAACTGTACCTTGCTGGTGCTTCTGACTACTTCTGTGTCCTGCAAACACTGGTATTCCAAAGAGGCAATGAGCCCAAACACAGCGGCTCTGAACCTTTTGACTCCTGAGGACCCCCGGCGAATAACAACTGGACACAAGTACCCTAATAAGGCAATTTCTATGAGTTGTATCTCAAAACAATACAGAAAACTACAGAAACAAGTATACATTAAACAAATACATTAATGATGAAATATTGTAATCATTTCACAGAAACAACGATATATAAAAATAAAATGTTTTATTTTAATGAGAAAATTGGAGCATTCTAAAAATTGGATTTATTTCTTATAGACAAAGCGATATGACAGGCTCTAGATTATTCCTTTGTCTTTTATGATCCTGGCAAATTGGTGCATACTAGTGCTTTAATTGAGGTCACCAGTTGTCCAAACTACTGTTTGCTTTTCTTGAACTCTTGGCATGAATCAAACTAAGGATATCATCTTTTGTTTTGATAGGGTCGAGTGATAAATATGCTCCTCCGGCAGAGATGGCCGAGTTTTGGCCACTCCACGTAATGCATGTAACGTGGAGCTCTGGCCAAATTCCGCCAATCACCGCATGGTGGAGCTTTTTTCTTATGCACTGCTCGCCAATGGTAAGTTGGTGAGGGTGAGCAAGAATTGGCGTCCCCACCGTGTTTTTTGGGTGCTAGGAGGACACCCGGTAAGATTTTCCCAACGTGGGCGGTCGCGACTATTTGTGGTGATAAAGCTGCAGTTAAACCAACTTGAGAAGCAGTCCCTACTAGCGTGCCGTGTGGTGCAGTTTGCATTGATTTTGAAGCAGGGAACTCGCTCCTGGTGCTGAAAATCAGCGCAACCAGCACGGCGTGCCAATTTCCGCCCATTCTCTCGGAACTCCATGGAATCTCGTTGAGTTTTCATGTAACTCCGCTGGAATCTGAAAAGTGAAACTCTGCTGGTCCACCCACCTGATTTTTTAGCTTCCTATTTTAAATTCCTTGACATTTACAGAACACTTTCTTATGTATATATACTTTATTCATATGCTAATATATTTTATTTTTTTTAACATTCATGGACCCCAGGAGTAGGTGTTATGGGCCCTCAGGGGTCCACGGACCCAGGTTAAGAACCACTGCCCTAGCGCCCCTGCCTTCAGTGGGTAGCAAAAAAAGATGGACATAATTTGGGAACAGTGGGCCCCTCGGGTCCCTAAGCTCCTGGTTTCACTGTACCTGTTGCACAAGTGATGTCCATGATTCTGACTGCACAGAGACTTATGCAAACAGGTGCAGTCTGGACAGCGTTCAGTATGCAGCTTTTCAACCTGCTCCGCCGCTGCTCATGCAGTGCGGTTAAAATGGCTAAGGGGCTGGTTGTGACAGGAACCAGTGCCCCAAGCATCCTTTGGCGTGTTTTGGAGATGCAGAAAAAAATTACAAAAGGACAACAAAATCAATGCAGCCTAGAATACGCCTCACCTACTAGAGAAAGAAAGCGAAAGTAATAGAACAGGAAAGAAAAAAATCTGAGAACCAGAGCATAGTTGAAATAGGAATAAGAATGTAAAAACAATTAAAGGGAAGCCATGGACCTTCCGAGAAATAAAGTTTAGGCGAGGAACAATAGAAACATAACATATGCTAAGCAGGTGCCAGGTAGTAGCAGTAAAGGGACACTTTATCACATACAACCTGTTTTATATAGCACTTATTACCACAGTTTCACTGTTTTGAAGCACTATTAACAGCAGGTGTTCCTATTAATCAACCTTATTTTAATAAAGAAGCCTCACTTTCATTATTTATTTTGCCTCAAGCTGTTTGTTTTCGCTTATCCTGTCTATTCTATCTCTCCTTATTATAACATGTCTTCAGTGGGTAGATTAGTAGTCACTGTTTTTAAAAACATATTTTTGTATAAGCCCACAAATCTCAGTTCCCATTACTTTTCTGAATGCCCAGTCTGTTATTTCAAACGGAGAGGCAAGAATTCAAGGAACAGCAACAAGTGGCTGCCCTGTGACCTTCACACTTAAGTGGCACCCGGAGAAAAGAGTTGCACAGTTGAGTAGCTAATAGTGTGGAAAATAAACAATTCCGCTTCATATCATGCCTTATGCACATGCTGCGGATTGTTGGGCTTGAAAAATGATTATTTTACCTGAGTGGTGTTTCCTGATGTGCATGAGGTGGGTTCTATGCCCTTGTGATATTCACTGGGTCACGGATATGAAGCTCCATCAGTCCAGCTTTTCTCCAGCTGAGCGGTTCCTGATGGATCCGAGATAGAGAGGTCATAGCAGCCGCAGCTAGCGGGAGTGCCGCTTGCTCCATACCTGTAGAGCATCGATGACAGTATGAAACTCTATCTGAATCCGGCAGCTCTTTTGATAGCCTCATTTGCATCCACAGAACTGTATCATTTTGCAGTTCGCCCTGCAAGGAGTGTGTTACGTCTTTCCATGACTTTTATTAATAAACTCTAATTCAAGTCTTAGGGCCTGATTATGAGTTTGGCGGAAGGCATGCCGACCGTCAGTGTGGTGGAGGACCTTAGGTCTGCCTCCCTGATGGACGACTGCAGCCATACTTAGAAATCATCTGATCATTCGCCCTAAATAAGGCGGGCAGGCTGATGTCCTTACTGCGAGGACTCCCACTCTGCCGGACTGTCCTAATACACTTTCTGACAGCAGAGCCAGCGGAGGCACCACCAGGGCCGGACTGGGAACCAAAATCGTCCCTGGCAAAGTGCTCGGCCACCCCCCCCCCCCCTCACCCCCCCCCAGAATGCCCCCCCCCCCCCCTCCCCCGCCGTTGGGGGTGCCGTCGAGCTCTTTGCCAGGGTCGGTTTATGTCCGACTTTGTTACAGGGCCGATTTTGCAGCTATGCTGCAAATATGGCCTTGTAACAAAAACGGCCCCCTGGGGCCCAAAATCGGCCCCCACCCGTGCGGCGCACCGGGGGATTGCCTGGTGTCCGCTACGGCCAGTCCGGCCCTGGGCACCACCATAGGAAAGATGATTGTCTGCCTGACTCTAAATAGAGCTGGAGGACCGAGGGTGTGGAGGACAGGATTGTCTGCCACTTTATGATGGAGCCCACCAAATTATAAATTTGTCCTTTAATATCTGTGGTCCAGAAATAAATCTGTATTTTGGATCCCCCAGCAGACTTTGGAAATTGTAACTCAGTAAGTAAGTAGCATTAATTGCATCAGTGAAATAACCACTTAGCATACATATCTATTGAACTATAACATACATAATGAAAGTTGGGTTTAGCAGCCCATAACCCAATACATAATGTATAAATATAGTTAATAAGCCATCAATATCTGAACAGACTACATCACATCCACACCAGCCTTTATAAATTGCTTTTTTAGCTGTAGCTGATACTATCAAGCAAGATACATGGAAATAGCTTGTCAAAGTTGTGTGGCTAGGGTGGTTCAGGAAGACACAGGGCTGATTGATCTCCAGATATGCTCAATTTCGTAAGTAAGCACGTTTATTAACCGTACGATTATTTAAAATCTTTACAGTATAAAAAAATGACATGGTCTACACCCCTCCTCCCGTGCTCCTTCCTTCCCCCCTCCCTCAAGGCCTCCCATGCCGAAATACTTAAAACACACCCGACATGGTAATGCCATGTTTATTGGTGAATCCCTTCTTTGCCTACTAGCAAAATAATGCGTTTTAGTTGCACTAACATTTACTTAAAATGGATTTTAAAAGTGTGGAGTTTTTACCGTCGAGCGGGGGATTAATTTATGTTGCTTGAACTTTACCCATAACCTGTTAAATGTTCAGTGAGTCCCCACCCTCCCTGCCTCCCATCCTTTAATTACATAAAAGACACCAGGCATACTAATACCCCTTTGTCGGTGGCTCCCTTCTTTCCCATCAGGCAAAGTGGATCATTTTAGTTGCGTCATCATTTCCCTAAAATCAATTTAAAAGTCTTGCCGTGCTTGCGGTTGTGATTGCGCTGCCGCCCATTATGATAGCCCTTTGGGCTCGGTTTTAATGTTCTGACTAATCCCACTGCTCGGCCCCTCTGCAACCTTTGCTTTAGGGTTATTATTGTCACTGTCCATTAATTTGGTTTCGTGCTTGGCCTGCAGGTGCACTGGCAACAATGTATTTTTTGTGTTCATGATTGCTACCAGCCCTAGATTTTGGGAGCTGTAACTGGGTATCAAGTGCAGTTTTGATTAGATGTATGCATTTTCCCATTCTTGCGAGGAGGCAGGCGTTTGTTTCTGAGAAATACCAATCCGGGGCCTCCTTGCAGGACGTTGTACCCTTGACCCTGAGGATCAGGCATAGCAGGCGATGACGTTCATTGGCCAGTTTTGGGGCACAGCATATAGGTGAAGCCAAGATTCCTTGTGATAATTGCATAACCGGCTGGACATTGCTCCGTCCTTTCGTGCCCATGTTGGATTGAAGTCCGGAATCCTAAGGCCAATAAACAGGATTTTCTTTCGTGCTTGGGCTAAAAGGGCTTCTTGTGAGTAATCTTGGGCTTTCCCACGGATGTGAGACCTGTCCAGTGCCGTTGCGATGGTGTTATGGCGGAGTGAGGCTCGATCCTTTTCAAACGAGATGGGCCGAACCTGCTGCTTCACTGCATTTGACCAGGCGGAGCGTGGGATCTCATGTAAGGGCATATTATCTGCTTCCATTTTCAGGCTCCCTATTTCTTGACCCAGCTTGGTGTGCCAGGGGGAAACCACTTCCCTGAAGATCGTTCTCAAGTGGTATTTGAGAGTGTTGTCAGGGGCCTTAAGGACCCTGGTGCAGTGCTTTATTAAATCCCCCTGTAACGCCAGATCTGGTCTGCCGAGACCTGGTTCCAGCCAAAGCCTGGTATTCCGAGCGTGTCTGGGCACCAGGAGCACTGTCTTGTATGCTTTAGAATCGGCTTCCGTTGTGAGTTTGTCTAAAGCTCCTGGGGAGGCCAGGTGGCCATAATTGATTGCAGGAATTCATGTTGCCCTAAGGACTGTCAGTATTGGCTCTGCTGTTGGGCTTGAGAAGCGCTGACTTAGCCGCCTGAATGAGCGAGTTATCCTGTTGGTTTTTGAGATGAGTTCTTTTATATGTTTGGCCGCTATAGCCCTCTCTGTTAGCCACACCCCAAGGTAATTATAGGCTGTTGTTGTCCTTATTCCATGATCGCCCAAAAACCCAGGTCACTTGCTTTTTGTGAGGGTATTTGCCAAACACTATTATCTTTGTCTTGTTCTCATTAACTAAGAAGCTATTTTCCTTATTGCACCTAGGTTCTTTAAGACTCTCTGAAGACCCACCCTGGTGTGGTCCATTACCACTGTGTTGTCAGCATACTAGATGGTTGCGAGGCTCACCTTACCCAGTCTCGGGGGCACTAAACTGGCATTCTTTCAGAGATTCTGCGGTGTACAAATTGAATAATAGTGGGGCCAGGACAGAGCCCTGTTTGAGCCCGTCATTGGTTTAAACTCTTGATGTTACAGTTATGAGGCTTAATTTGACCTGGACTGGGGGGAAAAACAAATACTAAATACAAGTTGTTCAATAATTATAGGTTATGAATTTCAGGCAGATGAACTGTAAACAATTCGAAGGCTGGCGGTAGGTGGAAGCTACTCGCGTTTCGGCTGGGGTGCCTTCATCAGGGGTACCGTCTCAACTTTCTCTGTGTCAAATATACAATAAACATGGACTAAGGATACATATGCACATAAATATTATCATATTAAAACGTTCTCACTTTTTTGGGATATAAGGAACTGCATTTTGAAAGCACGATGTTGGGTGTTTGCCATATTGCACTCAAATCTTTGAGACATGTGCTTTTATCTATTCAATGTTTTTAACAGCTGTATATATGAGTAATTTCCCTTAAAGCATTGACACTGAACAAATAGTTTACATCCTTAAGAAGCATGAACTGCTCATAAAAACAGAGTTTCTATTTCAGGCCACGATATTATTTATGTGCGTATGTATCCTTAGTCCATGTTTATTGTATATTTGACACAGAGAAAGTTGAGACGGTACCCCTGATGAAGGCACCCCAGCCGAAACGCGCATAGTTTCCACCTACCACCAGCCTTCTAATTGTTTACAGTTCATCTGCTCCCTTTTTTATCTGCATATTTAACATACAATGAAGTCAATTAATTGTCTCTGTGTATTTTATATGTCTGTATATATGTTTCTCAAGGATATGAAATGTGTTGTAGCAGTCAATATTTATCAGAAAATTTACAAAACACTAATTTTAAAGTGGTGTGAGAATTGTTGCAAAGAATACCTGGGCAGCAATGCCATTAGGCCTTGGATCACTGTAATTTCTTATTGCCCTGATGAGCCTTTCGGTCTCCCCTTCTGTGACGCGGGCACTTTGACTGGTCATTGGGACGACTTCCTGCATGCACTTGGGCTGGTGTACCGTGACTTGGGCTGCAACCTGGATGGTCTTGGTGGTAATAGGTCCCGCCACTTTCAGGTCACTTGTATACAATCCTTTCATGTACAGTTCCCACTTGTTGCCTGCAATGTTGTTCTCTTTAGGCAGGCTTCGGGAGCTCAGCCGGTTAATGTATCTCTAAAGTTTGGAGTTGTTCTTTTCCTTAATCAGGGAGAACACTTTGAGCCATTTCTCTTCCGTGAGCTTTCTCTTGAGCTCCAATGCTTTCTTCCTGTATGCTGACCTCAGAACCGCCGGCCTCCGATGATGAACCACCTTTCTTTTTTGCCTTGAGTGCCTTCCTGAGGGCGCGTTTGCATTGTATCAGGCTCTTCGGTGCTCGTGGATCAGGTGGCGATAGTTCTTTACAGTCTCTTTTTTTGTTTGGGAGGCGTTGCCCAGGTTCTTCTGTAGGTCCGCCATCAGGGTTTCCCAGTAGCCTATAATATTTGTTGTGGAGCCTGTCTGGAGGTCTTCTTTCCTCGATGCTACGTACTCCGACAATCTGTCTCCGAGGTTAAAAGTCAATTTTAGTCTTTTAAGGGCTCCATATCGCTCTTCTCCTGTGGGTCCGGCAATTGTATCTTGGGCATTCGTTGGTTGTGGTGCCAGGTGGAAGCTGGCATGCAGTTACCTGTGATCGCTTTCCTCTCTATCGTCCACTGCGAAGTCACTCAGCATGTTGGCCTGCCACAAATTGATTAGGATAAAATCTATTGTGGATATATTCCTGAAGGTCGGCTTGGGGCACCAGGAGGGGAAGTAGTTTTTTTATTCCATGTGTAGATTTTAACTTGAAGTTTTTGAGAAGAGAGAACAAAGGCCCCAACTTATTCCCAGTTCTTAGTGCAGCTAAAGTGTAATCCAGCCCTCTTGTGTTAAAAACTCCGACGATGATTACATTGTAATTTTCAAATTTAATTAGTGCTTCTTCCAGAGTGCTGGTGAAAGTTTCCATGGATGACTGCATTTGGCACTTTGTTGGAATAATGTAGCAATTTATTAGCAGCAGGTGATGAGGATGGTGACTCCCACCGAGTCCCTCAATTGTCATGGCTTGGAGGTCGGGTGTTTTTACTCTTATTACTGTGGTTTCCAGTTTACAAGCGTGACTAAAGAAAACAGACAGGGCTCCTGACAGGCGTCCATATGATGTTTATAGAAGCCACCGATTGGCGTCGTTGACATTGCCCAGTTTCCATGAAAGCACGATATGTCCCCCTTTGCAAGGTAGTCCAGCGTTGCCTTGTCCCTAGAGATTTTACGTAACCCTGCGAAGTTCCTTGAGATAAGGGTTAGTTTCTGTTGTTGATCACTAGTTGGTATTGTTCTTTCTGTACTGAAATGATTTCGACTTTGGTTAGGGATGCTGTAGCCAGGGATCCTCAGTTGGGGCCTGCTCGGGCTTGCTCTAGCTGCCTGTCTCTGTGGGTGATGCAAATATTTATCGGGATGCTTGGTCGTTCAAAAATGATTGTCCCTCCTGTACTATTGTAAGTTTTTCCTTTCAGGATTGATGGAGCCCTACTCCTGTTGTGGTGGGGGATAAGGACATGGGGGTATTTCAACGGGCCAGGTGCTTGAACGTCAATACCCCAACTTGCTAGTTGTTGGGCTTCACCAAGGACCGCCTGTTGGATTTGCTGTTGGCTGAATCCCACTAAGGTGGAATCTCCATGGGTATCGCTCTCTAACCTTCCGAATTTGATCCACTCTAGGTTTCTCGAGGTAATCTGTGCCAAGGTGGCAATGTGTCCGAATAGCCGTAGGATGTTGGACCTGTTCAGGATGTCATAAGAGCCTTTGACTATGTACCTAGGGGTAAACACCACCTTGTGGATAGCAGTATTTTTGTTAGATAAATGCCCAAGGGCTGGCAATTGAACAATCAATGATACAAAGAAATAACCCTCAATTATTTTCAAAATTTCAAAACAGTGAGCGAAAATCAATGGAAGTATATAGAATATCTCTTTCAATTAGAGGATGATATTTTTGCCTGATTAGCAGAAGGGCCATGTTATGTTCATCTACAAACCAGAGAAACTATGTGAAAAAACATTCAACTAAAGTGATGTTAAATTTGTAGAGTGAAACATAAAATGAAAATAGCTGGTTGTGTCTTTTCCGCACTCTCAACCATATTCATTGCTATTTGAACTTGAATAGATGTGCTTCCTATATCTTGGCCAGCCAAGTCCTCCCAGGAAACATACACTACAAATGAGATTTGATGACATCCAAAGATAAAGATTATGGGACCCTTCAGATTCATTACACATATGATAGATATAGTAACTTACTTTCTGGTGAAATAGCACAGCTATGATTTGGTGAAAGAGAGACAAGAGCAATCTAGTGCCCATAACAAAATGTAAGGAGTGAAAAGATAGGAAAAATTGATTTCAGATGCCACCTAGATCCTCATTATGAGTCCTCCTAATTATGACAAATGTTATAGGCCCCATATTAATTAAGACATTCACAATAACTCTATGGATCTTATGCATTTCTTCTGGAGAGCAGGGACATCATAAGGATTTTGAGGACCCTGAACCAAAAGTATTTTGGGGGCCCCTGTTCGGAACAGCTTTGAATTTATTATCCAATTTTAGCTCTTTCACGCCCTCTTTGGCAATGTCACTGCCAGTGCACAGGAACACTTGTCCAAATTGCAAATGTGTTTACATCTAATATTCGGGGATGGTGACGTGTGTTTTCGATATTGTAATACATCAGCAGCTAACTAATGTTACTGCCTATAACCTCCGTGACATCCACCCATTTCTCATATGTGTCTGTTTTGATCTAAAAGAAACTTTTGTTGTGTGTTGCATGAAACAAAAACGCAACATTGTGTCTGCAATAGGATCAGACACATCACCCAAATTTAAAATAAATTAAAGGACAACAGTATTTAAAACAATCTGTCTAAGAATTATTGAAGGTGATTGGGACAGGTCTGGGTGGAGAACAGAGCTGGCTCTATTAGGGGGGCCCTGAGAGGTTGGGGCACTGGGCCAGAGCCCACTTTGCCCATGCCTTAAAACGTCTCTGGGTGGAGAGTCCACCTGCTAACAGAAGGTGCTTTCAGGGTGAAATACCTGGCGAAATAAGGAATAAATAAGTTAATCATGTGTGGAATTACTGATTCCCCTGGAAATTCCTAATTTGTGGGGGATCTTCGGGCCCATGGAGTCACTGGTACAGCTGGTGTCAGTAACTCAGAGGGAGACTCACCGGCCGCATTACCATGTAGCTTAAAATTAAGTCTTTAATGCCTTTAGTAAAGATTTTGATGGACCGCAAAGGTGATGGCCCTGACGGTGAAGAACGGAAGAAAGTAGGAAGTGTTATCACTGTTATTTGCAAATAATATTAGACAGCTGGAATCATAAAATCGCCAAACCATTGACTGGGACAAAACAAAACCTGACAAACGTAAGTAATGAGAAAGTAAAGAATATGGTTAGAGTATGATAACGGTGAAAAGAGAAACAAAAACAGTAACAAGCAATAAATACATTGGCGTAGCAAGGGAGGATGGGGGTCAGAGCACCTGGGTGACACAGGTTTGGGGGTGGCGGCCTCCCCATCCCCCATGCTCGTTGTCATTGCGGGACAATAGATGCACGGGAATCACCAGTCCCCCCCCTTACCTGCGGCCATCTTGGGAATCTGCCAGCAACCCCACGCTCTTACATGCAAGCCGCCGCAGGAGGTAAAAGGCGGGCCCGCAATGGGCAGCCATAGGTTTATCTACACTACTGAATAAATAGTTTAACAGGGGGGAATATAGGTTGAAATGATAACCTCACTAATAACCTTGGTGTAAAATAGACAGACACTCATCCTGTCTACCACAACACAAAAATGTTAATTTGATGAAGCACAAAATGCTAGATTGCTATGGTAACTGCAGACTGTGAAGACATTTAATGATTGGCAGTCACAAAGAGAGAAAATAGGAACCTGCAAGAGTCAGATAAAGAGCAGGGAGTGTCTGATCGTAGATTAAAGGTGGATTTAAGACTATCCGATTTTGATATTTAACGTGCTAACTTTTAATAGCTATGGACTAGGGGTTCTAGGCAGAGCGATTATATTATATTATATCAATTATATAGGACAAAAATATTAAATTTACCAGTTATAATTTTCTGAACTAGCTTTAACCTGCAGCCCTGCCATGCACTGCTTATGACTTCACATATTGCATCACTCATGGCATGGTAAATAACATAATTGATGACATACAGTACATACATTGCCATCATTAATGACCAGGACCAATGGAATTATGCGGCAGGGGAGGGCCAAATTATGAGGCAGTGTTGCGCAAATTATGCTGAAAGAAAAGGCAAATTATTCAGCATTATGCAGCACATTTTGTGATTGCAATACTTCATTATTTAGTGGCTCCTTGCGATGTCGGGTGGAAAGCCTCTGCCTGACACCGACTGGCAATCGGGAACAACCAACTGGTGGTCGGTGGTTCCAACTGCTGGATTACGATGCAACCAAACACTGTTCGGTCAGATTCCCATTGTTTCCTATAGGAGCTCGTGTTACGCCCGACAGCTGTCCATAACACAAGCTCCTATGGGGAAATGGGGTGTGTGTGGAAAATGCTGCACCCTGTCGCAAGCACCCCGTGGTGCCTGCCACACAGTGCGGGGTTTTACAGGGGAGTCCCTTAGGTACCCCCAAGCCATCAACCGTAGGCCGCGGGGGCTATGGAGCCCTGCCAGGGGCCCCCAAAGTCACATTCTAACAGCCTTTCCGTGTCGTAATCGGCCCCTTAGTCATCTTAAACTTAACAATGTCTGGGCATTCGTTGCAGCTCATTAGTACAAGTTTAACACCCAAATATAGCAATAAGTTATAGAAAGGTGACCAGTCAACCTTTGCAAAGAGCCTTCTAGTGCTGTGTGACACTGTGTGTTTAGTAACTTTTCACCGTTTGGGCTAAAAACTAAGTGTTTGTTGTGTTAAAACCTGAAGATTATGCGGCAGCTGATGGATTATGAGGCAAATGCTGTAGATCTACAACTATACGAAAAATGCAGCCTTGGTTGATGACATATATGACTAAGCAAATGAGTATTGGTCAACTCAATAGGTCTTGTTTTGCCAATGCTATTTGGTGCTATCAGCTTTTCCAATGCCTGTAGAGTTTGTCGCACGCATTGTCGAAGCATATAGAGGGATGGGTGGCCATCCTGAAATATTATTTCGCATGTTCCTGGGATTGCTGTCACATTGCGACTAAACTCAATGTAGTGGACATCTTGGAAAGGTATAAAAATATGTTTTACAAAATAACCTTACTATTACATTCCAAGATGGATGGTATAGTGCATATACATTATTGGGAAGGCATGGTGTGGAGAGAGAGAGAGAGAGAGAGAGAGAGTGAGAGAGAAAGGAGCAGCACATGTGCTCCCACTGAGTGTTAAAGGTCAAATGGCACATAAAAATGCAAAAGGAAAAATATCTCCCAAACATCAGTGAATCAAAAGAAAAAAATTGGAATAATAAAGATATCTATCCATTTATGAGCAACAGCCAGACATAATGTCCACTCTATGTTAAGGTATTGATTGATTGCAGAGCTGTCAGTGACATACAGCTAAGGCTATGTGAGGCAAGTCTGCAAAAATCAGCAATTGGTTTGGATACCAAAATTCACCTTTAGGATGCAATATCACCGCAACAAATAAGATCACAAACTTAAAATAAAACACAGTTTCAATCATTTAAACCTGGGCTTAACCCTTGGCAGCTATGACACACAGCAGACAGGCTTAACTTGGTAAAATGTGTAGAGAAATTAGCAGTAACAAAAGTCAAAACACAACACAATAATGATTTAAAATCAATAGTAAAAATTTAAATAAGTAAAACAACAGCGAAGGGAAAATAATCAAATAAGGGGTACAAGGGATATACATTTTTAAATATTTAAATATTTAAGGCAAAAAGCGAGAAGTAAAAGCATACTGCAAAACAGTCAAAATAACCCTGCACACTTCCAAGTGTTGAATACATATACATGTCCTAGTCAGACTGTTAGAAATGGGATCTCTGGTTGGCTAAGGCTTGCACCAAAGCCAGGCAGAGTCAACCACTCTAGTCAGGGCAAGGGAGTTACACGCCAAAGATAACCCCTGCTCACCCCCTTGGTAGCTTGGCACGAGCAGTCAGGCTTATCCCGGTGGCAATGTGTAAAGCATTTGCGCAACACACACAGCAACAACATACTAGGCACACCACAAAAGGAACTCCGCACAAGGTTATATATAAAAATAGCCTTTGTATTATCATAAAACACATTAGAATAGTAATCACACCATAAACACTGTGCCAACTGGCACTGGGCAATATTTACAGGGGATTATATACACATGACAGGGCCACGTGGGCCACTGTCAGAATCATCACTTAGTAAAGATAGTAAAATGTAGAAAAGGTAATAAACATAGAACACAACCAGTAATTACTGGCAAACACTGTACTCAGCATCATCCTGTAACATAAATCATATCATGTACAGTATCACATTAGGCGAGAAATATATTTTGTGCCAACCTCATAAACCTAAACATATTAGACCATAATCTCCTAAGCATAACTCACATTAGGAAATACTCTTACTAACATAAACCGCAGTAGGGAATAACTCATACCTAAACCACAGTAGAGAATAATCCCAACATAACACAGTATGGAAAACCTCATAATCATAAAAACACATTTAGAGGCATAAATCAGGGTGCGTAAATTATGGTATATAAATTACATTTCCTAGCACCCCATAATCACATTAGGGCCTGGCGCCCTATTAACCTAACAGTCCCCCTGGCCAACTGGCCATCTCAAAAGGGGCTCAAATGCCCTATGTCCAAAAGTCAGGGTGCGCTGCCAATGCAGCAGAAGTCAGGGGTGCGCAATTGCGCAGACCTAAACGTTGCACCTGCCCACTACTTGCTGGGCAGCTGTAGATGTATGGGGCAAAGGAGTGTATCTCACTCCTAACTTCAAAAGACATGCCCCCAAGAAAGAATAGCCTAAACTGTACAGCTGGCACTAAGTGCTGCGCAGCTGTGAGGACCAAATGTGGGCCCTGGGCACTCAGTGTGCCCTCTAAACAAATATGCGGAACGTTGCAGCTGCCCGCTGTCAAGCGGGGCAGCTGGGGCAGGAGCACAAGCACAAGCACCGACAATGTGCTCAGATCTGGGAGTCCCCACTGGGCTCTCTTAAACAAATATGCACCAATAAGAACTTGCCCCCAAGCCCCACTGGGGCCCATAACCAAATAAGCACTGCCCCTCTCGTTGGAGCGGCCCGCTGCCAGACGGGGCCGCTCTGACTCTGTCCGTACCATACAACGTGAACCCCCACTCACCGGGATTCACTTGCGCCGCTCTGGGTCTCCTCTCCTTGCAAGGGGATGCGGCAGCACTTCTGTTGCAGCGCGGGGCTTCCCTTCGCTCCTGGGAGCTCCGCGCTGCCATCGGCATCCTCTGCCGCCTTTTTCTCTTCACGCGGGCCCCCTCCTGGGACCCGGGACTCTTTAGCAATGCTTGTGGAGGTGGGGTAGGCTCCCGTACTCCTTCGCCAGGGCTCTCCTCTACGCCGGGGAGCTCCGCTAACGATGGTAGTACTTCTCTCCCTACTTCATCCGGGCCCCCTCATGGGACCCAGGACTTCACCATGGAGCCTGCGAGGCTCCGGGCGGATCTCCGGTGGCGGGGCGGGACTTCCTCTCCCCGCTCCGCCCAACGCCAGGCAACTCTGCCTAACTTCTGGGTCACGGCTGTGATTTTCTCCGAGATGCGCCAGTAAACAGAAGCGGGGTGGGCACCCGCAACCACCATCAAAATAATTTGCGGCACAAAAGCGGGGTGGGCACCCGCTCGATCTAGGCATAAAAGCAGCCATGTAGGGTGGGCACCCACGACCTAAATAACAGAATAAGCGGGGTGGGCACCCGCCGTAAAAGGCATAACGGGGGAATCCCTACGCTGGGGATTCCCCCCAGCAGCGCTGTGCAGCCCCGGGGTAGCGAAGCTCCTGCGCCCCAGGGGAATTTAAGTAAAGCGCTCCCAGCGAACCAAAATGCTGCAAAAGTCCTGATAAGGTCCTGGAGATGACAATAAGCAAAAGGGGTCTCACAAGTCCTTTAGGCATTAAGGGGTAATGCAGAGCCCAGGGAGGCAAGTCCCCATGGCAGCCCCCCCTGGGCCCCAGCAGCAGCACGCCCCGGCAGGAAGAACACACCCAAGACTGAACATTTTCATGGGGTCACAGCCCCTATATTTATACTAGTATTTCCTTTGTGTAAAAGTGCAGGGCATGGGGGAACTAGATGCAACTGGTTCATGGGGAATTTGGAGCACTTTGTTTTGCTCAGCTCCTCTCCCCCTTGTCAGGTGGGGGCTCAGTGATCAGACAAACCACAGGGGGCGGAGCCAGCATTGTGGAGGGAAGGCACAGCCCTATTCAGGTCCCAGGTGCAACTCCTCCCTCCCATCTAGATGCAGATCTCTCTATTCACCACTGGGCTGACTCACCCTGTCCCCTGGAGCCACCCACACCTTTCAGCTACTGTCACTCACAAGCCAGACATGCATTTCACATCAGGCAGGCTGACACATAGCACACAGAAATGCCAACTTCTAAAAGTGGCATTTCTCCACCAGTCATCATAAATCTGCGCATACCATTGCGCAGCATTTATTCTCACGAGTTCATACATACTAAACTCGCCCCTGCACTCCTCTCATACCTGGAATTACCATGGACACACATATCCCCCATATATTCCTATGGGAGGGCAGGCCAATCTCACCACATGCACTCAGAGAGCACACGCACTTTACACTGGACCACCAATACCAGGTCACAGGAAAGGCAAAAAGTTTAGGGGTGAACCTGACAAAAAGGGCCAAGTCCAACACAGACCATATTCATAATAGCATAGATTTACAATAAACAGTTGTTTTCCCAGAAGAAAAAATGCCAGTAAGATCTTGCGTTGTTAAAAGTCACTCTTTATTCGTATTCTTTAAAAATTTGAAACCGCCAACGCGTTTCGTCCTCAAGCGGACTTCTTTAGGGCTTGAAATGTAAAAGTTTCTCATTCATATGATTGTCACCAGTATGTGAAACCCAATAAATTTGAATACTATGTAAGTTCAAGTATATAGGTTATGTCCGTTCTCAGAAGGTCATGATTTGATAAAGTAATCCGGCAAATGTGACACCCGTCTCCATGCGGTCATCTGGTAGTCACTGTTTGCAGAGACCTCTACGCAATTTCAGGCCAACCCCGATGAAACACAGATCAGATACAGCAAGCAAGCCACCCAGGTCAAAGATTTTATATTCTGACGTAGTCTCCACAAATGGATGGAAAAAAAAAAATTGTTTATTTATTTATAAAGCGCAACATTCATCCCATAGGGATATCACGGCGCTAATGTAGTGGGAGGGTGGTGATTAGGGCAAGAGCTGTTAAGGTTAAGGTAGGTGACATCAGTCCTTGGGGGATAAGTGGATTTTAAGATTCTTCCTGAACGCCGTGTAATCCTCGATCAGCCGTAGTTCCAGTGGAAGCTTGTTCCAGTGCAGAGCAGCGAGGTCTGAAAAGGTGCATCCACCTGCCTTGCTATTTCTGATCCTTTTAGTTTCAACTAGCGCCTGAAGGCGTGATCTTAGGCACCTGGGAGGGGCGTAGAATTTGATTCTATTCCGAAGAATCCAAGGGCCAGTATGATGGAGTGTCTTGTGTGCATGTCCTAAGTGCTTAAATCTTGCTCTTTGACACATGGGCAGCCAGTGAAGTTGCCTCAAGCAAACAGTTGCTGAGCTGTATCAGCCCTTGTTGCACACAAGTTTGGCCGCTGCATTTTGTATCATTTGCAGACGTTTGAAAAGGTAGTCTGGCATGCCAACGCAAAGTGCATTTCCATAATCCAGTAAGGCCTGTGTGACTGTTCTCCTGCTTTCCAGTGGGAGCCAGGGGAAGAGCCTTTTTAAAAGCTCAGCGTAGTGAAGCTTCTTCCACACAGGGTCCGATGATCCTGCATGGGGTGTTATCAATGAGAACACCCACATTTTTTGCACACTGCATGGGTGCTGGGGCATCTCCCAGCGAGTGGGGCCACCATGACGCATCCCAGATATGGTTGGCTCCGCCGAGGAGCAGGATTTCAGATTTCTCAGTATTGAGCTTTAAGCAGTGTTCCGACATTCAGGTTGCCATTTCAGTGAGGTAGTTGTTGAGTTTTGCCCTAGTGTCCTCGTGCCTGTCTCCGTTGGTGATTGTCAGTTGCCTGTCATCCGCAAAGGAACAAATACCAAAGCCCCACTTCGTGCCAATTTTTGCTAAGGATAATACGTAGTCATTAAATAGAGTAGGGCTCAGGGATGCTCCCTGTGGGACACCACAACTGAGGTTTTTTGGACTTGAGGAGAAGGCACTCATTTGCACAGTTTGTGTTCTGTTGCTCAAGAATGAACTGAGCCATTGAAGGGCTTTTACGTGTATCCCTTTTTCGTGCAAATTTTCCAATAGAAGCTGGTGGGAGACCGTGTCGAATGCCGCTGACAGTTCCAGCAGGATCAAGGCTACTGCCTTTCCCTGGTCCGGCAATGACCTTGCATTATCTAGGATGGCCAGGAGAGTTGCCTCTGTACTGTTGGTGGCCCTGGAGCCCGTTTGAGAGGGGTCCAGTAATTTGTTGGTGTCTAGATAGTTAGACAATTGTTTATTGACCAACTTCTCCAATACTTTGAAGAGATAAGGGAGTTGAGAGATTGGCCGGTAATTAGCTGGGTTATTTACATCTGAGCCCGCCTTCTTCAGCAAGGGAGTCACTATGGCCTGTTTCCAGATCTCTGGGAAAACTGCTGTCTCCAGAGATTGGTTAAATAGCTGTGTGATGTATGGGCCCAGGGTGGGTATCATCTGCGCAAAGATTAAATGTAGGCAGGGGTCAAGAGGAGATCACGATTTAACTTCCCCCTTTGCCTTGGCGACCTCCTCTTCTGTAAAGGGGGCGAAACTACCCAGACGTACGGGGGCGTCGGAATGAGGGTCCATGTTTTCCCAGTTGATGGGATCTACTGGGGTAATAATGCTAAATGACGAGTAAATTGTGCATATTTTATCCGTGAAAAATTCACTGATCATTTCACAGCATTCTGCAGATAGATGCAGGGGTTGGGACATACAGGTCGGTTTGCATAATTCCCATACTATTTTGTATAGCTCTTTTACTGAGTTGCTGTTCTCATTTATTTGTTGTGCAAAATAGGTCCTTTTGGCCTTCTTAATTGCATAATTGTAGCTCCTGAGTTCTGTTTTGTATGCTGATTTGTCGGGGTCCAATCTGGACAGTCTCCCATTGTGTTCCATTATTTTGCACTTTTTTATCAGTGCCTTCAGTTCTGCTGTGTACCACTTTTTGGATGCAGTTCCTTTTGTGGATTTGGGTTTAAGTTTTGGTGTGCATTGGTCCAGTGTATTGATGATCTCTGTTTCGAGGTTCACTGCACCCCTATTGGTGGGGAGGGTTCTCAGATCCTCTAGATCGTTAGGGGAAAAGTGGCATTGAAATGAGTCAGGGGTGACTAATTTCCAGGCTCTCTATGCCCCATGCATACGTTTGGGGGCTTTCGCTGGTATCACGGGTTGGGTAAATGAAAAGGTGATTAGTGAGTGATCAGTCCATGTGACAGGTTTGATCTCCTTGACTGTTTTGGATTCTATATAGGAGAACAATAAATCCAGTGTATGCCCTGCGATTTGTGTGGGCCCCTTGATCCATTGTTTTAGTTGAAGGATCCTTATGTCGTTCTCCAGATGGATTACCACCGTATTGTTAGATTTTTCAAAGTGGACATTGAAGTCCCCAATAACCATAACATTTTTGTATTTTAGGCAAGCAGGAAAGAACGGTGTAAGCAGTTTAGCGCTAAATTCTGGCTGGTATCCAGGGGGATTATAGATCACAACCCCACCAAGTATAATGTGGTTCCCTTTAGACACTTGGAATGGCAGCAGTTTGTGCTCTCCCAGCTGAGCTACTGTGATGGGGAGGCAATTGAGGCAGTCTTTGAACAGAATGGCGAACCTCCCACCCTTCCGCCTTTGCCTGTCTTGCCTTAGTACCTTGGGGCAGATTTATGTGGGACTTGCGCCCCTTTTACGCCGCCGTTGCATCACTTTTGTGGCGCAGCGGCGGCGTAAACCCTGAGCCACGTTGCGCCCCATTTACATCGTGACGCATCTATGGAGATGCGTCACGGTGTAAAGCCCTGCGCCACGTGAAACCTGCATCAGGTTTCACGTGGGAGTTTCGACACAGGGGGGGCGTTCCGTCGCAGGAACGCCTCTGAAAAGTGACTCAGTGAAGTCTAAAAGATTTCACTGAGTCACTTTCCCAACGCTGATGCGTCAAAACCCTGTGCCTGCTTGAAGCAGGTGTAAGGCTTGACGCACCATGTTAGGGATAGGGTAGGTTGGAACAGTGCTGGAGTTGCGTCGCGCTTGCGATGCAACTTCAGCACTGCGCCAACCTTTCGCCGGCAGATGCGTCACGTATCTGCTTGTCCTTGCGCCACGATGCACCGCATTGTAAATGTGGCGCATCTGCGGTGGCGCAAGGGCAAACTTGCGTGACACATCTTCCCTGGCGCATCCATGCTGATTTGCAGGGATGCGCCAGGGAACATAAATCTGCCCCTTTATATTCAGGGGGCGAGGCGTTTGCGATGTCAGGGGAGTTATTACCATCCAGGCAGATTTCAGTTATAAAAACCAGATCGGAATCTGTCTCCTTAACGGTGTCCCAGATCTCAAAAGAGTGTTTAGGTACCGACATAGCATTCAAGTAAATACAGTTGAGTTTCGTTCGGTCACCCACTTCTCTATGTGACTGATCAAACGGTGCTGGGCTGCACCATTGGCAGGTAATACAGGAGAAGGGCCCCTCTGTATGCTCTGGGGACGCTTCCATGCACGATGTTTGCTTGCAAGGAGCATATGTGGCTAACGCCAGAAGTGAATTTCTCGAGTAGAACAGAGGGCTCTTAGGGTCTTTCCTGGAAGGAGCAGTGGTCCTGGCCCCCGGTCCCAGCCGGGCGCGGACGGGCATAAGTGGGCTTGCCTTAGGCGCGGCTTCGGCGCACCAACGGCGCACATGCTGGCACATCGGCCTGAAGTAGGAGGGCGGGTGGAAGGACTAACCCCCCCTCCTCGACCGGAAGTGCCCTGTATGTGACCTGAGTGCTGTCAGCTCCGTCCTCCACTCAAACAGCATGCTGCTACGGTGGACCAAGGCGGAAGACAGATGAAAAACGTTGTGCAAGTAAGCAAAGTTAATCCTCTAGCGGGCCGGGTTGCTGTCTGTATCCAACAAAGTCCCCTCGTAGCCGGATAGCCATTGGATGAGGTCCAACTGAAATAACTCGTTTTTGCCGGAAAAGTTGTGAGCAGAATTTTTTATCATTTTACAGCCACGGAGGTCCTCGCACCATATGGATACTTTTTGCACGATTTAGAGTTTGGCAGAAAGAGTAACCTGTGCCCTATCTGACCTATTTTACCTAGGCAGGAATCAGGTTTATGCTGACGGGAATACGGGCCATCGGAGTTAAGCCATCCAATTGTCCACACTACTTAGAGTATATAGAGCGACAACCACCATTATAGATGCACACCAACCTTTTAAATGGCTTTATGTGAATCACCATTATGATAGTTCATACAAAGCCGTAGAGTTCACTGCTGCAGCTGCGGTGAACTCTACATTAGGCAGAGTGGTGATGAAAAGGCCTACCCCATGCTGACTGCCTTTATTCCATCTGTTAAGCTCTAAATCATCCCGATAATCTTTTCAATGGATCTCAAAATTCTCCAGCATGAGAAAGCCTTTGAAATGGGACACCTTCTCTGTAAGGACAAGCTGATGTTTCGGAGGTCTTGGAGGAACAAAAGTATCAAATTCCCAACTTTTCAAAGTTTCTGGAACAGCTCCTCATGGTCAATTCTAAGGCCCAAAGAACCTCAGGGAAGCACTTATGGGCCAGGAATCACTCCAGAGGAGACCACCAGCAGGGTCAGGTCCAGGTACTGTTGCTACTGGCCAGCTGGACACACCAGGAAAGAGGCCTCTTAAAGAATTTTATGTCCCTACAGCCACAGTGAAAGTCAGCCAAACAACCCATGAAGTCCACTTCTTGGTCCTGGCTACAAGTGGGACTGGTCCAGCCCTTCAAGTCCCCACATAGGTCTGATTTGGACTTTTAATAAACATTAGAAATAGTGGGCAGAGTTATGATTTTATTCTGAACTTTGATTTTTCCTCTTAGGACAGCAACATCCCTTCACAGTGAACATAGCTTTTTGGGGTAGTCACTGTAGGTACATAACAACACTAAATTCTTGCATGTACCACTTTCAAAAAATATTCTTTCTCACAAGGGGGGTAGCTGCATAAAGTTTGTTATTGCTGCTGAATTCTTTCTATATCCCTACATGGGGGGCAATGAGCTCTAATGCAAGAAAGGAAAATGGCCCTGTTGTCCCTCAGTTTGGTAGCAAAAAGATGGTCATATCTGAGGAACAGTTGGCCCCTCAGATTCTTTAGCCTTTGATGCCACTCCATCTATTTTAATAGCAATAACCAAGTCTCTGACTGCACATGGACTTAAGAGGATGAGTGCAGCGTGGCTATCTTTGAGTTTGATACTTCTCCTCCACTCATGTTGGCTGCACTGCTGTGCATGCAGGATTCTATAAAATTGCTAAGGGTCTCGGCATGGCAGGAGCCACTGGCCCGAGTCTTCTGTTACTTGGACTGCTGATGCAAATAGAATAACCAGGCATTGGCAAAGCCAATAGGTTTTGTCTATGCAAGATCTATTGGCTCTATCAATGTTTATTAAGACACGTTGCACATCAACGTGGGCTGCTGTGCAATATGGCTTAAAGTAAACACAAAAAAGCGCTATGACTCGGCCAGTGATGACTGCTTCATAGCACTTTTTTTTCTTTCCTTTAAGCTATGTTGCACAGCAGCCCACTCCTTGGACAGGCACCAACACTCTACTGGCTTGTCTACTGTGTCAGCATTTCTCCCAAGAATTAGGAAGAGCTTTGTCTTGTGTGCTTTTCTTGTGATCATTATTTTTGAATGCTTCTATAGTGCAGACATGATCAAAAAGGGCTTTGAACCAAAGAAGGGCATTGAAGCGCTTGACATAAAGTGTGTTGAGAACAACAGAGCTCCCGAGACGTGGAGACAAGAACAGCAGCTACTATTTCTTTAATGAACACTACTTCTGTTTAGAAAATGTCTGTGGGTGCAGACCATTGATGAAACTTGGGTAGTCATTTTAGTGCTACGTTTAGCTTAGTTAGTCTAAGGAAAGGAGGATTTGGGGATATTGATGGAAAAAGACCCTTAAAAGCTGTCATAATGTTACAGTATTTTCTTTTGTTCTGCTTATTGGCATGTATGATTCCCAATATTTTGTGTATTTTTATAATAGTTACTATACCTATCATTTGCACTAGGACAGGATTTTACATTTAATTTGATTAACTCTTGAAAATATATTCCTACCTTCTGAGTGCTCAAGAGTGTGTCTGATCATGATGAAAGAGGGGTTGGGTTCTACTAACTATCAACCTCAGAGGGGTTCTTACCTAATATGCATCCTACTTATGTAATGATCGATGGTTTGCAGGCTGTTGATGTCCTTCATTTATATCTTCCATTGACTAATTCCTCATTACCAGATGGTTCAGAAAACCTTTTTCTCAGGCTCTGTTCTGGGGAGGAGTTCACAAAACATGTCATTTGAGCACATTTGAAAACCAATAAGCCTTGTGTCTTCCTAAACTACCGTAACCACACAACTTTGACAAGTTGTCTCTTTGCATCTTGCTAGATAGTAGGCAGGGGCAGCCTTGGATCTTCCTGGGCTACCCAAATCATACAACTTTGACAAGTTGTTTCCCTCTACCTTGCTTGATAGCAAGCCGCTACAGCTAATAATACAATTTCCAAAGACTATCTTGGACAGGATGTAGCATGTTTAGAGGTTGATGGCTTTCCCAGTTATTAATAATCTTTTAGATTATGTTCTGGTAGGGGCTGCAAAACCCAACTTTTATGATGCATTTTATAGTTTGATAGTTAAGTATGCTACATGGTTATTTTACTGATGTAATCTATGTTACTTTTTTTAAATATAGTTTATTATTTTCAAACATATGATAACATAGTCATGGCATATCAGGGTCATAGAATGTGACCAGAGTGTTATAAAAGCCAGTTGATCAACATTACAGTGCAACGGATATCTTGAACAGCATTTGGCATTAGTAGTTCCGTCTACAGAATTATCAAACTAAACAAAACATCATACCCTGCCAAACTTTATTAATTAGAAAAAGGTCGTACCTTCCCCATCCATAGACTCATAGTAACTACAGCAGTACAAATGCCTGGCCACCGAGAAGCCAAACGGAGCAACCTTGAGGTCAAGCCATATATTTTTACAGATTATATACATGCAGGAGGTCTCGATGGGGTCTGTCATTCAACCTTTGTATTCTCCAGTCTAACATTATTCAGGTTGGGTTCCCATTATTATTCAATGCAGTGAAGGCTCAGCAGCCACAAACTGTTCCACCAACATATCCCATTCCCTGGCTATCGGGTTTTTCCTTAGGCCTCTATTTTCCTCTCTACGTAGTGCCATACTTTCAGCCCTCCCCCCAACGCACTACTTCGTTATGCCATATTAATGCTGACGGAGGCTTCGGAAATTTCCATCTCATTGTGATAGCTCGTTTTGCTAAAAGAAGCAAGAGGTTGGAAAACCTATGTTGCGTTCCCAGTGTTAGACCTGTCAGCCCTTTTGGTGGTCCCTCCTCATCATTATTTATTTTGTCCCACTTTTGCCTCAAACCCGGTTATAATTTTTCCTTTTTGGGAACCACCAGACTTTTTAGTGTTGATGCAGTGTCAGGGAGCCATTTTCCCTACCCCTGGAACTTCTGTCTGAGGGCCTGAGACACAAAATGGTGGCCACCCATTGTCACCTGTGACATCACCAGAACACACTAGAGGTTTCTAGAAGCTTCTGCAACATTCTAGAACCCTGGGATAGAGGGAGGCAGTTTAGAATGTTGGAAAGCCATCTCAGGTTGACAGTTGGCAGTTGGCAGTTGGCATCTGACTAGAGAGGAGAGAGGACAGAGATTCAGAAGGAGGAAGGAGTGAGGCAGCAGGGGTGGAAACCAGTGCTTGGAGTGGGGTCCAGAAACCCACCCTTGATGCTAGTCCCTACTGACCAAGCCCAGCCTAGAGCCCTGTGTGGGACCAAGACCAGAAAAACCATCTTAAGGACCTAAATATTGTGAAGAGGCCTTAAGGAAGAAGACCAGCAAGTTCCTGACCTGTACAGCAGTGTCCTCCTGGAGTCCTGACGTCGAGTAGCCTGGAGACCTGGAGCCCGAGGTGGAGAAGCGGCGCTGACAGAAAGCAGACGTCGTACCCGGAGCCGCCAGAGGTCGAGAGATGGCGCCGACGGAGGTCGTGGAGAGTCACCGGAGGTCGTGGAGAGTCACCGGAGGTCGAGTAGGAAGTCACCTGAGGTCGAGGTGAGGCGTCGACAGGGGAGTGAAGTCCGCCCTCCGGAGTCGCCGGAACCCAAGGTGAAGCGCGCAGGAGGTCGGGAGTGGAGATCGCACTCCGGAGTCGCCGGAACCTGAGGTGGAGCCGACGGAGGTCGGGAGTGGAGGTCGCACTCCGGAGACACCCGGAAGCGGGGAGACCGTGACCCTGTGACGCCGGAACACGACATCGAGCCAAGGCCGCCCAGCGACATCGATCCGGAGCCGCCTCACGGCACCGACCCGGCGTCAAGTAAAGCAGACCGACGCGACATCGAATCGAGGCCGCCCAGCAACATCGAACCGGAACCGCCAGACGGCATCGACACGGCGTCAAGTGGAACAGATCGACGCGACATCGAACCGGAGCCGTCCAGCGACGTCGACCCGGCGCCGAGCGGAGCCGATCATCGTGAAAAGGGCAGTAAGTGGTAGAAAGGGCATCTGAAGCCCTGTGGAGCCCTAAAAGACCATTCTAGGGGCTAGAGGGGTGTGAGAACCAGCCTGGGAGTGCCAGGGGTGAACTGAGACTGGTGTAGTGACCTCTGTGAGGGGTTGTGTATTGTGGGGGAGCCAGATCCATAGGTTACCCTTATTCTACCTCAGTTCAGGCCCAGCCTTGACCAATCTAGGTGGGACACCCCCCATGTCATCCAAATGACCACAAGCTGTACTTGGGCATAGTAAAACCAAACTACCTCATAAATGTGATCTGATTTGCAATTGTTATTGATTGCTATATTATTTATTGAAGGTGTTGTATTTATTGTCTGACAGTATTTATTTGCCCTCTGTATTTGATTGCTAATTGGCTCCTGAGGCGGAAAGCCGGGAGCAGGGACATTTTAAAAATCGTATTGTGTGCTTTTACCTAACGTGATTTTAAAACTGCTATCCACCCTCACCTGAATCTTGGCAGCTCAGAACAGCGCCTCGCGCTGCAACGAACTCTTCCCTCAGGCGCCATTCACGAGGGCGAGGCGAGACACGCCCCCTCGGCTGGCCACGCCCCCCCGCCGCGAATACAAATAGCGCGCGCCAGCTCAGGCGCTGCATTGCTAATTGGCTCCTGAGGCGGAAAGCCGGGAGCAGGGACATTTTAAAAATCGTATTGTGTGCTTTTACTTAACGTGATTTTAAAACTGCTATCCACCCTCACCTGAATCTTGGCAGCTCAGAACAGCGCCTCGCGCTGCAACGAACTCTTCCCTCAGGCGCCATTCACGAGGGCGAGGCGAGACACGCCCCCTCGGCTGGCCACGCCCCCCCGCCGCGAATACAAATAGCGCGCGCCAGCTCAGGCGCTGCATTGCTAATTGGCTCCTGAGGCGGAAAGCCGGGAGCAGGGACATTTTAAAAATCGTATTGTGTGCTTTTACTTAACGTGATTTTAAAACTGCTATCCACCCTCACCTGAATCTTGGCAGCTCAGAACAGCGCCTCGCGCTGCAACGAACTCTTCCCTCAGGCGCCATTCACGAGGGCGAGGCGAGACACGCCCCCTCGGCTGGCCACGCCCCCCCGCCGCGAATACAAATAGCGCGCGCCAGCTCAGGCGCTGCATTGCTAATTGGCTCCTGAGGCGGAAAGCCGGGAGCAGGGACATTTTAAAAATCGTATTGTGTGCTTTTACCTAACGTGATTTTAAAACTGCTATCCACCCTCACCTGAATCTTGGCAGCTCAGAACAGCGCCTCGCGCTGCAACGAACTCTTCCCTCAGGCGCCATTCACGAGGGCGAGGCGAGACACGCCCCCTCGGCTGGCCACGCCCCCCCGCCGCGAATACAAATAGCGCGCGCCAGCCCAGGCGCTGCATTGCTAATTGGCTCCTGAGGCGGAAAGCCGGGAGCAGGGACATTTTAAAAATCGTATTGTGTGCTTTTACTTAACGTGATTTTAAAACTGCTATCCACCCTCACCTGAATCTTGGCAGCTCAGAACAGCGCCTCGCGCTGCAACGAACTCTTCCCTCAGGCGCCATTCACGAGGGCGAGGCGAGACACGCCCCCTCGGCTGGCCACGCCCCCCCGCCGCGAATACAAATAGCGCGCGCCAGCTCAGGCGCTGCATTGCTAATTGGCTCCTGAGGCGGAAAGCCGGGAGCAGGGACATTTTAAAAATCGTATTGTGTGCTTTTACTTAACGTGATTTTAAAACTGCTATCCACCCTCACCTGAATCTTGGCAGCTCAGAACAGCGCCTCGCGCTGCAACGAACTCTTCCCTCAGGCGCCATTCACGAGGGCGAGGCGAGACACGCCCCCTCGGCTGGCCACACCCCCCCCAACCTCCTCGCCCACTGGTATAAAGTATGTGTCTTGGGAGGAAGCGCAGCGGACGAGCGCAGCGGGCGCGACTCTTGCGCGCCGAAGGCGCGCCTAAGGCAAGCCCGTCTGCGCCCGTCCGCGACCGACCGGGACCAGGGGCCATACCCCCTGCCAGCCCCAGCACACCCGAGGTAACCATCATTCGCTATAACCGCACCGACCTACTGGCCCTACGTAAACCTATTGAAACATCAAATTGTATTCTAACCGGCCCAGGTCTATCCTACGGTCCCATCTCATGCCGTTCCTGTCACTGGACCAGCTTAGGTCAATCTCCAACGGATCCTCATATGACCCCCACCAACCCTCAGCATGAACTACAATGTTTATATTTTAATGCTAGATCACTACCCAAGCATGCACTTGACATATGGGATATCCTAACCTCTAAAACGCCAGATCTGGTCTTCGTCACCGAAACGTGGCTATCAGATGCCAGTGCCCCGGATCTAGCTAACGCTCTCCCCCCCAATTATAAAATAATAACACAAAACAGACAAAATAACAAAAAAGGAGGTGGAGTAGCCGTAATCTTTAGGGACCACCTAACTTGCCTAACGGATACAACTAATGCGGAGCCTGAGCATGAGCTATTACCATTTAGAATCCTCGCCGAGAATCATGTCATGCTAGCGGGTGCAGTCATCTATAATCCACCTGGACAACAAACTAACCTCAGTGCGAAACTAGTGAACCAAGTACTCCCTTTGTGCCTAAAACACAAACACTACATGATCATCGGAGATTTTAACGTCCACTACGAAAATTCCAATGCCCCTGGAGTCGCCCAGCTTAAATACGACATGGAAATCCTCCAACTGAAACAACTGATCGACAACCCTACTCATACAGCAGGGCACACCTTGGATCTCCTCTTTACAAACATCGAGCGGACCACTCTCAAGGAAATTCTCCCCCTGTCATGGTCTGATCACTTCATGCTTTCATTTCTACTTGAACTTCCTGGCAAACCCGTAAAAATCAAATACTCCCCCCTCACCTCCAACAGAGTCTGGAAACTAATCAAAGACTCCAATTTCCAAAATCATTTTCACGTGACAGATGTCTCCCTTCCAGATAACGAACCTACTGGGAATAACGCCATCCGGCTAGAAACCAGCATCCGCCAAACATTAGACAAAATTGCACCCCTGCGAGACGTCAGAAAAAAAACAACCATCAACGAAAAATGGTACACCCCCTCTCTCAAGAGCCTTAAAAGGGAATGCCAAAAGATGGAACACCAATGGAGACAAGCGAAAAACCCCACAACCAGAGTCAATTACACTGCCAAAAGGAAACAATACATCCTTGCCATCCGAGTGGCAAAAAAGGCATTTTTCGTGCAACGAATCAACGAAAACCACAACTCGGCAAAAGAGTTGTTTAAAATTGTGAAGGAGCTTAGCAATCCATCCTGCACCTCGCAAAACCTTACCCCCTCGACAGAAGCATGCGAACGGATAAGCTGCTTCTTTTCTGAAAAAATCAATAAAATTTACTCAACTTTTACTCTCCCCCAAACCGTCCCTCCTCATGATAATTCTGACGCAAGACCACCTACATCCGACAATGATAATGATCGCACAGACCTGGGTAACTCCCCTCGCTTATCCAACTTCCAACCGCTCTCTGAAAAGGAAGTACTAACAGTCCTTAGAGCAATAAAATCTGGCTCCCCCACAGACCCCTGTCCACACTTTGTATTCTCGGAAATTGCACCAACCTTATGCCCAATCATCACCAAACTTTTTAATCAATCCCTCACCTCTGCGTCTTTTCCAGACTGCTGGAAACACGCATCTGTAACCCCCCTCCTGAAAAAAGCTGGAGCCGATATTCTCAACCCAGAGAACTATAGGCCAATTTCACAACTCCCCTACCTCTCCAAAGCATTGGAGAAGATGGTTAACTCACAGTTATCCAAATATCTTGAGGACAACTTGCTTCTGGACCCTACCCAAACCGGCTTCAGATCCAACAATAGCACCGAGGCCACGCTGCTGGCAGTGTCGGACAGCGTCAGATGCATCACTGACCAAGGGGGTTCGGTGGCTCTGATACTGTTAGACCTGTCGGCAGCGTTCGACACTGTTTCACACAAATGCCTACTGAACATCCTCCGGTGCAAAGGTATACAAGGCACAGCGTTGCAATGGATCGAATCCTTCCTGTGCAACCGCACCCAGGCAGTGCACATGGGCCAATTCCATTCTGAACCCCGCCCCATCAGTTGCGGAGTCCCACAAGGGGCTTCCCTAAGCCCCACTCTCTTCAATGCCTATGTATCATCTCTGGCCGACATCGGGAGAAAGTGGGGCATCGGCATTTGCTCATATGCCGACGACACGCAGCTGATGGTGACCTTGGATGAAAGATCGGAGAAATTAGAAACAACTAAAAATAAACTCCACAGTTGCCTCTCCGAAATGGCCGACTGGATGCGTAATCACTGTCTTAAGCTCAACGCCGGAAAATCCGAAATTCTACTGTTCGGAGGAGCTAAACTATCATGGAATGATTCTTGGTGGCCACCGGCTCTAGGGACAGCCCCCGCCCCGAAACAACACGCCAGGAATCTGGGTGTCATGATGGATGACGCACTATCCATGAAGGACCACGTACGCACACTTTGGGGTAAGGGATTTGCAATCCTGAAACTCCTCGCCAAGATCTTCAAATGGATCCCACTGGACTGTCGTCGCACAATCACACAGGCCCTCCTAGTTAGCCGCCTGGATTACGGCAATGCTCTATTCGAAGGAATGAACGAGCAGTTGTTCTCTCGCCTCCAGGTCCTGCAAAACCAGGCTGCCAAGCTGGTATGTAACAAAGGCAAAAGGGACTCAGCATCGGCATGCTTAAAACAACTCCACTGGCTGCCGATGCGCCAGCGCGCCACATTCAAACTACTCTGTCATGCGCACAAAACCCTCCATAAAACAGGCCCTACTATCCTGCAAGGGAAAATTGAATTTTACATTCCAAACCGAAACTTAAGATCCACTAATTCAGCCCTAGCAAAACCCAGGCGTATCTACAAAACAAGAACAGGAGGACGAGCCTTCTCGCATTTGGCGGCCAAACGCTGGAATGAACTACCGGCGGATCTGAGACACACCACGAACCTCCTTGTATTCAGGCAAAAACTCAAAACTCATCTCTTCCCCAAATAATAAACCCCCGGTCCAAACCTCAGCAGCCCTTTCTCATTAAGCGCCTTGATATCCCTTGGGATGAATGCTGCGCTCTACAAATACCTCAAATAAATAAATAAATAAAATTGCACCTATATTTATTTATTTGACCTGCTATTTTCAAGGAAATCTTATTGTATCGTATTGTATTTATTTTATAAAACCTGCAACTAAGAGAAAAAGATAAAGACAAACTACTTTCTTTCATAATTTTTACGGTGTAGTGTCGTTTTTGGAACCGATGAACGCATGGTTATTGTGAGGGTGTGACGTACGCTTAGCACGGTGCCTGACCCCCGACCGCTCGAGCCAAGCTACCGTTGTGCTTGGAAACCTGGTGACTGCTAACCCGGTTGCCCGGTTTCCAACACCCAGTGATTTGCATTTTTTACAAAGCCCTACTATACCAAATTCCACTTTATTTTGCCCTATTCCAGGTGTTGCCTCAGCAAGGAGTTTGTATACTGTTTCCCAGAAGGGTGGCAGTTTTGCACAAGACCAGATTATATGGAGCAGCCCTGCCGGTTGTGTATGACACTTGGGACATGCATCTTCTAAACCAGGGGACATTTTACTCAGTCTATGTGGGGTCAAGTAAGCTCTGTGTACCAGCATAAATTGGATTAATTTAAACGTGGGATTAAGTGACACTTTCTTGGGGTATTCTAGCATTTTCTCCCATTCCTTGTCAAATATTGTTTGACACAGATCCGTGGACCGCTTATCTCGAAGCTCCTGTAGCGGGATTGAATGCAATCTATGTTACTTACTGCTTAGTTACGATTTCCACAATCCCTTGGGGGATCTGAAATACAGATTTGTTTCTGGTCCACTGATAGTAAGAGCCATATTTAGAATTTGGCAGACAGGATTCTCTGTCATAAAGGTGCAGAGAACCCTTTCCACCAATGTATTATATTTAGAGTCATGAGGACGTTCATCTTTCCAACGACAGTGCTCCTGCTGGCTCTGCCATCAGAAAACTTACTCTGACAGACCGATTCTGGTGGTGTCCCGACTGACTCTGCCGTGAATGCTTACTCCGACAGGCTGCCAGTGGCGGTGCCCCCACTCTCTCTGTCATCAGAAAGTTTACTCTGACAGGCTGACTGAGTAGGGCCAGTTGGATTAAGGACATCAGACATCTTTAGATGAGACAGAATTTGTTTTTCTGCCCATCTCTGCCAGAAAAACCCTTGTAGTAGGGTACAGGAAAAAATAATTACCCCTACAATCTGCGAGGAAGCTCCTACAATGTGGAGGTCACTAGTTTTTTATTTTTAAAAAACAAACTCCTGCTTTGGGAGATTGTTTTTGAAATAAAATAAAGTTTGGTGCCTGGTCTCCTGAAAGATGGCAGCCATGCACCAAACTTGCAGTGCCTTCAGAGGAGCCTCCAAGAGAGATGTACTTCCAATTGTGCAAAGATCACAGAGGATCTCAAACTATGGCATGCAGTAACCCGTCAGGGAGGCAGACCTAATGTCCTATGCCATCCTGGTGGAGAACTGCCCGCTCTCAACATTTAAAAGATACCCTAAAGTTTGAAGTATAGTTTATTAAAAGAAGTCCTGAAAACACATTTGTAGTACTTGCAGCGCGAACTGCAAAATTGTACAGTTCTTTGGATGCACGTGACGATGTTAAATGAGCTGTCAGTTCCAGCAAGAGTTTTATATTGTCATCGGTGCTTCACAGGGACGCGGTGAGGGTTTCTCCTGCAAACTGCAGCTCTGCAATGACTTTATGACTTTCTATCTCGGATCCATCAGGAACCGCTCAGCTGGAGAAAAGCTGTCTTGATAGTGCTTCATATCTGTGACCCAGTGAATATCATAAGGATATAAAACCTGCATTCTCCAGACCAGATTACACCAATAACTCAAAGCAATCATTTTTCAAGCTCAACAATGCGCAGCTTGTGCACCAGGCATGACATGAAGCGGAATTGTTTGTTTTCCGCACTATTAGCTGCTCAACTGTGTAACTCTTTATTCCAGGTACAGCTTAAGTTTGAAGGGCACGAAGGAGTCCGTTTTAGCTGTTGCCTTAAATTCTTGCCTTTTGTTTGAAAGTAATGGGAACAGAAATTTGTGGGGTTTTCCAGAAACATAAAAAGCAGTGACTGGTGAATCCAACCACTAAAGTTATGTTTCTGAACACGCACCTGTAGTTTATGTTGGGCTTTGGAACTGCAGCTAGTACTGAAGCGGCTTAAATAAACGAGAATGTTATTGTAGATAACAATAGAATTGAATAAGTGAAAACAAACAGCTTGAGGCAAAATAAAGGAAAACTTTAAACTAGTCAGATTGGTTAGCAACGTCTGTTTTTAATAGTGCTCTGAAACAATAAAACTATATATAAAACACATTATATAAAATAAAGTTCCCCTTTACTGCTACCAACTTACATTGCATGTGGTTTGAATATATTATATTTTTGTTCCTCGTTTGTGCTCTCAGTAGTGGGACATGATCAAGTATGTCTTGAATTATTTTAGATTCCTATTTTAACTATGTTCAAGGGCACGATAACTTTTTTTAAAGTACTTACATTCTTTGATTTTCTGTTCCAGTCCTGTTTCCCGTTAGTTTTTAACAGTAAATCAGCAGTACACTACGTTGCATTACTTGAGTTGTCCTTTTGTCATGTTCAGCTTTCACTATACTTGCGAAATCTGATGTAAACAAAAAAAAGCTTAAAATGGTATTAGAGCTCACCCATTACTTACCATTGGTTAGCTTCAACATCACTATTGTTTCCTTGCTTCTTATTGGTCAGTGCCTCCTTCTAGCCTCCTGCTACCTCCTGAGTCTTCAAGTGTTTGTCCTGCTGTTGAGCAAGGACCAAGTACAACATCCTGTCTGTGGTCGCGGGCTTCTGCAGGTACTTTTTTTAAGCTTACTTTATTCACTCTTATAAGAGTGCATATGTCAGCAGTCTGTCCCCCCCACTCACAGCTGTATTTGTTTTTGCTTGCTCCCTCCCATCTTTCTTCCATTGTCTGTTCTCTTGCCCTAACCTCCCTACCCCATCCCATCCTCATGCTGCTTGCCCACTGCCCCCCCTTGCTTGTGTTGCTTGCTCCCCTGACCTCCTCTTGCTGTCTGTGCTCTTTCTTTAAGAAAATTCAGTTTACTTTAGCGCCTACTAGACAGGAAGGTATTGGAGCACTTTTACAGGACCAACAGTTACATTACAAAAGCTCATATTCATATTTTTATATTATGTAATCCGTTGGTTTGCTAATAATTTTGTTGCTGTTTGATGAAAATTCACGAAACTATCCAAAAGAGTGGTCTTTTCTGCATAGCATCCTCATGGAAAGTTTAGGGGTGATCTGTCAAACAGGAGCAGAGAAAATGGCGGCAGCCCAAAACACAAAATTCCCATGCAGTTTCCATAGAGATTTTTGAAGCATGCTAGAGCCAAAACTGCTTAACAGAATTACACCAAACTTGGCAGGAAGCTAAATCTTTGTCCAGAAAGAGTGTGTTTTTGTGAATTCATGTAAATATGTTCAGTAGTTTTTGAAAAATTAAGGTTCAAACATATTTGTATATTTGGCAGGTTGGGTTCGCGGAACTCTCGTGAGAATCCCGCAAGCACAACTGCAAAAAACAGAGCGTTCTGATTGGCCAATGGGGCTTTTTCTCTCTTGGGCTACATTTGTCTCACAGGACTGAGGGTCCTGCAGGAGCAAACGCTCCGATTGGCTCATTGCAAAAGAACAAAAATATTGGGGCGGCCATTACAGGACTCAGGGACTTAGTCCTCTGCCCAGACAATGCTTTTAAAAACCAATATAAGGGGGCAGGGTGGGGATACTCTGCCCCATTGCCGTGATCCTACGATACTCCCACGGGATCACCATAAACAAAAGAAAATGTCGGGCGCCATTGATTTATTCATTTAAATGACTCCTTGGGGTGGGCTAGGGCCTGGAGTTCCAAATATATTAATATTTGGAGAGGAGGCATGCAGGGGGCCCCCTCCCTAAGCTTATTTCAGCCCCAGAGTCCCCAGACCACAGAGCCTACTAAGTTATTGAAAGGGAGGCGTGCACGGCCTCCCTCCCCCAACCTCCTCAGGCCTTGGGGACCCTATCCTCCAGGGCCATATTTTTTGTTAAATGGGAATGGGGTGCATGGCCCCCTCCCTGAGCCTGTTGAGGCGCCAGGGGACCCCATCCTCCAGAGCACATGTATTTTTAAAAAGGGCAGGACTGCACACTCCCTCCCCCAGCCGATATCAGCCCAAGGGACCCCATCCCTTGGGCCCGAAACTTAGCGGTGTCCCAGGGACCATACCCGAGTACACTGTGGTTTCTTGCCTGGGATAGTGTGGGCATACCCTTCTTCGAACCCCATGCCACATATGGTGGAAGGTTATGCGGCCAACCCTACTTGTACAGTAATAAAACAATCACTTTACGTTGAAATAAAACTAGAAATTCACGGAAAAAAACAAAGGTTAAATTGACTTTATTGTTTTATGTAAGTATCCAGAAGCCTTAGACTCTAATAAAAATGTATGAATTTTCGTCAGCTGTCGATAATGGCGTGAAAGCCATAGGTCTCTCAAAAATTAATATGTTGAAACCACAGGTGACCATGGCGTCAGGGGTGTCAACGGGGATGGCGAATACGAAGTTGAAGAATTTTGCAAAACAACACCAATTGAATCCGAAAATGTAGAAACTGTTGGTGGCATTGAGCTTACTGTGGTAGGCATTGGCGACGATTCAAAGAGATGGCATTTGAACATTATCATATTGAACTTCTTTGATGATGGGTAGCTGCATTGTAGTACAATATGCTTGATGCACTCTGATTGGTCGAATTGTTTCAGAAATATCAGGAGGCATTACTGGCAGTTGTTCCAATGGAATATCCAGATAACCTGTTTCAAAAGAAATCCTACCCCAGAAAGTGGGTCTCACTTGAGAAGGTTACAATTTGTGAAATGAGAGACTCCAAATTTCGTTTAACCTTTTAGTGGGTCTTCTACAAAGTAGGATGCTATTGCTTCATGACATTACTATTCTGTGGGCTTTATCTACATTGCTATTCATGCTGGCTTTATTTCTTCCCTAAGAAAACTAGCATTGATAAAGCCAATAGGTCAGGCATTGGGTGCCAGCCTATTGGCTTTGGCGATCCTTGTTTTATTCTGTCATGGTTTTTTCAAAACTTTATTTTTGGGGAAGAAGCCAGACCCTCTTTTATCTAAAAAGACATTTGGTTTAAGGAAGAAATTATTGTTTGGTCTCACAAAAAGACATATTACTATAGTAGCACCTGACACTGAAAGGAGCAACATTGTGTGTGGATGTGCTCCTTGTGAGAGGGCGGCATGCCATAAGTCACATTGAAGTCAGCCAGTGGCTCCAATGGGCTGACCCACTGTCCCATGATTAAGGCTGGAGTGTGTGGAAAAAAAATTGAATGACGAACCAATAGTCTATGGATAAAAACGGTCTAAAAACCCCTATAACAAGCTATGCCATACAGACATTTTTTGTAAAAACAAAGGGTTTTGGCAAACAAGAGATCTAAAAATAAATCAATTAGTCTGGCATTGGTTGCCAGCTTCCTACCTTTGATAATGCTTTTTGGTAATGTTTTTGTAAATCTTTATTACAAAGGGAGGATTGAAAAGATAGACGCATAGAAAAAATTGCAAAGACAGATTGATAGAAAGGGTTGTACAAATACACAGAAACGTTGCACAGGTAGATATACCGTGCACACTGACAGAATCACAAAGGAGTGAGTGTCCTAGTGGGTTATTGCATGTGGATGTTATGTTATATTATGTTATGTGAATTTGAAGAGCGCAGCTAATCACCCATGAAGGTACCAAGGTGCTGAGTAGGTCAGTCTGAGGGGGGAGGAGGAGATCATGCCTTTTTCATCTGGGAGAGCCAGGTCTTAAGGTTCCTTCAGAAGTCCATGAGGGAGGGGTAGTTTCCGAGGAGTTTTGGAAGGTCGTTGCACGGCTTGGCTACGAGGTATGAGAAAGAGCCTCTCCTGCTTCAGGTCTTCTTGATGTGAGGGAGGTGTGCTCTTGCCTGCAACACATATTGAAGTTTCATGGTGGGATGGTAGAAGTTGAAGTAAGCTGGACCGGTGTTGTGGGGAGCTTTGTAGGCATGGGTGAGTAGCTTGAACTTACATCTTTACTGGTCTGGGAGCCAGTTGAGATAGTTGAAGCATGGAGAGATGTGGTTATTTTACAGGATGTTCAGGATGAGTCTGGCTGCGGCATTCTGGGTGGTTTGGAGTCAGTGTAGGTCATGGGCTAGGATTCCAACATAGAAGGCATTTCTGTAATCAAGTCTATATGTGATAAGAACCAGAGTGACCATTTGTCTGGTGTTTAGTGGGATCCACTTGAAAATCTTGCGTTGTATTTGCAGGATGTGAAAGCATGATGAGGAGACAGTGTTGATCTGCCTGCACATGGAGAGGTTTGTGTCCAGGATAATCCTGAGGTTCTTGGTATGGTCTGCAGGAGTGGGTTTGGGGAGCCAAGTTTGGAGGGGCACCAAGAGGCTTCATAGGGGCAGTGGTTGTTGCTGAAGATTAGGAGTTTGGTTTTGTCTGTATTGAGCTGGAGGCAGTTGTTTTTCATCCAAGCAGTAGCAATGCTTATGCAGTTGGTGAAGTTTGCTTTGGTGGTGCCGGATGAGTCAGTAAGAGAGAGGATGAGCTGTGTGTCGTCGGTGTAGGATACTATATTGATGCCATGGCTCATGTAGACGTTGAAAAGTGTTGAGTTGATGAGTTTCTTTGGTTCTGAGGTGAAGGGGAAGTATAACTTGTTGCATTCTTTCCATGAAGAAGGAAGATATCCACTTGAGGGCTAGTCCGCAGATACCCTAGTGCTGAAACTTTCTGATGAATGATTAGTGGGACACCATATAGAAAGCTGCGAATGGGTCGAGGAGTATGAGTGCGGCCATTTCTCCTTGGTCGAGGATGATTCTGATGTCATTGATGGCTGCAATGAGAGGTGTCTCTGTGCTCTGGTTGGTGTGAATGCATGATTGAGAGCTGCCTAGGGGTTCATGGAGCTCTATGTGGTCTGTGAGTTGGGTATTGATGGCTTTCTAAATGACTTTAGCTGGAAAAGGCGGGAGTAAGATGGGTCCGCAGCTGCTGAGGGTGTTGGAGTCTGCTGGTTGTTTTTTTCAATAGGGCGTTGACTTCTGCATTTTTCCAGCAGAATGGGAAGGTGGGGGTGGTTATAGAAGTGTAGATGATAGCGGTGAACGTGGGAAGATAATGGTTCTTCCAAGGTTGTATAATAAGTGGGGGCCTGGGTCTGAGGAGGCTCCTGAGTGAATGGTGTTCATCAGGGCGGTGGATTGTCTTTTGCCCAACAGTTGGAAATAAAAGTAAATTTCCAGACATATTGTATAATAAAATTGTGGATTTTTTCACACCAACACAAGGATATGTGTTTTTGACAATCATGGAAATGAAAAGTAGTGATTGTCAAGGATATTACTCCATGCAGGAGCCACATGGGATCTGGATCCTCTGCTACAGGAAACTGAATACTCTCTACCTATTCTATTGACAGAAGATTGTATGATGCCTCCTTGGAAATCATTTATGTCTTGAATTAAATTTCAGGGGAGAAATATGGCTAGCTGGTTTATGAGCTACCATAAAACTTTATTAGTTTATCAGAGTTTGTGATGCCTAATCTTACTGTATTATTTGTTATAGGAGATTCAAATCTTCTTTAAAAAAAGTTTTATAGTGGAAGAAATACTGATTCAGATCATGTATATGTGATTGGAAATTGTTTGAATGCCATGGTTGATCGTGTGTTTTGCCTTATTTCTTTGTCAGTTTATCTAATTCTTTATTCAACTTCTCTTTCAGAAAATGCCATGTGTGTTGTATATAATCCAAGTGAACCTTGCTGTTTAGTTTTTATTGATTTATCCTTTGAAACACTGAATCTGTTTAAGTAGCAATTCAGTACATCTACGTTGTAGCCCTGTACCCAGAATGCTGAATCTGAAACAATGAGTGTGGGAACTGATGGATCAGCCTTGTGAAGGGTAAGTTGTAGAGCATATATTTCTGCTAGTTGTACAGTGAAGTGGAGTGTGGAAACTTAGTGTGTGTGCGCATGGTACCTTAAAGTCACCATCTTCAAATACTCCATATACAGCAGCAATAGCAGTGGAGAATGTATGTGTAGTACCAATTGCATGCTCTGTATAGCCATCTATATGGAACACACACAGGTATCTCATGCATCTGCAGTATATCTGGAGTTTGTGCAATATTTTCTGTGTACTGTAAATATTCTTGAGTCAGAAGTGTTGAATCGCATTTAAAGTGTAGAGTACACACATTAGAGATACTAGCTGATGTTGCTGCTTCCAGTGTAGGAATGGGAGAAATTATACTCATTTGTTTTCTTTGAGCAAGAGGATGCTTCTTCAGTTTAAATGTCTGCACTGCAGTGAAAACTTTCTGAGCAGAAGTTAATTGGTCCTCTGCAGAGAAATAAATATGATCTGTATGCTATGGGGGGGGGGGGGGTCTGTCCTTCATTGTAAATAAACTACATATATGTTGCCTGAAGTGCTGGGAACAACCCACATTTCTGGGTTTGTATTGTTCTTCTGTGTCTGTAGCTATTTTGTCTCTGACATGTTTGTTTGCAGTCAGATGGCTGTGTGCATTTTCGTCCAATTCTATTCAGAAAACTTGAAAGTAACTAAGGGCCATATGTATCAAAATCCTCATTTGCGATTCTCAAATAGCAATTTTTTCCGAATCGCTATTTGAGATTCGCAAAATGCTATGCATGTAGGATTTGCAATACATTTTGCGAATCCTACATATTCCTTAATTGCGAATCTCAAATTGCGATTCGCAATTAAGGAATACCTCCCCATTCATTCCTATGGGCCTCTAGGCCCATAGGAATGAATGGGCAGACATTCTCAATTTGCGATTAACAATCAGAGAATCGCTAATTGAGAATGCAATTCCAACGGTGCAAGAGTGTCAAATGGACACCCTGTTGCACCCCTGAAATAAGCATGGGTGCACATGTGGCACACATACATGCCCTAAGGGCATGTATGTGCTTCACTTTGCACTTTGAAAAATGCAAAAAAGTGCATTTTTCAAAGAGATCGCAAATTAGCACCAACTTGAAGTTGGTGGTAATTTGCGATTCCTTAAAGCCAAATTGCACTTTTTTGGTGCTTCTTACATTGCATTTAAGGAATCGCTAAATTTGTGATTCCTTAAATGCAATCACAAAATAAGGAATCGCAAATTTTGCGATTCCTTATTTTGCACACAGATTTTCCTCATACATACCACTAAGCAAAATTGCGATCGCAAACGCAGAAATTCTGCGAATTTCGGCATTTGCGATCGCAATTTTGCTTGATACATATGGCCCCAATTCACATAAAGGCTTCACCCACCCAGAATAATATGGTAAGTAAGATCTTTCAAAGTTTAGAAACCCCATTAGGGCTTGTAACTTTTTGGAGGTTGTAAAGTAGCACGTTTCTGCAGGAATTCAGGTGCCAATTCTTTGCTCTCATTGGTTAAATCATATACAAGTAAAATTGGGTTAAGATATGCAATTTTAAATGTTTTAAATTAATTTTATGCCCATGTCGCGCTAAGAGTGTCACTCTCCTGTCCACCCTGTCATGGTTCTCAGTCAAGGCTTCATCTGTGAAGGAGATATCGTCAAGATAATGCATCATAATCTTCTTGTAAGATCTCCATAATCCTTGTTGCAAAGAGTCCAGGCATATTCTATAACCCTGAGGCAATCTTGCATATGTGTACTGAAAATCACCAAATGAAAAAACACTTAGATACTGGGATTCAGGCGCTATATTTTGACTAAAAAAACCATTAGATACATCTGCCATTGTTTTATATTATTTCACAGGATTCATCACTAGCCTAGTGTTTTTTTCTCATTTATATTTCCTCTTTCTATGTGTGCTACAATCTGAAGAACACATAGAAAGAGGAAAATGCCTTGAGAGATTGTTTTGTGCAGGGAGGTATTCCTTCCTGCACGAAAACAATTTTTCTGGTGCAAGGTTGCCTGCTTTGACGCTAGGCTGCCAAAGTGCGCCAGTGCAAGGAAAGGACAGGAATGATGTTAAATACACTGCATTCTGCCCCTTCCCTTTCACACAGCGCAGCACAAGGTGGCTTGCTGCATTGCGCTGCATGAGAAAGTATGTTAAATATGCCCCCGTGTAAACTTACTACAAAAGTGTAAGTTATATGTCTCCACCCCAGAGAAATGCAATTGGCTTACTTTTTTGTGGGTGGGTGATGTTCCTCACTAAACTCCTCCCTTACCCTCTCTTAATGCCTCTTACTCCTCCCTTATCCCTTCCCCTTTTGAGGTAAGTCTGCCCCTTTCTCACCCACTCCCTCAAGTCCCAACCACATTTACTACTTAGGGCCTTATTACAATGTCGGACGGTCACAAATGCGGGTCCGACTGACCTCCGGTCTGTGGTTATGTTAGACCTGTCAGCCCTTTGGGTGGTCCCTCCTCATCATTATTTATTTTGTCCCACTTTTGCCTCAAACCCTGTTAGTATTTTTCCTTTTTTGGGAACCACCAGACTTTTTTGTATTGATGCAGATTTAGGGAGCCATTTTAGCTACCCCTGGAACTTCTGTCTGAGGGCCTGAAGCACAAAATGGTGGCCACCTGTGACATCATCAGAACCCACTGGAACCTACTAGAACCTTCTGCAACATTCTGGAACCCTGTGACAGTTGGAGGCGGTTTAGAATGTTGGGAAGCTAAGTCAGAGTTGACAGTTGGAGCTGGCAGTTGGCACCTGACTGGTGAAGAGAGAGGAGCAGAAACCTGAAGGAGGAAGGAGTGAGGCAGCAGGGGTGGAAACTTGTGCCTGGAGTGGGGTCCATAAACCCACCCTTGATACTAGTCCCTACTGACTGAGCCCAGCCTGGAGCCCTGTGTGGGAAAAAGCAAGAAAAACCATCTTAAGGACCTGGACAGCAGGAACAGGCCTTAGAAGTAAAGAAAAGCAAGAATCTGACCTGTTTATTGGTTTCCCTGGAATCCGACGTCGAGAAGCCTGAGACCAGGAGCCCGAGGTGGAGAAGCGGCGCTGACTGGAAAGCAGACGTCGTACCCGGAGCCGCCAGAGGTCGAGAGAGGGCGCCGACGGAGGTCGTGGAGAGTACCAGAGGTCGAGGAGGAAGTCACCCGAGGTCGAGTGAGCGGCGTCGACGGGGGAGTGAAGTCCGCCCTCCGGAGTCGCCGGAGACCGAGGTGAAGCGTGCCGGAGGTCGGGAGTGGAGATCGCACTCCGGAGTCGCCGGAACCTGAAGAGAATCGTGCCGGAGGTCGGGAGTGGAGGTCGCACTCCGGAGCCGGCGGAAGTCGACATCGAGCCAAGACAGCCCGACGTCATCGAACCGGAGGTCGACATCGAGCCGAGGCCGCCGACATCGAACCGGAGCTGCCCGAAGTCGACATCGAGCCAAGACAGCCCGACGTCATCGAACCGGAGGTCGACATCGAGCCGAGGCCACCGACATCGAACCGGAACCGCCTACCGGCGTCATCAAGAACTGACATTGCGCCGAGGCCGCCGACATCGAACCGGAGCCGCCTCACGGCGTCGACACCACTCCAGCGGCATCGGAGCTTCATAAAAAGGGCAGTAAGTGGAATAGAGGGCGCCTAAGGCCCTGTGGAGCCCTAAGAGACCATCCTAGGGGATAAAGAGGTGTTAGGACCAGCCTGGGAGTGCCAGGGGTGGACTGAGACTGATACGGTGACCTGTGTGAGGGGTTGTGTAGTTTGGGAGAGCCAGATTCCTAGATTACCCTTGATCTACCTCAGTTTTAGCCTCAGCCTTACCCAAGCTAGGTGAGACACCCTCAGGCCATCCACCTAACCACAAGCTGTGACTGGGCCAAATCAGCCCATAGTATTTTAAATGTGATCTGATTTTACAAATGTCATTGTTGGCTGATATTATTTATTGAGGGTACTGTATTTATTGTATTTATCTAAGTTATTCCTGTAATGTATTTATTGTCCTGAGCTAACTTATTCCTGTACAGTATTTATTCCCTCACAGTATTTATTTGACCTGATCCTATTTATTGCACCTGTAAAGTGTTACTATTTATTTGACCTGCACTTTTTAAGGAGAAGCCTTGTGTACTGTGATTGTATTATTATTTATTTAATCAGCAACTAAGAGAAAAGAAGATAAACACAGAGATATTTTCATAAATTTTTAAGGTGTAGTGTCGTTTTTGGAACGGATGCATGCATGGTTATTGTGTGGGTATGTCGTATGCTTAACACGGTGCCTGACCCCTGACCACTCGAGCCAAGCTACCACAGTGTATGTCTGGAAGGACCCCGTTACCACCAACCTTCATGGTGTGGGAGTGGGGTTTTTCTAACATAATTGGTGTTCAGCGGCGGGATTGAGCTGTGCCTACGCATACTCGACAATAACTGTGGGTAGTCCATAGGCCTACACCTGGAGTTTTCTCAAAGCGGCCTTCCTAATTGTGAGTTTTTGTTTTTTCCAAATTTACTCTGGTGGTGGGAGGAGGTATTATTAAAGGTACCCCCCTGCATTGCTTCTGTAAAAACCTGTCTTCTGACCTGAGTGGGCAAAATGGAGTTTGTGCTAGAAGACCTGGAAACCTATACTGTGGCCCAGCTCAGGGAGTTTTGTCAGCGGGAGGGGGTGTACTGTCCCCCAGGAGCAAAGAAGGGTGCACTCCAAACCAGCTTAAGGGCTTGGGGGGAGGCACGACGAGAAAGCAAGGCTGAGGAGGAAGACAGGGATGGAGAGCCTGACAGCGAGGGGGCTGGGATGTACCAACCTGAGGTGGGGAACCTAGTAGCGGGGCCCAGAACCATTTCCAGGAAGGGCAGCAGTGCCTCTAGCGGTGGCTTGTCTGAAGTGGAATTAACAGACCGGAGGGAGAAAAGACAGCTCACATGGGACTTAGCAAGGCTGGAGAAAGAGAAGGAGGAACAGAGGATGGCTCATGAGTTAAGGCTGAAAGAGATAGATCTTCAGATCCTAAGAATCGGGGCACAAACTGTTCCTAATGGTGGCAGCAAAGACCAAGAAAGAGAGTTCACCAGGGAACCCAAACCCTACCTGCCAAAGGACATAGTAGCTAGCTATGGAGTGGGCGACGATATTGCCAAGTGGCTAGCGGCCTATGAGGTCTCGTTAAGGGCCCATGGGGTTCCAGAGAAGTACTGGGGAGCGGGATTGTACAAGTACATGCCTCCAGCTGGTAGGGATGCTTTATTGGCCCTAGAGGAGGATGAGCAGACCCACTACCCCACCATGAAGGTGGCGCTCATAAGAAAGTTTGGACTAACACCCGAAAAGTACAGACAGAAGTTCCGGGGTAGTCACAAACTGGGCACACAGAATTGGGTGGACTTCCTGGACTATGCAAAGAAGGCACTAGAGGGTTGGATTCAGGGCAGTGAAGTGAGGAACTACGAGGGGTTGTTTGATTTAGTACTGAAGGAACACCTGCTCGAAAAATGTTTCCCTGAACTGCGTCAACACCTGGTGGATAGCAAGCTGACCAATCCCCGGAAGCTTGCTGAGGAGGCGGACATTTGGGCTAGTACCCGGGTGTCCACAAGGGGGACTGGGGGGGATACTCAAAAGGCCGGACAGGGCGCCCCCAGAAGAAAGAGGGAGGGGAAAAGAAAAAGGAGTTCTCCAAAGGCCCCCAAAATAACTTCCAAGGGAGGGGAACAGGATTCACCCCTAGGGCTAACCCACCCAGAAACCCTAATCCTGGCCAGAGTCAGCAGCCAAGGGTTGTCCATTGCTACGAGTGCGGTGGCGTTGGACACTACAAGGGAGATGCGAAGTGCCCGAAACGACCACCCCCTCCCATTGGAGGAAAGACCCCCGGAGTAGCTAGTGTAGTGCTCGGGGAGGAGATGCCCTTAACTAAGGGAAGGGAGTGGGCGGGTGTCACTTTAGTGTCCCTGGGAGAACGGGAGATGGTTCCTAAGATCCAGGTGCCCGCAAATACCGTAAAGTATGGGCAGTGGGTCACCATTAACGGCCAAAGAGGGGAGGCTCTGAGAGACACAGGAGCCAGTATGACTATGGTACGTAGCCAACTGGTGTCTCCAGAGCAGGTAATTCCCGATGTACTCCACCCAGCCGCGATGGCTGACGGCAGAACAGGCCACTATCCGGTGGCCGAGGTTCCCTTTGAATGGGAGGGGGTTGCAGGTTCACTTCGAGTTGCCGTAAGCCCTGCCGTGCCAGTTGATTGTCTGCTGGGGAATGACATGGAGCACAATGCTTGGAAAGAGGTGGAATACCGGACTCATACTGAGATGCTGGGTACACCTGACTGGGCCTGTGTGAGCACAAGGTCCGCGACTACCCGGAGAGGGAGTTCGTTCAGGCTGGAGCCTGGAACAAAGGCCCAGCCAGCTGCCAGTCAAGGGAAGAACCGAGGGCAGGAGGAGCCTGCCTCGGCGTCCACACCCCGTAGGACGGATAGGCCACCGGAGGTGGTGGACCAGGAGTCTGCGGTGGGGGATGTTACCAAACTGGAGGACCTACCCATCCCGGCCGAGTGGCACGTGGAGGGAGGCCCGTCCAGGGAGGAATTCTGCCAGGGCCAGAGGGAGTGCCCTACCCTTGAGGGGCTGAGGCGTCAGGCCGCAGCCCAGGCAGCAGGGAACGTTGAAGGGAACTACAGTGTTTACTGGGAGGATGGCCTCCTCTACAGTGAACCCAAGGCACCCCTACATGGATCGTCACGAGCCTTGGTAGTCCCTCAACGTTATCGAGCCTTCCTTCTGGAGTTGGCTCACGAGATCCCATTGGCAGGACACCTGGGGCAAGACAAGACCTTCGCCCGTCTTGTCCCACACTTTTATTGGCCTCAAATGAAAGTGTCGTCCGATACCTACTGCCGGACATGTGTGTCTTGCCAAGCCAGTGGGAAAACAGGGGTGAAGCTGAAAGCTCCCCTGGAACCACTTCCTGTCGTTAGCACCCCCTTTGAAAGGGTGGGCATCGACATTGTGGGTCCGTTAGATCCACCTACTACAGCTGGTCACAGGTTTATCCTGGTTTTGGTGGATCATGCCACACGGTACCCAGAGGCAATACCTCTGAGGACCATTACAGCACCTGTTGTGGCTAGGGCCCTGATGGGAATCTTTACCCGAGTGGGTTTTCCCAAGGAAGTTGTGTCCGGCAGGGGGACCAACTTCATGTCAGCGTACATGCGGGCCATGTGGAAGGAGTGTGGAGTGACATACCGGTTCACCACTCCTTACCATCCCCAGACCAATGGTCTGGTGGAGAGGTTTAACAAAACCTTGAAAGGCATGATCAGAAGTCTGCCTGAAAGCCTGCGGAGGAAATGGGACGTCCTCCTACCCTGTCTATTGTTTTCCTACAGGGAAGTGCCACAGAAGGGAGTGGGCTTCAGCCCCTTCGAGCTTCTGTATGGGCACCCTGTACGTGGACCTCTTAACCTGGTGAGAGACGGATGGGAAAGAACTCCCAGAAAGCTTCCCCAGGACGTGGTGAGCTACATGCTGGCCTTCCGAAGCCAAATGGCTAAGTTGTGGAAGCAAGCTTCTGACAACTTGGAGGCCAGCCAAGCAGTAATGAAGGCGTGGTATGACCACAATGCTCACCCGGTGGAGTTGGAGCCTGGCCAGAAGGTGTGGGTGATCGAACCAGGAGAGCTCAGCGCCCTCCAGGATCGCTGGTCAGGACCCTTTGAGGTATTGGAGAAGAAGGGTAAGGCTACCTACTTGGTGGATCTTAAAACCCCTCGTCAGCCCCTACGGGTGCTGCACGCCAACCGCCTCAAACCCCACCACGAGAGGCCCGAAGTCATCTTGATGATGGTGACTGACGGAGCAGAGGACGTGGAAAGCGAGCCTCTCCCCGATTTGTTTGCGTCTCAAGAGAAGGATGGGTCGGTGGAGGGAGTGATTCTCTCCCCATCTCTAACTCCTGAACAGCAGGAGGACTGCCGCCAGGTCCTGGGGCAGTACTCTTCATTGTTCTCCCTTGTCCCGGGTAGGACTCACCTGTGCGTCCATGACGTGGACACAGGAGACAGCCCACCTGTGAAGTCCAAGATCTACCGGATGTCAGACAAGGTGAAGGCCAGCATTAACAGTGAAGTCACTAAGATGCTGGAGCTAGGAGTGATCGAACCTTCTAGCAGCCCCTGGTCCAGTCCGGTGGTACTAGTACCAAAAGCTGCACCACCGGGTGGCCAACCGGAACTGAGGTTCTGTGTGGACTACCGGGGACTGAATTCAGTAACCAAAACTGATGCTCATCCGATCCCTAGGGCGGATGAATTGATTGACCGGCTGGGAGCTGCCCAATATCTAAGTACCTTTGACCTTACTTCTGGGTACTGGCAGATCTCTTTGACTGATGGAGCAAGGGAAAGGTCAGCCTTCTCCACGCCCAATGGCCACTACCAGTTCTGTGTGATGCCCTTTGGGCTCAAGAACGCACCTGCCACGTTTCAGCGCCTGGTAAACCAGATCCTCACCGGAATGGAGAGTTTCTCTGCTGCTTATCTGGATGACATAGCCGTCTTCAGTAACAGCTGGGAGGATCACTTGCGTCACCTGCAAGCTGTTCTCCAGGCCCTGAGACAAGCTGGATTGACGATCAAGGCCAGCAAGTGCCAGATCGGGCAGGGGGCGGTAGTGTACCTTGGACACTTGGTGGGTAGGGGAGCGGTGCAACCCCTCCAGGCGAAGATCGAGGCCATCATGGCCTGGGAACCCCCCAAGACACAGACTGAGGTCCGAGCTTTTCTGGGCCTCACGGGATATTACAGCCGCTTCGTGAAGGGGTACGGTACCATCGTAGCCCCCCTCACGGAGCTCACGTCCAAGAAACAACCTCGATGGGTAGTCTGGACGGAGGCTTGTCAGCAGACCTTCGTGAAGCTGAAGCAAGCCATGTGCGAGGCCCCGGTCTTAAGGGCCCCAGACTTTTCCAAGGAGTTCATTGTCCAGGCGGATGCATCAGAACATGGCATTGGGGCAGTGTTATCGCAACTCACTGAAGAGGGTCTGGATCAACCCGTGGTCTTCCTATCCCGGAGACTACTTCCCAGGGAACAGAAGTGGAGTGCAATAGAGCGTGAAGCCTTTGCAGTGGTATGGGCTCTGAAGAAGTTGCGGCCATACCTGTTTGGCTCGCACTTCCTGGTTCAGACCGACCACAGACCCCTTCGTTGGCTGATGCAGATGAAGGGGGAGAATCCCAAGTTGTTGAGGTGGTCTATCTCCCTACAGGGAATGGACTTTCAGGTGGAACATCGGCCTGGAGTGGACCACGCCAATGCAGACGGTCTCTAAAGGTATTTCCGCCTTAGTGATGAGAACTCCCAAGGGGTTGGGTAGCTCTCCCCACTTTCAGCTGGGGGGGACGCGTGTTAGACCTGTCAGCCCTTTGGGTGGTCCCTCCTCATCATTATTTATTTTGTCCCACTTTTGCCTCAAACCCTGTTAGTATTTTTCCTTTTTTGGGAACCACCAGACTTTTTCGTATTAATGCAGATTCAGGGAGCCATTTTAGCTACCCCTGGAACTTCTGTCTGAGGGCCTGGAGCACAAAATGGTGGCCACCTGTGACATCATCAGAACCCACTGGAACCTACTAGAACCTTCTGCAACATTCTGGAACCCTGTGACAGTTGGAGGCGGTTTAGAATGTTGGGAAGCTAAGTCAGAGTTGACAGTTGGAGCTGGCAGTTGGCACCTGACTGGTGAAGAGAGAGGAGCAGAAACCTGAAGGAGGAAGGAGTGAGGCAGCAGGGGTGGAAACTTGTGCCTGGAGTGGGGTCCATAAACCCACCCTTGATACTAGTCCCTACTGACTGAGCCCAGCCTGGAGCCCTGTGTGGGAAAAAGCAAGAAAAACCATCTTAAGGACCTGGACAGCAGGAACAGGCCTTAGAAGTAAAGAAAAGCAAGAATCTGACCTGTTTATTGGTTTCCCTGGAATCCGACGTCGAGAAGCCTGAGACCAGGAGCCCGAGGTGGAGAAGCGGCGCTGACTGGAAAGCAGACGTCGTACCCGGAGCCTCCAGAGGTCGAGAGAGGGCGCCGACGGAGGTCGTGGAGAGTACCAGAGGTCGAGGAGGAAGTCACCCGAGGTCGAGTGAGCGGCTTCGACGGGGGAGTGAAGTCCGCCCTCCGGAGTCGCCGGAGACCGAGGTGAAGCGTGCCGGAGGTCGGGAGTGGAGATCGCACTCCGGAGTCGCCGGAACCTGAAGAGAATCGTGCCGGAGGTCGGGAGTGGAGGTCGCACTCCGGAGCCGGCGGAAGTCGACATCGAGCCAAGACAGCCCGACGTCATCGAACCGGAGGTCAACATCGAGCCGAGGCCGCCGACATCGAACCGGAGCTGCCCGAAGTAGACATCGAGCCAAGACAGCCCGACGTCATCGAACCGGAGGTCGACATCGAGCCGAGGCCGCCGACATCGAACCGGAACCGCCTACCGGCGTCGTCAAGAACTGACATTGCGCCGAGGCCGCCGACATCGAACCGGAGCCGCCTCACGGCGTCGACACGACTCCAGCGGCGTCGGAGCTTCATAAAAAGGGCAGTAAGTGGAATAGAGGGCGCCTAAGGCCCTGTGGAGCCCTAAGAGACCATCCTAGGGGATAAAGAGGTGTTAGGACCAGCCTGGGAGTGCCAGGGGTGGACTGAGACTGATACGGTGACCTGTGTGAGGGGTTGTGTAGTTTGGGAGAGCCAGATTCCTAGATTACCCTTGATCTACCTCAGTTTTAGCCTCAGCCTTACCCAAGCTAGGTGAGACACCCTCAGGCCATCCACCTAACCACAAGCTGTGACTGGGCCAAATCAGCCCATAGTATTTTAAATGTGATCTGATTTTACAAATGTCATTGTTGGCTGATATTATTTATTGAGGGTACTGTATTTATTGTATTTATCTAAGTTATTCCTGTAATGTATTTATTGTCCTGAGCTAACTTATTCCTGTACAGTATTTATTCCCTCACAGTATTTATTTGACCTGATCCTATTTATTGCACCTGTAAAGTGTTACTATTTATTTGACCTGCACTTTTTAAGGAGAAGCCTTGTGTACTGTGATTGTATTATTATTTATTTAATCAGCAACTAAGAGAAAAGAAGATAAACACAGAGATATTTTCATAAATTTTTAAGGTGTAGTGTCGTTTTTGGAACGGATGCACGCATGGTTATTGTGTGGGTATGTCGTATGCTTAACACGGTGCCTGACCCCTGACCACTCGAGCCAAGCTACCACAGTGTATGTCTGGAATGACCCCGTTACCACCAACCTTCATGGTGTGGGAGTGGGGTTTTTCTAACAGGTTACGACTGCTGAATTATGATGTGAACGCACATGGTTCCGTCGCAAGCTCCCTTTTCTGTACAGGAGCTTGTGCTGAGGTCAGAAATTGGCTGCAGGACAAGCTCTCGTACAGAAAAGGGAGACTGTGTTCATCCCTGTACCATCAAGGTGCCTGCCACATGGTGCGGGGATCAACAGGGGGTACCATAGATGCCCCATTGCCCCTAACTGGTGGACACAGGAAAACTCGCTTTCTGACAGGCTTTCCATGTAGGAAAGCCCGGCATGGCAAGCCTGTCGGAAACTGAGCATCGTAATCCGGACGGCGTAAAACGCCGTCCATAGGGATTACATTTCAGTTCCGACTGGCACACGGGCTCCTTGAGCCCATCGGAAGCCAGACAGAATGCCTGTCCGGTTTTAAAACCAACAGCCTCCATTGTAATAAGGCTGTCGGTTTTGAAAGCGCGATGGAGGCTTTCCGAGCCTCATCGTAATCGGTCCTTTAGTGTGCAGTGATTACGCACTCAAAGGCATAAAACTCTGCAGGTAGTTTTTGAAATACAATTTGTAGTATGTTGTGTATTACTACACAACATACTACTCAGTGCATTTTGTAAATCAGGACCTCTGAGTCTGTTTATCTATTGTCACTTCTGCTGCATTGTTCAAAAGTGCTACTGTGCAAGTGTTCTGAAAAAGTATCTGTAATGTTTAAGGAATGCTTTTTCAATAAACCCTCTACTTTCTTTTTCTTAAAATGAGCCTCTGAATCCGAACCTTTTTCTTTCTTTTTTATATTAACTTCAAATTCATGTACCTAGTAACTATTCTGGTTAACATATTTGTCCTTTCTGCAATACACAGTTCGCCCACTCCTTTGTCCATTTAATTTCCCCAGAATCCTGCTTAGAATGGAAAAACAGCTATCGGAATGCTGATCTGGCTTTGTTATGTTAAAGTCCCTCAAATTAAATCCACCACTACTGGACTCCTGCGTTGGAGGAGATCCAAACCTGTTTTTTTGTTTTGTTTTCTGCTTTTTCCTAACCTCCGATGTAGCTTACATTTTAACGTAGCCCTCCGTCTAATTTTTTTACTTTGAGTTGCAGTTTTGCGGTTTGAAAATTTAAAGTATCATAGCCCACAGAGGTGCAAACATCTGAAATCATTTTTGGAAGACTAAACTAACTAAGTTTAAGAGCATCAAAAGGATGTTGTTACTGGCAAGCTGATGCCTCTTATTATCAGTGATCAGTGACAACATTTAATTCTCAGTGACAGTATTTAATTCTTACTTCATTGCTACTGCGAGTGATATTAATGGTTAATTTGCTTCTTATGCCACCTCATTGGCTTGCCTTAAAAATGTTTACCTATTTATTTCACAAGCTTGTACTTATTCTGATAGGCTTGGCCCTTTCTGCAGGGTCATCTCCAAATGTTTTGCCTTCACCCTCCTGTTTTCTGAACCCGTTTTCTTGGTTTTAGGACTCTGTGCACTTTACCACTGCTACCCAGTGCTAAAGTGCTTGTGCCCCCTCCTTTAAACATGGTAAAATTGTCTTACACTCAGTTTACACATTTACTTTACTTGTAAGTCCCTAGTAAAATTGTACTACATGTACCCAGGGCCTGTAAATTAAATGCTACAAGTGGGCCTTCTGCACTTATTGTGCCGTCCACATAAGCAGTCTTTTAAACATATCTCAGGCCTGCCATTGCAGCCTGTGTGTGCAGTTTTAAACTGCCATTTTGACCTAGCATAGTAAACCTTTTGTCCCTTTAGAGTACACTGCTCGGTGTACTCAACACTATACGCGCTACTACTGGATCCAATATGTCCCTAATTGGTACCTACATTTCTGGAGATTAATTACAATTTACCAGTAACTTGGCTACACATCGTTGCATTTAATAAGTGAATAATTCTGAACATTTCCAAATTTCCAATGAGACATTGTATTGGAACATTTTGTACATATATATATGTTAATGTTACAACACATTTTGTATGCAAACATATTTATGCATCATATAAAATCAGCTTCTGAACAATTTACCAATGCATTTCTAGTCATTGACCCTTCTTCAAGGGAGCTGTAAACGTAAACATAATGATAGAGTTACCATTTTAGAGGAACAGCACAAATTGTTTTGAAACAACCAATAAGAGGTGACAAAACTCTATGTCTAGCAATGTGATTACATGGGTATGACATACAGGAAGCGGATCAAAGAAAGTGTTTTATAAATTGCCACAGAGGAGAACACTCAAGTCGAAAGAAGAAGTGGGACAAAACTGTGAAAAAACTTTAACGCTGAGAAACACCGCGAGTCAACAACATTAAAACCCCGGTTGAAAAGCTTCTTCAAACCATTTCATAAACACATTTCACCCTCATTGTGACTCAAGAAGGACTACTGCTATAAACGTGCACAGTGTGGTAAATAATTTAATTACCGGAACTTAATTTGATGCGGAAAATTAATAATAATAGCTCAGTAAAATAAGAGGCAGAATCCGTGGTATTAGAGGTTCGGAACGGGCTTTATTCCAAAATCAATTCGAATTGATGGACTCCATATTCCATCACCATGAAGGTTCAGGAAGTGAAGGACCCTACTTTATTGACAGGTAATCATTTTTATACAATAGGCATTACAGTGAAATAGATGCAGGAGGCGTAACAATTGATAACAAAGATAAAACATACATGCGTAACTAAAATGGGTGTAACTTAAAGAACGTCATCAGGTATGGTGTCACAATAGGGTGGTTCCATGAAAGAATTTCGCAATGTCAGCAGAAATACTTGGCAGAGATGCGCGCGCAGCAGCATGACGTGTGATTGACGTGCAACTAGGGGGTGAAGGGGACTTGACATTTAGCTCTACATGTGGAGACAGAAGTCTGGGGTTATGTCAACCTAATCCTAAATCATATCTTACATCCTATGTTTAAAGAACTGTGTTATCCCAAAAGAGAGGTCTCTTAGGATAGAATTTTATTCTATACTGACTATACTGACTATACTGACTGTTAGTGCGTGTACAAGCGTCTAAGTGTCTACACTAGATGCGAGGGCAGAAATCTTCCATAGTAACAGGGCTATGAATTACTTGCAGAAAGACAGAGAAGCCGGGCTTTTTGCTCGGTAGCTGGAAGAATGTTTACTTAAACTACTAGACAGGAATGCATTGGATGGGGAGCGGAGCAGATAATCTCGAAGGTGAAATACAGTTTCTTGGCAAGCAGACAGGTTGAGTCAGGCACCGTTAGCCGCGCAGGGAGTAGGACAAAGTTCATGGATACAGATGCGAGCTCAGACTGGAGCTTTCAGAGGCAGAAGGCAGGAAAAGGCTTAATGGCAGAATCAGGGCCTACTCGCCTGGACTGTAAAATGGGATAAATGAACCATATAAAGCCGGTGGCCTTTCATACTTAGGGATAGAATATCCGGCCCATTCATGGCGGATCTGAAAGAGGACGTGTTGACGGTGGACGCACATGTGTTTGCGTCTTCATAACTGGAACTGGAGGAAACACACATGTACTTGTGATTTATACATGAAACCGTTGGGGTCCAAGATAGGGGACATAACTGACCATAAAAATCCATATTTCCACATTCCCTCCTTGTCCCCTACTTGCCCTTAAGAGATATCAATCTTCATCAATCCGTTGATCTGTTCATATAGCATCATTTGTTCTTCTTTTTTCTTCTGGGATGAATGAAATCTTGTTGGTGGAATACACGATGTGGCACACAGACCACAAATCGCTGGTCCACATTGTAGGCATAAACAGCAACTGAATAATATGAGAAAGCCAATACCTAGGAAGGATAGGACCCTCCATCCAAAGGTTGACAATACACTCCAAAACCAACCGGACTAAGTCCAGGTGCCTGGATTCTGGTGTATCTGGCTTACAATCTTATGAAGGCGAGTTATGGCTTTATATACAGATGGCGAATTTTCTGGTATGAAAATGCAACAGCTTGATCCGATGACCCTACAAGCTCCGCCCCTATTGGCCAGGATGACGTCAAGGACAAGACGATTTTGAAGCACAACAATCCGCATAGCAGACTGCTCTTCTGTTAAATTGCCTAAGGCGGAAATAGTTTCATTCACTACTGCTTCAAGGGTTCTGGTTAATCTACGTATCAGCTTACTATTGGTAACTGTACCTATATAGGGAAAGAGACCTTTATTGAAATCTGTGTATTTTTCCCATGCTGTCTCAGTGTAATCGACTATTGGGAGATCTCTCCGTTCTCTATTGTGTACTAAATGAGTATTTCTATGATAATCAGGAGGAGCTAGGAAAACAGGTGGCAAAAGGAATCCGATGTAGCAGGTACCATCCCAATCTAGAGGCAAACGTATATATGCAGTCTGACCACATATGAAGTAGGAATGGCGAGAAGCTCTAAATGTAGACTTGCCTTGATCACTGAATTCTATTACAGTGGTGCATCTACTATGGCCCATATGTATGGAACCATTCTTTCTTACACATAATTCACCTTTAACTGGAAATACTGACATAGCGGGCAAAATTGGTGCAGCTTCAGATTCAACATTCAGGATCATGAGATTAAGCGTGAAATTCCCTAATCCATATACTTCATTTTCTAGATCAGTTCCTGTTCTTTTGGGAAGTCCCTCCTTGTTAGGGTAGCAGACTTTAAGCAAAACTAAGTTCAGGTTTCCCCATACCCAGTTGTCTTGATAAACTGCGGAATTCGAATCTAGGGAATTAATTAGACTAAACCATGCTCCACAGGAGCCATTGTGTGTGAACGGATATGGAAAGAGAGGCAGAATTCCCTTATAGTTCTGATAGGGAGGGAGTCGGCCACATATCCAACAATTTGTAGCATTGCTAACCTGATGGGAATGATGTAACATACTAATAAAAGTGTTATTGCGCAGCGCAAATCTATAGGACAACTCATGCGGGGGTAATTCACTAAAAGAATGTTCAGCAGTAACATTGTAAACATGTTTAGAAATAGGATAATATATGTGCAACAATATACTTGCAGCGATTATTAAAAGACTTAAGAAAAACAAAATTAATAACGTCACTGTGCAATGACTACGCAGTGATTTACAGTACGCATGTTGTTTCAACTGCATCCTTCGGTTTCTTTCTCTATTCAGGTCTAAGGGATACATGTCAGAGACAAATTCGACCGATTCACCTTGGAGAGGACTTAAACAATCAAATTGTCTGACTTGTTAGACCGTAGTTTTAGTTTATATTGTTCCTTGTCATTCAGTTCAACCAAAGGAAGCTTTGAGTTAATCGGTGAAGACACGCGAGGTGTGTCGTTTACATCGGACGGTAGTCCATGAAATTTCTTGATATGACTTGAATGTATCCAGCCTTTGCGACCTTCGATCTTCACGGCTGTCCTCGTGGTTAACAGTACGAGTTGAGGCGATTTCCACCTAGGATCCAGCTGAGACTTCCGGTCAAAGTTCCTCACTAACACCAGGTCCCCGGGAATTACGTCATGGGGTTTCACCTCGGTGTTGTCGGGAAAGGCTGCAGCTACCTGTGAACGACAAGATTGTAGTGCAGACATCAAGGAAGCCAAGTAATCTGTCAGCATATTACAGTCAACATCGGTTATTTTGCGTGGTATAGGCGTCCCCCACATATTCGGTGGTCTGCCAAAGACCACCTCATAAGGGGATAGCCCTGTTCGAGAGTGCGCTACCATTCTCATGTAAAAGAGTGCAACTGGCAATGCTACTACCCAGTCGACACCTTTCTCTCTACATATTTTGGACAATCTAATTTTCAGAGTTTGATTATGTCGTTCCACGAGACCTGCTGCCTCGGGGTGTCAGACACAGTGAAATCTCCATTGATAGCCTAACAAAAGTGAAACGTGTTTCATTAGTTCGGATGAGAACGGCTGGCCGTTATCTGAGTAGACAACACGTGGTAAACCGTACCGTGGGAAGAATTCTCGAACCAACTGTTTGGCAGTAGTCGGGGCAGTGTAATCTGAAACCGGGTATGCCTCTGTCCAACGGGAAAGAGCACAGACAACTACGAGAACATATTTGAATCCTCGACATCGTTCCATCTGGATATAATCCATCTGGAGGACTTCAAAAGGGTGATCAGGAGGCTGAAATCCACCTTGTTCTAAGGGAATGCTTTTACCTGGGTTAAACTGACAACAAATCATACAGGTACGAACTTTTTGTTTGGCTGCTGCTCGTAAATGTTTGTTGAACCAAATGTGTTGAATGCTGTCTAGCATAGCTTTTTCTCCTAGGTGCGCTGGGCTATGTACAGTATTAATGATAATTTGGACCATTGAATCAGGAAGGAACCACACAGATTTTTCCTTCGTCATCCATCCTTGATCCGTTTGGATCCCTCCTAATTCAGTCCATTTCTTTATTTCATCTGGTGTAGCATGTGTCTGTATGTCAATTACGTCAAGAGCGGGATCCTTAACCATCATGCAATGTGTTGGTGTCGGAACTATTGTCTTTGTCATGTCAGATGTGTGAGTTTGAGCAGTCTGTTTAGCTGTTCTGTCAGCTAGATCATTGCCTTGGGAAATGATATCAGTAACTTTCGTATGAGCTTTACATTTCATAATTGATATTGCAGTGGGTAGATGTATTGCATCTAATAAGGCATGAATGAGGGGTCCGTGCTGAATGTGGGCACCGTGAGAAGTTAAATAACCTCTCTCTCGCCACAGCACGCCGAAGTCATGTACAACTCCGAATGCATAACGTGAATCAGTGTATATGTTGACTTTTTTATTTGTGGCTTGAATACAGGCTTGTGTCAGAGCGATGAGCTCTGCTGCTTGAGCTGACAAGGTATTTATGCAATTTGTTTCAATAACTTCAGTGTCTGTTGTGACTGCGTAAGCGGCCACTAGCTCTCCTGTATTTGCTCTCATACATGAACCATCTACATACAACGTCAGGTCTGGGTCTGACAATGGGACGTCTGTCAAGTCTTGTCTGGGTTTCGTCGTGATAGTGATAACTTCAATGCAATCATGTGCTAGTGGGTCTGTTCCGTTTACTGGCAAAAGTGTGGCAGGATTCAATGTACTACAACGTCTGATTTCTATGTGTGGCTGAAACAATGTTAATTCGTAACCAGTGAGTCTCGCTATAGTCAAGTGTTGTGTTTGTGTGCGGTTCAAGAGAACCTCTACTGCATGTGGTACTTGTACTGTCAATTGGTGTCCTAACACTATGGCATCGCTTTGTCGGATTGCTAAAGCTGTCGCTGCCACTGATTTCAGGCACGCAGGCAGAGCCTGAGCTACGGGATCTAATGTACTAGAGAAATAAGCACATGGTTTGTGTGATCCTGCTTGTTCCTGTGTGAGTACTGACAAAGCAGTACCTTCGCGTTCTGTAACAAAGAGTGTAAACTGTTTATTGTAACATGGTGTTGCTAAAACAGGTGCTTGGCATAAAGCTTTCTTTAGGCTTTCAAAAGCTTGTGTATGTTCCTGAGTCCAAGGGAGGACAGTCGATGTGGCTGCCTCCTGCGTTGTCAACTGAATGAGTGGTTTTGCTAGAAATGCATACTGAGGGATCCACTGCCTACAATATGAAGTGAGGCCTATAAAAGCCCGCACCTCCTTTTGTGTCTTGGGTATTGGCATGTTAGCAATTAACTGGATGCGATCTGGTGTAAGCTGCCTTCCCTCCTTGGACAGCGAGTGCCCAAGGTAAACAACTCGCTGGACACAGAATTGCAGCTTAGAAGGGGACACCTTGTGCCCCTTTTCGGCCAAAAATTGTAAAACCGTCAGTGAGGCTTTTTCACATTCAGGTTTGCTTCTAGCGGTGATCAGCAGATCATCGACATATTGAAGCAGGGCAGTGTTGACTGGCATGTGGATACTGTCAAGTTCTCGTTTCAGTGCTTGGCTATAGATGCTGGGGCTTTCTGTGAATCCTTGAGGTGCGCGTGTGAATTTAAAGCTTCGTCCATTTAAACTAAGTCCGAACAAGTATTGGCTTTCCGGATCTATTGGGACGCTGAAAAAGGCATTCTTGAGATCAATTACAGTAAAGAATGTTGCTTCGGAATCAATGGCTGTCAGTAATGAAGAAATGTCTGGGACTACGGGGTATTGTGGTACAATACATTTATTTAATTCGCGCAGATCAATAACCAATCGATATACTGGCGGGGCTTTCGGATCAGTTCGTTTAAGAATCGGAATTATCGGGGAATTACATACATTGGAGTCGGTTTCCACAACCACTCCTTGGGTAATAAGCTCGTCAATGATTTGCAGTAAAGCCACTACAGCATCTGGTGGTAACTTGTATTGTCGCATTCGTGGTAGTACCACTCCTGCCTTTAGTGTGACTCGATATGGTGTAATGTTCATGCAACCAACATCTGTAGGGCCTTGTGCCCATAAATGTGTGGGTAAAGTCTGCAGTCGGTGATCCATGTCTCGGGACACATAGTGCCCTTTGAAATCACGTAAAAACAATCTTACTCCTTCCGGAGAACAACATATTATAGCTCCTAGGGCTTTCAATGTTTTTATACCTAACAAGTTTTCTGGACATGATTTAGTAAGTAATAAATCTGTAGTTCGTGTCAAGGGACCAATCGTAAGTGGGAGAGGCTGTGATACTTCGTTAATGATAGGTTTTCCTGAAAAGCCAAGGGAAATATTCTGTGAGCCTGAGAGGGGTGCCCCTGGAACTTCACTACGTTTTATTGTTGTTCGGCTTGCCCCTGTATCAAGTAAAAATTTTCTATCTTGGCCTAATAGTTCACTGTGTACATAAGGTCCTTCTTGATCTACAGGGACCTCGATAAGGGGTAAGCCAACTTCCCTCTCTAGGCTGTTTCATGAATATCGTTGATAATCAGGATAGTCATACTGTGCGGTCTGGTACATCTGTTGTGTCGTTGTTTGTGTGGCAGCAATAGGCTGCGGTGGTGGAGCTGTCATAGATTGTTGCGGAGCTGGCATGGACTGTGCATGCTGCGGAGCTCCTTGTTGGTTCTGATCCTGTCTAAGTGGCCGTGGTCTTTCTTTTTTATTCCCTATGGCGATATTATGTTTTAAAACTGGACAATCATGTACATAATGGCCTGGCTGTTTACAATAGTTGCATGTCCCTTTTACAGGACCTGCTGAACCACTGGACTGTGTCATACCCTTTTTATGACCGTCAGCTGGAACTGTCTGGGAAACTAGCATTTTCATTTTCGTGTCTTTCATGCGTCTTTGTTCATGTTCTTGTTCCTCTCTAATTCTATTGTGATGATACTGTAGCATTTGTAACATTTGTGACGGAGTGTTACCTTGCCAGGTACTCTCGAATTTCAATACTCTATTCTTAACTTGGGGCAAGGAATTTTCAACTAATTTTGTCACAAACAGATGTGGATACGATTCGCTACTTGCTTTTATTCCACTATTTATACCAAAACATTTTTCGAATCGGGCATAGAAATCACTAGTGTCTTCATCTGGTTTTTGTTTACAGGCTGAGATTGCACCCCAGTCTTCCTTTTTCGTAGTTAATAAACGTGGCAGTACCTGTACTAGTAAACCTGGTAGTGTTTTGGTCTTTTCCCCAAGCCCTGAACCTGGACCTCGGGCTTTTTCTTCGTTTTCTAATGCTGTCCAATCTATCTTCTGGTCTCCCACCTCCCAATCCTTTTCCTTGAGTTTTTCGTAAATGCCCGCAGGCATTAATACCTTCAATATTGTCATAATGTCGGGATAGGTATACTCTCCCATGAGCAACATGTCTTTAATTTCACGGTGGAAACCCGCTGGGTCTTTGTCATGACTGGGTACCACTTTCTTCATTTCTAATAGTTCTATTTTAGATATGGGTGTGTATACAAACACACGTTTAAACTGATTGTCCTCACCTTTTATCGGGTGGACTTCGCGTAAGGGATTCTGTCTATCCATGTAATACGTCGTTCTTTCCTTGATGGGCAGTGAGACATGTTCGGGGCATACAAACAGAATGTACTGCTTTCTGGATTCTAGTATTTCTCTAATTAACTCAGTACCTGAACCTCTCCATTTATTCGTGAGTAATTCAGTCAATATATCAGGTAAGGGACCAGGATCGGAGTGTTGGCTTTTATATAATATAAGGAGTTGTTGAACCATATAGATACCAGCTAAACGCTGTTCATCTGGGGTGAGGTTCAAAAACGTGTGCGCTAATGTATCATCACTATATTTTCCGGGACTATCAACCCAATGAACGGCTGACCTGGCTAATTCTTGTTCGTCCATAGAATCGAGTATATGATAACCCCTTCGTTCTCGGAGTAATTTGTCAGCGGCTTGGAACGAATGTTCGGGGGACCTTATATTTATTATAGGAGTTTGGAAATTTCTGCTATTATCTGGACGTATCGGACGTATCGGATCAGTAAAGCATCTAGTATTATTGCAAGATCTTCCTCTACCTACATAGGCCATGGTTTCTAACTGTCCTGTGGGCAGTTCTAATTCTTCCTCCTCCTCGGTTTGTTCAGGCTCGTCTACTGCTAATCTTTCTCCGTGTATTCGTTCTACCTCTTTGCGGATCTTGCGGCACATAGCTACTATACATGATCGTTTATCATGTCTCCCCTCTGATATATTCCGACTCCATGTGGTAAGAATTTGCATTTCTTCCGGATTTACCCCTGGTCGGTCTTGATTTCTGATCACACAATTTATGAGGAAACGTAACAGTTCCCCCTGTATCTCCACTTTCTGGTACTCCAAGGCTCTATTAATACTTTCAGAATCTCGTCCTGACTGGACAAAGTGATATATATTTTCTAAATGTGTAGTCATTCCTGGTAGTCTCCCTAAATATATTGCAGCTCGTCGGATACGTAATGATGCCAGCAGCATTTCGTCCCCTTTGCCGGGCACAGGGTCATATCTACAATCTATTAGAAGTTCCTTGAGCGTGTCGGGAGTTACTAGTTTGGGCGTACGTTGGTGGGCTAATTCTTGAAAGGAAAGTTTATTTACTCTGGGTGGCGTGGAAAAAATGTTTGATGTACCTCCGGTAGCACCACCTGGGGTGCTGGATGTGAAAGGATTCGTTGAACGTGATATAGCAACCATAGGTGTGGATACAGATGTAGAAACAGATGTGCTTGCCGGAACTTGTGTCGGAGTTTGCTGTTGCGGAGGTACAGACGGAGGAGGGTCTTGGCGTTGAACCCCCTCGGCAGGCGGTCTATGTGGCGCAGCATTAGCATACTCGGGAGCTGCGTCGTCTAAATAAGAGGAAAGAAAAACATCTTCTGCGGTTCTGGGATGCCCTTTGGGATGTACTTTTATCGGAAACAATGGGGGTGGCAAGTCTTTTGGTATCTCTGGAGTAGCCTTAGGTAATCCTTCGGCCAGAAGAGGATACATACCATTCATAAGTGCATTTCTTTGTCTGTCTATTTGTTCTGATTTTACTCGAGTACCTTCTTCAATTAATAGATTTTCTCGAACTTTATTTGAATTCTCCTTACTTTTCTCTTCCTGTCTGAGCGCTTTTTCTGTACGTCTATATAATTCTTTACGCCATAATTCAATGGCGTCTTTCTGTGACTGTCTAGCTTTCTTTTTCCATAATTCTTCCTCTACTTTCATGATGCAATCTGCATCCCAGGTCCCAGCTGCGGGCCACCTCTGACTTTCTGGTAATTCCTTGGTGTAGTCTACCCATAAATCAAGAAATAATATGGCGTCTAGGCCATGTTTATGATACATGAAGTACCCTGGAGTGTCCCTAGGAGGAATGGGAACAGCTTCTTCGAGTACCCCTTTTCTAGTTTTGATCTGTCTTAATTTCGAAAAGAGCGGCATATTGAGAACTGATCTGATACCTAATTTTGAACACGTTTAATACCACAAAACACAATAATGAACAGTCATTCACACCACAATATACAGAACGTATTTAAAACATTTTAACATTTAACATTTAATGAATAAACAATGATGGCCATTTAGGGAACTAGTCACTAAGCATAATACTCGGCACTAACTAGGTAATTCTGAATTATATACTAGACATACTTGATATACTGCTGAACAGTACAGATACACTGCTGAAACAGTGCAGACCGGATTTGTGTACCCAAATCCGTCTTGACCGGCACAAACTATGTGCACGTCAGAACGCCTCCCCGACAATGGTACTCACCGGGTAGCTCGGAACGGAAGGCCTCGGAACTGAACTGAACTGGACTTGGACCGGACTGGACTCGACTCGAAACTTCGGAAACTTCGGAAACTGGTGGGCCTCTGTATACCTCGGATCTTGCTCTCTCAGCTAGGCTCTGGTCGGGATACTTCGCACTTCTCACCGCCTCGTCTGGGTGTTGATCGCAGCCTCAGTTACCCCCGCTCGGCAGGAGGAAGATACAGGAAATCCTGTGGGTACGCGTTGTTGTCCGTCCAGCTGTGACAGGAGACCGGGCCTGCAACGCACCTCCGGCGCGTGAGATGAGAAAGTGTCCCTGTTCGGGCGCCATATGTGTGGTAAATAATTTAATTACCGGAACTTAATTTGATGCGGAAAATTAATAATAATAGCTCAGTAAAATAAGAGGCAGAATCCGTGGTATTAGAGGTTCGGAACGGGCTTTATTCCAAAATCAATTCGAATTGATGGACTCCATATTCCATCACCATGAAGGTTCAGGAAGTGAAGGACCCTACTTTATTGACAGGTAATCATTTTTATACAATAGGCATTACAGTGAAATAGATGCAGGAGGCGTAACAATTGATAACAAAGATAAAACATACATGCGTAACTAAAATGGGTGTAACTTAAAGAACGTCATCAGGTATGGTGTCACAATAGGGTGGTTCCATGAAAGAATTTCGCAATGTCAGCAGAAATACTTGACAGAGATGCGCGCGCAGCAGCATGACGTGTGATTGACGTGCAACTAGGGGGTGAAGGGGACTTGACATTTAGCTCTACATGTGGAGACAGAAGTCTGGGGTTATGTCAACCTAATCCTAAATCATATCTTACATCCTATGTTTAAAGAACTGTGTTATCCCAAAAGAGAGGTCTCTTAGGATAGAATTTTATTCTATACTGACTATACTGACTATACTGACTGTTAGTGCGTGTACAAGCGTCTAAGTGTCTACACTAGATGCGAGGGCAGAAATCTTCCATAGTAACAGGGCTATGAATTACTTGCAGAAAGACAGAGAAGCCGGGCTTTTTGCTCGGTAGCTGGAAGAATGTTTACTTAAACTACTAGACAGGAATGCATTGGATGGGGAGCGGAGCAGATAATCTCGAAGGTGAAATACAGTTTCTTGGCAAGCAGACAGGTTGAGTCAGGCACCGTTAGCCGCGCAGGGAGTAGGACAAAGTTCATGGATACAGATGCGAGCTCAGACTGGAGCTTTCAGAGGCAGAAGGCAGGAAAAGGCTTAATGGCAGAATCAGGGCCTACTCGCCTGGACTGTAAAATGGGATAAATGAACCATATAAAGCCGGTGGCCTTTCATACTTAGGAATAGAATATCCGGCCCATTCATGGCGGATCTGAAAGAGGACGTGTTGACGGTGGACGCACATGTGTTTGCGTCTTCATAACTGGAACTGGAGGAAACATACATGTACTTGTGATTTATACATGAAACCGTTGGGGTCCAAGATAGGGGACATAACTGACCATAAAAATCCATATTTCCACAACAGCTATCCTTACTTAATGGTAGGCCCGATGTTAAATAAGTCCTAAAGATTACTGTGATTGTTAATGTTCGAGAGACTATAAAAATAAAAAAACATATACCTAAACTGCTGCAAATTCATCAATGTACAGAGTGAGGACAATACTAATATCACAACGAATACTCACAAGTGATGCACAGCGGAGTCCTAGGTCCGTCATGTGCCAATCTATTGGAGCAAATCTACTGACGGTCTACTGTGTTTTTCTGTAAGGAAACATATGATGCTCATGTGAGAAAATCCCTGTGCAATAAACGAACTCACTAACCCGTTCTACAGATCTTATCTAAAGTTACCTCCATCTCCTGATTCACCCTGCTGTGCACGTGAAAAATCTTCCACATAAGAGTGATTGTGAGCCCATAAGCATTCATGTTTAAAAGCTACCAGATCAGCGCGTCATGTGATCCAATCTTTGATAGACCCTGAAGACAGACTTCCCGGAGGTTAATCAATGCAACTCATCGCTATCAGCCCAAAAAAATACCTATAACTGAACTTCACTGCCAGCATGAACCAAGACACAGAACCTAACAAAATATTAGAGCTTAGGAGTGTGGAATGGAGCAGAACTGAGCCAGCGCATACATGTGAACTTGAGACACAAATGTGAAGAAAATATGGAACACCAAAACAAAAATCAAAAGTGAAATGAAAATAAAAATGAGAAAAGTGAAATGAACCAATAAATGAAATTAGATGCAGATCACACTTGTTATGAAAACATCACTGCAAAATCAATCTATTATTACAGTCCATAAATTGGGAGATTTTATAATTCAAATGATACCTTACATTACTTATGATACACTACTATGAACAATACCATTCCATGGTAATTTGTGTCATGGTTTTTATATGAAACAAACATTTTGTGTTTGTCATTTAATCCTTTAGAGATTAACATATATAAGTATTTAATCCATAAGATTTCCCTTTGTGCTAAATTTTGTGTGTGTTGAGGTGTTGTGGTGGGATTAACCTCTCTAAAACTGTGAAACAAAGTTGAGGTATATTATGATTGTTGTCGAGCCAGTGTGACACTAAACACAAATTGTGATTTTTCATCCTAATCATGCTCTTTTGTTCTGTGATTGTTGTATTGATTTTATGTGCAGTCTGGCCAACATACAATTGGTCACAGGGACATTTTATTGCACAAATCACTGCATCTGAATTACAGTATGAAGTATGACTTAGTTTCATTGTTTTGCCTGTATGGGGGTGTGAAAAAGTGTTTCCCTTTATTATGTTACTACAATGGGTGCAGTTTAGGCATTTACTCATTCTTATGTGACTTGTTGTCTGAGGCGTGAATGATATATTTAGCGTTTCTTTTAGGTTTTTGGAGTGTGTGTGCAAATAATGGTTTTTCTTTAAAGAGGTCAACAAAGTCCAATTTTGGTTCTTACACTTCCCATCTTCTGTTAATGATGCATTTGATGAATGATGATTTTGTGGAGAATTTCATTACGTGAACCTCTCTGGGTTGTGCAGTTTTAATGGATTGCTGTAATAAGCTCCTGCGTTCCATGGTTTGCACCGTTTGAATAGTATTATCCAATACCCTGGATTGGTACCCCCTTTTTCATATTGTAAGTAAAACTCCTGTATGGAAGAATCACGCAAGTCTGTTTCTGAAGTGATGAACTGGGACAGAGGCTGGTGTTTCTTTAAAGCTGGTGGATAAAAACTATTTTAATGTAAAGCATTATTTCTGTCAGTAGGTCTCTTGGCGATTCTTCTGGTTATGCCCTCCAGGGTCATGTTCAATAGTGTGTCCAAGAACTGAATGCTGGATTGTCTCATGTTATGTGCAAATTTGATACGAGGATTTTGTTGGTTCAGTTCCCTGATGCTAGCCACCAATTGCTCTTGTGTACCTTTCCAAATAACTAGTATGTCATCAATGTAACACATGTAGGAAATCAAGTTGCCCGACCACGTGCTCTTCTCATAAATGTACTGTTGCTCAAATTTGGCCATGAAAACATTGGCGTAGGAAGGTGCCCCTGAAAAACCCATGGACGTATCTGTCCTCTGTAAGATGTAAGAAGAACGAGTTGTCCCACTAAAAGTAACTATGGAAGAGGCAAAAATGAAGAAGTTTCAAAAGAAATACTATGCTAGCTTTAACACTGTCACAGTTAAGTAGCATCCATTCAAACACCTCCAAATCCTCTGCATGCGGAATTGATGTATACAAGGAAACAACATCTATCTTGCACAACCAACAATCTTGTTTGGGTGTGTATTCTATTTCTATGAGTTTATTCAAACAATCTGTAGTGTCCTGGATGTACGATTTCCACGATCTGACGAATGGCTAGAAAAAGTAGTCCAGATATTAACCGATGGGTTCATGAATAGAACCACAAACTGCAACTATAGGCCTAATAGGAGGGTCCATTGGAACTTTATGCATTTTTGGTAACATGTACATATGTGGTCTTTTAGGATACTCAACCAAAGGAAATTTATGTGTGTTGACAGTGATCCATCCCTTGTCCAACAGTTTTTCCAATGTTTTTGCAAAGTCCTGCATTGGATCATGACCCAGTTTGATGTATGTGTCTTCAACCATTACATGGGCATGCTCTTTTTGGTCGTCATAGGATCTATTCATAACCAACAAAGCTCCACCCTTGTCACCAGGCTGAAAAGTAATATCCTTATCCTTACGTAACTTGTTTAACGATTTGATTTCAATCAATGTCGTATTCTTATGTCTTGTGTTATGGTACTGCAAGCCCTGCAGGTCTTTTTTCAACAATATTTCAAACAAGTACAGAGATTTATGTGAGTGGTTGCCACAAACATACTCTTAGGTCTGAATTTTTTGTATTCCTGTTCATCCAACTTGGATTCAGCAAGAGGTAAGTTGTGGAAGAACCAGCGTATATGTAGTTTCTGCATGAATTTAAATAACAATATTTCTGTCTCCAATGCGTTTGTACAGTAGGTGGGAACAAACAACATCCCTTTATTAAGAACAGGCAATTTTATGTACGATAGTTGTCTGGTAGATATGTTCATGACTAAGTCTTTGTTTGGTTTCTCAGAGTGCGACTCTGATCGATTGGTTTACCTTTGTCCTCTACGGGTTTTGCGTTTATGTTCTGGGAAGAAACCACTTCGTCTGGGGTGCAGTTTGCAGCATGACTTGGGGCTAAAAAAGCAACCTTAGAAGCTGATGGTGCTGAAGCAGAACTGATCAGTTTTTCAGTGCTTACAGGTACCAACTGTGTCGGTACACGTGTGGATGATATGTCCTGGCTCTGTTCTGCTTCATTCCATACTCCTAAGTTTTAATATTTTATTAGGTTCCGTGTCTTGGTTCATGCTGGCAATGAAGTTTGGTTATAAGTATCTTTTCGGGTTGATAGCGACGAGTTGTGAGCAAGTATTTTATAGTTTGATTATTTAAAATCTTACAATATAATAAATGTACAATAATTCATATTATAGCAATACATTTAGTGATAGAAATCTAACTTTAGGATAAAAACATACATTATAAAATTAATCAAAATCATCAATATTATAAAATATAGCGACAAATTAATAACGAAAACCTCATAATACAGATTCATTATTAATTGATAACCTATGTTATCTTTTCTGATCAGTCTTATGGATCTAATTTCTTTCTTATCGTTAATATAAACTCTGCAAAAGCCAAGTTGGGGATACCTTGCTATCCTATTTATCAGCCGTTGTAACCCCACCTTAGTTTGACTTAATGGGATAACATCATCTGCATATAATAGGTTTGATATATGTTTACTGGCTATTTTTGGTGGATAGGCATTCACCTCAGCCATGACGTGTGCTAGGTCTGATAAAAATAGATTGAAAAGCAATGGGGCGGGGGAGGAGCCAAGATGGCGACCGGGACGGCAGCGTAGACTCCCGGCTCCGTGAACCTCCGCATCCCGCACGGATATCCTGCCTGAGATCCTCAACCTGTGCTACGTGGTCGTGTTTCTGAAGGAGAGGGGCTCCCGACTGTGTGACTCCGAGGTTTCTAGCCGTGCTATCGCCGGAGAAAACTGCATCTGAACTTTGCGGCCTGTGCGGCCCTGGAGCCGGGACATCGAGTGGACGCCGTGGCCGGGTGGCAGTGCGACAACAGCGGCCGGTGGTGACTGGGTGGAGTCGGCCCACCGGAGCGGTGCCAAACTCGGCCTACATTTCGGCGTGGTCACTTCTACTGCCCAGTGTAGCTGACCGAGTGCATGACCGGGGGTGCAAATCTTAGATCCTCCGGTGACTGCCCCTGCCTTGCTGGTGAGCTGCCCGGCCGCCGTCCGTATCCTGCCCCGATCATTGCGGGCCGCCCCCGGATTTCTACGGGAGCTGGTCCGTGGTGGGGACGACTGTTGCCCGTGACCACGGATAGTTTTTTGCCTGCCCCCGGAACCCGGTCACCCGCGACGTGGACATCGCGACGCTTGTCCCGGGGTCCCGGCCCCGGTGAGGGTCGGGCATACTTGGCGGCCATCTTGGGTCGATGAAGCCTACCATCCTGTCCGCTGGGCCGCAGCGGGCCTGTGAGCGTACGATTTTTGGGAGTGTGGCGGCGAGATCACAGAGAGCTGAGCTGGGGTACGGCGACCTCCTCGAGGCTCTTGGTACTCTTCACTCCTCCTTGGTTCATGGTTTCGTGATCTTGGGGAGTAAGCTCGATGGTGTGGCATCGGAGTTGGGGCAGTGGCGGCCCGCCTGTCCGCACGAACACAGAGTCTACCCACACTGCGCGCAGGAGGACGCTGTGGCGGCCACCCCTGAGGTTAGTACACGACTGGACGCCCCGGCCAGTATGCTACAGTGTGTTCGACCTTCTGAGGGCCTGATCTGTCCCGGAGGCGTTGGACCTGAGTGGGATGTGGTGGCCTCATCCCGTGCATGCCCTCCTGCGACCCAGAGACAACTCCAGCAACTAATGTCTGCTTTGGCTGCTTCTGCCTTCCTGAACCTTGCGTGCAGTGCAGATCCTAGGGCAGCACTGGGAAGCCTGTTTCCTCACGCGGCGGACTGTGTTGATGCTCAGAGACTTCCACCCCACCTGTGTGCGTCGCTTCTCTGTCGTTGTTGGACATTCCTCTGCCTAGGAACATTGGGTATGGTGCTGGGTCGAGGGGTTGGCATGGGCAGAATTCCACAGAGTGGTCAGGGATGAGGCTGGCCCCTCGGGGGTGGTCGCCTAGTGGACGGGCGGGCTTGGGGTGGTGTGCTCTCCTGACATGGCTACTGGCACAATAGGTGCATAATGCTCCCCATCGTGGTTTGAGAAGATTGTTTTTGTGCTGTTCCTTGTTCACTTTAGGGGAACCTTACCGTGCGGGAGGGAGAAGCCGGGGGTCTGTTATGAAGGCCCTCCTCCAGTTTATAAATACTTTCTCTACCCCCCCGTCTGGTGGGGGTCCTTTCCTACTTCTTTTTCCCTATTCTCCTACATTTCGGGTCTGGTTCCAGGGCGACAGGCACACTGCTGGGGGGGGGGGGCCGTACTCATCTGCAGAGGTGCAGGGTGGGGGGTTGGGGGAGGGGATTCTGTATTCTTTCATCTTTTTTTCCATGGCCTCCTTTTTCTTCTCTGATTCTTTTTGTTTTTCTTTTTCTGGGATCAGCGTGATACACCTCCTTTTGCTATGCCTCGTTGCCGTTCCATGTGTTCACAACTTCCGGGGTGTTCTTGGGGAGTTCTGGCGGGGGACTGCGGGCGCAACTGTATACTATGTTTTTCCCCATCCTGATGTTCTTGTGTTTGCGCCATTGATCGAATAGATTGCTGTAAATCGCTAACGTTCATTACTCTGCATATCCGTGATCGTTGTTTTAAAATTGCTTGTCACCTGATCCTTCTGCCTTGTTTCATCATAAAATGAAAACCTCTTTCTCCTGGTGCCCTACTTACGCTGTTCACAGTATTAGCAGTACGATTTTGCTCCCCGTAGTGCTGCCTGTGTTTATACTTGTCGTTATTGCTCTGATTGCTTAGCGGCCGGCCCTGGGGGGTTGTAGGCCCATACTTGTTCTTATTGAACTGTCAATAAAGGTTTTCAAAAAAAAAAAAAAAAAAAAAAAAGAAAAGCAATGGGGCAAGAACGCACCCTTGCGTTAGACCCATGGAAGTTAAGATTTTGTTTGAAACACAGGAACCATCGCCTATTCGGACTCTAATCCAGGTATCTGAATAAAGTAGATGGATCGATTTCAGAAGTGAAGATGGTATTCCTTGCCCTTTCAACTTTTCCCAGAGTAACTGTCTATGCACACAATCGAAGGCTAATTTAAAGTCAACAAAACACAGATATAACGGTTGCTTCTTTGCTGTATATTTATCTACTAGCACTGATAGAGCTAGGATATTTGTTCCAGTTCCCAATCCTTGTATGACACCTGTTTGGTTAGGTGGAATTATCTGGTTCTCATTTTCCCATAAAATAAGGTTTGAAAGTAGGACCCCGCAAAAAGTTTGGCATATGTATTGTGTAAAGTGATTAGTCGGTAATTGCTAGGCTGAGCCCAATCTCCTTTTTTGTATATAGGTGCAATTAACAAACCCTTCCATGTTTCTGGTTTACATGACGATTCAACAGTTTTCTTGAAAACGTTCTGCCCAAAGAATGGGATTTTCCTCGTATAAAGCAAATGGTATCCCGTTAGGGCCGGGGCATTGTCTTTTTGTTTTTTGATTAATTTACATACTTGATTTTCCATTATATCGATTTCGTATTCTAAGTTCTTAGTTTCCATTCTTATGTCATTAGGCCTAATGTCCTTTTTGTATAATCTCCTGGTTCCCATTTAGGTGCGTTGTCAAGAATCCTATCCAGTCAGCTTCACTTAATGTAGATGACACTGTTGTTTAGTTTAACCGTGATAGGCCTTTATCAATTTCCAGAAATCTCTTGAGTTATTCTTTTTACTTGTATACAGCGCCTTAGCCCAGAGTGTTTGTTTTGTTTGATTTTTTTTCTTCCCAACTTACCTTTTGTTAGTCATGATTAATACTTTTTAATTTTAATCGTATGACTGTAAGGCCTGGATGCTTTTTTACCTGTCTCCTTATCCTATTGCGAGTTGTTTTTAGGATCCGAGTTACGTGTGATAACTTGATTTTGTTTCTCGCTTCATCTTGATTCCTTAATTGTTGTTTGTGGTAAGGTTTTGAGGAATATGTGGCGACTAGTTTTTTTTATAAAGTACTACCAACCTTCAATTATATTCAGAGATTCTTAATCAAAGTTTTTCTTAACTAATGTTAGAGCTAGTGTGTTGGTAGATACTTTGGAATCTTCTTTCCAGTACAGTTGCAAGTTTTTTATGGTGTGTGCATTGCAGCTTCATGACCAATATTTGCTGGCTATGGTCACTACCATTTGTTTTGTCAATTTGATAGGATGATATCTTGTTGAATAAATTCACAGATACTATTATGTAATCAATTCTTGATTTGTTGCCCTGTGATTGATATGTCCATGCTGGTTGTGTAGCTTGTGGAAACCACCCATTTAAAATTCTCAATCCCAGCGATTCTATATCCTTTAAAAAATGTATTCCGACTTTGTTTCTTTGAATACATCTTACCATAGGTGATGATTGTTGAGGTATTGCCCATAGATGATCCTGTTGTTCAATTGAGTCATCTCTTAGATAGGGCGATAGCGATGAGTTGTGTTGATTAACCTCCGGGTAGTCTTTCTTCAGGGTCTATCAAAAATCGGATTACATGACGTGCAGATCCGGTAGCTTTTAAACATGAATGCTTACCGGCTCGCAATCACGCTTATGTGGAAGATTATTCACTCGCACAGCAGGCTGAATCTGAAGATGAAGATGGAGGTGACGTTAGATAAGAGTGGTAGAATAGGTTACAGAGTTGTTTTATTGCACAGGAGGTTCCTCACACGGGCGCCATATATTTCCTTACAGGAAAACAGAGTAGACCGTCGGTAGATTCGTTCAAAGAGATTGGTGCATGTAGGACTTAGGACTCTGATGCGCGTCATTTGTGAGTACTCGTTGTGAATTTAGCATCGTACTCACTCTGTACATTGATGAATTTGCAGCAATTTAGGTATATGTTATTTTTATTTTTACAGTCTCTCGAACTTCAACAATTGCAGTAATCTTTATGACTTATCTAACATCAGCGGTGAATGTTGGTAGAAGTAGTCCTTCTTGTGTCACAATGAGGGTGAAAAGTGTTTACGAAATCGTTTGAAGAGTCTTTTTCAATGCGGGGTTTTAATGTTATTGACTCGCGGTGTTTCACGGTGTTAACGCTTTTTCACAGTTTTGTCACACTTCTTCTTTCGACTTGGGTGTATTTTTCTATTGATTTTTCTCTGAATTTTTGTTTGGGCAATCCATAAAAAAATGTCTTTGATCTGCTTGCTTGCCGTATATCATACTCATGTAATCATGGCGCTACACTTAAGATATAGAATTTTGTCACCTCTCATTTGCTGTTTCAAAAACATTAGTGCTGTTTGCCTAAAATGGTAACTCTATTGTTATGTTTATATTTGCAGGCCCCTGAAGAAGGGTCAATGACTTGAAATGCATTGGGAAATTGTTCGGAAGTTGATTTTATATGATGCATAAATATGCTTGCATACAAATTGTGTTGAAACATTAACAGATGTATATGTACATAATGTTCCAATACAATGTCCCATTGGAAATTTGGAAATGCTCAGAATTATTCACCTATTAAATGCAAAGACATGTAGTCAAGTTACTGGTAAATTGTAATAAATCTCCAGAAATGTAGGTACCAATTAGGAATCCAATGGATCCAGTAGCAGTGAGTATCGTGTTGAGTACACCGTGTGATGTACTCTAAAGGGATATAATTAATTACGGAGATGAGCAGGCTCCGTCATGAGTCAGCACACATAACTAGATCACAAACAGAGGACAACAAGCCAAATAGAGTACTTACGAGTGCTGGCTAATCCTCACACTTATCACAAAGTAAACTTTTTGCCAGGCCTTTTAAAACATATGTCACCCCTAGGGTAGGCCCTAAACATCCATACACATGGGTGCAGCGTAGTTACAAAGCAGCACATGTACTTATAATTTTTACATGTCCTGGTAGTGAAAAACTCTTAAATTTGTTGGGTTAACTTATTACATTTAAAAAGTGATCATTTTCAATTGGGAGCAGATAGGAATGTCCTGTTTTGTGTATGATATATTGTAATCAAAAATCCTCTTTAATGGTAAAGGCAAATTTTAAGTTACAATTTTTAAAATGACACTTTTAGAAAGTCGGCATTTTCCTGCCTTAACTATTTGGTGCCTGCAGCTTGTTCCTGGGTCACATCACTAGGTGTAGCTGGCAGTTGGACTTTGTTTATTCCTCCAAAACAGCTACACAATAGAGAGATTAGGTGTGCCTGGATGGGCCATCAACCAGCAGGATGGGGGCAGAGATGGGCACAGCCCCACTTGCAACTGAATAGGCTGTGCCCTGCCTTCACACAAAGGACTTGTCACCACTGCATTGTTCATGCAGCCAACTTGATGACAGGACAGGGTAGGCAGGGAATTTCAAGGACTTCATGGGTAATTCTCTAGAACTTTCCCCTCCTTCAAAGTGAGCACCAGATATAAACATTTGACCCTCAAGCTCAACTCTTCAGAACACATCTGAACCTGTGGGAGACTCACAAGGAAACCTGCTGTGCTGCTTTGCAGTAAGAAGGCATGTCACCCTGCTGCCCTGCTGGGCTGTCCTGCTGCCCAATTGCCTAAGTGAGAAGGACTGTGCCTGCATCTGAAACCAAGGATCACCAGAGTGACTTCAAGGGCTAGTTGGGTGGCACCCTGTCCAGAGCCTCTAGGACAGAAGCCTCCAACCAACATGAACCCAGCACATGGACTCTGTCTGCTGTGAGTCCTACCACCAAAGTCGTGTCATTCCAGTTGTCGACCCTTGGAAGTGGGCCTGAAGGTGCTCTGCAGCCCAGCTGTGTCTTGACAGCAGAACCGATGCAGTGCAACACAATCACCTAACAAACATTTGCATTGGAACCTGTGAATGATGCATCTGCCAAGCAAAACTTCACATCGCAGCCCCGACGCAGACCTTTGCTTCGCAAACCCCTCATCGACTGCATCCTCGACAAAGACGTAGGACTCCGCATTGAAAGCTATGCAACTTACTTGGAACCAGACAGTTTGTGACACATCTCTGACGCGGGAATTGCATCACAAGCCCCTCACTAGTGGCATCCTCGACGTTGACACAGGACCTTGCATTGCAGCCTCGCAGCTTCCTAGAACCGCTGCTGCATGACGCATCTCCACACCAGGCCCTCGCATCGCCTTCGATGCACGATGCATCTTCATTGAGGGATCTTGCAACACTTCACAGCCAGCGTTTAAGGTACTCTTGCTCAGCAAGCCTAACTAGGTCCCTGTGTCCAGTCCGTGCTGCATCGTGGTTTACCTGAACTTGTGACTTTGTCCCAGTCCGGCACAACCAGCTAACCTTAGATGGGGCGTAGTGCTTCTAGGCACTGTTTTCCTTCAATCTTTAAACCTGCATATCTCCACTTCGAATGTACAACGTTATTCCGCCGCCTTTTCCCCCCCTTGGAATCACAACGCGGTCGTTACAACGACCGCATTGTGGTTCCGCATACCATTTCTTGCAGAGTAATGGTATGCGGAATCATAACGCGGTCGTTGTAACGACCGCGTTGTGATTCCAAGCGGGGAAAAAGTTTCGCGGTAAATGTTGTTTACCCTCCACTTCTAATGACTGGATGTTTATTCTTTTGGTCTCAAATAATTTAATACATTTTCCTCTATTTTAATATATTGGTGTGGGATTTTTCTTGTGTTGTGTTGGCACTTTATTTCTGTTGAAGTGCTGCATAAATTATTTACTCATTGCCTCTTTGCTTTCAGGCACAACTATTACTGGGTTCGCTACAGGTTAATTTGGAATTTTCTGATGTTTTTGCCTTGACAGAGATTGCGATTGCTGCTTGAGTAGGGGTTCTTCACCATCATCCAGTAACCCAATTTCCAACACATTCCAATTTGTGTCGGCACTTCATAGTCATTTGCACTTAGCATCAAAACATATATTGTCAATGCAGTGTGACACATCTTGATTAGTACCATTACCATTCTCTCATATTTAAACATTGTCAGAATTCTAGAGAAAAATGTAAATCATAAATTAATGAGCATCTGCTATAAAAGTAAAAGTTGATTCTGGTTTTCCAATACAGATAATTATCTTTTAGTTCCGAAACATAGATACACGTTCAACAATGGACCCCTGAACCATTTCAGTAAAAAAGTATAACATCAGGAATTCGTATTTTAGCTCGCAAAATCACACTAAAGTAATTTTATCTTGATGTCAGCCCTACTGGACCACTAATGACCCAGAACTTAAGGAACCAGAACAAAAAGGTTTGAGCCTGTGATTTGTGTTCTCTTTTTCCAAAAGACTCGAACACTTACTTCAACCCACTGCACTTTGTTAAAACACCAATATCTCCATTAATTGACTTACATCACTGGAAGCACATTTCGTTTCTCATTTAATCCTTTCAGCGTCATGGTATTTAGCATGTTTATCCAATATGTTTCTTTAAGTCTGAAACACCTGTTCCAATTTCCTTCCTTTTACAGTGTGCTCAGTCCCCCCACAATTTGGAATCGAATCTTGGTTGTGTTGATAAACGTGAATGTCCAGAATATGTCTTGCCAAAGTTATTTTAGTATTTCCTTTCTAAACTTGCATTCTTGCTGTTGTACATTAACCCTCCTCGTAGTCTGTCCTTTATAATACAGTACTCAAGGGGAGCTTATCATATGGTTGTAATGTTTATTTCAGTGTGTGGGGGAAACATGTCATACCCTTTTGTGATATTATGATAATTCTCATAATTTAGCCATTGAAATATATAATTTTAACTCTTTATAAGTGCTTTTTGTTTGCGCTCAGTGTCACATCTCTCAGCCCTGATTAGCTAATTTATGAAGTTTCTGTCCTGTTTTATGGACAAATAATTGAACCGATGTCAGTGTCAACATAGATGCCAATGCTTATGGACAAACTGGAGGATTTTGTTGGAAGCTGTTGAGTGTTTGTTAATGTAGGTCAGACATTCTTCAGTATTTCAGGTGTCTACTTCTTTTTTTCTCATACACTCTATCGCTAAACTATTGTGTGAGGTCAGCCTATGTCTCTACAACCCATCTTTACTCCAAAATAACGTATGAGTCATCTAAATCACAACAACTGGTTGTATAGAAGTTCTCTAATCAAACTGTGTAGATGAAAGCCCTGCTTACACAAACATATATTTCTGTCAGTTGGTTTATGATGAATCTTCCCAACAATCCAACTACCCATGATAGTGACATGTGCATCCAAGTCACAAATTCATGGTTTGCCAATTTTTACTTTGAATGGAACTCTGCAATTTATCTTACTAAAGCATTTATGAAACTCCATGTGATCTTACTTCATGCCTTTCCAAATGGTTGCTACATCGGTAATATAGAATATAAAAAACATTCAAAATCCTTGCCAAAAAAACATTAATGTAAATGACACAATTTCAGAACCCCAATCCCTGACAGTTGTAAGTGGTATTATTAGTAGGATTAACATTATCAGCCTGTAATGATACAAATTGCACAATTGTCAGTCCTCCTTAATGGTTCATGGCACCGTATAAACTGTTGGTATCGCTTGTTAATAAAATGTATTCTGTGGAAGGTAAACTACATTTTAGAAGTGGTCTGAAAGATTTGCTGGTATGCTCAAAGAAATTATTGGATTCCTTGACTAGAGGTTTCATAAAGGATCCACATGCATCACCAATTCCTGCATCTTGGAAGGTGTCCTAGAATTGACAAATTGTTCCGAGGATGTTTTAGGATTGTGTGCACAACAAGAGAAAAGATGTTTGATTGTGCTAGTTGGTTTTTGTCCTGGAAGATCTTCAACCCTTATCTACAGCTTCCATTAGTACTCATTCTATTATAAATGCATTCTGTTGGGGAACATCTTCATCTAATCCCACATGGGTAATGTGGTTTGCCAACTGTCTTTCTGCTTTCTAAATGTAATACAAATGATTCATAATGACTAGTGAGTGATCCTTATCCATCATTTTGATCTCAGTCCTAGTGGGGGGGGGGGCAGTTGTCACATTAAGACATTCTCCTTTATGGAACTCCTTTGTAAAACATCTCTCTTCATCTCTTAATTGAGAGTCCAATCCAATATATTAATCGTCAGATCTTCCCCTGCCTTATTTTCAATGAGTTTGTTTCAATGTTGATGCTTGTGATGTTCTTTGCAGGTTGTGCTAGCCACTGCTGATTTATCCTTTGTTTCTCTGGCCTTTACTAGTGCAGAACATGCATTTGAATTGCTTGGTTTTTGATAAGTAAACATATCCTACTGTGAATAAAAGGTATTCTTCATATGATTTTTCATTGCTGTCTCTTCCTTTTTTGTTAAGTGTACATTCACCTCAGCTAGTGGTTACTCTACCATCTATTTTAATAATGCATTTATCCATTTAAGATAATCTCCAATTAATTCAGTGTGTTGTTCTAACTACGCAATACTATTTGAGAGCTATTCTATTTTTGACAGACTTATGTAGGTCTAACTGGAGGTGGGAACATTTTCCAGCACATTGTGTCAACACCTCTCCAGTGAGACTTAGAGATCTCACTGATAATCAATATTGCATAGTTGTCTCCATTGAGGTTTAAGAAATTCATGGCCATCCGCTCCTGGATATTGGTAAAGCACTCTTCCAGATTTCCAGTACCATATGAGGACTGCTGGTCAAACATCAGGAGAAGCTCAGTGACAACAGTTTAAAAATCAAAGGGGGATATTCTCAAGGACTTATCTCCGAGTGAGCGGCACTTTATCGCAGCCAAAGTGGTGATAAATTCATCGCACCATTCACAAGCTGGTGCTAACAGCTGATATCATCAATATACCTGCGATACTAGCCGCAAAAAACAATGCCATGGATGACACTGGCAACTAACTCTAATGAGATGCAGAGTAGGCATTCCCGTGCAAAAAGCTGTGACAACACCACTTTGCAACATTCTCAACGACTAGCCAGATCTGCGATAAGATCCCAAAACATGAGATAAGGCACATTAGCAGCAGGAATTTAACACCTGTCCTTACCTGGTGTTAAGTCGGACAACAACCTGCACCATAAAAGGGAGCCCAGCACACAGACACACCTGAAGAGAAACAGATGCTATGGAGCCACTGATCAGGCTGGTCAGACACCCAAGAGGGCCACAACATCCACCTCCACCACCCCCCAGCAACCCCTCCCCTCATCCCTGGGCCCCCCCTGGTCCCACCCCGGCTGAAGATAGTCCACATCAACTTTACAAATCCATGCACCAAACAATTCGCCTGAAGTCACACAATAACAACAATTAACATTCATGTGTGGACAGACAAAGGTAAATCATTCATTCACCTTTGAATTTCCCAAAAAGAATAATTCATTTAAATGTAACTAAATACTACTATTTGGAAGAGTAATGGCGGGTCTCCCATGGACATTCTGTAAGTCACAGCCTACAAGACAAAATTCAATATAAGAAGGTGTGTCATGCGCTCATCAAAGGACAGAGAGAGGGAGAAGGAGAGAGAGAGAAACAGAGGAAGGGAGAGACAGTGAAAGGAAGAGAGGGAGAGAGTGAAAGAGAGAGAATCATCCCTGGGCCCTGTGCGTGGTTCATATCTGCACCGGACAGGAAACCAACTGATGCGTGTGTCTCTGTTGCAGTGTCTGCGCCACACGGACCTCAACTGACAATGTCGCCCCGTTGCATGCACACGGAGGGCGGCCGCACAGGATGGGAATGTACAAGGAGAGCAAATCCGCTCGGGTCTTGGCTGATACATGCCAACTGTTGTGTGTGTATCGCTCTTGGTGCACAATAAGCCTAACGCCGAGCCACATTTGCAAAGCGAAAGCCACATCACATTCCAAGAATGCAAGCAGTAGTCAGACTGACATTGTGGATGAAAGCTCCTTTGTCCCAACACAGAAGGCAGAAGGACATCTGCACCTACGACCTTGGCAGTGTATGCAGCGGGCACCCCCTGAAAGATACACCATAGCAGATGACGACTCCCACACTGCACACAGCGCTAATGAAGGAACAATGTATCCACACCCCACACACAAAAGACCTTGCCCGAGATACTCCTGTATGGAATGCCCTTGACACTTAAGCACAGCAAAACCCATATGTCCAAACTTTGCACACCCATTACGACTCATTGCTCCGAGCTATGGCATATCATCCATACAACAGCCACAGGTCAGAAGAGTGCTGGTTCTTCGAGACCCAACAACGCAATGCCAGGACATCCCTGTCACATGTGCAACCCGTGTCACGTGGAAGTGTACAGTGACAGAATGCTGCATCTGTTGGGGGCACTGCCATTAGCAGTGCTGCGGATCAATTACCGTTTGAGCTTCCAACTTGCGTATGTCACCTGTGTCAAGCCCTGGTTCCACTGTCGATCATGCTTATTCGAGTGGCCCATGGATATCTGCCTATCCAACACAATGGTAGCTGAACTGGATTATGACATGTGTGTGCGCCGCCTATTGGCCCCCGACCAGGAGTGTAACCGTGATACCCGTTCATGAGATGCCTTGATATTTGGCGTATGTGTTGGCAGTAGGGCATGGGAGATTGCACAATTCCTCGTGTGCAGTGACCACATCGAGGCGCTCCCGTATTGGGCTGTTTTGCGGATTGGTGAAACTGTGTGGACGGAGCACATCTGTCTGGGGCAGCTAATGGATGGGCTCGCCCTCGTGTTTGTTTAAGTCGACAAAGACGTACTCTTGGAACTGATTGCCTATGAAGCTGCGCTCGCTCTCATGGACGAGTAACTACGTTCCTGCAGCTACAACTGATTGTAACCTATAGCACAGGTCTCAACACCCTTTTGCATCTTGGAGAAATGGTCACATATTCCACCATTACAGTGGACATGGCTGCATTAGCCTGGACTCAGAGTGCATGTGTGTGCAACACTGCGGGTTGACACACACCTTTGCAAGGTGAGTGGACAGCGGCGCATGGCAACGTTCCTCAATCTGACACCCTGCTGGAGGGAGTGTACACACATAGCAATGTAGTTCTACATGTGGCCCTTTTGGACTCTGTCACCTGCTCACTGTCAGCAGAGCATTTAGGCAGCGCAGTCCGGTGGTACAGGACTATGCAGATCCCATGGGCTGTAAGTGGTGTCCCCTGACACGGTGCATTGAGCGTAAGCAAAACATCACATGACTCGTCCAGCAAGGCAGCAATGGGCTGAGACCGTTGGCATTCGTGATGATTTCTGTCCATGTTTGCATCCCCATGTCTTGCACCTCTACATGTTCCCATGCTGCCTGTTAGTATATGCTGCATTGGTCTGCATGGTGTGGCCCTTCTCTTGCCCGTACTGACAAGCACATGCTAATAAAGTGTACGCAACTTCACTAGTGTTCAACTGTGATGAGTGTTGATTAGAATGCCAAATTGTGTCCCTCAATGAGCATTGTCCGTACACAGGGAGGGACTGACTAACCATTTCACTCAGGTGTGAGTCCCTATTGCCAGCTCCACCTCTATGAGCTAGACATTGTGGTTGGGATAGTTGCTGGTAGACCTGTACCCTTACGTGTCTTCAGCAATGTGAGTATGGTGTCTAACTTCTAGCCATGTGGATCAATGTTATCCATCAAAACAGGCTGTGTCCACACAGTTGAGTGTGTGTAGGTATGTGAAGAGATGTAATGTTGTCACATGTGATGGGGGACACTACTTTGGTAATGCTACAGACTTTTTCACACACAGACATATTTCATACATGGACGTGGGGCTACGTTGGGGGATTGCGAGATTGTTGTTTATGAGCAATGAGGCCACATCTAGTTCACACCTTCACAGACATATGATTGGCCATGTGTGTCACGGTCAAACATGTGCATTGATGTCATTTCCCAGGGTGTACTTTATTGTGCAATCGATGTACCTACATTCATCCATATCTTTTCTCTTGACTGAACATAGACATGACACATCTGTGTGATTTGGAATGTTTTATTCTCATTATGTGGAGTGTCGGAGCTGGAGCAGGACATGCCCATGCACAGCCCACATTACATGGTTGCACAGTGGAGTGCCAACCAGAGTCCTTTGGGGGAATGACAAGTTAGTCGGAAGAGGAAGAGTCCAGTCCGCAGCCTCATTGCTGTGTCATTTGTAACCAGTGCAGATATGGCAGTCCAGGTCGGGGTCCAAGTGAATGTCGCAGAGTGTTTGGGGGGACAGGGGAAGGTGCTATTCCAGGGCATGATGCAGAGGGCTGGACCAAACTGGAACAGGCCATATGGCGGAGAAGAATGCTACAACTTCCTTTTTGACACAGAGTCATTACCTCTGAAATGTCTTCTGTGTCAGATGGTGGTGTTATGGGTGCATCACTGTGTGACACAGACACATCAGGGGCTGAGGTGATATGGCTGCATCCCTGTGTGCCACAGACACATCAGGGGGCGGAGATGTGTGTGTCGAAGTTCCTGCAGGAAGTCATCTGGGACAGGCTCTGTGGCAGCAATGGCAAGAAGAGGATCTGCAGGGTATTTGATGGAAGACAGTAGACATTTCGACTACATGGCGGATGTGAGGTTGTACTCGTACATTATCATTTCACAGTTTCATGCTATGCCAGATGTGATTGGCCAGTATCTACACACAAGCACAAGTTGTGTTCTCTGTTCTGTAGTGTGAGTGTAGCACTTTGTACCACAGTTTCGTCACTGTTGAGGTGCTGTGATTGCTATGTGTGTGTGCTGCATTGTGGGAGAACAAAGCGATACCAAAGGGGATAATGGACGGAGCGTTTGAGCAAATCAAACACTCACCACCAGTCAACTGATCTGAGTTTAATCCATCATCATTCTTTAGCTCACTCCACCACCCCAGTTCAGACATGGCCATATCCAAATCAGTCTGACCCTGTGCCTCATGGGAGCAGTCCAGCCCGAACTGCCAAGCCATGTCTTCCCTGGACCGGAAACAAGCATCCTGGGACCGGTTTCGGGTTCATAACCCTCATCAGCCAGGCTATCTTGAATCCAGTGGCAAAGTGAGCAAGGGACCCACATCTGGGCATACCCTGCCAATTTAGGGCGAACAAAGTAATACCAAAGGGGATAATAAACGGAGCATTTGAGCAAATCAAACACTCACCCCCAGTCAACTGATCTGGGTTTAATCCATCATCATTCTTTAGCTCACTCCACCACCCCAGTTCAGACATGGCCATATCCAAATCAGTCTGACCCTGTGCCTCATGGGAGCAGTCCAGCCCGAACTGCCAAGCCATGTCTTCCCTGGACAGGAAACAAGCATCCTGGGACCGGTTTCGGGTTCATAACCCTCATCAGCCAGGCTATCTTGAATCCAGTGGCAAAGTGAGCAAGGGACCCACGTCTGGGCATACCCTGCCAACTTAGGGCGAACAAAGCGATACCAAAGGGGATAATGGATGGAGCGTTTGAGCAAATCAAACACTCACCCCCAGTCAACTGATCTGGGTTTAATCCATCATCATTCTTTAGCTCACTCCACCATCCCAGTTCAGACATGGCCATATGCAAATCAGTCTGACCCTGTGCCTCATGGGAACAGTCCAGCCCAAACTGCCAAGCCATGTCTTCCCTGGACCGGAAACAAGCATCCTGGGACCGGTTTCGGCTTCATAATCCTCATCAGCCAGGCTATCTTGAATCCAGTGTCAAAGTGAGCAAGGGACCCACGTCTGGGCATACCCTACCAATTTAGGGCGAACAAAGCGATACCAAAGGGGATAATAAACGGAGCATTTGAGCAAATCAAACACTCACCCCCAGTCAACTGATCTGGGTTTAATCCATCATCATTCTTTAGCTCACTCCACCACCCCAGTTCAGACATGGCCATATCCAAATCAGTCTGACCCTGTGCCTCATGGGAGCAGTCCAGCCCGAACTGCCAAGCCATGTCTTCCCTGGACCGGAAACAAGCATCCTGGGACCGGTTTCGGGTTCATAACCCTCATCAGCCAGGCTATCTTGAATCCAGTGGCAAAGTGAGCAAGGGACCCACGTCTGGGCATACCCTGCCAACTTAGGGCGAACAAAGCGATACCAAAGGGGATAATGGACAGAGCGTTTGAGCAAATCAAACACTCACCCCCAGTCAACTGATCTGGGTTTAATCCATCATCATTCTTTAGCTCACTCCACCACCCCAGTTCAGACATGGCCATATGCAAATCAGTCTGACCCTGTGCCTCATGGGAACAGTCCAGCCCGAACTGCCAAGCCATGTCTTCCCGGACCGGAAACAAGCATCCTGGGACCGGTTTCGGGTTCATAACCCTCATCAGCCAGGCTATCTAGAATCCTGTGGCAAAGTGAGCAAGGGACCAACGTCTGGGCATACCCTGCCAACTTAGGGCGAACAAAGCGATACCAAAGGGGATAATGGACAGAGCGTTTGAGCAAATCAAACACTCACCCCCAGTCAACTGATCTGGGTTTAATCCATCATCATTCTTTAGCTCACTCCACCACCCCAGTTCAGACATGGCCATATGCAAATCCGTCTGACCCTGTGCCTCATGGGAACAGTCCAGCCCGAACTGCCAAGCCATGTCTTCCCGGACTGGAAACAAGCATCCTGGGACCGGTTTCGGGTTCATAACCCTCATCAGCCAGGCTATCTAGAATCCTGTGGCAAAGTGAGCAAGGGACCAACGTCTGGGCATACCCTGCCAATTTAGGGCGAACAAAACGATACCAAAGGGGATAATGGACAGAGCGTTCCTTCTGGAGCCACTATCCACCTTTGTCATCTTTTTCCTGAAACCAATGGTGAGATTGATGCCAACTTTTTTGCAAGATACACAAGATATTCTGAGACTATTACCAGCAACATCATTTGATGTAAATGTGGATTATCTTGTCTCATTTGACATAGAATCGTTATATACCTCGATTCCACAAATAGAAACCCTAGATACTATACGTGAGCCTCTAGAATCTAGATTACAAGATTTGGACACTATTACACCAGTGTCATTCATTCTTGAATGCGCAAGGTTGGCCATGACCGAGAATTTTTTCAGGTTTTTTCAGGTTTGAAGATGATATTTATCTTCAAATCTCGGGAACTTCTATGGGCAGTATTTTTGCACCTTCGTTGGCCAATCTGTATGTCCATAAGTTTGAACAAGATCACATCTTGACCTCCACTAATCCTTTCCGCAACAATATACTGTTGTGGAAAAGATATATAGATGATATTTTTGTCATCTATAGAGGTACAGCGTCTGACATTCAAGTTTTTCATCAATGGCTTAACCATCAGAATACCTTTCTAAAATTCACAGTTGAATTCACAAAGGAACGTCTTCCCTTTCTAGATATCTATATATATCCACAAGATGGATTTCTTGGCAGCGAGTTATTTTAGAAGCCAATGGCAAGAAACTCATTGCTCACTTTTGAAAGTCATCACCCTAGAGCACTGAGAGAAAACTTGCCAGTAGGCCAGTTCCTACGTATCAAGAGGAATTGTTCTGATCTTGTCAAATTTCATAAACATGCAAAAAATGTGTCAGTGCAATTGAAACATCGTCGCTACCCGATGCGACTGGTCAAAAAAGCGTGGAAGAGAGCCTCTAATAACAACCGAGAGGCTCTATTGGAACCCCCAGTGACGAAACAACCTTTAAATAGATTGACATTTGTGCATACTTTTAACACCATGACGAACAAAGTGCAAAAAAGTATACGCAAACACTGGCGGATCCTTAACATAGGGCCTGACACTGTACCTAGTCCGTTGTTTTCTTATAAGAGAGGTTCTAATTTGAGGGACATGTTGGTCCACACGAGACCAAAAATTGGTACACTGACTCAAACTAACACCTTATGGAACCTTCCTCCGGTACAAGGCCACTTCCCTTGTGGTTCTTGTTCTGTTTGCCCCCAAACACAACATGTGAAACAGATAGACATAGGAACCCCTAGACCTTGGGTTCTGAAAAAGCACACAAACTGCAATTCTGAAAAAGTAATCTACATCATTACTTGTCCTTGTTCATTGAGGTACGTAGGTATGACGATACGCAAAGTGAAGCTACATATCAGTGAACATAAGAGCACTATTCGGTGCAAAAAACAGGCCACTCGCTTAACTAATCACTTTCTGATGTTCAATCATAAAGCGGAAGATCTCAAGTGGTCTGTTCTTGAACAGCCATACATACCTGCTCATGTGAGTGACATTTCACACTTTTTGTTCAAAAGGGAACAGAAATGGATTTATAGACTTCGTACTGATACACAAGGGTTAAATGATGATATCCCTTGGACAGCACTATGATGACGTCCTATAATAACTATATATGGTGGTCTTCATAAGCTGTCAGATGTAGGGCACGGTCGCTGCATTCTTCCAATATTCTGGTGAGAGCTTACTGATTTACCAAGACAACCTTCATTCAACACGTATAGTTGGTCTGTACTCCTTCTTCATACATGCAGGGATGTTACGAGTTTGTATTAAACTGACCTAGATTAAGCCGGTACATACGATCAAAAGAACCGTAATGTAGAGCCACATTATGGAAACATATTTATGAGATTGTCGGCTTTTGCCAACTTTGTTGAGACACAATAATCCCCCACTATATTAGTATTTGAAGGCTTAGTCAGAATTCACTTGTATGTACTGGGCAACATCCTAATTTCAACAAGTTCAATAGGATCACGCTATCCTAGGTGTCGATTCATGAGTCTGTTCTTACCTTCCATGACGGCATGTTACAAAACACTGGTTCCGTTGGCATGGGAACGTAGAACGAGGGATGTGATTACTCATGATCGTTTCGATCACTACGCACCATGTGACACCTTATGACTAAAAGTCCTCTGATTCCCAGCTGTTTTGCAGTTTTGACACGTATATATGCGGGTCTCGTAACTTTATTTCAATCAGTTGAGACATTGCCACACTATGTTTTGAGAAAATGCAAGGATGGACTGCGTCCGGGTATTTACAATTATGAAACTCGGGAACTACATATCCCATGATGCTTAGTCGTTCTAGGATGACGTCACACTCCGATGCGAACATCGGAAGTGCATTTCAACCAACAACACCGGAGCGTTGGCACCTTCCCGTCCTACTCCTGGATGCTCCGTGGTACCGACGGACAGGTTAGTGTATTGCCAATGTCTCCCTGGCTGTGTTTGTTTCCTATCTGAGTTACGATGTTTTTAACACGTGTTGCATGTTTGGGTACACCATTACCGCTATAGCCTGGACATTGCCGATTGATGTTACCATTTGAATTAACGATTTGGTATAGCCTATGTGATCTTCACACTACAGTCGTTATGTATAGGCTGGTTATGTTGTATGGTACAATATGTCTGGTGAAACATGATGAGCTCTATCATGATTTGTAGTAGGCTTCTTCTAGTTAACACTTAGTCGTGGCATAGGGTAGGATGCCTATTAGGAGATGAGTAGAATTGTTTTTTAATTACAGACAAGAGATTGATTAAAGGTTTTGAACCACTTGTCTTTTTTATATAGAGCGGGGCCACTCTTATCTGAGCAGGATGCCAGGTGAGGTGAGGCGGTCTCCCATACTATAGATGGGTAAGCATGGTTTTCCCTCTTATTTCATGATATTCACATGTACTTGCAACAAATTAACAAACTGTGGATTAATAAGTCCAAGTATGATCAAGCAATTTGTCTTCACATGTACGTTTTCTCCCTTCTTTTTGCTTCTTACCATTTAGGATTAAAATAATGATGCTCCCCTAACAAATCGTAAGGAGAGGTTTGATATTTGCAATAATCCACTTGGTTTGCACTGGGGTTAAATTTAGTTTAAATTTGATTTCACACTATTATACAGCAGTAGCAAGAGTTCTGTTTGGTCCTGACGAAAGCCGGATTAATAGTCATCATCGGCTGAAACATGTTGACCTAATTTTTGGACTTATGCAGTTATTCTGTTAAAACTGCGTCTACACTGTTTTGAACTGTTGCCACATGGATAGACATTAATAAATAGTTTTTCTTTCCATTGGGCATTTTTAACATCACTCTCTTTAAAAATGTATTGTTTTTTTGCACTGCTTTTTGTCACCATTGTGTATGTTTGTCAGCCACACTATCACTTGATAGACACCTCATCTCAAGATGTATAGAGAGGTGCCCGCACTGTTTGCAGCCTTGTTCGTTCTGATGGCTCAGACAGGGCTATCGAATCCCAAATGATGTGGGCTGCTATTTTGGTGGCTGATGGGATTCACGTTTCATGTGTAGACAATTTACATGTTTGAATTGCTTGATCCTTTTTGATTTGACCCTAGATTTCTGTGTTGTGGTATTAAAGTGAGCAAGGGACCAACGTCTGGGCAAACCCTGCCAACTTAGGGCGAACAAAGCGATACCAAAGGGGATAATGGACGGAGCGTTTGAGCAAATCAAACACTCATCCCCAGTCAACTGATCTGGGTTTAATCCATCATCATTCTTTAGCTCACTCAACCACCCCAGTTCAGACATGGCCATATGCAAATCAGTCTGACCCTGTGCCTCATGGGACAGTCCAGCCCGAACTGCCAAGCCATTTCTTCCCTGGACCGGAAACAAGCATCCTGGGACCGGTTTCGGGTTCATAACCCTCTTCAGCCAGGCTATCTTGAATCCAGTGGCAAAGTGAGCAAGGGACCCACGTCTGGGCATTCCCTGCCAACTTAGGGCGAACAAAGCGATACCAAAGGGGATAATGGATTGAGCGTTTGAGCAAATCAAACACTCACCCCCAATCAACTGATCTGGGTTTAATCCATCACCATTCCTTAGCTCACTCCACCACCCAAGTTCAGACATGGCCATATGCAAATCAGTCTGACCCTGTGCCTCATGGGAACAGTCCAGCCCGAACTGCCAAGCCATGTATTCCCTGGACAGGAAACAAGCATCCTGGGACCGGTTGCGGTTTTATAACCCTCATCAGCCAGGCTATCTTGAATCCAGTGGCAAAGTGAGCAAGAGACCCATGTCTGGGCATACCCTGCCAACTTAGGGTGAACAAAGCGATACCAAAGGGGATTATGGACGGAGCGTTTGAGCAAATCAAACACTCCCCCCCAGTCAACTGATCTGGGATTAATCCATCATCATTCTTTAGCTCACTCCACCACCAGTGGGAGGGTCACCCCTGCAGCTCTGATTTGGGGGCCCCTTATCCCTTTCAGGCGCTGTGCCTTTGACTTGTGTGCTTTTACGGTGCTGAGATGCTGGCGACTTGGGTCATGTGTGCTCTTGGACGGATTTTGGAGTCTTGTGCATTGTTTGTCTACAGATGTGTTGTTGACGTCAGGGGTTTTATGTGCATGTGGATGTGTCAGAGTGTGACCTTCTCCTTTGAGGATGTGATCCACATTGGGCCACCTCAGTGTTGTGGCATGCACCTTGTCATGTTTTTGACTGCAGCCATGATATTGGTCATGCAGTGTCACTTGCATTGTCACTTGCATTGTCAGTGTGGCTCACAGAGTCCCTGCTTTGCTAGGTTCAACACATGTGCATGGGTAGGTTGTGAGATTGGTGATGGGGGGCCTTTGTGCACATAGTGGATGGGATCCTACTTGGTGTTTCTATGTGTGCTGCAGTATGCCAAGGATATCAGGGACATGTTCCCCAGTCATTGTGGGTGTGCAGTGTGCTACACATGATTGTGCATGTGTGCCATTGTGCACATCTCCCCCTGTCCCCCCAGTCCCTGGTCGTTACTCACCCTGTTGCTTTAGGCTCAGGTCATATTGTGCAGTGTCCATGCTCCGACTCCTTGCACTGTTTCCACACTGATGACTGTGGCCGCCAATTCCTCCAGCTCATCCAGCCCCTCCTGTGGCGCAGGAATCCCACCTCAGTTGTTGGTAGTGTTCTATCACCTCCGTGATGATGATCCGGTTTTCCTGCGGACTGAACTGCGTCTTCGCCTTCTCTTTGTCCTTCCCCGACCCCAGGGTTCCTGGCTGGTCATCCTGGGGGCTTGTGGGGTTCGGGTTGTCCTCTGCACTCGGTCCGGGTGCATCCATGGTGCAACGCAGTTTATTGTTGCTTTGGGGTATCTTTTGGGTTGCTTTTATAGTGCATTTTCCCACATGACGAGTGGGAATTGCAGGCCTCTAGCTGCTTATCACTGATTTTTGTATCGCGGTTGGCCACATCGCCACTTTTTTCGCGTTCGTGATTTGCGTTTTTCCTGCGTCGCATTAGTTATAACGCGGTCATTTGGCACGTTATCATGTGACTATCGCATGGTGCCGCCGGGTTGAGAATACAACGTAAATACGGTGTTATTTTCCCACAATAGACTCCAATGTGCAAAGTTCGTTAAGCTAATTTTGCGATAATTACTACACGTTCTTGAGAATATCCCCAAAAGTTTCACATCAGCTCCCTCTAATGGCTGAACATAGATTTTAAACAGTATGGAGGAGAGCACCGACCCTTGAGAAACAATACAGCATATAAGTTTCTCATCATATTCATATAGTTGGAGTGCCCCAATGTTTGCTTAACCATTCAGATAAGACATGAACAATTCTAATGCAGATTCTGCCAATCCAGCGTTTTCTAAACAGCTGAACAAAATACTATGATCAACCAGATGAAATGCCATGAAGAGATGCAATAACAGTAGACCAGATTGGTTTCCCTGATCTGTTGTGGTGCTTAGTTTCTTGAAGTGGCAACTAAAGCCTTTGTCCAAATATTTGCCTGATTCCCATCTGGAAGAGTTATACTATTTAACATACTGAAAAAGCATTTATCTGGGTGTTGGTCCTTAGAAAAGTGAATAGTTGTGTGATTGGCCTGTCATTTTGCAGGTTGATCAGGGTTCTTCAAGAGGGGAATAAGTGCTCTTAAGGTATTCAGGTATCAACCCTGTGAAGATTAAGATGTTAGTAAAGTTCTGTTGGCAAAAGTAACACCCGGTACTAGAGCTTAAAGGGTGGCTATTGGAATGTATCCTTGGGTAAGCGTAACTTGAGCTTACGCAGAGCAGACAGCACATCAGCATGGGTCATCAAAGAAAGTGAATTCACTAGGGAGGGCGCATCAGTTTCTCTGAAAGAATGGAGAGTTTAATACTCTCAGAGATCTCGCAAAACTTTTTTACAAAGAATTAGATGTTAGCAATGGGCCTCTAGGTGGTAAGTCATTCAAGTTTACTGCAGGATTCCTGATCATAGCATGCGCGGCTGAGGGGGGTTCAGGAATGTCATTAACTTGAAAGGTAACAGAGGTCTATCCATTCATAATTAAATGTGAAGACAAGCCTTTGTTCCCTTGACAACCTGTAGCCAGCTTGGTACCAGCCCAGAGGGAGGGGGAAGCTGGTCCCAGAACCAGTTTGGTGTACTTGAAGGAGGGAAGGACTGCTATTTCCCATAATAGCATTCCAGGCTGGCACTCCAGCTACCTCCAAAGGCAGAAACATTGTGTCAACTTGGAGTTTACTTTAAATAGTGTACTGTGGGATAGTCTGCAGTTAAACACGAGTGGCACCTCACCCACAACTCATCTGAACTCTCTCCGGGCTTGTGAAATGACTAAAATAAGACTTGACATGCTGTTTGGAGACATGAAGGGCAAGAGCTGCTACCACTTGTACCCAGGACTAAGAAGTAGTGTCCAAAGGTCAGGTGGCTGACCTTCTGTGTGGCTACAGGAACACAATAAGCTGCAAGAGGACCTTGCTGGTAGTCTTGGCAGGAGTGAACCCTGGCCCCTAATTGCTCTTCCTGTGGTGCTGGGATTCATAAATGAGATCAAGAGGCGCTGTTCTAAAACTCTAAAAAGTTGGGACTTAGAACATTTTTCAACTTCCAAAACATCTGGAATTTCGATGGGACCTCACAGCAATAATGTCCGGATTCAAGTCTTTTCCCACAGGAGGACTTTGACCTCTATGAAAAAAGACGAGGGACCCAATTTAGACATTGTCAGGCAGGGTACTCAGTCACAAGGGCAAAGAAGTACCCTGCCTTCAAACTCTCGGTTCGACTACCCAATTTTGACTCCGATGGACCACCAGATTTACGGGGACAGAGTAAATGTACTCCTTCAGCATAAATCTTCATCTGATGGCCCGAGGGAGCTTGGGTCATGAGAGATAAGCCATCCGACGATCCGCCATACTTAGAGTGGGCAGTTAGATGACGTTCTTTTACTGTCTGTCACTGATAGGAATATACTGAGAGTGAGAGACAGTAAAAATAAATTAAAAAAAACAAAAAATGGTCATTAGTTTTTACTTTTACCCCCCAAAAAACAATAAAAGCTTGGTGTAACGCATCCGTTGCCACTGACAGATTCATTCCAAACTTTTAAATAACTTTGTATGAACCAACATGATGCAGGGCTGGGGGTGAACTCAAAATTTGGCAGGTGTATACAAGGCAGGGAGGCAGACATTATGTCTTCTGCAACTCTGGCTATGTTGACAATGTATACCAAACCACAAATCATGCCCAAACTCCAAAGGTAGAAAAAAAGACAAAAAGTATCTGACGAATGAGAGGACTTCGGCATGCAAGGATTTTGAATTTTCACTCTGAGCTTTTACCACCAAAACCAACAACTTCAGCAGGACCTCCTCGAATAGCTTTCCGACTTTGAGGGGACTTTGCCAGATACATCCTACAGCCTTGCCGTACTGGAGGATTGCGACTTCGATTTCAAAGACTATAGAAGGTAAAATGTTTGACCAGGACAACTTGCTATGTGTTTCAAATCCACACTCGATCATGGTCACTCTAAACTCACTCCTAGGTCCTGGTCAACATGAACAATAACTTCCGATTGGCATTTTACATTTTGTGCCTCAAATCTTTAAAAAATCATACATCTAGGGTGCCTGATTGGATGTTTGTATTTTGCTGTCATTTTGCTCATTAACTATTTCTCTGTTTTTAGCAATTTGTGTTGAGATTTTTATTGTGTTGTGTTTTGACTTTCTAACTATTTTGTTGATTCCTAATACTATATATGTATTTTTAAGTTAAGCCTGTCTACTCTGGGCCATAACCACCAAAGACTTGAGCCCAAGATCAAATTATTTACACTGGGTTTTATTTGAAAACTTTGTGGTCTTATTGTTTGTGGTGAATTTACATTTACTAGAGAAATCAATGGGAGTGCAAGGGTTTATGGGGTCTCGTCCTTGTCCCCAGAAGCGTATAGTACTTAAACAATGTGGACGGGCCCACTATGTGCATGTAATTACTTGTAGTCACTGTTTGTGGCATGAGCTGGGACCCATTGGGGGTTGTTAAAAGACCCCTCACACACCAACCTAGTTGGTGTCATGCTTCATGATTGGGGTCCCAACCGGGTGGCTAAATGCCCCCCGGTTGTACTATGATGCCTGATTACAGCGGAGCTGGTGATGGTGCATAAATGTGATGTGAAGTTCTACAGTTAAAAATACCTCTGAGAATCCTTTTATTATTGGCAGCTCAGGATATGTTTAAAATATGTGTAATGCAACTAGTAAGGATTAATTACCTATCAGTTCACTATGTGTGGCGGTCTACATGTTTCAGCCCCCGCTGAGTGATTTACGGGGCTTTCTTCAGGACCAAGAAGGTGATGAGTGAGTGGTGAAAAGTTAATGAAGCCACGTGACAAAACCAATGTGGTACCTCCACACGCGCTAAGGTGTGTGGTACAAAGTGTGAAAAAATGGTCGGCGTACTCACTGACACTTTAATTAAGCAAAAACTTCCTGTGGGAAGCAAGAAGACAAGACACAACATATAAAGTTTCGCAACATAAAATGCAATCTTTTTGGTTGTATTAAGGCTATGTAGTTGTCTTCGAGGAAGGCCACTACAGCGACTGTTAGAATATGCTCATGCAGATTGCGGCATGCGTTGATACTGTGAGGCAACGTGGGTCAAGCTGCGATCCTGTGAAAACGAAGATAAATAATGACTGCAATATGAGTGTTTAGGGCGCTATATATGTGCTGTACAGTGGTGCATGTTGCACTGAAACATGCGAGTAGGCCACTGGGAAAAGTGCCCCGTGGTCCCGTGCGCACAGCATGCTTTAATTTTAATATCTCATGCATTAACTCTGTACATCGCGCCTGAGAGAAAGGCCTCAGTTGCGGCAGTATATAAGAAGAAGAATCTCTAGAAGCGTGGCATTGTATACATTTTGCAGAAGGGTTAAAAAAGGGGTTAAAAAGCTGCACCAATATTTACAATGGTATAGGCTTTTCAGTGTAAATCAGGGCTCGGGGGACAGGCTCAACTCAAATCTGAAATTGAAAGTGACAGCGCTGCTGTAAGCCCTATAGGTAGGAAAAGGCTCAATCAGGTGCAGATTTTAAGAGCGATACAAGGCCTTACTTGGTAAAGAAGAGTCCTCTGCCTGATAACCTGAATCTGGTCCCCGCAGTCCCGGTTGGTGTCTGCAATGCCGGGATGCGGAGGTTTTAGTAGTGAGGTTTCCTGCTCCTGTCCGTGCAAGGCTTCATTTACGGGTCTACGATGACTCAGTAGACCTCGGAGGTGCCGGTGTGTTGTGCATGCGCAGTAGCCTGGGACATGGAGTGAGTTCCGTCGGCCATCTTGGAAGGGGGAATAAGTATATATTATTAATCCAAGATAAATTGCTGTGCATATGGGTAATGCGGAATATGATGGGAGAGGCCAATATTAAGAAGTAACACCTGAAGTGGGTTAGGATTGGAGAAAAAGGATCGTAAGTAGTTCCGCATAAGTATCAGAAGAAGTACAGCATGGAATTGCCCGGCAATATTTTGAGAGTTACTTGCTGTGTGTGTAGGCGGCATAGGGTATGTGTGTTAGTGAATGCCCAAAGACATGCTCATCAGTGTGATGTGCCGTGCATATTTACAGTGCGCGCAAAGGTTGTACAGTAAACTGGCCACGTAGGGTGCCAGGGGCATTTCACAGAACGTGATCTGGCTTTGAAGGTATTCGGGGGCCAGAGGCAGGATGGGCCCTGCGCCGCTGATGGTGCCGTGTAGTGATGTCCCAGCCTCTAGTATTATAGTTGGACAGTTAGGTACCTGAGTCCCGGTAGGGTGCCAGTGTGTGCTTGCATAGAGGCGCTATGCGTAGTACTATATGCGGGCAACGGGATGTCTTTTGGCGACCCTGATATAGGGACGTCTGTTTATGGATATGACATGGGTCCTGTCTGCTCATTGTCTACTGAGACTGTTCCAAGGGATATTGTCGTTTAAACCCAATTTGTGGCTGGGGAGACGGTAGATCCATCTTTGTTCCTTTTGTAGTAGCTGTTGTTGGATGTTGGGCATATTCGGGTCCAAGGCTTCAATGATGACCCATCTCATGTCGTTGGTTGTGTGTTCAGTTTCAAGGAAGTGGTTGGTCATTTTTGTTGTGTTCTTTTTACATCGTATGGTGCTTCGGTGCTCACATATTTGGGTTTTCACTTTCCTGTTCGTAATCCTGATGTAGGTTAGGTTGCAGGGACACACGATACGATAAAGAACATGTGCGGTGTTGCAATTAGTGTGGTTGCGAAACTCCCATGTCTTGCCAAGCTCTAAGTGTAGTGTCTTGGTGGTTGTGGTCAGGTGGCATACGCTGCAGTTGCCACATGCAAAATGGCCAGTGACCTTAGGAAGGCCCCATTCATTTAGGACTGTATTCCCTTGTTTTTGAGCCGGTGTAGGTCTGCTGGAGACGACGGCGTCTTTGATGGACTTGGCTTTTTTGTGAGACAGAAGGGGTGGGTCCCACTTGAGGTTTACTGTCCCAAGGATTTTCCGGTGTTTCTTTATTATACTTGACACTTGGTTGGAGACCGTGTTAAAGGTGGTGACACATGTCAGAGGCATAGGTGTGGCTTCACGGGGATGTGTCTCAATCAGTCCTTCACGGTTTTGGTTCCATGCACGTTTTTTTGCTTAGTTGGTGATCCGCCGCGGGTATCCGCGGTCTCTGAGTTTGTTTGTAAGGTCATTGGCCTGATTTTTAAAGTTTGTCACGTTGCTGCAGTTTCTCCTTAGTCGCAGGTACTGTCCATAGGGGAGGTTCTCCCTAAGCGGCCTTGGGTGGAAGCTGGAGAAGTGTAATAGCGAGTTACGTGCGGTGGGTTTAAAATGTGTTTTACTTTTCAGGTGGCCCTCCTCAGCCTCAATGTCAAGATCCAAAAACGTGGTTTTGTAGGGGTCAAAACTGTTCGTGAATTTAAGATTTTTGTCACAGGTATTGAGCCATTGGCAGAAAGTGGTGAGCGTCTCGGTGTTGCCTTCCCAGATCAATAGGATATCATCTATATAGCGTTTATAGAATTTTATCTCTGGGATTTTAGGTACGTCATTTGTAAAGATGTATTTTGTCTCGAAGTGGTGTACGTACAGGCCTGCTATGCTGGGAGCAAACACGCTTCCCTTTGAAGTACCGTACTTCTGGAGGTACAGTTGGCCCTCAAATTCGAAGAAGTTGTCTTTTAGTGCGAGTTTAGCGCAATCCCAGATGAATTTGGTGGATGTGCGGTATTGCCATTCAGTTTTCTCCAAAGCTATTTCTAGGACCCTCAGGGTGTCATCTTGTGGGAGGCTCGTGTAAAGGCTCTCCACGTCGAGGCTTACAAGTAAGGAGGTCTCAGGGTTGTATGTCAGGCATTCTAGGAGTCTGAGTAGGTCTTTTGTGTCCTGTAGATAGGTGTTGGTGGCTTTTACCATGGGTTGGAGAAAGAAATAACAGTAATGCGACAAAGGCTCTAGAAGAGAACCAATGCCGGATACGATGGGCCGCCCGGGCAGTGGTGTTCTGTTCTTGTGGATCTTGGGTACCACGTAGAAGTAGGGAATCTTGCCTTCTGTCGTGGTAAGGAATTTGGCTTCTCCGGGTGTTATGAGTCCTGCGGTTTCTGCTTCTTTTACTAAGAGGTGGATGCGTGATCTTAAATTGTCACTGGGGTCTTGGTGGAGTTTTTCATAGTTATTTGTGTTACTGAGAAGTCTTAAGCACTCCTGCTGGTAGTCTTTTTTGTTCCTGATGACCGTTCCTCTGCCTTTGTCGGCAGGATTGATGACAATGGCGTTGTTGGATCTAAGTGATTGTATGGCTGCTCCTTCGGCAGTGGTGGTGTCCTGGAAGGTGTGGTCCTCTTTGAGTTCTTCGATGTCTTTGAATACCGCTTGTTCATATACTGCTATCTCGGGTGGGATTGCAGTTGGTGGCGGCATGAAGGTGGATTTGGCTCTGAATTGGCTATCCCCCTCTATTGTTGGGGTGGGGTGTGGTGGAGAGTTTTCGAAGAAGGCTACCTGCAACTGCAGCGTATGCCACCTGACCACAACCACCAAGATACTACATCTAGAGCCTGGCAAGACATGGGAGTTGCGCAACCACACTAATTGCAACACCGCACATGTTATTTATCATATCGTGTGTCCCTGCAACCTAACCTACATCGGGACTAACACACATACTGTATGCCGCCTACACCCACATCAAGTAACTCTCAAAATACTGCCTGGCAATTCCATGCTGTACTTCTCCCGATACTTAGGCGGAACTACTTGCGATCCTTTTTCTCCAATCCTAACCCACTTCAGGTGTTACTTCTTAATATTGGCCTCTCCCATCATATTCTGCATTACCCATATGCAAAGCAATTTATCTTGGATTAATAATATATATTTATTCCCCCTTCCAAGATGGCCGACGGAAATCACTCCATGTCCCAGGCTACTGCGAATGCGCAACACACCGTCACCTCCTGGGTCTACTGAGTCATCGTAGACCCGGAAATGCAGCCTTGCACGGACAGGAGCAGGAAACCTCACTACTTAAACCTCCGCATCCCGGCATTGCAGACACCAACCGGGACTGCGGGGACCGGATTCAGGTTATCAGGCAGAGGACTCTTCTTTACCAAGTAAGGCCTTGTATCGCTCTTAAACGCTGCACTCGAGTGAGCCTTTCCCTACCTAGAGGGCTTACAGCAGCGCTGTCACTTTCAATTTCAGATTGGATGTGAGTTGAGCCTCTCCCCCCGAGCCCCGATTTACGCTGAAAAGCCTATAGCATTGTAAATATTGGTGCAGCTTTTTAACCCCTTTTTTAACCCTTTTGCAAAATGTATACAATGCCACCTTCTAGAGATTCTTCTTCTTATATGCCGCCGCAACTGGGGCCTTTCTCTCAGGCGCGATGTACAGCGTTAATGCATGAGATATTCAAATTAAAGCACGCTGTGCGCACGGGACCACGGGGCACTTTTCCCAGTGGCCTATTGGCACGTTTCAGTGCAACATGCACCACTGTACAGCACATATATAGTGCCCTAAGCACTCATATTGCAGTCATTATTTATCTTCATTTTCACAGGAACGCAGCTTGACCCACGTCGTCCTGTGTATTTACTTAGCCAGCAGCATGCCTCACAGTATCAACGCATGCCGCAATCTGCATGAGCATATTCTAACAGTCACTGTAGTGGCCTTCCTCGAGGACAACTACATAGCCTTAATACAACCAAAAAGATTGCATTTTATGTTGCAAAACTTTATATGTTGTGTCTTGTCTTCTTGCTTTCCACAGGAATTGTTTGCTCATTTAAAGTGTCAGTGAGTACGCCGAACCTTTTTTCACACTTTTTACCACACACCTTAGCGCGTGTGGAGGTGCCACATTGGTTTTGTCACGTGGCTTCATTCACCTTTCGCCACTCACTTATCACCTTCTTGGTCCTGAAGAAAGCCCCGTAAATCACTCAGCGGGGGCTGAAACATGTACACCGCCACACAGTCAACTGATAGGTAATTAATCCTTACTAGTTGCATTACACATATTTTAAACATATCCTGAGCTGCCAATAATAAAATTAAGGCAAGGATTCTCAGAGGTATTTTTAACTGTAGAACTTCACATCACATTTACGCACAAGCTCCACTGTAATCAGGCGTCGTAGCACAACCGGAGGGAATTCGGCCACCCGGTTGGGACCCCAATGATGAAGTATGACACCAGCTAGGTTGGTGTGTGAGGGGTCTTTTAACAACACCCAATGGGTCCCAGCTCATGCCACAAACAGTGACTACAAGTAATTACATGCACATACTGGGCCCGTCCACATTGTTTAAGAACTTACATTTACTCCAATCAATAATCCACTTTCTTTTTCTTATATATTTGAAATCACATAATGCTTTAGCTGTATGTTACTGACATCACTACATTCAATCAATACCTTAACATGTACTTAAGACAATGTTCCCTCTAACTTTTTTCCTCTGTGTGTGGCAATGCAATGTGCCTGTGCACTGCAGGCAAGGCAATGTGGACCAAAGGTATCCAATGACTCCCTATGCAAGCAAGAATAGCATTGCAAGCTACAATCAGTGGCATTTGACACTTTAAAGATCAGCTTGAAATTTATTGTTAAACAGTGCATTTTGATCCACATTTAGGTACATCTACTTTTGAGGCATTTGTTCTATTATAATTATGTCACAAATTAAAATGCTCACACCAGCAGCCAAGTTATGACTTGTATGATTTACTCTGATCAACCAAAAGGGGGGATGATCACCCAAAAGGGGGGATGAGTTTTACTTCAGCACATGTTTTGCATTGCAGATAAATCCGTCAGCCAAATCAAAGATGCCTGGTGTCTGCCCGCTGCTTCACGCCTCCCATGCTTGGGAGTCTGTTGTCAGCCTGGTTTATTGTGTTAGGGAGCACCAGATAACCTGTTCAAGGGTCTCAAGCACCTCACTAAGGCGGATCTGCAAGGACCCAATAAATGGGTCACCAGCTCTGTTGACTAGACTAACACCTGCACACATCAAGCCCTAAGAACATCAAAAGGTGAATAAAGTTTCACCCCTCAGTGGGAGAACTGTAACCACAAGAGACCACAGATATCCACTGCTTCTACTACTCTTTTACTGCATGAGCAGAAAACAGACAAAGCAGCAATTGTGCAGCTGCCTGAACTCTAATTTTGCTAAGAGGTATCTCTCAGAAAACAGATAAAACGAAAGCCATCCAATAATGTGGGAATAATTTATTTGTAGTTCCTGTTTTGTGAGACGTTTCTTCACAAATAAGCACATGTAAGAGTTAAGAGAAGAGGAGGTGAGGGCATGAAAGTTCGATCACTTCTGGCTTAACCTGTAATGCAGAGGTTGGAGCAAGAAGATACTCTGTTGGCCCAAATAAACTGATCACTGCACTCATTTGGAATATCACATCTGTGCATACTTTTTGCAATTCACTCAGTTTTCATTGAATAATTTTATTTTTAAGATAAAAAAATTAAACATCTATAGAATTCTATACGGACTGAAAAGCAGACATCTGTGCATCAGAATTAATGAAATCTGCGTTTACAGTTTAATTAAAGGTGATTTGCCCAGAATCCAGGATGTTGACCCAAGGCCAGGATTTGAGCCTGGTTCCCCAGTTGCAAAGTCAAAAGCAATATCCGCAAGGGGACATTTCCCCCTTCTTAAAGCTGCTTCCCCTTCATTGCAATTCAATGGGAAGATTAGATTAGCCAATTTTTTCCTAAATATTAGCATGTAAATCTATCGTTGAATGCCATCCGACAGGCTCATTCCCACCACAACATTCCATGACTCCAAACGTTCAAGTACCTTAATAGTGACATATTAAAGGCACACAAAAAGATAAGCTAAGATGCATGGCGACAGAGAGCACAAGGGCAACAGAAATGTGACGTCCCTCCAACCTACACTTCTCTCCTCTCAATATGTGTGCATGCAAACATGGAGTACACAGTCATTGTTTAAACTGAAGAAATGAATTACAATCTAAATGCAGCAACTGTCCCCCCATCTTTAGTTCTATTTGATGGCAGGTTGTATTTCCCTGACTTGGTCTCACAGCATTAGCAGCTCAGTGCAGAATCCATTTAGAATGTAAAGCTAAGAAACGTACTTCCGAGCAATTGCACAACCTTATCAGTGCTCTCTAGCGCCTCCTCTTCCTTCAGCTATAAGGCAAAGCCTTAGGCCAGATAAGGGCGTAATATACCAAGGGGAGATGCCACTGGAATGATTAAAGGCTGCAGCATTTCTTCCCATAATAATGGATTTGCCACATTTGCCACACAATCCATCATCTGTTGCATAATCTTCAGGTTTTCACAATAAAAATAGTTTCTAGTTTAAACGGATCAAAAGTTACTAAAAACATGTCGAAATGCCCAGAGGCCCTTAGCAAAGGTTAGCTAGCCATATTTAGAGTTGCTTATTTCTGTATGTGGTTGTTAAACTAATACTAATGAGGAGATATCTTTTCACAGACTGTCTTACCATGTGTAAAAATTACAAAATAAGAAGTAATACTATCAGAAGTGCTGCATTATGCCGCATATTTTGTCTTTTCTTGCCGCACACTTTAGTCAACCCTGTCACATAATTTGGCGCTCCCCAGATCCATAATTCCAGTGCCGCTGACAAAATGGCCTCCATCCCTGCCATCTGCCGTACATGCCAGTTTGGGTTAATATTTCCCCGTGCAGAGTCTCGAGCTGGAAAGAAACCTATACGATATAGGAGTTTCCAGCTCATATTTGTATTCACTGAGTGAGTTGCAGGTCTGCAACCTGTTTCACCAAGCCACAAATGCACTTATTCATTTAATAGGGGCTCTGTGCCTCTCCTACCTAGGGTTGCCACCTGGCAGGTTTTCTACCTGCACCACCAGTATTTTAATGTCCCGCCCATACAAAAATAAATAAAATCCCATAAAGCCAGTATTTTTAGCCTTTATCTGTGCATACTTCAAACAGCAGATACAAATAGAAAACAATCAATCAATATAAGCTTTATTTCGGCAATCGTGCCTTAAAAGATTTCTCATATACAAGATCTTTAGAAGCGAACACAAAAGAAGACCATCATGACAGGACAATTACATGAGAGAATAACAAAAGTTCATTTACATTTACAAGTGTATTTAAAAAGGTGAAAATTCATACAAAAATTCTTAAAAAATTGGAATTCATTAACAGTTAAAAAGAGACATATTTACAAGGAAATAAAAACGACCGGAAATCGCAGTGCTATGTTATACACAGTAAAATCTCATGCTTATTTACTATTTTGAAAGAGACAACCTATCTGCTAAGTAAAACAAATTGCTTAGATATTATCTGTACAACACGTTGCTCTAAGGCACTTTTTATAGCCTATTTGTATAACTTTTAGATTAAAAGGAATTATGGGAAAGACGCCTTATGGCACAGACAGCATTCTGGGCTATCCACTGGTGCCTTTCTCCTAATGCCCCACAGACTGCCAGGGAACTTGGCAACTGCACAGGCAAAGACTGATCTAGTGTCTGATTTAAGAATATGCAGGGCGACCCGATAATTCAGTGTGACCATTTGATGGCAAATTTGTTTGATCCATTTTAGTCTAGGGCGCACATAAGCCGGGCAGGCAAACATCACGTGTGCCACGGACTCCAAGAAAGCCTCGCAGCTAGGACAATTGCTTGGTGCCGGATTTTTTCTATGCCATTTGGCCACTAGATCATTCAGGGGAAGGTGCCAAACCTAAATTGTATGTATAGTTTCCTGTCGAGGGGTATTTAGATTAAAGACAGGATTCCAGGGAGCCAACCTTTTTACAAAACATAAATTATGTTGTAAGTCTCCCCCGGTCACCCTTTGCAAACTTCAATTTGTGCAACCCAGTTCCAGTTGTGCCTCTTTTTAAAACAGAGATAGGCCGAAATGTTCCCAAGCTCACCCAAGCCCTATATCTGAGAGAAGTCTCCTTATTTCATTTAACCACCCAATTGTATTGGCAGTGTTTATGCAGGTGACTTCCGCAAGGGCTTGAGCATATGGCAGTAATTCCAGGGTCCTTAAAATTCTAGCCCAAAATAACAGTGGCCGAAGTTTGACTGTATTAGTGATAGCGTTTTGCCCTAGATCTAACATTAGAGGGTGGGGAGGAGTACTCTGGGGCAACATCACTAGACTTCTAAATAGATCGCATTTTTTTAATTATGTGCTAGAGCTGCGTTAGTGATCCCCAACTAAAAAAGTAAACAAAGGCATAAAAGTCATGTCACAAATTAATATATACAAGATTGTTTAAAGTGCTATTTAGTATCATGTCCCGGCCTTTGCAGACTCTTAAAATAACAACAAAAGCTGGCATTTTTCTATGGGAAAGGTGGCAGCCCTACTCCCAACTCTCCCAAGTGTGCGCCTCTCCTACATTTGGGATCCAGAAAAATAAAATGTAGCCCTTAACTACCACCCACGGAGCCACTAATGACCATACAAAGCATCCAGCGATGCTGCCATGTGTCTCAGATGACACGCTGGGAGATGTCTGTTGAAAACACCTGGCCGTGCATGGCTGTGGCCTCAAAGAGCATACCTGTGCCCCATTACAATATTCTTGTGGCTGTCTAGTAAGAACCTCACTTCAGGTTTGGAGCAGCGTGTGCACTCCTTGAGAATCACTGGGCGGCGATGAAAGTTAATCTGCACCCGCCCACGTACATAGACTTAGAGTAGGCTTTGGGTCTGGCCCTTGCTCATGAATGGATGGATTTCTTGCCTATTTCAATTCCCTTCTTTTGAGTCAATGGCATTCCTCCCTATGGTTGTGTTTGTCTGACGCCTAGACATTTAGGTGTCCTTGCTTTTTGACTGAATGAATCCTTCCGCTGCTGGTATTGGTGAACTGTTTGTCCTTTTAGAGGTTTCTGTGGCATTTGACCTCTAGCCCTCAATGGGAGTGCATGTGCTGCTCCTTCCTCTCTATCTAGCTCTCTTTCTCTCTGTCTCTGTCTCTCTCTCTCCAGCCCATGCCTTTCCAGTCCTCTAGATGCACTATGACAGCCATCTTGAAACATTATAGTAAAGATGTTACATATGCTTATTGTTATACCATTCCAAGATATCAATCACGATGAGTTAGGCACAATCTTGGGAACATGCAAAAGAAAATTCCAAGATAACCATCCATCCCTCTATTGAATTGTACAATGCACAATTCTACATGGATGGGGAAAACTAATACCAGCAGCGAAAAAGCATTAGCAAGCTGAGACTTACTGTGTTGCCAAAACTCTTTGATTAGCAGTGTATCACACTCCATGCTCTCCAAGTGTGGCATTATCCGTTTCTCTCTCCTTTAGAGAAGCTGTTTCTTTTTTGTCTGTAATGAGAATGGGAGATGTTAAAGTTGGTTGTCCCTTTTTGTGTACTTTGGTGGAAGCCTGAATGCACTTATTCCAAACTAGGTGATTTGTGGTACCACTCATTCTTCCACCCATAATAATTTCCTGATTATTTCCAGTGACAAGATCCTGTTTGTAGGACATCAGCTCCATTCATGTGGAGTAACAACCTTGCTCTCCTTTTTGAACCACTTCTGTAGACATTTCATCATCTCGCCCAGCCTCTATTCTGCACAATTCCTTTGTGAAGGAATCTGCTGTGAACGTTTCACACACTCTGTCATATTGCAATGTTAAAGTTAATAATACTGGGTTGGATCTATGTGAAAATGCAACAATGGGGAATAAAAAAATGAAGAATGCATGATGGCGACTTTTCTGTTTGTACCATGTTTAACTTTCATAAATTTGTGGCATCACAAATTTTACTAAATGACATATTTTCTGACTAAATTTGACTAATTTGTTTTAAAGGACTCACATGCACCCCAATTAATAACGCACTGTCCTAAAGTAACCAGCTAACTCCGTACTTTCCACCTGTCCTCTCTCTTGCAGCTGGTGCAGCTATACCAAACTCTGTAATATCCATATTGGGTTAGTGCAATCGCCATAAACAGATCTTCCTAATCCAGAATTTCTGTCTCACTTCTCTTTCTTGGTTCCCCGCCAATTCCTATCATTGGTTGCACTTTCCACTCAGCCCACCAGCGCAGAATGAAACTTCGGAAAATGGCATTGATCCATTTTCGATTCCTGTCTTTAGCTCCTCTCCAAAGATCTGTTTGGGATCATCTTTGAACTCTGCATGCTAGCCCCCTCCCAACAATTCAGTGACAATATTAGTCAAGTAGCAAGAAATGAAAGGCCCAAGGTCTCATGGTCTGTTGCCTAGATCAAGACAGCACTTTTCACAACTATGAGCACAACTTCTCTTTCACACAAAGATGCACCTCAATGACTTTCCTAAGCCATTAGCACTATCATCTCGTTCTGAATTCCTTAAGCGCAATATTAAGTATCTAGCAGATCCATAAACTCCATATGAATTTAAGGGAAAATTAGCTCTACTTCTGCATTTGTGGTGGCAAGAATTATATTCAATGCTTCCTTCAAATTTGGTACCACTCCTGATGACCTTAGAACTAACAAATGAGAAAAAAGTTACCAGTGGCAACCCTTCCCAAGTTTGTAAACAGCCTGTTTGTTTTACTGCAAACCATTCCACAACACACTATTTTAAGTAAAATTCAAGATTGCACAAACGTTCTGCCCTTGGTGGTAGCTGGTGTGCCTCACGGAGATGCGTTTATGGAAATGAGCAGGTCTCTCCTCCTCAAGTACACCAAACTGGTTCTGGAACCAGCTCCCACATCCTAATGGGCTGGTACCAAACTGGCTACAGGTGACCAAGGGAACAAATGCTTCTCTTCCCCAGGTCTTCTTTTACACTTTCATATAAATTGGCAAAGCTCACCCTGGTCCGATTTCAGTTAATGAAGATCCTAAACCCGCTCTAGCTGCCCTTTCTGAGCTGACAGAAGTCACTTACCTCACACCCAGGTCAAAAGATATAAGCTATTGTTTCTGCTCTGGAGGTAGTTTTCGCACATTGTTAAGGGCAAGCACAGACAGAGGCCAGCTGCTGGCAGGCAAATGCTAATTAGCAGACTGGAGTTTGAGGAAGACAAAGTCCAACATTTTAAAAGTCACTTTTCCTAAATATTTATTAAAACCCCAAAGTCCCAATTGAATGAGATTTTAATCAACATTAAAAATAGTGGCTGAATTATTCCAGAAGCTTGTCCCAAACCGAAGATAGCAGAATTTTGATTTTATTGGGAACATTAGTTTTCCTCATAGGACGGCTACTGACCTTCTGCAGTGAAAACAGCTTTTGGGGGGTATTCTCTGTAGGTATTTACCAACGCTAAATTCTTGCATGTACCACTTTTAAATACTAAACAACCTACCATGTGAGATACAAGGCCTACTTAAGGGTTACTTGTTTAATATTTAAAAAGGGTTATTTAATGTCAAAACGGTTATTTTCACTGGTTTGCCTGCAGGTTTAAAGACTACAGGAGCAAGGGTAAATGGAAGGCTGAAGCAATGTTTCCTTTGTCATCCTAGTGAATGGCACAACATGTGCAGTAGTCCACAGATGTAAATTAACTTTCAATGTCATAGGTGTATTTCCTGCACCACATACTATGACATTACTGGAAAGTTAAATATGCTAGTTAGTAGTTTGCCAATTGCACAATGTTTTATGGGGCAGATCACATACATTGGGGACTAAACAGTAGCGTCTCAGTGCAGAGTTGAAAAACTAGCATCATCAGTCCACAGAAAACTGGAGTGATCACTCAAAAAGAGGCACTTTCTCATAGTTAGCAAAATAAAAAATACAAGTTGAACCGCACTTAATCATTTTGGCTTTAGATAGTGCTGTGATGAGCTGGGAGCTGACCTGGGAACAAGCTGAAGACACCAAGATGCTGCTCCACATTGAGACTCTAATGCAGAAAAAGACGAGAGAGGCAAAACAAAAGAGCAAGGTAATAAAGTACTAAGCAAAAGAACCTAGGGAACCATAAAGGGAGTAAAACAATAAATGTAAAAGATGGAAAAACAGGTGTGAACTAAGTCGAAAAGGAAAAGTCAATGCAACTAAGCACTACCTTGCCAGACAATGACTAAATCTTATAATGGGTCCAAAAAAGGCATCTACCAATCTTCGGGAAACATCATTTACATCGCATGCGCTACAACGCATGCGATTATAACATGGTTGTTGCAACGCCCACGTTGTTACAATGCAAGCCATTACATCGCAAGTCGGTTCTATGACTTGCTGTAGGGGGCACTAAACTAAGGAATAGTATAATTTACTATTCCAATACCTTCTCTACTGTTGCACACCCTGGAGTTGGAATAGTAAATTATACTATTTCTAAGTCCAGCGCGCCCCCTACATGTGTTGTAGCGCATGCGATGTAACATCGCATATTCCTATTCTTCAACCAAAAGTGACCTTAACACAGGAGGTGAACAAATGCAAGTTTAATGAAGATTAGTGGTTGGTCCCGAATCCTAGCCCTCCTAAGTTTTCTCTAGCCTGTTTTCCAGTGCTTCCAGCCCTCAGGGGCTTGATGTTTAGCTTTTCAGGTGGCTACTCTGTAAAACCTAAAGTGTTATGTTTACATTTATTTGTCAAGCTGCCCAGATCCTTCTTTCCCTTGCACTCTAGGAGTTGAATCATGAATATGAGCAAGGCAAATGCATGTGTGAAATGTTTCCTAGGTCTATTGTGCTGAACATAGGGTGGGTAGGCATTTGAGAGAAGGCAAGGAGTCAATACCTCAGAACCTTTTGTACACTGTCTATCGTATTCTTCTTTGATTTATTGTTGCTATGTATTTATATTTACACTTTATGTAACTTAGATACCTGCTGCTATTATGTTTACATATCCCACTGTATTTCGTTTACTCTTTTTACCATTATTATTTATTTTTACCTACTCTCTATGTACCTCTTGCTATTGCTGTTGTGCTTACTCTGAAAAGCACACATTTTTCATGAGCATAAGCATTAAGATGCCATGTTTGCTCTCTACCTCAGGTGAAAAATATGTTTCTACTCTCCTATCCCTTAAATCTCCCTACCTCAACTACGTCAGACCTGTTGCGTTCACATGCCCTATTGTCTATCGGACTCTTCTTTTTATAATGCATCTTTGTTTATGCATTATGTAGCTTGGTTACCTGTTGCTATATTGTTTACATATTCCACTGTAAAGCATATACTCCTTTTTACAGTGACTATATGTATGTATGTGTATATATATATATATATATATAATAAATATATATATGTATGTATGTATATGTATATAATTATGTGTTTGCCTATATATGTATGTGTGTATAAATGTATGTATACATATGTAAGCATATGTGCATGTGTATGTGTGTATATATATATTCACTGAAAAAACCATAGGTTTCACACACGTTATAGTTACGAATTAGCATTTAAAAAACCTTGCAAATTCACTTAAAAAAACATAGGTTTCACACATGTTATAGTTAGCTGGACATTTCACTCGTAAAAAACCAATGAAATTCCCCCGTTATAGTTACTGCAGGCAACTATAACTCACGCGACCGCAATCCTCTGCTGATGACGTCAGATATTACATCACTGTATTTAGACACTTATTTACCCATGTCTTCTTCCATTAATCTTTAGCTATACATATATTACAAATATTTATTTTTCAGAAAGACACATATGTCATCAGTGATGTAATATCTGACGTCATCAGCAGAGGATTGCGGTCGCGTGAGTTATAGTTGCCTGCAGTAACTATAACGGGGGAATTTCATTGGTTTTTTACGAGTGAAATGTCCAGCTAACTTTAACATGTGTGAAACCTATGGTTTTTTAAGTGAATTTGCAAGGTTTTTTAAATTCTAATTCGTAACTATACCGTGTGTGAAACCTATGGTTTTTTCAGTGAATTTGTACGGTTTTTTAAATGCTAAGGTATGTATTTATTATTTATTTCTTTTTTTCAGGATTTTCACCGTGCGCGCACGGTGTGCTTCGCGCATGGTGCGCTTCGCGCACGGTGCGCGTGCTGTGGGCACTCGGTGCACTTCGTGCACCGAGCGCCCACGGTTCGCAGTTCGTGCCGGACCACCAAGGGAGAAAAAAAGCAAATTTTTAATTTTTCTCCCTTGGGGGTCCTTCTGTGACCCTCTGACCAAGGCTAGGGGGTCAGGAACTGTCCACTCTGCCCCCTTTTCTCGTTCTCCATCTTTGTTTTTGACCCCCTCAGACTGCGAGAGACAAAATGGCGGCCGACACTTCCTGGTTTCGACCAATTTGAATGTTTACCGACATCTAACAACCAATCAGAATTGCGCTCGCGCACGGCAGGGTGCGCGCACAGTGCGCGCGTATAGATATTGATATGCTTTTAAATGCTATTTTGTCAGGAAATACTGAACAGATTTACACCAGACCTGCAAAAGGCACTTCCTTGACCTTATGGCTACCTCTCTGCCAAATTTCACGTAATTCTGTTCAGCCGTTCGGGCTGTAGCTGCGACTAAACGTCCTATGGAAAAATGCGTGGGGAAAACGCATTTTGGGACGCCCCCTTTTTCTCTGCCCCCGCTTAACGAATCACCCCAAGACTTTCAGGGTAGTAGCTGAACGGAGCGCCCCATTAGTTTTGAAAATTTCACGAGGATTTGTCAACCGACGCCAAAGTTATTCAAAATAGAATTTTGAGATTTCCTATGGAAACTAGGTTGTAACTATAACTATCTACTGGCGACCGCCAGTAGATAATATATCTATATATAATTTATATGTATCTATATATCTATATCTATATATCTATATCGATATATGTATATATATATATATATATATATTCACAGAAAAAACCATAGGTTTCAGGCACGTTATAGTTAGGAATTAGCATTTAAAAAACCTCAGAAATTCACTGAAAAAACCATAGGTTTCAAGGGTGTTATAGTTAGCTGGACTTTTCACTTGTACAAAACCATTGAAATTCCCCCGTTATAGTTAGTTCAGCTAACTATAACTCACGCGCCCGCAATGCACTGCTGATGACGTCACATATTACATCACTCATGACATGGTCAGTGACATCACTCATGACATCACTGAATTTCTGAGGTTTTTTAAATGCTAATTCCTAACTATAACGTGCCTGAAACCTATGGTTTTTTCTGTGAATTTCAAAGGTTTTTTAAATGCTAATTTCTAACTATGCCTACAGAGATAGGACATGTGAAGAAAGAAGAAAAAATGCACAGAAAGAAAAAAAAGAAGTGCAGAAAGAAGCAACAGACGAAGAAAAGTGCAGGAAGAAGGATAACGTGCAGAAAGAACAAAAGAAGAGCAGAAAGAAGCCTTGTTGAAAAATCATCCTGTACCCTCAACTTTTTCAGACGGATACTGGTGGTAACTGAGTCTGACTAACCAGTCCTAGAGCCAGTGCTATGTTAAAAGACACTTAGATTACAGTGAAAACACCTACATACACTAGGGAACATTATGCGTTGGGGTCCCCCTGTGATTAGCATGACCTCCTCTGTAAGCCCCTAGTATATAATAGGGCAGGGGGATTAAAACTACCTCTTAAAACAGGCCACAGGGTGTTTTTGCACACGTTAACTCAGGCCCCGTCCCCTCCCTTCACCACTGTGTAAACACGCCCTGTGTCCGTTTTTAGTTGGTAGATTAAGTTCATTTGAATCCTGAGGGTCCCTAGGGTCCAACTAGCCCACTAGGTACCTCCAGTAAGTGCCACAGAGCTGCGTTGCAGAGAGGTGTAAAAAGTGGCACGGCCTGGAACACCTCTCTGCAATGCAGCTCAGTGGCGCTTACTGGAAGCACTTGGTGGGCTAGTTAGCCCCCAGGGGCCCTCAGTATTGAAGGGAAATTATATCCCCAATTTAAAACGTGCCATAGTGCGTGTTTGCACACGTCACCTCAGGCCCCGTCCCTCCCTTCACCACTGTGTTAAAGCGCCCTGTGGCTGTTCTAAGTTGAGAGATTAAGTCCCCTTGAATCCTAAGGGTCCCTAGGGTCAAACTAGACCACTAGGTACCTCCAGTAAGCACAACAGAGCTGCGTTGCAGAGAGGTGTAAAAAGGGACTTGGCCTCTGAACACCTGTCTGCAGCGCAGCTCCCTGGCGCATACTGGAGATGCCTGTTGGGCTAGTTGGCCCTCAGGGACCCTCAGTATTGAAGAGGAATTAATTCCCCAACTTACAACTCGCCAGGGGGCGCGTTTGCAGAGTGCTGCAAGGAGGGGGCGTCACCTCTGGCACGATGCCAGTCTTTTATTTATTTTAATTTTGTAAGAAGGGGGGCTGTGTGGTTCCCCTTCTTATTCTAATTTATTGGCCCTGATGACCCCATCCCCCAGGGCCTGTCTCCTAATTATATTTTTTTGACCCCAATCCCCAGGGCCGGCAACTGTTTTTTATTATTTTAAAAAAAATATATATTTATAGACACACCTAGGACATGCTGGACAAACCGTACATACCTATCACCATGACGATTTGCGTGATATTCATTAAAAGGTGACTATGCATACAATGAAACCACGTGGAATGTATTTACACCTCTAGCGAAGCTCTGACATGTCTGATGCCCTACCGTGCCTAATCCCGGTAGACACCCTTGTCGTTTATTTATACAAGCATGGGTAGCTATTGACGGGCACATTTAATACACATGCACACCAAGCCATTCAAAGGGGATTCGACAAAAATTCGACCAAAACTATGCAAGAAACCCCCCTCACGATTAATAAAACACACATCCACTGCCGGATGTGTAATACTTTTTATTTTACTCTCTGGAAAGGGGACGAACATCACTTGAGAGTCACAGCGCGCTCCTGGCAGAGCCCAATGCTGTGTTACACCCACCATTGCCTGCTGAGTGACACACACCTCTGTGTTGTATTCCACTAGCTAGTGCATATGCTATGACACTCTCTAGCCCATGTGCACTGTAACACCACCCCGTGAATATGTCATGCCACACTTGTCTTCTCACGGGTTATATTGCCCCATCTATTGTGCCTTCCTCGATGCCCATGTTATAACGCACAGTGCTATGCCATACATATTACAATCTGGGATCCATATCTTTGTCACAGTGCATATGCAACGTTACACTCCCCAGCACATATTTTATATTACAACTTTAGAGACTAGTTAGGTTACACAACACTGCCCTGTGCATATTACACTCCAAGGCGCATATCGCATAGCACGCGCTAGTGCCTGTGCTATCTCGCGCTCTCCAATGAATCTGTCATTGCGCACAATGTATTGCATATTATATTTCATGCCCGGTTCATCTTATATCACACTTTTTGGTGCATAGTTTATACCATACACTATATCTAGTTTTCATTTTCAATCGTGCTCTCAGGACTATGTTCTATATAACACTGTGTTCACCTACCCTTTTCACGGGCATTACATTTTGCGATAGGGGGTGGAGAGTCAGGGGGTGTTTCTGACAAGTGAGCCCGGAGTCACAGTCACAAACGTCCTCTTCTTCCTGAATAAAAGTGAGATTATGCTGCATACTTGTTCATATTTTAAGTAGTTCGCACAGACACACGTTTTAAAAACAATAAAGCTCCTAATACCCGCCTTCTCTGAACAGTTAGCTTGCTGCCCCATCCCCCTCCTCCCTATCCTCTGTTGTGTGAATCCATGGACTAGCCTCCTCCCTCCTGCCATGCATGGTCTGATGTGCTGCCACTGCCCTCAATTTAGTATGATGTACCAGTCCACTCCTCCTGCCCTCCATTGCCCAATTCTAAGTCCCATCATTGACCTCCTGCTTAAACTCTGTGCTTAGCTTGCTGCCCCTATTCTCCTTCCCCCTGCCCTCCGAGGTCTTTGTGCATGCCCCTGCTCCATCCTTTTTGCCCACCATGTTCCATGGACCTGCCACTCTGAGTGTTCTGTTGAGCTGCCACTCCCCTCCCACCTGCCTAGCATTGTCAGATGACTGTAACCTGTCCCTGCCACCTCCACCCTGCCTGTCCACATGCCATGCCCCTATCCTCTTCCTCCTGTCCACATGGTCCATTGTACTGCCACACCCTTCTGCCCTCCCCGGTCTGTTGTGCTGCAACTGCTCCTCCTGCCTGCCCCGTGCGGTCTGTTGTGAGGCCCCTTCCCCTGAACTTTCTTGTCTGTGCACAGGTCCTGACCCTCCCTTCTATCCTCCATCGTCCTTTGTGCATGCCCCTGCACCCTCCTTCTTGCCCATCATAGCCATTGTGCTGCCACTAACCCTCCCACTTGCCATGCATGGTCTTCTGTGCTGCCATGGCCCCTCCCACCTTCCCTGTGTGGTCAGTTAGCTGCCCCTGACCCCCTCCCACCTTCCCTCCATGGTCTGTGTGTATGCCATCACAGTCTCACTGTTGCTGTTCATGGTGTGTCTTGCTTCTAGTGCCCATCCTGCCTGACCTCCATGGCTATCTTGCTGCTCCTGCCCTGCCCCCTTGCCCCCAGCCCTCTGTTTACATGTGCAGACCCCTACTCCCTCCCTCCTGGCTTGTCTGTTCCATTGTAATGCCCCTGATCCGTCCCTCCTGTCCTTTATGGTCTGTTATGCTGCAGCTTTCTCTCCTGTCTGTCCATTATGGTCAGCTAGCTACCATTGCCTCTTGCCCCTCTGTTCTCTGTTGTCCATGTGCATGGTCCTGTCCCCTCCCTCTTGCTTTCTATGGATTGTTGTGCTGCACTCCCATCCCGCATGCCCTGTGTGGTGTATTGTGCTGCTGCAAACCCTGATGCCTGCCCTGCAGGGTCAGTTTGGTGCACCTCTCCATGTCCCTCCTGTCCTCTGTTATCCAAGTCCATGTCCCTACCCCATTTTCTTCCATGATCCAATGTACCATACTTGCGAACATTTTGAACTTGGTAAGAGGGAGATTTTGAAAAAAAGCTGGGGTATTGATTTTCCCCTTTGAGTTACATTGAAAAAGAGGAGATTGTAGACAGGAGACAGATCAAATAAAGCCCATTTGAGCTTAAAAACATTGGACGTTTCCTGGCTGAATCGGGTCTGTTGGCATGTATGGTTGTACTGCCATTGCCTCTTCCTTCGGCCCACAATGGTCTATTACATAGCCACAGCCTCTCTTGCAAGTCCTGTATTGTTGGTTTGTTGCCCCTGCCCCCCTGCCCCCCTTTCCACTGCCCTCCATAGTCTGTTGTGCTGCCACGGCCCTTCCTGCCTGCTCAGTGGGTTTAAATTGTTGCCTTTGCACCCTCCTACCTGCCTTCAATTTTCAGAGTCCGTGCCCCTGGCCTCTGCCTCTCAACAGTATCTTAATGAACAACTAGATTGCTAACATTCTATATTTATTACAAAAGTGTGGAACGCCTGACGTCATCTTGATGTAATCAAAACTGTAATACCTAGAGCATTTCCTTTAGAAATTACATATATGAGAGGGTCTTATTGGCATCAAAATTATGGTTAGTGCTCTAAAAGACTAAAATAAGGACATATTTTCTGAGTTTTCAAATAGCGACAAAGCACTTTTAAATTATTTGTTATCTTTATGTTTTTTTATCCAGTTGACCACTTGATTAAATGTTGCACTTAGGGGAGAGGATGTGGTGTTACTTCCAGAACTGCAGACTTTGCAACTGGGGACCAGGTTGGAGTTTCTGCTTCAGCTCGACATTCTGTGATTCTGGTCAAATCACTTAATCTCCCCATGTCTACAACCAAAATGAATTTGTTCTTGTGTGATGTAACCAATGCTCATGTAAAGCACTCCAATACCTGACAAGTCTGCACTATATAACACTGCAAAAACACAAAATAATAAGTGTTTTGCACACTTCTGTCATTGGGCTATATTTGGGCTACATCTGGGTGATTTTGGGCTACATTTGGGCTCTTTTGTCTCCGGTGGCCATTTTGGGAGATTTATTTGTTATGAAGTTTCCTAATTTCCTCATGTACTGCAGTCTCCTCAGTAGGAAATGCTTTCAGTTTTTTACTTTGATTCCATCATGAAGGTATTCAGATATGTCACACATTTGCCATAAATTCTGAATGTTAGCACTCTAGTTGCTCATTAGATCACTGTAGTAAAACTACTGTTCACCATGGAAGTCTGCTCCTGGTATTAAAAGTGCATGTTTCAGTCTGCATGTCAGAATTTTTTAATGAAATAGAAGAGGATTTGAGAAGTCACTCAAAATGTGCCCTCATTTTCTTTCTTCGGCATTAATCATAATTTCTATGGCAAAATGAACCCCCTCATTGTGTTCCTTTTTAAATTAAATGTTTTAAGTGTTACCAGTTTATTCCAATCAAGATGGCTTCAGGTGTGCCATACTTTTGTCATAATGAAGACAGTAAGCGCTCTAGTTGTTTTTAAGAACACTCTGGGACATTCTGTCATTGGGCTATACTTGGGCTACATCTGGGTGATATTCGGGCTACATTTGGGCTCTTTTGTCTCTGGTGGCCATCTTGGGAGACTTATTTGTTATGAAGTTTCCTAATTTCCTCATTTACTGCAGTCTCCTCAGTAGGAAATACTTTCAGTTTTTTACTTTGATTCCATCAAGAAGGCATTGAGATGTGTCACACATTTGCCATAAATTCAGAATGTTAGCACTCTTTTTGCTCATTAGATCACTGTAGTAAAGCTACTGCTCACCAGGGAAAACTGCTGCTGGTATTGAAAGTGCATGTTTCAGTCTGCATGTCAGAATTGTTTAATGAAATAGAAGAGGATTTGAGAAGTCACTCAAAATGTTCCCTAATTTTTCTTTCTGCAGCACTAATCATACTTTTTATGGAAAAATGAACCCCCTCATTTTGTTCCTTTTTAAATTAAATGTTTTAATAGTTACCACTTTAATCCAAGCAAGATGGCTTCAGGTGTGCCATACGTTTATCATAAGTAGGACTGTTAGCGCTCTAGTTGTTCTTTGGAACACTCTGGGAAGCTGCAATAGAACACAAAGGAATCAACTGACAGTCTCAGCCCTTGTTGGATGTACATGTTTTACTGAGAATGTCAGACTTCATTCTCACATGACTGAGAAAGATAATGTGAATTTACAGAAAATATGCTCTCAGTTTAGCTTATAGATCATCTTCCAAACCTCTGTGGGAAAAGCATGAGAAAATATTTTTCTCTCAATCATGATATCCCAGCAGAAGGCTTTTTCACATGGTGAAATCACCTTAGAACATACCACAATTCCTAAAATGAGTATGGTACCATCAACAAATGATTTATAATGTAACTAAAGTCTTAAAACCTTCTATTAACTGCAATGATTTTTAATGAGGTGCTATCATGTATATTGGTCCCAAGATGGCTGCCAACACTTCTTGGACGAAGTGCTGACAGCCAATCAGATCTCAGGATGAGATGTGTGGTTAGGCTCCGCCCACATATATATATGATTTTACTTTTGATTTTCTCAGGAACTACTGAACAGATTGACACCAGACCTGCAAAAGGCACTTACCTGACCTGAGGACTACCTCTCTGCCAAATTTCAAGTAATTCTGTTCAGCCGTTCGGGCTGTACCTTGGACTAAAGGTCCCTATGGAAAAATGCATGGGGAAAACGTGTTTTGGGACCCCCCTTTTTTCTCGGCCCCCGCTTGACGAATCACCCCGAGACTTTCAGGGTAGGAGCGGAGCGGAGCGCCCCACCTATTTTGCGAGGATTCGTCAACCGGCGCCAAAGTTATTCCAAATAGAATGTTGCGGATTTCCTATGGAAACACGGTCATAACTATAACTATCTACTGGCGACCGCCAGTAGATAATATATATATATATATCTATATTACCTACTGCCGGTCGCCAGTAGGTAGATATAGTTAGGACCTATTTTCCATAGGAAATCCGCAACATTCTATTTGGAATAACTTTGGCGCCGATTGACGAATCTTCGCAAAATTTTCCAAACTTTTGGCCAGCTTCGGTCCGCTTCTATCCTGAAAGTTTCACAGTGATTCAACAAGCGTGGGCCGAGAAAAAGAGGGCTCCCAAAACATGTTTTCCCCATGCATTTTCCCATAGGACCTTTAGCCGCAGCTACAGCCCGAACTGCTGAACGGAATTACACCAAATTTTGCAAAGAGGTAGTCCTCAGTTCAGACTCGTGCTTTTTGCTTAAATGGTGTAAATCCGTTCAGTAGTTCCTGAGAAAATTAGAGTTAAAAGTACATATATATCTTTGGCCTCGGAGGATCCGCGCACCCTCCCGATCACAAGCTGAATTTTAATTGGCTGCCAACACTCTGAATCAGGAAGTGTTGGCAGCCATCTTGTGCCTCAGTAGAACCGAGGCACAAGAAACCCAAAACAAAAAGGCGCAAAACGCGAAAAGGGGGAGGGTAGAAACACCCTGACCCCCTAGGCCTGCTCAGCGGGTCCCACAATTATTTCTTTTTAAATGGGAGGATGCGCGCATCCTGCCGATACAAAAAAAAATTCAGCACGGGTTACCGCACTACATATGGTACTTTGCCCCCGGGGGGGCCAAATCCCGGGGGCATATGTAAAAATTAAGTGTGGGGGTCCCAATCCCCCCCACACTGCCCCGGGGACCACCACCCCCTGGGGCACTAACATAAAATATGCGGGGGGTAGAAGTCCCAGGGGCTGCAGGGGGCCATGAGCCCCCGCATATTTAATGGTCTTCTTAAAAATGGGTGGGGGGGCTCTCAGGCCCCCCAGGGACTGCCACCCCCGGGGCAACTTTAACATAGGTGGGGGGGCTCTCAGGTCCCCCCAGCCCGGGGACTGCCACCCCCCGGGGCAACTTTAAAATGGGTGGGGGGGCTCTCAGGCCCCCCAGCCCCGGGGATCGCCACCCCCGGGGCAACTTTAAAATGTGGCAGGGGGGCAGTGCGGCCCCCTCCTGGAGCCTTGTACAGGCCCTGGGGACCGCCACCCCCCAGGGCCGGCTCCTGCAGTGTCCCAGGGTGCCCAGCCCCGGGACAATGCTGTTTGCAATGGCAGGGTGGGAGCCTCAAGGCTCCCACCCTGCCATTGCAAACTGCTTTGCTTCATTGAAGCGAGAGCAGGGAAACCTGCTCTCGCTTCAATGAAGCAAAGCAGATTGCTTTTCCACATGGGGAGCAGCATGTTACCTGCTCCCCATGTGGAAAAGCAATGCCGGCTCTCGCAGGAGGCGGGGAGCCGGCTGGGACCATGGGGGGATTGGGACCCCCCACGGTCCCCAACGAGGTGGCCAGGCCATGGGGGATGGGTTGCCCGGAGCCATAATTGGCCCGGGAGGGGGGCCATGCGGCCCCCTCCCCATTAATGAAAAAAAAAAAATCATTGGCCGTCCCCGGGGGATGGGATCCCCAGGGCCTTAAGTGGCCAGAGGAGGGGGGCTACGCAGCCCCCCATAAAAAGATTTTAAAAGTTGGCCATGCCCCAGTGGATGGGGTCCCCAGAGCCCAGAATTGGCCATGGGAGTGGGGCCACGCGGCCCCCTTCCCGTAAATATTTTGTGGAAATTTGAATTTGGGGGTGAGGCCCTGGGGGATGGGGTCCCCAGGGCCACAAAAAAGTAAGAGGAAGGGGGGCCACACAGCCCCCTTTTTAAAAAAAATAAAAAATAAACAAGACGCGATCGTCCCTAGGCCCCGCCCCCTCACAAGCACACTCTGCAAACGCGCCCTGTGGCGCGTTTTAAATTGGGGAATTGATTCCCCTTCAATACTGGGGGTTCCTGGGGGCCAACTAGCCCACCAGGTACCTCCAGTAAGCGCCACAGGGCTGCGTTGCAGAGAGGTGTTCCAAACCAGGCCCCTTTTTACACCTCTCTGCAACGCAGCCTTGTGGCGCTTACTGGGGGTACCTGGGGGCTAGTTGGACCCCAGGGACCCTCAGGATTCAAAGGGACTTAATCCCCCAACTAAAAACGCGCCACGGGCGCGTTTGCACAATGGTGAAGGTAGGGGGCGGGGCCTGAGGTGATATGTGTGCAAACGCGCCGTGTGGCGCGTTTTAAGTTGGGGAATTAATTCCACTTCAATCCTGAGGACCCCTGTGGGCCAACTAGCTCACCAGGTACCTCCAGTAAGCGCCACGGAGCTGCGTTGCAGAGTGTTGTAAAAAGGGGTGTGCCCTCTGAACACCTCTCTGCAACCCAGCTCCCTGGCGCATACTGGAGGTACCTGGTGGACTAGTTGGCCCCCAGGGGACCGCAGGATTGAGAAGGAATTAATTCCTCAACTTAAAACGCGCCACAGGGCGTGTTTGCACACATATCACCTCAGGCCCCGCCCCCTTCCTTCACCATTGTGCAAATATTCCTCTAAAATCAGCCGAACTATGAATTCCGATTTACTCACCTGCTATCAGGAGAGAACCCAGGGCTGCATCTTTTAGCCCAGCACTGACCCTGGAAAGTAATTCTAACCGTACTTACCACTAACTTGTATTTCCTTCCATCGGAATCCATTGTGTTGTTTTCACCAGAAAAGTTTCCAAGTGTCCATTTTTGAAACGTACAAATATTCCTCTAAAATCAGCCGAACTACGAATTCCGATTTACTCACCTGTTATCAGGAGAGAACCCAGGGCTGCATCATTTAGCCCAGCACTGACCCTGGAAAGTAATTCTAAGCGTACTTACCAGTAACTTGTATTTCCTTCCATAGGAATCCATTGTGTGGTTTTCACCAGAAAAGTTTCTAAGTGTCTATTTTCACAAACTAAAAATATTCCTAAAAAACCGTGTGTATGACTTAAACACATTCTTTCAACTGTTTACAGGAGATTCACCAGTGCTGGATACAGGATCCAACAGTGAGTAAGAAAAAGTAACGATAACACTACTTACCTGCTAAGTGAATTTTCTGCCATAGGACAACATTGGTGATTCTATGTGAAAAAATTTCTAAGTGTCAACTTTTAAAATACAATAATATTCCTTAAAAATCACTACTGTAACCAAAACGCTTTTACTCAACTGTTTACAGGAGATATCCAAGGACTGAATCTAGGATCCAGTCCTGTGGTTAGAAAAGTAATCCATAAAGTAACTAATTGCATTTGACTAGAAATTCACATTGAGCTCAATGTTGCATTGTGTTTGAAATTGTGTTGCCCATTGCAACAACTGTAACTACTCTACTTAAAAGTCTATTGCCTATTTGCAAAGTATTTAAACGGAAGTAATTCATTCTGAGAAAGTATTGTAATGTATAATGTAATTAAAATGTAATTTAAAAAATATATCTAAAAATAAATAATTTAAAAAATGTAGTAAATCAGTATATAAAAACAGTATAACAATTAATAGATTACAAATTGTCATTTACAAAACCTTTGAAATTCACTGAAAAAAACATAGGTTTCAGGCCTGATATAGTTAGGAATTAGCATTTAAAAAACCTTTGAAATTCACTGAAAGAACCATAGGTTTCAGGCCTGATATAGTTAGGAATTCGCATTTAAAAAACCTTTGAAATTCACTGAAAAAAACATAGGTTTCAGGCCTGATATAGTTAGGAATTAGCATTTAAAAAACCTTAGAAATTCACTGAAAATTGGGGGTGTTATAATTAGCTGGACATTTCACTCGAACAAAACCATTGAAATTCCTCCGATATAATTAGTTGTACTAACTAAATCTTGCGCGCCCGCAATCCACTGCTGATGATGTCACATATTACATCATTCATGACACGGTCAGTGACATCACTGATGACATCACTGAAGACATCATCCAGTGAATGTGGTTAGGTTCGTTATTTAAATATGTATTATTCAGAGGAATTTCAATGGTTTTGTTCGAGTGAGATGTCCACTATAACACCCCTAAAACCTATTGTTTTTTCAGTGAATTTCTAAGGTTTTTTAAATGCTAATTCCTAACTATATCAGGCCTGAAACCTATGGTTTTTTCAGTGAATATATGTATGTATATATAGACACACACACACACACAAACACGAGACGTTGCTTGCGAATGACGCGCCGCTTCTCCAAATCAGAGGGCGCGTCATTGTGCTGGACTCCTCAAGCACAGTCCATATTCAATTAACACCAACCTTCACATAGTAAAGATGACGACGCAGTGTCTGCATTGAAAAATAATGTATTCAATTGTTGGCTGTGAAGGCGCGTGTTAATATAAATATATATATATATATATATATATATATATATATATATATATATATATATATATATATATATATCCAAGAACTACTCCCGCCAGCCTTGAAGGTCCTTCAACTGCTTTAGAAGTGAGTACACGAGCCGGGATATAGTGCAAATTTCATTTATTGCCCAGAGCGACGGCCATAACGTTTCATCTCCGTGGAGCCTTGTTCACATGACAGCGTTTTACTCGTGATGTCACAATTTTAAAGTGCTATTACTGGTCACATGGGGGAATCACATGGGTACATGGTCATAGACATAGAGGAAGATGTAAAACAAAACTGGCAATAAATTCGAGATACCAAGTAACAAGATTGCATGCTATTCATTAAAATCATGAAAACATACATTTTTATAAGTCATATTTGGCAATACCGGCATGAATGCCCATACAGCCTGTAAATACAATGTAAGTATAGTCAACTCGTCAAAGGTATTAAAAGTGAACTAACCAATTGCTCATGAACAACAAAGTTGCCAATGTCAGAGTCAATAAATTCAGCCAGACCTCAAAGTATAAAACAACAATCTTATATAAAAATATAAATATATAATCGGGTCACCCCTAGGACCAATGCAACCAGAAAAGTGAATAGTGCAATTAATAACATAAAAATAAAAATAAAAATATAAACAAAGTGCCTGAGCTTGAATACTAGAAATAAAGGTTTCATAAAGATACATACGTCGAAATGGACCTAACCCTGATGTATCACAGATAATCAGAAATTTTGAATTTGAACTTAGATATAAAGGGACATCATAGGTGTTATCAAGGAATAAACAGATCCGAAAGAAATATAACTTTTTTCAAGAAAAGCTCCCTCAGAGTAAGGGTACGGTGGGACCCGTCAATATGATCATACTGATCATAATAAGATGGTAGTGTGGAAGGTTCATAGATTAAGGACATAGTAATGTGAGACCTCAGGAGTTGAACCACAGAAATGAATGATGGAATTAGGATGTGCAAATACGCAAATTTCACATATAAAAGTACAATTTGTCAATAATAAATAGTAAAATACTAAATAAATAACCATAAAATTGCAAATTTCATTGGATTAAGACAAATGACTAAAAATGTTAAAATGTTGCTATGAACACATCAGATAATGAATTCAATGGTAATATTTCCGAATAGAATCAACCAAAAGGTAAAAACGTAGAAAAAGGGGGGAGGACTAACAAAGTTGTCACCAAAAAATATCAGGATATATTTGAGATAAAGAATTGACAGTAAAGCGTATTAATGTTTAATCAACCCAAGCAAGTATGCAAGTCCTCCGTCATGTTCAGTCCTGAAGGTATCTTAGTGTCAAGTTGCAAAATGTACCGTGTTTCCAATCTCCGGAGACTGGACTCGCGATCCCCACCCCTCCTACTGGGTTCAATAGAATCAATCACAAAGTAGTTTAGTCCCTTGCTGTCATCACTGTGTGTTTCTCTAAAGTGTTGAGCGACGGGGTAGGTGTTGTCTTGATTGGAAATAGCACGCAGGTGTTGCAATATACGTTTATGTACCGCTAGTTTCGTGCTACCCACGTACTTAAGGTTACACGGACAAGTAAGGACATAGATTGCAAATTCGGTCTTACATGTCAACAATTTATTGATCTTATGCTGCCTGTTACTAAATGGATCAATAAATGTTTTAGTATTAACACCTTGGGTGCAGGCCTTGCAAGTTTTGCACTTGTAAAAACCACTGTTGAGCTGTAGCCAAGACGTTTTGTCAATGGTTTCTGGATTGGTATTAACCAATGCTTCTCTCATAGTAGGGGCCCTGCTATGAGTGATAATAACTCGCTGTGGGAGCAGAGGACCAATGACTGGGTCACTCCGCACAATGGGCCAGTTCCTGTTGATAATTCTGCGTAAGTCGGCTTGCTGTTTACTATAACCCATGATAATTCTGAAAGCATTAGGTGAGTTCTTGTAAATCTCCTCTTGGTTGCTTGGCAAAATAGTAGTACTATTATATATATATATGTATGCTCCAAGTTTGTCCAACAAACGGAACTGCACTCAATTGCAGGCGGGCCCCGCAGTCTCCCGCAGAGTCCTTTATTCTTTAAACACCAGCGTACATAGTTGGACACATCAAAGCCCAACGCGTTTCGGGGATCCTTCCCCTTGATCACGGGCATACGTTAGTAGGATGACACGTGCACACAAAGTCTCATGCTATTTAAGTATCACGCCCACAGATGGGCCGCCTGGGACTTGTAGTGCTGCTATTTCCCCACAGATGGGTTCCACTACCTTAGCGAAGTTGTATTCCTTTATCAAAGCTCGAATGAGCCTCCAATTATTTCCGCTAGTGTTCTTTCTCGATACCTGCATTTCTGTATTACTTTCCGAAATCCTGAAGGCAACAGTCCGCCCCCTTATGGCGGTGGTGCAGTCCCCCGACCTTGGACAGGTCGTAAATATGTATGCTCCAAGTTTGTCCAACAAACTGAACTGCACTCAATTGCAGGCGGGCCCCGCAGTCTCCCGTAGAGTCCTTTATTCTTTAAACACCAGCGTACATAGTTGGACACACCAAAGCCCAACGCATTTCGGGGATCCTTCCCCTTGATCACGGGCATACGTTAGTAGGATGACACGTGCACACAAAGTCTCATGCTATTTAAGTATCACGCCCACAGATGGGCCGCCTGGGACTTGTAGTGCTGCTATTTCCCCACAGATGGGTTCCACTACCTTAGCGAAGTTGTATTCCTTTATCAAAGGTCGAATGAGCCTCCAATTATTTCCGCTAGTGTTCTTTCTCGATACCTGCATTTCTGTATTACTTTCCGAAATCCTGAAGGCAACAGTCCACCCCCATATGGCGGCGGTGCAGTCCCCCGACCTTGGACAGGCCGGAAATATGTACGCTCCAAGTTTGTCCAACAAACGGAACTGCACTCAATTGTAGGCGGGCCCCGCAGTCTCCCGCAGAGTCCTTTATTCTTTAAACACCAGCGTACATAGTTGGACACACCAAAGCCCAACGCGTTTCGGGGATCCTTCCCCTTGATCACGGGCATACGTTAGTAGGATGACACGTGCACACAAAGTCTCATGCTATTTAAGTATCACGCCCACAGATGGGCTGCCTGGGACTTGTAGTGCTGCTATTTCCCCACAGATGGGTTCCACTACCTTAGCGAAGTTGTATTCCTTTATCAAAGCTCGAATGAGCCTCCAATTATTTCCGCTAGTGTTCTTTATCGATACCTGCATTTCTGTATTACTTTCCGAAATCCTGGACCTATATCTATGTAACCAAAAAACACCTTCTCCTTAATCAAAAGATGAGAGGGACAAAGTGGAGCATGGTGAGTCAGACTTTTTTATTAATCTTTATGGCATGACGCGTTTCGGAAATACCTTTTTCAAATGCCAATGTTCTAATAGCTGATTAGACTGCTTGAGTGTCTTAGAGTAGTCCAGCCTCTCCTTCAATTAAGTGAGCACACCCGGGCCCCATGTACTCTGGCACCACCCATGCAGCTTGAGTTGGAAAAACTGAATTTCTCACAAGTCAGCGCAAAGTTAGGCCGGGGCGGGTGATACTTATGGCCTGGATTGTAGTTCCTCACAGTGAGTGAAGGGCCAATTTGAGAGCGTGGTCAGGTGAAACATGCAGCTTAGATTGAAGAAAACTACCTCACTTGCCCCTACTTCTAGCTGCACTTTCCCACTTTGGGCCAAAACCGGAGACGATGGCACAGTGTCCACGCCTCGCCATACAGTGATGGACTGACTCTGCCAGCAGTTCTTCTTCCCTCGTGGGTTGGGTGGCGGTTCTCAGCTACCGATCTCTCGGAAAAACGAAAGTGTTGCCACTGATGCCTTTGCTGCCGAGAACACTTGACGGAAGGGTCCCTCTTGGGTGCCAAGGGCCAACATGCTAAACATAACCAAAAAACACCTTTTCCTTGATGAAAAGATGAGAGGGACACAGCAGAGAACGGTGAGGTAGCCTTTATTAATCTTTATGGCATGACGCTTTTGTTTCGGAAATACCTTTTTCAAATGCCAATGTACTAATAGCTGATTAGACTGCTTGTGTGTCTTAAAGTAGTCCAGCCTCTCCTTCAATGAAGTGAGCACACCTGGCCCCCATGTACTCTGGCACCACCCATGCAGCTTGAGTTGGAAAAACTGCATTTTCCACAATGCAGCACGATGTTAGTCTGGGGCGGGTGATACTTATGGCCTGGACTGTAGTTCCTCACTGCTTCTCAGGGGATGAAATCCACTTTAGTCCTGAGGTCCTCAGGACACAAGAGGACCTCATTGCCCCACCAGCAGTGTGCCTGGAGACGCGTTTGCAAAGTGGTGTAAAAAGGGGGCATGGTCTCGGACCACTCTCAGCAATCCAGCTGTGTGGGACCTACTGGAGGTACCTGGTGGGCTAGTTGGCCCCTAGGGACCCTCAGGATTCAAGGGGACTTAATCCTCCAAACCAGAATGCACCAGGAGGTGCGTTTGCAGAGTGGCAGAGAAAGGGGGCATGGCCTGTGTCCACCGTTCAGCAATCCCATTATCTGGGACATACTGGAGGTATCAGGTAGGCTAGTTGGCCCCTAAGCACCCCCAGCAGCGAAGGGGACTTTAATCCTCATCCAAGTGCTCGCCAGCAAGTGCGTTTGCAGAATGGTGGGGTGAGGGGGCATGACCTGTTATGAGAACTTAGCAATCCTGCTGTGTGGGACTTACTGGAGCTAATAGGAGGGCTAGTTGGCTGTCAAGGTTCACCTTGGGGACCAACTACCTTTCCTGTTACCTCAGTAAGTCCCACACAGTGGGATTGCTGAGAAGTCTTCGGAGGCCACGCTCACCTTTCTCCACCAATCTGCAAATGCGCCTCCTGGCACCTCCTTGTTAGGGATGAAGTCCACTTTACTCCTGAGGGACTTTGGCAGCCAAGTAGCCCTCCTGGTACCTCCTGTACATCCTACGCAGCGGAATTCCTGAGCGCTGGTTGGAGATCCAGCCCCTTTTCTCCACCATTCTGCAAATGTGACTACCAGTTAAAGAAGCATCTGTAATGTAATAGGTCTTGCATTTGCAAGAGTTAGAGCTATTGTCGATGTAAATCTAAATGTTTTTTACTAATTTTTGGGGGAGTGGAGTGGATGCACTTTGTGCGTAGTGGAATTATGTGTTATGTTGTGCAGTGAAATTATGTGGATAGAAAGTATGTGGTATTTAGTGTATAGGAATTATATAGAGTGGGATTATGTGTTATGGAGAGTACTTATGTGGTATGTTAGTCTTTGTTGTGGAGTGGTAATCTGAGGTTTAGTCTTTCCCGTTTCCATAGAGGCTAAATTATGAACTTAATGAGACAAAAAAAGAAGGAATCACTGAGGAGCACTTCTGGACCTAGTCAGAGGTATGAGCATGGCCACTGGAATTATGCGACTGTCTGGCTGCACCGACTTTCGCACAATGATACATTTTCAGCATTAGCCATATAATCCACCATCTGCTGCCTAATGTGCAGATTTGAACAAAAAAAGGCTTGTTTCTAGCTCAAACGTTACCAAAATTGCAGTAACAAGTGTTACAGCCCTTTGCACACTTAGAATGGTCACCTGTTACTAATTGCTAAATGTGGGTGTTAAATTGATACTAATGTTGTGCAAACCACTCTTGCTTCTTTCTGCACCTCTCTTGCTACTTTCTGCAACTTTCTTTTTTTCTGTACTTCTTTTGCCTCTTTCTGCTCATCTCTTCCACTTTCTGTACCTCTCTTACCTCTTTCGGAACCTCTCTTGCCTCTTTCTGCACCTCTGCTGCCTCTTTCTGTACCTCACTTGCTTCTTCCTGCAACCCTCTTGCCTCTTTCTGCACCCCTGTTCCCTCTTTCTCACCTCTCCTGCTTTTTTCTGTACCTCTCTTGCATCTTTCTACACTTCTCTTGCCTCTTTCTCCGCCTCTGTTGTTTCTTTCGGCACTTCGCTGGCCTCTTTCTGCATCCCTATTGCCTATTTCTGCACCTCTGTTGTTTCCTTCTGCACTTCTCTTTTTTCTTTTTGCACCTCTGTTGCCTCTTTCTGCACCTCTCTTGCCTTTTTTGCCACCCTCTTTCCACTTTCTGCACCTCTCTTGCCTCAGTCTTCCCACATGTTTCCTGTTTCTGCACTCCTTTTGCCTGTTTCTGCAACTCTCTTGCCTCTTTCTGCAGTTCTCTTGCCTCCTTCTGCACCTAACCTGCCTCTTTCTGCAACTCTCTTGCCTCTTTCTGCAGTTCTCTTGCCTCTTTCCACACTTCTCTTGCCTCTTTCTGCACCTCTCTTGCCTCTTTCTGCACCTCAATTGCTTCTTTCTCCATCCCTTTTGCATGTTTCTACACCCCTCTTCCCTCTTTGTACAACTTTCTTGCCTCTTTCTACACCTCTCTTCGCTCTTTCTGCACCACTCTTGCCTCTTTCTGTACCTCTGTTGTTTCTTTCTGCACCTCTCTTGTCTCTTTTCTGAACCGTTTGTACCTCATTCAGGACCTCTGTTGCTTGTTTCCGCAGTTCTCTTTCTGTACCCCTCTTGCCTCATTGTGAACCTCTCTTAACCCTTTCTGCACCCCTCTTGCTTCTTTTTGCACCTGTGTTGGTTCTTTCTACACCTCTTTTGTTTCGTTTTATACTTCACTTGCCTCTTTCTGTATCCCTCTTGCCTCTTTCTGCACCTCTGTTGGTTCTTTCTGCACTGCTCTTGCTTCTTTCTGCACCTCTGTCCTAAATTTCTGCATCCCTCTTGCCTTTTTCTGCTCCCCTCTTCCTTCTTTCTGCACCTCTCTTGCCTCAGTCTGCCCACCGGTTCCCTCTTTCTGCACCCCTTTGCCTGTTTCTGTAACTCTCTTGCCTCTTTCTGCAGTTCTCTTGCCTACTTCTGCATCTCACTTGCCTCTTTTTGCACCTCTGGTGGTTCTTTTGCACTGCTCTTGCTTCTTTCTGTACCTCTCTTGCAAATTTCTGCACCCCTCTTGCCTCTTTCTGCACCCTTCTTACCTGTTTCTGTACCTCTCTTGCCTCTGTCTGCACCCCTGTTCCCTCTTTCTGTACCTATCTTGCCTGTTTCTTCCACTTGCTTGCCTCTTTCTGCAGTTGTCTTGCCTCCTTCTGCACCTCTGTTGCTTCTTTCAGCACTTCTCTTGCCTCTTTCTGCACCCCTGTTGCTTTATTCTGCACCTCCCATGCTTCTTTCTGCACGTCTTGCTTCTTTCTTCACCCCTGTTGGCTCTTTCTACACTTGTCTTCCTTCTTTCTGCACATCTTTTGCCTCTTTTGGAATCTCACTTGCCTATTTCTGCACTTCACTTGCTTCTTTCTGCACTCCTGTTGCTTCTTTCTGCACTCCTCTTCCTTCTTTGTGCAACTCTCTTGCTTCTTTCTATACCTCTCTTACCTCTTTCTGCACCACTCTTGCCTCTTTCTGTACCTCTGTTGCTTCTTTCTGCACTTCTCTTGCCTCTTTCTGCACCCTTTGTGCCTCTTGCAGCACCAATGTTGCTTCTTTCTGCACTTCTCTTCCTTCTTTCTGCACCCCTTGTGCCTCTTTCTGCAACCTTCTTTCCTTTACCTGCATGTCTCTTGGTTCTTTTTTTACTGCTCTAGCCTCTTTCTGCACCCCTCTTGCCTCCTTCTGTACCTCTGCTGTTTCTTACTGCACTGCTCTTGCTTCTTTCTGCACCTCTCTTGCAAATTTCTGCACCACTCTTGCCTCTTTCGGCACCCTTCTTCTCTCTTTCTGCACCCCTGTTCCTTCTTTCTGCACCTCTTCTGCCTGTTTCTGCTTCTTTGCTGCCTCTTTCTGAACTTCCCTTGCCTCTTTCTGCATCTCTCTTGCCTCTTTCTGCATCTCTGTTGGTTCTTTTTGAACTTTGCTTGCCTCTTTCTGCACCTCTTTTGCTTCTTTCTGTACTTCTCTTGCTTCTTTCTACACCTCTCTTACCTCTTTCTGCACCCCACTTGCCTCTTTATGCACCCTTCTTCCTGCTTTGCGCATCTCTCTTGCCTCTTTCTGCACCCCTCTAGCCTCTTTCTGCATCTCTTTTGCTTGTTTCTGCTCTTCTTTTGCATTTTTCTGTGCCCCTCTTACCTCCTTCTGCACCTCTGTTGTTTTTTACTGCACTGCACTTGCTTCTTTCTGCACCTCTCTTGCATATTTCTATACCCCTCTTGCCTCTATTGGCACCCCTTTACCCTCTTTCTACACCTCTTCTGCCTGTTTCTGCACCTCTGCTGCCTGTTTATGTACCTCTGCTGCCTCTTTCTGAACTTCTCTTGTCTCTTTCTGCACCTCTGTTGCTTCTTTCTGTACTCCTCTTGCCTTTATCTGCAACCCTCTTCCCACTTGCTGCACCTCTGTTGCTTCTTTCTGTGCCTCTTTAGGCACACACAGGGCTACTTTTAAACTGACCTCAGGCTCAGTAGTGCACACATGCAAGTGCAGAAAAGGGCTGCTGGCCTCTAAACTGCCATGCCCTATTATATGCTAGGGACTTAGAGGTAGTTGTAATCCCCCTGCCCTACTTTGTACTAGGGCCTTACAGGGGAGGTCATGCCAATCACAGGGGTACCCCAACCCATTGTGTACCCTAGTGTATATAGGTGTTTTGCTGTATTCTTAGTGTCTTTTAGCATAGCACTGGCTCAGGGAATGGTTAGGCAGAGCCCAGGGTCAGTCAGAGTCAGTTACCACCAGTACCAGTCAGCAAAAAGTTAGGGGGTGCCCAGGGCACAGGATGACTTTGCAACAAGGCCTCTTTCTGCACCTCTGTTGGTTCTTTCTGCACCTTTCTTTGTCTTTCTGGACTTCTGTTGCCTCTTTCTGCATTTCTCTTGCTTCTTTCTGCTCCTTTCTTCCTCTTTCTGCACATGTCCTACCTCTGTAGTTACTGAACATGTTAAGGTACCATGTCTTACCTCCCACCAGGGTAACACTTTTAACAGGTGCAGTAAGCTCACACACTGTGCACCCCCCGCATTGATAGTGTCCCGATGGGATCCCTGTGTCTCTAGTCTCTTGTGTAGGTCGTGAGTGCACCAGACAATCTCGCAGATTAGTTGATCGCTTGAAAGCAAATCTGGGTTGAGGCATGGTCATAGTAGGGTTACTCAGCAAATACCGATGTTTTCTGATTATTTGTCTGATTTTAGTCGACAAAGGTCCAAATGTAGTGACCACTGGAATACAATCCCCATTGTTCTTAGGTGTTTTTTCAAGCAATGCAGCTTGTGGGGTGTTAAGGGCTCTCTTTTTTGCTTGTTTGATGACTTTTCGTGGATATGCTCGCTCTTCCAATTTACGGGACAGAGCATCTGCTTGCTCTATGTATGCCTCAGTCGAGGAACAATTCCTGCGATATCGCAAAAATTGACCTACAGGTAAATTATCCCTGAGGGCTCTGGGGTGATAGGACCTGTAATGTAAAAGCGAGTTCTTATCTGTTGGTTTTTGATGGACATTAGTGGCTAGTTTGTAATTAACCGCCTTAATATCCAGGTCCAGATATGTTGCTGTAGACCTATTTATGGTCCAAGTAAACTTAAGACATTCATCAAGGTTATTCAGCCAATTCAAAAACCTGTCAAGGTCAATTTCAGAGCCTGACCAAATGCACAGCACATCATCAATATATCTCTTCCAGAGGACAATGTTCCCCTGGAAGAGATTGGTGGTATGATTGATGTGGTTTGCTTCAAATTGGCCCACATAAATGCAGGCCAGACTGGAGCAAAAGTAGCCCCCATTGAAGTCCCGGACACCTGCAGATACATTTGTTCTGCAATGTATAGAACTGGCCTTAACGCAAAACTTTTTTGCTTATAGGGACCAGATGTATCTGCAGGTGCATTGCTTGAAAGAACACCTAAGAACAATGGGGATTGTATTCCAGTAGTCACTACATTTGGACCTTTGTCGACTAAAATCAGACAAATAATCAGAAAACATTGGTATTTGCTGAGTAACCCTACTATGACCATGCCTCAACCCAGATTTGCTTTCAAGCGATCAACTAATCTACGAGATCGTCTGGTGCACTCACGACCTACACAAGAGACTAGAGACACAGGGATCCCATCGGGACACTATCAATGCGGGGGGTGCACAGTGTGTGAGCTTACTGCACCTGTTAAAAGTGTTACCCTGGTGGGAGGTAAGACATGGTACCTTAACATGTTCAATAACTGCAATACATCCAATGTTATCTATAGACTCACGTGTCCGTGTGGACTTCATTACATTGGTCTCACGACACGCAAGTTTAAGATTAGGGTGCAGGAACACCTCAGTACCCTACGAATAGGCAAACTGACCACGAAACTGGTGCAACATTTTCGTACAGCCAAACATAGTCCGAAGGACTTGCGATGGATTGTGCTGGAAAGGCTGATGGGTGATCAATATAATATGGAAACAAGGTTGATCACGAAAGAAGCACGTTGGATCTACCAGGTGAGGGTGGACCAACAGGGGCTGAACGACTACATTGAATGGAATAAGGTTGTGGTCCGTTGAATTTGTATAGAACTCTAGCCCTTTGATATCAGTTAATAGATCCATTTGATGCCTCTGACTGTGACAAGGATGGACAGGAGACGTTTAGGCTCCCCTGCCCCTTGCTTCATAGCAATGTATATTGTGTATCATCACTCAGGAGAATAGATTGCCTCGGTGAGGCAATGTGCTCAAAGAAACAAAAGGAATATGAATAATGAGAACGACCAGCTCCGTGGTATGAGAATAGACCTTGCCAGTTAAACACGAATGGAACGGATTGTAGATATAGGCAGATACTCCCATGTTGTAAATAAAGCTATTTTCTTAAAAATGTTACTTTGTAATTTTTTCAAAATGTTTTTTTGAGTGGTCTATGGGTCACATTCAATTGATTTGACCCATTTAGGAGTGAGTAAACGGGAGAATAGCTATCCTGCCCGTTACGCATGCTAATACTTACACAATATGGCCGCCGGTCCCCTCAATACAAGCCCAATAAGTCAATAAGCTACTGCGCATGCGCGAACGCGCCGCGTCGCGCTCATAAGAAACGAGCGTTTTCAGCAGCACTGCGAGGCTGAATGAAAACCGCGGTTACAGGCTGATGAGGTGAGCAGATGACAGGGGTTTTTTTCCCCCCTGTTTTTAAACAATGCGGACTGAGTGCTTACAATACGCTCAAGGAAGAGGAATAGCGCTATGTCTATACGCGCCGTGCCCTGTGACTTAGGGAGATATGCAGTGTTACCAGTCCCTAGGGTGGTAGGATTAGCTAACCTCAATAGTCAAGAGAATGGTAATATCTGACACTAATGTGAGGTTGAGCAATTGACCATTGAATGGGGTGGTGGCTAACATATGATAAAGATGGGTACGACGGAACACAAATAATTATATCCAACATACAGATGACATTGACTCAGTTACGCTGTTCGTTTATTGACATCGATGTATATGTCTTGATGTTTGCCCTATAGATTTATACACTCGCAGCTACCGGGCGGCAAGTGACAGAGTGGACGGGTACACTCTGACACAACAGATATCCACCAGTTAGAGGGGTAAAGGTACGCAAAAGGAGAGCGACCACGTGGTAAATATTTTTGTTTGTTACAGGTGCCAGGTTTTAAAGCACGATTTAATGCGATGGAGATGGCTGATTGTGTGTTATTGATTGTGTCTCCCTTAGGTGCTGATAAAAAGCAAACTGGCTTAATAAAAGGTGCAGTGTGGCCAGTCTACCCTAGCCCTGATGAAATTGCTGCAAGTTCTCTGAGGCAATGAAACATGTTGGTTTTTAAGTGAGCAACCACACAGCATGAAATAAATATTAGATAGCTAGTGTTGTTTAGCACTACACGTTGTTTCTACTTTAAGTATTTTTTGACATTGTTTTCTGGGTGGCAGTTGCTAATGATGAGAACTTGAGGTAGCAGGCGAGTACCTGTCTGCTGAACCTCCATGGTGTTACTCCCGTGAGGCACTGCCATCCTTTTTCATTATATATTGTTTGCACACTGTCTTTCTTTCTCATACACAATAGGTAGAGACAAAGTGGGGGAGGCACTTCATACAGACACGAATTGTTTTATAAAGATTTGAGTGATCCCGGACCCTATTTATGGATGGCATAAAAGATGGCCGCCTCATGATCATTTGAAACAAAGTTGTTTTGAATTTGGAAGGGGTACTGATGAAAGCTTTTCACTCGATACATTCATGAGCAGGTCCTTTGTTGTTATTATTTGATGAGTGGGGGGCGACCTGCCCCTTTACCCCCTAAGCTCCTTATTGTAGATGGTTTTAAAATCCCTTCCCAAGCCTTAAACACCCCTTTTATTACACAAACATCACCCCAAAGGTAGGCACGTGGTAGCCTATAGGGCAAGGTGCTGTCTAAGGAAAAGGTAGGACATGCATATTTAAGTTTTGCATGTCCTGGTAGTGAAAAACACCAAATTTGTTTTTTCCCTACTGGAGGCGCACTCCTCTCATGGGTTAACATTGGGAATTGCTTAATCCATTTTGAAGCTGTAAGTCCTGATTAGAAAGGAGTAACTCTGTCATGTTTTATATCTTTGAAATGGTAAGGGCAAATCCTCTACACTGGTGACATATATTTAAAATTACTATTTTAGAAATTCCACTTTTAGGAAGTGGACATTTCTCTGCTCTTACAGCTCTGTGTGCCTGTAGCCTGTATCCAATACACGTCTGTGGGTGGGTGACTGCTACACTTTGTGCATTCCCTCTAGACAGCCAAATACACAGGACGATTAGGTGTGTTTGAGTACTCATCTGCATTCTGATGGCTTTCCTGGGCAGGTAGAGAGGGAGGGGCTGACACTTACACAGCAATAAGTAGGGTCTTGCACACACACAAAGGGCTGATTGCCCCCTACAGATAGTCTGGAGCCAGTGGTGGGAAGGAAGGGATGCTGTACACTTCAAAGACCCTTCTTTGAAGTCACCCCAACTTCAAAGGCACAACTGGGTATAAGTACTGGGTCTTTGACCTCCACCAAATCAGATACTTTTGGACCTACAACTGGACTCTATCAGAAGGACTGCTGTGCTGCATCAAGGATGGAAACTCTGCTGGACTGCTGATCTGGAAGACGTGTTTTTCTGCTGTGCTGCCTAATGCTCTCTGACCCTGCTGAGGGAGAGCTGGACTCTGCCGCACCATTGGAGTGCACTTCAAGGGCTTGTTGGATTGCCTCCTGTTGCTGAGACTCAGGGCTATTAAAGTCTCTACCCATGCTCCTGTGCCTGGTTCACTGGCACTGGATCCAGATACTTTCACCAGAGAAATTGACGCATCTCCAGTCTGTATGTAGCAGAACTGGTGCATCGACTCTATTGTGGGAGTAGAATTGGTGCATCACATTCGGAACTGTCACATCGCACCCAGAACAACTGCTTCAGAACCAACGTATCGCCGTCACTGAGTGGAGAAAATGGATGCAACGCCCCTCCAGCTTGGATTAACCCAGCGCATCATCTCCAGAACCGCCACGTTCAGCACAAGCGCTTTGTTCATTAGACCTGATGCATCACCGACACTGCATGAAGAAGATCGACGCATCACCTCGACTGCGGGCTCGACATCGATGCATCATTTGTCTGCACCCCGAATTTCACTGTTGTGACTAGGATCAAAGTAATCTGTTTACTGGGCCTGCATGACTCTTGTCCCTGGCCTGCACTCCATATCGGTCAGCCTGAACTGTTGAGTCTGTACCGGTCCAACGTGACCAGATAACCCTCATATGAGCTTATAGCTTACAAGGGCTGGAAGCACTTTTATTCTTGAAAAATTTATTTCACGACTTCTACTGACTGGATTTTTGTCATTCAGTTATTGATTTACTTATAATATTATTGTCTATGTTTCTAAACCTGTATGGAGTCTTTTTGTGGTATTTTCATTTAGTGTGTGTGTGTGTGTGTGTGTGTGTGTGTGTATGCGTGTGTGGGTGTGTGCGTGTGTGCGTGCATGTGTGTGTGTGTTGCACAAATACTTTACACATAGCCTCCTCTTTAGATAAGCCTGGCACCTCTGTGCCAAGCTACCAGGTGTGAACAAAGGTTATCTCTAACTGTGTATCTAGCTTAACCTGACTAGAGTGGTAGTCCCTACTTGTACAAGGTGCATACCTCCGTCAACTAGAGACCCCATTTCTAGCAGGAGAACTGTGATGTAAGATTACATCTGATCAGTAGAGATTCACTTTTAGCCATCCCAAAAGTCAAAGGTGATATTTTAGTTTCTTTTTTTCTTAATAATGGCAATTCCATTTTGGTTTTATTATACTTGAAGATGGTGCTTAGGATGAACTGGGCAATTTAAGACAGGTTCACAAATAAGAGTTCCACTTTGCAAATCATTTAACAAAATTATGCCTATTTTATGTATTTGCTCAAACATATGAACATCAAAATAAGTTAATTGTTAGGATGAGTAAGTGACAAAAAAAATGAGAGAGGCAATGAGACAAAAAAAGAAAAAGGAAAGGAATAGGTCATTAGGAGCTCATTTATGAGAACTACTACTACAAAGCATTGTATTCAAATTAAATTATGTGTAAGAACTGCTTTGTAACTTTTCCAAATAAACAAATCAAACGAACTTGGGCACCAGCTTAATATGTATGTTGTGTTCATTGAGGGTGTTTAAAAAACATAAAGACTACACACAAAGTATTTGTCAGATCCTTCATTTATATTTTAGCCCTTTACAAAGCTTTTTGGTCCCTCCTCAGGGAAAAATGATTAAATTATGGCACCTCATGGGGTACTCAACACATGCATAAACAAGATTTTATTGGACACCAACTTGCTTTGTTCCAGATGGAGGGTGTTCATGTCATGGGGATGTTCATTATGTTGAAAGAATATATGTGCTGTCAGCTTCCAGGAACAGCTCCACATATACCGCAACTAGTAAGAGTACCTGTAGTACTGGCAAGCATATATGCGGAATTACTTGCACTCATAGGTGGATTAGTGAAATCTTAATATTCCTTGTTTCTGACATTTGAATTGATCATTGGCTATAGCTTCACATTGTTTCTATTTCCAGCAGCAAAAATTCCGTGACCACCTTATATTGCACTTTGTATTGTTGGTGGTGTTCACCCTTATTTGTCTGCTGATTTATTTGTTCATTGAGCTTAGAGGTGCTTTCAAACTTGATCATTTTTCAACCTCTTAAATTGGCAGAACAATGTGTATTTTGCTTGGTTTGTGATCTTTGCTGTGCAAGTCTTTGTTGGAAGCATGCAGCAGCTGTTTTAATATCGAAATACAAAATGTCTTTGTGTACATCCACATAGTGTGAATCACAGTAGAGTATTGAATTGTAAGGGGCATATTACTGTTTGCATGCATGGAAATTGTGGTGTTTTTCTTGGGAATTATTTGTTGGTTGTAGTACTGTAGTGTCATGCTTATGTGATAGTGCCCATAACCATTTGTGTCTAGAGGTTTACTTTCATTTTTGGTGCATTTACAGCAAGTATTTGAGGGTGAATTTGTTTCGATTAGATGCCCTGTGCCTGACCAACAAGTTTTATATTTTGTAACCAGAGCTGGCATGTATTGCCTAGTCGGTTGCTGGACTATGGTACACATGTATCAAGCATTTTTGTGTTAGCAAATGGGCTGATTCTGCCCCTTTGTAAATGCAAAAAATACTTTTCACATGTATCAAACCATATTTTGTGATTCGGTAACCTGTTACTGAATCGCAAAATGGGTTTGCGATTCGTATTTGGAAGGGTTGTGTTTAGAGCGTGCCTTCCAAATAGCAAATCCTAATGGTATAGATCAATGTTGTGTGACTATGAATGCAGCCGCAAAAATTCGATTTTACCACCTACTTCAATTAGGTGGTAACCTATTCGCAAAATGGAGGGGCCCCAAGGGACCACTTCCACTTCGGGAATGGCAGCGAAAAACTTTTTTCAGTGCAGGCAGTGGTCCCATGGACCACTACCTGCTCTTAGAAAATGAAAAGAAAACTTTTCATTTTTCTTTTTTAAATGCAGCCCGTTTTCCTTTAAGGAAAACGGGCTGCATTTAAAAACAATGTTTGCTTTATTAAAAAGCAAAGACGGACATTGGGATCTGCATCCCAGTGATATTAATAATTCCTAGAGGGTCGCAAATTGCGACCTACCTCATTAATATTCATGAGGTAGGTCATTTGAGATCCCCTAGGAATCGTAAAAAGTGTTCAACACACTTTAATACATGCCTTTTTTGCGAATTCCCAAGTGCAAATTGCAAGGATTCGAAATTAGGAAATCACAAAATGGTTTCTACATACATCTGACCCTGAGCTACTACGCTTTTTAAACCAGATTAGTGACAGTTTAACACGTTTTTAAATCTTGAATCTGTTGTTGGCACGCTATGCTCTGACAATCTGATTGATGGACTTTATCAAATTTACTAAGTTCTGTGTTCTCTGTAGAGTGTAGCAAGCAAGTCTGATCCTCTCCAAGAGGTGTTGGGATAATGGGGGAGTTTTTGCTGTATGATGATGGACCACAATGGTGTTAGAGTACTTTAAAACACAAGGGATAAGAGCTTGCATAATATCAGTGTTGTGCTTTACAAATGCTGTTTAATTGATTGATTTAAACATTGAGTCGAAGAAAGACCGATTGGCGGATAATTCGTAGCTGCAACTACGAACGCAGAAACACTTGACACAGGTTATTAGTGTTCGATATTCACAGAGGCTGACAGCATAAAATGGCGGTTGTGAAACCCTTACCCACACAAAATCACCGTCTATAGTGACTAGCAATGGACCTCAGCAACGACAGGGACTTTTAAGGTACTTTTGCATATTAGGATGATTATATTTACTTTATCTTTCTCTCTTGTTCAGAGTGTTAAATACGAGTCAAGTACATGAGATTGTAACTATTGATGTAGAGTGCAATTTACACTTAAAATGTATGGAGAAAATGACAAAAAGGACCATATTTTTATTGATTTAAAAAATCTCATGAACTGGTTCAAGGTTTTGAAATACATTTTCTCCAACATTTAGCATGAGTTGGCTCTGATAATTCTGATTAAAAAGGAGCAAATACACAAATTGGGAATTAGTTGTGGTACAGAACTGAATTAGAAATCCCTAAACCAGCCTTTTCAATGCTGACTCTGGTTTTTGCTCTTTATAGAGTGACAATGGCAGTTCCGTGCACTACATAGAATTAATTCAAGAGCCTGACCGAACAGGCTTGATCCCGCAGCCTGGGGCTAAATAGAGACGACTTGTACACTGAAAACCACATTGATAAAACAGAAAGAGTGTGCACTAGTCAAGATCTGATTGATTTGGTAGTCCTTATCTGATGATGCAGGAGAGACATTTCTTTCTAAATGGCCTTCATAGAAGCAGATGTTTGCGTAATGACCGGAATGTTTGCATCTTCCTTTTCTTATCCATAGCCAAGCCTCTAGCGACAGGCTCCCAAGATTTGCAAGATCTGTTTGTGTGGCTCTAATTTGAGGTGCCATGTGAACACCAATAGATTGTAATGTTCTTTCAGTCTTGTAGTCCCCATCCAATCCACAGGGATAATTTTTGAGGTATATATATATATATATTATATCCATAGATTACCAGTCGCCAGTAGGTAGTTATAGTTAGGACCAAGTTTCCATAGGAAGAACATTTTTTGTTTTGGTTATAACCATGGCGTCGTTTGATGAATCTTCATGAAATCTTCCAAACGAATTCTTTGTTCATATCCGCTCCTATGTGGGAAGTATGGGGGTGATTCATCAAGGGGGGGACGAGAAAAAAGGGGGGTCCCAAAACGTGTTTTCTCCATGTTAATTTCCATAGGAAACTTTAGACAAGGTTACAGGTCGAACGGGTGAATGGAATTACCCCAAATTTGGCAGGGAGAAGGGTCTTGGTCTAGAAAGCACACTTTTGTTTATTTGGTGTAAATCTGTTCAGTAGTTTTTGAGAAAAATCAAAATTTACAGATATCGATATTTGGGAATTCTGCCATCTGATTGGCTGAGGCGTTAGGAGCACGAGCTTGCTGCTTATTGTTTGGGAGCGCTGCGAGCGGTTGCAACTAGGAAGTGTTGACCGCCATTTTGTGATTCCGTCGAAATGAGTAAGGGGAAAAAAGGGCGAAAAAAGTAGGAAAGAGGACGGTAGGAGCACTGTAACTTTTGTGGGGGTGTTTAGGGTGTGCTATAGAGGGGGTGCAAGGTGAACTACTCATAGCTATCGGTCTGAAAGTGCTGGGTATGGAAATTAAGTGAGGTATTGCGTAGAGTCTGATGCTGCTAAGGTGAGCTGGTGCGGGAGTCGGGGATGAAAGCGTGAGCCTAAACTGTGTGTCTTATGGTGTGAAGTCATGTGCCCTGGCCGCTGTGCCACACCTCTCTAAGTAGTGTCAGTAATATTTTATACGTAGTAGGAGGAAGTTTTGTTTGGAACACGCTAATTTGTATATGGTGCTTAGGTGGTGTTATACAGGGAGTGCGAAGGTAAATCCATACGGTATTTGTAAAGTGCAAACTACACAGAAAACGATAATTGATTGGAAGATAAGAAGCATTGGGTATTAAAAACTAGGGTGCATATTAGTTGCGTGAAAAAGCATGTTTGTCATTGGTTAATAAAGAGCAGTCTAAACGTGGAGTACATACGATAGGATGAAATGTGCAAAGCTCAACCAGATGTGCTACTTGCATTTGGAAGGTACATTTGAAACTTAAAACAATGGTGAACTTTTAATCCGCAGGTGGTGTTAAATGTTCGAGAATATGCTGAAAAAGAAAAGGTTATGTTTAAAAAAATCATTAACTTTTAACCTGCAGGTGTCGTAGAATGTTCCAGAACGTGTGGTGATAAAATAGGTTGAACTTCTGACCTGTGTGTGGCGCACAATATTAAGTAGCTTTTCAGATGCAAAATTCAAAATTAACCAATGGAGATAAGTTTTGGAATGTCGATGAAGGAATGAAGTATTCTGATTTGTTGTTTACATGTATTTATATGTGGAGCGACAGATAAATTGTGCCATTACTGGTTTCATTCTTGATGAAAGCGGTGCATTACATGTACTGTGTGAGAAAGAAAGAATTGCATGCGTGTGTGACATTTGAAATCTGCATACCAACTACAAAGGTGAGGTAGAAATGAACAAGGTGTGTTATGTGTTCTGTAGTAGTGATTAAGTATTTGAGGTGATATTTTTAAGTTTGAAAGTATTTTTTATTTCAAAATAATATCCTGTTAGTAAAGTGTGGTGTTTCATATTGGTTATAAAATATGCATAAAGTTTGACCTGTTGTTATATAAGTACTTTATATATGTTTAAGAATTTTTCACAAAGAAGAAATGTAGTTTGTCATCTTTAAAGGACTGTATGGTTTTGAAAATGAGATACAGCATTAATTTGGGTTTGTTAATGTATTCAGGCGAGATAAACAAAATGTTCCACCTTTGCAAATTATACTTTTTGTGGAAGTAGTGGGGAGGGGGGTAGGAGATGTATGTGTTATTAAGTTAAAAGCGATAAAACCAAACCCAGAAATGTTATGGGGACAGGGTGTGGTCTCATTTTTGACAGTGAGAGGTAGATTTGAATATAAGTCTAGGTAGGTTGTTGAACTGTGAGGCGGTCTACAGTGTTTGGAGATTACATGGAGAGGAGCTGGAGATAGTAAAAGTGATACGTTCCTTTTATATGTACGCATAGTTTGAATCAATTGAATATAGTTTGAGATATAATATGAACATGGTTTCTGGTTTGCATTTGGGTATAGTTAATAGTTTTAGTAGTTTGTGACTAGTGAATAATAAAAAGGTAGATATACTAAAATATATGGTAGTAAACGTATTAATTATTTCTGTTCTTATGAAATAGAAGTGGTTGGGGAGTGTTTCTTTAGAAGAGATGTTTTATAAATGTGTGAGAGATAAAAAAGAAATTAAAATGTTTGATATATTTTCTGTATGACTTTCTTGACATTAGTAAAGTACATGTCATTACAAGTGATAGTAATTATCAGGCTGTGTTCCTGTGCTGAATATACGTAGGTGTTTAAGTGGTCCGGGTTTTACCGGTGCTCAGTTTCACTATCTCTTTTGAGACACTCGTCAATTTTTTCATTCAATTTAATGTCCTTAATATACATACAGTAAAGGGACGGTATATCAAAAGTTTGGGAATTTCAACTTTGTTTACTCTCCCCATCCTCTGCTATACACTCTACAGAGTGTTTAAACGACTTTCTTAACATACAGATGTATAGCTAGTAAAGGTGGTGTAGTGCCACTGGGCCCATTTATAAACCGTGCTATGGGATGGTTTATGTTTTAACCGCCAATTTTCATGTTTGAATACTTTTGGATGATAAGCGTTACGGAAGACACCTTTAAAAATTAAGCCCGAGTATGGGTTTAGTGGTGTTACTAGGAATGGTGGTGGTTTCTCTTTGATTTCGTATGGTTAACCAATGGCGGGGGTGGTGGAGGTGGGTATGTTGGTGATTAAAATACAGACTTTAGTAACGTGCAGATGTCTAGCTACTAAAGGTGATGTAGTACCACTGGGACCATTTATAAAGCACCCTATGGCATGGTATATGTTTTACCAGCAAATTTGCATGCTTTAATACGTTTTGCTGATGAGTGTTTCGGGAGATATCTGTTGAAATTAAGACAATGTATGGCTGTAGTGGCGCTTCCAGGTTTGCTGGGGCTCTTTGTTTTATTGCGTAAAGTTAAGCAAGGGCGGATGTGGAGCTGGGCTAGTGGTACTGGGACTATTTATAAACCGCCTTATGGTATGGTGTATGTTTTACTTGGAAAATTGCAGGTTTCAATACCTTTTGCTGATGAGCATTCCGGCAGACACCTGTTGAAATTAAGGCTATGTATGGCTATAGTGGCGCTAACGGGAGTGCTGGGGCTTGTTGTTTTGATTTCTTAAGGTTAAGCAAGGGAAGGGGTGGGGGTGGGAGAGGTGGGTATGTTGCTGATTATAACACGGACATTTATAACCTGCATATGTGTAGCTAGTAAAGGTGATGTAGTGTCACTGGGTCAATTTATACAGTGCTCTATGGCATGGTATATGTTTTATCCAGAAAGATGCATGTTTTAATACCTTTTATTGCTGGGCATTCCGGCAGAGTCTTGTTCAAATTAAGTCACTGTATTGCTATAGTGGCTCTACCAGGTTTGCTGGGGTCTTTCTTTGATTTCGTAAGGTTAAGCAAGAATGGGGATGAGGGTGGTGTAGTGGCACTGGGCCCATTTATGAAGCGGTTTATGGTATGGTAATAGTTTTTCACGCAAATTTGCATGTTTTAATACTTTTTTGTGATGAGTGTCCCAGCAGACAGCTACGCAAATCACACAACATTTCTGTGGATGACAAATCTTCGTGCTGATAGACACTCTTGCACTGTGGTAGAAGGCTGCCAGCATTGATGGCAAATTATGAAACTTGGTGCCATTGTACATTTAAATCGAAGCTTGGACCATTTCTTTGTTACTATGGTGCAGTGAGGGCTTTAAGTGGGAAAAAAACTGGGGGTGCTCTAAATGGGGCAGGGCAAACCTGTTAAAGGGGTGTGGGCTATCCAAGTAGGGGCGTGGTCTACATAAAGATAACTAGCATTGTGTGCTTAAGAAAGTCCCCTCGAATTATCCTACGTTCGGGAAAGACGCTCTTTAAAGGATTGCCCTTCCTCCTACAACGTGGCTCACGTAGCATGATGTCTCCACTTCTCAGTAGTGAGCAAAATGAGCATGCGCACATCAATGTGCATGCTCTGACTGCAGTCCAATAAAAAAAAAAAAAGAAAACTTGACTACCTTTGCGAGGGCCGAAAATAGAGCCCGATAGAGACCCGTTTCGAGTTTTTCAGAAAATAACTGCCGGTGCTCAGAGCCCACTTATTGCCCTGAATACATTCATCCTAAGCACTGTGTCATCCAACCATCTTTCAATTCATTCAGACATTCCTACCTACATACATCTGTCCCTGCAGTTATTCTAAGTATCTATCAGCCCACTCGCCTATGGTAAGCACTGTGCCATCCATCCAGTTATACGCCCATATATTCATACATACATCTGTCCCAGAACCAATCCTACGCATCTATCAGCCCACCCTTGTATCCGAAGTACTGGTCCATGCATCCATTTATCCTTCCATATATCCATACATCCATCCATCTAGCTATCCATTCATCCATCTGGCCATCCATTCAGTTGCCCTTTATTCAACTATCTGTCCTTATTTTCGTGCACTCTCCGCCGCCAATCCTAAATACTGCGTATTATACTCATTCACCCAGCCTCTTAAGGGGCTGAAAAGGCTGGCGATTATCCTTGACAGACAGATGAAGTTTCTGATAAAGAACAAGAAAGTTTTGAGTAGCACTTTGTGGACTAGAGTTCACCACCCTTCTCTGGTGGTGTTTTAAGCAAAGGTTGAGATAGGGTAGGAAATGTAAAGCAGCTTTTCAGTGTAAGACGGTAATTTAGAAAGATAACGGGGCATATCATCAAGAACGGCGTTAAAATTATTACCACTTTAGCGGCAGAAAATTGCCGCTAAAGCGGCGATAATGGGCTTGATAATATGCCCTTGTCAATTTCCATAGCTGGCCAAGTTGTGGTGTAAAGCTGGGCTTCTTTGGGAATTCACAATGGCATATTATCAAGCTCATTATCGCCACTTTAGTGGCAGTTTTCTGCCGCTAAAGCAGCGATAATTTTAACACCGTTCTTGATAATATGCCCCTAAGTGAGCCAGGCAAAGCGTGTGTTTTCGTAGCACTACAACAACACCCTGTGGAAGGTGAGAGCAGGGTTGTGTTGTAGTTGGCTGCGTGTGGTCGTCTCCAAAGGCGCAACCAGAGCGACATTTCGGGGGAGGCTAGTTCTTTCAGCAATAGGCAGAGTGGGGATGTAGGGGCTCTAAAAAGGGGTGGAAAAAACCAGAGCATCATTTACAAGCAAATGGTCTTTTGAAGACCTGTGAAGTACTCGGGTGTGGCTCTGTGTGTGCGATTGGGAAGTTGTCTCAGGGAGTCCGGGGCAATGGGCGTTGTGCGCCTGGTGGTCTCTCTGCTAATCACGCCACGATGATGTTGCTCCTGTGCTGCAAAAAGGGAAGGGAAATCGTGAGAGAAAATGGATCTCTTTAAAGGATTTCTTTTCTCCTACAACGCGACTCACCTGGCATGATGCCTCCACTTTTTAGTAGTGAGCAATGTGCATGGTCTCACTGTCTCACTACAGTCCAATAAAAACAAAAAAAACAACAGACTACCTTTGCGAGGCCCGAAAATAGAGCCCCATAGAGATCCGTTTCGAGGCCCCCAAAAATAAACTGCTGCTGCTCAGACTCCCTCCCCTCCAATTAATGCTGTGGGTGCAGTGTTAAGTTTGCGAAGTTGTAGATAAAATTGTTAGGCTAATAATGGAAAACATTTTGTGAGCTGTTTGGTTGATAATAACATCCTAAGCATATAGATTACAATTTTTAAAAATATTATCTATAAAGTTGTCTGTGGTGGGTTGCAGAGGGAGTGTGTGGGGTGGTGGGGTGCGGTGGAGAGGTGAAAAGTATGAGGTAGTACAGTTACATGTAAATTGTAAAGGTGTATGTAAATAATTAAATAAATACTTGCTGTATGTTCTATGGCACTACCCGTCATCCTACTGCTCCCCTGCCGTGCTCCATCACGTTGCAGCACTGCCTCTGGAAGCCGTCAGTAGAATTTATGTAATTGTATGTTATTATTGTAATATATTGAACTGATGTAAAAAATAATTGAATCTATTATTTTTTTTCAGAAAATTATTTCATTTGGATAAAAATTTGAAAATGCCGAGAAGAACTGAGAAAAAAAGACAAGAAAAGAAGCATTTATATTTGCAGAAAAGAAACGATTTTCAATTACAATAAAATGAGAGCACTACACAAACAGTTTCTTCTGGTAAAAACACTAGACAATTTCTGAAAAAAATATTACGAACATTTAATGAAAATAACATCACACAAAGGAAAAAGAAGAATTTTTCAAGTAAGAAGAAGGAGACTTCAATTTCAAATACAAGGAAAAGAAAACATGATAAAGAAACAGTATCTGTTACCCGGAGACAAAAACAATTTCAAGAAATTCGTCAGAGACTTTTTCGAACTTCAGAGATTCAGAATTTAATGAGAACATGCTGCAAATATAAAAAGAAAGTGCTGCAATTCAAACAGAAGCAGCATATCGAGAGTATAGTGGATACTGATTTTACTTTAAAACAAAAGTTATTCATTGTGATTTTGAAGAGGATCAAAGTACTAGATAAAGTAATCAAAGTGTTGAAAGAGAAAAGTAGAAGAAAAAGACATGTGAACAGAACCAACTTTTGCAAAATCTTTAGTGGACATTGGAAACATACTTCTAGTAGTGAGCCTTTTTTTAATGAGGAATGTTACTTCCAGGGAAATAGTTTACCATTTGCAGTTGATACTGGAGGTCGTTGCTATGAAGTTCAGGATGGTTGTCTCTTTCCAAAAGAGATATTGGTTGGTAAAAGTGCAGAAGAGTTAATAGTTGAAGAAGTGCAAGGGAAACGTACACAAGCTCCTCTGTGTAAGTGGGGTTGTAGCAGTATTTGTAGTATTCGACAGAAATCTATTGATATAATGCACAATTTGCTACGAGAATATACACAGAAAAGTATTAAACAGAAGATTAAGTTGTTGCAAGGACTAGATCCATGTAATGTAAGAAAATATACTAAGAAACATGGGCATTCTCTGACTTGTCTTTCAAGAAAAGTGTGTACAAATGTTTTTCATCACTTAAGGATGTTAGCAGTACACCATTCAGAAATGCGGACGTTTGCAAGGAAACTGAACTATGTAAAAAGTCCTGCATTAAGTTTAAGTGAACTGAATACAGCTCTTTTATATGGTTCTTTATTAGATGTTCAAAAAAAGTGTGATGATATTGAAATGCGATATTTTGGTTCAGAAGAGCAGTCAATAGAAAGTGAAGGTTTGACAATTACAGATGTTGAAGGAGAATGGAAAGTGATTAGCACTGATCAGTTTGAAGAAAAAATTGGAAGGTTTAATGTAGTGTGCTCTGAAATACCAAACTATGTTTGTGTTTGCTTAAAACAACAAAGAAAACAAACAGCTGACTTAGGTCAAGCACTTAAATTCCATTAGTCATCCATATTAGCGTACGAGTGCAACAACTTCCAGTATCTGCTGTTTAAAGATACTTGTTTACGCAAAGTCCACAAAAGAAATGAGGGTGCACTCTATTAAGAGTCATACAAAGCCAGCACTTGTAGTAGAAATAATTTTCTTCTTTTTATTTGTAGTCTTGATTAAAAAACACAGGCACACAGCCAGCGCGTTTCGTTCCCTTGTGCCTTGGGAACTTTGTCGGGGCAATGCAATTCCGAAGGTGTATTCACAGAGAAATGGAGTAGCACACTTTGATCAAAGAAGATACTCCAAATCTAAATCACACCCACAAATAGTACCTTAATGTGTGTACAATATGCGTCCAAAATGCCGCTACTTCAATATTTTGGAAATCATGTATAAAAAGGAAATCTCCAAAGAATATCTGCATTCAGTAGTACGTCCGACAAACAGTGTGATAGCTGTTCACTCCATCAATATCGACATGTTTGTGTTTGTTGGCGACGTACTCATTATAAAAGTCAAACTAGGAATGTTGATTTGAATTTGAAAAGTGAAAAGGAGAACTATAGCAAGTGGGAAGAATTTTCAACTTACTTGTTGGTGGTAGGTCGATTTGAGTTAGGTAGTGATCAACGTATATGTAAATATTGTTACAACAAATTAGAAGAGAACAAAATGCCTGCTAGAGCAGTACATAATAACTTAGAATTAGTAGCTATTCCGGAGGAACTGGCAGAATTGAATACATATGAGTCGGTTCTAATTCAATCTGTTCATACTTTTCAAACTATAATTCGGATGGAGCCTAAAACAGTTAAACTGCCACCAACAGACTTGCAAAGAGGGCTGAAAGAAAGAGTGGTGTACTTACCTTTGGATTTTAAGAAAAATATGGAAACTATTGCTGGAGAGAAAGAGGAAAATGAGGCAGTAGTCATTCTAGTAAATGGTGTACCAACAAAGAGTCAAAAAATAAGGCAAGAATTTGTGGATGTTAACAAAGTTGAAAAGGATACCTTATATCTTATAGAGAACAATATTACAAAACTGTAAATGTGGATGAACAGGTAATAAGTTTAGAAGATGAATGTGAAATGTCAAGTGGTCAAATAGAGAAAGTGGACAAGTCAAGAAATGAAGAGATTTATGAACATTACACAATATGTCCTTTGCATTCAAAAAAAGTAATAGGAAGCAGCATTGAGTTATTTCAAATGAAAAAACACAGGGAACTCCAATGAGTGTATGGGAGAAGAGTTTGGAAGCTCATTGTTTTCCACAGCTGTTTCCTACTGGAGAAGGTGGACGATATGATGACCGACTTGTACGTATTCCAGCTTCAGAATATCGGTCAAGAAGATTATATTCTGAAGATCCTAGATTTCGACAGTGCATTCCATACATATTTCACCTTTTGTTTGAAAGTGATTTATCTTCTCTGTCGTATGCAGTGAACAACATACTTAAAACTGGAGTTCATCAATCACTTCTTTCTGCGAAAGAATTTGTGGAGAAAGTTGAAAAAACAGATGAAAATTTAGAAGCACAGTTAATCAATTTGATGGCATGTCAACGTGGAACAAATGAGTATTGATATCGTCGTCATGGAGAACTCAAGTGTATGTTACGGAAATTAGGTACACCAACATGGTTTGTCACACTTAGCTATGCAGAATATGCATGGGAAGATTTGCTTGAGTTTCTAAGAGAAGTGAATTCCAATATTAAAAATGTTGAAATAAAGACTCCTGGTGAACTGTGTTCATTGGATCCTGTAAATGTGTGCAGATATTTTAATCATAGGTTTCAAGCTATGATGTCTTTTATCTGCAATCAAAAGAATCCACCTCTTGGAGAAGGTACCGATTTATTTTGGAGAAAGGAGTACCAAGCAAGAGGTGCACCTCATATACATATGCTACTTTGGGTCAAGGATGCACCTAAATTTGGAACTGATTCTGATGAAACAGTATTGTCTTTTATCGAACAGTATGTAACATGTGAGATTCCGAGAGAAGAAGGAGATAGAAGCTTGAGACAGCAAGTTTAACGTTTCCAAAGTCACCGTTGTGGAAAGTACTGCAGAAGAGAATACAAGTCTAAAGGAAAATTTTACACCAAATGTCGGTTTGGTTTTCCACGTCCAGTCATTTGTAAAGGAAGAGTAAATTCTTTTTTCTTCTTCTGTAAGCCACACAATAACTCGGAAATCTCCAAAGAATACATGCAACTTAAAAAGAACAGAAGTGTCAAAGTATATCAATGACTACAATCCAGTCATTTTAAAAATGTGGAATGCGAACATAGACATCCAGTATGTTGCAGATAACTCAATTGCTGTTGCCCGTTATGTTACATCGTACATAACAAAATCAGAAAAAAAAGAGATAAAACAAATGTGGGAAGAAATTGCCTAAGAGAAAAGCGTCAGCAAAAAATTGTACAGCTTTACTTTGAAAATGCTTTCCCACCGAGAAATTGGATCCTATGAATGTTCAGACCGCTTGTGCTCTTCAAGTTTATATTCAAAGTCTCGAGGAATCATTTGGGTAAGTTTAGGTCTTGGAATAGAGTGTTGAAATCATTAGAAGAAATTGAATACTTAGCAGTAGATGAACCAGACAGTACAGACATTCTTAAAACTAATATGTTGGACACAAAAGGAGTCGACAACCTGAAACAGCTATGTCTGCATGAAGTACTTCAACATTACAGCTTCAAGTGAAATGTTAAAAAGAATTTAAAAGAAGGAAAATATGCAGTAGTTGGATGTCATGGTTGTTTAGTAAAACATGCAAAGGGTAATCTTATAAACCACAAGAAACTAAGTTGTGAAACTCCAGATAAGCGAGAATTTTACTATTTAGCACTTCTCCAACTCTTTAAACCATGGCGTAGCGAAAGTGAATTACTTGTAGACTTTGACTGCTATGAAGGTTTTTTTAATGCATGTAAAGATAGGGTTGCATGTACAATTTTCCCTACATATTTAAAAATATTGAACGATGAAGTTGAACAGGAAAAGACTATTACAGCTGAAATAGCGAATGAAAGTTCTCAAGATAGTCAAAGTAGTGGTCAATGTAGTCAAGATTCTCTTGGACAACCAATACTGGAAAATGAAGCAGCGATTGCTATGCATGAAGTCGAAAATGCAATGCAACAAGCACACGAGGAGAATATTACATTGGAAAAGTTAGAAGAACAACTAAATGTTGAACAGAAAGAAATATATGTACAAGTGAGAGAACAGATAGAACATGGTTTGTTGCATGAAAAAAAAGAATGTGTGTGTGTTCATCTATTAAACCTCTTCTGATGTACATCAGTGGTCAAGCTGGGTCAGGTAAAGGTTTTTAATTAAAGTTTTGAGCAGTTATCTTCAAAAAACTACTGGTTCACATTTATGTTCTGTGGTAACAGCTCCAACTGGATTAGCTGCACACAATGTTAAAGGAGTTACTATGCATAGAATACTGATGTTACCAGTTGAGCATAATAGTAAATTACAATATCAGAAGTTGTCTGGAGAAGCTTCTCATGAAGATTCAAGAGTGCTGAAGAAAATTAAACTATTAATTATTGATGAGGTGAGCATGGTCTCAAACTTAATGCTTGCTTTTGTACACTTAAGATTGCAACAGGTATTAAAAACAGATTATGACATTCTCTTTGGAGGAAAACATTTAATTGTATTTGGACATCTGCTACAACTAACACCTGTAAAAGGAGAACCAGTGTTTAAAACTCTTCTACATATAGACACAAAGAAATCTCTGGGAAGTATTGGAAATGTGAATCTGTGGTTAAATTTTGAATATAAAGAACTCACTCAGAATATGCGACAAGCAAGAGATAAAGATTATGGAAATATTCTAAAAGATGCAAGAGTTGGTGTTCTAAGCAAACATGGTAAAGAAGCTTTTTTACAAATGAAAACACACCAGCAGAAGTAATGTACAAGAAAATGATCGAAAAAAAGTCTATAGTTTGCTTAATGCCTACAGTGGAAGAGTGTTATACATTTAACAGAGAGCTTATGGAATTGGAAAATGAAGAAATAGTTCACATTGAAGCTATTGATAAAATCGAGCATCAAGGAATAACAATTCTTCTTTCAGAAAAACTACAGACTAAATTGGGTTCTTTGGAAAAGTCTGTATCAAAAACTGCTGGCTTAGAATTTTTTTAGATGTATGTTCAAACTGTCGGGTAATTTTGAGGCATAATCTGAATGTAGAAGAAGGTTTAGTGATGGGGAAAGTTGTTGATTTTGTGAAATATCAAAATAGAAATGGAATTGCATTCTTGAAAGTTAAATTTGATCAGATTACAGAGGTAAGACAGATTGCGCGTTGTGCTGTAAGTTTTTTGCTTGTAAAAGACTTGTATGTTCATAGAAAACAGTTTCCCTTCTGTTTAGCATATGCAATAACTATTCATAAATCTCAAGGTTTAAGTGTAGATAATGCTTTGATGAATGTAGGAAGAACTGTGTTTAAAGAGGGAATGGTATATGTTGCATTATCTCGAGTTAGAACGTTGTCTGGTTTGTATTTAATTGATTTTGATGAGAACAAGGTTAGTGCTGATGTTAATTGTGTAAGAGAATATAATCATTTGAAAAGGCTTTATGCTCCAAGTTTAGGTGAATATCCTATTTATGAGAAACATGTTGTGTGTTCAAAACGCAAACATGGTGAAGAATCAACTATGGTTGGAAAGCAGAAACAAAATCAAGAGAAAAGAAAAGATGTAAAGAAGCAGAAAATACAAACAAGTGATGATGTTGTCAGATTCCAATTAGAAAATGCTTCTGGTGTCAACTGCTATAGTAATGTTATTCTAGACGTTATATTTTATCTTGAAGATGTTTACGGTGAAATTTTGGAAAGTCAGGAAAAAAGATTATGTTCGGCACTTTATACTTTATTTCAAGAATTGAAACTGCTAGAAGTAAGATCCATTCTGCTTCTGGTATTAGCCAACTGTTGGATACATGTACTGGATTTTTAACGTTCAGTGCTAATATACAACAAGATGCACAAGAATTTTTGCTAGTTATTCTTGATGTACTAGAAGATGAAGGAATTCAGATTGAGAGTTTATTTGGACTCAGTTACAAATGGGAACATTAATGTGAACAGTGTTCGTTAACTTCAAGCACTATAGATGACAGAGAACGATTTCTATATTTGACAATACCTGACTGCAAATCTGTACCATTTTCCAAATTACTAAAAGAAGCAGATCACGAGATGATCTGTTCTCGTTGTAAATCAACAATGCTATCTACATTATGCCGACAAAGATATGGAAAATATTTGATTATAATACTACAACGCTGTAGACCAAATGAAAGAAAAGTGGAAACCAAAATTAAAAATGTTGTTGCTAGTCAAGTATTTATTTCTGGAAGAACTTTTGCAACAGTTGCTATTGTTTTCCATGCTGGAAGTACTACCACAAGTGGACATTATACAGTTTATTTAAAGTATAATAATGGTTGGAGTCACTGCAATGATACACACTTGGAAATGAAAACGAGATTGGCTTATGAATTACCAAACTCATACTTGATATTTCTGAAACAAAGATTTTAGATAAACCATTCGGCTTTGTGGGAAGGTGTAAAGATACTTTAAGGAATTCATGCTGGATGCTTTCAAAGCGAAATTTTTTATACATTATTTGGTGTATTGGGAAAATGTTCACAGAAACTACGAAGTAAAGGTAAGATTTGAAGATTGGAAATAGTATTGGATGTGTTATTTGTGTTGATTTTGTATTATATTTGTGAGAATTAGGGATTTGTTTTTTTTTTAACAATCTAGTTGATTGTTTTTTTTTTCCTGCAGTTTATGATGAGACTACTCTGACATCACTGTGAGAAGTGAAGATAAGTAGTAGCTGATGACAGCAAATTAAGGGAGAAAAATAGTTTTCTGAATGTTAAATTATTTTGTATTATTTAAAAACTCACGGTAATTTGTGAAATATATTACATAGTAGTTTTGCAGTTTATTTTATGTAGTCGAAAAGTTAGAAAAAACAGTAGTAATGAGAAATAGCACAATAGTAGTTCGATATTTAAAAAACCTTTGAAATTCACTGAAAAAAACATAGGTTTTACAGACGTTATAGTTACAAATTTGCATTTAAAAACCTGCGAAATTCACTGAAAAAACCATAGGTTTCAGGGACGTTATAGTTAGAAATTAGCATTTAAAAAACCTTAGAAATTCACTGAAAAAACCATAGGTTTCTGAGATGTTATAGTTAGTTGGACATTTGACTCATATAAAACCAGAGAAATTCACCTGTTATAGTTAGTTGAGCTAACTATAACTTGCGCACTTGCAATGCACTGCTGATGACGTTACATATTACATCACTCATGACATGGTCAGTGACATCACTCATGACATCACTGATGACATCTCAAATGACATCTCAAATGACATCACTGATGACATCATCCACGTGATAGTTTGACACACCTCTTCACACTCTAATATAACTTTTAATACATCCACTCTGAAATACAGACTACCATTTTCGAAACCATAGACACACCAATACCAGATACTAGATACCCATCCACTGATTCCTATCTATATATTGTGAGCCGGATATACACTGATACAGTCACTCATACATGCTGTCACTCATCATTACATCAGTATAATATCCACTCATACACCTATACATACATTCACACAGTGCTACTGATCCATAGAGTTACTCACACATCTACTCAGTCATGCCAAAAATCAATCACACACCCATGTACTCACCTATGCAGATATATACACACCACCTGACTTATTTATACACACACCACTTCCCTTATTTATATAGATACTATCACATACTTACTCTCTTATACAATCACTAATACAAGTATACATTTGTGTATGTAGACACTCTTGCAATCACTCTCTCTCATGTATAGTCAATTATGCACCCCAACACTCACATATACTGTCTAAAAACATATATAGTTACTCACATATATACAACTGAGACATCAATTCACTAATCAACACACCTGTACACACAGTTAGCTACCCATACAGCCTTTCCAAAATGCAGTTTTGAATGTATAGAACCAGTGAAACAGCTATTCGGACATGTATGCACAGAGTCAGACACCCCCCACCCACCCAGATAGACACTCAGTCACCCATACAGATACTCATACAAACAATCAATAACCCATATAGACACTGATGTAGCTACTCACCAACCCATGCACCTGCTTACACACCAACTGAGAGGCTAATAGAGACATTCACACAGTTTAGTCACTAATCCATGCATTCAGTAACATACGTTTAATCAGTGACTAATAGAGTCAGTCATGCATCTACTAAATAATCCATTCAGGCACTTATACATCGACTCATTCTTCAATAGACCTTGGCATAAATATATAAGAAAAATATTTACAGTTTACAGAAAAACACATTCACTGGATGATGTCATCAGTAATGTCATGAGTGATGTCATTTGAGATGTCATCAGTGATGTCATGAGTGATGTCACTGACCATGTCATGAGTGATGTAATATGTGATGTCATCAGCAGTGCATTGCGAGCGCACGAGTTATAGTTAGCTCAACTAACTATAACAGGCAAATTTTTCTGGTTTTATATGAGTCAAATGTCCAACTAACTATAACGTCTCTGAAACCTACGTTTTTTTCAGTGAATTTGTAAGGTTTTTTAAATGCTAATTTCTAACTATAACGTCCCTGAAACCTATGCTTTTTCCAGTGAATTTCTAAGGTTTTTTAAATGCAAATTTCTAACTATAACGTCTGTAAAACCTATGTTTTTTTCAGTGAAAATACATAAATACAGCTCTGTAAATAAAATCTTACAAGTG